>NW_027362769.1:366290643-367646893 GCF_046119375.1 Phyllobates terribilis
AGGCCAGAGCCAGAGAGAGAGCAAGCTGTAGCCAGGGCGAAAGCAGCCTGGAGCCATGGCAAGGGCAGGCCAGAGAAAGAGCAGGCCGGAGCCAGGGCGAGGGTAGACCAGGGCCAGAGAGAGAGCAGGCTGGAGCCTAGGCAAGGGCAGGCCAGAGCGAGTGCTGGCCGGAGCCTAGGCGAGGGCAGGCCAGGGCCAGTGCGAGAGCAGGCCGGAGCCAGGGCGAGGGAAGGCCAGAGCTAGAGCGAGAGCAGGCCAGAGCCAAGGCGAAGGCAGGCCAGAGCCAGAGTCATATCAGGCCGGAGCCAGGGCGAGTGCAGGCCGGAGGCAGAGCGAGTGCAGGCCGGAGCCAGAGCGAGAGCAGGCCGGAGCCACGGCGAAGGCAGGCCAGAGCCAGAGCGAGAGCAGGCCGGAGCCATGGCGAGAGCAGGCCAGAGCCATGGCGAGAGCAGGCCGGAGCCAGTGCAAGGGCAGGCCAGAGCCAGAGCGAGAGTAGTCCAGAGCCAAGGCAAGGGAAGGCCAGAGCCAGAGTGAGAAAAGGTCGGAGCCAAGGCATGGGCAGCCCGGAACCAGGGCGAGAGCAGGCCGGAGCCAGAGCGAGGGCAGGCCAGAGCCAGGGCGAGGGCAGGCCGGAGCCAGAGCGAGACCAGGCCACAGCCAGAGCGATAGCAGGCCGGAGCCAGGGCGAGGTCATGCTAGAGCCAGAGAGAGAGCAATCCGGAGCCAGAGTGAGAGCAGGACTGAGCCAAGGCAAGGGCAGACCAGAGGGAGAGCAGGCCGGAGCCAGGACAAGGGCAGGACAGAGCCAGAGATAGAGCAGGCCGGAGCCAGGGCGAGAGCAGGCCAGAGCGAGAGCAGGCTGGAGCCAGGGCGAGGGCAGGCCAGAGCGAGATCAGGCCGAAGCCAGGACGAAGGCAGGACGGAACCAGAGCGAGAACAGGGCGGAGTCAAGGCGAGGGCAGGCCAGAGCGCGATCCGGACCGTGCCAAGGCGAGGGCAGGCCAGAGCTAGAGCAACAGCAGGCTGGAGCCAAGGCGAGGGCAGGTCAGAGCCAGAGCGAGAGCAGGCCGGAGCCAGGGCGAGAGCAGGCCGTAGCCAGGGCAAGAGCAGGCCGGAGCCAGGGCGAGGGTAGGCCAGAGCCACAGCGAGAACAGGCCGGAGCCAGGGCGAGGGCAGGCCAGAGCCAGAGCAAGAGTAGGCCAGAGCCAAGGCAAGGGCAGGCCAGAGCCAGAGCGAGAGTAGGCCAGAGCCAATACAAGGGCAGGCCAGAGCAAGAGCAAGAGAACACAGTTTTAATTACATGGCCTGTAGGTAACTGTTTTGAACAGCAAACCAGTGTCAAAAAAATTGCTGACACACTGAAGAAATTTTTTAATGGAGGCCAGAAATGGCAGTATTTTCTGAAAACGTATATGTAATCCGTGTGACGGAGAAAACACAGTTTTAAATACCTGGCCTGTAGGTAACTGTTTTGAACAGCAAACCAGTGTCAAAAACTGTCCTGACACACTCAAAAAAAATTTTAATGGAGGCCAGAAATGGCAGTATTTTCTGAAAATGTATATGTGATCCGTGTGACGGAGAAAACACAGTTTTAAATACCTGACCTATAGTTAACTGTTTGGAACAGCAAACCAGTGTCAAAAACTTTGCTGACACACTGAAAAATTGTTTTAATGGAGGCCAGAAATGGCAGTATTTTCTGAAAATGTATATGTAATCTATGTGATAGTGAAAACACAGTTTTAAATACCTGGCCTGTAGGTAACTGTTTTTAACAGCAAACCAGTGTCAAAAACTTTGCTGACACACTGAAAAAAAAATTTCATGGAAGCCAGAAATGTCAGTATTTTCTGACAACGTATATGTGAGCCGTGTGACGGAGAAAATACAGTTTTAAATACCTGGCCTGTAGGTAACTATTTTGAACAGCAATCTGGTGTCAATTGCTCACTGACACACTGAAATTTTTTTTTAATGGAGGCCAGAAATGACAATATTTTCTGAAAACGTATATGTAATCCGTGTGACGGAGAAAACACAGTTTTAAATACCTGGCCTGTAGGTAACTGTTTTGAACAGCAAACCAGTGTCAAAAACATTGCTGACACACTGAAAATAAAATTTAATGGAGGCCAGAAATGGCAGTATTTTCTGACAACCTATATGTGAGCCGTGTGACGGAGAAAACACAGTTTTAAATACCTAGCCTGTAGGTAACTGTTTTGAACAGCAAACCAGTGTCAAAAACTGTCCTGACACACTCAAAAAATTTTTTAATGGAGGCCAGAAATGGCAGTTTTTTCTGAAAACCTATATATGATCCGTGTGACGGAGAAAACACAGTTTTAAAAACCTGGCCTATAGGTAACTGTTTTGAACAGCAAACCAGTGTCAAAAACTTTGCTGACACAGTGAAAAAAAATTTAAATGGAGGCAAGAAATGGCAGTATTTTCTGAAAACGTATATGTAATCCGTGTGACGGAGAAAACACAGTTTTAAATACCTGGCCTGTAGGTAACTGTTTTGAACAGCAAACCAGTGTCAAAAACATTGCTGACACACTGAAAATAAAATTTAATGGAGGCCCGAAATGGCAGTATTTTCTGACAACCTATATGTGAGCCGTGTGACTGAGAAAACACAGTTTTAAATACCTGGCCTGTAGGTAACTATTTTGAACAGCAATCTGGTGTCAATTGCTTCATTGACACACTGAAATTTTTTTTTCATGGAGGCCAGAAATGGCAGTATTTTCTGAAAACGTATATGTAATCCGTGTTACGGAGAAAACACAGTTTAAAATATCTGGCCTGTAGGTAACTGTTTTGAACAGCAAACCAGTGCCAAAAACTTTGCTGACACACTAAAAAAAATTTTTTAATGGAGGCCAGAAATGGCAGTATTTTCTGAAAACGTAAATGTAATCCGTGTGACCGAGAAAACACAGTTTTAAATACCTGGCCTGTAGGTAACTGTTTTGAACAGCAAACCAGTGTCAAAAACTTTGCTGACACACTGAAATTTTTTTTTAATGGAGGCCAGAAATGGCAGTATTTTCTGAAAACGTATATGTGATCCGTGTGACGGAGAAAACATAGTTTTAAATTCCTGGCCTGTAGGTAACTGTTTTGAACAGCAAACCAGTGTCAAAAACTTTGCTGACACACTGAAAAAAAAATTTAATGGAGGCCAGAAATTGGAGTATTTTCTGAAAACGTATATGTAATCCGTGTGATGGAGAAAACACAGTTTTGAATAGATGGATTTTTAGCGCTGTAATATGGAAAGGATCTGGCTGTATTCTGCAGTGTCAACAAGCAAATAGTGCAGAAAAACCCTGTTCCCTGGATTGCTTTTTAAGCAAATAATGAGGATTAAGATGCAAAAAAAATTATTCCTGGCCCCTGAGACCTGGGCCTATTTCCAGAAATATTTAACAGCAGCAGCCGACAGAACAGGAATGGAGCCTCTTGTGCTATATGCACTGCAGTCTGCTATATACACCGCCTGCCTATACACCCTGCCTGCTTGATATCTCTGCAGATGGATTAGTCCTCAGAAGGACTGTTTGTTAAGATGGATATGTGTCATGTACGGTTTTTCTCCCTTCACTACCTAATTCACGATCAAATCTCTCCCTGACAAATAAGCAGCTCTCCCTACACTGTCTGATCCGGAGTGACTGTGACGAGCATGGCGGCGCCAGGTCTGATATAGACCTGATGACGCTGTGCGGCCAGCCAATCACTGTAATGCCACCAATAGTGTTGAACATTCCGATACTGAAATATCGGGTATCGGCCGATATTCGCGGTATCGGAATTCCGATACTTAATTCCGATACTTTTGCAATATCGTATACCGGAATCGGAAGTTCCCATAATGCAATGAGCCAGTTTCATTTTATTCAGCCAATGAGGATCCTAAGAAGTGTGGGCACATCCTGTTAGGCATGTAGGCATCTTAACTAATGGCATGGCTGTGATTGGCTGCTGAAATGATGTCATGATGCACTATAAAAGCCGCCGCCGCCATTTTGAGCTCACTTTGCTGTGAATTCAGTTAGGGATAGGACGCTGTTGTTCTGAGGGACAGTTTTAGCTACTTATTTGGTCTATTCTGCTTTACCCAAGCTACTTTATAAATCGCTGTGCCTTGCAGCGCTAGTGCACAGTTCTCTGTTCTGTTCACCGCTGTCTGCAAGGTCTGTGTGTGTGAGTGCAGCTCACCCTGTAGTGTGTGCTTCAGCCACGTCTGGTTGTAGTGCACTCAGTGTGTGTCACTGCCTCATACATTGTCCTTTTTTGCCAATTCATAATTTTTCCTGATATCTCCTATTAGTGTGGTGGTTCCATCCGTATTCAGCTAAATTGGTTCCAAACACACTATATAGGAGTAGTTAGAGGAGCCTTTCTGCAGCATTGTGCCCTGCAGCCCCAGCCAGATTAGTATTAGCCTATTTTTTGTAGCCTCATCTATTGCATTGTAAGTTACCTTCCTACATTGTAATAGCTGCAAAAAGTTTGTGATACTATCGGTATTACATCTTTGGGCAGATCCAGTGTCTTTTTGTGACAAAAAAAACCTAAATAAAGTTCACCAAACACTCCACTTTACAGTTGTGTAGGCCACATTAGCTCATATTAAAGTCTAGTCCACACTTTATAAAATTTGTGTTTCTTATTCCTGTTAGCAGCTGTTTAGGAATAAGCACACTAAGCCCTTAGTACTTTTCTGCCTATCTATATCAGTCTACCAAGATGAAGAAGGCAGGGAGTAAGGCATGTGGTCGTGGTCGTGGTCGTGGGCTTGGGCGTGGAGTTTCTGCAGGGAGAGGACATGAGGATTCTGTGCCTGCAGGGAGAGGACGTGGGGATTCTGTGCCTGCTGCGGGCACCAGTGACTCAGCATCCCCCAGTTTTACCAGGGAACAGTCCTCTATGCGCAGCTTTGTAGGAGCTAGCCGTACCTCACTGCTGCGGGAGGACCAAATTGAAGCCGTTGTAGGATGGATGGCAGCTAACGCATCGATTTCAATTAGTTCCAGATCCTCTCAGGTCCTGAACACTGAAGAGCACCCATCTGTCTCTTCACCACCTGCCAAATTTCCCAGGCAGTCAGAGAGCCCTGGACAGGAGCCATCTCTACTTCTGTTCTCTGAATCTCTTGGCTTGGAAAGAGGGGGCCAGCCAAGCAGAATTCAAGAATTTGAAGAAGAGGTAGTATGCAGTGATGCGCAACCGTTTTGTCTCTCTGAATCTGAAGAGGCGGGTGGGCCAGTGCCTATGGTCAGCAGCACACCTCAGTACGCATCTGATGATGAGACTCAGGTGCCTCTTTCTGTTGCGCACTTTGCTGTCGAGACTACCCAGGAGAAGCAGTTGTTTGAAGAGGGTGGTGTAGATGATGAGGTCCTTGACCCATCATGGCGTGAGGGACAGGAAGGTGGTGGGAGCAGCTCTGAGGAAGAGATTCCCCGAACAGCCCAAAAAGGAGGGAGAGGGAGGGGGCAGACTTGGTTGCCTGTAGCCTCCACTTCGGCACCCATTAGGAGCATGGCTCTTCCAAAATCCAAAGCGGGCGCTCCCAAGACTTGCAGTGCCTGGTCCTTTTTTGACACAGTTGCAGATGACATTTGCTTTGTCAAATGCAAGCTGTGTAATCAGAAGGTGAAAAGAGGGAAAAGTGTCAGCAACCTCAATACCACAAATATGTGGAAACATGTGCGGACCAAGCACGTGGTGGAGTTACAAAAACACACTGAAGACCTAGGCCAACCTACAGTGCCACCTACCACCTCTTCAGCTCATGTTGTAACCTCTTCCTCCAGCTCACAAACAGCTGGTTCGGCTTCCTCACAGGATCGCCATGGAAGAAACTCTGGCACTGTTGTACAGAGACACAGTGTAATTCCACCCACAGCACCACTTTCCCAGTCATCCTCACACTCCCCGGCCAGTCTACAGCCATCGTTAGCACAGGCATGGGAGAAAAGGCGCCCATACTCGGCAAACCACCCCCGAGCACAGGCTCTGAATGCTGGCATTGCTAAACTACTGGCCCTTGAAATGCTATCATTCAGGCTGGTGGAGACTGACACCTTCCGTAACTTAATGGCATTGGCAGTCCCACAATACAACGTGCCCAGCCGCTTTTATTTCAGCAGGCTAGCCGTCTCTGCCCTGCAACATCATGTGGAGGGAAAAATTAAACAAGCGCTTCAAAACGCCGTCAGTAGCAAGGTCCATCTGACCACTGCTGCGTGGACCAGTAAGCATGGACAGGGACGATACCTTTCCCTCACTGCCCATTGGGTAAATGTTGTGGAGCCGGGTACAGATCTTGAGAGTGGCGCTGTACGTGTTCTGCCAACTCCAAGGATTGCAGGAATCCAGTCTGTACACATTGACTCCTCCTCATACTCCAGTTCCTCTGAATCAGCGCTGCAGGAGCCGTCACGGTCTACCTCCACATCGACCCATGAACGGTTACCTGTTATGATGACCGATATGAGCACAGCCATGGCCAAACGTCAACAGGCCGTATTAAAATTAATTTCTTTGGGGAATCGAAGCCACACAGCGCAGGAGCTCTGGAATTCCATCAAGCAGCAGAGCGACGTGTGGTTTGTGCCAGCGAATCTCCAGCCAGGCATGGTAGTGTGTGACAATGGCCGAAATCTGGTGGCAGCTCTGGGCCTAGGCAACCTCACTCACATCCCATGTCTGGCACATGTGCTCAACTTGGTCGTGCAGAGTTTTTTGAGGGACTATCCGGATCTTGATGCACTGCTTCACAAGGTCCGCATAGAGTGCGCTCACTTGCGGCGTTCCAGCAACGCAAGATCACGCATTGCAGCTCTGCAGCGCCAATTACGTCTTCCGGAACATCGCATCATATGTGACCTACCCACCAGGTGGAATTCAACGTTACATATGTTGGAGAGGTTGTGTGAGCTGCAGGCAGCAGTAATGGAGTACCAGCTGCAGCAGGCGCAAACAAGTTGCAGTGCGCGCAGTTCACACTTCACCACCACTGAGTGGGCCTCTATGAAGGACATTTGCCATGTTTTGCGTGCCTTCGATTATTCCACGGGGATGGCGAGTGCAGATGATGCACTAGTCAGCATGACTATCTCCCTTATCTGCCTGCTTGAAAAAACACTGCAAGCACTAAGGGACGAGGTTTTGGTAGAGGTGGAGGATGAGGAGTCACAAATGCCATCTGCTTCTCTACAGTCTGCGCAACGTGGTTCCTCACAAAGGCCTAGGCAGGGGACACTTTGTGAGGAGGATGAGGAAGAGTCAATGGATGAGGAAGACATCTGTCCAGAGGAGGGAGATACACAATGCTCTAGTAGTCAGTATCTAGAGCGAGGGTGGGATGATGCAGAGCAGGCAGAGATCACGCCTCAAGCAGGGGACAGCGTTTCTTGGCCAGTTGGCAGTCTGCAGCACATGGTTGATTTCATGCTGCAGTGCCTGAGAAACGACCGCCGCATCGCCCACATTCTCAACACGGCTAATTATTGGGTGTCCACCCTCCTAGATCCTCGCTACCAGGACAACTTACAAAGCCTCATAACACCGTTGAACCGGGATCGTAAAATGCGGGAGTACCAAGACGCACTGGTGCATTCCATCATGTTCTCCATTCCAACCGAGAGCAGTGCTGCTAGTGCTTTACAAAGCAGCTCAGTGCGTCGAGGCAGTGGAGGAAGCTCTGCTCAAAGAGGGAGCAGAAGCAGCGCCTCAGCACAAGGCAAGACCAGTATGGCCGAAATGTGGCAAAGTTTGTGTGCCCGCCGCCACAAATGTCTACACCATCACAGAAGGCTCCAGTCAGCAGGAGGCAACGTTTCCGTCAGATGGTGACAGACTACATGTCTTGCCCTCTTAGTGTACTCCCAGACGGCTCTTCTCCCTTCAAGTTTTGGGTCTGTAAGCTGGATACATGGCCAGAGCTTAGTCAGTATGCATTGGAGGTGCTAGCTTGCCCTGCTGCTAGTGTATTATCGGAACGCGTCTTTAGTGCCGCAGGTGGTGTACTGACAGACCGTCGCATGCGACTATCCTCCGATAACGTTGACCGGCTTACTTTTCTCAAAATGAACAAGGCCTGGATCTCTCATGAATTTCCCAGTCCTCTTCCAGAATAAATAATTGGTTGGCAACAGTATCCAGGTCTCCTGTTGTGTTCATGTTTCTACCACCTGAACTATAATCCCTGAGCTCCAACACCGCCAGTTGGCGCTTGGAAGTGCCGTCTGCACAGTCAACACTTGCTGCCATGTTATTGGGGTTCAGTAACATCAGCTGTTCCCCTGCTGTGCGGACGGCAATTTCTCCTGCTCTGTCCACATTCTCACTACTACAGATTTTAAAGTTGCTCCAATTACACCTCTGGCTCCTCTGTTTTCAGTATTATCCCTGAGCTCCAACACCGCCAGTTGGCGCTCGGAAGTGCCGTCTGCACAGTCAACACTTGCTGCCGTATTATTGGGGTTCAGTAACGTCAGCTGTTCCCCTGCGGTGCGGACGGCAATTTCTCCTGCTCTGTCCACATTCTCACTACTACAGATTTTAAAGTTGCTCCAATTACACCTCTGGCTCCTTTGTTTTCAGTATTATCCCTGAGCTCCAACACCGCCAGTTGGTGCTCGGAAGTGCCGTCTGCACAGTCAACACTTGCTGCCGTGTTATTGGGGTTCAGTAACGTCAGCTGTTCCCCAGCTGTGTGTCCGGCAAATTCTCCTGCTTTGTCCACATCCACTGTACTACTGATTTAAAACTCCAATTACACCTCTGGCTCCTCTGTTTTTAGTATTTACCCTGGGCTCCAATACCGCTAGTTGCTGCTCAGAAGTGCCTTCTGCACAGTCAACGCTTGCTCCAGTGTTAATGGGCTTCAGTAACGTCAGCTGTTCCCCAGCTGTGTGTCCGGCAAATTCTCCTGCTCTGTCCACATTCACACTACTACAGATTTTAAAGTTGCTCCAATTACGCCTCTGGCTCCACTCTGATTTTAGTATTTACCCTGGGTTCCAGCACCGCCAGCTGTTTCCCAGCAGTGTTTTTGGCACGGGTACTCCCTCCTGCCCAGCCTGGTTCCAGCACGCCAGCTGTTTCCGGGTAGTGTCAACGTCACTTTGCCTCCAATGCGTTGTCCTGTCATGTTGCGGTCGGGTTAGCCGACTCTATGGTGCCTGCAGTTTAGGTGACTCCTATGTGGGCTGCAGGATCTGGCAATGAAGTCTGGTTCCATAGTGCCAATAGCACAAGCACCCCCTGTAGGACTGTGGGTTTTGGTAACTGCGGCCGGCTCGCGGACTTGAAACTTTTTTTTACATGGGTACCTTCTGCTACCCATCCGGGTTCCAGTACCGTCAGCTGGTTCTCGGCAGTGCCTTTGGATTAGGTGCCTCCTTCTCGGTATCCAAGTTCCACCAACGTCTGCTGGTCCTTGGTAGTGCTTTCTGGCACAGATACCTCCTGCTTAGTAATCGAGTTCCAGTACCGTCAGCTGTTCTTCGGTAGTTCCATTGGCTCTTGCACCTTCTGCTACCCATCCGGGTTCCAGTACCGTCAGCTGGTCCTCGGTAGTTCCATTTGCTCTTGTACCTTCTACTACCCATCCGGGTTCCAGTACCGTCAGCTGGTTCTCGGCAGTGTCTTTGGCACGGGTACTCCCTCCTGCCCAGCCTGGTTCCAGCACGCCAGCTGTTTCCGGGTAGTGTCAACGTCACTTTGCCTCCAATGCGTTGTCCTGTCATGTTGCGGTCGGGTTAGCCGACTCTATGGTGCCTGCAGTTTAGGTGACTCCTATGTGGGCTGCGGGATCTGGCAATGAAGGCTGGCTCCATAGTGCCAATAGGACAAGCACCCCCTGTAGGACTGTGGGTTTCGGTAACTGCGGCCGGCTCGCGGCCTTGAAACTTTTTTTTACATGGGTACCTTCTGCTACCCATCCGGGTTCCAGTACCGTCAGCTGGTCCTCGGTAGTTCCATTTGCTCTTGTACCTTCTACTACACATCTGGGTTCCAGTACCGTCACCTGGTTCTCGGCAGTGCCTTTGGATTAGGTGTCTCCTTCTCGGTATCCAAGTTCCACCAACGTCTGCTCGTCCTTGGTAGTGCTTTCTGGCACAGGTACCTCCTGCTTAGTAACCGAGTTCCTATACCGTCAGCTGGTCTTCGGTAGTTCCATTGGCTCTTGTACCTTCTGCTACCCATCCGGGTTCCAGTACCATCAGCTGGTCTTCGGTAGTTCCATTGGCTCTTGTACGTTCTGCTACCCATCCTGGTTCCAGTACCGTCAGCTGGTCCTCGGTAGTTCCATTTGCTCTTGTACCTTCTACTACCCATCCGGGTTCCAGTACCGTCAGCTGGTTCTCGGCAGTGTCTTTGGCACGGGTATTCCCTCCTGCCCAGCCTGGTTCCAGCACGCCAGCTGTTTCCGGGTAGTGTCAACGTCACTTTGCCTCCAATGCGTTGTCGTGTCGTGTTGCGGTCGGGTTAGCCGACTCTATGGTGACTGCAGTTTAGGTGACTCCTATGTGGGCTGCGGGATCTGGCAATGAAGGCTGGTTCCATAGTGCCAATAGGACAAGCACCCCCTGTACGACTGTGGGTTTTGGTAACTGCGGCCGGCTCGCGGCCTTGAAACTTTTTTTTAAATGGGTACATTCTGCTACCCATCCGGGTTCCAATACCGTCAGCTGGTTCTCGGCAGTGCCTTTGGATTAGGTGCCTCCTTCTCGGTATCCAAGTTCCACCAACGTCTGCTGGTCCTTGGTAGTGCTTTCTGGCACAGGTACCTCCTGCTTAGTAACCGAGTTCTAGTACCGTCAGCTGGTTTTCAGTAGTTCCATTTGCTCTTGTACCTTCTACTACCCATCCGGGTTCCAGTACCGTCAGCTGGTTCTCGGCAGTGCCTTTGGATTAGGTGCCTACTTCTCGGTATCCAAGTACCACCAACATCTGCTGGTCCTTGGTAGTGCTTTCTGGCACAGGTACCTCCTGCTTAGTAACCGAGTTCTAGTACCGTCAGCTGGTCCTCGGTAGTTCCATTGGCTCTTGTACCTTCAGCTACCCATCCGGGTTCCAGTACCGTCAGCTGGTCCTCGGTAGTTCCATTGGCTCTTGTACCTTCTGCTACCCATCCGGGTTCCAGTACCGTCAGCTGTTCCTCGGTAGTTCCTCAGCCTTCTTGTACCTTCTGCTACATTTCCAAGTTCAAGCTTTTTGAAATGGTTCTTGGTAATCACTCTGGATCTCCCTGACGAGGACCCTGAAGACGAGGACCCTGAAGACCAACCCGAAGAAGACGAGGACCCCGAAGACGAGGACCCTGAAGACGAGGACCCTGAAGACCGCCCCGAAGAAGACGAGGACCCTGAAGACCACCCCGAAGAAGACGAGGACCACGAAGAAGAGGACCCTGAAGACGAGGACCCTGAAGACCAACCCGAAGAAGACGAGGACCCCGAAGACGAGGACCCCGAAGACGACGACCCTGAAGACGAGGACCCCGAAGACGACGACCCTGAAGACCACCCCGAAGAAGACCAAGAAGATGACCCTGAAGAAGTTGACCAAGAGGACAAAGAAGAGAAGACAACCACCAAGATACAGAAGAACAATAGACAGAAAACTAAGAAGCAGAAGTACAAGAAGCTGCAGAAAAAAAAGCGGAAGAACATTAAGCATAAGACTAAAAATCAGAGCAAAAGATAATATATTATAAGCAGAAGATGACTAAGCAGTGTATGGGGGTGAGTCCGTTCCTCCTCGTGGTGCCCCTAGAAAAGACCTGCTGCTGCAGGCCAAACTGAACGCGGACAAATCCTGTTGTAAATCTTTTGTGACGAGCAGAACGAAAGGTGTAATGTTCAAACTTTTATAGATAACAACTACAGGAATGCCTGTCACAAATAAGAATATGATGAAGAAGAAGAATATGAAGAAGATGAAGAAGTAGAATATGAAGAAGAATAACAGTTGAATAAGAAGAATATGAAGAATGTAAAAAAAAAGAATAAAACGAAGAAGGTGAAGAAGAAGATGAAGAAGGTGAAGAAGAAGTGGATGAAAAAGATGCTGATGCTGAGGATGATGAAGGAGAAATTGTGGGAGAACTTAAAAAGAAGGTGAAGAGCATGGAAGTAGTGAAACATAAATATCTGACAAAATATAAAAATACTTAACATAGTCAATATTTCCGTAACTCAGAACGTTTTAAAAAAATATTAATTCCTGCTATTCCTTTTGATTGGGCTAAACCTCTATGCCTTTATTGTCTCCCCCACCTCCCCCAATACATTCTACATTATTCTTAGTTGTTTTCCTTCATGTAGAATTAACCTACAAGGAAAGAAAGGGTTTATTTTCATTCCGATATTTCTGTCCCATTGACTTGCATTGGTTTCCGGTATCGGAATCGGCGATATCCGATACTTTTTGGGTATCGGTCCGATCCCATCCGATCCGATATTTGCCGATATCGGAAGGTATCGCTCAACACTAGCCACCAACAAACATGGCTACGGCATTACAGTGCATGGCAGGCAATCCCTGCATGTTCATTGGCTCTCTAAAGAGCGCCAAACATTCAGGGAGGGGACCCGAGTTCCTGCCCAAGCAACCCGGAAAAACTCGCCGAGCTTGTCAAGCACCACGATGCTCCGGCGAGTACCGAGTAGTGGCGAGCACGTTCGCTCATCACTAATCACAATGGATAAATATTACCTGTGGTCATAATGGAGCAGAAGGAAAAGAGGGCTACTGCACACCTCAATACCGTGAAAGCTCACACACAGCTCCCTATATACAGAGTGGTCCAAAAGTAGGTGGACAGAAAATAATAACATTTATTTTGATTTATATTTAAAATTATATTTACTAACACAAGCATAACATTGACAATTAACTTTTATTCTGAACAATAATTCAAAAACCCTTAAATTTTATCAACGCCGGTGCTCAAACTGTTTTCTATTACAATTTGCACAGCTTTGAAGTCTGCCTCTAACGCTTCGACAAACTTTATTTGCACAAGTCTCTTTGGGTATTAATTTCTTGAAATGCATCTCTTATGTAATTTTTCAAATCACTGACACTTTTGGTTTTCGACTATAAACTTTGTCTGTGAGGAATGAAAAGTGGAATCTGATTGGTTGCTAAGGGCAACTGAGCCAGTTTCACTTTACACCATGTTTGATAAACCTCCCCCTTCATAACCTTATAACACTTTCTGTCCACCTACATTTGGAACACCCTATATAGTATGAGCCCCGGTTATCTCCTATATACAATATGAGCTCCTGCATAGCCCCCTATATATAGTATGAGCCCCACATAGCTTCTCTATAAACAATATGAGCCCTCACAAAGCCTCCTATATACAGTATGAGCCCCCATATAGCCTCCTATATACAGTATAAGCCCCCATATAGCCTCCTACATTCAGTCTGAGCCCCCAAATAGCCTCCTACATTCAGTATGAGCCTCCACATAACCTCCCATATACAGTACGAACCCCCACACAGCCTCCATATATACAATGTGAGCCCCACATAGCCTGCATATATAGTGTGTCCCATATATATATCCTCCTATTTACATTATGAGCCCCAAATAGCCTCCTATATACAGCATAAGCCCCCCATAGCCTCCTATATACCGCATGAGCACCACATAGCCTCCCTGTATATAGTGTGAGCCCCAAGTAGCCTCTTATATACAAGATGAGCCTTCACATAGCCTCCTATACACAGTATAAGCCCCCACATAGCCTCATACATACAGTATGAACCCCCACATAACCTCCTACATTCAGTATGAGCCCTCACATAGCCTCCTAATCTAGTATGTGCCCCCACATAGCTTCCTATATGTAACATGAGCCCCTCATGGCCTCTGTATATACAGATTGAGCACCAACATAGCCCCCTATATACAGTATGAGCCTCCACCTGGGCTCCTATATACAGTATGAGCCCCACATAGCCTTCATGTATACAGTGTGAGCCCCACATAGCCTTCATCTATACAATGTGAGCCCTACATAGCCTCCATATATACAGTGTGAACCCCACATAGCCTCCATATATACAGTTTGAGTCCGAAATAGCCCCCAATATACATACAAATATACCATATACATGAAGAAAACAATAACAAATACTCACCCTATCATCATATGCATACTCATACTCATTAGGGCTTGTGCAAAACACACCTACAGTGAGCTATCACACAATAAAAAAGCCTGATGTTTGTAGTGCATTTAATATTTACCTGTTGTCTTTTAGGCTACAGATGAAAAAATGCAGAAAAAAAAAAGGAAATTAAAAAACTTGCTGGTTGCTGTGCACTCTGCTGATAGCACACAGTCACAGCATGGGTTGTAAGCACCCAGGACAAGACAAGTATGTGCCCCCTAACCCGTGAACCAATAGCACTCCGTGAGTCCTTTCAAAAAGCCCAGTATTGCACGTGTATTGTAATTTAAGGAAAATACTGATGTAATTATACTTTGCAATTTCATTTCTTACTTTTTTTTCTGTTTTTTGCTGGTCATCTCTCGAATTTTAAAAATATAAAACGCAATACATTAGTTTATTTGTATGCTTTCTATTTTCTTAATGCATTTTTTATAGAACAATGTTATTACCTTTAGCCCTATTCCTAGCCCTAACCATTAGCTTAATCCTAAACCAGTCTCTTGACCTGCTTGTAACACTAGTTCGGGTTAGTAAAAATGTAAAACTATAAAAGCAGCTCTATGTAATAAATAAAGACAGTGTTGAGTAGCAAAGCGAATGCCAACCCAACGCTACTTATGCAGAACGCAGAAGGGGAGATGAGTTTGTAAGTGGCTGCTGCTCTACATAAGTAAAGATGGAAATTACAAAGCTTAGTATAATGAAGTAAGCTTTCTCTTATAAGTCACTGCCTAAGCAGAGCACAACAGCCTTTGGCAAACTCATCTCAAGTGGTTCCCTCTACGTAGACAGAGACTGGGACAACAGAAAATGAGTAGAGAATGAATGAACACTGCTTATATGCACTGCACATGATTAGAGCTGCCTTCAATAATTTATTGCTCATTTTCTGTCATCTTGGTCACTGCTTATAAAAAACACTGAAGTCAAAATGAGTTTGTCATAGACTTCTGCGCTCTGCATCGACAGAAATCAAAACAAACATTTGTAATTTCAGCCGCTGCTTATGCTGAGTACAGCAGTGGATGAGAAACTCATCTTGTTTGCTTTGTTTGTAGCCACTCGATACAAATAATATAGAGATCTCAACTGTTTCTCAATAAGTACAATGGTCAGCTATATAGTTCATTGATGTGGATGAATACAGCATATTGTTAAAATGGGCCCTAAAATCCTAATATTATCTGTGAGATAATACTGAAGTGATGGAAATGGAAAAGATAAAGTTTTAACTAACTAAAAACAGTAGAATAAAAACAGATTTAATTTTATTACAACCCTTATATCAAACTGATAGATTCCCATACTTATACTGTAGCATATACCTTGGAATCTTATTGGTCAGTTACTGATCACTTGACCAGTTCCATCCAGGTGCCTGTGAGCTCAGTTGACAGTTGAGGAAAGTGACAGTTGGAGTTGACTGGTGATAGTGAAGAAGTTGTCTGCAGACTGTGAGCAAATCGATGATATGGAAAAAGAGGAGATTGTAGGGAAGAAGAGAGAGAGAAAAAGAAAACACTTGGACTCATCGGCTGATGAGGAGTCTTCAATCAAAAAACCCAAATGGAGAGGAAGAAAGGGTAAAAAAACAGACTCGGGACGAAAGATGTCTCCCACTCCAGAGATGGAGCGAGTGGATGAGGACGTCATTGCCCAGAGTGAAGGATTGAAAAACAGAAGACATTTGGGCTCAGCGGCTGATGAAAAGTCTTCTATTAAAAAACCCCAAAGGAAGTGAAAAAAGAGGAAGAAACCAGACTCGGGACGGAAGATGTCTCCCACCCCAGAGATGGCGCAAGCAGATGAAGACATCATTGTCCAGAGAAAATTACCGACGAACAGAAGAATCAGCCTGGACTGTTCAGAGGAAGGAAAGACACCATCAATCCAGGCCAATAGCCAGAAGAAAGAAGACGTGGGAGGCTCAGGTAAAAAGAGAAATGTAACTAGTAATTATAGGCAACTTTATTGTCCATGTTTTATACCTCCACATGTAATCCAGGGATAAAGTCACCAAAATGATTCCAAATCTACCTTTATAATAAAAAAATTACAAAAAACTGTTTTATATTTGAGCATATGATTATAGTTGTTGTAGGCAGTTTACCAATACAAAGTGGTCAGAGATATCTGTTTCCAAATCATGGTGAAATGTTATTATCATTGTGTAATGTCCAGGTTCAGTTCTGCTGAGATTTACCACAACACATGGAAAATTCTGACACCCGTTCCAAAGGGAATCTAGCAACAGTTTTATGTTACCCTATATGAGAGCAGCATGATATAGGGGCTGAGATCCTTCTACCAAGCATGTACTATTCATTGGATTGCATGGTATAATTATGACAAAATCACAGTTTTCTCTGCTACAAATTTACCAGTTCTCTGAATGCTGAGCTCTGTATAACCCAGCTAACAACACTGATTGGCAGCTTTCTGTGTGTACCCTGTGCATAGTCAGAAAACTCCCAGTCAGTGGTGGGGGTGGGGTTATACAGAGCTCATGAATATAGATAACTACCTGGCAGCAGTAGTGATAATCCTGCTGATAAAACTGCGATTTTATCAAAACTACAGCAAGCATCCCAATGAGTGAAACATTTATCTCTATATATTAGATATCTATATATCTTTATATATTATATCTCAGATTAGGTTTCAAAACCTTGATAACATAGTACCTTTAAGCGCTGCAGTGCCTCAAATAAAATTAAAAACACATACCTCCTGGAATAGCGCCATTCCAACGATGTAGGCACTGAGGTAAATATGAAGTGTTTTTACTTTATTTGGGGCACTGTAGCATTCCAGAAGGGGTTGACATGTAGTGGACAACCCCTTAAATGACTTTCTGCAGAAAACGCTCCCAAAAAGTAGTCAAATTTGTGCAAATGTTAGAATGTTTCAATCTCCTTCTCTACTCCCCTCTTATTGCCTCTTCCCACAATCACATACAAGATTTCTCCAGTGCATCCCCACCAGGGCCGGCGTCAGCACCCGGCGCACCCGGGCAAATGCCGGGGCCCTGAGCAGGCAGAGGGGCCCACTGGCGATCGCGCACCCCGCTGGGCTATGGGCGGAGGAGAGCGGTGTCAGCGCCCGCCCTTCTCCGCCGCTTGCTCAGGGCCCCGGCAGCTGGATACTTACCTCTCCCCGTGCCTCCGCAGATCAGCTGTGTTCCTGCTCTGCGCTCTCTGTGACGTCTCAGGTCAGAGGGCGCGGTGACGTCTTTACACCGTGCCCTCCCCTGAGCCGTCACAGGGAGCGCTGAGCGGGAAGACGCCGACAACGCTGGAGTTCGGATCCGAGCAGCGGGCAGCAGGTAGCAGGTGAGGAGAAGGGAGGTGAGTATTTGATTTTTTTTTTTTAATGTATGGAGGCATGGGGCAGTATAAAGAGAAGTCGGGGGGGTGGCATCCTCCATGGAGCATTATAAAGAGAGGGGGGAGCATCCTGCATGGGGCATTATAAAGAGAGGGGGGGGACATCCTGCATGGGGCATTATAAAGAGGGGGGGTGACATCCTGCATGGGGCATTATAAGGTGGGGAACAGCCTGCATGGGGCATTATAAAGGGGGGGGGGGCAGCCTGCATAGTGCATTATGTGGGGGGAACAGCCTGCATGGAGCATTATAAGGGGGGTGGGCAGCCTGTATGGGGCATTATGTGGGGGGTAACAGCCTGCATGGAGCATTAAAAGGGGGGGGCTGTATGGGGCATTATGTGGAGGGTAACAGCCTGCATGGAGCATTATAAGGGGGGGGGGCAGCCTGTATGGGGCATTCTGTGGGGGGTAACAGCCTGCATGCAGCATTATATGGGGGCCAGTATTCTGTATGGAGCATTATAAGGGGACCGGTATCCTGTATGGAGCGTTATATGGGGGCCAGTATCCTGTATGGAGTTTTATAAGGGGACCAGTATCCTGCATGGAGCTTTATAAGGGGACCAGTATCCTGTATGGAGCGTTATATGGGGGCCAGTATTCTGTATGGAGCCTTATATGGGGGCCAGTATTCCGTATGGAGCCTTATATGGGGGCCAGTATTCCGTATGGAGCCTTATATGGAGGCCAGTATTCCGTATGGAGCCTTATATGGGGGCCAGTATTCCGTATGGGGCCTTATATGGGGGCCAGTATTCCGTATGGAGCCTTATATGGGGGCCAGTATTCCGTATGGAGCCTTATATGGGGGCCAGTATTCAGTATGGAGCCTTATATGGGGGCCAGTATTCCGTATGGAGCCTTATATTGGGGCCAGTATTCCGTATGGAGCCTTATATGGGGGCCAGTATTCCGTATGGAGCCTTATATGGGGGCCAGTATTCCGTATGGAGCCTTATATGGGGGCCAGTATTCTGTATGGAGCCTTATATGGGGGCCAGTATTCCGTATGGGGTCTTATATGGAGGCCAGTATTCCGTATGGGGCCTTATATGGGGGCCAGTATTCCGTATGGAGCCTTATATGGGGGCCAGTATTTCGTATGGGGCCTTATATGGGGGCCAGTATTCCGTATGGGGCCTTATATGGGGGCCAGTATTCCGTATGGAGCCTTATATGGGGGCCAGTATTCCGTATGGGGCCTTATATGGGGGCCAGTATTCCGTATGGAGCCTTATATGGGGGCCAGTATTCCGTATGGAGCCTTATATGGGGGCCAGTATTCCGTATGGGGCCTTATATGGAGGCCGGTATTCCGTATGGGGCCTTATATGGGGGCCAGTATTCTGTATGGAGCCTTATATGGGGGCCAGTATTCCGTATGGAGCCTTATATGGGGGCCAGTATTCCGTATGGAGCCTTATATGGGGGCCAGTATTCCGTATGGGGCCTTATATGGAGGCCAGTATTCCGTATGGGGCCTTATATGGGGGCCAGTATTCCGTATGGAGCCTTATATGGGGGCCAGTATTCCGTATGGGGCCTTATATGGGGGCCAGTATTCCGTATGGGGTCTTATATGGGGGCCAGTATTCCGTATGGAGCCTTATATGGGGGCCAGTATTCCGTATGGAGCCTTATATGGGGGCCAGTATTCCGTATGGAGCCTTATATGGGGGCCAGTATTCCGTATGGAGCCTTATATGGGGGCCAGTATTCCATATGGAGCCTTATATGGGGGCCAGTATTCTGTGTGGATCGATATCACTCATGTAATGTAAGAAGTGAAATCTTTGCATTGTACTATATATATATATATATATATATATATATATATATATTTCTCCGCCGTATCTCTGCATCATGAATCGTGGTATGTGTTAAAGGGGCCCACTGAGACTCTTTCGCCCGGGGCCCAGAAAAACCTGGAGCCGGCCCTGATCCCCCCTACTCTGGAAAGCTCTACCTCAACACATCTGAAGGTTTCCACAGTAGGCGAGAATCTGAAGGAACATGAAGACCGAGCTCTTCTGACAAGCCTACAAGCTGCAGTAACCCTCGCTCCACCACATCGCTGCACGACCGGCTCTACCCTCACCTACTGTATCCTCACCCATCCCTTTTAGACTGTGGCCCTCGCGGGCAGGGTCCTCTCTCCTCCTGGACCAGTCGCTAACTTGTATTGTTCATGATTATTGTACTTGTCTTTATTATGTATACACCTTCTCACATGTAAAGCGACAGGGAATAAATGGCACCATAATAATAAATACTAATAATAATCCTAGTGATTCTTGTAAAGGATTGTCCGTCTCTTTTTAGGTTTATTTTATGAGTATTGCAGTTGCTTCTCAGCACCGTACGCCGTACAATTAGAAATCCTTGTGTCTGCCTTGTGTACCTGCTGTAGCAGATGTGTCATGTCTGCGTTATCCGCCATATTGAGGTCTTCTCCTATATGGTTCCTGTAATGCAGACCACATCATCCATATTGCTTGATTCTTATCAATTGTTCTTGATCCCATCTCCTGACAGCAGTGATAGATCGGTGACATGGAGCTGCTGTCCCCTGATGTATAATGGGGAGTCTCAGAGCATCATTTATCAAAACTGTTCATTACATTGTCTTTGTTGTCCATATCAACCAACTAGAGCTCAGCTTTCATTTCTCAACCAGCTTTGGTAAAATGAAAGCTGATTTCTGATTGGTTGTTATGGGTAAATAGACACTCCTACTGTAAGGCTGTGTGCATGTGACACCCCAGGGGTCTGGTTGCCACAGTGATAGAGATATTACGTCTGAGAGCAGGTGGGAGGTCTCTTGGTCAGGAATCCTATGCATGCCACACCTCCTGCCCAGTCCTGGGAGGGGAAGAACTTCCCCTATATAAACCTAGGGCTGAGGCAGGGTTAGTGAGTAGAGAAGAAGTAGAGACAGAGAAAAGAAGCAAATATAGGAACAGAACATCAGGAGCTCTGTGGGAGCAGTGTTACAAGGAGTCAGGGGCTGGCAGCTGCAGAGCTCGCCCTGACTGAGAAGATTTCTTACCGGACCCGGAGTCCGAGGCTGTGGGGACTAACTCCTACCCAGCAGCAGAATCCGTCAGGCAGGGGATTCCAGGTCCTCTGGCCAAGAAACCCGAGTCACCGGCCATACGGGTGAGCACCACACGGTACACTCAGGGACGTGGGCTACTTATACCCGCCTCTAGCAAGGTAGCCAGAAGAGTACAGTTTGTTTGGGAGGCCTACAACTCCGCCTGGCCAGGGGAGATCCCATCTGCTCAAGGACTGACCAGGCCCCAATCGCTAGCCAGTACTCCGGGAGGGTCTATCTTTGTTAACAGTAAAGACCCTGAACTACACCGTACCGTCTCCGAGTGGTTCCTGCTACCCCCATTATCCACGTCGGCTGCCCTGAGGCCATACCCCTCCCGTTGGGGGTTATACTATCACGCTGCACAATCCTACCACCGGCCTCAGCGGTCTGCCCTGCAGCAGCAGCTCCTTAGCTGTACTCAACGGGTGGCGTAGTCGTCCAACATCTACCGCTGATACATCGCCGCTCAGTTTGACTCCCTGGGCACGGACCGGGTCACCGTCACGAGACTACAACCCTCAACAGATCCGGCTCCGGGTAAGCTCCCGCGTGCGCAACGCAGCGCGACACAGGCCCAGGGGCGCGTCAACTTTTGGCGTAGTCGGCAGGATCTCGTGCCCGCAACCACCGGGTACTGCGTGCCTGAAAAAGACTGTTCAAACTTACCTGTGGTGAAGATTCCCGCCATCCGGCGCCATCTTCAGCCTTCTTCCCGCCATCGGTGAAGATTCCCGCCATCCGGCGCCATTTCCAGCCTTCTTCCCGCCTTCCGTGGAGTTTTCCCGCCGTTGGACGCCATCTTGAAGACGTCGCGCGGGAAGAAGAGGGGCGTGGACTCCGAAAGCGCGCGAGAACTGAAGCCCCGCCTCACGTCCGGACGTCGCGTAAGGTCCTGGAAGGAGCCCAGCAGACGCCGACGTCACAGGAGCGCGACGGAAGGTCCTCAACCCTGACGATCTACTGCGGAGCCGCGGCCTACGGAAGAGGATCATCGCAAGGTAGGCCACGGTCCACTAGGGGGGAGGAGGATGTCGGATATGGAGGAGAGCTTCACTGCCTCAACCCCCGCCAGCGCCACCGCTGCTGCAGTCATGCCTTTCACCATGCCCTATATCCTGGGAGCGGCCTGGCTACCCCAGTACTCAGGGGAGTCACATACCCTGCATGACTTTAGAGAAAAGCTGGATAGCCTCTTCCAGGTGTACCCCCTCACAGAAGAGCAAAAAGTGAGCATCCTGGTGGCCCAATTAACTGGGGCAGCCCGAAGGGAGGTAAAGTCCTGGCCACCTGGGGGGAGGACTGTCGCAGGGATACTAACCCGGCTGAGGGACACCTTTGATACCCGCACCTCAGCCGAGATCAAGCTTAGATTCTACGGGTGCAAACAGCGGGCACATGAGAGTATAAGGGACTATGCCCTGAACCTACAAGAGGCCCTGAGAGCCATTAAGCAGACCGACCCTGACGGCGTGGGAGACGAGGACAGGCTGTTGACTGAACAATTTATAGAGGATTTATATTGCAATGCCCACCGAACCCAGTTGCGAGCAATGGCCTTACAGGACCCTCATCTGGGATTTGCACAGTTCAAGGACAGAGCCATCCGGGTGCTTCGAGAACCGGCACCAAGTGGCGTTGTGACCCACAGACGCCCCACTACCACTTACCACCAGGAGGCGGCGCCCTTGTCGGCAGGGCCTGTGGGAGCTCATGCGCAGGCTTTGAACAATGACCCGGCTCCAGACCTGCACCATCAGGTCCAAGAGCTAGCTAAAAGCGTTGCTGCGCTAACCCGAACTGTGCAGTCTTTACAGGTTTCTACTCCAGGGAAGATCCAGCTGGCATCCGGACCGGAGGACATCCCGTGGCGTCGACCAAGGAGGACTCCACCGGCCAGAGGAAGACCCAGCGACCGATACAACGAGGACGGACGACCCATCTGCCGCCGCTGTAATCAACCCGGACATATGGCAAGGTACTGTCCTTTAAACTGGCACAACCTAGGGTAGAGGGCCAACCCCTAGGAAAAAGATCATCAGGCCCATCGAACTGGCGCGACAAATATGTGGGAGGACGTCCAGTCTTGCCTGTGGTACTGGATGGCATTCCTATGAGTGCCCTACTGGACACCGGGTCACAGGTCACCACCATCCCGTACGTGCTCTTCAAGCAGTACTGGAATGACTCGGATATTACCCGCTACCCTGACGACGACTTGAGTATCATCGCCAGCAATGGTCAGCCCGTGCCACAGATCGGATTTAAAGAGGTGACCATTAAAATTGGTAGAGTTGAACTGGCAGCACAGGGACTGATCATTGTAGACGTTGACAAACACGAGAGTCACCCAAAGATAACTCTAGGAACTAATGTAATTGAAAATTGTCTTGCAGAGGTGATTTTCCTTTTACAGCAGGTTGCCAAGAACGCCAGCTCCGGCGAGCAGCGAGTGCTCCAAAAAGAGATCCGGGCACTGATGCGACGGCAACAGGTGGAACTCTCCGGCGGTGAGATTGGTAGCGTGAGAATGTGTGACCCTTTCCCTATTGCCATGCCCCCAAAAAGTGAAATGATGATTTGGTGCCGGGCAGCTATTGGTCTGAGAGGTAGAGATTACCAGGCAATGGTAGAACCAGTTTACTCAGACAGTAGGCCCACCATCTTGACAGCACGGGGGGTGGTTAATGTACGCCATGGGAGGGTGCCCGTTCGCATAATCAATATCGGGAAGAGGGAAGTGTACCTGCCCCGGTATGCCAAGCTAGCCAAATTATATACCATTAACCAAAATGCTATACAATCTGTGGAACCCTTGCCTCCATCTCACCCGGAGGAAGGTAACGGCTCTAAGAAAACAATGGAGGACTGGTGTCAGCAACTACATTTGGGTACTGACTCCACTCCCTCACACCAGAAACAGGGAGTCTATCGGGTGGTTCAAGAGTACGAGAGAGTGTTTAGTAAACACCCGTTAGACTTCGGGCGAGTCAAGGGGGTAGAACACCACATCCCCACGGGAGACCATCCTCCCATAAAAGAGAGGTATCGACCCGTACCCCCTGCACACTACCAACACGCCAAGGGGATGCTTAGAGACATGAAGGAGGCTGGGGTGATCAGGGATAGCTGTAGCCCCTGGGCAGCTCCACTAGTCTTAGTCAAAAAGAAAGACAACACCATGAGGATGTGTGTAGATTACCGGAAAATCAACCGTATCACACACAAGGATGCGTACCCCTTACCAAGGATAGAGGAGTCTTTGGCTGCTTTAAGATCTGCTAACTTCTTCTCTACCTTGGATCTCACTAGTGGGTACTGGCAGGTTCCTGTAGCAGAGGCGGACCGGGAGAAGACCGCATTCACCACCCCGATGGGACTTAGCGAGTTTACCTGTATGCCGTTCGGACTCTGCAACGCACCAGGAACCTTCCAACGATTAATGGAGTGCTGTCTGGGCCACAGAAACTTCGAGACGGTCCTGTTGTACCTGGACGATGTCATCGTATATTCTAAGACTTATGAGGACCACCTGAAACACCTGGCGGAAGTGTTCGAAGCTCTGGCAAGCTACGGCCTAAAGGTGAAACCCTCCAAGTGTCACCTCCTGAAACCAAAGGTGCAGTACCTGGGACACGTGGTGAGCGCTGACGGAGTGGCTCCCGACCCTGATAAGATCACCGCAATTAAGGAATGGCCAAGTCCCTCCAGTGTAAAGGAAGTGCGGCAGTTCCTCGGGTTGGTAGGCTACTACCGCAGGTTCATCCCCGGTTTCACCAAAAAGGCAGCTCCTATGCAGGACCTCCTGATAGGCCAGTCCCGGAAGGCCAAGAACCAGAAGCCACCCTTCAGATGGGAGAAGTTGGAAGAAGAGTCCTTCCGCCAGCTGAAGATGGCCCTCACGGGGGATGAAATCCTGGCGTACCCGGATTACAGCCAGCCCTTTATCCTCTACACCGACGCAAGTAACATCGGGCTAGGAGCCGTGCTGTCCCAGATCCAGCAGGGGAAAGAGCGAGCAATCGCTTACGCCAGCCGAAAACTGCGACCCACCGAAAGAAACCCTGAGAATTACAGCTCATTTAAGCTAGAGTTCCTGGCAGTGGTGTGGGCAGTCACCGAACGCTTTAAGCACTACCTCGCTTCTTCCCGGTTCGTCGTGTACACGGATAACAACCCGTTGACACACCTGGACACGGCAAGACTCGGTGCCCTAGAGCAGAGATGGATGGCCCGCCTGTCCAACTACAAGTTCACCATCAAATACCGGGCAGGACGCTCCAATACCAACGCGGACGCCCTGTCCAGGATGCCAAACCTACCGGACGTAGGAGAAGATCCAGAGGGACTGGAAGAAGTCGAACTCCCCGCGTTTCACCGTCATGGGACTATCCAGTATTCCCATCGGGTAAGGAGTAAGCAAGGCGCTACGCTTAACCCCTTACCTCACTACAACTGGGCGGAAACGCAAGACAGTGACCCTGCCGTCCGGCTGGTGAAGGAGATGCTGACTCGGCCAGAGGCTCGCCTTGACCCAGACGCTCCGGAGGAAGCCAAGCAACTGTGGGCAGAAAAGAGTAGACTGTTCCTTTACAAGGGGAAGTTGTGCCGCAGGATGGTTAACTCCCGGACGCATGAACTAATCTGGCAAGTAGTGGTGCCACGACGAGACGCAGCCATGGTGATGGAGGCATACCACGATGGAGCTGGGCATTTCGGATGGAAGAATCTGGAGTTCCTACTGCGCGGGCGGTTCCATTGGGTAGGCATGAGGGGAACCATCGAGAGGTGGTGCAGAGACTGTGGCCCGTGCAACCTGAGGAGGAAGGACCGTGCCAGCCAGAAGACTCCCCTGCAGTCCATCGTCACCCGGCAGCCGTTGGAACTGGTAGCCTTGGATCATGTAAAACTGACCCCAAGCAGAAGTGGCTACGTCTACGCGTTAACCATCGTGGATCATTACTCCCGGTTCTTGGTTGTCGTCCCCGTCAAGGACTTAACGGCTCAAACAGCAGCTAGAGCCTTCCAGCAGCACTTCTGCCGTCCACACGGGTACCCGGACCAAGTGCTGATGGACCAGGGACCTGCCTTTGAAGCGGAGGTCTTCCAGGAATTCTGCAATCTGTATGGCTGCCGGAAGATAAGGACTCGGGGCAGGACAGACCCCTACCTGGTTACGTCTCCCTGTTTTGGTGAAATGGACACCTTGCTTTCTTCAAAGACTGCACCCGGTTACGGACATGCCGTGACCACCTTTATGTGTTTCTTTATTGTATTGTTATTGTTATATCTTGTTATGTTTTTCTAAAATATGTTTAGTCCCGGAGTACTAAATTTCACTAGGGGGGAATGTGACACCCCAGGGGTCTGGTTGCCACAGTGATAGAGATATTACGTCTGAGAGCAGGTGGGAGGTCTCTTGGTCAGGAATCCTATGCATGCCACACCTCCTGCCCAGTCCTGGGAGGGGAAGAACTTCCCCTATATAAACCTAGGGCTGAGGCAGGGTTAGTGAGTAGAGAAGAAGTAGAGACAGAGAAAAGAAGCAAATATAGGAACAGAACATCAGGAGCTCTGTGGGAGCAGTGTTACAAGGAGTCAGGGGCTGGCAGCTGCAGAGCTCGCCCTGACTGAGAAGATTTCTTACCGGACCCGGAGTCCGAGGCTGTGGGGACTAACTCCTACCCAGCAGCAGAATCCGTCAGGCAGGGGATTCCAGGTCCTCTGGCCAAGAAACCCGAGTCACCGGCCATACGGGTGAGCACCGCACGGTACACTCAGGGACGTGGGCTACTTATACCCGCCTCTAGCAAGGTAGCCAGAAGAGTACAGTTAGTTTGGGAGGCCTACAACTCCGCCTGGCCAGGGGAGATCCCATCTGCTCAAGGACTGACCAGGCCCCAATCGCTAGCCAGTACTCCGGGAGGGTCTATCTTTGTCACCAGTAAAGACCCTGAACTACACCGTACCGTCTCCGAGTGGTTCCTGCTACCCCCATTATCCACGTCGGCTGCCCTGAGGCCATACCCCTCCCGTTGGGGGTTATACTATCACGCTGCACAATCCTACCACCGGCCTCAGTGGTCTGCCCTGCAGCAGCAGCTCCTTAGCTGTACTCAACGGGTGGCATAGTCGTCCAACATCTACCGCTGATACATCGCCGCTCAGTTTGACTCCCTGGGCACGGACCGGGTCACCGCCACGAGACTACAACCCTCAACAGATCCGGCTCCGGGTAAGCTCCCGCGTGCGCAACGCAGCGCGACACAGGCCCAGGGGCGCGTCATGCACACGATGCTTTATGCTGCGTTTTTTTTTTCAGTGCAGATTTGTCACAAAACCTGAAGGATTTCCAGATGCCAGCAAAGTGAATGAGAATCCTGAAGTCTCATGCACACGTTGCTTATTTGTGACTTGCAGATTTGGTGCAGACTTAACCCCTTCACGCCACAGCTAATTTCCGCTTTTGTGTTTCTATTTTTTTTACCCCCTTCTTCCCATAGCCATAACTATTTTTTTGTCCACATAGACATATGAGGGCTTATTTTTTTTGCGGGACGAGTTTTACTTTTGAATGACACCATTCTTTTCACCACTAGTGTACTGGAAAAAGGGAAACAATTCCAAGTGCAGTGAAATTGTGGAAAAAAAATACAATATGACATTGTTTTATGGGAATTGTGTTTACATATTGTAGTAAAAATTACCTTGCAATATTATTCTCCTCATCAAGACGATTATGGCAATGCCCATCATGTCAAGTTTTTAATTATTTTAGTGGTGAAAAAAATCTGCTATTGCTGCTATTTAAACAATATATACTTACCATATTCCTACTTATGTACATACCCTATGTTTGATTATATAGTTGTGGTATTTTACCACTGATGAACATATTCATTCTACTGCCCTATCAATGGAATAACAATTATGCATATACTTACCCCAAGTGCCACCTTTGTTTGGGTATCCTTTTCCCATTTTTTGACTTTCATTATTATTTATTTTAATTCATAAATATATTCCATCTATATATCGTTGTAACATGTTATTTCTCTTTGGCACAATTGTTCTTGGGCACTCAACATTTATACTTTATTTTGTCTATGGTCTAATTTTTGTGGAACTGCAGGGACTAAAAAAACGATACCACATATGTGTAATTTTTTTTAATATCTTTACTTTCAATGGGGCAAAGAGGGGTGATTTGAACTTTATATTTTTTTAATTTTTTTTAGTCAACTAACAGCATATCAAACAAAAGGTATAACCATATAATTTACATAAAAAAACCCTTAAAATGCAACCTTTATTAAAGATAATTAAAATTATCCGTACATAGAAATAATCTGAAGGTGAAAGAGAAAAATATTGAATGTGCAGAACTAGTCTGCTCCTATTGTCCCCTATGATGATCATTCCTGACTGCAGGGGTTGGCACCCTAAATATAGTACGACAATGGCACCCCCACTCACAAGTTGTCTATCCCTCAAAGTCCCTATAAATCCCTGGAAACAACAGTGAGCAATAGATTAGGGCTAATATGATAATATAAACCTAGAAAATTATATCTATAAATTAGGCAACAAGAGTATATTGTAAAATATGTGTCTCTTTATTAAATCGATTAAAAACACAAAACATGTTATACATGTTATAAAAAATTATGTGGAGGGGAAAGAAAAAGGTGGAAAGGAATAAAATTATGTTACAGGGCGAAGGAGATGTGTGTGCACTCCATGCTACATACAGGGAATACCAATTCAAAAAGGTCAATATATGATAAATTGCATAGAATTTTATTATACATTACATGATAATCAAGTTTAAAGTGCATATGTGAAAAAATTAATGTTATAACTTCATTGGTCCCACTGATAAATATCAATATAATTTAATTTTTATTATAAATAGACCAAAAAAAAAGGATATATTGCACAAACAAGTATTATATTAAGCCTAAAAGATTTTATGCTGAGTTTATATACCATATTTTTCAGACTATAAGACGCACTTTTTTTCCTCCAAAATTTTGGAGGAAAATGGGGGGTGCGTCTTGTAGTCCAAATGTTGGGGGGGTGTATATATACATTGTGTGGGGTGCGGTGGGAGTGGTAGCGGCGGAGGAGCGGGGCACAGGAGGCAGCAGCCGCCCGCTGCAGCCTACACTGTCCCCGCTGCTAAAGAAAATGAATATTCACTGCTCCTCACCCCCATGGGGCGTGGGGGGCACTGAATATTCATGCTCCTTAATAGCGGCACACAGTGTAGCCGCAGCGCGGCTCCTGCTGTTGCCGGAATCGCCTGTGCCCGCTGTTAAAGGGCATGAATATTAAACCTCTCTCCATGCCCATGGGCGTGGGGATTGGTGAATATTCATGCCCTTTAATAAGCGGGCACACGCAATAGCCCGGCAGCAGCAGGAGGATTCGGCTGCTACAGGGGTATTGCACCTCAACCCAGAGGTGTGATATTCCACTCCCGGGTAAGGATGGAGTGTGGATCTGAGCTCGGTAGGCTGCATGCACTACATACATCCCATTTCCGAGGAACAGGCCGACGGTACTCCCACTTAGAAATGTGCAGGTACGACCGAGTCTGTTCCTGGCTGGAGTGGGAGGGGGGTGGAACATCCCATGTAGTGTAGGGGCAGATAGGGGGAGCAGCCTGGGTAAAGATAGGAGCTCATTGGGTGCTGGTCACCTGAGCTCACACATAGAGGGTGTATATAAGGTGGGCACCAACTAGAATCAGGGTCAGACGCAGAGAGTCAGATGCAGAGAGGATCAGCTGCAGAAAACAAGTTAGGAGAGGAGAGAAGAAAGACCAAGACCCAGAGTGAGAGAGGAGAAAAGAGAAAGACCCAGAGCACAGAAGAGAAGGGACCCAAGAACCCAAATCAGAGCACCGGGTGAGGAGTCAGCAAAAGGGTACCGGAACCCAAACTGGTGGGGGTAAAAACAATCCCCAGCCAGAGACCGGAGACCGTGGGCAGTGTCTGCCACGGTCACCCACCACATTCACCCCGAAGGCACACCACATGAAGGGTCAGGGAACCCAGGGCCAAGGGTGTCCCAACAGAAGGCCCGAGGGAGCTGGACCTAGGTGGATCACTGGTGGGGACGGCTGAAGAAAGGACAGAGGGAGAGCTCAGGGCCACGCTCCGGACTTGTTTGGGGGTTGGCTGGATCCAGGACCTGGTGGACGCAGCACGGCTCGGGTGGTCACTAGCAGCTGGAGTGACCAGTACAACATCTGCAGTAAGTAAACACCCTTAACTGCACAACCCGACTCTGTCTTCACTGCCGTCTGCACTACACCACCACAACCCCCATCTTCTGCGCCTGTCCCCTCTGAGGCTATACCCCTCCCGTTGGGGGTTACCATCACAAGCTGCGCACCCACCATCAGCCTCAGCGGACCCTGCTGCAGCGGCGGCCACAGTGACCGCATCACAACGGGTGGCGTAGTCGACACAAAAGAACTTTAGATAACATCTGTAGGACTGCCACATCACACTGAGCTTGACGCCCTGGGCACGGGACCGGGTCACAGCCGCTCGGAGACTACAACCCCCCATCTGATCCGGTGCCGGGTATTCCCCTCAAAAAGGAATATGTCCCAGGGGGCGCGTCACATGCATACTAGGATAAGGATGAGGGGGCCATACGTACAAGAGTAAGGATGAGGGGTGCCATGCATACCAGGATAATGCTGAGGGGGCAGACATAAAAGGATAAAGATGAGGGATCCATACATACCAGGATAAGGATGAGTGGTGCCATGCATACCAGGATAGGGATTAGGGGTGCCATGCATACCAGGATAGGGATTAGGGGTGCCATGCATACCAGGATAAGGATTAGGGGTGCCATGCATACCGGGACAGGGATGAGGGGTGCCATGCATATCGAGACGGGGATGAGGGATGCCATGCATACCAGGATGGGGATGAGGGGTGCCATGCATATCGGGACGGGGATGAGGGATGCCATGCATACCAGGATGGGGATTAGGGGTGCCATGCATACCAGGATGGGGATTGCTGTGCCATGAATACCAGGATGGGGATGAGGGGTGCAATGCATACCAGAAGAAGGATGAGGGGTGCCCTGCATACCAGGATGGAGAGATGCCAGGCATACCAGGATGCGGATGGGGACCACATATAAAAGGAAGGGGGGGGCATATATACCAGGATGGGTGATATTGTCATAATTGGGGGACATTACCCTTATTCCAGTGTCAGCAGAAGACCCCCTCCCCCTTAAAAGTGCATCATGAACACATTTTTTGCTTACATTTTTTTTTTATTTTCCTCCTCTAAAACCTAGGTGCATCTTATGGTCCGGTGCGTCTTATAGTCCGAAAAATGCGGTATTTCTATGTCCAAAAAAAATACTATTCATCCAATGGATATAATCCAAGAAATATGCATAATGCATGTTATATACCGTATTTTTCAGACTATAAGACAAAATTTTGGAGGAAGGTTGGGGGTATGTCTTATAGTCTGAATGTGGGGTATGTATATATACAGTACAGACCAAAAGTTTGGTCACACCTTCTCATTTAAAGATTTTTCTGTATTTTCATAACTATGAAAATTGTACATTCACACTGAAGGCATCAAAAATATGAATTAACACGTGGAATTATATACTTAACAAAAAAGTGTGAAACAACTGAAAATATGTCTTATATTCTAGGTTCTTCAAAGTAGCCACCTTTTGCTTTGATGACTGCTTTGCACACTCTTGGCATTCTCTTGATGAGCTTCAAGAGGTAGTCACTGGAAATGGTCTTCCAACAATCTTGAAGGAGTTCCCAGAGATGCTTAGCACTTGTTGGCCCTTTTGCCTTCACTCTGCGGTCCAGCTCACCCCAAACCATCTCGATTGGGTTCAGGTCTGGTGACTGTGGAGGCCAGGTCATCTGGCGTAGCACCCCATCACTCTCCGTCTTGGTCAAATAGCCCTTACACAGCCTGGAGGTGTGTTTGGGGTCATTGTCCTGTTGAAAAATAAATGATGGTCCAACTAAACTCAAATCGGATGGAATAGCATGCGGCTGCAAGATGCTGTGGTAGCCATGCTGGTTCAGTATGCCTTCAATTTTGAATAAATCCCCAACAGTGTCACCAGCAAAGGACCCCCACACCATCACACCTCCTCCTCCATGCTTCATGGTGGGAATCAGGCATGTAGAGTCCATCTGTTCACCTTTTCTGCGTCGCACATAGACACGGTGGTTGGAACCAAAGATCTCAAATTTGGACTCATCAGACCAAAGCACAGATTTCCATTGGTCTAATGTCCATTCCTTGTGTTCTTTAGCCCAAACAAGTCTCTTCTGCTTGTTGCCTGTCCTTAGCAGTGGTTTCCTAGCAGCTACTGTATTTTACCATGAATGCCTGCTGCACCAAAGTCTCCTCTTAACAGTTGTTGTAAAGATATGTCTGCTTCTAGAAATTTGTGTGGCATTGACCTGGTCTCTAATCTGAGCTGCTGTTAACCTGCGATTTCTGAGCCTGGTGACTCGGATAAACTTATCCTCAGAAGCAGAGGTGACTCTTGGTCTTCCTTTCCTGGGGCGGTCCTCATGTGAGCCAGTTTCTTTGTAGCGCTTGATGGTTTTTGCAACTGGACTTGGGGACACTTTCAAAGTTTGCCCAATTTTTCGGACTGACTGACCTTCATTTCTGAAAGTAATGATGGCCACTCATTTTTCTTTACTTAGCTGCTTTTTTCTTGCCATAATACAAATTCTAACAGTCTATTCAGTAGGACTATCAGCTGTGTATCCACCAGACTTCTGCTTAACACAACTGATGGTCCCAACCCCATTTATAAGGCAAGAAATCCCACTTATTAAACCTGACAGGGCACACCTGTGAAGTGAAAACATTTCCGGTGACTACCTCTTGAAGCTCATCAAGAGAATGCCAAGAGTGTGCAAAGCAGTCATCAAAGCAAAAGGTGGCTACTTTGAAGAACCTAGAATATAACACATATTTTCAGTTGTTTCACACTTTTTTGTTAAGTATATAATTCCACATGTGTTAATTCATAGTTTTGATGCCTTCAGTGTGAATATACAATTTTCACAGTAATGAAAATACAGAAAATCTTTAAATGAGAAGGTGTGTCCAAACTTTTGGTCTGTACTGTATATATACTGTGGCTGGTGAGGGGTGTGGGGGGAGCGGCAGCAGCGGAGGAGCGTGGCACAGGAGGAAGGAGCCACCTGCTGTAGCCTACACTGTGCCCGCTACTAAAGAAAATGAATATTCACTGCTCCCCACGCCCATGGGCGTTTGGAGCACTGAATATTAATTTTCCTTAGTAGCCGGCACAGAGTGCAGCCGCAGCACAGCTCCTGCTGCGGCCAGGCGATCGCGTGTGCCTGACCATGGCCGTGGAGAGGGGTGAATTTTTATACTCTTTAATAGCGAACAAATGCGATTGCCTGGCAGCAGCAGGAGCCGCGCTGCGGCTACACTGTGTGCCAGCTATTAAGAAGAATAAAGTTACTGCTCCCCACGGGCACAGTCCCGGCAAGGGAGCAGTGACTATTCCCGCAGCTCATCTCACTTTGTGAGGGCACATAGCAGTCATGCACGGCTCACACGGTGAGATCAGTGCTGATAAACAGGACGCATTGATGGAGCAGAGGGGAGGAAGTTGAGTAGAAGTGTTTATTTCTTTTGTGTATACCGGTATAGGGATGAGGGGTGCCATGCATACCAGGAAGAGGGATGAGGGGTGTCAAGCAAACCAGGAAGAGGGATGAGGGGGGCTTTGTATACCAGGATAGGGATGAAGGGTGCCATGCATACCAGGATTGGGATTAAGAGTGCTATGCATACCAGGAAGAGGGATACCATGCATACCAGGATACGGATGAGGTGTGCCATGCATACCAGGATACGGATGAGGGATACCATGCATACCAGGATAGGAATGAGGGGTGCCATGCATACCAGGATAAAGATGAGGGGTGCCATGCATACCAGGTTGAGGGGTGCCATGCATACCAGGTTAAGGGGTGCCATTCATACCAGGATATGGATGAGGGATACCATGCATACCAGGATAAGGATGAGGGATGCCATGCATACCAGGATGAGGGGTGCAATGCATACCAGGATGGGGATCAAGCATGCCATGCATACCAGGATGGAGGGGTGCCATGCATACCAGGATGGAGGGGTGCTATGCATACCAGGATGAGGGGTGCCTTGCATACCAGGATGGAGATCAGGGGTGCCATGCATACCAGGATGGGGATTAAGGGTGCCATGCAAACCAGGATGGAGGGGTGCCATGCATACCAGAATGGAAAGATGCCATGCATACCAGGATGGAGGTGTGCCATGCCAACCATGATGGAGGGGTACCATGCATACCAGGATGGGGTTGAAGGTTCAATGCATACCAGGATGGGGAATTGGAGTGCCATGCATACCAGGAGGGGGGGAAGGGGTGATATGCATGCCAGGATGGGGGATTGGGATGTCATGCATACCAGGATGGGTATGGGGCCACTTATAATAGTAAGGGGGGGGGCATATATACAACGATGGGTGATATTAACAGAATGGGGGACATTACCCCTATAACAGTGTCAGAAGCAGACTCTCTCCCCCTTAACAGTGCATCATGATCACATATTTTTTTTCTATTTTCCTCCTCTAAAACCCTGGTGCGTCTTATGGTCAGGTGCGTCTCATAGTCCAAACAATACGGTATTATGTCTGTACATATCCAAACATAATTCCACTGTTAATGCACAAAAATCTGCTATTTATAAAATGAATTTTATCCAAAAAGTGCATTGTGCACGTTATATAACTATATATATATATATATATATATATATGTATATATATATATATATATATATATATATATATATATATGTATGTGCATATCCAAATGTAGTTAAATTATTTAAGCAAAAAGGAAAATTTATATATGTATGGAACTATGCCTATCCAAATCATAGGATGAACAGTAAAAGTGATCACCATGCAATATCAAATGTCATAATGCAAAAAAGAATACAGAAATAAGTTCATAAAAAGTTAAATTTGTGCATATTATTACGTACTCTCTAAAGGCACATCATCACCCCTTCCACATGCTTCAACGCACGTTTCTCTACCGATTCATTAGGAAGTGAGGTGGAGGAGGAAGAGGCGATGTTTTATAGGGTGATTACAGCTGTGGTTACTTACAAATCAAGGACGCCATATTATCGGACGCCTCTACTGTCCCACGTGTCCGGATAGCCGTCCCGTCTGCGACCGAATGTGCATCACCGAAACATGGCCAAAGGTTGCAGTTCAATGAAAACATTCCAGTATCAGGTACGAGAGCACACCGGAGCATGCGCAGTGTGGCGCACAGCGACCCTGCAGCCATATTAGAAAAGGGCAATAGTGCGGGTCAGCATCAAAGTCTAAATATAATTATACGTGCCAAAATATAATTGTATGAAATATAGAAAAAGTTCTATATATAATATAGTTAATGCGTGCATACACAATATTATTGCTTATATAATGTGTATATGTAAAAGTGAATAAACACACTATAAACTCTCTATTTGTATATGATATAGGTGAATAGTTTGCTTAATTATCCTATGCAGCGCATGCGTAATATAACACACAGCGAAAGCACAACCAGGTTAAAACAGAGCAAAGATGGCAACAAGCCAACCATAATAAAGTATGTGTGTATGTATTTAAATGTTGGTTCTTGTATGAACCCATAAAAATATGACATATACAAATAAATACATCTAATTACCTTGTGTATATATAGAGGTGAATGAATATACTAGAAGCTATCTCCATGTGATAATTTAATATCCTTAATTCAATGTGTAAGTGTATGTGAGTGATAGTTATATATGTGTATATAGGAAAAATAAAAAAGCATAAAATATAATAATAAAATATATATGAAAAAGAGATGTGGTCATGTTAGAGAGAATAATACAAAAACTATATATCTGATGTTGTACTTAGTGATGGAATACATGTGAAACTGTATGGCTGTTCGGGCGATGATGATACAAACAGTCCTCCAACCTGAAAGTTATAATAAAAATTAATATGCACATATAGATTGATCACACCCTAATAACTCCTATCCCATAAAGTTATATTTCCACTAACTCATAAACCACCATTAATATATACAACAAAGCCAACAATACATGTATATATGTTTATTCAATCAAATCCACTATGATATATATTGATTATATGATTCGATTGATAATAAGGACAAGACTCTGAAGATGAGAATATACCAAAAATCCTAGTGTATACTTAAAGAAAACTCGAAAATCCCCACTGTTCGTTTAAACCTCGGGGGGTCATACTTCTTAGAGTGGTGATCCATTTACTTTTTTATTTATTATTTATTTATTCAATCTGGGCCAGCTTTTTGGCTAGATTTTCCCTCCTATTCCCAGGATACAGACGGGCAATCCCTTTGACACGTAAGAGATAACATTGATGAAGGTAGCAATTCCGAAAGTGTCTCGCCAAAGGTTTAGGTTGAGAAATAGCACCCACCTCATCTTGACAGATTTTCTCCGCTGCCCTAATATTTTTGACTAGATGGTGGCCCGATTCGAACGCATCGGGTATTCCAGAATAGGTATGCGGCCGACAGGGCGCAATTAGCAGAGCGGCGTTTAAATTTGGCGCCCAAATCGCTGATTGGTCGCGTTAGGCAACCGCGACCAATTAGCAAAGCGGTGTTTAAATTTGGCGGCAATATCGGTGATTGGTCGCGGGCGGCGGCCGCGACCAATCTGCGAACCGTGTTAGTGAGGACTGGAGAGCGTGTTTAAATTTGGCACCAAAATCACTGATTAGTCGCGACCAATCAGAAGAGCGGTGTTTAAATTTGGCGCCAATACTGCTGATTGGTCGCGGCCGCCGACCGCGACCAATCAGCAGAGCGATACAGAGCGGGGTTTAAATTTGGCACCAAAATCGCTGATTAGTCGAGGCCGCCGGCCGCGACCAATCAGCAGAGCGGTGTTTAAATTTGGCGCCAAAATCGCTGATTGGTCGAGGCCGCCGGTCGCGACCAATCAGCAGAGCGGTGTTTAAATTTGGCGCCAAAATCGCTGATTGGTCGAGGCCGCCGGCCGCGACCAATCAGCGATTTTGACGCAATATTTAAACAACGCTCTGCTGATTGGTCGTGGCCGTCAGACCCGACTAATCAGCGACTTTGAGGCCAAATTTAAACCCCGCTTTGCATCGCTCAGCTGATTGGTCGCGGTCGCCGGCCTTGACCAATCAGCAGAGCGTTGTTTAAATTTGGCGCCAATCTCGCTGATTGGTCGCGGGCGGCGGCCGCGACTAATCAGCGAACCGTGTTAGTGAGGAATGGAGAGCGTGTTTAAATTTGGCACCAAAATCGCTGATTAGTCGCGACCGCGACCAATCAGCAAAGAGGTGTTTAAATTTGGCGACAATACTGCTGATTGGTCGCGGCCGGCGACCGCGACCAATCAGCAGAGCAATGCAGAGCGGGGTTTAAATTTGGCGCCAAAATCGCTGATTGGTCACCGGCCGCGACCAATCAGCAGAGCGTTGTTTAAATTTTGCGCCAATACTGCTGATTGATCTCGGCCAGTGACCGCGATCAATCTGCAGAGCGTTGTTTAAATTTGGCGCCAATCTCGCTGATTGGACGCGTCTGGCGTCCGCGACCAATCAGCAGAGCGTTGTTTAAATTTGGCGCCAAGCTCGCTGATTGGTCGCGGCAGGCGTCCGCGACCAATTAGCACAGCAGTGTTTAAATGTGGCGGCAAGATCGGTGATTGGTCGCGGCCGCTATTTAAATGTGGCGCCCAAATCGGTGATTGGTCCCGGGCAGCGGCCGCGACCAATCAGCAGAGCGGTGTTTAACTTTAGCGCCAAGATCACTGATTGGTCGCGTGCGGAGAGCGCGACCAATCAGTGAATCGTATTGGTGAGGAGCGGGGAGCGGAATCGTATTAGTGAGGACCGGGGAGCGCCGCTGCCTGTGCTGCTACTTCCGCTGCGAGAACCCGGGACATGAGCGACTGCTCGCAGCAGAAGTATCCCGACCCGCAGCGCCGCTCCCCGGTCTTCCCTTCACACCCTAGCCGCTGATCTTCCCACAGTATCCGCATGGTGTTACAAAGGTCCGGACATTTGTGTTAAAAATCGCTGATTGGTCGCTGGCGCTGCCCGCGACCAATCACCAATTTGGGCGGCAAATTTAAATATCGGCCGCGACCAATCACCGATCTTGGCTCCACATTTAAACACCGCTGTGCTGACTGGTCGCCGACGCTGGGCGCGACCAATCACCGATTTTGGCGCCACATTTAAATAGCGTCCGCGATCAATCAGTACAGCAGTGTTTAAATGTGGAGCCAAGATCGGTGATTGGTCACGGCCGATATTTAAATTTGGCGCCCAAATCGGTGATTGGTCGCGGGCAGCGCCCGCGACCAATCAGCGATTTTTAACACAAATGTCCGGATCTTTGCAACACCATGTGGATACTGTGGGGACATCAGCGGCTAGGGTGTGAAGGGAGGACCGGGGAGCGGCGCTGCGGGTCGGGATACTTCTGCTGCGAGCAGTCGCTCATCTCCAGGCTTCTCGCAGTGGAAGTATCCGCACAGGCAGCGGCGCTCCCCGGTCCTCACTAATACGATTCCGCTCCCTGCTCCTCACCAATACGATTCGCTGATTGGTCGTGCTCTCCGCACGCGACCAGTCAGTGATCTTGGCGCTAAAGTTAAACACCGCTCTGCTGATTGGTCGCGGCCGCTGCCCGCGACCAATCACCGATTTGGGCGCCACATTTAAATAGCGACCGTGACCAATCAGTACAGCGGTGTTTAAATGTGGAGCCAAGATCGGTGATTGGTCGCGACCGATATTTAAATTTGGCGCCCAAATCGGTGATTGGTCGTGGGCACCGCCAGCGACCAATCAGCGATTTTTAACACAAATGTCCGGATCTTTGTAACACCATGCGGATACTGTGGGGACATCAGCGGCTAAGGTGTGAAGGGAGGACCGGGGAGCGGCTAGGGTGTGAAGGGAGGACCGGGGAGCGGCGCTGCGGGTCGGGATACTTCTGCTGCGAGCGCCCGCTCATGTCCCGGGTTCTCGCAGCGGAAGTATCCGCACAGGCAGCGCCGCTGACATCCATGCGGCAAGGGTGTGAAGGGAGAACGGGGGAGCAGCGCTGACATCCAATTGGTCGCGGCCGCTATTTAAATGTGCCGCACAAATCGGTGATTGGTCGCGGTCTTGGCCCGTGACCAATCACTGATCTTGCGGCTAAAGTTAACCACTACTGTGCTGATTGGTCGCGGCGGATATTTAAATTTGGCGCCCAAATCGGTGATTTGTCGCGGGCAGCGTCCGCGACCAATCAGCACAGCGGTATTTAACTTTTGCGCTAAGATCAGTGATTGGTCGGGTCCGAAGACCGCGACCAATCATCGAATCGTCTTGGTGAGGACCGGGGAGCGGTGCTGCCTGTGCGGCTACTTCCGCTGCGAGAACCCGGGACATGAGTGGGCGCTCGCAGCAGAAGTATCCCGACCCGCAGCGCCGCTCCCCGGTCCTCCCTTCCGCATGGATGTCAGCGACGCCGGCGGTCCTTCCGCTGCTACCGGCCGGGACATGAGCGCTTCGCGCCGCTCATCTCCCGGCTGTATCTCCGTCCCGCAGATGGGTCCGGCGGTCGGGGTCCTTCTGCTGGTACCGGCCGGGAGATGAGCGCCTCGCGGCGCTCATCTCCCGGCTGCAATGCCGCTGAGCTCCGTCCCGCAGATGAGCCGCTAACGGCCGCCATCTTTTTCTGACATCCCGCGGCGCTGATTGGCCGCTGCCGGACCAATGAGCGACGCGGGATTTCCTGGACAGACAGACAGTCAGACAGACAGACGGGATAAGACAATTATATAGTAGATGTGTTCCAAAGCTACCGAGTTGTCATACCAATATAGATGAGTCCACAGAAACATGTGGCTTGATAGATGACCATAGATGTTCTGCAATTAATGAAATACAGAATCTTGGAAGCCTGCTCACCCATCGAATCCTGAAAGATATCATTTTTTTCAATATATCTGCACGCTTTGCAGTTGCCCTTTGAGCCAAATCTACATTGCTCAAAAAAATAAAGGGAACACTTAAACAACAGAATATAACTCCAAGTAAATCAAACTTCTGTGAAATCAAACTGTCCACTTAGGAAGCAACACTAATTGACAATCAATTCCACATGCTGTGGTGCAAATGGAATAGACAATAGATGGAAATTATTGGCAATTATCAAAACACCCTCAATAAAGGAGTGGTTCTGCAGGTGGGGACCACAGACCACATCTCAGTACCAATGCTTTCTGGGCTGATGTTTTGGTCACTTTTGAATGTTGGTTGTGCTTTCACACTTGTTGTAGCATGAGACGGACTCTACAACCCACAGAAGTTGCTCAGGTTGTGCAGCTCATCCAGGATGACACATCAATGCGAGCTGTGGCAAGAAGTTTTGCTGTGTCTGTCAGTGTAGTGTCCAGAGGCTGGAGGCGCTACCAGGAGACAGGCCAGTACACCAGGAGACATGGAGGGGGCTGTAAGAGGGCAACAACCCAGTAGCAGGACTGCTACCTATGCCTTTGTGCAAGGAGGAACAGAAGGAGCACTGCCAGAGCCCTGCAAAATGACCTCCAGCAGGCCACAAATGTGCAATGTGCATGTGTCTGCACAAACGGTTAGAAACCGACTCCATGAGGGTGGTATGAGGGCCCGACGTCCACAGATGGGGGTTGTGCTCACAGCCCAACATCGTGCAGGATGCTTGGCATTTGCCACAGAACACCAGGATTGGCAAAGTCGCCACTGGCGCCCTGTGCTCTTCACAGATGAAAGCAGGTTCACACTGAGTACATGTGACAGACGTGGCAAAGTCTGGAGACGCCGTGGAGAGCGATCTGCTGCCTGCAACATCCTTCAGCATGACCGGTTTGGCAGTAGATCAGTAATGGTGTGTGGTGGCATTTCTTTGGAGGGCCGCACAGCCCTCCATGTGCTCGTCACAGGTAGCCTGACTGCCATTAGGTACCGAGATGAGATCCTCAGACCTCTTGTGAGAACATATGCTAGTGCGGTTGGCCCTGGGTTCCTCCTAATGCAGGACAATGCCAGACCTCATGTGGCTGGAGTGTGTCAGCAGTTCCTGCAAGATAAAGGCATTGAAGCTATGGACTGGCCCACCCGTTCCCCAGACCTGAATCCGATTGAGTACATCTGGGACATCATGTCTCGCTCCATCCACCAACGTCACATTGCACCACAGACTGTCCAGGAGTTGGCGGATGCTTTAGTCCAGGTATGGGAGGAGATCCCACAGGAGACCATCTGCAACCTCATCAGGAGCATGCCCAGGCATTGTAAGGAGGTCATACAGGCACGTGGAGGCCACACACAATACTGAGCCTCATTTTGACTTGTTTTAAGGACATTACATCAAAGTTGGATCAGCCTGTAGTGTGTTTTTCCACTTTAATTTTTGGGGTGACTCCAAATCCAGGCCTCCATTGGTTAATAAGTTTGATTTCCATTGATGATGTTTGTGTGATTTTGTTGTCAGCACATTCAACTTTGTACAGAACAAAGTATTCAATGAGAATATTTCATTCATTCAGATCTAGGATGTGTTATATGAGTGTTCCCTTTATTTTTTTGAGCAGTGTGTATGAAGATGTATCAGGTACATGATGACTATAAACTAGTGTATCACGTAGTGTCTTAATACGTTTAGCCATAATCAATGGACGATTTGATAGAAAAGGAAGTATTGTCTGATCCTGTTGGAGAATTAGCCAAAAATTGTTTGGAGATGATATTAGTAATTTCCTTCCACCTCGAATGATAATTCGTGATGATCCAATTTGCCAAATGAAAGGTAGGAGGCGCTGGTAGGCTGGTCACTGGTTAGCAGCGAATAAAGGGACACAAACCACAATGTATCAGTGGGGTAGTATCAATACAAGTAGGGATATAATTTGCGCTTAGGTAGTGGGAAAAGGGAGAAATGGAGAGACACCAACGTGGAGGTGGAACTAAGGACTAGTCGTAGATTGGATAAAAATTAAATAGGCTTTATTTGGAATAAATAGATAAAAAGTATTTAAAACCAGTTAAAAGTTGATGAAGTCTCCAAACCAGAGGTCAGTATATCTAGAGAGTAGGAGTACCGTATTGAATTTTGATAGAAGATGGTCCTTATTGTGGTCCAGAAGTGCTTAAAATTCAGTACCAATCTCACTAAATCAGAAATAACTGCCATAAAGAATCTCCAAAAAAATAAAGATATAGTCATCCGCCCGGCCGACAAGGGAGGCGGCATAGTTATTGTAGACCATGACTACTATCACAAAGAGTCACTTAGACTCCTGAGTGACGCACGCACATATCGATTATCCCTTCAAATCCAACTACCACTTATCTACAGGAACTCAAATCATTAACCAAAAAGGGATTAGAGGCAGGTTTTCTCACTAAAAATGAATACGACTATGTGAATATTCCATTCCCTAGACTAGCCGTATTTTACCATTTACCCAAAATACATAAAGATCAAAAAGAACCCCCAGGGAGACCAATTCTTTCAGGGATACAATGTCTTACAGCCAACCTTTCTAGATTAGTAGACCATCACCTTCAAGACCTAATACCAGTATTACCATCTCACCTGAAGGACAGCAAGCATGCAATACAAATATTAAATAATATCACCTGGCAAAGTAACTATATCCTGGGGACCTTAGATATCACCTCTTTGTATACCAATATCCAACACCAAAAGGGATGTGAAGCCTCCCGCCACTTTTTACAACAAAAAATGTCCACAGAACAGAGTCAATTCATCACAGAATGTATGACATTCATACTCACTCATAATTACTTTGCATATGAGGGGAACTACTACTCCCAGCAATTGGGCACTGCCATGGGAACCAGGTTCGCCCCCAGCTACGCTAATTTGTATGTGGGAGAGTGGGAATCTCTAACCATCCACCCAGGGGGAACCCTACATCCGAACCTGGTCCTATGGCGGAGATTTATTGACGACATATTATTCATATGGTCAGGCGATCATTCTTCCCTTGAGAAGTTCCTACAGGATATAAATAACAATAACTACTTTCTACAGTTTACATCTACCACCAGCACCAAAACAATCAACTTCTTGGACTTAAATATTTATATTGAAGACAACCACGTACCTACTACAAACCCACAGACGCAAACGGATATATACCACTGGACAGTTGTCACCTACCAAACTGGCTACTCAATGTACCTCGGAGCCAGTACATACGAATACACAGAAATTGCTCAACAAATCCCGACTTCAGAAAAGAGGCTGATCAACTGACAAGAAAGTTCCTTGAGAAAGGATATAATGCTAAATTTCTCAATGAAATAGTAGATTCCGTAGCCCAAATACCACGGGAAACCCTTTTGAACCCATCCAGAAATACCAATAAAAAATCACAGTATGATAGAGAACAGCTTAACATTCCGATCATCACACCATATTGTTCCAATATCCATCTATTCAGAAAAATTGTAGGGAAACATTGGCACATACTCAGGGATGACAAAATAATTGGAGATCAGATACCTGACAAACCCTAATACATATATAAAAAGGCACGGAATCTAAAAAACATATTAGCACCAACAACAAATATTTTTTCATTAAAAAATCAAATATACACCCCTTTTAAACAAAGAATTAAAGGTTTTTTTCCATGTAAAAAATGTAAAATGTGCAGAATGGTTAAAACCTGCAAACAAAGTACTGTCAGCCATGGAGCTGAATCATACCCCATTAAGGACTTTATCACCTGCACAAGTACAGGAGTAATATATGGTTTGACATGCCCTTGCCAAAAGATGTATGTAGGGCGAACTAAAAGACCTATGAATGTCAGAATAAACGAACATCTAAGGAACATAAAAAACAAATACAAGGAACACCCGCTCTCCAAGCATTACATGGAAAAACATAATGGATGCGTAAATGGGACCCAAATCACAGGTATCCAGATTGTACCAACACACTGGTAACTTTATTAAAACTATGTCCAGAACAGAAAGTAAGTGGATATTCCAACTGAACACCCTTAAACCCAAAGGGTTAAACAGTGACATCGAGCTATTTGCATTTAATGACTGACAGACCTGTGTGTGTTCAGCAAGCATACACATGACTGACAGGCAGTCATCAAGACCACTCCTGACTAGAGTATATAAGGGCACTGATGCTGGGTAGGACTATCCCTGAGGAAGAAAGACGAATCTTTCGAAACGCGTAGGACCCGCTCTATCCCAGCTCACTAACGCTAAGGGACCGCTACATCCTGTGTGTCACGTGGCAGCGCATCACACAGGTCTCGCGCGCTTTCTGCAGGAAGCGCGCGCTCCTCCTATCCGAGATCACGCGAGGGGCGGAAGTCTCCGGCCGGGACTCCACTCTCGCTCCGGAAAACAGTCACGATACCTGCCGACAGGATGCCACCGACCCTGGGACGACTATCTGAATCAAATCCACGTAGACTTCCCCAACTGTGAGTAACAGGACTCTGCGCTGTTCCGTGAACTCCGCAAAGCTTTATCCTCTATCTGACTAACCGGCCGCTTCTCTCCTAGAACCAGGCCTACCTATATACACAAGGGCTACCCCTACCAATACTTCTCCTATCTGGCACTGACCGGCTCTAGGACCTAGGGGAACCACTGTGCTACAAACTCCCCTTGCAAGGTAAACCTAGTAAGGATTCTCATACCTTGATTTGGCTGACATCCTACCTCACCTGACCCATGTGACTTACCTCACTACAGATATAATTACCACACCACCAGGACGTATAGAGTCACCACTACATAAGACCCACCAAACCTCCCCTGACCGCCACAGGTCACCTATTGGAGCACACCTGCATCATCAGGTAGTATCCACTACTTATTTATAGCCCCCACCAGGGCAAAGATCGTTTTCCACCTACCCTCTACCTTCACACCGTAGGTAGACTAAAGTGACTACCAAGGACACCAGTTTTTAAAGGAAGCCTGAACCTCTGGACCTCTTCTTACCCGAAACCAATATCCGCCCGGATTACAGTAGGTACAGTCTATTTATCTACTTTGCAGCACCTCTCTATTCTAATTAATCCTTTATACTTATCATTTAGCCCCGTAGATTCTCCCACCATGGAATAAGAGTACCTACCTAACAGACCATACCCCTGGTACTTATTCACCAATAAAAAAGGACTCTATAACAGGTACATCGGTCTCCATCTATCTCATCTAGACCTTATTAAATAATCCCACCAAGATAACCCCCCTTACCCTTTTCCACAGGTTTTACACCTCTGGACCACAATAAGGACCATCTTCTATCAAAATTCAATACGTTACTCCTACTCTCTAGATATACTGGCCTCTGGTTTGGAGACTTCATCAACTTTTAACTGGTTTTAAATACTTTTTATCTATTTATTCCAAATAAAGCCTATTTAATTTTTATCCAATCTACGACTAGTCCTTAGTTCCACCTCCACGTTGGTATCTCTCCATAATTCGTGATGAATTGAACATGCCCATCAGATTCCTTTTTCTTTTTAGTATTGAGAAGATATTGTCTATTGGCATGTTTGGCCCGATAGTAGGCCTGTTGAATAATTTCCATTTTGTACCACGTTGTAAGTATCTACTGGTCATATCACATGCCTATTCTTCAAAAGCTTTGTCTTAGTCACAAATACGATGTGCCCTAATAAATTGTCCAGACGGCATTGCCTGTATTACATGTGCCAGATGACTGATTTGGCATGCAAGAAAGCATTGGCACTAGTATTCTTGCGATAAATATTTGTATGCAACTGTCCATGGTCATCAACATGAATATCCAAATCCAGAAAATCAATTTTCTTTTGATCAATATGATGGGTTAGCTTACTATTCAATGCATTGTCATTGAGATATTTTAAGAATTTTTCAAGTTCCTCATGGGAGCCCTGCAAAATAAACAACACATCGTGTATGAATCTCATCCAAGATATCACTGATCCCAATGACGTATGTTCAATGTTCTGGAATCTGATGTATTCACACTCCCAAAATCCCAAGGAGAGATTGGCGTAAGATGGGGCCCAAGCCGCGGCCATTGCCACATCTTTCTTGTGTAGGTAGTCTCGATCTTTGAGCACAAAATGATGTAACAAAATGTATTCTGTTACGGATCTGAGTGGTGGAACCTCTGTGCTGTGATGCAAGGAGGGATCAGAGGGGCGTAACTAAGTGCCTACCCGGACAGACCCTGGCCACACAGCAGCTTAGTGGACTCTGTGGACCAAGGAGGGACCGGGAAGGTGAACCAGGTGCCACTCTGGGACCGACCTTGTGAGAGCAGGCGACTCCCATGGGACTGATGGCTGAAGCTGCGGATGAGCACGGCCGGTAGACAGGCGGGCACGGCTGATAGGCAGGCTGGCGGGCACTGGGACCAGAGGACTGTGGAGAGTGTTAGCACACAAACAACAATCTTGCACAGGCACCTCCATTTTGGAGGAGGTGCCTTATAAAGGGGAAGTCCTCCGGAAATTGGCCGGGGACTCGTTAGGACGGCGCGCGCGGCCCCTTTAAGATGGAGGGAGTGCACGCTCGCGCACCCTTAGCACAGTGCCCGGGGATCTGCGTGCGGTGCGCGCACCCCGGGCAGACGCTGGGGGGAGCTGGAGGACGCCGGACCGGGACAGCAGCGGTGAGGGGATCGACGTCTCTGCCCGGCAGTACCCCCCCCTTTGCGCCCCTCTTCTTTAGGCCTGCAAGAAATTTTTCTAGAAGACGAGGGGCATGAATGTTCTCCCTGGGCTCCCAAGACCTCTTCTCAGGACCAAGCCCCTTCCAATCCACAAGAAAGAAAGTCTTTCCTCTTACCCTGATGGCCAAAATGTTCTCTACTTCAAAGACGTCCTCAGCGGAGACTGGAGCTGGAGTGGTACCTGGATAGTCAGATAAAGGATTAAGGACAACAGGCTTGAGGAGAGACACGTGAAAGGAATTGGGAATCCGTAAGGAGGCAGGGAGTTTTAGCTAATACGCCACTGGATTTATTTGACTCAGAATCTCTAAAGGATCGATAAACCGTGGACCCATCTTGTATGATGGTATCTTGAGGCGGACATATTTGGAGGAAAGCCAGACCTTGTCTCCAGGACGAAATAGAGGCGGTTCCAGACGTCTCTTATCAGCATGCTTCTTCATCCGCTCGGAGGACTGAAGAAGCGCAGATCTAGTGTCTTCCCAAAACACCGAAAATTCACTGACAAGAGACTCCACGGAAGTATTGTCCACTGAAGAGGAGACAGGAAAAGGAATTTGGGGGTGTCGGCCATAAACCACAAGAAAAGGAGACATATCAGAGGAATCACTCACATGGTTGTTAAAAGAAAACTCGGCCGAAGGCAGGAGTTCTACCCAATAGCTGTGGTGAGCGTTGACAAAATGCTGAAGAAAACTGGTAAGGATCTGATTAATACGCTCTGCTTGACCATTGGACTGAGAATGATAGGCCGAAGAAAAGTCCAATGAGACATCCAGCAGCTTGCACGTGGCTCTCCAGAAGCGAGAAGTGAACTGAACTCTTCGGTAAGAGACAATGTGGAGGGGTAAGCCGTGGAGACGAAAGATGTGATGAATGAAGTCTTTAGGAAGCACAGGTGCAGACGGAAGACCAGGCAGAGGGATGAAGTGAGCTATCTTGGAGAAGCAGTCAGCGACCACCCAACTGACGGTAGAACCAGAAGATACTGGGAGATCAGTGATGAAGTCCATCGCAATGTTTTGCAAAGGAGCAGAAGGCACGGGAAGAGGAAGAAGACGACCAGCTGGAAGGTGCCTAGGTATCTTGTTACGGGCACAAGAGGAACAAGCCGCGACAAAATCCGCAACATCCTTGCGCAGGGTGGGCTACCAATAATATCAGGCAATGAGCAGAAGCGTCTTCCTCTGGCCGGCATGACCAGCCAGTTTGGACGAATAACCCGAGAGTAAGACCCTGTTGCGATCTTGAGCCGCTACAAAGGTCTTACCAGGAGGTAGATGAGACAGGTCAAACGGAGCAACAGTCATTATTCTGGAGGGGTCAATGATGTGTAGAGGCTCCTCCTCTTAGTCGGTAGACAGAAAAGAGCGGGATAGAGCGTCAGCTTTAATATTCTTGACTGCCGGGCGGTAATAGAGAGAGAAGCAGAAACAAGCAAAGAACAAAGACCATCTGGCCTGACGCGGATTTAGTCTTTGGGCGGTCTGCAAGTAAGTGAGGTTTTTATGGTCAGTGTAGATGACCACCGAGTGCAGAGCCCCTTATAGCAAGTAGCGCCACTCCTCCAGCGCTAATTTGATGGCCAGCAGTTCTCGATCTCCAATGGAGTAATTGCGCTCGGACGAAGAAAAGAGTTTGGAGAAGAAGCCGCAGGTTACCATTCTCCCGGACGAGGATTTCTGGGTGAGCACTGCTCCGGCTCTGGAGGAAGAGGCATCAACCTCCAGGAAGAACTGTTTATTGCAATCAGGACGATGTAGCACTGGTGCGGAGGAGAAGGCTTGCTTAAGAGAAACAAAGGCATTTTCCGCCTCAGAAGTCCATTCCCTGGGATTTGCTCCTTTACGGGTGAGAGCAGATATGGGAGCAGTCCGGGAGGAGAAATGAGGAATGAAGAGGAGGTAATAGTTAGTGAATCCCAGAAACCGCTGAATAGCCTTCAACCCCTCGGGTCGGGGCCACTTTAAGATGGCAGACACCTTCTCGGGATCCATCCGCAGTCCGGTCTCAGAGATGATATATCCCAGAAATGGTAGGGAGGTCTGCTCAAAGAGGCACTTCTCGTACTTAACATACAGGCGATTCTTCCAAAGCCGCAGTAGTACCTGACGAACATCCCTCCGGTGAGAGGGCAGATCAGGGGAGAACACCAAGATATCGTCCAGGTACACCACCATGCAGGAATACAGGAGATCTCGGAAGATGTCGTTTACTAACTCCTCGAAGACGGCTGGAGCATTACAGAGACCGAAGGGCATTACGCGGTACTCGTACTGACCATCCCGAGTGTTGAATGTCGTCTTCCACTCGTCTCGCTGGCGAATCCGGACCAGACTGTATGCCCCACGAAGATCGAGCTTAGTGAAGATCTTCGTGCCTTATAGGCGGTCAAACAGCTCCGAGATAAGAGGCAGGGAGTACTTATTTTTTATGGTAATCTGGTTTAGACCCCTATAGTCGATACATGAATGAAGAGAGCCGTCTTTCTTCTTGACAAAGAAGAATCCTGCTCCAGCCGTAGAGGTGGATTTCAGGATAAATCCCCTAGCAAGATTCTCCTCTATGTATTCAGACATAGCACCGTTCTCGGCCAGCGACAAGGGGTAGATTCACCCGCAAGGAGGTGAAGCACCAGGTATTAGGTCGATGGGGAAATCACACGGCCTATGAGGTGGTAGTGTCTCTGCCTCCTTTTTAGCAAAGTCGTCCGCATATGACCAGTAGGGTGCCGGCAGGCCAGGTAGGTTAGCTGGGATAGACGGAGGTCGAGCAGGACGAAACGGAACCAGACAAGACTTATGGCATTCCTGAACCCAAAGGAGCACCTCACCCGAGCTCCAATTCAGGATGAGCTCATGTCTCTATAGCCAAGCCAGGCCAAGCAAGAGGGGCTGAGAGATGCCGGACAGCACGTAAAAGGAGATCTTCTCCGAATGTAGCATTCTCACCTGAAGGGTTACAGGCTCAGTGACAAATAAGATGGTCTCAGAGAGAAGCTTTCCATCCTCAGAGGAAACCGCTAAAGGATCATCCAGACGTATGGTAGGAATCTGATAACGCTCCACAACGGCCTGTTGAATGAGATTCCCAGCGGCTCTGGAATCCAGATAGGCAGTCTCGAAGAAGCGGGTCTTATCACTGGTAACTGAGACAGACAGAGTCAAGGGCGGAGACAAAGAACTTTTGCCTAGAGCGACCTCTCCAAGCGGTTCTAGACACTGGAGTTTCCCGGTCTCACCGGACAGGAGCGAATTTGATGCTCTATACTGCCACAGTAGAAGCAACTCCCCTCGGCGCGGCGGATCTCCTGGCGAGACTTGACCGTCTTAACTTGGTATATTTGCATAGACTCTGGAGAGGACACCGGGGGGAATGCTGGTTGTGAGACTGGCCTTTGGAAGGTTGGTGCGAGACGCAGGGGTCTTCTCTTCCAGGTCGTCTCCTTAGAACGCTCCTGAAAACGGATGTCAATTTGGGTAGCTAATGACACCAGGTCATCTAGAGAGGGAGGTATGTCATGACCGGCTAGCTCATCCTTGCTCTATCCGGAAAGGCCCTCTCAAAAAGTGGACACCAGAGCCTTAAAGTGCAGCGTGCACTGATTTATGAAGCCCCGACATGGGGCAGGGTCACCACCGAAACGTGGAGGAGCAGGTAGCCGGGGTCCTAAGCCGGGTGCTACAGCGCCACTGGGTTGCTTGGTTAGAGGCGGACACAGTCGGGGTGGACAGCACGTCCAGGAGGGAGTTGACTGTCCACAGATAGGACATGATAGTATCCTGTTGGGATCTCTGGCGAGAGACCTCTTGGTACAGGTCTGAGAGCAAAGGAGCCTGGGAGCCACCGGATTCCATGGCCTGTGCAAACTGTTACGGATCCAGGTGGTGGAACCTCTGTGCTGTGATGCAAGGAGGGATGATAGGGGTGTAACTAAGTGCATACCCGGACTAACCCTTGCCACATGGTGGCTTAGTCGACTTCGTGAACCAAGGAGGGACCGGGAAGGTGAACCAGGTGCCACTCTGGGACCGACATTGTGAGAGCAGGCAACTCCCAAGGGACTGATGGCTGAAGCTGACAGGCACAGCAGATGAGCACAGCCAGTAGACAGACAGGCAGGCACAGTTGATAGACAGGCTGGCGGGCACTGGGACCTGAGGACTGAGGAGAGTGTAAGCACACAAACAACAATCTTGCACAGGCACCTAGGCACCTCCATTTTGGAGGAGGGGTCTTATATAGGGGAAGTCCTCCGGCCATTGGCCGGGGACTCTTTAGGATGGTGCGCACGGCCCCTTTAAGAGGGAGGGAATGCATGCGCGCCCTGAGCACAGTGCCCGGGGAACTGCGCGCGGTGCGCGCACCCCCGGCTGACGCAGGAGGGGAGCCAGAGGACGTCGGACCGGGACCACGGCGGTGAGGGGATCGGCATCTCTGCCCAGCAGGAGGCAGAGACGCCGACGCTACATATTAAAAAAGAATCATAAGAAAATCCACAAGAGATTCATCCAAACCCCAGCCTGAAAGAAAAAAACCTAGCAGCGGATAATCCATATTCATGTGAAATTCAAGTATATAATGGTTCTACATCACATGTAATGAGAAACATATCTAAACCAACATGAATATTATCCAATCTCTTTAAAATTTCCGCAGTTTTTGATGAAAGGAGGAAGTTCCATAGCAACCGGTTTTAGATAGTAATACAAGAATCTAGAAATTGGCTCAGATAGACGCCCATTGACTGAGACAATGGGCTGTCCCGGAGGGTCTTATAGACTTCTATGGACCTTGGTGAGCAAGTACAGGATGGGAACTGAAGGTTCGTCAACCTCTAATATGATAATAGCGGGAATGAATAAATATAATAACATATCAATGATACCACAGGAACTAGTCATCTCCTATTGTCCTCTAGGGTGACCATTCCTGACGGCAGGGGTTGGCACTCTAGAATTTGTACGACAATGGCGCCCCCACTCACAAGTCGTCTATCCCTAAAACTCTCTGTAAGTCCCTGAACACTAATAGAGAGGGAGAGCACAGGGCTAGTATGATAGTAACGGGATTAGAAATATATATATAAATAAATCATCCACTGTGACTACATAAAAACGAGGTCTGCAGGGTATGCAAACAATATACAATGTAAGAGTAGGAGAGTATCTCGAGTCCAAAATGTGAATAAAGCGCAGCAAGGCAGCAATATAATATTGTACATGCTTGAATGTGGATATATATACAAGATATGACATCTGACAAATATGCCCATTGATTCATATATACCGTATTTTTCGGACTTTAAGACGCACCGGACCATAAGACGCACCCCAAATTTTGGGGTGGAAAATAGGAAAAAAAAAATTTTTTATAAGATGGGGTCGGTCTTCTAGTCTGATTAGGTATCTTACCTGGGGGGGTGGTGGAGCAGGAGGCAGGATCCTTCAGGAAACCGGCCCGGCGGAAGTGGAGGAATGCTGCAGACCCTGGACACATGAAGCCGGTGCTGCAGCAGCTGTGAGTTGCGGTGATGGTGGAGCAGGATCGCAGATCCCTCTGTTCCCTGCCTCAGGAACCCGGAGGCAGCAGAAGAGGTGAGATGCCGGTGTCTGGTTGGGGCCTGTGGACCGGCTGGGGCCTGTGGACTGGCCTGGGGCCTGGGGCCTGTGGACATGTCTGGGGCCTGTGAACTTGCCTGGGGCCTGGACCTGTGAGTGGCGTCTGGCGGTGAGGCAGAGATCTACAGGAAAATGGCCGCCGGAGCTCCGGAAGCAGCACACACTGCTCTGCCTCACCGTCGGACACCGCTTACAGCCCGGCAGAGGCCCCGTCTCCTCTGCCTCACCGCCGGACACCACTCACAGCCCGGCACAGGCCTCGGCTCCTCTGCTTCACCACCCGACACCAGCACAGGTATAGGTCCTGGCTTCAGCAGCATCTCACCTCTGCCGCCGCCGGAGGACCCTGCGATACCCGCTCCACCACCACTGGTAAAGTAAAGTTCGGACCATAAGACGCACCCCCATTTTCCTTCCAAATTTTGGGGAAAAAAGTGCATCTTATGGTCCGAAAAATACGGTAAATTCTTTGCCCCTCAGCTTGACCTCAAGCGAGAAGCTATCCTGATCTCAGATAGAAGTCACAATAATAGATCCAAATAATTCATAATGGAATGGTGAGCACAAACATAAACATTAGTGTTAAAAAAAGCACAGTTATCATAGACTGAACAATGTATAGATTTCATGGGCCAAGATACTTTTCAGTCCACATGTACGGTCTTCCAATGTATCTCGACGCGTTTCTCCACCAGATGTTGGTTCATCAGGAAATCTATGGTAAATGGATAAATGTAGAGATGCCCTGCAGCTAACCAAATGCAGGGCATCCCTACATTGATCCCTACATTTTTAATTAAGTTTAATAAAAGCTATATTGTCATTTTTTTTTTTTCAAAACATTTTTTTTATTTTTCACTATAATTGTTAGCCCCCTTAGGGGACTTGAAGACGCAATTGTCCAATCGCCTGTGCTAGATACAAAGATGTATATATCAGAAATCATAGTCTCCTTTGAAGCCTGGCCACAGTCAGGGTTTCAATGGAGCTCCATAATGACAGGCACGGGGGTCATCAGCTGACACCAGGCTTTAATGACAACCCATCGCCGACATGCAATTACATCACAGGCACACCGATGAGCAGAGGGAATGACACGCACGCATGCTGTTGCGTGTTATGCATGTCAGAGCAGCGCTCCACCAGCGATTGTTAGCGGCAGGTCCTGGCTGTAATACACAGACATCACCTGCCGGGTATGGGACTGGCTCACCCTGTGAGCCCGCTTTATACACTTGCTTCCAACTTGCTCAGTACATGTACGGCGGATGTTGTGAAGGGGTTAAATCTGCAGAATATCAATTCTTTCAATGTTTTTCCTGCAGATTTCACCCATACTTATGAGTGGGGAAAAATTTGGACAAAAGCGCGTGTTTTTGCCACTGTATTTTTCCTTACAAAAGATGCAGATATGGTGTAGAAATCTCTGAATCAAATACTTAATATGTGAACAGACCCTTAGAAAGGTTTGATAATGCTTCATGTGATGGAGCTTCAGCTGGTCTCCCCTACAATGTCACTGCTCACTTATATAAACTAAATGAAAGCTGCTCTATGATTGTCTGCTATGGCAGCAAAGATAGGATTTATTTTAGAAAAGTCTTCATACATCTCTTTATCTGCATGGGAGGACATACAGAACGATAAGGAGGCTGAAGCTCGGGATGCGGGGAAGAGTCTGAGCTGCCAGGTGGGATTTGATAGGTAATGAGGTCATCCTACAGATCACATGACGTCAGAGACTGACTTCCTGTCAACACATTAGTGCATGTACTGGAATAGTTGTCAGGCTGGAGATCACATGACCCAATTCCCTATATTGAAGGGGGATGTGTAGATGTAACTGAGGTGTGATGAAATATACTTCTGGGTGACCCATAGATTATACATTTCTGTACAGTCCACTCATTACTCTGCATTGACGTTCTTAATCGTCAGTGGATTGTAAGCAGCTTGTACAAGATCGTGAAGCTGTGAGTGGGGGAGTGTTATACACAGCCAGACTTCCCAGACATAAGGTAATACATGGCTTATTACCATACTTACCATTAGTGATGAGCGAGTAAGTTCTGTTAACCTTTTCGATGAGCATGCTCGAGTGAACACATAGTATCTTCAGCATGCTCGGAAATCTCGAGTAACGAGCATGCTCAGACATATCATCTGTTTGGCTGTATTCACAGAGCTATACCAGCACTTGTGTTACAGATTAACAAGAAATTAGGAAGCAATTACCATGCTGCCTCCTCCAGATCCAGGAAACAAGTGATCGCTAGCTGTAGGGAAGGAACAAGAGCTGCTGGGTTGTAAGGTCTTTTAAGGCCTTATGGGGGGCATAGTGTGTAAAATATATGAAACAATAAATGAAAAAAGCAAAAATAAAATAGAAAAAAAAGCATAAATAATGAAAAAACTAAGAAAAGAGACCCAGCCAGTCTGAATCACTGCTTCTAGACCTGCCTCCATTGAAAAGAAAAATACGTTCATTATCTAAAAATCATTTCTATGTAAAGGGGAATGCAAATTGAAATGTTTTACTTGTCCTTTGCTTAAATAAAGTGAAAAATAGACACATTTCCTATTTTTATTAACATTTTTCCCCTGATATAAGTGTGGGGACCCTGATGGTTAAGTCGCCACAGAGGTACTGCACCTCACCCAGAGGTGTGGTGTCTCCCTTCACTCAGTTAAGGAGGGAGTGCTGCACGGAACCCCAAACACCTTCATCCAACACTACACTGCTCCAGGCCAGCAGGAGGGGCAAGACACAATGTAGTTTTCTGCTGAGCCCTGTCCCTGGCTGGAGTGGGGGGAACCAAAGGTAGGGGGAACCAGTAGTGGGTGTGGGTGGAGGAAGTAGTTAGAGTAAGCACTTGCAGAAGGAGGTATAAATAGAGAAGCCATCTTAGAGAGTGTGTTCAGTCAGAGGAGGACTGTCAGGGAGCAGAGTCTCAGTCAGAGCTCTGCTCCCCAAGCAGGGCCTAGTCTCAGAGGCCCAGGAGGGGAGCAGGGAGTAAGCTCCGTTCTTTAGAAGGGATCCTATGGAGTACGGTGAGTGCAGGCAGCACCTGTACACCCCGAACCTGCCAAGTGTCAGGAGGATCTAGGCCGCAAGAAGGGGGCCGGCCCCTGGCCCAGTCGTGCAGCTTCAAGCCTCGGCTGGAAAAACCGGAGGCTTCTGGCTTCTATAGCCAGTAGTCACAACTCCCACTCCAATCCAAGTAAGGTCAAGCAGGTCTGTGCAACTCCGACGGACAGGAGGGACTTCAGAGTACCCGAATAGGATACAGAGTGGGGAACCGCAGGGAAGGAGGGAGAAAGACCCGGCGTGAAGTCGGTCTAGAGAGGCACACAAGAAAGTGGGGTTCTGCCAGGTACTCCCAAGCAGCCTGAGGAAGGACTGAACCCCTGCCCGGTGAACGCAGTGCGACGTGGGAGGCTTGCACCTGTACAGTGCACCTGTGGACCGTCTAAAGAACTGTGAGTAAAATTCTTGGATGATTGCACTGTACTGCCTCTGACGCGCCCCCTGGGCCATGTTGTTAGGGATACCCGGAGCCGGATCAGATGGGGGTTGTAGTCTCCGAGTGGCTGTGACCCGGTCCGTGCCCAGGGTGTCAAACTCAGTGTGCGGCAGTCCTTGCAGATGTTCTTAGTGTCGACTACGCCACCCGTTGATTTGCGGTCAAAAGGCCGCCGCTGCAGAATGGTCCGCTGAGGCTGGTGGTGTGTGTGCAGCTGTGGTAGTATAACCCCCAACGGGAGGGGTATAGCCTCAGGGGGTCAGACGTGGAGGATGGTGGTTGTGAAGGTGCAGCAAGGAGACTCAGAGTCAGGAGGTGCAGTTCAGGGTTTTTACTTACTGCTTTTCTGTTGGTCACTCTGGCCTTGAGTGACCACCCGAGCCGTGCTGCGTCCACCAGGTCCTGGACTCGGCCAACCCCCAGGCAATTCTGGAGCGTGGTCCTGAGCTCCTTTCTGACTCTCCCTTCCTCTGGCCGTTCCCACCAGGGATCCACTTATGGCCGGCTCCCTCGGGTCTCTTGTTGGTCTAGCCTCCTCAGGGCTCCCTGACCCTATGCTTGGTGTGCCTTTCTAGTGGATTTGGTGAGGGTCGTGGCAGATCCTGCCCACAACCTCCGGTTCCTGGCTAAGGTGTGCTTTGGCCTCTGCCAGCTTGGGTTCCGGTACCCTTGTGCGCCAACCCCTCACCCTTCTGTCCTTATTCTGGGATCTTGGGGTTCCTTCTTCTTTCCTCTCTGGGTCCTTCTCACTCCTCTCTCTCTTTCTCAGCAGGCTCTGTTCTGGAGCTGGGCCCAGCCGGAGCCACAGCTCCCTGTCAGCCCTCCTGGCTGAACTCCTCTGCTCTGCTCCTCAGGTTAAACTCTCACTGATTGACCCTGTTCTAAGATGGTGCCCACCTTATATACTCCCTCTATGTGTGAGCTCAGGTGACCAGCACCCAATGAGCTCCTATCTTTACCCAGACTACTCCCCCTATCTGCCCCTACACTACTGGGATGTTCCACCCCCCTCCCACTCCAGCCAGGGACAGACGCTGTCGTACCTGCACATATACTGGTGGGAGTACCGTTGATCTGTCCCCCGGAAATGGGATGTATGTAGTGCATGCAGCCTACTAGCTCAGTTCCACACTCCATCCTTACCCGGGAGTGGAATACCACACCTCTGGCTTGAGGTGTAATACCCCTGTAGCAGCCGAATCCTCAGGGTGCTACACCTCCGTCCCTTCTTTCACCGGCGCCATTCCGATCCCTGCACTACAAAGCCTAGCGCAACCCACGCTCTCATTTCACTGCCCTGAGGCCTGCTCCACCTGTGGGGAGCCGTTCCATCTCAAGCTGCCCTAACACCTGCCTCAGAGGACTGCTGCAGCGCTGGTGATCCTCACCAGGCACCACAGGTGGCGTCACGAACTGTCCCTAACAATTATATCCCCTTTTTGTACTGACCGCACAGGGTCACGGACCTGGCCAGCCACCGTGATATCCCCCGCCAGCAGCAACAAGAGGCCCGGCTGCCGAGTACCCCACGGCCCTGGTGGCGCGTCATAAGCAAAGAAAAAATTAATATAAAAATGCCTTGAAAATTAAGCCCCATGTATTGCAAAAAAAAAAAGGCAAAACTTTTAAATATCTAAGCGAGAACATTCTTTTTAGGGCCCTTAAATGTGCATGTATGACAGGAATGGGGGGAAACAGACAGGTTGTAAACTGGTTAAACAGCTAGAATACTGATGGCAAGTAATCTTTGTATATGGAAAAAAAATTGCTAGAGTGATTTTCTAAAAAGAAGACTATCAGCAGGTCGGTCTACAAATTAAAGCTTTTAGCAGCATTGTGACTGAGAAAATGTAGCTTTAATCTGGTGTATAATGCTTCAGATTTTTGGGAATTCTGTGACTCTGAAATGCTCTTGGCATTCTGCAGTAAGTGCTTAACCACATCTCTGCTCTGGATTGACAGTTGTAGCATCCTTCCTGATGCCCATCCACATGCCCGTCCATATGCCTAGCCTTAGGGAACTCCCAGAAAGCATTTGTTAGCACTGTTAACAGTAAACTGCTGCTAGAGCCCTACAGATAGGTACAACATGGTTAAACATCTTTTCAGATTTCCCATCTACAGTTGCCAGCAAAATACTGTAGCACTTTGATGTTTCCGTCAGTCCCATAAATATTGAGTTGAAAATAACAATATGCATGTTTCACCATCACGCTATCAACCCCCCCCCCCACACGCACACACACACACACACACACAGGTCACCTGCAGATGTCCTGTTCTAGTGATCATAAGGGTCCCAGAATAATATAGGTGATAATTAGAGTTGGGAGAGTTTATTCAAGTGAAGTTGACTTTTACAAAAAATCAGTATTCTTTTCCATATTTTTTGTAGTTTGCTCTGTAGGAATTCAGCAAAATGGTCGCCACCATCTTGTTGAACAAATCAAAAGGTTAAAAAACTAATGTCTCTGCTGCTTGTGGTCCCCAGTACGGTCCTCAACTCCTTTACTTACCATGACCGTGCACTGACACATCTTCCCACTAGGTTGTGAGTAGACCCTGGAAGTCCCTGTGTCTGGAAGTCCTGGTCTAGAGTGCTTGTCGTAAGGTCATGGCACATGTCGTAACATCATCACTTGCTTCATGACTCTGGACCAGGAATTCCAGCTGCTAGTAGACCCAGGACATTCCTTTGCATGCGCAGGGACATCCCAGGCCTAGTTATGGCCGGAAGTCCTGGCCTAGTGTGAAGATGACAGGGTTCCATCAGTGCACAATGGCGGTAAGGAGCAGGGCCAAGAACATTGAAGGTCAGAGAGCAGAAAAGGTGAGAAGTGAGGTGAATATTATTTTTTTCTGTCTTTTTTTTCGACATCTTACCTTTACTATGCTTTAGGAGTATTTCCATACCCCAGTATCCCAGAGCTTAATAAAGGAAATTGAATTTGCAGAGAATAAATTCACTGTAAATCGAATGTCTCGGTAAAATCCATACGATTTGTCTATAGTGATAAGTGTCATTATGGAAAAACCCTTTAAATGTTCATATTGATCAACCTCATCACAGCCAAGTGTATAATGGAAATAATCATTTTATAACTTCTCCTCTTTATCAGACAAACCTATGTAGATTGCTTACAGGAATACTAAGTTGCGTATTAATAAAATCCATTAACACAAGTCATAAAATGAAATACAAGCTTTACTTAGAACAGAAGATTTCCTCAGTCTGAATAATGGCCTGTAAATGTTAGATTTATTGTGAGATTTGTCATTTTTCTCCCCTAATAGGATGCAGTGGTGTTCGGCCATCCAGCTCCGGCACAATCTCTCATTCCATCAAGGAGAGATTATTATTCCACCATGTGCTCGGCTTCGGAAGCTTTGGAAAGGTCCTGATGGCGGAAGATACTTTAACCCATCAAGAATTTGCTGTTAAGATCATCAGCAAAAGAGCCCTGCTAGCCGGAGGTGATAGGCTGGATGTGATGGTGGAGAGGCGAGTTCTTCAGCTGGCATCTGGAAGCCCCTTCCTCGTCCACGCAGACTTTGGATTCCAGACCAAGGTAGAATTGTGACTGCTTAGTGCTGAAAGGTCTTGCCACTACTTTGATGTTGATGACCTATTCGTCTAAATAGGAGCTGTCCTGCAGTACCAAGAGCGGCCACTAAACCTTGTTTGCTCCGTACACTGTTTACATCCGGCTTTTGGCGGAGATGGTAACAGCTGATCGAACCCCACCAATCTGATATTAATGACCTATTCTAATGCTAGGTACATCATGAGAGTGGAAAACTCCTTTAAGAAATGTCACTGAATGCAACCAAGCTTCACTGATCAATGGACAATACCTCAGCCAGAGACAAACTCTACAGAGGTGATATAGAGGGGGTATTAATGTTCAGACCAAAATGGCTCTGTATAGTCTTGAATGTGGCTGAGCTGAAATACCAGGCGCAGCTCATGGGCAGAAGCACTTTGTTCTGGAAGAAAATCAATCTTTTCCTAATCTGAACAACCCCTTTATCCCCATAAAGAAGCAGCACAGGCAGTAAGAGAGCAGCATTTTCAGTTGCTTTTTCATCTCCGCAGTCTAAAAGCTGTGACTTTTCTATTCTTCTGTCACCGTAGTTGTTTGAAGGTCTATATTTAATTTTGCATGAAGCGTTGTGTTTTTAACTGCACCGTTATAGAGTGCACATAGTATTGGATAAGGTGTATGCATTTTTTGTAGGTTGGATTGAAAAAAATAGCAAGTTTGCTGGTATTTTGGGGGTTTTATGGCACTTACATAATATGTTAACTTTTTTCTCGGGGTCTTTATGATAATGGTGAAACCAGATTTATATGATTTTTATGTTTTGCTACATTAGCATACTGAAAAAATAAAACAAAACAAAAACATTTTTTTGTGTTGGTGTTTTACAAGACTCATAACATTGTTGTTGTTAACAGTTGTTTTTTATGCATAGCTTGCACTTTACGTTTGTATTATGTGGGAGTACACAACACTTCATAACTATCTTTAATTCCACTTTTTGGGAAGCGGGATACACAGAAAACAGTTACTGTATGGCAGCCCTAAACAAAGCAGAGAGATAAGATTAAGGCTTTGATTCATCATTGCCTTTACATCTGTTTTTTGTCTGGTTCTGTGTGTTGTTGCCTTTTTTTTATTTGCACTCAATTCATTACTCTATTTGCCCTTTTTTTGAAGTCTATTTTGTATGAGCTTGTCTGCTTTTTTTCACTTTGTGGGCAGAGTTTAGTGATTCCAGATGTTTATACTTGATTCATCAATTGTGATTTTTTTAAGTTGCAAATATGACGCAGTCTTAATTTCAATCCCCTTTGGCGTATTTTTTGAGTATGCCAGGTTTTTTGCCATATTTTTGGACCTATTCGAAAATGTGTGATTTTTGGGGCCAAAAAGTTGCAAAAACACTTCAAGGCAGAAAACGAGCATTTTTTACTTTGTACCAAATTCTTGAATTGCGTGCGCCATTTTGAAGAATTTGGCACCAAAAGTCAGCAACAAATACCACAAGACCAAAAAGGAAAGTGATTAAAAATATTCAAATTATGAATCTGGGCCTAGGTATATAATTAAAAGAAAAATAATTTTCAAAGATTGTCTGAAACAAGAATTTCTAAATGTATTTATATATTAGATATCATTGTTTAGAATTTTAGGGGTCACAGCAGTTAGGCCACCTTTTGCATTGAGTGACTACATATCTTACCAATATGCTTTAACTTTCTTGGATGGAAAAACCCCTTCAAGTACTGAAATGAGTATTTGTCTTTACTGTATAATAAATGCTAATGTTTCATGCTACAGATGAATGTTTTTCTTGGTATGGAATACATGAGCTGCGGGGACTTTTACCAACTTCTACACAGTAAGGGGCCGCTTGACATCACCAGTGCCAGGTAATGTGTTAAAGGAGTTGTTCAGTCTCAGAAGAAAAATCAGCAGTCTCTCTATGTGACTGCAGACAGACAAATTGTGAAAGTATGCAACGCGCACACGGTCAAGATTTCCCTGTATACCCCGTTCAGGTGGGCGATCCTGTGATTACGGGTACAATTTTCATACTTGTGATCACATGCCGACTAGTCTCACCAGGCTTCTTCAAATAGGAGAGAATTGAGAGACGTCCAGGAGTATAGTCGGTATATAATCATAAGTATGTAATTTTCATACGTGCATTCTCGAGACTGCAATATTGACATTGTACGCTGTTTATACCATCACGATTCGGCAGTCACATAGTGAATAATATGGAATAATGGTCCTATTGACTAATATGAATTTCCAAGTTTACTATCTGTGGGATCTGATTCTTATTCATTTTCTCTTTGTCAGATTCTATGCCGCCGATCTAGTGTGTGGGATCCAGTTCCTCCGTTCTAAGGGCATCATCCACAGGTAATGTAGTCAGTGTGAGGCTGAGTTACACCAGCGTATATTCTCTCATCAAAGAGAGTCCAGATGATTATACAAATCACATTTTGATTAAACTCTGAAAAGAATTTGATCATAGTGTGATCCAATTTTTTCTGATGTGGAGAAGATGGAAAAAAAATGTCTCCATCTTTTCCATTCTGTCAGTCTGTGGAAATTGGCCTGCACTCAGATGTCATCCGAGTGCAGTCCGATGTTTTCCATGGACTCATTGACTTGCATGGCCGAGTATGATCCGTTGATTGGATCCAACTTGGGCATTCTGCATTTGGTCCAAGGAAAAATATCAGACATGTACACGAGCCCATAAAATAATATTGGTTCCAGTGATATCCGATGTTTTGTCAGATTACACTCAGCCTGTTTTTTTTTAAACAATGTGTTACTTCAAAGAAATAATCATTTGCTGATAAGCACAGGAACATTTTATTTAATCACATCCAATTGTGAAAATTAATATTATTATAAAATCTATTGATTAAAATTAACTTTTATTCATGGGAAAACCCCTTAGCTGCACTCAGTCCCTCCACCCTGGTGACCTGCAGACTGATGCCCTGTAGCTGGTGTCTAGTAGTCCTATATGGTATCACTGTCAAGAAGCTGCAGATGAGCGGCCGTCACATGTAATACAGTGGTACAGGGCATATAGTAAAGGAGTTATCTCAGAGGAAAGTACAGCAGTGAGAGAAAATATGTTTATTCTCGTATATCATCATTTCACCACAGATATAAGAAGAACACTTACTTAGGTTAATTTTCTTTTTCTTACAGAGACCTAAAGCCCGAGAACATCCTGGTGACTGATACGGGCCACATTAAGATCACGGATTACGGTCCTGCACTTGAGAACATGCACGGAGACCGGACAGCCACCAGTTTCGCTGGAACCATGGGTTACATGGCTCCTGAGGTGAGAATAGAATGTTTTTATTTTTTGTATTTAGAAGGATTCCGGATACTTTCACATTGATGAGCTTTATTTAGGCTAGTTCATCAATATAAAATCATTGAGGGTCGGATCACACTGATTAGCTGTTCTTACCCCTGGCTGCAACCTGATGTAAATAGAGCAGAACATCACACCTCTGTACTGTTTAGTGGTCAGTGCCAAGCAGGGACGTACATATGAATCATCGGGTCCCATAGCAGAAGCTCTAAAAAATCCCCCCCCCCAAAAAAAAAAATTTAATAATTGTCGGAGTCACTAAAGATCAGATCTCACAACTATCCATCCTTTACATAGTAATTTTCCTCCTGCTGACATCCTAGATCTCTCTTTCATTGCTGAATAAAGTGTGATGCCAATAGAAGGGCCCCCCAAACACACTATGAAACCCCCATGGTGAATTCCTCCACATACGCAGTATAATGACCCTACTATACCCCACTTCAACTCCCAGGGTAAAGTATGCTGACCCCAACACTGTATGATCCCCCAACTGTGAGCCGCTAGAGCTAGAGAGGATGGTACATAATAAGGGAGGGTGTTATAAATAATAAAAGAGGAAACTATATAACTAAGGATGGCGCTATATATAATAAGTGAGTACACTATATACTAAGGGACTGTGCTATACATAATAAGGCTACATTCCTGCAACTGTGTGCAGTGTCGGAGTGCTGCCCTGTTTTACTGACGCATTGAGCATGTCCTATTCTAATTCTCAAAATCGGATCAGAACAGGACATTCTCTGACCCTCTTAGATCTCATTCTCAGATCCGTGATTTTCATGGATGTGTGAGTGGATCTATAAAACTCTACGAGTCCGTGGACCATCCAATAAAAAGATCTGGCAGCACACGGACATTTCACACAAATGTGAGAATGTGGCCTAAGGGATTTTACAGGTAACATTATCACTCCAAGTCACATAGTGCAGATATACAGTGGTGGCCAAAAGTATTGGCACCCCTGCAATTCTGTCAGATAATACTCAGTTTCTTCCTGAAAATGATTGCAATCACAAATTCTTTGGTATTATTATCTTCATTTAATTTGCTTGCAAGGAAAAACACAAAAGAGAATGAAGCAAAAATCAAATCATTGATGATTTCACACAAAACTCCAAAAATGGACCAGACAAAAGTATTGGCACCCTCAGCCTAATACTTGGTTGCACAAGCTTTAGCCAAAATAACTACGAACAACCGCTACCGGTAACCATCAATGAGTTTCTTACAATGCTCTGCTGGAATTTTAGACTATTCTTCTTTGGCAAACTGCTCCAGGTCCCTGATATTTGAAGGGTGCCGTCTCCAAACTGCCATTTTGAGATCTCTCCACAGGTGTTCTATGGGATTCAGGTCTGGACTCATTGCTGGCCACCTTAGATGTCTCCAGTGCTTTCTCTCAAACCATTTTATAGTGCTTTTGGAAGTGTGTTTTGGGTCATTGTCCTGCTGGAAGACCCATGACCTCGGAGGGAGACCCAGCTTTCTCATACTGGCCCTACATTATGCTGCAAAATTTGTTGGTAGTCTTCAGACTTCATAATGCCATGCACACGGTCAAGCAGTCCAGTGCAAGAGGCAGCAAAGCAACCCCAAAACATCAGGGAACCTCCGCCATGTTTGACTGTAGGGACCGTGTTCTTTTCTTTGAATGCCTCTTTTTTTTTCCTGTACACTCTATGTTGATGCTTTTTCCCAAAAAGCTCTACTTTTGTCTCATCTGACCAGAGAACATTCTTCCAAAACGTTTTAGGCTTTCTCAGGTAAGTTTTGGCAAACTCCAGCCTGGCTTTTTTATGTCTCGGGGTAAGAAGTGGGGTCTTCCTGGGTATCCTACCATACAGTCCCTTTTCATTCAGACGCCGACGGATAGTACGGGTTGATACTGTTGTACCCTCGGACTGCAGGGCAGCTTGAACTTGTTTGGATGTTAGTCGAGGTTCTTTATCCACCATTCGCACAATCTTGCGTTGAAATCTCTCGTCAATTTTCCTTTTCCGTCTACATCTAGGGACGTTAGCCACAGTGCCATGGGCTTTAAACTTCTTGATGACACTGCGCACGGAAGACACAGGAACATTCAGGTCTTTGGAGATGGACTTGTATCCTTGAGATTGCTCATTGCTTCCTCACAATTTGGTTTCTCAAGTCCTCAGACAGTTCTTTGGTCTTCTTTCTTTTCTCCATGCTCAATGTGGTACACACAAGGACACAGGACAGAGGTTGAGTCAACTTTAATCCATGGTAACTGGCTGCAAGTGTGATTTAGTTATTGCCAACACCTGTTAGGTGCCACAGATAAGTTACAGGTGCTGTTAATTACACGAATTAGAGAAGCATCACATGTTTTTTCAAACAGTGCCAATACTTTTGTCCACCCCCTTTTTTTAAGTTTGGTGTGGAATGATATCCAATTTGGCTTTAGGACAATTCTTTTTGTGTTTTTTCATTGAAGACAAATTAAATGAAGATAATCATACCAAAGAATTTGTGATTGCAATCATTTTCAGGAAGAAACTGAGTATTATCTGACAGAATTGCAGGGGTGCCAATACTTTTGGCCACCACTGTAGAATAATATTTACATCCAGGCACTTACCGCTGACGTTTCATCTGATCAGAGCCGGTTTCTGCTTCTTCTCCATCTGGTCAGACCTTCATGTCGACATCTCCCAGCCACGACTCGTCTTGTCACGATGATCTCCAGCCTAGAAAATAACAAGGTCACATATTGTATGCATACATGTGTCTCCCCCACTCTGCGTCCTCGATTACAGATATGTACCCCCCCAATAATATACTATTAGCCACTTAGTAATCAAAATATAAAGTGATAAGCAGCACAGTACCCCCCCATTAACTATAATCTTCACCGGCCAATAATATAAATTGTTCAGTCTCTGTGACTCTCCCCAATTAACTGTTAGGCTATGTGCACACGGAAAACATACAAGGCTTTATAGTACAAGCTAAGTGAAACCCCCATAATTGCTCTCTCCCAGCACCCCCATCATTACTCTCTCCCAGCACCCTCGTCATTGCTAACTCCCAGCACCCCCGTCATTGCTCTCTCCCACCACCTCCGCCATTGCCCTCTCTCAGCACCCCCATCATTACTCTCTCCCAGCACCCCCGTCATTGCTCTCTCCCAGCACCCCCATCATTGCTCTCTCCCGGCACCCCCATCATTGCTCTGTCCCAGCACCCCCATCATTGCTCTCTCCCAGCACCCCCATCATTACTCTGTCCCAGCACCCCCATCATTACTCTGTCCCAGCCACCCCCCTCATTGCTCTCTCCCAGCACCCCTATCATTGCTCTGTCCCAGCATCCGCATCATTGCTCTGTCCCACCACCCCCATCATTGCTCTGTCCCACCACCCCCATCATTGCTTTGTCCCAGCACCCCCATCATTGCTCTGTCCCAGCACTCCCATCATTGCTCTCTCCCAGCACCCCCATCATTGCGCTCTCCCAGCACCCCCATCATTTCCTCTCAGCACCCCCATCATTACTCTGTCCCAGCACCTCCATCATTGCTCTCTCCCAGCTGCCCATCATTGCTCTCTCCCAGCCCCCCATCATTGCTCTCTCCCAGCACCCCATCATTGCTCTCTCCCAGCAACACGCCATTGCTCTCCCCTTCCCCACCATCCCCATAATTGCTCTCCCCAGCCCTATCAGCCCCATTATTGCTCTTCCCAGCCCCATTATTGCTCTTCCCAGCCCCATCAGCCCCATTATTGCTCTTCCCAGCCCCATCAGCCCCATTATTGCTCTTCCCAGCCCCTTCATTCCTCTCCCCAGCCCCATCAGCCCTATTATTGCTCTCCCCAGCCCCATCATCCCATTATTCCTCTCCCCAGCCCCATCAACTCCATTAGTCCTCTCCCCAACCCCATCAGCCCCATTATTGCTCACCCCAGCCCCACCATCCCATCATTGCTCTCCCCAGCCCCACCGTCCCATCATTGCTCTCCCCAGCCCCATCATCCCATTATTCCTCTCCCCAGCCCCATCAACTCCATTATTCCTCTCCCCAGCCCCATCAACCCCATTATTCCTCTCCCCAGTCCCATCATTCCTCTCCCCAGCCCCATTATTGCTCTTCCCAGCCCCATTAGTCCCATTATTCCTATCCCAAGCCCCATCATTCCTCTCCCCAGCCCCATCAACCCCATTATTCCTCCCACCAGCCCCATCAGCCCCATTATTGCTCTCCCTAGCTCCATCAACCACATTATTCCTCTCCCCAGCCCCAATATTTCTCTCCCCAGCCCCATCATAGCTCTCCCCAGTCCCATCAGCCCCATTATTGCTCTTCCCAGCCCCATCATTCCTCTCCCCAGCCCTACCATTGCTCTCCCCCCACCTCCCCTCCCCAGCATTTCAGTGAAAAAAAAAAAAAAAACTTACCTCAGCTCGCTCCCCTGCAGCATCCTCCTGGTTGCCGGCAGCTTTCTTCCTGACCCAGGCATTGCATGATGACGTCATCAAGCTGCGCGCGCCTGGGTCAGGGAGGAAGCAGAGGACGAACCCTCCAGCTCCACTGCTATTCTCCTCCTGACAGCAGCGGAACTGCAGGTATCGCTCCCTGACCGCCGCGTGCAGGGAGCAGCTGCACCTTGCGGGCCCCTTGGTGCATCTGCATGGTGGGGACCCGGTGCCTTTGCACCGGCTGCGGTATGTCCACCCCTGGACTTCTATGGGGCCCCTGCTCACGGGCCCCATAGCAGTCGCGTGGTCTGCCGCCATTGGCGGTACGCCACTGATGCCAAGAAATGCAGATCAGCCTGTGTTTCTTTCAATAGGGACTAATCTGTAGTACCAGCAGCCACCACTAACCAATGAATGGAGCTGTGATGTCTGTTTATTGGTTATATCCAACCCCTGGCGGAGGAAATAACAGTTAATCAGTGGGACTGCAGGGCGTTGGTCCCCACCAATCTTATATTGATGACCTGTTCTGGTTATCAATATTAGAGCACTAGAAATTCCTTTAAAGTATTTTCAATATATCACCCATCCACAGAACAGGGAAAAAATGTGTGACCTCTGAGTGCTTCACTACTGTGATCCCCACAATCATGAAATGGGAGGAGCATCGTCTCCTATTCCTCCTAGCCTGCATGTCTACATGGATGGTGAACTATGACCAACCAGGTGTAATGCTGAGTTATCCGGACCAGAAATGTCCTAAAGTGGCAATAACATGTGTAATAATGATACAGGAAAATCTATTATTTTATGTGCACTTATTACATTTATTAGATAACAAGTATCTGAAATATCAAGTACATCGGACTAAGCTGCTCTGTGTATATAAGACAAGACAAGCCGCCACCTCAATACTATCAGCTATGTCACAGATAGCTTCTTAACCCCTTCATGAAATATGGCATACATGTCGGTCATATGTCATGTCCCTGCCTTTGATGCGAGGTCGCACGCCGAGCCCGCATCTTTTCCTGCGGATGATGGTTGTTTTAATCTTTAACAGCTGCTGGTGTAACACTACTCCGCCTGCAGCCATTAACATGTTAGATCTCGCTGTCAATCTCTGACAGTGGCATTTAACATGCGCTGGCGGGGGGGGGGGGGGGGGGGGGCGCGTTTTTCTACATGCCCATCGGTGCGACCCTGACATGATCACGGGGTGCTGATGGGTTACCATGACATTCGGGGGTCGCTGAAGATCTCCATGCTTGTCATGACAGTACTCCTGTGAAAGCCACCGTTTAGCTGCATTCATAGGAGATTGTAATTTTAGCTATACATAGCAGTGCATCAGCAGTCAGACAGTCAAAGCTTCAATTCCCCTAAGGGAACTGATAAATATAGGAAAAAAAGTTAAAAAAATTGTTTTTAAAAATATAAGGAAACTAAAAAATACAGAAAAGTTCAAATCACCCCCCTTTGGGGTGATTCAAAACACCAGAATTAAGTTTTTTTGGCCGCCGCAACATTGTAATAAAATGCAATAAAAGGTGATCAAAACATTGTATCTGCCTCAAAATGATATCAATAAAAATGTCATCATGTGTTTGGTATCTGCGTAATTGTACTCACCTGGATAATCATATTGCCAGGTCAGATTTACCATATAGTTAACATGGTAAATAAAACAAAAATTGTAAAATTGCACTTTTTTTGCAATTTTAACATGCTTGGAATTTTTTTTACCATTTTCAAGTGCATCACATGATAAAATGAATTGCGTCATTCAAAACTACTGCTCATCCTGCAATAAACAAGCCCCCATACGGTTATGTGGAAGGAAAAATAAAAATGTTATGGCTCTTGTAAGAAGGGAGGAAAAACTGAAAATCACCCGAAGGGGTTAAGTTTGAGCTGGTAGCACACTGAGCTGAGTGTTGTCACAATCGAATATATTACATTCATTCTGATTTTTCATATCATTTATTAATTTCATTTATGGTGCATAATTATGAAAGATCCTTTTTATCTCTTGATTAAGTAGTGTAACATCCCTGGCGGCATGCTTGCATAGTGCACCACCTTCCACCATGCAAGACCGCAATCTAACCCATCAGTCCAGCCTTCAAACTTTGCTCCAGTTCATGCTGTGTGCATGTCTATTGACTGACTTCTTAGGGCGGCGGCCCGGTTACTTCCTGATTCTTCTAGCTGCTGGGGGCGCACCCCTAATGCATCTCCAGCCTATTACTGTGAGTCACTGGATATTTAAGCCCCCTCCACCCAATAGGAGGTGCCTGAGCAACACTAACTTTCAGTGTGCTCCTTGCCTCTGAGTTACCAGGTCTTGTCCTGTGTCTTGTCTGTTTCTACCCCCTGGGGGCTGCATACCTAGGCCTGTTAACTATGACTTCTAGTCTGTTTCCGCCACCCTGGGGGCCATATACCCAAGCCTGTTATCTGTGACTTCTAGTCCATTTCCGCCACCCTGGGGGCTGTATACCCAGGCTTGTTCCTGTATCTCGTTGCAGTATCAGTTCCTGTCTGAACTGTCTCTTAGCCTGTTACCTGTTTTGTCTCTATGTCCGTACCCTCCCTTTTCCTGCAGTGTCTGAACCAGCACCTAACTCTTACTCGTTGTCTCTTTACTTCTGTTTGTGAGTTTTGTGTCCACTCGCTACTTCATTGTAAGTACCTTGTGTGTATCTGGTTCTGCTTGTCCCTTTTCCCTTCCTCCGTATCTACCTCCTGGGTTCTAGCCATCTTCCTGTATCTTTCAGTCTGTTCCATGTGAACAGAGCCCTGTCCTCTCTGCCTGCACCGTCAGCCCTGTTCTGCTCTGCTTGCTCACCGCTCCGGCGGTTCTCCTGTGCTCTGCCTTGCCCACCACTCTGGCGGTTCCTCTCTGCTCTGCCTAGCCCACCGCTCCGGCGGTTCCTCTCTGCTCTGCCTTGTCCACCGCTCCGGCGGTTTCGTTCTGCTCTGCCTTGTCTACCGCAACTGCGGTTTTGTTCTGTTCTGCTTGCTCACCGCGCCAGCGGTTTCTCTCTGCTCTGCCTTGCCCACCGCTCCGGCGGTTCCTCTCTGCTCTACCTTGTCCACCGCACCTGCGGTTTCGCTCCGCTCTGCCTTGTCCACCGCTCCGGCGACTCCTCTCTGCTCTGCCTTGTCCACCACTCCGGCGGTTTCGCTCTGCTCTGCCTAGTTCACCGCTCCGGTGGTTCCGCTCTGCTCTGCCTTGTCCTCCGCTCCGGCGGTTTCGCTTTACTCTGCTTGTCTATCGCGTCTGCGGCTCTGTTCCTGTCTCCCAGTCTATACTGGACCCTAACCAGCCTGTGCTCCAACCTGCTAGTACCTGCCTGTCTGCATACTAGCCGTGCTTGCCAGTACACACCTGTCTGCATACCAGCCGTGCTTACCAGTACCCACCTGTCTGCATACCAGCCGTGCCTGCCAATACCCACTTGTCTGTACGCCAGTCCTTCCTACCTGTTCCTGCATTCCCCGGTGTGGGTCAACAGCTGTGACTGGGGTCAGACCTGGAGTAGCACCTGGTCCCTCTGCTCGGTTCCTGCTTGGTTCACGGAGTCGACTGAGCCGCCGTGCGACCTTGGTCGGATCCTGTTGATACTTAGTTACGCCCCTCCAGGAACTCCTCGGCTCATGGTACAGTGGGATCACTAACCACGCTCACGCCAGTCAGTCCGGGCGCGAGCGTAACAGTTTGCTCAGGCCATGGTTCCCGTTGAGCCCCACGGCCCTTTGCTCTCAGAGATATTTGAATCCCTGTCTGGCGAATACGTGCACCAAGAAAAAATTTTTACGCAAACCGAGGTCCTGGCGATTTACGCACCAGCCCAAATGGATCTATCAGCACTCGTTCCTGCGGATCTGCCACGGTACTATGGGGATCCAAAACGAAGCCGTGCGTTTGTGGAGCAATGCATGCTGCATTTCAAGTTCTATGCTCACTATTTTCCTACCGATCGGGTTAAAGTGGCATTTTTGATGTCCTATCTAGCGGGTGATGCCTTGAAATGGATCACCCCCCTATGGGAAGCATGGGATCCTATCGTCTTCAACCTGCAGGCCTTCCTGGTGGCCTTCTAATGGTTTTCGATGACCCTAATCCTGAAGCCTCTGCTAAAGCTTCCCTTCCCAATATGCTAGAGCAGCCCCGATGGGTAATGTGTGTATGTAGCCTACCAGTTCTCCAGCCTGAAGAAACTGCTGCCCACCCAGAATCCAGAAAGGATGACTATGTTCCACAGAATAATTCTCTTCCCAACCTCAAGAGGCAGTCCAGACGTGCAAGACGTAGAGGTAAACCATCACGCCAGGTTCTGTCCTCCCAAAGACCTCCTGTTTCCCAGCCTGTAAAGGCAGCTATCCACACTGAATACATGAAGGATGACTATGTTCGTCAGGCAAAGCAGAGGCCAGAACTCAATCACAAAATCGAATTGCGGTCCCGCTGTGGTTGGTTGGGACCCCCTGATGGTCTTTGCCCAGCGAAGGTTGGAGAATCCCAAGACATTAGGCCTGTAGGAGAGGCTGCCCTTGGCGTTAGTGTTTCCTCTCCACAGATGACCATGACAGTCTCCGTGGCAAGTGAAGGCCTCGGATTAACCGGAAGTTTCGGGCTTAAAGCCTTGAAGAGTCAGTGTCCGATTCCCGTCCGACAACTCCAGAAGCCGGTTTGGGCATTGTCAGCAGAAGGACGAGCCCTACTCAGAAACAGTCAAAATATGTCTGTACAAATTAAGCTCCAGATTGGAGCATTACACATGAAGAAGCTCACATTCCAGGTGCTGACTGGCTTACCCACAGGTCGTCCAGAGCCGAGAGATCTAGTGCCCGTTCTGGTCAGGAGATCCTGAATGGTGTATCCTGGGGGACTGCTAAGGTACAAGGGGTGTCCAGTCCCCATATCTTCAGGACAGTCAGCAGTTTCTTCTTCTTGTTCACCAGATCTGCTAGTCGCTGACTCGCTGTGTGCTGAAGTCTCCGAAGGAAGAGAAGCGGAGGCGATGTCCCCACACAGTCTCGACGATTGTACCAATGATCTGGCTTCAGGTACCGCCCCACCTCACAGACATGTCATCTCTGAAACCAGATTGAAGATGGTCCCGAAGCAAGGACCCCCCGTCTATAATAAATCTGGCCTTAAGTCCATGAAGGCGGTGGCTACCTCCAAGTCTCGGCACACCTCCAACCAGGCGGAGGAACCCCAGTTGCCTCCTAAATCCTCCGGGGTGCTATCTGAAACAAATGGAGAGAGACTTTTCTGTACCCTGTACCTGGTACTTAGCCCACTTCATCCAGTAGGACTGGCAAAGTGTACTTTGAAGCAGTGATTACCCCTGAGTCTCTGCACCCCTCCAACCAGGCGGAGGACCTCTAGTTGTCTCCTGAATTCCCCGGGGTGCTACCTGATAAATGGAGAGAGACTTTCCTACATCCTGTACCTGGTACTTTGCCCACTTAATCCAGTAAGCCAGGCAAAGTGTACTTTGAAGCAGTGATTACCCCCGAGTCTCTGCACCCCTCCAACCAGGCGAAGGACCTCCAGTTGTCTCCTGAATTCCCCAGAGTGCTACCTGATAAACGGAGAGAGACTTTCCTACATCCGGTACATGGCACACCGCCCACTTCTTCCAGTAAGCTTGGCAAAGTGTACTTCATGGCGGTGGTTACCCCCAAGTTTCTGCACCCCTCCAACCAGGTGGAGGACCTCCAGTTGACTCCTGAATTCCCCAGGGTGCTACCTGGTAAACAGAGAGAGACTTTCCTACACCCGGTACCTGGTACGCCACCCACTTCTTCCAGTAAGCTTGGCAAAGTATACGTCAAGACGGTGGTTACCCCCGAGTCTCTGCACCCCTCCAACCAGGCGGAGGACCTCCAGTTGTCTCCTGAATCCACCAGGGTGTTACCTGATAACAAATGGAGAGAGACTTTCCTGTGTGCTGTTCCTGGTACTTCACCCACTTCATCTGTTGCTGAGGATGGCTTGATAGGAGGAAGCATCCTAGTCACCACGATGATGAGACCAGTTTCGTTTCCTCTAGTGGACAGAAGAGGTAACCCTTTTGAAGAGAAGGATTGGCCTCCAAATTCTCTGCAGAAGACCTTTGCAGGCCTGAAGAAGAGGGGGCGTAAAGGTGGGGCGGTAATGTAACATCCCTGGCGGCATGCTTGCATAGTGCACCACCTCTCACCATGCAAGACCGCAATCTTACCCATCTGTCCAGCCTGCAAACCTTGCTCCAGTTCATGCTGTGTGCATGTCTCTTGACTGACTGCTTAGTGCGGCGGCCTGGTTACTTCCTGATTCTTATAGCTGCTGTGGGTGCACCCCTAATGCGTCTCCAGCCTATTGCTGTGAGTCACTGGATATTTAAACCCCCTCCACCCAGAAGGAGGTGCCTGAGCAACACAAACTTTCAGTGCGCTCCTTGCCTCTGAGTTGCCAGTTCTTGTCCTGTATCTTGTCTGTTTCCGCCACCTTGGGGGCTGCATACCCAGGCCTGTTATCTGTGACTTCTAGTCCATTTCCGCCACCCTGGGGCCTGTATACCCAGGCTCGTTCCTGTATCTCGTTGCAGTATCAGTTCCTGTCTGAACTGTCTCTTAGCCTCTTACCTGTTTTGTCTCTATGTCCATACCCTCCCTTTTCCTGAAGTGTCTGAACCAGCACCTAACTCCTACTCGTTGTCTCTGTACTTCTGTTTGTGAGTTTTGTGTCCACTCGCTACTTCATTGTAAGTACCTTGTGTGTATCTGGTTCTGCTTGTCCCTTTTCCCTTCCTCCGTATCTACCTCCTGTGTTCTAGCCATCTTCCTGTATCTTTCAGTCTGTTCCATGTGAACAGACCCCTGTCCTCTCTGCCTGCACCATCAGCCCTGTTCTGCTCGGCTTGCTCACCGCTCCGGCGGTTTCGCTCTGCTCTGCCTAGCCCACCGCTCCGGCGGTTCTCCTCTGCTCTGCCTTATCCACCGCACTTGCGGTTTCGCTCTGCCCTGCCTTGTCCACCGCACCTGCGGTTTTGTTCTGTTCTGCTTGCTCACCGCATCCTATGGATGCGCCATTTCTGGGGTGGCTGACGGCTGGTGTTTCTAGCCTGGGAGGATACCGTCACAGCGAGACACTGAGGAGCGCAAGCATGCTGTAATGCACACGCCCGGGCTGAGCGGCGTGTGCGTGTGATTCCACTGGACCGTGCCGGAGAGTGAATGCCTGGAGGGGCGTAACTAGGTATTCACCCGATCCGACCAGGGTCGCACGACGGCATATGACGCCAGTGCACCAAGGAGGAACCGAGCAGAGGGACCAGGTGCTACTCCAGGACAGACCCCGGACACGGCTGTTGACCCACACAGGGGAATACAGGAACAGACTGGTTAGGCTGGCACACAGACTGGTGGGAATAGGCAGGCACGACTGGTATGCAGGCAGGCGGGTATGCAGGCAGGGGGGTACAGGCAAGCACGGCTAGAGTGCAGACAGGAAGGCACTAGCAGGTAGGAACACAGGCGGGATAGGACCCAGTACACACTGGGACTCTGGAACAGAACCACAGATGTGGCGGACAAACACAGCAGAGTGAGGCCGCCCAGAGAGGTGAGCGAGAGCAGGCAGGACGAGACCGCCTGGAGCGGTGAGCAAGAGCGGGGCAGGACGAGACCGCCTGGAGCGGTGAGCGAGACCGCCTGGAGCGGTGAGCAAGAGCAGAGCAGGACGAGACCGCCTGGAGCGGTGAGCAAGAGCAGAGCAGGACGAGACCGCCTGGAGCGGTGAGCAAGAGCAGAGCAGGACGAGACCACCTGGAGCGGTGAGCAAGAGTAGAGCAGGACGAGACCGCCTGGAGCGGTGAGCAAGAGCAGAGCAGGACGAGACCGCCTGGAGCGGTGAGCAAGAGCAGAGCAGGACGAGACCGCCAGGAGTGGTGAGCAAAGGGTCAGAGCTGAGCGAGACTGCCGGAGCAGTGAGCAAGGAGTCAGAGCAGGACGAGGCCGCCTAGAGCAGTGAGCAAAAGGGTCAGAGCGGAGCAAGGCTGCCGGAGCAGTGAGCAAGGAGTTAGAGCAGGACGGACAGGGCTCTGTTCACACGGAACAGACAGGAAGGGAAAGGCAGAGCCAGACACCCACAGGGCACCCGCAGTGAAGCAGCGAGTGGACCACAAACTCACAAACGGGAGTACAGAGACAACAAGCAGGAGTTAGGTACGAGTTCAGACTCTGCAGAAAAAGGAAAGGAACGGACATAGAGGCAAAACAGGTAATGGATAGGAGAGAGTTCAGACTGGAACTGAGTGTACGGAAGAGACCGACACTGCAGCGGGATACAGGAGCGGGTCTGGGAATACGGCCCCCAGAGAGGCGGGACGAACAGGCAAGGAGCGTGTTCAGACAGGACAGACAAGATACAGGAGCGGGTCTAGGTAATCGGCCCCTAGAAGGCGGGAGGAACAGGCTAGGAGCGTGTTCAGACAGGACAGACAAGATACAGGAGCGGGTCTAGGTAATCAGCCCCTAGAAGGCGGGGGGAACAGGCTAGGAGCGTGTTCAGACAGGCCTGGAAATACAGCCTCCAGGATAGGCAGACAAGAGAAACACAGAACGAGACCTGGCACCTTCAGAGTGCAAGCACACACTGAATGAAGCACAATGCTCAGGCAGGGATTGATTGGAGCAGCTGGGTTATATACCAGGTGACAGACAGCAATAGGCTGAGGACGCACAAGGGGTGTGACCCAAAGCAGGTACAAAAAGCAGGAAGTGATCGGGCGCCGCCCTTAAGCAGCAGAAACAGACACAAACAGACAGCATGGAGGGAAGCCAGAGAGACATTCTGGACTGGAGATCAAGTGCGCGCTCTTGCACAGTGGGAGATGGACCACCATGCAAGGGCACCGCTAGGTATGTTACACATGCCTGCGCTTCTCAGTGTCTGCGGGATGACAGGCTGGATGGCAGCGTTCTGCTGCGCTCCAGCCTGTCATCTCGATGCAACAGAGCTGAAGCTGTCGTGGGAACCATGGAAAGGTAAGGATGATGTTCGTTTATTATTTTTCTTTTATTGCAGGAGATCGTTGGCTTCAGCTGGAATGGGCGATACGGTAAGTATGGTTTAATTTAGAACAATAAAGAATTGCGTGTTTATTTAAATTAAAGGACTTTATTCTGGGTGTTTGTGTTTTTTTGTAACTTTGACTATGGGGTTAGTAATGGGGGTGTCTTATAGACGCCTCTCCATTACTAACCTGGGCTTGATGTCAGCTGGCATTATTAGCTGACATCAACCCCAACCCTATTACCCCACTGCCACCGCTACAGGGCAGTGGGAAGAGCGAGGCTAAGTGCCAGAATTGGCACATCCTATGGATGCGCCATTTCTGGGGCGACTGACAGCTGGTGTTTCTAGCCTAGGAGGGGGCCAATATTCATGGCACCCTTCCTGGGCTATTAATATCAGCCCCCAGCTGTCTGCCTAGCCTTTGCTAGCTATTAAAATAGGGGGGACCCCACGTCATTTTTTTGGGGGGTCCCCCATTTTAATAGCTAGTAAAGGCTAGGTATTCAGCTGGGGGCTGATATTAGTAGCCTGGGAAGCTCCATGGGTATTACCCCCTTCCCAGACTTCAAACATCTGCCCCAGCCGTCTGCTTAACCTCGGCTAGAGACTAAAATTACGGGGAACCCCACGCCAATTTTTTTTTAATAAATCCTTTATTTTAACACTAAATGACAAGTACAGTAACCAACACTGTCACTGTACTTATTATATATGTGACTGACATGATTCTATCTATCTAATCTATGTGCGATGCTCTATCTTTCTGTTCTAAATTGTCGGGTACCGCTGCTGAATTGCCGGCCGGCTTTTTTAAAGAGATGGTGCATGAAAGCACTATTATTTTTTAAAATAAATCCTTTACACTAAATGACAATTACAGTAACCAACACTGTCACTGTGTTTATTATATATGTGACTGACATGTTTCTATCTATCTAATCTATGTGTGAAGCTCTATTCTTTCTGTTCTAAATTGTCGGGTACCGGTGTATGCCACTGCTGAATTGCCGGCTTTTCATGTTTCACTGTGAGCACTGTTCCCATCGATTTGGGCAACCACTTCCCCCAATACATTCTACATTATTGTTAGTTGTTTTCCTTCATGTAGAATTAACCTACAAGGAAAGAAAGGGTTTATTTTCATTCCGATATTTGTGTCCCATTGACTTGCATTGGTTTCCGGTATCGGAATCGGCGATATCCGATACTTTTTGAGTATCGGCCAGATCCAATCCGATCCGATATTTCCTGATATCGGAAGGTATCGCTCAACACTATTAGTTACCAATTTTCACCATGACTTTTTTTCTGCATCTTTTCTATAGCTAACTAAGCCTAAACCAAAGTTCCGTGCTTTTAAGCTTGACAAGATCCAAGCGGCAGAGGCTACATTATCTATAACACCAGAGGACCAGGCCGTGTTCAGAGGGTTTTCATTTGTCAACTAGAAAACCCTCAACAAGACACCTGCTCAATAATATCAGAGCAAGCTGCATACCTGAGCTTCCAGAAGTTAATGCAGAGAACAGCAGAAGATCGGATGTCCAACATCATCAGGGACCTCCGCATCGATAACTATAAGTGATAAATATAGATTAAAATACGTAAGAAAGAATAAGTATAAGTAAGAAAAGATAAGTATAGGTAAGAAAGTATAGGTAAATTTAAGAATAGATAAATAAGTATAAGTGTAGGTACTAGTGTTGAGCCACCCCCGTAGTGTTCGAGTTCGGTTCGGTTCGTCGAACACCCGTGTGTTCGCCGAACTGTTCGTCGAACTGTTCGTCGAACACCTTCGAACACCGTTAAAACCAATGGCAGGCAAACAAAAACACATAGAAACACATAGAAAACACCTTCAAAGGTGTCCAAAAGCTGACAAACTGCTCAGAAGACACAACTAACACATGGAAAAGTGACAAGTACATATAGTCATGCGAAAAGAAAAGAGGTGGAGGAGTAAAAGGAGAGGGAGACACAGATATAGGCATGTCATGCCCTTCTAAAATCCAAAAAGTGAGAAGCCGACACGGCCAGTCCGCTCCTGCCCGTGCCACCTCCGTGTCACCTCCGTTTGTGCCAGAGCCGCGGTGAACCCTGACGACCAGCCCCCCTCTCCCAATACTGGTGCCTGTCCGCTGGTGGGTCGAGCGAGCCCCCCTGTGGTGGAGGCAGCTCTAAGCTTTTTAATTTAAATTGTCTCTCTAATTTGAATGAATACACTTTAAATCCATTTACAAGGATCTATTGGAGGGCAAGTCTCATGCCAGCAGCCGCGTAATTCCAGCTCCAGTAGCGTCCACTAAAGCTGCTGCAGTTAAAAAGCTTTTATAAGGATCGAGCTCGGCTGTCCACCGCAAGGCATCCTACTGCCAGTCCCACCCCCTATGCCTTGGGGTGCCTCCTGATGCTCTTCACTGAGTATCCCGTGGTCCCGAAGCATTTCCTTTGAAAAAATTAAGTGTCCAAACTACAGGTGGTGTAGCTTGCTTAACAGCCGGGATAATCCGCTGACTAGCAGACACTGCTACTAGGCACAAAGTATTTCCTGGGCTAGATGCAGTTAAAAATTTGTAATTAGATACTCTCGTTGGATGCTGAGAAAGCATTCCATAGAGTCTCCTGGCACGCCATATATGATTCTCTTAAAAAGCTTGGGGTAGGGGTCTAGGGGACCCTTTTATAGCCAAAATCACGGCCCTGTATCACAATACGTCACCTAGGCTGAAGATAAATGGAACTGTAGCACCCTGAGGGCTCGGTTGCTACAGAGGTATTGCACCTCACCCAGAGGTGTGATATCTCACTCTCAGGTAAGGATGGAGTGTGGATCAGGACCCGACACCTGCATGAATTACACCACATTGCCGTGGGGCAGGGCGACCAATATGCCCCTGAGATGGGCACGACAGTCCCTGTCCCTGGCTGGAGTGGGGGGAAGGAACACTGAGGAAGGGGAACCCTGTAGTGCAGGAGCAGGGAGGAAGCAGTTCCTGGGTGCATTGAGAAGGGAGTATAAAAGGTGGGCACCATCTTAGTTCAGTGCAGAGAAGTCTGAGCAGAAGTGACAGGGAGCAGGGGCTCTGCATGAGCTCTGCTCCGGAGGCGGGCCTAGTAACAGAGGCCCAGGTCTGGAAGAGGGAGAAGGAAGGAAGAGGAGTGGAGAAGGCTCCAGGAACGAGGAACGAAGGGATCCCAGGGGTGCGGACGGGCGAGTCGCCACCGCACGCCCGAATCCACCTGCGTGGAGGGGTCAGGCCAAAGGGGGAGACCGGTCCCCGAAACTAGTGGAGGCAGGAAACGACCCTCAGCTACAAACCGGAGGCTGTGACATTTTATGTGGTGCAGCCACTCGCTACACCCGCTAGGAAGGCACCACATAGGGTCAGGGAAACTGGCGCCAAGTTTACCAAGAGGAGGCCCGAGGCAGCCGGACAGAAGGGTTGGTAAGAAAGGCCAGACAAAGGACACACAAAGGGGGTCCTGTGAAGCGCTCCAAAGTTATCTGGGAGTTGTCTGAGCCCCTCACCTGGTGAGCACAGTACGACGTGGGCAGCCGTTACCTGCAGACGTGGTCTGGATAATAAGAACTGTGAGTAAAGGCCCTGGACTGCATCACTGACTCCGTGTCGTTACTGCTGCTGCCCTGCACCATCCCCCCCATCCTCCGCATACACTGCCCTGAGGCTATACTCCTCCCGTGGGGAGTTATGCTACGCTCTGCTGCACCCACAACACCAGCCTCAGCGGTCTGCCCTGCAGTGGCGGTTCACTCTGACCGCAATCCACGGGTGGCGTAGTCGGACATTTAAACATCAAAACCACATAAATAGTTCCGCCACTGGTTTGACCGCCCTGAGCCACGGAACCGGGTCGCCGCCACGGAGACTACAACCACCAGCATCCACCAAAAAGGGTCCGGCTCCGGGTGTCCCAAGGCCCAGGGGGTGCATCAGAACATTTTCATCACCTTTCACAATCACCAATGGGACAAGGCAGGGATGTCCTCTGTCCCCTCTCTTATACATCCTAGTGACGGAGCACCTGTTCTCATCAATTCACCATAACCCCAATATTAGGTGAATTGAGGTGGGAGGCACCGAGTACAAGTGCTCTCTATTTTCTGATGATGTCCTAGTATATATCACTCAATCACATATATCCATCCATGCTGTTATGGCTGAAATAGATCACTTTGTTACATGGTCAAATATTAAAATCAATGCAGCGAAGTCTGAGGCCCTCGATGTCTCCCTCCCCAAATCCATGCAGGATTCCATCCAGTCCAACTTTCCCTTTGCCTGGCCCTCACAGGGTATCAAATACTTAGGAATTCCTATTCATAGAGACCTCTCCCATCTATGTTATCTTAATTTTGGGCCCTTTATTGAACAACTCCATACAGACCACGGTTGGCAAGTTAGAACTGTAAGATTCACTACGTGAACCACTGGTGTTTTGTGGAAAAGCACATGTACACTGTGTTCCAAATTATTATGCAAAAAGTGTTTAGGAGTGATAAGGGAAGAATTTGTTTGTTTGTCAGTTAAACTCATTGATGGTGATGTGTGTCTGGGCTCTTTATATCACTGTAAGCAATTTCAGACACCTGTGCTAATTAGTTTGGCAGGTGTGTCCAATGAAAGGCAAGACTACTTAAGAAGGCTGTCCCACATTATTAAGCAGCCTACATTTTCTGCCAAAATGGGAAAGAAAAAGGATGTGTCGGCTGCTGAGAAGCAACAAATTGTGGAGTGTTTAGGTCAAGGCATGACTACAATCAACATTGTGCGATGATCAGGATGAAGTGTCTTGGCAATCAAGAAGTATGTAGCTGATTCACAGTACACACGTGTGCGTGCTGATAAGGGCAAATTGAGGACTCTTTCCTATAGGCAATTACGTCAGGTTAAAAGAGCAGCGGCAAAAAAGCCTTGTCATAGCAGCAGACAAGTTTTTGAAACTGCTGGTGCCTCCAACGTCCCCCGAACAACAAGATGCAGGGTCCTTCAGAGGTTTGCAGCTGTGCATACGCCATCCTGTCGACCTCCTCTATCCACTTCACACAAGCAGAAACGGCTCCAGTGGGCCAAACATTACATGAAGACTGATTTCAAAACTGTTTTGTTCACGGATGAGTGCCGTGCAACGCTCTATGGTCCAGATGGATGGAGTGGAGGATGGCTGGTTGATGGACACCCCACGCCAACAAGGAGGAGGTGGAGTAATGTTTTGGGCTGGAATCATGGGGAGAGAGATTGTCGGCCCCTTTAGGATCCCTGAAGGGGTAAAGATGAACTCCATAATGTATGTGGAGTTTCTCAAACAGCACTTCCTGCCATGGTTCAAGAAGAAGAACCGTGTATTCCACAGCAAGATCATTTTTATGCATGATAATGCACCATCTCATGCTGCACATAAAACATCTGCATCTCTGGCTGATATGGGCATAAAAGGGGACAAACTTATGGTGTGACCCCCATGTTCCCCTGACCTCTACCCCATTCAGAACCTCTGGAGCATCATCAAAAGGAGTGTCTATGATGGCGGGAGGCAGTTCACATCTAAGCAACAGCTCTGGGAGGGTATTCTGTCCTCATGCAAAACAATTGAAGCAGAAACCATCCAAAACCTGACAAATTCAATGGACGAGAGAGTTCAGAAGCTCCTTTCGAACAAGGGGTCCTATGTGAAAATGTAACATCACCTAGAATAAAGTTTTGAGTTGAAAACTGTTTGATTTCAGTTTCTAATAACCTGCTAATGCTTATAATTTCAAAAATGACCATTTTTTTGGTCTTTATTAAAATGAAAAGGTTGATCGAAAAGTTTGGGGGATCTAAGAGTGTGGCAACCCAGTAGTCAGGATTACTTCGAATTCTGACAATATGAGGGTCATGTTGCAGGTAGTGCAGCAAGAAGGCACTTACGTGTCTTGCGCATCTCGGAGCCCCAAAATTATTTTCCGGGCTAGATGCCGCTAAAAATTATTATTAATTTTAAATCTGGTGGAGCTTAGTATAGATGGCCTAAAAGAATCATTGTTGCACACTGCTACAAAGCCCAAATTATTTTCCAGCCAAGGTACAGATAAACATGATTAGTAGTTTTAAATCTGGTGGAGCTTAGTATAGATGGCCTAATAGAATCAGTACTGCACACTGCTACAAAGCCCAAATTATTTTCCAGCCAAGATACACATAAACATGATTAGTAATTTTAAATCTGGTGGAGCTTATTATAGATGGCCTAATAGAATCAGTGCTGCACACTGCTACAAAGCCCAAATTATTTTCCAGTCAAGATACAGATAAACATGATTAGTAATTTGAAAGCTTAAAATGGTTGGTAGGGTGATTTTAACCAATCATCAAGCTTTTACTCTCCCAAGGATGACACAGGGGTAGAAAAGTCGTTTCGGATCCATGATTTGTTCATCTTTATGAACGTGAGTCTGTCTACATTATCAGTGGAGAGCCGCGTGCGCTTATCTGTCAGCACACCACCAGCAGCGCTGAACACACGTTCAGACAGAACGCTGGCTGCGGGGCATGACAAGATCTCCAAGGCGTAAGTGGCTAGCTCCGGCCATTTATCCAGATTGGAAGCCCAAAAAGAGCAAGGGTCCAGTGACACAGTCATGGCTCCAATGTTTACTTGGAGATACTCCTGTACCATCGTCTCTAGGTGTTGACTATGTGTCAGACTTCTTGTCTCCTGTGGCCTTGCAAAGGATGGGCTAAAAAAGTGGTGAAATGATTCCGCAAAATTGATGTTACCAGCAGATACTGTGGTTCTGTTACGGTTTGAGTGCTGAACACTTGACGGTCCCACGGTTGGCAAGTTGGAACTGTGAGATTCACTACGTGCACCACTGGTGTTTTGTGGAAAAGCACATGTAAGATTCTGCAACAGTCTCTGCTGATACTCCTGCATGCGTGCATCCCTTTCTATGGCAGGAATAATTTCTGCAAATTTACTTTTGTACCGGGGATCTAACAGTGTGGCAACCCAGTAGTCAGGATTATTTCTAATTCTCACAATTCGAGGGTCATGTTGCAGGTAGTGCAGCAAGAAGGCACTCATGTGTGTTGCGCATCCAGGAGCACCAAGTCCCTGTTGTGTTGGTGGCGAGGTAACAATCATGCTTCCTTCCTCTGTCCTCTCCCCCCAACCTCGCACAACAGAAATGTGATCAAGGTCTCCCTCATCTGATGAGTCTTCCATCAGTTCGTCCTCCACTCCTTCCTGGGCTCCTGCACCTTCCTCACTAGTTTGGCTGCTACCATGCGCCCTGGTAAAACCATCTTCCCCACCCTCACATGCCTGCTGCCTTGGTGCTGCCGACCGTCTGGACCTTGCAGACGTTAGCCCTTCCGCATACAACTCCTCCTCCTCTACTTCCTCCACCTCCTCTTGTGCCACCACCTGACTCCGAATTCTGTTTAACATGTGCTCCAGCATGTAAATCACCGGAATAGTCATGCTGATAATGGCATCGTCAGCACTAAACATCTTCGTCGCCATTTCAAAACTGTGCACAAGGGTGCATAGGTCCCTGATCTGAGACCACTCCTCCAGCGTGATTTGCCCCACCTCCGGATCTCGTTGGCCCAGGCTATACGTCAGAACGTATTGCACCAGGGCTTGTCGGTGCTGCCACAGTCGCTGCAACATGTGCAGAGTTGAATTCCACCGGGTAGGCACATCGCATTTTAGCCGGTGAAGTGGCAGCCCCAACGACTTCTGTAGAGATGTAAGTCGCTGAGCTGCGGGATGCGAACGGCGGAAGTGAGCACACAGCGACCGTGCCCTCTGCAGAAGGCCATCTAGTCTGGGATAGTGGGCTAAAAATTGCTGGACAACCAGGTTCAACACGTGAGCCATACAAGGCACGTGTGTGACATTGCCCCGGCGAAGGGCCGCACCCAGGTTTGCAGCATTGTCGCACACAGCCTTCCCTGGTTTCAGGTCCAGTGGAGACAACCATTCATGAAATTGGTTCTCCAGAGCTGACCACAACTCCTCAGCTGTGTGACTCACATTTCCCAGACATTTCAAAGTAAAAACCGCCTGATGACGTTGAGCCCTACTGCCAGCATAGTAAGGAGGTGTGCAGGATCCCTTCTGCGCAGTTAGAAAGCTTGTGGTATGACCAGACAGGCTTTGGGTGCAGGTGGAAGACCGAGAGGAGGTTGAGGAGGCAGAAGCAGTGGAGGAACTTTGACATAAAGAGGATTGACGCACAACTCGTGGGGACGGCAAGACTTGGACAGCAGCCCCTTGTCCTGCTGTCACCATAGTTACCCAGTGCCCAGTCAGCGACATGTAACGCCCCTGTCCATGCCTAGTCGTCCAAGTGTCTGTGGTGAAATGCACCCTGTCACACACAGAGTTTCTCAAAGAAGCGGTGATGTTGTGTGCGACATGCTGGTGGAGCGCAGGCACACCTTTCTTTGAGAAGTAGTGCCGACTGGGCATCTGGTACTGGGGCACTGCGACGGACATAAGGTCTCGAAAATCCTCTGTGTCCACCAGGCGGAAAGGCAGCATTTCTGTAGCCAAGAGCTTGCAGATGGTGAAATTCAACCTCTTAGCTTTCTCATGGCTAGGAGGAAATGGTCTTTTACTTGTCCACATCTGAGGGACCGAGGGCTGGCTATTGTGCTTAGACGGGGTTGATAAGGGTGTCCCCGGCAAACTGCCGGTCTGTGAGGAAGATGCAGGCGGACATGTTAGGTTGCCTTGATCCAAAGGTGGTGCTATCGATGTCGGACAGCGCTCAACACCAGCTGGTGTTACCACCTCCAAAGAAAATGATGACCTGCCAATCACGCTGGCTGTTGCGGGTAAAGAGGTGGCAGGTCTGCGCCCCAAAACAGGTGTGGCTGCTGTCCCCCCAGTCACAGAGGATGAAGAGGCCGCGGATGCACAAGATATGGCAGACGGTGGTTGGCCCGGCCGGCTAGGCCGCATTGTAGCACACTGAGCTTCCCACTGCAACTTATGCTTCATGTCCATGTGCCGGTTCATGCATGAAGTACTCAAACTATGTATTTTTTGGCCTCTACTTAGCTTTTGCTGACAAATGTTACAGATAACACGAGTTGGGTCATCTTTATCGATCTGAAAAAATGCCCAGGCTATGCAAGGCTTAGCACCCATGCGACCTGAAGAGCCACCACGACTTGTGGTGAGAGGCAGAGTTGTGTTTGAGGATGCAGTTGTTGACGTGCTTCCAGTACTACGTCTCTGTACAGGAAGGCGCAACTTGACCTCGTCGTCACTAGCATCTTCCTCCACCTCCTCTGCTGACCTCATCTCTTGGCTGACTGTGGGTTGACAGTAAGTGGGATCTCCAACCTCATCATCATCACCCTGTGCGTTATCACACCCGTCGTCCTCAGAGCCAACCTGTTCCTGCCCTGACAAAAAACTAAAGTTGTCTCTCCAATCAGGTATTTGAGTCTCATCATCGTCTTCCTCATTGTCTCCACCAACAGGAGTTACAGTTTGGGAATGAGGGTCTACATTATGGTCAGAACCTTCTGCGTCTGGTCCTGGATCCGATTCATAAAGATTCTGGGCATCAGTGCAGATCATTTCCTCGTCTGGATTCACAGAAGCGCTGGAGTCGACCTCTGATTCCCAGGCTATAGTATGAGTAAACAGCTCTGCAGACTCAACCATCTGTTCTACCTCATACTCAGACGGGCAGCTGGAGATTTGGGAGCTGTGAGGAAGCAAGTGCGATTGGGGTGACACCTTTGAGGACTGAAGTATTTGTGATGTTGAAGTTGATGTGGAGGAGAGCCCACTTAAAGGAGCACTTGATATCCGTTGAAGCACCTGCTGTTTTTGTGCCTCATCTGGAATTTGTAGCGATTGGCGTGGCCGTAAGAAAGGGATCTTATCACCTTGTCCGCTAAAAGAAGTAGACATTTTAGTTTGGTTGGAAGATGGTCTTTCTTCTGCAGATGTTACTGTTGCTTTAACACCTACCCCACGGACACAACCTTTTTTCCCCTTCCCAACACGCCTATTCCCCTTTCCACCAGCAGCAGGCCTTTTTCCACTCATTTTGGTGGTTAACTAATTCACAACTCTGGAGTTGTTTGCACAAAAAAACAATGGATGGGAACCGAGCAGAGCTGAGTGGCCAAACTGTGGTATTAGGCCAAAACTATTGGCTGGGTTAGATGCAGAAAAAAATTATATTCAATTTGCAACCTGATGGAGGTCAGTATAGATGGACTAATAGAGAAAGTCCCACACACAGCTAGAAGCCCAAATATTTTTTCAGAGGTAGATGCAGAAAAAAAATATATTCAGTTTGCAACCTGATGGAGGTCAGTATAGATGGACTAATAGAGAAAGTCCCACACACTGCTAGAAGGCCAAATATTTTTTCAGAGCTAGATGCAGACAAAAAATTATTTTCAGTTTGCAACCTGATGGAGGTCAGTATAGATGGACTAATAGAACAAGTCCCACACACAGCTAGAAGCCCAATATTTTTTCAGAGGTAGATGCAGAAAAAAAATATATTCAGTTTGCAACCTGATGGAGGTCAGAATAGATGGACTAATAGAGAAAGTCCCACACACTGCTAGAAGGCCAAATATTTTTTCAGCGCTAGATGCAGACAAAAAATTATTTTTAATTTGCAACCTGATGGAGGTCAGTATAGATGGACTAATAGAGAAAGTCCCACACACAGCTAGAAGCCCAAATATTTTTTCAGAGCTAGATGCAGAAAACAATTATATTCAATTTGCAACCTGATGGAGGTCAGTATAGATGGACTAATAGAACAAGTCCCACACACAGCTAGAAGCCCAAATATTTTTTCAGAGGTAGATGCAGAAAAAAATTATATTCAGTTTGCAACCTGATGGAGGTCTGTATAGATGGATTAATAGAACAAGTCCCACACACAGCTAGAAGCCCAATATTTTTTCAGAGGTAGATGCAGAAAAAAAATATATTCAGTTTGCAACCTGATGGAGGTCAGTATAGATGGACTAATAGAGAAAGTCCCACACACTGCTAGAAGGCCAAATATTTTTTCAGAGCTAGATGCAGAAAATAATTATATTCAGTTTGCAACCTGATGGAGGTCAGTATAGATGGACTAATAGAACAAGTCCCACACACTGCTAGAAGCCCAAATATTTTTTCAGAGCTAGATGCAGAAAAAAATTATATTCAATTTGCAACCTGATGGAGGTCAGTATAGATGGACTAATAGAATGATGCTATGCCCAAAAGATTTTACTTCACTAGGTGCAGTAAAAAAAATTGGTATTCTATACACAGGTGGTATATCTTGCAACACAGATAGGCTACTCCACTGACTAACACACTCTGCAATAGGCCAAAAAGGATTAGCTTTGCTAGATTCAGCCAAATGCTGTGAAAAAAACTTGCACAGCACTGGCACAGACCTGCCTGGCAAAAACTGATAGGAACTGATGTAACCTAGTCCTGAAAAGGACTGCAATTACAATTAGTCTTTACTCCCACAACCTATCTATTTAAGAGCACAGACCTGCCTGATAAAAGTCGTAGGAAATGCTGTAACCTAGTCCTTAAAAGGACTGCAATCACAACTATTCCCTACTCCCAAGCTATCTGTAGATTTGTGCGAAAATTGGCTTGAAATTAACAAGGTATAGCGCACACAGCAACAGCGGTGCCGTCTAACACGCAGCTGCAGCAGTGAGAAAATGGTGGCGACGGGGAAAATGGCTTGGTCTTATAGGGCAAGGACATGTGACATACACTGCCAATGACACATGCCCTTGCTTGTGTGAAAAAAGCACTTCGCTCCGTGTGTGCGCTGCTGATTGTCTGACATATTGCACCTCCCCACTGTAAATGCGGGAAAGAGAAAAAAAAATGGAGATCTTCATTATTCCTGCAGAGATCCATCCCCTGCCCCTCCCCCCACCCCGCTGTACACTCAAACTGCGTATTAACATTAATTTTCATCATTACTGAGAAAAAATCCAGTTATGATTTTGGTGCACGAACAGTTATCGAACATAACATCGAACAGCCGAATTTTTCTCAAATCGTTCGTGTTCGCCGAACGGCTCGAACACCGCCCAAAACAGCTCGAATTTGAGATTGGCGAACAGTTCGAGTAGAACAACGCTCATCTCTAATTATAATGCCCCTCCAAATATTATAATGGTCTCCACATAGCCCTCCAAATATTATAATGGTGCCCACATTGCCTTCCATATAGTATAATGGGCCCCATATTACCTCCTATATAGTATAATGCACCCCCATAGTCCTTCATATAGTATAATGCCCACCCTATAGTCCTCCATAAAGTACATACAGTATAATGCACACCCCATAGTCCTCCATACAGTATAATGAACAATCCATAGTCCTCCATACAGTACATGCAATATAATGCATACCCCATAGTCCTCCATACAGTATACTACACTCCCCTTCGTCCTCCATACAGTTTAATGCACACCCATAGTTCTTCATACAGTGCATATAGTATAATGCACCCACCATAGTCCTCTATACAGTATAATGCACACCCCATAGTCTTCCATACAGTACATACAGTATAATGCACACCCCATAGTCCTCAGTATAGAACATATAGTATAATGCACATCTCATAATCCTCCATACAGTACATATACTATAATGCACACCCCAGAGACCTCCATACAGTACATATAGTACTCCACTGCCCGGCACAATGCGGCGCGATGAAGTGATGGCATTGCGCCCACTGACTGATACATCAGATGCTGAGGGAGAATGATGGGGGAAGGAGCGGACGGCAGGCACCGGGTCCCACCTCCGAATCAAGGGCCCTATAGCGATTGTGTGGCCTGCTGCTAATATCGCTCGGGGCCTATGGTAGAGTGCGGGCCATGGTCAACCGCCCAAAGTGCTCCCCCATAATGCCGGCCCAGGAGATGTGGTGTGATTAGACCAGGTTCCTGCACAGTCAGACACAGCCATTACTCAGTACACAACAGGGGCACATCTACTATATAATTGTCTTATCCCGTCTGTCTGTCTGTCTGTCTTTCTGTCTGTCTGTCTGTCCTGGAAATCCCGCATCGCTCATTGGTCCGGCAGCGGCCAATCAGCGCCGCGGGATTTCTGAAAAAAGATGGCGGCCGTTAGCAGCTCATCTGGCTGACGGAGGTCAGCGGCGATGCAGCCGGGAGATGAGCGGCGCTAGCAGCACAAGTACCCCAACCAGCGCCGCTGACCTCCATGCGGCTAACGTCGGAAGATCAGCGGCTTGGCCCGCTGATCTCCCAACAGCAAGTGTGAACGGAGGACCGGGGAGCGGTGCCGCCGGTCAGGATGCTTATGCTGCGAGCAGCTGCTCATCTCCCAGCTTCTCGCAGCAGAAGGAGTCGCACAGGCAGCGCCGCTCCCCGGTCCTCGCTAATACGGAGCCGCACAGGCAGCGCCGCTCCCGGGCCCAAACTAATACGACGCTGATTGGCCACCGCGACGAATCAGCGAGATGGGCGGCAAATTTAAATGCCGCTCTGCTAATTTGGTCGCGGTGGCCGGCCGACCGCGGCGAATCAGCGAGATGGGCAGCAAATTTAAACGCCGCTCTGCTGATTGGTCGCGGTGACCGGCCGTGACCAATCAGCGAGATGGGCGGCAAATTTAAAAGCCGCTCTGCTGATTGGTCGCGGTGACTGGCTGCGACCAATCAGCGAGATGGGCGGCAAATTTAAACGCCGCTCTGCTGATTGATCGCGGTGGCCAGCCGCGACCAATCAGCGAGATGGGCAGCAAATTTAAACGCCGCTGTGCTGATTGGTCGCGTTGGCCACCGCAACCAATCAGCGAGATGGGCGGCAAATTTAAACAACGCTGTGCTGATTGGTCACGGTGGCCAACCGTGACCAATCAGCGAGATGGGCGGCAAATTTAAATGCCGCTGTGCTGATTGGTCGTGGTTGCCGGGCGCGACCAATCAGCGAGATGGCCGGCAAATTTAAACGCCGCTCTGCTGATTAATTGCGGCCGGCCACCGCGACCAATCAGCGAGATGGCCGGCAAATTTAAACGCCGCTCTGCTGATTGGTCGTGGTGGCCGGCGGACCGCGACCAATCAGCGAGATGGGCAGCAAATTTAAACGCCGCTCTGCTGATTGGTCGCGGTGGCCGACCGCGACCAATCAGCAAGATGGGCGGCAAATTTAAACGCCTCTGTGCTGATTGGTCGCGGTGGCCGGCCGTGACCAATCAGCGAGATGGGCGGCAAATTTAAACGCCGCTCTGCTGATTGGTCGCGGTGGCCGGCTACCGCGACCAATCAGCGAGATGGGCGGCAAATTTAAACGCCGCTCCGCTGATTGGTCGCGGCCGGCTACCGCGACCAATCAGCGAGATGGGCGGCAAATTTAAACGCCGCTCTGCTGATTGGTCGCAGCCGGCCACGGCGACCAATCAGCAACATGGCCGGCAAATTTAAACGCCGCTGTGCTGATTGGTCGCGGTGGCCGGCCGCGACCAATGATCGAGATGGGCGGCAAATTTAAACGCCGCTCTGCTGATTAATCGCGGCCGGCCACCGCGACCAATCAGCGAGATGGGCGGCAAATTTAAACGCCGCTCTGCTGATTGGTCGCGGCCGGCCACCGCGACCAATCAGTGAGATGTCTGGCAAATTTAAACGCCACTCTGCTGATTAATCGCGACCGGCCACCGCGACCAATCAGCGAGATGGGCGGCAAATTTAAACGCCGCTCTGCTGATTGGTCGCAGCCGGCCACCGCGACCAATCAGCGATATCGGCGGCAAATTTAAACGACGCTCTGCTGATTGGTCGCGGTCGCCGGCCGCAACCAATCAGCGATATAGGCTGCAAATTTAAATGCCGCTCTGCTGATTGGTCGCGGTGGCCGACCGCGACCAATCAGCAAGATGGGCGGCAAATTTAAACGCCGCTCTGCTGATTGGTCGCGGTGGCCGGCCGCGACCAATCAGCGAGATGGCCGGCAAATTTAAACGCCGCTCTGCTCATTGGTCGCGGTGGCCGGCCGCGACCAATCAGCGAGATGGGCGGCACATTTAAACGCCGCTCTGCTGATTGGTCACGGTGGCCGGCCGCGACCAATCAGCGAGATGGGCGGCAAATCTAGACGCCGCTCTGCTGATTGGTCTCGGTGGCCGGCCGCGACCAATCAGCGATATAGGCTGCAAATTTAAACGCCGCTCTGCTGATTGGTCACGGTGGCCGACCGCGACCAATCAGCGAGATTGGCACTAAATTTAAACAACGCTCTGCTGATTGGTCGCGGCCACCCGCGACAGCTACCAATCAGCGATTTTGGCGCCAAATTTAAACAACGCTCTGCTGATTGGTCGATTTTATCGCCAAATTTAAACAAGCTCTCCGGTCCTCACTAACACAGTTCGCTGATTGGTCGCGGCCACCACCCGTGACCAATCACCGATATTGCCGCCAAATTTAAACACCGTTTTGCTGATTAGTCGCGGTTGCCGGCCGCGACCAATCAGCGATTTTGGCGCCAAATTTAAACAACGTTCTGCTGATTGCGCCCGGTCGGCCGCATACATATTCTAGAATACCCCATGCGTTAGAATCGGGCCACCATCTAGTTTATAAGATAATCTCAGCACAAGAACATTTTGTTTAAGCACATCCAATTATTGTTATTCCAAGATCTATTAATTAAAATGTACTTTATTTGTGGGAAAACCCCTTTAATACAAAATTTAAGGGAGAAAGACCCACAAACAAGCTACACCTGAAGTCAGCTGCAGTAAAGGCCTGGCAAAGCATCAAATAGGAGGAAACCCAGCATTTGGTGACGTCCATAACTTCCAGACCTCAGTCAGTCATTGCCTGCAGAGGATTCTCTATAAAGTATTAATAATGAACATTTTATTTATGGTAAAGTTAATTTGTCCAACTTCTTTGTGGCCTTGAAATGAGGAGGCTATGTAGAAAAATGGTTGCAATTCCTAAACATTTCACAGGATAATTTTGTTCAAACCCTTTAATTGAACCTGAAAGTCTACACTTCAATTGCATCTCAGTTGTTTCATTTTAAATAAAAAATAGTGGCATGTAGAGCTCAAATCACAAAGATTCAGTCACTGTCCAAATATTTCTGGATCTAACTGTATGTAATGTATGACTGTTAAATGACAGTAAGCAGAGCTTATATATGATCAAATCAGAGGTGTAGCTAGGGTTTTGGTTCAGGGGGGGGCAAAACTTCTGAGTGGGCCCCTAACCAGGTAACCCTGATTACAAAAATAGTGGCGCACCCACACAGTGGATGTAGGAGAACCTCAGCAGATGACAGCTGATACTGAAAATAATCTCTATACAAAGAGCAGCACTGTTATTACCGCCATATGGTGACATATTGCTAGATACCAGTTCTGCAGAATATATAAGAGATCACAGCACAGTTATATATAGTAACTTACAGCTGATGTCCTTTCTGATTAAATTGTTCACTTTTCCCTTCTTTTCCATCTGGCCCAGACCGACACAACGACTTCTCCATCCAGGACTCAGAGTCTCAGGTATGCAGAGATCATAACAAAGACACATTTGACTCCTTACATTTCAGGCCCTGTCCCCATCTATTCCCAACCTGCACAAACACCTCTTCCTGCTGATACCCCAATACTGAGCCTCTTTTGCTGTACAAGTCCATATTACTGCACCTTCTGTGTGCTCTCAAAATGGTAAAGCAACCCTCTAGAATACAGTAATGCCGTGTGCAAGTGCCCTAAAAAACAGTGACACATTTTGCCCCCTAGAAAGTAATAATGCCCTCTGTGTGCTCCTCTGACAGTCACAATAACCTAAGTTACCCTATAACGATAAGTGCCAACTTAACATTTAATAATGTCCTTAGTCTCCCCCCATGCACAGCTCCCCTATATACAGTATGATGCTCTCCTATACACAGTATAATGCCCCCTCACTGTATAGTACCCAACACACAGTATACTGACCCCTTAGTAGTCTCCAAACTGATGTCTCCAACACTGTATGATGGACTGACTCCACACTGTGCAAAGACCCCACATTATCTCCCACACTGTATGATAGCCCCCACACTGTGAAAAGACCCCACATTATCTCCCACACTGTACGATGGCTCTCACACTGTGTAAAGACCCCACATTATCTCCCACACTGTATTATGGCCCCCACACTGCACAAAGACCCCACATTATCTCCCACATTGCATGATGAACCCCACACTATACAAACACCCCACATTATCTCCCACACTGTATGATGGCCTCCTCAATATACAAAGACCCCACATTATCTCCCACACTGTATGATGGCCCCTACACTGTGAAAAGACCCCACATAATCTCCCACACTGTATGACCCTAACTGTAAACCCCACACTGTATAAATAGCCTCCATATAGTATAATGCGCCAGATAGTCCTCAATAAAGTATAGTGCACTCCCCAGAGGCAGAGTCTGCAGGATAATCCCCCCCATATGGAGTATGTAGCATAATCCCCCCACCCCCCATAGGCAGTCTGTAGCAAAATCTTCCCACCCCCCATAGGCAGTATGTAGCATAATTTCCCCACCCCCCCATAGACAGTCTGTAGCATAATCCCCCCACGCCCTATAGGCGGTCTGTAGCATAATCCCCCCACCCACCCCATAGGCAGTCTGTAGAATTATCTCCCCACCCCCTATAGGCAGTCTGCAGCATAAACCCCCAACAGGCAGTGTGTAGCATAATCACCCACCCCCCCCTAGGCAGTCTGTAGCATAATTCCCCCCACCCCCCCATAGGCAGTCTGTACCATAATCCCCCCATCCCCCATAGGCAGTCTGTAGAATAATGCCCCCACTCCCTCATAGGCAGTCTGTAGCATAATTCCCCCCAAACCCCATAGACAGTCTGTAGCATAATCTCCCTGCCCCCATAGGCAGTCTGTAGAATTATCCCCCCACCCCCCCCTATAGGCAGTCTGTAGCATAATCCCCCCACCCTCCCATAGGCAGTCTGTAGCATTTTCCCCCCACCCCCCATAGGCAGTCTGTAGCATAATCCCCCCACCCCCATAGGCAGTCTGTAGCATAATCCCCCCATAAGAAAAAATAAATAAATAAGCACAATACTCACCTCTCTCTCCTCCTGGTTCCCCCGCTGCTCTGAGCGCCCAGTCGGTACACATCTTCAGCACAGCGGGCCGGGTGCTCAGACACAGAGGTCGCTCCCTCTCCCATCACTGAGCTCGCGGTTGTGGTGAATGGTGGGGGGGCCTGATGCTGGCACCGGGGGCACCCCTCCTGCTTAAGGGCCCCATAGCAGCCGCCAGGCAGTGCAGGGACATCGAGTCTCCCTGCTCTGCCCGGAGTGTAACTGTAGCAGCGTGCTGCACACGCCGCTACAGTTACAATAGTGTAGCTCCGGGTGGGCCCCCTCAGAGCGCGGGGCCCGGGGCGACAGCCTCCTCTGCCCCCCCGGTAGCTACGCTACTGGAACAAATAGTATGCTGCTACAGGGATCATGGCATACAAAGATATAATTGTGAAAGCCCTTATAAAAACATCCCTACCTGACTGCAGAAGTTGGCACTCTGTGTGTAAGATGAAATGGAGCCACTGCTCCACAGAGACAATCCCAAGTATTCCAGGCTTCTCCCTAAAGCACACACAAAAAAATAACAAACACATAAGAAAAACTGCGAAACCAGACTGGGCCAAAAACCAATGGACGCACAAGTAAAAAAGAATCCCCTAAACAAGTATAAGCTTAAACATCATTGCAATGTTGCGGCGACCAAAAAAACGTAATTCTGGAGTTTAGAATTTTTTTCTCATTACGCCGTTTACTGATCGGATTAATTATTTTTTTATTTTGATAGATCGGGCGATTCTGAACACAGCGATACCAAATATGTGTATGTGTGATTTTTTTTTTATTGTTTTACTTTGAATTGGGGCGAAAGGGGGGTGTTTTAAACTTTTATTTTTTATTTTTTTATTTTTTTAATATGTTTAAACATTTTTTTTAAACTTTTTGATTGCTTCAATAGTCTCCATGGGAGACTAAAAGCAGCATTTGCCTGATCGACTCTGCTACATACAGGCGATGATCAGATCGCCTCTATGTAGCAGATTTGCTCACGTGCTATGAGCACAGCCCACTGGGTGGCGCTCATAGCAATCTGGACACGAGAGCCACAGAATTCTCCTGCAAATCTTTGGTTGTCATGCCAACCCATTGGTGACCCGCAATCATGTGACAGGGTCACCGATGGGCGGGGAAAGTGATGCGCCTCCGGCTTGGCGATGTTAAATGCCGCTGTCAGAGATTGACAGTGGCATTTAACTAGTTAACAGCTGCAGGTGGATCGCGATTCCTCTCGCGGCTGTTGCGGGCACATGTCAGCTGTATAGATCAGCCACTTATATGTTAAGGTGTAATGCACAGTCTTACTGGATCCATACACTACAGACGTTATCCCCAAAAGGTCTAAACAGAGAGATCGATTGGATCCATTGAATTCCTATATATTACCACCTAATTGTTATAGTCTGCTATACACCTCCAATAACTGACTGTCTTTTCTCCTTACAGACCCACTGAACCCACTTGTACATATAGGTGAGTTAACTCCTCTAGGACTAACCCAAGTGCCTAATACTAACAATATCTAGTGGTGCCCCCCTGCTCCCATTCATAGCGCAATGCTGTGCATTACACCTTAACATATAAGTCCTCTTTCCGTACTCGCAACAACGCTATATTATACTTTACTCCTGTATATGTATGCCCCGCTGCGCTCTGCACATGCGCTAGTCAGCCAGCCACTATTGTGTACTGAGTACCTTAGCAACCTTCAGCGTCTATACACCATTATACCCAGAGCGTAACGTCACTTCCGGGGACACGCCCCCTCCCGTGACGCACTTCCGGTTTAGCGCTCAGCCACAACATATTTAAACGGGGACTCCCAGTGTTCAATAAGCAGCACAGGGAGACAGACACGCTGTCCTCCTCCCCTATTTGAACGGCCATACCTGGGACCACAGCACCAAATGGAGACGCAGGAGCACTGTACCACACCATAAGCGAAGGTATTTACCTTAGAGGGGTTTGTCTTACTTCCCTTTGCATAGCACTGATTAACTGGGACTTCCTCTGTTTTCAGTCCCCTATAGGCCGATAAGCACAAGGCATACAAACGAGGTACTGGTCTTCAAAATTCCCCCTCCTACATGGGACCCTGACATGTCTCTAATATACATCCCTTGCCATTACAGTGTTACTCAAGATTTCCCATAATAATCCCTTCTGGCACATATCTGCATCTCAACCTATACAAGGTAACCTTACTGTGTACTCCATGATACTTAGCGATTGTAACCCTTTGTATATATGTATATATGTATATTTGTTATTTTACTTCTTGCTCCCTATCCACCTCCCTCCCCCCCCCTCCCTTCCCCCCCCCCTCCCTTCTTTGGCCTTTTTCTCGTCTGTCAATATCACTTTATATGGAGTTGTATATCACTATTGCTTCCCTCACATGTATGTATCCTAAACATCTTACCTCTCTTTTACAGTAGCGCGACTTAATGAATAAGGCCTGGATTAGGCCGAAACGTCTACTACTACTGTCGCCATTTATTGTCGCCACTACATGTTACTGGTTTGATGTTATGCCTATACTAAAATAAATGAACACTGCAACTAATCTTATGAGTGTGCGATGATATAATTTCTCTGTACGTACTGGGCACCATGCGCCCCTTCAACAGCACCTCTAACTTACCGACAGAGTGCACGCTAATTATCTATTCTAACGATTTACTAGTCTTGAGCGTTGCACCAGTCTTCCAAATGTCAACCGACATTTTCGCATACGACGAGACTACCAGTCATAATATATTGTCATTAGTGACTACGTCCAGCGAATTTCTCAAGACTCCCTCCGAGGAGATAAGAAGTAAAGACTACGAAAAAGAGAGACGACGACTTGTCTCATATAACTTACATGCTGTAACTTTAGCTGAGTATCATAGACAGGGAAAGATCCCCAGAGGTCTGAGGAGTAATCTCCGCCCCACACTATTTTTGGATAACGAACAATACTGTGATAAGTTCAAAAAGATATTGAATAAGTGCTCCCTTGATATCATCATTCTCACGGTAGATTTTTTGCAGAAAGCTATTAAGGAGAGCGAGAAATCCATTGCCGCCATCGAGACTCAACTCATTGCTAACCTATCATCAACAGAGTGGACTACGCTGAAGAATAAGACTGACAAAATTCTTACAGATCACCAAAAAACCCTACAAGAACGCAAGTGCCAGAAATTCCAGAGGGATAACGAAGACTACAGCAACAACCGGGTCTACAGATGGAACGCCTCCTCCGGTTCCTCTACACGACGCCATCAACCAGGTCAGCGTTATCACAACTCCTTCAGCTCGGGAAGCGATTCCTCTACTGGGCGAAACGAGCCAACTTTTTTATGGAAAACCAAAAAAGGAGGACGCCAACATCCAGACCCACAAGGAGATCGAGGAAACGAAAGAATGACAACCCGCTCCCAGGTAAGACACCGAACCTGGTGAAGAATATCTCCAGTTACACCCTTTCCCCCACTGAACTAGCAGTCTTACAGAAAGGTTTATCCTTCTGTCCGACACCCAACTGGGACTCGTTCCAGCTGGAGAAGGACTTGCAACATTTCTATCGGTCTGTACGATTGAAGACCCACTTTGGACTATCTAAAGAGACCTCCATGTTCAGAGCACCTCCACCAGGGGGTGATACTGCAATGGAGCTTTCCATAGTTAATCTGGGGTTACGTAACCCTAGTACATTCTGTCCTCCACACACCAATCACGCGACTGAGACAACCATTGCTCTCATCACCAGGGACATCAGAAATCTGCTACACCAACAACACCTAGGATTCTTTCCCACACATCAAAACCTTACCAATGAGGAAAAAAGTGCCTTAAAAAGCCTGGGTAACAACAAAAACATAGTGATCAAACCAGCAGACAAGGGGGGCGCTACGGTCATCATGGACCGGACAAGTTACATGGACGAGGTTAATCTCCAACTAGCCGACACAACGACTTATAGTCATATTTCTTACGACCCCACCAGTAACATCCGCTCTAAAATTCAGGAAGTTCTTACCAGATACCTTGATCTCAAAATCATTGACCACAAAACAGCAACTTTTCTAACCAATTCCCACCCTATAACCCCCATATTCTATATCCTTCCTAAGATTCATAAATCATTGACCAAACCCCCGGGACGACCCATTGTAGCTTCTACTGATTCTATTCTTTCCCCATTAGCAATCTATCTAGAAAAGATTCTCACACCACTTGTCAAAAAAACACGAGCTTTTATACTTGACACAAATGCCTTCTTGGAAATCATCAGGAACACCTCATGTCTTACCCCGACCAGCCTACTAGTTACACTGGATGTTAACAGCTTGTACACTTCAATTACCCATGAACTAGGTTTAAAAGCCACGGCACATCTTCTTACAGAGTCTGATCTATCTCCCCTATCTATCCAATTCTGCTTAGAACTACTGACACTAGTCCTACACCAGAACTTCTTCCTATTTGGCGACGACTTCTTTGTGCAAAAGCGGGGCACCGCAATGGGCTCAAATGTAGCTCCTGCTTACGCTAATGCCTATATGCACAGGTTCGAGGAGAGTTTCATTTATCCTAATGAGTCATTCAAACTACACTGCACCACCTATCATCGCTATATAGATGATATCTTTCTCATATGGCAGGGCCCACCAGAGACACTCATTACCTTCTTCACGTATATCAACTCCGTCAGACCCGAACTACAGTTCACAATTACCTATGATCCTAATCAAATCTCCTTTCTTGACACTCTAGTCATCCGTGATGGCAACAATAAACTTATAACTGACCTCTTCTCTAAACCAACAGACTGTAACAGCCTTCTACACTATTCTAGCTGCCACACCAAAGCTACAAAAAATAGTCTTCCACGCTCCCAATTTCATAGAGTGACCCGAATCGTCTCTGACCCGAACACTCTCTCCCAACGCCTACAGGACATGTCTGCCAAATTCAGGGAACGCAATTACCCTACCCAGCTCCTCCAGCATGAGGCAGACCAAGCACTGGAACCAAAACCCCCTCATCTGCCCACTACAAAAATGGAAAGGATGCCATTTGTACACACGCATCACCCCTTAATGCCTAAAGTTCAAGCCATCATTAAAAAACACTGGCCCCTCCTGGCCAGAGCCTACCCAGAAATTCCCACATTTGCAAATCCAGTACTCATGTGCGCAAAAAGAGCACCCAACATCAAAGATAAGATCATTAGGGCAGACATAGGGTCATCACGTGCAACTGCCTCTCAACGCCTGCTCAGCACTCGTCGCCACGGCACTTTTCCCTGTCCCAATTGTGCAGCATGCTCCAACATCATTAAGTCTGACACTATCACACATCCCAGGACAGGGAAAAGCTACCCCATCAGGGGATTCTTTACGTGTGACTCGAATTTTGTAATCTACGTTATCAAATGCCCATGTGGTCTGCTATACGTAGGCGAGACCACACAGCACATTAAAGATCGCATAGCAAGCCACAAGTCAACCATTCGTTGTGGCAAGAATTGGCTCCCACTACCAGATCACTTTACCAGAGCCAGACATACGGTGGCCCAACTCCGCTTCCAAGTGATTGAACATGTGGCAAGACCTAGACAGGGGGGCAACCACGTTAAACTATTAAGACAACGGGAGTCTTACTGGATCCATACACTACAGACGTTATCCCCAAAAGGTCTAAACAGAGAGATCGATTGGATCCATTGAATTCCTATATATTACCACCTAATTGTTATAGTCTGCTATACACCTCCAATAACTGACTGTCTTTTCTCCTTACAGACCCACTGAACCCACTTGTACATATAGGTGAGTTAACTCCTCTAGGACTAACCCAAGTGCCTAATACTAACAATATCTAGTGGTGCCCCCCTGCTCCCATTCATAGCGCAATGCTGTGCATTACACCTTAACATATAAGTCCTCTTTCCGTACTCGCAACAACGCTATATTATACTTTATTCCTGTATATGTATGCCCCGCTGCGCTCTGCACATGCGCTAGTCAGCCAGCCACTATTGTGTACTGAGTACCTTAGCAACCTTCAGCGTCTATACACCATTATACCCAGAGCGTAACGTCACTTCCGGGGACACGCCCCCTCCCGTGACGCACTTCCGGTTTAGCGCTCAGCCACAACATATTTAAACGGGGACTCCCAGTGTTCAATAAGCAGCACAGGGAGACAGACACGCTGTCCTCCTCCCCTATTTGAACGGCCATACCTGGGACCACAGCACCAAATGGAGACGCAGGAGCACTGTACCACACCATAAGCGAAGGTATTTACCTTAGAGGGGTTTGTCTTACTTCCCTTTGCATAGCACTGATTAACTGGGACTTCCTCTGTTTTCAGTCCCCTATAGGCCGATAAGCACAAGGCATACAAACGAGGTACTGGTCTTCAAAATTCCCCCTCCTACATGGGACCCTGACATGTCTCTAATATACATCCCTTGCCATTACAGTGTTACTCAAGATTTCCCATAATAATCCCTTCTGGCACATATCTGCATCTCAACCTATACAAGGTAACCTTACTGTGTACTCCATGATACTTAGCGATTGTAACCCTTTGTATATATGTATATATGTATATTTGTTATTTTACTTCTTGCTCCCTATCCACCTCCCTTCCCTCCCACCCCTCCCCTTTCCCCCCCCCCCCCTCCCTTCTTTGGCCTTTTTCTCGTCTGTCAATATCACTTTATATGGAGTTGTATATCACTATTGCTTCCCTCACATGTATGTATCCTAAACATCTTACCTCTCTTTTACAGTAGCGCGACTTAATGAATAAGGCCTGGATTAGGCCGAAACGTCTACTACTACTGTCGCCATTTATTGTCGCCACTACATGTTACTGGTTTGATGTTATGCCTATACTAAAATAAATGAACACTGCAACTAATCTTATGAGTGTGCGATGATATAATTTCTCTTTATGTGCCACATTTAGTGCGGACTCAACGCCAGAGCCTGCACTGAACAGGGGAATACGACGTGTGCCATACTATTACGGCATAGGTCGCAAATTAATGTGTCTCTCCTTAAACATCTAGTCCATTTTCCAAAGATTCGGGAACTACTCCTGCTCCTGTCAGCACTGCAGACGTTTTTGAAGTAGAGAGTATCCTGGCTACCAAGAGGGTAAGAGTAAAGACCTTTTCTCTTTTAGACTGGAAGGGGTTTGGTTTTGAGAAGAGATCCTGGGAACCCAGAGAGAACATCCATACCCCTCTCCTCCTGGAGAAATTTCTAGCAGGCCTAAAAAATGAGGGGGCATAAAGGGGGGGTACTGTAGCTCCGGCGTCTCTGCCTCCTACCCTCTTTCCCCGGCAGAGATGCCAGAGGGCCCCCCTCTCTCCACGCTGACTCAGCCCGTCATGCGCGCACAGTGCGCAGATGAGAAAAAAAGAGGCCAAATGTTCAATGTTGGACAGACCATGGTACCTAGACCCAGTGTCAGGCACCAAGTCCGTATTGCCTACTCCAATGAATACATATAAAAATAGGAGGACACTTGAGTATTATGGCAAACAGTAAATATAATTTTATTTGAATACAAAATTCCAAATATAAAAGAAATATAAAAATAGCAGTGACAAGGGGGTGAGGTGAAAAGTGCCAGCGGCTGGGGAGTACCGAGAAGGGGGTGGGCAATATAGAGTAATCAATTTATATATATATAGTCAAAGTAGACTTGGGTGAGTCATTATTAAAATATACAGTATAGAGCAAACAGCATATATTAGGAGTAACAATTAATGAAATATGGCATACAGGGAGACCTTAGCATTACTCGCTGTCTGTATATAGATACCCTGATATTGAGAAAAGGGAGGTATAGGTAAGGACAATGATCCCTATAGCACGTACATGTATTGACTCACCACAAAAAAGCAGGGTGAAAAGAGCGCGCCCCGACACGCATTTCGGCGATCTTTTTCAAGAGGCGCCTCTTGAAAAAGATCACCGAAACGCGCGTCGGGGCGCGCTCCTTCCCGTTGCACAGCTGGGGACTCCCTGTTTGGGTCGATTTATGGGAAGTAATTGTTACAGAAAGACCAGATCAAGATAATCAGACATGGGATAAGAAGAATAGACAAGCGAGAGCCACCATTAGCTTATTAGTGGATGATGCTCAATTAATACATATAAGAAATGAAGAAGCAGCGAAAGGAATGTGGGAAGCATTAAGAAAACTGTATGAAAGACCTAGCTTGAATCACAAGTTAATTTTATTAAGAAAGCTTTACAGTATGAGATTGAGCGCAAATGACGACATGCAGAAGAACATATTCTCAATGATGGAAGTGATATCACAGCTAAGATCTATTGGTGAAGACATTAAAGAAAGTCATGTAGCAGCTATATGATTGTGCAGTTTACCAGATTCGTATACAGCCTTGATAAATGCCCTTGAGACGAGACCAGAAACTGACATTACATTAGATTTTGTGAAAACAAGACTAATAGATGAATATCAGAGAAGAAAAGAACAAAGAAATGATTCTTCTACTGAAAAGGACAGTGAAAACGCTCTTAAAGCTAAAGAATTTAAAAAACCCTATAATAAAGAGACAAGAGAAAGCTTCAGATGTAAGAAAAAAGGTCATTTAAAGAAAGATTGTACCATATGGAAAGCAGAACAACAAAAATTACAACATAAAAAGCATACACAGAAAGTAAAAAACACAATTTCCGATTCATGTGAGAATAATTGGAATGGCACATTTAAAGTAACAGACAAGAAATCATCACTTGGTTGGTTTATTGATTCAGGAGCAACGAGTCATATATCACAAGTGACAAGAATTTCTTTACTGATCTTGATTTAGATTAGAAAGAAGCCATTTATCTTGCAGATGGAATCAAAATAACCGCAGAAGGTATCGGACAAGGTATGCTAAATTGTTCAAACAAGTTCGAACAAGATTCAAAGATACTTGTACAGGATGTGTTGTATGTTCCAAAATTGGAAGGCGGATTATTATCTGTGAAACGTTTAACAGCAAAAGGGGTTACAGTAAAATTCAAAGACAATGAGTGTGAAATTATTGCATGAAACAAGGTGATAACCAAAGTCAAGGCAGATGAACAATTATATCATTTTGACACACCAAAGGAACAGATGAAGGTATGTACACATGATCACAAAAACTGTATTCACATGTGGCAAAGACGGCTAGGACATAGACACCATGACAGTATAAGGGAACTACAGAGAAAAGAATTGACAAACGATTTAAAGATATCAGATTGCTCAATTACCGTAAGGTGTGAATGTTGTATAAAATCCAGAGCCACAAGGATATCTATTCCAAAAGAAAGTGAGATGAAAAGCGAAACACCACTTGATTTGGTGCATACTGACGTATATGGACCCATGAAAGTGACTACATAAGGAGGCAATAGATACATGTTGACTTTTATAGATGACTACTCAAGATACACAGTCACATACTTAATTAAGAACAAAAGTGAAGTTTTTGATAAGCTTGTAGACTATGTAGCAAGATCAAGTAACAAATTTCAAAGGAAGACAATTGTCATCAGGAGTGATAATGGAGGTGAATTTACAGGTCACAGAATAGAAGACTACTTAAGACAAAATGGAATAGAACACCAGAAAACTGTTCCATACACACCTAAACAAAATGGAGTAGCAGAAAGGAAAAACAGAACTCTAACAGAAATTATATGATGTATGCTGACGGATTCCAAACTAGCAGAGAAATATTGGGGTGAGGCAGCAATGACAGCTAGATATCTACAGAACCGACTTTTTTCCATAAAACTGAAGAAAACTCCATATGAACTGTGGCAAGGTATGAAACTAAGTGTCAATCATTTAAAAGTGATTGGATGTAAAGTTTTTATATTCATTCCAACAGAAAAACGTTCCAAACTTCAAAACAGATCCATGGAAGGAATATTCATTGGATATAGTGAAAATTGCAAAGGATATAGAATCCTAGATCCCAAAACAGACAGTGTTACGGTGAGTAACAGTGTGATATTCATTGAAGATTTAAATGAAGACATTATGATTTCAGTTGAAACAAAAAATGAGAAAAACAATAGTGACATAACTGAAGAAATATCTGATGAGAAAGAAGTAGAAATTAATGAAGAACAAAATACTGAAAGTGAAGAATCACAACTACAAACAGACACAGAACCAAGACGTTCAATGAGAGAGAACAAAGGAAAACCACCAAAACGTCTCTCATACAAGACAAGCATAAGAAAAATCTATGAGCCTACCTCTTTGGAAGACATATCTAAACTTCCTGAAGAAGAAGCTAATAAATGGATAGAAGCAACAGAAACAGAAATTAAATCCATACATGATTCAAATACATGGACACTAACAGATTTGCCAGAAGGAAGAAAAGCCATAGAATGTAAATGGATTTTTAAAGTAAAATACCAAACAGATGGCACAGCTGAAAGATACTGAGCAAGACTCGTAGCTAAAGGGTTTTCTCAAAAATATGGAGAAGACTATGATGAGACATTTGCTCCAGTTGTCAAACACACTACAATAAGAACTTTACTTACAGTTGCAGCAATGAAACAGATGGAACTGAGACATCTGGATGTAAAGACAGCTTTTTTGAATGGAGATTTAACAGAAGACATTTACATGGAATAACCTCCAGGATTCAAAGATGAAAAAAAGCATATATGGTTTAAAGCAAGCAGCTAAAGCGTGGAATGACTAAATCACTGAAGTACTTAAAAATGAAAAATTTCAAAGAAGCAAAGCTGATCCATGCTTGTACACAAAAAGGCTGATTAATAGATGGATTTATGTACTCATATACAGTACAGACCAAAAGTTTGGACACACCTTCTCATTTAAAGATTTTTCTGTATTTTCATGACTATGAAAATTGTACAATTCACACTAAAGTCATCAAAACTATGAATTAACACATGTGGAATTATATACTTAACAAAAAAAGTGTGAAACAACTGAAAATTTGTTTTATATTCTAGGTTCTTCAAAGTAGCCACCTTTTGCTTTGATGACTGCTTTGCACACTCTTGGCATTCTCTTGATGAGCTTCAAGAGGGAGTCACCGGAAATGGTTTTCACTTCACAGGTGTGCCCTGTCAGTTTTAATAAGTGGGATTTCTTGCCTTATAAATGGGGTTGGGACCATCAGTTGTGTTATGCAGAAGTCTGGTGGATACACAGCTGATAGTCCTACTGAATAGACTATTAGTATTATGGCAAGAAAAAAACAGCTAAGTAAAGAAAAACGAGTGGCCATCATTACTTTAAGAAATGAAGGTCAGTCAGTCTGAAAAATTGGGAAAACTTTGAAAGTGTACCCAAGTGCAGTTGCAAAAACCATCAAGCGCTACAAAGAATCTGGCTCACATGAGGACCGCCCCAGGAAAGGAAGACCAAGAGTCATATCTGCTTCTGAGGATAAGTTTATCCGAGTCACCAGCCTCAGAAATCGCAGGTTAACAGCAGCTCTGATTAGAGACCAGGTCAATGCCACACAGAGTTCTAGCAGCAGACACATCTCTTCAACAACTGTTAAGAGGAGACTTTGTGTAGCAGGCCTTCATGGTAAAATAGCTGCTAGGAAACCACTGCTAAGGACAGGCAACAAGCAGAAGAGACTTGTTTGGGCTAAAGAACACAAGGAATGGACATTAGACCAGTGGAAATCTGTGCTTTGGTCTGATGAGTCCAAATGTAAGATCTTTGGTTCCAACCACCATGTCTTTGTGCGACGCAGAAAAGGTGAACGGATGGACTCTACATGCCTGGTTCACGCCGTGAAGCATGGAGGAGGAGGTGTGATAAAGTGGGGGTGCTTTGCTGGTGACACTGTTGGGGATTTATTCAAAATTTAAGTCATACTGAACCAGCATGGCTACCACAGTATCTTGCAGCAGCATGCTATTCCATCCGGTTTGCGTTTAGTTGGACCATCATTTATTTTTCAACTGGACAATGACCCCAAACACACCTCCAGGCTGTGTAAGGGCTATTTGACCAAGGGCGAGAGTGATGGGGTGCTACACCAGATGACCTGGCCTCCACAGTCACCAGACCTGAACCCAATCGAGATGGTTTGGGGTGAGCTGGACCGCAGAGTGAAGGCAAAAGAGCCAACAAGTGCTAAGCATCTCTGGGAACTCCTTCAAGATTGTTGGATGACCATTTCCGGTTTCTACCTCTTGAAGCTCATCAAGAGAATGCCAAGAGTGTGCAAAGCAGTCATCAAAGCAAAAGGTGGCTACTTTGAAGAAACAAGAATATAAGACATATTTTCAGTTGTTTCACACTTTATTGTTAAGTATATAATTCCACATGTGTTAATTCATAGTTTTGATGCCTTCAGTGTGAATGTACAATTTTCATAGTCATGAAAATGCAGAAAAATCTTTAAGTGAGAAGGTGTGTCCAAACTTTTGGTCTGTACTGTATGTAGACAACATTTTGATTTCTTTTAAACAGCAAAAGGATAAAGAAAACATTCTAAAAATCCTGAAGCAACATTTCGAAATCAAAGACTTGGGAAATGTGAAACAGTACCTAGGAATACAGGAAGAAAGAGAAGAAGATGGAAGTTTCCTCCTCCTCCCACAATCGCATACAAGATTTCTCCCATGCTTCCCCCCTACTCTGGAACTCTCTACTCCAACACATCAGACTCTCGTCCACAGTGGAAACCATCAAAAGGAGCCTGAAGACCCACCTCTTCCGACAAGCCTACTACCTGCAGTAACCACCGCTGCATGACCAGCTCTACCCTCACCTAATGTATCCTCACCCATCCCTTATAGATTGTGAGCCCTCGCGGGCAGGGTCCTCGCTCCTCCTGTACCAGTCGCTGTCACATTGTGTTCAAGATTATTGTACTTGTTTTTTGCTATGTATACCCCTTTTCACATGTAAAGCGCCATGGAATAAATGGCACTTTAATAATAAATAATAATAATAATACTGAATCAAAATCACATGATTCAAGACATAACAGAAAAATCTGGATTAAAGGATGCAAAAACAGTAAAGTCTCCAATGGAAACTAATTATCTCAAAGAGATGAACAGTGAAAAAAATATGCTACCAAATAATGAAGAATACAGAACAGCAATAGGAGAACTACTGTATCTAGCAACCGTTACAAGACCAGACATCGCAGCAGCAGTAGGAATCCTGAGTAGAAAGGTATCAAAACCAAATAAAGCTGATTGGAATGCCGTGAAGAGAGTAATGCGTTATTTGAAAGGAACTAGCAATGTTAAGCTGAAATTACCCACAAGTGATAATTGCATTTTAACAGGATATGTTGATGCAGATTGGGCTGCAGATCCAACTGACAGAAGATCTACCAGTGGACATATTTTTTTTCTCTCAGGTGGACCAATAAGTTGGACAAGTAAGAAACAGTGAATTGTGACACTGTCTTCAACAGAAGCAGAATATGTTGCCGCAGCACATGCGAGTCAAGAAGTACTGTGGTTAAGACAATTGTTGACAGAATTAGGACAACCACAGTTGGAACCAACAAAACTGAAAGAGGACAATCAAGAATGTCTTGTTCTTGCTCAGATGGAAAGAGTCAATCCAAGAACCAAGCATATTGATGTGAAATATCATTTCTTGAGAGATCATCAGGAACAAGGAGTCTTGAAGTTAGAGTATTGTCCTACTGAAGAAATGACAGCAGACATCTTCACGAAGGCGTTGAATGCTGATAAACACCAGAGACTAATAAAAAAAGTTGGGTTTGATTGAATAAGTCCTTACTGTTGAGAAAGGGTGTTGGCATATGCAACAGATTAGGACTTATTATAAGTGAAAGGAGGACTTTATACTAACCAGACAGCAGGTGGCGATAGTGTGTAAAGTTATATGCTTGCTGTAATGTGGGGAGGGAAGCTGTCAATTGTTGGTTGTTTTTTACTTCCTGTTTTTCTTTTTTCCCTGAATGTGTTATGTCAGCAGCACACGGACTGTGTGACACTGAATTGTATCTCATGTTTATCCAGTATGATGTAAATACTGTTTACTCAAGATATCTTGCTGATTGAAGCTCTCGTAAGTCCAGTGGTGACTGTAAGAAGATGCACTCTACGACATGAATAATGGTGCAGCATTGATTAAAGTATGAATTTATATGTTATAGGCTTCAAAATACAGGGGTTTAGCTTGACATTTTATGTTTTATATTTTTAAATTGTTCATCTCCCTCTATATATGCTCATTTAATTTTTGTATTGCACTAATGGGTATTTTTATGTACTCACCTTAGAGTGAACTGTGCGTGGATGCTCTGGTTGGCTGATTCCTTTCTGCACAATCTGATTTTGGAAAGTCTCATCAGCTTGCAGAGTGGGACTGATGGCAGTGTAAGGATAACCAAGACTGTAACAAAGAGAAGAAATCATGGTTGTAATAAAATAGTGAATAAAAGACTTAAAGAGGATTAAAAGAATGACGGTGCAGCATCAGGGATAACACAAAAGATATAAAACCTCATTGATTAATGAAAAACCTTTCTTCTTTATATATTGGTATTATTCCGTTTTATAGGTTTTTCCACCATGGATAATACACATATTGACATGATCCATTATGGATTTTTAATTAAGGGAATAGAGTACTAATTTTCCTGATTGGAGATCATAGTATTCACTTGAAGTACTTATATTTATTCTTTCAAAAAAATGGTTAATCAAGTTTAATGTTACTTACTAAAGGTAGATACTCACTTAGCAAATAATATTTAATTGGCTATTTATCTAGTGTCATTTATGCACATTGCACTTTAAAATTACTTTGTTTCATTGTCACATTTCCTCTTAAGAAGGGACTTTTTTGATTTTTATTCATAATTGTTGTCACCATTATTTTAGTATTATAATTAATATACAGTTGAAACCAGAAGTTTACATACACTATATTAGAAGAAAGATGTGCATATTTTTCTCAATATCTGACATAAAATCAGAATAAACCTTTCCCGTTTTAGGTCAAAATTTTTAATATTTGCCAAATGCCAGAATAATGAGAGAGAGAATGTTTTAAGGCATTTTTATTACTTATTTCAAAGTCAAAAGTTTACATACATTTCATTAGTATTTGGTACCATTGCCCTTAAACTAAATAACTTGGGTCAAATGTTTGGGATATCCTTCCACAAGCTTCTCACAATAGTTGGTCGGAATTTGGGCCCATTCCTCCTGACAAAACTGTTGTAACTGATCCAGGTTTGTAGGGCGCCTTGCTTGCACCTAAATTTTCAGCTTTGCTCATACATTTTCAATAGGATTGAGATCAGGGCTTTGTGATGGCCACTCCAAAACATTGACTTTGTTATCATTAAGTAACTTTGTTACCATTCTGACACTATGCTTCGGGTCATTGTCCATTTAGAAGATCCATTTCCACCCAAGCTTTAACTTCCTGGCTGATGTCTTGAGATGTTGCTTCAGTATTGCCACATAATCTTCTTTTCTCATGATGCTATCTATTTTGTGAAGTGCACCAGTCCCTCCTGCTGCAAAACAACCCCACACCACCATGATGCTGCTACCCCCGTATTTCACACTTGGGATAGTGTTCTTAGGTTTCCAAGCTTCTCCCTTCTTCCTCCAAATGTAACGATGATCATTATGCCCAAAAAGTTACATTTTAGTTTAATCAGACCACAGGACATGTCTCCAAAAATCTTTGTTCCTATGTGCATTTGCAAACATTAATCTGTCTTTTTATGCTTCTTTTGGAGTAATGGCTTCATCCTGGCAGAGAGGCCTTTCAGCCCATGTTGATACAGTACTCGTTTCACTGTGGATCTTGACACAATCTTACCAGCTTCCGCCATCATCTTCACAAGGTCTTTTGCTTTTATCTTTGAGTTGATATGCACATGTCTGACGAAAGAACGTTCAACTCTGGGATACAGAACCCGTCTCCTTCCTGAGCAGTATTATGGCCGGACATTCCCATCTTGTGTGTACTTGCATATAATTGTTGTACAGATGAATGAGGTACCTTCAGGCATCTTGAAATTGTACCCAAGGATAAGCAAGACTTGTGCAAGACAACAATTCTCTTCCTGATATCTTGGCTGATTTCTTTAGACTTTCCCATGATGCTACACAAAGAAGCAGTGTGTTTCAGGTGTGCATTAAAATACATCCACAGGTGTGTCTCTAATTAACTCAGATGTTAACCAGAAGCTTCCAAACACATGACATCATCATATGGGCAGTCCAGAATTGTTTAAAGGCATAGTAATCTTAGTGTATGTAAACTTTTGACTTTGCAGTACGTAATAAAAATGCCTTAAAACATTCTCTTTCTCATTATTCTGTCATTTAGCAAATATTACAAATTATGATAATCCTAATTGACCTAAAACTGGAATGATTTATTCTGATTTCTTATCAGATATTGAGAAAAACATGTATATGTGTCTTTATATATAGTGTATGTAAACTTCTGATTTCAACTGTATATATTGTCCCACTCACACAATTAATTTTGAATATCTTCATTCACTAATCAATGTCACCAAATTCAGTACACCCATTCACTGACACTTTAGAAGGACACAAAGCTACATATTATGGTTGGTGGTATTCTTTAAATATATTGTCTTAATTTCACTGTCCTTACTTTAGACTTTTTATTGACATCGTATTACATCGATATTGTGATTATATTACATATAATATACTCAGTTACTACTGCTGTTAGTATCCCTTCTCATTCTTTATTTATAACATAACGCTACAAACGTCCCTCTGTTCGAAGCCCTTATAGACTGCGCAAACGCAATGCACCTGTGCAGTCTGGCTCCAGACAGACGACCGCATCCAGCCGTTACAGGTAAGAGGAGTGTATAGCGCCGGAGATCGTGGTATGCGTAGATGCTGAACGCATACCGCAATCTCCAGCGCCATAAATACATACTTACCTGACCGGGAGGATTGTTGCCGCGGCGCCTCTGTTCTGACCGGAGACCGGGGGCAGGACCATTTGCAGTGTGTCTTCAGCAAAATGGCGCCAGACAGCGCGGCATGGGCACGCGCGTATTCCAACGCCACACTCCTTGCAGCAAAAGGTGACACAGCGCTGGAGCACATGGAAGAAAGGTGAGTATAATTGTTTATTTTTTGTGTGTGTGCAGCGTGATACGGATGAGGGGTGCCATACATACCAGGCTAGGGATGAGGGGGTACAATGCATACCAGGATGAGGGATGAGGGATGGGGTGCCATGCATACTAGGATAGGGATGAGGTATACCATACATACCAGGATGAGGGATGGAGTGCCATGCATACCAGAATTAGGAGATGAGGGGCACATGCATACCAGGATGGGGATGAGGGGTACCATGCATACCAGGCTGGGGATGAGGGGTACCATTCATACCAGGATGGGGATGAGGGGTTCAATGCATACCAGGATGGGGATGAGGGGTACCATGCATACCAGGATAAGTCTGAGGGGTACCATACATACCAGGATTCGTGATGAGTGATGGGGTGCCATGCATACCAGGATGGGGATGAAGGGTACCATGCATACCAGGATAAGGCTGAGGGGCCATACATACCAGGATTGGTGATTAGGGTTCCATGCATACCAGGATGAGGGGTACCATGCATGCCAGGATAGGGATGAGGGATGGAGTGCCATGCATACCAGAATTAGGAGATGAGGGGCACATGCATACCAGGCTGGGGATGAGGGGTACCATGCATACCAGGCTGGGGATGAGGGGTACCATTCATACCAGGATGGGGATGAGGGGTTCCATGCATACCAGGATGGGGATGAGGGGTACCATGCATACCAGGATAAGTCTGAGGGGTACCATACATACCAGGATTCGTGATAAGTGATGGGGTGCCATGCATACCAGGATGGGGATGAAGGGTACCATGCATACCAGGATAAGGCTGAGGGGCCATACATACCAGGATTGGTGATTAGGGTTCCATGCATACCAGGATGAGGGGTACCATGCATGCCAGGATAGGGATGAGGGATGGGGTACCATGCATACCAGGATAAGGCTGAGGAGCCATACATATCAGGCTTGGGGATGATGGTGCCATGCAGACCAGGATGAGGGATGAGGGATGGGGTGCAATGCATACAAGTATTGGGATGAGGGGTGCCATACATACCAGGATTGGGATGAGGGGTGCCATGCATACCAGGATTAGGGATGAGGGGTGCCATGCATACCAGGATTGGGGATGAGGGGAACACTGCATACCAGGACTAGGAATGAAGGGTGCCATACATACCAGGATAGGGATGAGGGGGCCATGCATACGAGGATGAGGGATGGGATGCCATGCATACCAGGATTGAGAAAAGGGGTGCCATGCATACCAGGATGGGGGATGAGGGGTGCCATGCATACCAGGACTGGGGATGAAGGGCGCCATACATACCAGGATAGGGATGAGGGGTGCCATACATACTAGGATAGGGATCACGGGTACCATGCATACCAGGATAGGGATCAGGGGTACCATGCATACCAGGATAGGATGTGGGGCAGCACATTACAGGATGGAGGAGCAGGATTGAGTAGCACAAATACCAGGATTGGGGGGCCACAAATTCCAGGATAGGAGTAGCTCAAATACCAGGATTGGGATGGCACATAACAGGATGGGGGATCACATAACAGGATGGGCGTGCAGGAAGGGGGCTGCACATAACAGGATGGGGGCAGCACATAACAGGTTGGGAGACCATATACCAATAAAAATGCTCGCCAACCGTGCGTAGAATGGATTCAATAGCTAGTGTATATATAATAATTAGTGTTGAGCGAGCACTAAAATGCTCGGGTGCTCGAAGCTTGGCCCGAGCTCGCCGTGATACTCGGGTGCTCGACCAAAGCAACGAGCCCAATGTTAGTCTATGGGAGACCAGAGCATTTTTGCGGCGGCACCCCCGGCAGTCTGTAGAAAGCCTAAAAAGTGCCCAAAACGATAGTGACAGACAGTGCTCAAATGACATGGGGACAGCATGGGGATCGCCCCAGGAAGCATTTCTGACCCCCAGGTCACTGTTGTCAACAACGTGTTCAGAGGTATTAAGCCACTTTTACTGGCTCATAATAAAACGTTCAAAAACGAAAGTGAAGCTTTTTTCCTGTGAAATATGTTAAGGAATTTCTTTTCCAGAGTAAAGACTTGTGTATAAGGTAAAATAAATAACCAAAAACAAAAATACTCCTCCACACCTTGGGCTATGTTCACAAGTAGCATTTTTTATGCGTTTTTGCACTTTTGTATTGCTTTCAACCGTGACAAATGCATTCACCGGGAAATGTCATTTTAACATCAGAAGATGCAGACTTGCAACTATCCCCGTGCAAGTTCTTGTCCCAGGGCAGAGTTCACTTGTACCTCAATTCCTTGCAATGCAAGCGAAAATATGCAGCTAACCACCCACCCACCCCCAGGCTGCAATACCATACTGCTAGCTTGCTTGCACTTGAAATTGGGCTTTTTAGGCATGTGGAGGCCGAAGCTGGCCACTACCTCATGGCTGTTTGGGCAGCGAGGTATCCATACTCAGTCACCAGCCGTCTGGCGGCCGGGTGTCCACGCTCGGTCCCCAGCCGCCAGGGGGCGGCTGGGGGTCCACACTTGGTCCCCAGCCGCCCCGCGGCCGGGTGTCCACACATGGTCCCCAGCCGCCTGGGGGCGGCCGGGTGTCCATAAACGGTCCCCAGCCACCCCGATTTCTCCGCGGAACATCCCCATTCCCCACACACTTTTCTTAGACTGGCCTGCTTTAGGGCAGCATTGGATGAGCCCACCAGAGAACCAGACTCCTCCGGTGGGCCCTGGCTTCTCCATCAGGGGAGTTGAGAGTGCCAAGGTGAGGAGCATGATGAGGATGATAGAAGTTAGCATCTGCTTTGTTTTCAAGGAATGCAAGCACATGTATGTAGTAGCGGCTAGGCCTGAGGTGGTCAGCGTTTTGGCGCATATCCTACCTACTCTGAGGATTGCTGGATGTTTTCCTGCTACTTTCCAAGTTCTATGACTCCCATTAAAACAAAGCTTCAGGTGATAAATGATGGATGAGGTAGTGGCAAAGGAAAAACAGCAGGAGGAACAGGGACCATTCACATTGTAACGGGTCCGGGAGGCGGACTGTAACGGGTCCGGGAGGCGGAACCTCTGAGCTACTATACAAGGGGGCGGCCCTTGTAAGGGAGCGGGTGGCAGTCTCTGGGTGAACGGACAGGGAGTTACGGCAAGTGATCAGGGCAGTCTCTGGGTAAGGGGTAGGTACGACCTGTGATGGCAGAGCCTCCGGGTAGGCTAGCAGGCAGATGGTAGATGTGTGCTCCCAGGTGAGCAAGCGAGAGTCTCTGGAATAGCAGGTGGTCACGGCACGTGACGGCGGAACCTCCGGGCTGGCAGGCAGGTAGGTAACGGAGAAGCGCTCCCAGGTGAGCGGGCAAGAGTCTCTGGAATAGCTGGTGGTCACCGCACGTGACAACGGGACCTCCGGGCTGGCAAGCAGGCAGGTAACGGAGATGCGCTCCCAGGTGAGCGGGCAAGAGTCTCTGAGATAGCTGGTGGTCACAGCACGTGACAACGGAGCCTCCGGGCTGGCAAGCAGGCAGATAACGGAGAAGCGCTCCCAGGTGAGCGGGCAAGCTGGTCCATAGACAGACTGACCGGAGTAGTAAGGCAGACCGTCGGACCTCAGGCAAGCAGGCAGGTAGCTGATATGCGCTCCCAGGTGAGCGGGCAGGCTGGTCCTTTAGACAGACTGACAGGAGTAGTAAGGCAGACCGTCGGACCTCAGACTGGCAGACAGGTAACAAGTATTCAGGCAGGAAACAGGCAGGTAACTGGCAGGTAACTAGCAGGAAACTGGCAGGTAACTGGCAACGGGACCTGAGGGCTGAAGCACAGGTGAGACACAGGTGCAAACAACATTGCTCGGGCACCTCCATTTTGGAGGAGGTGCCTTATATATGATGAAGTCCTCCGGCCATTGGCCGGGGACTCTTTAGGGCGGCGCGCGCGGCCCCTTTAAGAGGAGGGGAGCGCGCGCGCGCGCGCCCTAAGCACAGGGGCCGGGAAGGAGCGCGCGCTGAGAGCAGAGCGGGAGGAGGACGCCGGGAAGGAGCGCGCGCTGACAGCAGAGCGGGGAGAGGACGCCGGGCACGGAGCAGAGCGGTGAGGGGAGCAGCGTCCCTGCCTAGCAGAGGGCAGGGACGCCGGCGCTACACACATCAATATCAGTCCTGTCAACCACATATGTCTTGTAGGATATGTTTCTGTAACAAAAGGAGCGGTTCGGCTACACAGTTATAGGGCATACAGTGAGTGCAATGCCTACCAAAAATTTTGAGGCACTCCAATGCAACTTGGAAATGACATGGAGGTGAGAGGGCCTTAAATAAACCTTTTTTCCATTTATAGCAACTGGGTCTCCTGTGCACTGTTGGCCTAAGCAGTGAATGGAAGGCTTTCCAAAAATTATGAGGAACTGCAATGCCCCTTGAAACAGACGTGGATTACAGCGTACTAAAAACTTTCTACCAATTATTGGGGAGTGGGTCTTCCTTAGTTTTCACCTTTCATTGAAAAGCAAAAGCTGACTAAAATTAGGAGGAAATGCAATGCTCGTTGGAAGAGTCGTGGAGGTTAGAGGTAATTAAAAACATAATTTCAATGCCCCTTGGAAGATCTGTGGAGTTCAAAGTGGCTTAAGAAGATGCATTTAATGCCCCTTTGAAGAGACGTGGCGGTCCCAGTAGCTTAACAAGACGCTTTTAATGCCTCTCGGAAAAGTGGTGGAGGTCGCAGTGTGGCGCCCCTGAGGGTTCGACCGCCACAGGGATGCTGCACTTCTCTAATGGAGTGTAGTGTTCCTCCTCTGAGGTAAGAACAGTGTGATAGTCGTGACCCAACCTTTGCATCCAACACCACATTTCTCCATCAGAGGGGGCTAGTATGCACTAGGTGCGGCTCCCCTGGTTACAGGGAGACTGGGGAACCAAGAGTTAGGGGAACCAGTTAGTGGGTGAGGGTGGAGGACTTACACTTCAAATTTCATATTTAATATAGAGCCATCTTTGGTCTTGGTGTCTTTCGGCTGTTTTCTGTGCTGTCATATACTGTGTGTAACTGTGACCTCCCTCCCGGAGTGCAGACCCTGTGTGGGCCTGCATCGGCAAGGGACACAGCCCTCGTATCCTGGCTTTGGGACGAGGGGCAGGTTGCAGACCAGGAATGTTTCAACCCGGCCAATGACCAGGACCAAGAAGGCCCGGAGCTCAAGAGTGTGGCTCCACAGCAAATGGATCCCAGGCAGGATGCAGATGGAGCGGTGTACGCCACCTGTCCTCGCCATGCTGATATATTCAGAGGGACTCCAGCTGCAAGAGGGGTACCGGTCCCCTGACACCCGACCTTGCTACTCTATGTCCTGGTCGGGAAAGCCCGGTTAGGCCCTGAGGATCCCACCGGGCATCGGACGGAGCGGAACTGCCACCCGTGCATCAGAGGGAGACCAGGCCTATTTCGCACACACACACGGACAGGAAAGGATCTGGTCTGTAGTTCAGGAACACTCTGGTGTAGGGTCCCGACTAAATGCTGGACTTACTCGGAGGTTGTCGGACCCCCGTCCCTGGTGACCGCAGGACTCCACGGGGAGGAGGGAGTCGCCTTCCTTCTGCCATGTCTAAAGTGAGTAAAGCCTTGGAAGTTCACCCCTATGGCCTCCGGACTGTTCATTCTGCGCCACACCGCGAGACGCGGAGCCCGTGCACTTCTACTACTACCCCCTTCATCCTGTCCCTCTGCCCTGAGGCCTCGCTCTGCTTGTGGGGAGTAGTAACAACTCTGGCCGCAATAACACCATGCCTCAGTGGACTGTAGCGGCGCTGGTGGCCCTTCACCAGGCACCACAGGTGGCGTAGTCGTTTATTAGCCACTCAACCCGGATAAGCCCATACCATCCTTTTTAATGTGACGGCCCTGAGCACGGGTCGGGTCCGGGCCACGGCGGCATCCCATCTCTTCATCACAGGACCCGACTCCGAGTCCCCCATCTCCAACGGTAAACTAAAGGGCTTTTTCGAGCATGAGGCGTCACAGCAGTAGCTTAACAAGACGCTTTTAATGCCCCTTACAAGAGCCATACAGTACAGCATCTTAAAAACATTATTCCCATTATTGGGGAGTGTGTCTCCCATAGTATTTGCTTATGCCTTCCAAGCAAAAGCTTCCAAAAATTAGGACAGAGCAACTTGCAATGCCTCTTACAAGAGCCATGCAGTACAGCATATTACAAACATAAGTCCCATTATTGGGGAGTGTGTCTCCCATAGTATTTGCTTATGCCTTCCAAGCAAAAGCTTCCAAAAATGAGGATGGAGCAACTTGCAATGCCCCTTGCAAGAGCCATGCAGTACAGCATATTACAAACATAAGTCCCATTATTGGGGAGTGGGTCTCCCATAGTATTTGCTTATGCCTTCCAAGCAAAAGCTTCCAAAAATTAGGACGGAGCAACTTGCAATGCCCCTTACAAGAGCCCTGCAGTACAGCAAATTACAAACATAAGTCCCATTATTGGGGAGTGGGTCTCCCATAGTATTTGCTTATGCCTTTCAAGCAAAAGCTTCCAAAAATTAGGACGGAGCAACTTGCAATGCCCCTTACAAGAGCCATGCAGTACAGCATATTACAAACATAAGTCCCATTATTGGGGAGTGGGTCTCCCATAGTATTTGCTTATGCCTTCCAAGCAAAAGCTTCCAAAAATGAGGATGGAGCAACTTGCAATGCCCCTTGCAAGAGCCATGCAGCAATGGCGTACCGCCAATGGCGGCAGGCCACGCGACTGCTATGGGGCCCGTGAGCCGTGGGGACCCCATAGCAGTCCAGGGGCGGACATACCGCTGCCGGTGCAGCTGCGCTGGGGGGCCCGCCAGTGCAGCTGCTCCCTGCCAGCTGCGGGCAGGGAGCGATCCCTGCAGCTCCACTGCTGACAGGAGGAGAATGGCAGCGGAGCTGAAAGCAACCAACCTCTGCTTCCTCCCTGACCCAGGAACGCGCAGCTTGATGATGTCATCATGCTGCGTGCGTCTGGATCAGGTAGAAATCTGCCGGTAACCAGGAGAATGCTGTAGGGGAGCGAGCTGAGGTAAGTTGTTGTTTTTTGCTTTTTTTACCGCTGGGGAGGGGAGGTGGGGAGAGCAATGATGGAATGGTGGGGCTTGGGAGAGCAATGATGGGGCTGGAGAGAGCAATGAAGGGGATAGTGGGGCTGGGGAGAGCAATTATGGTGATGTGGACTGGGGAGAGCAATGGTGGGGATTGGGGGCTGGGGAGAGCAATGATGGGGCTGGGGAGAGCAATGATGGTGCTGGGGAGAGCAATGATGGGGCTGGGGTGAGCAATGATGGGGATGGTGGAGATGGGGAGAGCTGTGATGGGGCTGGAGAGAACAATGATGGGGATAGTGGGGCTGTGGAGAGCAATGATAGGGATGTGGGGAAGGAGAGAGCAATGATGGGGGTGCTGGGAGAGAGCAATGATGGGGGTGCTGTGAGAGCAATGATGGTGCTGTGAGAGAGCAATGACGGGGTTTGCTGTGAGACAGCAATGACGGGGTGCTCAGTAAGAGCAATGACGCGGTGCTGGGACAGAGCAATGATGGGGGTGCTGGGAGAGAGCAATGATGGGGGTGCTGGGACAGAGCAATGATGGGGGTGCTGGGAGAGAGCAATGATGGAGGTGCTGGGAGAGATCAATGACATGGGTGCTGGGAAAGAGCAATGACGGGGGTGCTGGGAGAGAGCAATGACGGGGGTGCTGGGAGAGAGCAATGACGGGGGTGCTGGGAGAGAGCAATGATGAGGGTGCTGGGAGAGAGCAATGATGGGGGTGCTGGAACAGACCAATGATGGAAGCAGCGAACAGTCAGCAGAGGGTTGTTTAAATTTGGCGCCAATCTCGCTGATTGGTCGCGTCTGGCATCCGCGACCAATCAGCAGATCGGGGTTTAAATTTGGGGCCAAAATCGCTGATTGGTCGCGGCTGGCGGTCGCGACCAATCAGCAGAGCGTTGTTTAAATTTGGCGCCAATCTCGCTGATTGGTCGCGTCTGGCGTCCGCGACCAATCAGCTGAGAGTTGTTTAAATTTGGCGCCAATCTCGCTGATTGGTCGCGGCTGGCAGCCGCGACCAATCAGCACAGCGCTGTTTACATTTGGCGCCAATGTCGCTGATTGGTCGCGTCTGGCGTCCACGACCAATCAGCAGAGCGTTGTTTAAATTTGGCGCCAAGCTCGCTGATTTTTCGTGGCTGGCGTCCGCGACAAATCAGCATACCAGTGTTTAAATGTGACGCCAAGATCGGTGATTGGTCGCGGCCACTATTTAAATGTGGCGCCCAAATCGGTGATTGGTCGCGGGCAGCGGCCACGACCAATCAGTACAGCAGTGTTTAAATTTTGCGCCAAGATCACTGATTGGTCGGGCGCGGAGACCGCGACCAATCAGCGAATCGTATTGGTGAGGAACGGGGAGCGGAATCGTATTGGTGAGGACTGGGGAGCGCCGCTGCCTGTGCGGCTACTTCCGCTGCAAGAAGCCGGGAGATGAGCGACTGCTCACAGCAGAAGTATCCCGACCCGCAGCGCTGCTCCCCGGTCCTCCCTTGACACCCTAGCCGCATGGATGTCAGCGCCTCTGCCTGTGCGGCTACTTCCGCTGCGAGAAGCCGGGAGATGAGCGGCTGCTCGCAGCAGAAGTATCCCGACCCGCAGCGCCGCTCCCCGATCCTCCCTTGACACGCTAGCCGCTGATCTCCCGACAGTAGCCGCATGGTGTTACTAAGGTCCGGACATTTGTGTTCAAAATCGCTGATTGGTCGCGGGCGCTGCCCGCGAACAATCACCAATTTGGGCACCACATTTAAATATCGGCCGCGACCAATCACCGATCTTGGCGCCACATTTAAACACCGCTGTGCTGATTGGTCGTGGACCCTGCCCGCGACCAATCACCGATTTGAGCGGCACATTTAAACAGCGGCCGCAACCAATCACCGATGTTGGCGCAACATTTAAACACCGCTGTGCTGATTGGTCGCGGACGCTGGCCACGACCAATCACCGATTTGGGCACCACATTTAAATAGCGTCCGCGACCTATCAGCACAGCGGTGTTTAAATGTGTCTGCAAGATCGGTGATTGGTCGCGGCCCCTATTTAAATGTGGCGCCCAAATCGGTGATTGGTCGCGGGCAGCGTCCGTGACCACTCAGCACAGCAGTGTTTAAATGTGGCGCCCAAATCGGTGATTGGTCGCGGGCAGCGTCCGCGACCAATCAGCACAGCGGTGTTTAACTTTTGCAGCAAGATCAGTGATTGGTCGTGGCCGAAGACTGCGATCAATCACCGATTTGTGCGCCACATTTAAGTAGCGGCCGCGACCAATCACCGATCTTGCAGAGACATTTAAACACCCCTGTGCTGATTGGTCGCCGACGCTGCCCGCGAGCAATCACCGATTTGGGCGCCACATTTAAATAGCGTCCGCGACCAATCAGCACAGCGGTATTTAAATGTGTCTGCAAGATCGGTGATTGGTCGCGGGCGCTATTTAAATGTGGCGCCCAAATCGGTGATTGATCGCGGGCAGCATCGGCGACCAATCAGCACAGCGGTGTTTAAATGTCTCTGCAAGATTGGTGATTGATCGCGGCCGCTATTTAAATGTGGCGCACAAATCGGTGATTTGTCGCGGTCTTCGGTCTTCGCCGCGACCAATCACTGATCTTGCCGCAAAAGTTAAACACCGCTGTGCTGATTGGTCGCGGACGCTGTGACCGCGACCAATCACCAATCTTGCGGACACATTCAAACATCACTGTGCTGATTGGTCGCGGACGCTATTTAAATGTGGCGCCCAAATCGGTGATTGGCCGTGGGCAGCGTCCGCGACCAATCAGCACAGCGGTGTTTAACTTTTGAGCCAAGATCAGCGATTGGTCGCGGCGAGAGATCGCGACCAATCAGCGAATCGTATTGGTGAGGACCGGGGAGCAGAATCGTATTGGTGAGGACCGGCGAGCGGCGCTGCCTGTGCGGCTACTTCCGCTGTGAGAACCCGGGACATGAGCGGGCGCTCGCAGCAGAAGTATCCCGACCCGCAGCACCACTCCCCGGTCCTCCCTTGACACCCTAGCCGCATGGATGTCAGCGCCGCTGCCTGTGCGGATACTTCCGCTGCGAGAACCCGGGACATGAGCGGGAGCTCGCAGCAGAAGTATCCCGACCCACAGCGCTGCTCCCCGGTCCTCCCTTGACACCCTAGCCGCATGGATGTCAGCGCCGCTGCCTGTGCTGCTACTTCCGCTGCGAGAACCCGGGACATGAGCCGGAGCTCGCAGCAGAAGTATCCCGACCCGCAGCGCTGCTCCCCGATCCTCCCTTGACATCCTAGCCGCATGGAGGTCAGCGTCGCTGGTGGTCGGGAGATGAGCGCCTCGCGCCGGTCATCTCCCGGCTGCATTGCCGCTGAGCTCCGTCCCGCAGATGAGCCGCTAACGGCCACCATCTTTTTTCAGAAATCCCGGGGCGCTGATTGTCCGCAGCCGGACCAATGAGCGGCGCAGGATTTCCTGGACAGACAGACAGATAGACAGACAGAAACACAGACAGACAGACAGACGGGATAAGACGATTACATATATAGATGGGGGGCACCGTGCTGCTTATCACTTTATATTTTGATTACTAAGTGGCTAATAGTATATTAATGGGGGGGGGGGTACATATCTATAGTCAGTAGCGCAGTGTGGGGGAGATGCATGTACAATATATGTGACCTTGTTATTTTCTAGGCTGGAGATGATCGTGACAAGACAAGTCGTGGCTGGGAGATGTGGACATGAAGGTCTGACCAGATGGAGAAGAAGCAGCAGAAACCGACTCTGATCAGATGAAACGTCAGCGGTAAGTGCCTGGATGTAAATATTATTCTGCATCTGCACTGTGTGACTTGGAGTGATAATGTTGTTTGTAAAATCTCTTAGGCTGCATTCTCACATTTGTGTGAAATGTCTGTGTGCTGCCAGATTTTCTTTATCGGATGGTCCACTGACTCGTAGAGTTTTATAGATCCATTCACACATCCATGAAAATCACGGATCTGAGAATGAGATCTGTGAGGGTCAGAGAATGTCCTGTTCTGATCTGATTTTGAGGATTAGAATAGAACATGCTCAATGCGTCGGTAAAACAGGGCAGCACACCGATACTGCACACAGATGCAGGAATGTAGCCGTATTATGTATAGCATACTCCCTTAGTATATAGTGTACTCACTTATTATGTATAGCGCCATCCTTAGTTATATAGTTTCCTCTTTTATTATGTATAACACTCTCCCTTATTATGTACCATCCTCTCTAGCTCTAGGAGGTCACAGTTGGGGGATCATACTATGTTGGGGTCAGCATACTTTGCCCTGGGAGTTGAGGTGGGGTACAGCAGGGTGATTATACTGTGCATGTGGAGGAATTCACCATGGGCGTATCATACTGTGTTTGGGGGGCCCTTTTCTTGGCATCACACTTTATGGGGCAATGAAAGAGGAATCTAGGACTTCAGCAGGAGGAAAATTACTATGTAAAGGATGAAAAGTTGTGAGATCTGCTCTTCTGTGACCCTGACAATTATATACATTTTTTTTGTGGGGGGAGGGGGCCCATTTAGAACTTCTGCTATGGGGCCCCATGATTCCTATGTACGCCCCTGCCATGCAGTACAGCATATTACAAACATAAGTCCCATTATTGGGGAGTGGGTCTCCAATAGTATATGCTTATGCCTTCCAAGCAAAAGCTTCCAAAAATTAGGACGCAGCAACTTGCAATGCCCCTTACAAGAGCCATGCAGTACAGCATAATACAAGCATAAGTCCCATTATTGGGGAGTGGGTCTCCCATAGTATTTGCTTATGCCTTCCAAGCAAAAGCTTCCAAAAATTAGGAGGAAATGCAATGCCCGTTCGAAGATGCGTGGAGGTCCCAGTAGCTTAACAAGACGGTTTTAATGCCCCTTACAAGAGACGTGGAGGTCAGAGTGGTATAACAAGACGGTTTTAATGCCCCTTACAAGAGACATGGAGGTCAGAGTGGTATAACAAGACGATTTTAATGCCCCTCAGAAGAGACGTGGAGGACAGAGTGGTATAACAAGACGCTTTTAATGCCCCTTACAAGAGAGGAGGAGATCAGAGTGGTATAACAAGATGGTTTTAATGCCCCTTACAAGAGAAGTGGAGGTCAGAGTGGTATAACAAGACGGTTTTAATGCTCCTTACAAGAGACGTGGAGGTCAGAGTGGTATAACAAGACGGTTTTAAAGCCCCTCAGAAGAGACGTGGAGGTCAGAGTGGTATAACAAGATGCTTTTAATGCCCCTTACAAGAGACTAGGAGGTCAGAGTGGTATAACAAGACGGTTTAAATGCCCCTCAGAAGAGACGTGGAGGTCAGAGTGGTATAACAAGACGGTTTTAATGCCCCTTGCAAGAGATGTGGAGGTCAGAGTGGTATAACAAGACGGTTTTAATGCCCCTCAGAAGAGACGTGGAGGTCAGAGTGGTATAACAAGACGCTTTTAATGCCCCTTACAAGAGAAATGGAGGTCAGAATGATATAACAAGACGGTTTTAATGCCCCTTACAAAAGACGTGGAGGTCAGAGTGGTATAACAAGACGGTTTTAATGCCCCTCAGAAGAGACGTGGAGGTCAGAGTGGTATAACAAGATGGTTTTAATGTTCCTTACAAGAGACGTGGAGGTCACAGTGGTATAACAAGATGGTTTTAATGCCCCTCAGAAGAGACGTGGAGGTCAGAGTAGTATAACAAGACGCTATTAATGCCACTTACAAGAGAAGTGGAGGTCAGAGTGGTATAACAAGATGGTTTTAATGCCCCTCAGAAGAGACGTGGAGGTCAGAGTGGTATAACAAGACTCTTTTAATGCCCCTTACAAGAGACGTGCAGGTCAGAGTCGTATAACAAGACGGTTTTAATGCCCCTTACAAGAGACTTGGAGTTCAGAGAGGTATAACAATTGCAAAAAGAACTTCGGCACTCCATATGGAGTGCCGAAGTTCTTTTTTAAATTGAGATTACTTTTTTCTTCAGAGCACCTGAATAGAGCAATGAGCGACCCCTACCTTTTTTCTATTAATCAGAGTGGTATAACAGGACGGTTTTAATGCCCCTTACAAGAGACGTGGAGTTCAGAGTGGTATAACAAGACGGTTTTAATGCCCCTCAGAGGAGACGTGAAGGTCAGAGTGGTATAACAAGACAGTTTTAATGCTCCTTACAAGAGACGTGGAGGTCAGAGTGGTATAACAAGACGGTTTTAATGCTCCTTACAAGAGACGTGGAGGTCAGAGTGGTATAACAAGATGGTTTTAATGCCCCTCAGAAGAGACGTGGAGGTCAGAGTGGTATAACAAGATGCTTTTAATGCCCCTTACAAGAGACTAGGAGGTCAGAGTGGTATAACAAGACGGTTTTAATGCCCCTCAGAAGAGACGTGGAGGTCAGAGTGGTATAACAAGACGCTTTTATTGCCCCTTACAAGAGACGTGGAGGTCAGAGTGGTATAACAAGTCGCTTTTAATGCCCTTTACAAGAGACGTGGAGGTCAGAGTGGTATAACAAGACGGTTTTAATGCCCCTTACAAGAGACGTGGAGGTCAGAGAGGTATAACAAGACAGTTTTAATGCCCCTTACAAGAGACGTGGAGGACAGAGTCGTATAACAAGACGGTTTTTAATGCCCCTCAGAAGAGACGTGGAGGTCAGAGTGGTATAACAAGATGCTTTTAATGCCCCTTACAAGAGACGTGGAGGTCAGAGTGGTATAACAAGACGGTTTTAAAGCCCCTCAGAAGAGACGTGGAGGTCAGAGTGGTATAACAAGATGGTTTTAATGCCCCTTGCAAGAGATGTGGAGGTCAGAGTGGTATAACAAGACGGTTTTAATGCCCCTCAGAAGAGACGTGGAGGTCAGAGTGGTATAACAAGACGCTTTTAATGCCCCTTACAAGAGAAATGGAGGTCAGAATGATATAACAAGACGGTTTTAATGCCCCTTACAAAAGACGGGGAGGTCAGAGTGGTATAACAAGATGGTTTTAATGCCCCTCAGAAGAGACGTGGAGGTCAGAGTGGTATAACAAGATGGTTTTAATGTTCCTTACAAGAGACGTGGAGGTCAGAGTGGTATAACAAGATGGTTTTAATGCCCCTCAGAAGAGACGTGGAGGTCAGAGTGGTATAACAAGACTCTTTTAATGCCCCTTACAAGAGACGTGCAGGTCAGAGTCGTATAACAAGACGGTTTTAATGCCCCTTACAAGAGACGTGGAGTTCAGAGTGGTATAACAATTGCAAAAAGAACTTCGGCACTCCATATGGAGTGCCGAAGTTCTTTTTGCAATTGAGATTACTTTTTTCTTCAGAGCACCTGAATAGAGCAATGAGCGACCCCTCTCTTTTTTCTATTAATCAGAGTGGTATAACAGGACGGTTTTAATGCCCCTTACAAGAGACGTGGAGTTCAGAGTGGTATAACAAGACGGTTTTAATGCCCCTCAGAGGAGACGTGGAGGTCAGAGTGGTATAACAAGACAGTTTTAATGCCCCTTACAAGAGACGTGGAGGTCAGAGTTGTATAACAAGTTGGTTTTAATGCCCCTTCCAAGAGCCATACAGTACAGCATCTTAAAAATATTATTCCCATTATTGGGGAGTGGGTCTCCCACAATTTTTGCTTATGCCTTCCAAGCAAAAGCTGACAAAAATAAGGACGGAGAAACTTCTAATAATGGCTACACGGACCATGGTCACCCTGGTGGTATAGTGGTGGTGGAGGATGAGGATAAGGAGAAGAACTTAAAACAGCCGAAATGAGTAAGCGTATACCCATGTGTGGGTGTGAAGCGGTGCATGTGGATACACATCCCGAAATAACACAGTGGATTTGACTTTATGTTACTCTGCTGTCATTTGGTGGTGATGAGAAGTCTGACCCAATCCAGCCTTTGCTCATTTTGATATGGTCAGCTTGTCAGCATTGTCAGTTGACAGGCGAGTGCGCTTATCAGTTATAATTCCCACAGCGTCACTAAAAACACGCTTCCGATAACACGCTAGCGGCAGGGCAGGCCAGGACCTCCAAGGCGTACAGAGCGAGTTCATTACAAGTGTCCAGCTTGGATACCCAATAATTAAAAGGCACAGAGGAATCACGGATGACGCTGGTATGGTTGGCAAGGTACTCCCTCACCATCTTTTGAAGCTTTCCACTCCATGTTAGAGTACCCCGCGCCTCAGGGTCTGTCCGAAGGGAGGGTCTGAGAAAACTGTCCCAGAAAATAGACAGTGTTCCCCTGCCTCTGCTGGATTGAAGTTGCCTCTCTCTTGCTTGTACACTTTAGTTTGTCAACGAACTGTGACCTCTGCCGCTAGCGTGTTCAGATGGGATTTTTTTTAACAGTTCTGCAGCAAGAGCCTTCTGGTACTGGCCCATTTTTGTAGACCTCTCCACCTCAGGAATAAGAGAGTGAAAGTTCTCCTTGTAGTGGGGGTCTACAAGTGTCACCAACCAGTAATGACTGTCACCCAACATTTTGACAACGCGAGGGTCACGGTTAAGGCAGCGTAACATAAAGTCAGCCATGCGTGCCAGACTGGTAACGGGCAAGATTTCCGTGTCCTCACCAAGTTGACGACTGACCATGCTCTCCTCCTCCTCCTCCCTGTCCTCAGGCCACCCACGCTGAACCGACAGTATGACACTAGTACAGGTATTACCGTCTACAGCGCATGATACCAGCTCCTGTTCTTCCTCCTCCTCCTCCTCTCCCTCATTCTCCCCCAATGCACGTTGGGATGAGATGAGGCTGGGCTGTGTGTAATTGCCCGCTATGGCTTCTTGATCAATCTCATCATACTCTGGCTGCAATGCCTCCTCTTTAATTCTCCTCAGAGAGTGTTGCAAAAGACAGACAAGTGGGATGCTGACACTAATGATGGCATCATCGCCACTCACCATGTTGGTGGCCTCCTCAAAGTTTGTCAGGATGGTACATATGTCAGACATCCAGGTCCACTCCTGAGGTCTTATGTTTGGAGTCTAACCTGAATATCAACGGCCTTGTTGCAGCTGGTACTCCACAACTGCTCTCTTCTGCTGACATATCCTTTGCAACATGTGGAGGGTAGAGTTCCAACGTGTGGGGACATCACACACCAGTCGGTGTGCCGGAAGCTGCGAACGCTGCTGCAACACAGCAAGGGTGGCGGAAGCTGTAGCAGACTTGCGAAGATGAGCTGACAGGCGGCGTACTTTCACGAGCAGATCTGGCAACTCGGGGGAAAGATTTAAGAAACCGCTGAACCACAAGGTTAAGCACATGAGCCAGGCATGGTACGTGTGTGATCTCGCCTCGCCTCAGAGCCGCCACCAGGTTACGGCCATTGTCACACACGACCATGCCTGGATGTAGGTTCAGCGGTCTCAGCCACAGATCTGCCTGCTCTTTCATAGCTGTCCACAACTCACAAGCAGTGTGAGGTTTATCACCTAAGCTTATGAGTTTCAGCACAGCCTGTTGCCGCTTGGTGGAGGCAGTACTGCAGTGCTTCCAGCTTGTAACTGATGTGGTGATATCTGAGATGAAGGCTGAACATGAGGAGGAGGAGGAGGATGATGCGCAGGAGCTGTACACTGTGTGGGCAACTATGACTGACATAGGGCCCGCAATCCTCGGTGTGGGGAGGATGTGTTCCATCCCAAGGTCCAACTGGGTCCCGGCTTCCACTATGTTTACCCAGTGTGCCGTCAGGGAGATGTACCGTCCCTGGCCACAAGCACTTGTCCACGTGTCCGTTGTCAGGTGGACTCTCCCAGTAACTGCGTTGTTGAGGGCATGGCAGAATTTTTGGGACACGTGCTTGTGTAGTGCGGGGATGGCACACCGGGCAAAATAGTGTCGGCTGGGGACCGAGTACCGAGGGACGGCCACCGCCATAAGGTTGCGGAAGGATTCCGTCTCCACCAGCCTAAAAGGCAGCATTTCCAACGCAAGCAGTCATGAAATGTGCGAATTTGGGACTGTGGCCTGTGGGGCGTTAGCTGCGAATTTCCGCTTTCATTCAAAGGTCTGGGATATGGACAATTGAACGCTGCGGTGGGACGTGGACGTGGTCGTTGATGCTGTTTCTTGAGAAACTGCCATAACAAGTGAATTCTGAGAGGAGGGGACATCTTTACATGCAGTATGGACAGGGAATTGCCTTGAACACACAGCAGGGGGTTCTATTGCACGCACAACAGCGGAAGAAGCAGTGGTGACACCCGCTGACACTGGTTGTGGACCCTGGGTTTCGACCCACAAAGTCGGGTGCTTTGCTGCCATGTGCCTGATCATGCTGGTGGTGGTCAGGCTGGTAGTTTTGTCACCCCTGCTGATGCTGGCATGGCAGGTGGAACAAATGGCCTTTTTGGGGTTATCAGCAGAGTCTTTAAAAAAATTCCAGACTCTGGAAGACCTACCGCTTGTACTGGCAACGTCCCTCGTGTTGGTGTTACGGGGAACGGTTGCTCTCCTTCTGTCTGCGGCCACCACACTGCTTCTTCCTGCCTGTTGGGGTACTCTGCCTCCCTCCCCCTGTGTGCTGCTGGCCTCATTCTGCATGTCCTCCTGCCACGTTGGGTCAGTTACTAGATCATCCACCACCTCCTCCTCTTCCACTTGCGCACCAAGATGCTCCTCCTCACTTCCTGGCAATTGTGTCTCGTCATCGTCCACCTCTTGTGACAAATTGACAGCGTCGACTCCCTGTGGCCGTGGCTGTTCAAATATTTGGGCATCGCTACATGGGATCTCCTCTTCCACCACTTCAAGCATAGCAGGCGAGGGGCACAAATATGGAAATGGACCAGTGAACAGCTCTTCAGAGTGTCCAAGTGTGGGATCAATTGCTGTCTGACGACACTCGGCATGGTGGGAGGAAGGAGCATCAGGGTGAGGAGGACTATGCGGTCGAGACTCATGGCTATTAAGAGTTGACCGTGTGGAAGACAGACCGGAGGTGGTGGTGCCCAGGTAACTGGAAGTATTATCTGCTATCCAATTAATAACCTGTTCACACTGATCAGTTCACAATACTGGTGTTGTTCTGTGCTTCCCTAGTAATTCGGTCAAGAAGTGGGAGCAAGAAGATGTGGCTGTTGGTTGTGGCACATTTTCACCTTGGCCACGGCCCCCTCCTCTGCACGCACCATCACCAGAACGTCCAGTTCCTCGTCCCGTGCCACGCGCCTTGCCCATTGTAAGGGACGTAAAATAGCTTACACTCGCACTATCAATGTAAAAAGGGTAACAAATCGTAGATTAGAACCGTGGAAGGGGAAAACCACAGTTCTATTTCTCTGGCTTACACCCGACTCTTTTAAACAATCAGAACAATCAGGGAGAAACTATTACTGTTTTTCTTTATGGAAAAAATACCAAAACCTGAATAATAGAGATTTTTTACCGTGGAATGGCAAAACCACAGTTATTGTGGTGTATACCAGACTTTTTTAAAAATATAGATTTGCGGCTGAACAGTGAGCGACACACTCAAACTGTTTTTTTTAAGATACCAAAGACCCAAAACTGGATACTACAGAGATTTTACCCGTAGAACTGCAAAACCACACTAGGATTTGTCGGGCCTACACCAGACTATTTTCAACAGATATATTTTTGTGTCACAACAGTCAGGAGACACTACTGTTTTTTTTTTACTGCAAAAAATGCGAAATGCAGGATAATAGAGATTTTTTACCGTGGAACAGCAAAACCACAGTTTTAATTTACTGGTGTATTTACCAGACTTTTTTAAATATATAGATTTGCGGCTGAACAGTGAGCGACACACTCAAACTGTTTTTTTTTAGATACCAAAGGCCCAAAACTGGTTACTACAGAGATTTTATCCGTGGAACTTCAAAACCACACTTCTATTTCTGTGGCCTATACCAGACTCTTTTCAACAGACATATTTGTGTCTGAAAAATCAGAGACACACTTTTTTTTTTTTACGGGGGGGGACACCAATAGGTTAATAAGACGGGTATTTGTACTGTGTGAAGGAGGAAAAAAAAAAGGATTTAGATGTAAAAAAAGGACTTTTACTGGCCTCCGAGACCTGGAGCTAAGTCCAGCAATTTCAGAAACAGGAGCACAGAGGACTGCAATGCAGCGTTTGCTGGTATAACCACTGCGTCTCCTATACAGCCCGCCTGCCCGCCTGCCCGATATCTCGGATTGATATTAGTCCTGAGAAGGACTGTTTGTTTGTTCTGGCAGCCTTTACAGACCCTACACTAACTATTTTGCAGGAAAAATCTCTCCCTAGCTCAGCAGCGCTGTCCCTACACTGTCTAATCCGGAGCGACTGTGTCCAAGATGGCGGCGCCCGGTTTTAAATACTCGAGGTGACGCTGTGCGGCCAGCCAACCACTGTAATGCCCACAAACAACATGGCTGCGGCATTACAGTGACTGGCTGGCAATCCCTGCATGTTCATTGGCTCTGTAAAGAGCGCCAAACATGCAGGGCGGAGACCCGAGCTCCCGCCCGAGTAACCCGGAAATGCTCTGTGCTCGCCGAACATGCCGAGTAGCGTGATGCTCGGGCGAGTACCGAGCAGTGTCGAGCATGCTCGCTCAACACTAGTCTTTATATATAGTGTATGTAAACTTCTGATTTCAACTGTATATATTATCCCTCTCACACAATTAATTTTGAATATCTTAATTCACTAATCAATGTCACCAAATTCAGTATACCCATGCACTGACACTTTAGAAGGACACAAAGCTACATATTATGGTAGGTGGTATTCTTTAAATATATTGTCTTAATTTCACTGTCCTTACTTTAGACTTTTTATTGACATCGTATTACATCGATAATGTGATTATATTACTTATAATATACTCAGTTACTACTGCTGTTATTATCCCTTCTCATTCTTTATTTATCGGGGTCACAGAAGAGCAGATATCACAACTTTCCAGCCTTTACATAGTAATTTTCCTCCTGCTGAAGTCCTAGATTCCTCTTCATTGCCCCATAAAGTGTGATGCCAACAAAAGTGCCCCCAAAAGCAATACGATACCCCCATGGTGAATTCCTCCACATGCACAGTATAATGTCCCTACTGTACCCCACCTCAACTCCCAGGGCAAAGTATGCTGACCCCAATACAGTATGATCCCCCAAATGGGACCCCCATACAGCCCTCCATGCAGTATAATGGGCCTTTATACAGTATAATGGTCCGCACAAACCTTCCCACTCCACAGAGTATAATGCACTCGTCATTGTCCTCTACACAGTATAGTGCACTTTCCATGGTGCTCCACACAGTATAATGAACTCGCCATGGTCCTCCACACAGTATAATGCACTTGATATGGTCCTCCACACAGTATAATGCACTCCTGTACGCAGTATAATGTAGCCCCCCATAGAGTAAAAATGCGGCCCCCACCATAGGGCAAAATGCATCCCCCAGTCCTCCAATATACACTGATTTAAAAATAAATAAATACATACTTACCGCTCCTCATTTCCCGCTGCTTCAGTCTCTGCAGCGAGTCTCTGTCATCACTAGTGTTGAGCCACCCCCGTAGTGTTCGAGTTCGGTTCGGTTCGTCGAACACCCGTGTGTTCGCCGAACTGTTCGTCGAACACCTTCGAACACCGTTAAAACCAATGGCAGGCAAACAAAAACACATAGAAACACATAGAAAACACCTTCAAAGGTGTCCAAAAGCTGACAAACTGCTCAGAAGACATAACTAACACATGGAAAAGTGACAAGTACATATAGTCATGCGAAAATAAAAGAGGTGGAGGAGTAAAAGGAGGGGGAGACACAGATATAGGCATGTCATGCCCTTCTAAAATCCAAAAAGTGAGAAGCCGACACGGCCAGTCCGCTCCTGCCCGTGCCACCTCCGTGTCGCCGGGTTTGTGCCAGAGCCGCGGTGAACCCTGACGGCCAGCCCCCCTCTCCCAATACTGGTGCCTGTCCGCTGGTGGGTCGAGCGAGCCCCCCTGTGGTGGAGGCAGCTCTAAGCTTTTTAATTTAAATTGTCTCTCTAATTTGAATGAATACACTTTAAATCCATTTACAAGGATCTATTGGAGGGCAAGTCTCATGCCAGCAGCCGCGGTAATTCCAGCTCCAGTAGCGTCCACTAAAGCTGCTGCAGTTAAAAAGCTTTTATAAGGATCGAGCTCGGCTGTCCACCGCAAGGCATCCTACTGCCAGTCCCAGCCCCTATGCCTTGGGGTGCCTCCTGATGCTCTTCACTAAGTATCCCATGGTCCCGAAGCATTTCCTTTGAAAAAATTAAGTGTCTAAACTACAGGTGGTGCAGCTTGCTTAACAGCCGGGATAATCCGCTCACTAGCAGACACTGCTACTAGGCACAAAGTATTTCCTGGGCTAGATGCAGTTAAAAATTTGTAATTAGATACTCTCGTTGGATGCTGAGAAAGCATTCCATAGAGTCTCCTGGCACGCCATATATGATTCTCTTAAAAAGCTTGGGGTAGGGGTCTAGGGGACCCTTTTATAGCCAAAATCACGGCCCTGTATCGCAATACGTCACCTAGGCTGAAGATAAATGGAACTGTAGCACCCTGAGGGCTCGGTTGCTACAGACGTATTGCACCTCACCCAGAGGTGTGATATCTCACTCTCAGGTAAGGATGGAGTGTGGATCAGGACCCGACACCTGCATGCATTACACCACATTGCCGTGGGGCAGGGCGACCAATATGCCCCTGAGATGGGCACGACAGTCCCTGTCCCTGGCTGGAGTGGGGGGAGGGAACACTGAGGAAGGGGAACCCTGTAGTGCAGGAGCAGGGAGGAAGCAGTTCCTGGGTGCATTGAGAAGGGAGTATAAAAGGTGGGCACCATCTTAGTTCAGTGCAGAGAAGTCTGAGCAGAAGTGGCAGGGAGCAGGGGCTCTGCATGAGCTCTGCTCCGGAGGCGGGCCTAGTAACAGAGGCCCAGGCCTGGAAGAGGGAGAAGGAAGGAAGAGGAGCGGAGAAGGCTCCAGGAACGAGGAATGAAGGGATCCCAGGGGTGCGGACGGGCGAGTCGCCACCGCACGCCCGAATCCACCTGCGTGGAGGGGTCAGGCCAAAGGGGGAGACCGGTCCCCGAACTAGTGGAGGCAGGAAACGACCCTCAGCTAGAAACCGGAGGCTCTGACATTTTATGTGGCGCAGCCCCTCGCTACACCCGCTAGGAAGGCACCACATAGGGTCAGGGAAACTGGCGCCAAGTTTACCAAGAGGAGGCCCGAGGCAGCCGGACAGAAGTGTTGGTAAGAAAGGCCAGACAAAGGACACACAAAGGGGGTCCTGTGAAGTGCTCCAAAGTTATCTGGGAGTTGTCTGAGCCCCTCACCTGGTGAGCACAGTACGACGTGGGCAGCCGTTACCTGCAGACGTGGTCTGGATAATAAGAACTGTGAGTAAAGGCCCTGAACTGCATCACTGACTCCGTGTCGTTACTGCTGCTGCCCTGCACCATCACCCCCATCCTCCGCATACACTGCCCTGAGGCTATACTCCTCCCGTGGGGAGTTATGCTACGCTCTGCTGCACCCACAACACCAGCCTCAGTGGTCTGCCCTGTAGCGGCGGTTCACTCTGACCGCAATCCACGGGTGGCGTAGTCAGACATTTAAACATGAAAACCACATAAATAGTTCCGCCACTGGTTTGACCGCCCTGAGCCACGGAACTGGGTCGCCGCCACGAAGACTACAACCACCAGCATCCACCAAAAAGGGTCCGGCTCCGGGTGTCCCAAGGCCCAGGGGGTGCGTCAGAACATTTTCATCACCTTTCACAATCACCAATGGGACAAGGCAGTGATGTCCTCTGTCCCCTCTCTTATACATCCTAGTGACGGAGCACCTGCTCTCATCAATTCGCCATAACCCCAATATTAGGTGGATTGAGGTGGGAGGCACCGAGTACAAGTGCTCTCTATTTGCTGATGATGTCCTAGTATATATCACTCAATCACATATATCCATCCATGCTGTTATGGCTGAAATAGATCACTTTGTTACATGGTAAAATTTTAAAATCAATGCAGCGAAGTCTGAGGCCCTCGATGTCTCCCTCCCCAAATCCATATAGGATTCCATCCAGTCCAACTTTCCCTTTGCCTGGCCCTCACAGGGTATCAAATACTTAGGAATTCCTATTCATAGAGACCTCTCCCATCTATGTTATCTTAATTTTGGGCCCTTTATTGAACAACTCCATACAGACCACGGTTGGCAAGTTAGAACTGTAAGATTCACTACGTGAACCACTGGTGTTTTGTGGAAAAGCACATGTACACTGCGTTCCAAATTATTATACAAAAAGTGTTTAGGAGTGATAAGGGAAGAATTTGTTTGTTTGTCAGTTAAACTCATTGATGGTGATGTGTGTCAGGGCTCTTTATATCACTGTAAGCAATTGCAGACACCTGTGCTAATTAGTTTGGCAGGTGTGTCCAATGAAAGGCAAGACTACTTAAGAAGGCTCTCTCACATTATTAAGCAGCCTACATTTTCTGCCAAAATGGGAAAGAAAAAGGATGTGTCGGCTGCTGAGAAGCAACAAATTGTGGAGTGTTTAGGTCAAGGCATGACTACAATCAACATTGTGCGATGATCAGGATGAAGTGTCTTGGCAATCAAGAAGTATATAGCTGATTCACAGTACACACGTGTGCGTGCTGATAAGGGCAAATTGAGGACTCTTTCCTACAGGCAATTACGTCAGGTTGAAAGAGCAGCGGCAAAAAAGCCTTGTCATAGCAGCAGACAAGTTTTTGAAGCTGCTTGTGCCTCCAACGTCCCCCGAACAACAAGATGCAGGGTCCTTCAGAGGTTTGCAGCTGTGCATGCGCCATCCTGTCGACCTCCTCTATCCACTTCACACAAGCAGAAACGGCTCCAGTGGGCCAAACATTACATGAAGACTGATTTCAAAACTGTTTTGTTCACGGATGAGTGCCGTGCAGCGCTCGATGGTCCAGATGGATGGAGTGGAGGATGGCTGGTTGATGGACACCCCACGCAAACACGGCTACAGCGCCAACAAGGAGGAGGTGGAGTAATGTTTTGGGCTGGAATCATGGGGAGAGAGATTGTCGGCCCCTTTAGGATCCCTGAAGGCGCTAAAGATGAACTCCATAATGTATGTGGATTTTCTCAAACAGCACTTCCTGCCATGGTTCAAGAAGAAGAACCGTGTATTTCACAGCAAGATCATTTTTCTGCATGATAATGCACCATCTCATGCTGCACATAAAACATCTGCATCTCTGGCTGATATGAGCATAAAAGGGGACAAACTTATGGTGTGACCCCCATGCTCCCCTGACCTCTACCCCATTCAGAACCTTTGGAGCATCATTAAAAGGAGTGTCTATGATGGCGGGAGGCAGTTCACATCTAAGCAACAGCTCTGGGAGGGTATTCTGTCCTCATGCAAAACAATTGAAGCAGAAACCATCCAAAACCTGACAAATTCAATGGACGAGAGAGTTCAGAAGCTCCTTTCGAACAAGGGGTCCTATGTGAAAATGTAACATCACCTAGAATAAAGTTTTGAGTTGAAAACTGTTTGATTTCAGTTTCTAACAACCTGCTAATGCTTATAATTTCAAAAATGACCTTTTTTTTGGTCTTTATTAAAATGAAAAGGTTGATCGAAAAGTTTGGGGGATCTAAGAGTGTGGCAACCCAGTAGTCATGATTACTTCGAATTCTGACAATATGAGGGTCATGCTGCAGGTAGTGCAGCAAGAAGGCACTTATGTGCCTTGCGCATCTCGGAGCCCCAAAATTATTTTCCGGGCTAGATGCAGCTAAAAATTATTTTTAATTTTAAATCTGGTGAAGCTTTAGTATAGATGGCCTAATAGGATCAGTGCTGCACACTGCTACAAAGCCCAAATTATTTTCCAGTCAAGATACAGATAAACATGATTAGTAATTTGAAAGCTTAAAACGGTTGGTAGGGTGATTTTAACCAATCATCAAGCTTTTACTCTCCCCAGGATGACACAGGGGTAGAAAAGTCGTTTCGGATCCATGATTTGTTCATCTTTATGAACGTGAGTCTGTCTACATTATCAGTGGAGAGCCGCGTGCGCTTATCTGTCAGCACACCACCAGCAGCGCTGAACACACGTTCAGACAGAACGCTGGCTGCGGGGCATGACAAGATCTCCAAGGCGTAAGTGGCTAGCTCCGGCCATTTATCCAGATTGGAAGCCCAAAAAGAGCAAGGGTCCAGTGACACAGTCGTGGCTTCAATGTTTACTTGGAGATACTCCTGTACCATCGTCTCTAGGCGTTGACTATGTGTCAGACTTCTTGTCTCCTGTGGCCTTGCAAAGGATGGGCTAAAAAAGTGGTGAAATGATTCCGCAAAATTGATGTTACCAGCAGATACTGTGGTTCTGTTACGGTTTGAGTGCTGAACACTTGACGGTCCCACGGTTGGCAAGTTGGAACTGTGAGATTCACTACGTGCACCACTGGTATTTTGTGGAAAAGCACATGTAAGATTCTGCAACAGTCTCTGCTGATACTCCTGCATGCGTGCATCCCTTTCTATGGCAGGAATAATTTCTGCAAATTTACTTTTGTACCGGGGATCTAACAGTGTGGCAACCCAGTAGTCAGGATTATTTCTAATTCTCACAATTCGAGGGTCATGTTGCAGGTAGTGCAGCAAGAAGGCACTCATGTATGTTGCGCATCCAGGAGCACCAAGTCCCTGTTGTGTTGGTGGCGAGGTAACAATCATGCTTCCTTCCTCTGTCCTCTCCCCCCAACCTCGCACAACAGAAATGTGATCAAGGTCTCCCTCATCTGATGAGTCTTCCATCAGTTCGTCCTCCACTTCTTCCTGGGCTCCTGCACCTTCCTCACTAGTTTGGCTGCTACCATGCGCCCTGGTAAAACCATCTCCCCCACCCTCACATGCCTGCCGCCTTGGTGCTGCCGACCGTCTGGACCTTGCAGATGTTAGCCCTTCCGCATACAACTCCTCCTCCTCTACTTCCTCCACCTCCTCTTGTGCCACCACTTGACTCCGAATTCTGTTTAACATGTGCTCCAGCATGTAAATCACCGGAATAGTCATGCTGATAATGGCATCGTCAGCACTAAACATCTTCGTCGCCATTTCAAAACTGTGCAGAAGGGTGCATAGGTCCCTGATCTGAGACCACTCCTCCAGCGTGATTTGCCCCACCTCTGAATCTCGTTGGCCCAGGCTATACGTCAGAACGTATTGCACCAGGGCTTGTCGGTGCTGCCACAGTCGCTGCAACATGTGCAGAGTTGAATTCCACCGGGTAGGCACATCGCATTTTAGCCGGTGAAGTGGCAGGCCCAACGACTTCTGTAGAGATGTAAGTCGCTGAGCTGCGGGATGCGAACGGCGGAAGTGAGCACACAGCGACCGTGCCCTCTGCAGAAGGCCATCTAGTCTGGGATAGTGGGCTAAAAATTGCTGGACAACCAGGTTCAACACGTGAGCCATACAAGGCACGTGTGTGACATTGCCCCGGCGAAGGGCCGCACCCAGGTTTGCAGCATTGTCGCACACGGCCTTCCCTGGTTTCAGGTCCAGTGGAGACAACCATTCATGAAATTGGTTCTCCAGAGCTGACCACAACTCCTCAGCTGTGTGACTCACATTTCCCAGACATTTCAATGTAAAAACCGCCTGATGACGTTGAGCCCTACTGCCAGCATAGTAAGGAGGTGTGCAGGATCCCTTCTGCGCAGTTAGAAAGCTTGTGGCATGACCAGACAGGCTTTGGGTGCAGGTGGAAGACCGAGAGGAGGTTGAGGAGGCAGAAGCAGTGGAGGAACTTTGACATAAAGAGGATTGACGTACAACTCGTGGGGATGGCAAGACTTGGACAGCAGCCCCTTGTCCTGCTGTCACCATAGTTACCCAGTGCCCAGTCAGCGACATGTAACGCCCCTGTCCATGCCTACTCGTCCAAGTGTCTGTGGTGAAATGCACCCTGTCACACACAGAGTTTCTCAAAGAAGCGGTGATGTTGTGTGCGACATGCTGGTGGAGCGCAGGCACACCTTTCTTTGAGAAGTAGTGCCGACTGGGCATCTGGTACTGGGGCACTGCGACGGACATAAGGTCTCGAAAATCCTCTGTGTCCACCAGGCGGAAAGGCAGCATTTCTGTAGCCAAGAGCTTGCAGATGGTGAAATTCAACCTCTTAGCTTTCTCATGGCTAGGAGGAAATGGTCTTTTACTTGTCCACATCTGAGGGACCGAGGGCTGGCTATTGTGCTTAGACGGGGTTGATAAGGGTGTCCCCGGCAAACTGCCGGTCTGTGAGGAAGATGCAGGCGGACATGTTAGGTTGCCTTGATCCAAAGGTGGTGCTATCGATGTCGGACAGCGCTCAACACCAGCTGGTGTTACCACCGCCAAAGAAAATGATGACCTGCCAATCACGCTGGCTGTTGCGGGTAAAGAGGTGGCAGGTCTGTGCCCCAAAACAGGTGTGACTGCTGTCCCCCCAGTCACAGAGGATGAAGAGGCTGCGGATGCACAAGATATGGCAGACGGTGATTGGCCCGGCCGGCTAGGCCGCATTGTAGCACACTGAGCTTCCCACTGCAACTTATGCTTCATGTCCATGTGCCGGTTCATGCATGAAGTACTCAAACTATGTATTTTTTGGCCTCTACTTAGTTTTTGCTGACAAATGTTACAGATAACACGAGTTGGGTCATCTTTATCGATCTGAAAAAATGCCCAGGCTATGCAAGGCTTAGCACCCATGCGACCTGAAGAGCCACCACGACTTGTGGTGAGAGGCAGAGTTGTGTTTGAGGATGCAGTTGTTGACGTGCTTCCAGTACTACGTCTCTGTCCAGGAAGGCGCAACCTGACCTCGTCGTCACTAGCATCTTCCTCCACCTCCTCTGCTGACCTCATCTCTTGGCTGACTGTGGGTTGACAGTAAGTGGGATCTCCGACCTCATCATCATCACCCTGTGCGTTATCACACCCGTCGTCCTCAGAGCCAACCTGTTCCTGCCCTGACAAAAAACTAAAGTTGTCGCTCCAATCAGGTATTTGAGTCTTATCATCGTCTTCCTCATTGTCTCCACCAACAGGAGTTACAGTTTGGGAATGAGGGTCTACATTATGGTCAGAACCTTCTGCGTCTGGTCCTGGATCCGACTCATAAAGATTCTGGGCATCAGTGCAGATCATTTCCTCGTCTGGATTTACAGAAGCGCTGGAGTCGACCTCTGATTCCCAGGCTATAGTATGAGTAAACAGCTCTGCAGACTCAACCATCTGTTCTACCTCATACTCAGACGGGCAGCTGGAGATTTGGGAGCTGTGAGGAAGCAAGTGCGATTTGGGTGACACCTTTGAGGACTGGAGTATTTGTGATGTTGAAGTTGATGTGGAGGAGAGCCCACTTAAAGGAGCACTTGATATCCGTTGAAGCACCTGCTGTTTTTGTGCCTCATCTGGAATTTGTAGCGATTGGCGTGGCCGTAAGAAAGGGATCTTATCACATTGTCCGCTAAAAGAAGTAGACATTTTAGTTTGGCTGGAAGATGGTCTTTCTTCTGCAGATGTTACTGTTGCTTTAACACCTACCCCACGGACACAACCTTTTTTCCCCTTCCCAACACGCCTATTCCCCTTTCCACCAGCAGCAGGCCTTTTTCCACTCATTTTGGTGGTTAACTAATTCACAACTCTGGAGTTGTTTGCACAAAAAAACAATGGATGGTAACCGAGCAGAGCTGAGTGGCCAAACTGTGGTATTAGGCCAAAACTATTGGCTGGGTTAGATGCAGAAAAAAATTATTTTGAATTTGCAACCTGATGGAGGTCAGAATAGATGGACTAATAGACCAAGTCCCACACACCGCTAGAAGCCCAACTATTTTTTCAGAGCTAGATGCAGAAAAAAATTATATTCAATTTGCAACCTGCTGGAGGTCAGTATAGAAGGACTAATAGAACAAGTCCCACACACTGCTAGAAGCCCAAATATTTTTTCAGAGCTAGATGCAGAAAAAAATTATTTTTAATTTGCAACCTGATGGAGGTCAGTATAGATGGACTAATAGACCAAGTCCCACACACCGCTAGAAGCCCAACTATTTTTTCAGAGCTAGATGCAGAAAAAAATTAGATTCAATTTGCAACCTGCTGGAGGTCAGTATAGAAGGACTAATAGAACAAGTCCCACACACTGCTAGAAGCCCAAATATTTTTTCAGAGCTAAGTGAAGAAAAAAATTATTTTTAATTTGCAACCTGATGGAGGTCAGTATAGATGGACTAATAGACCAAGTCCCACACACTGCTAGAAGCCCAAATATTTTTTCAGAGCTAGATGCAGAAAAAAATTATTTTTAATTTGCAACCTAATGGAGGTCAGTATAGATGGACTAATAGACCAAGTCCCACACACTGCTAGAAGCCCAAATATTTTTTCAGAGCTAGATGCAGAAAAAAATTATTTTTAATTTGCAACCTGATGGAGGTCAGTATAGATGGACTAATAGACCAAGTCCCACACACTGCTAGAAGCCCAAATATTTTTTCAGAGCTAGATGCAGAAAAAAAATATTTTTAATTTGCAACCTGATGGAGGTCAGTATAGATGGACTAATAGACCAAGTCCCACACACCGCTAGAAGCCCAACTATTTTTTCAGAGCTAGATGCAGAAAAAAATTATATTCAATTTGCAACCTGCTGGAGGTCAGTATAGAAGGACTAATAGAACAAGTCCCACACACTGCTAGAAGCCCAAATATTTTTTCAGAGCTAAATGAAGAAAAAAATTATTTTTAATTTGCAACCTGATGGAGGTCAGTATAGATGGACTAATAGACCAAGTCCCACACACTGCTAGAAGCCCAAATATTTTTTCAGAGCTAGATGCAGAAAAAAATTATTTTGAATTTGCAACCTAATGGAGGTCAGTATAGATGGACTAATAGACCAAGTCCCACACACTGCTAGAAGCCCAAATATTTTTTCAGAGCTAGATGCAGAAAAAAATTATTTTTAATTTGCAACCTGATGGAGGTCAGTATAGATGGACTAATAGACCAAGTCCCACACACTGCTAGAAGCCCAAATATTTTTTCAGAGCTAGATGCAGAAAAAAATTATTTTTAATTTGCAACCTGATGGAGGTCAGTATAGATGGACTAATAGACCAAGTCGCACACACCGCTAGAAGCCCAACTATTTTTTCAGAGCTAGATGCAGAAAAAAATTATATTCAATTTGCAACCTGCTGGAGGTCAGTATAGAAGGACTAATAGAACAAGTCCCACACACTGCTAGAAGCCCAAATATTTTTTCAGAGCTAAATGAAGAAAAAAATTATTTTTAATTTGCAACCTGATGGAGGTCAGTATAGATGGACTAATAGACCAAGTCCCACACACTGCTAGAAGCCCAAATATTTTTTCAGAGCTAGATGCAGAAAAAAATTATATTCAGTTTGCAACCTGATGGAGGTCAGTATAGATGGACTAATAGAATGATGCTATGCCCAAAAGATTTTACTTCACTAGGTGCAGTATAAAAATTGGTATTCTATACACAGGTGTTATATCTTGCAACACAGATAGGCTACTCCACTGACTAACACACTCTGCAATAGGCCAAAAAGGATTAGCTTTGCTAGATTCAGCCAAATGCTGTGAAAAAAACTTGCACAGCACTGGCATAGACCTGCCTGGCAAAAACTGATAGGAACTGATGTAACCTAGTCCTGAAAAGGACTCCAATTACAATTAGTCTTTACTCCCACAACCTATCTATTTAAGAGCACAGACCTCCCTGATAAAAGTCGTAGGAAATGCTGTAACCTAGTCCTTAAAAGGACTGCAATCACAACTATTCCCTACTCCCAAGCTATCTGTATATTTGTGCGAAAATTGGCTTGAAATTAACAAGGTATAGCGCACACAGCAACAGCGGTGCCGTCCAACACGCAGCTGCAGCAGTGAGAAAATGGTGGCGACGGGGAAAATGGCTTGGTCTTATAGGGCAAGGACATGTGACATACACTGCCAATGACACATGCCCTTGCTTGTGTGAAAAAAAGCACTTCGCTCCGTGTGTGCGCTGCTGATAGGCTGACAGATTGCACCTCCCCACTGCAAATGCGGGAAAGAGAAAAAAAAATGGAGATCTTCATTGTTCCTGCAGAGATCCATCCCCTGCCCCTCCCCCCACCCCGCTGTACACTCAAACTGCGTATTAACATTAATTTTCATCATTACTGAGAAAAAATCCAGTTATGATTTTGGTGCACGAACAGTTATCGAACATAACCTCGAACAGCCGAATTTTTCTCAAATTGTTCGTGTTCGCCGAACGGCTCGAACACCGCCCAAAACAGCTCGAATTTGAGATTGGCGAACAGTTCGAGTAGAACAACGCTCATCTCTAGTCATCACCTCAGCAGCTGCCAGCTCCACTGTCTGACACAGCGTGACCCGTCATCATGTCGCTGCGTCAGATGCAGAGGAGGAATGAAGGGAGAGGGAGTGTCACATGACGCAGAGAAATATAGGCTTACAACACAGGACCCAGCCTGCCTACTTATCCTTCACACATGCAAACATGCACACACACAGAACGCAGACATGCACACACACAAACAGTATGCAGAGATGCACGTACACACACAGTACATGGTACACAGTAATGTACACAAACAATAAGCAGACACGTGCATACAGGCATATGTACATATTTGAACACATTCATAAAAATACATATATAAATATATATACACAGTCATACACATACACACACACATTAGAATTATTTTTATTATGGGGTTTGGGGAAGCCGGCAACAAACCTCACTCACCTGCCCGGCCTGTGTCCTGTCCAGCTGCTCCTCAGGCGTGTGTCAGTGCAGTGCTGCTGGCGTGTCACAGACAATTCCCTGGATCATCAGGGGGACTCACTCGCCGTCAGGGCCCGGACCACTTCCACGGCATTTGCGTAGGACATCTGGCGCTGCTTGATTGCCGGCACTTCACCTGACATGGCCGTGCGCAGTGCACGTGAAGGTCCAGGGTCCCGGTACTTGCCTGGGTGCTGACGCCGGCCCTGCATATGTGAATACATGGATGTACTCACAGATAAATACACGGGCATCAAATACACATATGTACAAAAATACATAGACATGACATATTACACACTTCTATACAAACATATTAGATCAAAAAAATAAAGGGAACACTTAAACAACAGAATATAACTCCAAGTAAATCAAACTTCTGTGAAATCAAACTGTCCACTTAGGAATAGAGATGAGCGTTGTTCTACTCGAACTGTTCGCCAATCTCAAATTCGAGCTGTTTTGGGCGGTGTTCGAGCCGTTCGGCGAACACGAACAATTTGAGAAAAATTCGGCTGTTCGAGGTTATGTTCGATAACTGTTCGTGCACCAAAATCATAACTGGATTTTTTCTCAGTAATGATGAAAATTAATGTTAATACGCAGTTTGAGTGTACAGCGGGGTGGGGGGAGGGGCAGGGGATGGATCTCTGCAGGAACAATGAAGATCTCCATTTTTTTTTCTCTTTCCCGCATTTGCAGTGGGGAGGTGCAATCTGTCAGCCTATCAGCAGCGCACACACGGAGCGAAGTGCTTTTTTTCACACAAGCAAGGGCATGTGTCATTGGCAGTGTATGTCACATGTCCTTGCCCTATAAGACCAAGCCATTTTCCCCGTCGCCACCATTTTCTCACTGCTGCAGCTGCGTGTTGGACGGCACCGCTGTTGCTGTGTGCGCTATACCTTGTTAATTTCAAGCCAATTTTCGCACAAATATACAGATAGCTTGGGAGTAGGGAATAGTTGTGATTGCAGTCCTTTTAAGGACTAGGTTACAGCATTTCCTACGACTTTTATCAGGGAGGTCTGTGCTCTTAAATAGATAGGTTGTGGGAGTAAAGACTAATTGTAATTGGAGTCCTTTTCAGGACTAGGTTACATCAGTTCCTATCAGTTTTTGCCAGGCAGGTCTGTGCCAGTGCTGTGCAAGTTTTTTCACAGCATTTGGCTGAATCTAGCAAAGCTAATCCTTTTTGGCCTATTGCAGAGTGTGTTAGTCAGTGGAGTAGCCTATCTGTGTTGCAAGATATAACACCTGTGTATAGAATACCAATTTTTTTACTGCACCTAGTGAAGTAAAATCTTTTGGGCATAGCATCATTCTATTAGTCCATCTATACTGACCTCCATCAGGTTGCAAACTGAATATAATTTTTTTCTGCATCTAGCTCTGAAAAAATATTTGGGCTTCTAGCAGTGTGTGGGACTTGGTCTATTAGTCCATCTATACTGACCTCCATCAGGTTGCAAATTAAAAATAATTTTTTTCTTCATTTAGCTCTGAAAAAATATTTGGGCTTCTAGCAGTGTGTGGGACTTGTTCTATTAGTCCTTCTATACTGACCTCCAGCAGGTTGCAAATTGAATATAATTTTTTTCAGCATCTAGCTCTGAAAAAATAGTTGGGCTTCTAGCGGTGTGTGGGACTTGGTCTATTAGTCCATCTATACTGACCTCCATCAGGTTGCAAATTAAAAATAATTTTTTTCTGCATCTAGCTCTGAAAAAATATTTGGGCTTCTAGCAGTGTGTGGGACTTGGTCTATTAGTCCATCTATACTGACCTCCATCAGGTTGCAAATTAAAAATAATTTTTTTCTGCATCTAGCTCTGAAAAAATATTTGGGCTTCTAGCAGTGTGTGGGACTTGTTCTATTAGTCCTTCTATACTGACCTCCAGCAGGTTGCAAATTGAATATAATTTTTTTCTGCATCTAGCTCTGAAAAAATAGTTGGGCTTCTAGCGGTGTGTGGGACTTGGTCTATTAGTCCATCTATACTGACCTCCATCAGGTTGCAAATTCAAAATAATTTTTTTCTGCATCTAACCCAGCCAATAGTTTTGGCCTAATACCAGTTTGGCCACTCAGTTCTGCTCGGTTACCATCCATTGTTTTTTTGTGCAAACAACTCCAGAGTTGTGAATTAGTTAACCACCAAAATGAGTGGAAAAAGGCCTGCTGCTGGTGGAAAGGGGAATAGGCGTGTTGGGAAGGCGAAAAAAGGTTGTGTCCGTGGGGTAGGTGTTAAAGCAACAGTAACATCTGCAGAAGAAAGACCATCTTCCAGCCAAACTAAAATGTCTACTTCTTTTAGCGGACAATGTGATAAGATCCCTTTCTTACGGCCACGCCAATCGCTACAAATTCCAGATGAGGCACAAAAACAGCAGGTGCTTCAACGGATATCAAGTGCTCCTTTAAGTGGGCTCTCCTCCACATCAACTTCAACATCACAAATACTCCAGTCCTCAAAGGTGTCACCCAAATCGCACTTGCTTCCTCACAGCTCCCAAATCTCCAGCTGCCCGTCTGAGTATGAGGTAGAACAGATGGTTGAGTCTGCAGAGCTGTTTACTCATACTATAGCCTGGGAATCAGAGGTCGACTCCAGCGCTTCTGTGAATCCAGACGAGGAAATGATCTGCACTGATGCCCAGAATCTTTATGAGTCGGATCCAGGACCAGACGCAGAAGGTTCTGACCATAATGTAGACCCTCATTCCCAAACTGTAACTCCTGTTGGTGGAGACAATGAGGAAGACGATGATAAGACTCAAATACCTGATTGGAGCGACAACTTTAGTTTTTTGTCAGGGCAGGAACAGGTTGGCTCTGAGGACGACGGGTGTGATAACGCACAGGGTGATGATGATGAGGTCGGAGATCCCACTTACTGTCAACCCACAGTCAGCCAAGAGATGAGGTCAGCAGAGGAGGTGGAGGAAGATGCTAGTGACGACGAGGTCAGGTTGCGCCTTCCTGGACAGAGACGTAGTACTGGAAGCACGTCAACAACTGCATCCTCAAACACAACTCTGCCTCTCACCACAAGTCGTGGTGGCTCTTCAGGTCGCATGGGTGCTAAGCCTTGCATAGCCTGGGCATTTTTTCAGATCGATAAAGATGACCCAACTCGTGTTATCTGTAACATTTGTCAGCAAAAGCTAAGTAGAGGCCAAAAAATACATAGTTTGAGTACTTCATGCATGAACCGGCACATGGACATGAAGCATAAGTTGCAGTGGGAAGCTCAGTGTGCTACAATGCGGCCTAGCCGGCCGGGCCAATCACCGTCTGCCATATCTTGTGCATCCGCGGCCTCTTCATCCTCTGTGACTGGGGGGACAGCAGTCACACCTGTTTTGGGGCGCAGACCTGCCACCTCTTTACCCGCAACAGCCAGCGTGATTGGCAGGTCATCATTTTCTTTGGAGGTGGTAACACCAGCTGGTGTTGAGCGCTGTCCGACATCTATAGCACCACCTTTGGATCAAGGCAACCTAACATGTCCGCCTGCATCTTCCTCACAGACCGGCAGTTTGCCGGGGACACCCTTATCAACCCCGTCTAAGCACAATAGCCAGCCCTCGGTCCCTCAGATGTGGACAAGTAAAAGACCATTTCCTCCTAGCCATGAGAAAGCTAAGAGGTTGAATTTCACCATCTGCAAGCTCTTGGCTACAGAAATGCTGCCTTTCCGCCTGGTGGACACAGAGGATTTTCGAGACCTTATGTCCGTCGCAGTGCCCCAGTACCAGATGCCCAGTCGGCACTACTTCTCAAAGAAAGGTGTGCCTGCGCTCCACCAGCATGTCGCACACAACATCACCGCTTCTTTGAGAAACTCTGTGTGTGACAGGGTGCATTTCACCACAGACACTTGGACGAGTAGGCATGGACAGGGGCGTTACATGTCGCTGACTGGGCACTGGGTAACTATGGTGACAGCAGGACAAGGGGCTGCTGTCCAAGTCTTGCCGTCCCCACGAGTTGTGCGTCAATCCTCTTTATGTCAAAGTTCCTCCACTGCTTCTGCCTCCTCAACCTCCTCTCGGTCTTCCACCTGCACCCAAAGCCTGTCTGGTCATGCCACAAGCTTTCTAACTGCGCAGAAGGGATCCTGCACACCTCCTTACTATGCTGGCAGTAGGGCTCAACGTCATCAGGCGGTTTTTACATTGAAATGTCTGGGAAATGTGAGTCACACAGCTGAGGAGTTGTGGTCAGCTCTGGAGAACCAATTTCATGAATGGTTGTCTCCACTGGACCTGAAACCAGGGAAGGCCGTGTGCGACAATGCTGCAAACCTGGGTGCGGCCCTTCGCCGGGGCAATGTCACACACGTGCCTTGTATGGCTCACGTGTTGAACCTGGTTGTCCAGCAATTTTTAGCCCACTATCCCAGACTAGATGGCCTTCTGCAGAGGGCACGGTCGCTGTGTGCTCACTTCCGCCGTTCGCATCCCGCAGCTCAGCGACTTACATCTCTACAGAAGTCGTTGGGCCTGCCACTTCACCGGCTAAAATGCGATGTGCCTACCCGGTGGAATTCAACTCTGCACATGTTGCAGCGACTGTGGCAGCACCGACAAGCCCTGGTGCAATACGTTCTGACGTATAGCCTGGGCCAACGAGATTCAGAGGTGGGGCAAATCACGCTGGAGGAGTGGTCTCAGATCAGGGACCTATGCACCCTTCTGCACAGTTTTGAAATGGCGACGAAGATGTTTAGTGCTGACGATGCCATTATCAGCATGACTATTCCGGTGATTTACATGCTGGAGCACATGTTAAACAGAATTCGGAGTCAGGTGGTGGCACAAGAGGAGGTGGAGGAAGTAGAGGAGGAGGAGTTGTATGCGGAAGGGCTAACATCTGCAAGGTCCAGACGGTCGGCAGCACCAAGGCGGCAGGCATGTGAGGGTGGGGGAGATGGTTTTACCAGGGCGCATGGTAGCAGCCAAACTAGTGAGGAAGGTGCAGGAGCCCAGGAAGAAGTGGAGGACGAACTGATGGAAGACTCATCAGATGAGGGAGACCTTGATCACATTTCTGTTGTGCGAGGTTGGGGGGAGAGGACAGAGGAAGGAAGCATGATTGTTACCTCGCCATCAACACAACAGGGACTTGGTGCTCCTGGATGCGCAACACACGAGTGCCTTCTTGCTGCACTACCTGCAACATGACCCTCGAATTGTGAGAATTAGAAATAATCCTGACTACTGGGTTGCCACACTGTTAGATCCCCGGTACAAAAGTAAATTTGCAGAAATTATTCCTGCCATAGAAAGGGATGCACGCATGCAGAAGTATCAGCAGAGACTGTTGCAGAATCTTACATGTGCTTTTCCACAAAATACCAGTGGTGCACGTAGTGAATCTCACAGTTCCAACTTGCCAACCGTGGGACCGTCAAGTGTTCAGCACTCAAACCGTAACAGAACCACAGTATCTGCTGGTAACATCAATTTTGCGGAATCATTTCACCACTTTTTTAGCCCATCCTTTGCAAGGCCACAGGAGACAAGAAGTCTGACACATAGTCAACGCCTAGAGACGATGGTACAGGAGTATCTCCAAGTAAACATTGAAGCCACGACTGTGTCACTGGACCCTTGCTCTTTTTGGGCTTCCAATCAGGATAAATGGCCGGAGCTAGCCACTTACGCCTTGGAGATCTTGTCATGCCCCGCAGCCTGCGTTCTGTCTGAACGTGTGTTCAGCGCTGCTGGTGGTGTGCTGACAGATAAGCTCACGCGGCTCTCCACTGATAATGTAGACAGACTCACGTTCATAAAGATGAACAAATCATGGATCCGAAACGACTTTTCTACCCCTGTGTCATCCTGGGGAGAGTAAAAGCTTGATGATTGGTTAAAATCACCCTACCAACCGTTTTAAGCTTTCAAATTACTAATCATGTTTATCTGTATCTTGACTGGAAAATAATTTGGGCTTTGTAGCAGTGTGCAGCACTGATCCTATTAGGCCATCTATACTAAAGCTTCACCAGATTTAAAATTAAAAATAATTTTTAGCTGCATCTAGCCCGGAAAATAATTTTGGGGCTCCGAGATGCGCAAGGCACATAAGTGCCTTCTTGCTGCACTACCTGCAGCATGACCCTCATATTGTCAGAATTCGAAGTAATCATGACTACTGGCTTGCCACACTCTTAGATCCCCCAAACTTTTCGATCAACCTTTTCATTTTAATAAAGACCAAAAAAATGGTCATTTTTGAAATTATAAGCATTAGCAGGTTGTTAGAAACTGAAATCAAACAGTTTTCAACTCAAAACTTTATTCTAGGTGATGTTACATTTTCACATAGGACCCCTTGTTCGAAAGGAGCTTCTGAACTCTCTCGTCCATTGAATTTGTCAGGTTTTGGATGGTTTCTGCTTCAATTGTTTTGCATGAGGACAGAATACCCTCCCAGAGCTGTTGCTTAGATGTGAACTGCCTCCCGCCATCATAGACACTCCTTTTAATGATGCTCCAAAGGTTCTGAATGGGGTAGAGGTCAGGGGAGCATGGGGGTCACACCATAAGTTTGTCCCCTTTTATGCTCATATCAGCCAGAGATGCAGATGTTTTATGTGCAGCATGAGATGGTGCATTATCATGCAGAAAAATGATCTTGCTGTGAAATACACGGTTCTTCTTCTTGAACCATGGCAGGAAGTGCTGTTTGAGAAAATCCACATACATTATGGAGTTCATCTTTAGCGCCTTCAGGGATCCTAAAGGGGCCGACAATCTCTCTCCCCATGATTCCAGCCCAAAACATTACTCCACCTCCTCCTTGTTGGCGCTGTAGCCGTGTTTGCGTGGGGTGTCCATCAACCAGCCATCCTCCACTCCATCCATCTGGACCATCGAGCGCTGCACGGCACTCATCCGTGAACAAAACAGTTTTGAAATCAGTCTTCATGTAATGTTTGGCCCACTGGAGCCGTTTCTGCTTGTGTGAAGTGGATAGAGGAGGTCGACAGGATGGCGCATGCACAGCTGCAAACCTCTGAAGGACCCTGCATCTTGTTGTTCGGGGGACGTTGGAGGCACAAGCAGCTTCAAAAACTTGTCTGCTGCTATGACAAGGCTTTTTTGCCGCTGCTCTTTCAACCTGACGTAATTGCCTGTAGGAAAGAGTCCTCAATTTGCCCTTATCAGCACGCACACGTGTGTACTGTGAATCAGCTACATACTTCTTGATTGCCAAGACACTTCATCCTGATCATCGCACAATGTTGATTGTAGTCATGCCTTGACCTAAACACTCCACAATTTGTTGCTTCTCAGCAGCCGACACATCCTTTTTCTTTCCCATTTTGGCAGAAAATGTAGGCTGCTTAATAATGTGAGAGAGCCTTCTTAAGTAGTCTTGCCTTTCATTGGACACACCTGCCAAACTAATTAGCACAGGTGTCTGCAATTGCTTACAGTGATATAAAGAGCCCTGACACACATCACCATCAATGAGTTTAACTGACAAACAAACAAATTCTTCCCTTATCACTCCTAAACACTTTTTGTATAATAATTTGGAACGCAGTGTACATGTGCTTTTCCACAAAACACCAGTGGTTCACGTAGTGAATCTTACAGTTCTAACTTGCCAACCGTGGTCTGTATGGAGTTGTTCAATAAAGGGCCCAAAATTAAGATAACATAGATGGGAGAGGTCTCTATGAATAGGAATTCCTAAGTATTTGATACCCTGTGAGGGCCAGGCAAAGGGAAAGTTGGACTGGATGGAATCCTATATGGATTTGGGGAGGGAGACATCGAGGGCCTCAGACTTCGCTGCATTGATTTTAAAATTTTACCATGTAACAAAGTGATCTATTTCAGCCATAACAGCATGGATGGATATATGTGATTGAGTGATATATACTAGGACATCATCAGCAAATAGAGAGCACTTGTACTCGGTGCCTCCCACCTCAATCCACCTAATATTGGGGTTATGGCGAATTGATGAGAGCAGGTGCTCCGTCACTAGGATGTATAAGAGAGGGGACAGAGGACATCACTGCCTTGTCCCATTGGTGATTGTGAAAGGTGATGAAAATGTTCTGACGCACCCCCTGGGCCTTGGGACACCCGGAGCCGGACCCTTTTTGGTGGATGCTGGTGGTTGTAGTCTTCGTGGCGGCGACCCAGTTCCGTGGCTCAGGGCGGTCAAACCAGTGGCGGAACTATTTATGTGGTTTTCATGTTTAAATGTCCGACTACGCCACCCGTGGATTGCGGTCAGAGTGAACCGCCGCTACAGGGCAGACCACTGAGGCTGGTGTTGTGGGTGCAGCAGAGCGTAGCATAACTCCCCACGGGAGGAGTATAGCCTCAGGGCAGTGTATGCGGAGGATGGGGTTGATGGTGCAGGGCAGCAGCAGTAACGACACGGAGTCAGTGATGCAGTTCAGGGCCTTTACTCACAGTTCTTATTATCCAGACCACGTCTGCAGGTAACAGCTGCCCACGTCGTACTGTGCTCACCAGGTGAGGGGCTCAGAAAACTCCCAGATAACTTTGGAGCACTTCACAGGACCCCCTTTGTGTGTCCTTTGTCTGGCCTTTCTTACCAACACTTCTGTCCGGCTGCCTCGGGCCTCCTCTTGGTAAACTTGGCGCCAGTTTCCCTGACCCTATGTGGTGCCTTCCTAGCCGGTGTAGCGAGGGGCTGCGCCACATAAAATGTCAGAGCCTCCGGTTTCTAGCTGAGGGTCGTTTCCTGCCTCCACTAGTTCGGGGACCGGTCTCCCCCTTTGGCCTGACCCCTCCACGCAGGTGGATTCGGGCGTGCGGTGGCGACTCGCCCGTCCGCACCCCTGGGATCCCTTCATTCCTCGTTCCTGGAGCCTTCTCCGCTCCTCTTCCTTCCTTCTCCCTCTTCCAGGCCTGGGCCTCTGTTACTAGGCCCGCCTCCGGAGCAGAGCTCATGCAGAGCCCCTGCTCCCTGCCACTTCTGCTCAGACTCCTCTGCACTGAACTAAGATGGTGCCCACCTTTTATACTCCCTTCTCAATGCACCCAGGAACTGCTTCCTCCCTGCTCCTGCACTACAGGGTTCCCCTTCCTCAGTGTTCCCTCCCCCCACTCCAGCCAGGGAAAGGGACTGTCGTGCCCATCTCAGGGGCATATTGGTCGCCCTGCCCCACGGCAATGTGGTGTAATGCATGCAGGTGTCGGGTCCTGATCCACACTCCATCCTTACCTGAGAGTGAGATATCACACCTCTGGGTGAGGTGCAATACGTCTGTAGCAACCGAGCCCTCAGGGTGCTACAGTTCCATTTATCTTCAGCCTAGGTGACGTATTGCGATACAGGGCCGTGATTTTGGCTATAAAAGGGTCCCCTAGACCCCTACCCCAAGCTTTTTAAGAGAATCATATATGGCGTGCCAGGAGACTCTATGGAATGCTTTCTCAGCATCCAACGAGAGTATCTAATTACAAATTTTTAACTGCATCTAGCCCAGGAAATACTTTGTGCCTAGTAGCAGTGTCTGCTAGTGAGCGGATTATCCCGGCTGTTAAGCAAGCTGCACCACCTGTAGTTTAGACACTTAATTTTTTCAAAGGAAATGCTTCGGGACCATGGGATACTTAGTGAAGAGCATCAGGAGGCACCCCAAGGCATAGGGGCTGGGACTGGCAGTAGGATGCCTTGCGGTGGACAGCCGAGCTCGATCCTTATAAAAGCTTTTTAACTGCAGCAGCTTTAGTGGACGCTACTGGAGCTGGAATTACCGCGGCTGCTGGCATGAGACTTGCCCTCCAATAGATCCTTGTAAATGGATTTAAAGTGTATTCATTCAAATTAGAGAGACAATTTAAATTAAAAAGCTTAGAGCTGCCTCCACCACAGGGGGGCTCGCTCGACCCACCAGCGGACAGGCACCAGTATTGGGAGAGGGGGGCTGGCCGTCAGGGTTCACCGCGGCTCTGGCACAAACCCGGCGACACGGAGGTGGCACGGGCAGGAGCGGACTGGCCGCGTCGGCTTCTCACTTTTTGGATTTTAGAAGGGCATGACATGCCTATATCTGTGTCTCCCCCTCCTTTTACTCCTCCACCTCTTTTCTTTTCGCATGACTATATGTACTTGTCACTTTTCCATGTGTTAGTTATGTCTTCTGAGCAGTTTGTCAGCTTTTGGACACCTTTGAAGGTGTTTTCTATGTGTTTCTATGTGTTTTTGTTTGCCTGCCATTGGTTTTAACGGTGTTCGAAGGTGTTCGACGAACAGTTCGACGAACAGTTCGGCGAACACACGGGTGTTCGACGAACCGAACCGAACTCGAACACTACGGGGGTGGCTCAACACTACTTAGGAAGCAACACTGATTGACAATCAATTTCACATGCTGTTGTGCAAATAGAATAGACAATAGATGGAAGTTATTGGCAATTATCAAGACACCCTCAATAAAGGAGTGGTTCTGCAGGTGGGGACCACGGACCACATCTCAGTACCAATGCTCTCTGGCTGATGTTTTGGTCACTTTTGAATGTTGGTTGTGCTTTCACACTCGTGGTAGCATGAGACGGACTTTACAACCCACAGAAGTGGCTCAGGTAGTGCAGCTCATGCAGGATGGCACATCAATGCGAGCTGTGGCAAGAAGGTTTGCTGTGTCTGTCAGTGTAGTGTCCAGAGGCTGGAGGCGCTACCAGGAGACAGACCAGTACACCAGGAGACGTGGAGGGGGCCGTAGGAGGGCAACAAACCAGCAGCAGGACCGCTACCTCTGCCTTTGTGCAAGGAGAAACAGGAGGAGCACTACCAGAGCCCTGCAAAATGACCTCCAGCAGGCTACAAATGTGCATGTGTCTGCACAAACGGTTAAAAACCAACTCCATGAGGGTGGTATGAGGGCCTAACGTCCACAGATGGGGGTTGTGCTCACAGCCCAACACCGTGCAGGACGCTTGGCATTTGCCACAGAACACCAGGATTGGCAAAGTCGCCACTGGCGCCCTGTGCTCTTCACAGACGAAAGCAGGTTCACACTGAGCACATGTGATAGACGTGACGCCGTGGAGAGCGATCTGCTGCCTGCAACATCCTTCAGCATGACCGGTTTGGTAGTGGGTAAGTTATGGTGTGGGGAGGCATTTCTTTCTTTCGATCAGCCTGCAGTCTGTTTTTCCACTTTAATTTTGGGGGTGACTCCAAATCCAGGCCTCCATTGGTTAATACATTTGATTTCCATTGATGATTTTTGTGTGATTTTGTAGTCAGCACATTCAACTTTGTACAGAACAAAGTATTCAATGAGAATATTTCCCTTAATTTTTTTGAAGCAGTGTATTTATACCCACGCACTGCACATGGATATACCCTTTCTGTAGATGGTTGCACATGATGCAGGTTCTTACATCTTCTCTGTGGAGCAGCCTCCCCTCCTCCTTGGGCCCGACTGCAGAGCTATCTTGGGGTAATTGCAGAGCAGGAGGGGGAGATCAGAGCAAGGGAGGAAGTAGGGAGAGCAGTGGCTATACAGTAAGCTGGCTCTGTGCTCGCTGCAGGACACACAAGTATTACAGTGCAGATTCCATCTCCTGACTCCCGGGCCCTGAAGGCTCACAGGCTCCATAGCGTCAGCGTGGTCTGCCTCTATGGACCATGCGCCATTGTATTCCACAGCATATCTATATATCCATTTGAGCTAACAGTCCTTCTGAGGACTAATCCAGCTGCATATATTCAGTGGTGATAGTATGAGTTATTCAGGCAGGAAGTGTATGTGGCAGACTGCAGTGAGTATAGTGCAAGAGGGTTCATTGCACGTTCTGTCTGCTTCTGATGTTACAGATATTCATAAACATAGCCCCAGATATCAGGAACCAGGGCAAATGTCTTTTTATCTTAATCCTGTTTATTTGCTTAATAAACAATCCAGAATACACCATTTTTCTGCTCCATTTGCTTTTTAGCACTGCAGAATACAGCCAGCTCCTTTCCATATTACAGCGATAACAATCCAGAAATTTTTAGTGAACGTGGAAAATATTGTCCTCCATTTACATTTTGTTGCAGTGTGTCAGTGAAGTTATTCACACGAGATCGCTGTGAAGAGTAGTATTAGTAAAATACAGGTCTGCTGTTTAAAACCGTGGTTTTCCGTCAGACGTATCAAATATAACTGGTGTTCAAATCCAGCTATTTGTAGTGAACGTGGAAAATATTGCTCTCCATTTAAAATGGGCAAGTTGCATGGTAAGGGATGGGGAAGAGGACGTGATGGTGACGGTGCATGCGGAGGCCGAGGCCAAGCTAAAATTGTGCCACAACAAACACCCACATCTTGTCGTTCGACCTTCCTATCCTAATTACTAAGGGACTGCAGAACACCACTATTGAACAGAGCAGTGTGAGAAAGTTATTTGATCGATAGCAGATAATCCTTCCAGTCACTTTGCCACCACCACCTCCACCCTGTATTCCACACGGTCAAGTCTCAGTAGCCGTAAGTCTGGACCGCATATTCCTCACCCAGATCCTCCTTTCTCCCACACTGCCGAGTGCCCGGAGACAACTGATCCCACACTTGTACTCTCAGAAGAGCTGTCAACTTTTCCATTTGTAGATTCGGGCTCTCGTCTGGCCAGCTTCAAGCGAGTCAAGAGAGGAACACGTGCAGCGATGCCCAATAATTGGAGCAGCCACGGTCACACGACGGCAATGGTGGGAAAGTGCAATTACTGTCGCAAGAGGTGGATGATGATGAGGCACAATTGTGTGCGGAAGTGGAAGACGAGGTGGTAGATGTTAAAATAACTGACCGAACCTGGCAGGGGGACATACAGAGAGAGGACAGCAGCACACAGGGGGAGGCGTAGCACCACAACAGGCAGTAAGAAGTAGTGCAGTGGCCGCAGACACAAGGCGGGAAAGCGTTCCCCGTAATACCAACACAGCGGAAGTTGCCAGTACAACTGTTAGGTCTTCCCGAGTCTCATTGTTTTTCATAGACTCTGCAGATAACCCCAAAAGGGCCATTTGCACCACCTGCCAGGTCAGTATCAGCCAGGGTAGCAAAACTGGCAGCCTGACCACCGCCAGCATGATCATGCACGTGGCAGCAAATCACCCGACTAAGTGGGCCGAACCCCAGGGTCCAGAACCAGTTTCTGACTGAGAAACCACTGCTTCTTCCACTGTTGTGTGTGCACCTTTATCCCCTGTCCATGGTGCATGCCAAGATGCCTCCCGTCTTGCACCTGTCATTGCACACTCTCAACTAACATCATCAGCCAGCACGTCCTTGTCCCAGCACAGCGTTCAGTTGCCCCTATCCCAGTCCTTGGAAAGCAAGCACAAATACGCAGCCAATGCCACACAGGTTACACTACTAAATTCAAACATTTTGCGAATACTTGCTCGCGAAATTTGGCCTTTTAGGCTCGTGGAGACGGAAGCTTTTCGCAACCTGATGGTGGTGGCCGTCCCTCGGTGCTCGGTCCCCAGCCGCCACTATTTTTTCCCGTGTGCTGTTACCGCATTATAAGAACACATGTCCCAAAACATTAGCCGTGCCTTCAACAACGCAGTTACTGGGAAAGTCCACCTAACCACGGACATGTGGACAAGCACATCTCGCTGACGGCACACTGGGTAATATAGTGGAAGCCGGGACCCAGTCGAACCTTGGGACGGAACACGTCCATCTGATGCCGAGGATTGCGGGCTCTGGGTCAATCAGGGTTGCCCCCACATTCTACAGCTCCTACACCTCCTCATCCTCTTCAGCTTCCATCTCCAAAATGATCACATCAGTCACAAGGCCAAAGCACTTCAGCACTTCCTCGGCCAAGTGGCAACAGGCTGTGCTGAAGCTAATATGCTAAGGTGACAAACCGAACAATGCTGAAGAGTTGTGGACAGCTCTGAAAGAGCAGGCAGATCTGTGGCTGACACCGTTCAACCTACAGCCAGGCATGGTCATGTGTAACAATGGCCAGAACCTGGTTTTGGCTCTGAGGCGAGGCAAGCTCACACATGTACCCTGCCTGGCCTATGTGCTTAACCTCGTGGTTCAGCAGTTTCCGTGATGTCCCCATGAATTGGAACTCTACACTGCAGATGTTGGGAAGGATTTGTGAGCAGAAGAGGGTAGTTGTTGAGTATCAGCATCAACAAGGCCGTCGGTATTCAGTTCAGACTCTACACATAAGACCTCAGCAGTGGACATAGATGTCAGACATATGTACCATCCTCCAAAACTTTGAGGATTCCACCAACATGGTGAGCGGCGATGACATCATAATTAGCATCATAATTCCGCTTCTCTGTCTTCAGAAACGCTCTCTGCTCACAATCAAAGAGGATGCATTGCAGACAGAGCACCATGAGATGGAGCAGGGAACCATACAGGGTAATTACACACAGCCCAGCCCCATCTCATCCCAACTTGGATTGGGTGACAATGAGGAGGAGGAGGAGGAGAAGGAGGAAGAACATGAGCTAGTTTCATGCGATATAGACGATACTACCTGCACAACTGTCATACCGTCTGTTCAGTGTGGATGGCCTGAGGACAGAGAGGAGGAGGAGGAGAGCATGGTCACTCGTTCTCTTGGTGAGGACACGGAAGTCTTGTCTGTTAGCAGTCTGACATGTATGGCTGAGTTTATGCCTTTCCAAAGACCCTCGCATTCTCAAAATTTTGGGTGACAGTCATTACTGGTTGGTGACACTTCTAGACCCACGCTACAAGAAGAACTTTATATCTCTTATTTCTGAGGACGGACAGGTCTATAAAAATGGGGCAGTACCAGAAGGCCCTTGTTGTCGAACTATTAAAAAAATTCCCATCTGAAAACGCTGACGGTAGAGGTCATACTTCGTTGGACAACCAAGAAATACAGGCGAGAGAGACACAACTCCCATCCAGCAGAGCCAGGGGAACACTGTCAAAGTTCTGGGAGAGTTTTCTCAGCCCCCCCCATCGCAGAAGCCCTGAGGCGCGGGGTACTCTCAAAGGAGTGCAAACTTTGGGAAGATGCTGAGGGAGTACCTTCCCAACCGTACCAACGTCCTCCGTGATTCCGCTGTGCCTTATAATTATTGGGTATCTAAGCTGGATACGTGGAATGAACTGGCTCTCTACGCCTTGGAGGTCCTGGCCTGCCATGTTGCCAGCGTTTCATCAGAGCGTGTTTTTAGTGCCACTGGCGGAATTATAACTCATAGGCGCATCCGCCTGTCACCTGAAAATGCTGACAGGCTGATTCTTATAAAAATGAACAAGGGCTGGATTGGGCCTGAGTTCTCAACACCACCGAATGATAGCAGCGTAACATAAACTCAAATCCAGTGTCTTTTTTTGGGAGTTGTATTCCCATGCACCTTTTCACACCCACACATGGGTATACATTTCCTGATTTTGGCTATTTGCTCTTGTCCTCCTCCTTCTCCTCATCCTCATTTTCCACGACCATATCACCAGGGTGACCGTGGTCCGTGATGCAACACCTTGAGCAGCCCTTGCAGTCTCAGCATGGGCATTACCACTATAGGAGACCCGCTCCTTTATAAATGGTAACATTTTTTTTTACTGAGACCCTCCTTTATGTCTTTTCAAAGGGGTATTGGGTCACGTCCGAATTTTTGGCAGCCCTTGCATACGCAATAACAGTATAGGAGACCCACTTGTTAATAATGGAACAACAAAGCATAGCCGGCTGAAGACTCTCTAACAATAGCGAGGGCCAACTGCTGGCCTTTTAAGAATAGTAAGGGCCACCTGATGGCCCTTTAAAAATAGGCTTTGTGACTTTCAGAGTCCCTCCATCATAAATGAAACAGGATGTGTCTGATGATGTGTCACACACCACATGGCCAAATAAGGTTGTAAAATGTTAAAATGACATTACCAGGTGAATGCATTTGTCTTGGTTGAAAGCAATGCAAAAGTGCAAAAACGCATCAAAAATGCTACATGTGAACCTAGCCCAAGGTGTGGAGGATTATTTTTGGTTTTGGTTATTTATTTTGCCATATTCACAAGTAGTGTTGAGCGATACCTTCCGATATAGGGAAATATCGGATCGGATTGGATCGGACCGATACCGAAAAAGTATCGGATATCGCCGTTTCCGATACCGGAAACCAATGCAAGTCAATGGGACAGAAATATCGGAATGAAAATAAACCCTTTCTTTCCTTGTAGGTTAATTCTACATAAAGGAAAACAACTAAGAATAATGTAGAATGTATTGGGGGAGGTGGGGGAGACAATAAAGGCATAGAGGTTTAGCCCAATCAAATGGAATAGCAAGAATTAATATTTTTTTTTAAGACGTTCTGAGTTACGGAAATATTGGCTATGTTAAGTATTTTTATATTTTGTCAGATATTTATGTTTCACTACTTCCATGCTCTTCACCTTCTTTTTTACTTCTCCCACACTTTCTCCTTCATCATCCTCAGTATCTTTTTCATCCACTTCTTCTTCACCTTCTTCATCTTCTTCTTCTTCACCTTCTTCGTATTATTCCTTTTTTTTACATTCTTCATATTCTACTTCTTCATCTTCTTCATCTTCTTCTTCTTCATCATATTCTTATTTGTGGCAGGCATTCCTGTAGTTGTTATCTATTAAAGGTTGGACATTACACCTTTCGTTCTGCCCGTCACAAAAGACTTACAACAGGATTTGTCCGCGTTCAGTTTGGCCTGCAGCAGCAGGTCTTTTCCAGGGGCACCACGAGGAGGAACGGACTCACCCCCATACACTGCTTAGTCATCTTCTGCTTATAATTTAGATATTATCTTTTGCTCTGATTTTTAGTCTTATGCTTAATGTTCTTCCGCTTTTTGTTCTGCAGCTTCTTGTATTTCTGCTTCTTGGTTTTCTGTCTCTTGTTCTTCTGTATCTTGGTGCTTGTCTTCTCTTCTTTGTCCTCTTGGTCAACTTCTTCAGGGTCATCTTCTTGGTCTTCTTCGGGGTGGTCTTCAGGGTCGTCGTCTTCGGGGGTCCTCGTCTTCGGGGTCCTCGTCTTCTTCGGGTTGGTCTTCTGGGTCCTCGTCTTCGGGGTCCTCGTCTTCTTCGGGGTGGTCTTCAGGGTCCTCGTCTTCTTCGGGGTGGTCTTCAGGGTCCTCGTCTTCAGGGTCGTCGTCTTCGGGGTCCTCGTCTTCTTAGGGTTGGTCTTCAGGGTCCTCGTCTTCAGGGTCCTCGTCAGGGAGATCTAGAGTGATTACCAAGAACCATTTCAAAAAGCTTGAACTTGGAAATGTAGCAGAAGGTATAAGAAAGCTGAGGAACTACCGAGGACCAGCTGACGGTACTGGAACCCGGATGGGTAGCAGAAGGTACAAGAGCCAATGGAACTGCCGAAGACCAGCTGACGGTACTGGAACTCGGTTACTAAGCAGGAGGTACCTGTGCCAGAAAGCACTACCAAGGACCAGCAGACGTTGGTGGAACTTGGATACCGAGAAGGAGGCACCTAATCCAAAGGCACTGCCGAGAACCAGCTGACGGTACTGGAACCCGGATGGGTAGCAGAAGGTACAAGAGCAAATGAAACTACCGAGGACCAGCTGACGGTACTGGAACCCGGATGGGTAGCAGAAGGTACAAGAGCAAATGAAACTACCGAGGACCAGCTGACGGTACTGGAACCCGGATGGGTAGCAGAAGGTACAAGAGCCAATGGAACTGCCGAAGACCAGCTGACGGTACTGGAACTCGGTTACTAAGCAGGAGGTACCTGTGCCAGAAAGCACTACCAAGGACCAGCAGACGTTGGTGGAACTTGGATACCGAGAAGGAGGCACCTAATCCAAAGGCACTGCCGAGAACCAGCTGACGGTACTGGAACCCGGATGGGTAGCAGAAGGTACCCATGTAAAAAAAAGTTCAAGGCCGCGAGCCGGCCGCAGTTACCAAAACCCACAGTCCTACAGGGGGTGCTTGTCCTATTGGCACTATGGAACCAGCCTTCATTGCCAGATCCCGCAGCCCACATAGGAGTCACCTAAACTGCAGGCACCATAGAGTCGGCTAAAACGACCGCAACACGACAGGACAACGCATTGGAGGCAAAGTGACGTTGACACTACCCGGAAACAGCTGGCGTGCTGGAACCAGGCTGGGCAGGAGGGAGTACCCGTGCCAAAGTCACTGCCGAGAACCAGCTGACGGTACTGGAACCCGGATGGGTAGTAGAAGGTACAAGAGCAAATGGAACTACCGAGGACCAGCTGACGGTACTGGAACCCGGATGGGTAGCAGAAGGTACAAGAGCCAATGGAACTGCCGAAGACCAGCTGACGGTACTGGAACTCGGATGGGTAGCAGAAGGTACAAGAGCCAATGGAACTGCCGAAGACCAGCTGACGGTACTGGAACCCAGATGGGTAGAAGGTACAAGAGCAAATGGAACTACCGAGGACCAGCTGACGGTACTGGAACCCGGATGGGTAGCAGAAGGTACAAGAGCCAATGGAACTGACGAAGACCAGCTGACGGTAGTGGAACTCGGTTACTAAGCAGGAGGTACCTGTGCCAGAAAGCACTACCAAGGACCAGCAGATGTTGGTGGAACTTGGATACCGAGAAGGAGGCACCTAATCCAAAGGCACTGCCGAGAACCAGCTGACGGTACTGGAACCCGGATGGGTAGCAGAAGGTACCCATGTAAAAAAAAGCTCAAGGCCGCGAGCCGGCCGCAGTTACCAAAACCCACAGTCCTACAGGGGGTGCTTGTCCTATTGGCACTATGGAACCAGCCTTCATTGCCAGATCCCGCAGCCCACATAGGAGTCACCTAAACTGCAGGCACCATAGAGTCGGCTAACCCGACCGCAACACGACAGGACAACGCATTGGAGGCAAAGTGACGTTGACACTACCCGGAAACAGCTGGCGTGCTGGAACCAGGCTGGGCAGGAGGGAGTACCCGTGCCAAAGTCACTGCCGAGAACCAGCTGACGGTACTGGAACCCGGATGGGTAGTAGAAGGTACAAGAGCAAATGGAACTACCGAGGACCAGCTGACGGTACTGGAACCCGGATGGGTAGCAGAAGGTACAAGAGCCAATGGAACTGCCGAAGACCAGCTGACGGTACTGGAACTCGGTTACTAAGCAGGAGGTACCTGTGCCAGAAAGCACTACCAAGGACCAGCAGACGTTGGTGGAACTTGGATACCGAGAAGAAGGCACCTAATCCAAAGGCACTGCCGAGAACCAGCTGACGGTACTGGAACCCGGATGGGTAGCAGAAGGTACCCATGTAAAAAAAAGTTCAAGGCCGCGAGCCGGCCGCAGTTACCAAAACCCACAGTCCTACAGGGGGTGCTTGTCCTATTGGCACTATGGAACCAGCCTTCATTGCCAGATCCCGCAGCCCACATAGGAGTCACCTAAACTGCAGGCACCATAGAGTCGGCTAACCCGACCGCAACACGACAGGACAACGCATTGGAGGCAAAGTGACGTTGACACTACCCGGAAACAGCTGGCGTGCTGGAACCAGGCTGGGCAGGAGGGAGTACCCGTGCCAAAGTCACTGCCGAGAACCAGCTGACGGTACTGGAACCCGGATGGGTAGTAGAATGTACAAGAGCAAATGGAACTACCGAGGACCAGCTGACGGTACTGGAACCCGGATGGGTAGCAGAAGGTACAAGAGCCAATGGAACTGCCGAAGACCAGCTGACGGTACTGGAACTCGGTTACTAAGCAGGAGGTACCTGTGCCAGAAAGCACTACCAAGGACAAGCAGACGTTGGTGGAACTTGGATACCGAGAAGGAGGCACCTAATCCAAAGGCACTGCCGAGAACCAGCTGACGGTACTGGAACCCGGATGGGTAGCAGAAGGTACCCATGTAAAAAAAAGTTCAAGGCCGCGAGCCGGCCGCAGTTACCAAAACCCACAGTCCTACAGTGGGTGCTTGTCCTATTGGCACTGTGGAACCAGCCTTCATTGCCAGATCCCGCAGCCCACATAGGAGTCACCTAAACTGCAGGCACCATAGAGTCGGCTAACCCGACCGCAACACGACAGGACAACGCATTGGAGGCAAAGTGACGTTGACACTACCCGGAAACAGCTGCGTGCTGGAACCAGGCTGGGCAGGAGGGAGTACCCGTGCCAAAGTCACTGCCGAGAACCAGCTGACGGTACTGGTACCCGGATGGGTAGTAGAAGGTACAAGAGCAAATGGAACTACCGAGAACCAGCTGGCGGTGCTGGAACCCAGGGTAAATACTAAAAACAGAGTGGAGCCAGAGGTGTAATTGGAGCAAGTTTTAAATCCGTAGTACAGTGGATGTGGACAAAGCAGGAGAATTTGCCGGACACACAGCTGGGGATCAGCTGACGTTACTGAACCCCAATAACACTGGAGCAAGCGTTGACTGTGCAGACGGCACTTCTGAGCAGCAACTAGCGGTATTGGAGCCCAGGGTAAATACTAAAAACAGAGGAGCCAGAGGTGTATTTGGAGGAGGTTTTAAATCCGTAGTACAGTGGATGTGGACAAAGCAGGAGAATTTGCCGGACACACAGCTGGGGATCAGCTGACGTTACTGAACCCCAATAACACTGGAGCAAGCGTTGACTGTGCAGACGGCACTTCCGAGCGCCAACTGGCGGTGTTGGAGCTCAGGGATAATACTGAAAACAGAGGAGCCAGAGGTGTAATTGGAGCAACTTTAAAATCTGTAGTAGTGAGAATGTGGACAGAGCAGGAGAAATTGCAGTCCACACAGCAGGGGAACAGCTGACGTTACTGAACCCCAATAACACGGCAGCAAGTGTTGACTGTGCAGACGGCACTTCCGAGCGCCAACTGGCCGTGTTGGAGCTCAGGGATAATACTGAAAACAGAGGAGCCAGAGGTGTAATTGGGGCAACTTTAAAATCTGTAGTAGTGAGAATGTGGACAGAGCAGGAGAAATTGCCGTCCGCACAGCAGGGGAACAGCTGACGTTACTGAACCCCAATAACACGGCAGCAAGTGTTGACTGTGCAGACGGCACTTCCGAGCGCCAACTGGCGGTGTTGGAGCTCAGGGATAATACTGAAAACAGAGGAGCCAGAGGTGTAATTGGAGCAACTTTAAAATCTGTAGTAGTGAGAATGTGGACAGAGCAGGAGAAATTGCCGTCCGCACAGCAGGGGAACAGCTGACGTTACTGAACCCCAATAACACGGCAGCAAGTGTTGACTGTGCAGACGGCACTTCCGAGCGCCAACTGGCGGTGTTGGAGCTCAGGGATAATACTGAAAACAGAGGAGCCAGAGGTGTAATTGGAGCAACTTTAAAATCTGTAGTAGTGAGAATGTGGACAGAGCAGGAGAAATTGCCGTCCGCACAGCAGGGGAACAGCTGACGTTACTGAACCCCAATAACACGGCAGCAAGTGTTGACTGTGCAGACGGCACTTCCGAGCGCCAACTGGCTGTGTTGGAGCTCAGGGATAATACTGAAAACAGAGGAGCCAGAGGTGTAATTGGAGCAACTTTAAAATCTGTAGTAGTGAGAATGTGGACAGAGCAGGAGAAATTGCCGTCCGCACAGCAGGGGAACAGCTGACGTTACTGAACCCCAATAACACGGCAGCAAGTGTTGACTGTGCAGACGGCACTTCCGAGCGCCAACTGGCGGTGTTGGAGCTCAGGGATAATACTGAAAACAGAGGAGCCAGAGGTGTAATTGGAGCAACTTTAAAATCTGTAGTAGTGAGAATGTGGACAGAGCAGGAGAAATTGCCGTCCGCATAGCAGGGGAACAGCTGACGTTACTGAACCCCAATAACACGGCAGCAAGTGTTGACTGTGCAGACGGCACTTCCGAGCGCCAACTGGCGGTGTTGGAGCTCAGGGATTACAGTTCAGGTGGTAGAAACATGAACACAACAGGAGACCTGGATACTGTTGCCAACCAATTATTTATTCTGGAAGAGGACTGGCAAATTCATGAGAGATCCAGGCCTTGTTCATTTTGAGAAAAGTAAGCCGGTCAACGATATCGGAGGATAGTCGCATGCGACGGTCTGTTAGTACACCACCTGCGGCACTAAAGACGCGTTCCGATAATACACTAGTAGCAGGGCAAGCTAGCACCTCCAATGCATACTGACTAAGCTCTGGCCATGTATCCAGCTTACAGACCCAAAACTTGAAGGGAGAAGAGCCGTCTGGGAGTACACTAAGAGGGCAAGACATGTAGTCTGTCACCATCTGACGGAAACGTTGCCTCCGGCTGACTGGAGCCGTCTGTGATGGTATAGACATTTGTGGCGGCGGGGACACAAAACTTTGCCACATTTCGGCCATACTGGTCTTGCCTTGTGCTGAGGCGCTGCTTCTGCTCCCTCTTTGTGCAGAGCTTCCTCCACTGCCTCGACGCACTGAGCTGCTTTGTAAAGCACTAGCAGCACTGCTCTCGGTTGGAATGGAGAACATGATGGAATGCACCAGTGCGTCTTGGTACTCCCGCATTTTACCCTCCCGGTTCAACGGTGTTATGAGGCTTTGTAAGTTGTCCCGGTAGCGAGGATCTAGGAGGGTGGACACCCAATAATCAGCCGTGTTGAGAATGTGGGCGATGCGGCGGTCGTTTCTCAGGCACTGCAGCATGAAATCAACCATGTGCTGCAGACTGCCAACTGGCCAAGAAACTCTGTCCCCTGCTTGAGGCGTGATCTCTGCCTGCTCTGCATCACCCCACCCTCGCTCTAGATACTGACTACTAGAGCATTGTGTACCTCCCTTCTCTGGACAGATGTCTTCCTCATCCATTGACTCCTCCTCATCCTCCTCACAAAGTGTCCCCTGCCTAGGCCTTTGTGAGGAACCACGTTGCGCAGACTGTAGAGAAGCAGATGGCATTTGTGACTCCTCATCCTCCACCTCTTCCAAAACCTCGTCCCTTAGTGCTTGCAGTGTTTTTTCAAGCAGGCAGATAAGGGGGATAGTCATGCTGACTAGTGCATCATCTGCACTCGCCATCCGCGTGGAATAATCGAAGGCACGCAAAACGTGGCAAATGTCCTTCATAGACTCCCACTCAGTGGTGGTGAAGTGTGAACGGCACGCACTGCGACTTGTTTGCGCCTGCTGCAGCTGGTACTCCATTACTGCTGCCTGCTGCTCACACAACCTCTCCAACATATGTAACGTTGAATTCCACCTGGTGGCTAGGTCACATATGATGCGATGTTCCGGAAGACGTAATCGGCGCTGCAGAGCTGCAATGCGTGATCTTACATTGCTGGAACGCCGCAAATGAGCGCACTCTATGCGGACCTTGTGAAGCAGTGCATCAAGATCCGGACAGTCCCTCAAAAAACTCTGCACGACCAAGTTGAGCACATGTGTCAGACATGGGATGTGAGTGAGGTTGCCTAGGCCCAGAGCTGCCACCAGATTTCGGCCATTGTCACACACTACCATGCCTGGCTGGAGATTCGCTGGCACAAACCACACGTCGCTCTGCTGCTTGATGGCATTCCAGAGCTCCTGCGCTGTGTGGCTTCGATTCCCCAAAGAAATTAATTTTAATACGGCCTGTTGACGTTTGGCCACGGCTGTGCTCATATTGGTCACCATAACAGGTAACCGTTCACGGGTCGATGTGGAGGTAGACCGTGACGGCTCCTGCAGAGCTGATTCAGAGGAACTGGAGTATGAGGAGGAGTCAATGTGTACAGACTGGATTCCTGCAATCCTTGGAGTTGGCAGAACACGTACAGCGCCACTCTCAAGATCTGTACCCGGCTCCACAACATTTACCCAATGGGCAGTGAGGGAAAGGTATCGTCCCTGTCCATGCTTACTGGTCCACGCATCGGTGGTCAGGTGGACCTTGCTACTGACGGCGTTTTGTAGCGCATGTTTAATTTTTCCCTCCACATGATGTTGCAAGGCAGGGACGGCTTGCCTGCTGAAATAAAATCTGGGCGGCGGCGGCTTTTATAGTGCATCATGACATCATTTCAGCAGCCAATCACAGCCATGCCATTAGTTAAGATGCCTACATGCCTAACAGGATGTGCCCACACTTCTTAGGGCACGTTGTATTGTGGGACTGCCAATGCCATAAAGTTACGGAATGTGTCAGTCTCCACCAGCCTGAATGATAGCATTTCAAGGGACAGTAGTTTAGCAATGCCAGCATTCATAGCCTGTGCTCGGGGGTGGTATGCCGAGTATGGGCGCCTTTTCTCCCATGCCTGTGCTAACGATGGCTGTAGACTGGCCTGGGAGTGTGAGGATGACTGGGAAAGTGGTGCTGTGGGTGGAATTACACTGTGTCTCTGTACATCAGTGCCAGAGATTCTTTCATGGCGATCCTGTGAGGAAGCCGAACCAGCTGTGTGTGAGCTGGAGGAAGAGGCTACAACACGAGCTGAAGAGGTGGTAGGTGGCGCTGTAGGTTGGCCTAGGTCTTCAGTGTGTTTTTGTAACTCCACCACGTGCTTGGTCTGCACATGTTTCCACATATTTGTGGTATTGAGGTTGCTGACACTTTTCCCTCTTTTCACCTTCTGATTACACAGCTTGCATTTGACAAAGCAAATGTCATCTGCAACTGTGTCAAAAAAGGACCAGGCACTGCAAGTCTTGGGAGCGCCCGCTTTGGATTTTGGAAGAGCCATGCGCCTAATGGGTGCCGAAGTGGAGGCTACAGGCAACCAAGTCTGCCCCCTCCCTCTCCCTCCTTTTTGGGCTGTTCGGGGAATCTCTTCCTCAGAGCTGCTCCCACCACCTTCCTGTCCCTCACGCCATGATGGGTCAAGGAGCTCATCATCTACACCACCCTCTTCAAACAACTGCTTCTCCTGGGTAGTCTCGACAGCACAGTATGCACCAGAAAGTGGCACCTGAGTCTCATCATCAGATGCGTACTGAGGTGTGCTGCTGACCATAGGCACTGGCCCACCCGCCTCTTCAGATTCAGAGAGACAAAACGGTTGCGCATCACTGCATACTACCTCTTCTTCAAATTCTCGAATTCTGCTTGGCTGGCCCCCTCTTTCCAAGCCAAGAGATTCAGAGAACAGAAGTAGAGATGGCTCCTGTCCAGGGCTCTCTGACTGCCTGGGCAATTTGGCAGGTGGTGAAGAGACAGATGGGTGCTCTTCAGTGCTCAGGCCCTGAGAGGATCTGGAACTAATTGAAGTCGATGCGTTAGCTGCCATCCATCCGACAACGGCTTCAATTTGGTCCTCGCGCAGCAGTGGGGTACGGCTAGCTCCTACAAAGCTGCGCATAAAGGACTGTTCCCTGGTAAAACTGGGGGATGCTGAGTCACTGGTGCCCGCAGCAGGCACAGAATCCCCACGTCCTCTCCCTGCAGGCACAGAATCCTCACGTCCTCTCCCTGCAGAAACTCCACGCCCACGCCCACGACCACATGCCTTACTCCCTGCCTTCTTCATCTTGGTAGACTGATAAAGATAGGCAGCAAAGTACTAAGGGCTTAGTGTGCTTATTCCTGAACAGCTGCTAACAGGTATAAGAAACGCTAATTTTATAAAGTGTGGACTAGACTTTAATATGAGCTAATGTGGCCTACACAACTGTAAAGTGGAGTGTTTGGTGAACTTTATTTAGTTTTTTTTTGTCACAAAAAGACACTGGATGTGCCTAAAGATGTAATAACGATAGTATCACAAACTTTTTGTAGCTATTACAATGTAGGAAGGTAACCTACAATGCAATAGATGAGGCTGCAAAAAATAGGCTAATACTAATCTGGCTGGGGCTGCAGGGCCCAATGCTGCAGAAAGGCTCCTCTAACTACTCCTATATAGTGTGTTTGGAACCAATTTAGCTGAATACGGATGGAACCACCACACTAATAGGAGAAATCAGGAAAAATTATGAATTGGCAAAAAAGGACAATGTATGAGGCAGTGACACACACTGAGTGCACTACAACCAGACGTGGTTGAAGCACACACTACAGGGTGAGCTGCACTCACACACCAGACCTTGCAGACAGCGGTGAACACTACAGATGCAGAGCACTGTGCACTAGCGCTGCAAGACCAAAAAAATTTCTCTATCTACTCCTATATAGTGTGTTTGGAACCAATTTAGCTGAATACGGATGGAACCACCACACTAATAGGAGATATCAGGAAAAATTATGAATTGGCAAAAAAGGACAATGTATGAGGCAGTGACACACACTGAGTGCACTACAACCAGACGTGGTTGAAGCACACACTACAGGGTGAGCTGCACTCACACACCAGACCTTGCAGACAGCGGTGAACAGTACAGATGCAGAGCACTGTGCACTAGCACTGCAAGACCAAAAAAATTCTCTATCTACTCCTATATAGTGTGTTTGGAACCAATTTAGCTGAATACGGATGGAACCACCACACTAATAGGAGATATCAGGAAAAATTATGAATTGGCAAAAAAGGACAATGTATGAGGCAGTGACACACACTGAGTGCACTACAACCATACGTGGTTGAAGCACACACTACAGGGTGAGCTGCACTCACACAGCAGACCTTGCAGACAGCGGTGAACAGTACAGATGCAGAGCACTGTGCACTAGCGCTGCAAGACCAAAAAAAATTCTCTATCTACTCCTATATAGTGTGTTTGGAACCAATTTAGCTGAATACGGATGGAACCACCACACTAATAGGAGATATCAGGAAAAATTATGAATTGGCAAAAAAGGACAATGTATGAGGCAGTGACACACACTGAGTGCACTACAACCAGACGTGGTTGAAGCACACACTACAGGGTGAGCTGCACTCACACACAGAGACCTTGCAGAAAGCGGTGAACAGCACAGAGAACTGTGCACTAGCACTGCAAGGCACAGCGATTTATAAAGTAGCTTGCGTAAAGCAGAATAGACCAAATAGGTAGCTAAAACTGTCCCTCAGAACAACAGCGTCCTATCCCTAACTGAATTCACAGCAGAGTGAGCTCAAAATGGCGGCGGCGGCTTTTATAGTGCATCATGACATCATTTCAGCAGCCAATCACAGCCATGCCATTAGTTAAGATGCCTACATGCCTAACAGGATGTGCCCACACTTCTTAGGATCCTCATTGGCTGAATAAAATGAAAATGGCTCATTGCATTATGGGAACTTCCGATTCCGGTATACGATATTGCAAAAGTATCGGAATTAAGTATCGGAATTCCGATACCTCGAATATCGGCTGATACCCGATATTTCAGTATCGGAATGCTCAACACTGTTCACAAGTCATTACCCTGGAAAGGATGTTCCTTAACATATTTCCCAGGAAAATCCATTTTGGTTTTGTTTTTGTATGTTTTATTGTGAGTCCGTAAAAGTGGCGTAATACCTCTGACATCATTGTTGACATCAGTGACCTGGGAGTCAGAAATGCTTCCAGGGGTCTTCCCCATGCTGTTACCATGTCATTTGAGCACTGTTCCCATCGATTTGGGTAATTTTTAGGCCCTCTGCAGACCGCCGGGGGAGCCGCCTGAAAAATGCTCGAGTTTCCCATAGACTTACATTGGGCTCTTTGCTCAGGTCGAGCACCTGAGTATTCTAATTTGCTCAACCCGAGCAACGAGTACTATTCGAGACCGACCCATCACTACAGTCAAGGTTCCTCAGCCGGGTGATGTCGGTCAACAGAAAGGGAACAGGTTGCGGTGGCACGGTTCTCAGACGTGTGCGCCAGTGACGTAGCAGAACCTCCGGAGGTGTCAGATGGGAGATTCACGGTCAGGTCAGCTGATGGCGTACGCAGAGCCCGAGGCCGTGGGCAGGATGAAACTGTGCCTGCTGAGCGAGCACAACAAGCACACACATCATGTCGACCTAGCTTCCTGTCCCACTTTTTAGGGGGCCGCGGAACACCACTCTTGAAGCCAGAGCAGTGTGAAAAGGTTGTTGGTTGGATAGCAGATAATGCTTCCAATCAGTTTGCCACTACCACCACCACCACCCTGTCTTCCACATGGTCCAGTCTCAGTAGCCGTGACTCTGGACCACATAATCCTCACCCTGATCTTCCTGCCTCCTACCATACCGAGTGCCCGGAGACAAGTGATCCTACACTTGGATACTCCGAAGAGCTGCTCACATTTCCATTTATAGATTATGGCCTCTCGCTCTGTCCACTTCAATCGGGGCAAGAGGAGAACGCATGTAGTGATGCCCAAAATTTTGAGCAGCCACGATCACACGAAGGCGACGGTGGGAATGTGCAATTACTGTTGCAAAAGGTGGATGATGATGAGACACAATTGCCAGCAAGTCAGAAAGAGGCCCAGGGTGCGTACGTGGAAGACGAGGTAGTGGACGATGAAGTCACTGACCAAACCTGGCAAAATAGCATGCATAGCAAGGAGAGCAGTGCAGAGAGGGAGAGAGGCGTATAACCACAACAGGCAGGAAGAAGCAGTGGGGTGGCCACAGACACAAGGCAGGCAACTGTTCCCCAAAACACCAATACGAGAGAAGTTGCCAGTCCAACTGTTAGTCTTCCAGAGTCTGGCTCTTTTTTAAAGACTGTCAAGATAACCCCACAAAAGGCTATTTGCAACATCTGCCTCGCCAGCATCAGCAGGGGCAGCAAAGCTACCAGCCTGACCACCACATGACAGCAAAGCACCTGACTAGTTGGCCAGGGATGGTATATTTCACTGACGGCACACTGGGTTAATATAATGGAAGCTGGGACCTAGTCGGACCTTGGGACGGAACACGTCCTCCCGACGCCGAGGATTGCGGGCCCTGGGTCAATCCGGGTTGCCCCCACATTCTAAAGCTCCTGCACCTCATCCTCCTCTTCAGCTTCCATCTCCGAAATGACCACATCAGCTGGAAGCTGAAAGCACTGCATCACTACCTCGGCCAAGTGGCAACAGGCTCTGCTGAAGCTTATCTGCTTAGGCGACAAACTGCACACTGCTGCAGGCATGGTCGTGTGTGACAATGGCCGGAACATGGTGGCGGCTCTGAGGATTGGCAACCTCACACAATAATGCCTGGCCCATGTGCTTAACCTCGTGGTCCAGCGGTTTCTCAAAACCTACCCAAAGCGGCCTGAGCTGCTTTTGAAAGTATGCCATGTGTGCCCATTTCAGAAAGTCAGCTACAGCTTCTGCTGCCCTGACAGTGCTTCAGCAGCGTTTGCAGCTTCCAGCTCACCGAGTGGTGTGCGATGTCACCACGCTTTGGAACTCAACGTTACATATGTTAGGTAGGATTTGTGATCAGCAGAGGGCAGTTGTTGAGTACCAGCTTCAACAGGCAGTTGGAATTCAGGTCTGCTTCCGCACATTAGAGCTGATGAGTGGGCATGGATGTCTGACATCTGTGCCGTCCTCCAAAACTTTGAGGACTCCACCAAGATGGTGAGCGGCGATGACGCCATAATTAGTGTCACCATCCCGCTTCTCTGTCTACTGAAATGCTCGTTGTTCACAATTAAAGAGGAGGCATTGCAGGCTGAGCACGATGAGATGGAGCATGAAACTTTACAGGGTGATTCCACACAGCCCAGTCTCACCTTATCTCAACGCAGATTGGGTGATAATGAGGAGGAAAAGGAGGAGAAGGAACAGGAACTGGTTTCCTGCGCTACAGACAGTACTATCCACACCACATTCATACCATCTGTTCAGCGTCGATGGTCTGAAAAGGGGGAGGACAAGGAGGAGGACCAGGATGAGGATGAGGATGAGGAGGACATGGACAGTTGTCCTCTTGGTGGGGAGAGGGAAGTCTTGGCTGTTGGCTGTCTGGCACGCATGGCTGACTTTATGTACCGCTGTCTTTTCTGTGACCCTCGCATTGTACGTATTTTGAGCAACAGTAATTACTGGTTGGTCACACTTCTAGATCCGTGCTACAAGGAGAACTTTCTATCTCTCCTTCCTGTGGCAGAGATATCTAATAAAATGTTGTAATACCAGAAGGCCCTTGTTGAAGAATTACTAAAAAAATCCCCAGCTGACAATGCTGGCGGCAGAGGTCACAGTTCCTTGGACAACCAAGGACTGCAGGTGAGAGAAACACAACTCCAATCCAGCAGAGGCAGAGGAACACTGTCAAAGGTGTGAGGAAGTTTTCTCAGACCCTACCAGCGCCCAGGCCCTTATGAGCGGGGTAGCATCTGCCTGTCAACTGAAAATACTGAAAATGCTGACAGGCTGACTCTTATCTAAATGAACAAGGGTTGGATTGGGCCAGACTTCTCGACACCTCTGGATGATAGCATCGTAACATAAACTCAAATCCAGTGTTTTTTTTTTAAGAGTATTCCCATGCAACCCTTCACACCCAGACAAGGGTATTAGTGTTGAGCGAATTTGTTCGACGAATGTTCGAAAGTTTCAAATTCGGCACGAATAAGGCACATTCGGATTCGTGTTCGCAAAGGCGAGCAAATTTTCTTAAAATCGGAAAAGTTTGACGAATTTGCGTGGAATCGTGAATACAGGGCAACCACGGCGATTTGAACAGTTTTGTTAGCATAGTGCAAGTGTATGATGAGCGGTGACATGTGCCAGGTGATTGTGGGGGCTGTGGAGAGCTTAGTACAGGTCAGATCAGCGGCACACTGTTTTGTTTTTTTTCATGAGGGCGGTAACTTTAACTGAGGAAAGCGCGGCCAGCCAATCATAACGCAGGAAGCATCTAAACTGTCCAGACATAAGGGCTTCTGCAATTGGCTGCAGAAATCACATGTCCTCTCAATATAAAAAGCAGCCATGTTCCCTCAGCGCCATTATATCCATGTCACTGCTGGAGACAGATGCAGCCCAGTGTTCTCCTGTGTAATGTAGTGTAGATAATTCCTTGCCTGTGTACCTCTGCAACAGCTGGTGCAGCACATTTTTGGTGTTCTTGTGCAAGTACTGAGATTCTGACAGAAACAGAGGGCCCATGCCATACAATAGTGCTGTGCACCGCTGGTATAGAGCTCCATGTCTCAGTATACCTTGAATCTTTTTTTGCACTTGCTAATGTGATCAAGCAAGCGCAGTGCATCTTTTCATTTAATGGGGTTGAAATTGTGCTCTGCACAGTCTGCAGAGCTTCTTATTGCAGAGCACAAAATCTGTTTTTTTTTTTTTTTGCTTTTTTTCTGTTGCTATTGAAAGCTGTGTGCACTAAAGTTTTTTTAGTATCAGAGACTATTTTATGATGTGGACCATCCCTATCTGTGTATTGGTGGTGAAAGATCAGTGTCCCAAAGTCATTTAACCCCTGAAAAACAACAGTTACTTATTCAAATCTGTGAAAAGTGTCTATTTGCCCGCTTTGATGCCCGTTCTGATGCACAGAACTCATTTGGGCCAGGCTGGAGTGACCTGTTTTTGACGTGGGACATCACTATGTTTATAGTAGTGGTGTGAGATCAGTGGCCCAAAATCATTTAACTCGTAAAACACACCCGTTACTTATTCAAATCTGTGAAAAGTTGCTATTTGCCTGCTTTATGCCCGTTCTGATGACCAAAGCCCATTTTGGCAAGGCTGGAGTTACCTGAATTTTATGCGGGCCATCACTAGATATGAAATGCTGATGTGAGATCAGTGGCCCAAAGTCATTTAATCCCTGAAAAGCGCAAATTACTTATTCAAATCTGTGCAAAAATGTCTATTTGCCCGTTCTGATGCCCAGAACTCATTTGGGCCAGTCTGGAGTGACCTGTTTTTGACGTGAAAATGCATTCACCAGGAAATGTCATTTTAACATTTTACAACCTTATCTGGCCATGTGGTGTATGAGATATCATCAGACACATTGTGTTTCATTTATGAAGGAGGTGGCCTTTACTATTCTTAAAGGGCCAGCAGTCGGCCCTCACTATTCTTAGAGAACCATCAGCCGGCGATGTTTTATTGTTCCTATTACTAAAGAGTGGGTCTCCTATACTGTTATTGTGTATGCAGTGAGTGCCAGGGCTGCCCAAAATTTGGACGCACCCCAATACCACTTTGAAATCTTGGATGCACCCCAATACCGCTTTGAAGAGACTTAGAGGAGGACCTTCTGAAAACAATATTCCCATTATTAGGAAGTAGGTCTCCCATTGTGTTTGCCTATGCAGTGAATGCAAGGGTTGCCAGAAATGTGGAGGCACTCCAATGCCCCTTGGAAGAGACGTAGAGGGTCTCATAAAAAAATATTCCCATTATTAGGAAGTGGGTCTCCCATAGTGTTGACCTATGCAGTGAATGCAAGGGCTGCCAAAAATTGGGAGGCACTCCAATGCCCCTTGGAAGAGACGTGGAGGAGGGCCTCATAAAAAATGTTCCCATTAGAAAAGAAGCGGGCCTCCTTTACTTGTAATTCCCATGCAATAAGTCTATGGGCTAACAAAAATTTACCCCTGGGGGGTATACATGAACACACTGTATAAAATATATTTTTTACGAGCATCATAAACACCATTTAAAAAAATTAAATGGTCACCCAGGTGATATGGTGGTGGAGGATGAGGAGAAAGGAGAGGACAAGAGCAAATAGCCAAAATCAGGAAGCGTATACCCATGTCTGGGTGTGAAAAGGTTCATGGGAATACATCTCCCAAGAAAAGACACTGGATTTGAGTTTATGTTACGCTGCTATCATTCGGTGGTGTTGAGAAGTCTGGCCCAATCCAGCCCTTGTTCATTTTTATAAGAGTCAGCCTGTCAGCATTTTCAGTTGACAGGCGGATGTGCTTATCAATTATAATTCCACCACTGGCACTAAAAACCCGCTCTGATTAAACACTGACGGCAGGGCAGGCCAGGACCTCCAAAGCATAGAGAGCCAGTTCATTCCAAGTATCCAGCTTGGATACCCAATAATTATGAGGCACAGCGGAATCACGGAGGACGTTGGTACGGTCGGCAAGGTACTCCCTCAGCATCTTCCCAAACTTTGCACTCCTTGTGATAGTACCCCGCGCCTCAGGGCCTGTGCAATGGGAGGGGCTGAGAAAACTCTCCCAGAACTTTGATAGTGTTCCCCTACCTCTGCTGGATTGAAGTTGTGTCTCTCTCGCCTGTACTCCTTGATTTTCCAAAGAAGTGTGCCCTCTGCCGACAACGTTTTCAGATGGTAATTTTTTTATTAGTTCCGCAACAAGGGCCATCTGGTACAGCCCCATTTTTGTGGACCTGTCCGCCTCAGGAATAAAAGATATAAAGTTCTCCTTGTAGCGTGGATCTACAAGAGTCACCAACCAGTAATGACTGTCACCCAAAATTTTGAGAATGCGAGGGTCATGGGAAAGGCAGCGTAACATAGTAGTCTGGCATGCATGGCTGAGTTTAACAGGCAAGACTTCCGTGTCCTCACCTTGAGGATGACTGACCATGCTCTCCTCCTCCTCCTCCTCTCTGTCCTCTTGCCATCCAAGCTGAACAGACAGTTTGACAGCTGTGCAGGTAGTACCGTCTATAGCACAAGAAACTAGCTCCTGTCCTTCCTCTTCCTCATTGTCACCCAATCCACGTTGGGATGAGATGAGGCTGGGCTGTGTGTAATCACCCTGTATGGTTCCTTGCTCCATCTCATTCCTTGCTTGACACACACTGTAATGTCGTAGTAGTCATGTTGGTTGTGGCATTAAAGTGATTGGCTGGCGTCAATTTAAGACCCGGTAACGGTATGCTTGTCACAGTCTACCCCGGAAACAGTCAGAGTAGGCAGAGGTGCTGCTCTCCCTACTCTGCGTACTCAGCAGAAGTTCTAATTGCACCCCCCCCAAAAAAAAAATGTAAATAATTGTCGGGGTCGCAGAAGAGCAGATCTCAAAACTTTCCAGCCTTTACATAGTAATTTTTCTCCTGCTGAAGTCCTAGATTCCTCTTTCATTGCCCCATAAAGTGTGATGCCAACAAAAGTGCCCACAAAAACAGTATGATACCCCCATGGGAATTCCTCCACATGCACAGTATAATAACCATACTGTACCCCACCTCAACTCCCAAGGTAAAGTATGCTAACCCCAAAAAAGTTTGATCCCCCAACTGTGACCCCCATACAGCCCTTCATGCAGTATTATGGGCCTATATACAGTATAATGGCCCCGCACAAACCTTTAGACACCACAGAGTATAGTGCACTCGCCATGGTCCTCCTCACAGTATAAAGCACTCGCTATGGTCCGCCACACATTATAATGCACTTGCCATGGTCCTCCACACAGTATAATGCGCTCGCCATGGTCCTCCACACAGTATAATGCACTCTCGATGTTCCTCCACACAGCATAATGCACTTGCCATGGTCCTCCACACAGTATAATGCACTCGCCATGGTCCTCCACACAGTATAATGCACTCCCCATGGTCCTCCACACAGTATAATGCACTCCCCATGGTCCTCCACACAGAATATTGCACTCCCCATGGTCCTGTATGCAGTATAATGTAGCCCACCATAGGGTAAAAATGCGACCCCCACCATAGGGTAAAAATGCAGCCCCCACCATAGGGTAAAATGCAGCCCCAGTCCTCCAGTATTATTAGTACTCACTGATCAAACACTCCCTCGCTACCTTCAAGTCCACACTCACTGTAGCAAAACACATATTTCTCATCTCTCATATCCTCCCTGTCTCACAACCCCAAACAACTATTCAAAACCTTCAATTCTCTCCTCCATCCCCCAGTGTCTCCGCCCTCTCCTCTTATTTCAGCTGAAGACTTTGCCTCATTCTTCAAGCAGAAGATTGACACCATCAGAAAAAGCTTTTCATAAAGTTCCCACAGCCTCTCCCCACACCTACACAATCATCCTCCTCCATAACCACCTTCTCTACCATTATGGATGATCAACTTTCCTCCTTACTCTCCAAATCACAACTCACCATCTGTTAACTTGACCCAATCCGATCCCACCTCATCCCAAACCTTACCACTATCTTCATCCCAACTTTAGCCCACCTTTTCAACTTGTCAATAACAACTGGAGTCTTTCCCTCATGCTTCAAACATGCCTCGACCACACCCAACCTCAAAAAGCCCTCCCTTGTCCTATCCTCTCTGACTAGCTATCGCTCCATATCACTTCTCCCCTATGCATCAAAACTACTGGAACAACACGTTCATTCTGAACTGTCCTCCCACCTCTCCTCCTGCTCCCTCTTCGACCACCTACAATCTGGTTTCCGACCGCACCATTTTACTGAAACTGCACTGACTAAAGTCACCAATGTTGTGGTGACTCTTCTTTGTTATTAGGGATAACTTTGGAATAGACAGCAAAGGGTCTTCACATTGCCAGTGAGATTCAAACTAAAATACTTCATCGATGAAGGGAGAGAGACAAAATACATGTGACATGCATTGTCGGCAGGTAGAGTCTTATGTGTGGCAGCTAAGACTCACCACTATTGATGAGCGAGCACTAAAATGCTCGAGTACTCGTTGCTCGGTTCGAGCAAATTGGAATACTCGGGTGCTCGACTCGAGCAACGAACCAAATGTAAGTCTATGGGAAACTCGAGCATTTTTCACGCGGCTCCCCCCGGCAGTCTGCAGAGGGCCTAAAAATTGCCGAAATCGATGGTAACAGTGCTCAAATGACATGGGAGCAGCATGGGGAAGACCCCTGGAAGCATCTCCGACTCCCATATCAGTGCTGTCAACAGCGTTGTCAGATTATTGCGCCACTTTTACTGACTCACAATAAAACATACAAAAACGAAACCAAAACGGATTTTCCTGGGAAATATGTTAAGGAACATCCTTTACAGGGTAATGATTTGTATATAAGGCAAAATAAATAACCAAAAACAAAAATACTCCTCCACACCTTGGGAATGACCACCTAACCACAAACACCTGGACAGGTGAATGTGGCCAGGGACGGTACGGAGCCAGTCCACTGCTTTTTTTGCTGAGTTGTATTTCACCACAGCCATATTCTTTAGCTTGGTGAAAGGACTTGTGAAACCATATTTACCCAGCTGTCATTTCTCCCAGGAAGTCCTCTAATGCTGCTTTCGCTTGAAATGTGGCCTTTTAGGCTCGTGGAGGCGGAAGTTTTTCATAACCTCATGTCGGCAGCAGCCAGGTGTCCATACTCGGTCCCCAGCCACCACTGTTTTTCCCGGTGTCGTCTCCGACTTCCACAAGCACGGGTCCCACGACATTACCCGTGCCCTCCCCAGTGCACTTACTGGGTGGGACTGCCTAACCACAAACACGTGGACAGGTGAATGTTGCCAGGGACAGTACGGAGCCAGTCCACAGCTTTTTTTGCTGAGTTGTATTTCACCACAGCCATATTCTTTATCTCAGTGAAAGGACTGGCATGGAGGGAAACCGTATATACTCTAGGTGTCATTTCTCCCAGGAAGTCCTCTAAGGCAGCTTTTGCAGAAGCAATGGCAGCCCGTCCAACATCAACTCGCACTTCTTGGTGGTGCTTTGACACACAAACATCTTTCTTTGCGCATATAATTTCATGACTACAGAGTTGGGCAATGGCCTGATCTGCAATCCAGTTTGAGAAATAACATGCATAAGCACGTCCGATCCACATTAAAAAAATAGCCATAAAGTGTCCGGGAACCTTCCCCCACACTTTTCTTAGCCACGGCTGCTTCTCGGCACCAGAAAACCGGAGACTCCTCCGGTGGGCCCTGGCTTCTCCTTCAGGAGAGTTCATAGTGCCGAGGTGAGGACATGATGATGATAGATGCCAACATCTGCTTAGTTTTCTGTTACTTGGAATGCAAGCGCAAGTATGCAGCCAGCCAGCCACCCACCCACAGGCTCAAATACTAAACTGCCAGATTTCAGGGCAGCTGCTTGCACTTGAAATGGGGCCTTTTAGGCTCGTGGAGGCGGATGCTTTTCACAGCCTCATGCCGGCGGCGGCCGGGTGTCAATACTCGGTCCCCAGCCGCCACTATTTCTCCCGGTATCGTCTCCGCCTTCCACAAGCACGGGTTCCACAACATTACCTGTGCCCTCCCCAGTGAACTTACTGGGAAGGACCGCCTACCCACAAGCACGTGGTCAAGTGAATGTGGCCTGGGATGGTACGGAGCCAGTCCACAGCTTTTTTTGCTGAGTTGTATTTCACCACAGCCATATTCTTTAGCTTGCTGAAAGGACTTGGGAAACCATATCTAGTCCAGCTGTCCTTTGTCCCAGGAAGTCCTCTAAAGCTGCTTTCACTTGAAATGTGGCCTTTTAGGCTCGTGGAGGCGGAAGCTTTTCACAACCTCATGCCTCGTGTCCATACTCGGTCACCAGCCGCCACTATTTCTCCCGGTGTTGTCTCCCCCTTTTACAAGTCGGGTCCCTGAACATTACTGCTGGTGCTTTTCTGTGGGACTCTGCTTGCCTCCTAACAGCCTGGAATATTTCCAGTAAACTATGGTATGACGCCATGGTATTAGCACTGCCCCCAGTACCAGTAGCGAAGCCTTCCCCAATTTCCTTCTCAAGAATTTTATTTGGTAGACTGAGTGGCTGCCCAAATACATTAGTTTATCACAAAGGAGCTGAAGATAGAGTGGCAGTAGGTGCAAGTTTCTCCAGCCTGTTAGATATCAGAGGGTGAACGGCAGCACATTGGATCAGTGGTTAGCACTGAAGCCTTGCAGTGCTGGGATCCTGGGTTCAAATACAAGCAAGGACAACATCTGCAAGGATTTTGTATGTTCTCCCTGTGTTTGCGTGGGTTTCCACCTCAGTAAAAAAGCAGCCATAGAGTGTCCGGGAACCTTCCCACACACTTTTCTTTAGCCAGGACTGCTTCTCGGCAGGGTTGGACGGTCCCACCAGAGAATCCTCTGGTGTGCCCTGGTTTCTACATCAGGAGAGTTCATAATAGCGCTAACATTGCAGCTGCTATGGGGCTCTTGAGCGGGGGAGAAAGGTTAGCCCTCAGCATCAAATCCTCTGGTGGGCCCAATGTTTTTCAATCTGAAACAGCTTCTCAGTGGGAGTTATATTTCACCACAGCCATATTCTTTAGCTCGGTGAAAGGACTGCCATAGAGGGAAACTGTATCTACTCCGGCTGTCATTTCTCCGTCACCTGGTTCCGCCCATTGTCACACACGACCATGTCTGGCTGTATGTTCAGCGGTGAGAGCCACAGATCAAGCTGCTGTGTTCCAGCTTTCAACAAATCTGCAGCGGCATAGAAGTTACATCATTCCAACCACAACAAACTTTTAACCCTTCAGTGCCAGTGTTCTCAGAGTTCGTTCTCAACAATGAGTGAACATTTAAACTCCTTGTGAACAGCCTATACAGCTTGTACTGACATTCACACAAGGATTATTATTCCACAACAGGAGAATTGTAGACTCTCACTTAGAAGATGCGGTGTGTAGTGACGCGCCCCCTGGGCCTCTGTTGTGTAGCGTTGCGCACGCGGGGACTACCCGGAGCCGGATCTGATAGGGGTAGTAGTCCTCGTGGCGACGATCCGGTCCGTGCCCAGGGTGTCAAACCAAGTGGCAGAATTTAGTAGAAGATGTTATAGTGTTCGAATACGCCACCCGTTGAATGCGGTTATGAAGCCGCCGCTGCAGGGCAGACCGCTGAGGCCGGTGGTACGGTTGTGCAGCGTGGATAGTATAACCCCCAACGGGAGGGGTATGGCCTCAGGGCAGCGGACGTGGATGATGGGGATAGCAGAATTGCACGCAGGCACTAGGAACCACTCAGAGACAGTGCGGTGTAGTTCAGGGTCTTTACTGGTGGCAAAGGTAGACCCTCCCGGGAGTACTCGCTGGCGATCGGGGCCTGGTCAGTCTGTGAGCAGATAGAATCTCCCCCGGCCAGGCGGAGTTGTAGGCCTCCCCGACTTATTGTACTCTCCCTGGCTACCTTGCTAGAAGCGGGTAAAAGTAGCCCACGTCCCTGAGTGTACCGTGTGGTGCTCACCCGTATGGCCGGTGACTCGGGGCCTTCTGGTAGCCTCCGCTCCACAACGGCGGTGCTGGTCCCTTGCGTGTGACCGTGCCTTCGGGTTTCTTGGCCAGAGGACCTGAAATCCCCTGCCGGTCGGTTTCTGCTGCTGGGTATGGATCAGTCCCCACTGCCTCGGACTCCGTGTCCGGTGAGATCTCTTCAGTCAGGACGAGCTCTACAGCTTCCAGTCTCTGACCCCTTTTATCACTGCTCCCACATAGCTCCTGATCTTGCTCTCTCTGTATCTGCTCCACTCCAGACCAGACTGTGTCTCTGTCTGGGACTCCTCTTCTTCTCCTCTAACCCCGCCTCAGCCCCAGTTTATATAGGGGAAGTTCTTCCCCTCCCAGGACTGGGCAGGAAGTGTTGCATGCTTAGGGTTCCTGACCAGGAGACCTCCCACCTGCTCTCAGACGTAATATTGCTATTACTGTGGTAACCAGACCCCTGGGGTGCCACATTCCCCCCTAGTAAAATTTAGTACTCCGGGACTAAACATATTTTTGAAAACATAACAGGGTATAAACAGGAACAATACAATAAGGGAAAACACGTTAGGGCGGTCACAGCGTGTCCGCAACCGGGTGCAGTTTTTGAAGCAATAAGGGTGTCCATTTCACCAAAGAACAGGGAGCCGTAACCAGGTGGCGGTCTGTCCTACCCCGAGTCTTTAGCAGTCTTAGTCCATTCCTGGGTTACGCTCCAAACATATATACAAAGAATTCCGGTTAATCCACAAAAGACACCTATAAAATAACTGGAAAAACATAATTATTTACAAGCAACAGTAAACAGGTAAATACCAATAAAACAGTCTGAACACTTTAGATCCTCCAACGTACTGGCAACTGGCCTCTAGTGGCCCTAGTAGACCTACGGAGCTTACTGACCGGTCCTAAGCTACAGGGTGTAGGAGCTGTCAAAGGTAAGCTGGGCAGCTGTCTACGGGTTCTTTGGCTCACTAGGGGCACGGCAGGCTCACTATAAGCAGAGGGTCGATTCTCCTGGTCTGCTTGTGTGGGGTCTTCTGCCTCCTGGACCGGCTGCTCTTCCAGCTCTACCTGTTTTTCCGTAGGCACTTGGGATGCTGGCTGGAGGAAGGTGAGGACGGGTACCACAACAGCGCCATTTACTTGTGTCCAAGACCGAGGGAAGTCTCCGAGTACAGTACTGACCATTTCTTCCCTTTCCTCTGCGGATCGAGGGTTTTCTTGATCTTCTTCAGGGTTTCGTAGCTGCTCGGGACACTTCTTCAGGTGATCTCGGGAGACAATGGCTGTGGTTTCTCCTCCATCCTTACTGATTGTGCAGATTTTTGGGTTTTCATGGCTTGATGGCAGTACGGTGTACGGGTCCTTCTCCCACTGGTCGTCCAACTTGTGGAGCCGTCTCTTCCTTTTCAAGACCTGCTCTCCAGGTACCAGGGGAACAGCGGGAGCATACTGGTTGTAAGTCTTCTCCTGTCTTTCTCTTGCTTGATAGAGACTTCGCTCAACGCTCTCCTGTACTTTCCGGTACTGCTGCTGCCTCTCTGTGTCCCAGTCTGCTTCTGGTGAAGTGTCCTCGGGTGTCAGGACTCCCATATCCAGATCAACAGGCAGCTTACCAGGTCTTGCTCTCATTAGGTAAGCCGGGGTACAGTTGGTAGAACCTACAAGGATGTGGTTGTATAGGTCCACCAGATCAGGCAGTTTCTCAGGCCACAGACTGCGTTCTTCCAGGGGCAACGTTTTCAGAAGGTCTATCACCACCTGGTTCATCTTCTCGCAGAGTCCATTGGTTTGCGGATGATAGGGTGTTGTTCTTATCTTCCGGCAGCCATACAGAGTGCAGAACTCCTGGAAGACTTCCGCTTCAAAGGCAGGTCCCTGGTCCGTCAGCACCTGCTCTGGGTATCCGTGTGGACGGCAGAAGTCCTGCTGAAAGGCTCTAGCTGCTGTTTGAGCCGTTAAGTCCTTGACGGGGACTACAACCAAGAACCGGGAGTAGTGATCCACGATGGTTAACGCATAGACGTAGCCACTTCTGCTGGGGGTCAGTTTTACATGATCCAAGGCTACCAGTTCCAACGGCTGCCTGGTGACGATGGACTGCAGGGGAGTCTTCTGACTGGCACGGTCCTTCCTTCTTAGGTTGCATGGGCCACAGTCTCTGCACCACCTCTCGATGGTTCCTCTCATGCCTACCCAGTGGAACCGCCCGCGCAGCAGGAACTCCAGCTTCTTCCATCCGAAGTGCCCAGCTCCGTCGTGGTATGCCTCCAGTACCATAGCCGCGTCTCTTCTTGGCACCACTACTTGCCAGATCAGTTCATGCGTCCGGGAGTTAACCATTCTACGGCACAACTTCCCCTTGTAAAGGAACAGTCGACTCTTCTCAGCCCACAGTTGCTTGGTTTCCTCCGGAGCGTCTGGGTCAAGGCGAGCATCTGGCTGAGTCAGCATCTCCTTCACCAGTCGGACGGCGGGGTCACTGTCTTGCGTTTCCGCCCAGTTGTAATGAGGTAAGGGGTTGAACGTAGCGGATTGCTTACCCCTTACACGGTGGGAATACTGGGTAGTCCCATGACGGTGGAACGCGGGGAGTTCAACTTCTTCCAGTTCCTCTGGATCTTCCCCTACGTCCGGTAGGTTTGGCATTCTGGACAAGGCATCCGCGTTGGTATTGGAGCGTCCTGCCCGGTATTTGATCGTGAATTCATAGTTGGACAGGCGGGCCATCCATCTCTGCTCCAGGGCACCGAGTCTTGCAGTGTCCAGGTGTGTCAACGGGTTGTTATCCGTGTACACGGTGAACCGGGAAGAGGCGAGGTAGTGCTTAAAGCGTTCGGTGACTGCCCACACCACTGCCAGGAACTCTAGCTTGAATGAGCTGTAATTCTCAGGGTTTCTTTCGGTGGGTCGCAGTTTTCGGCTGGCATAAGCAATTACCCGTTCTCTCCCCTGCTGGATCTGGGACAGTACGTCTCCTAGCCCGATGTTACTTGCGTCGGTGTAGAGGATAAAGGGCTGGCTGTAATCAGGGTATCAATAGCAAAAAGAACTTCGGCACTCCATACATGAAAATATAAGAAATATTGTATCTAGACTAATGTCATTTTGAAAAATGAAGGTTTTTTGCGCATAATTTGGCCAATTTATGTGTGCCCATCAACCACGACATGGTCACCTTCGTATGATGGGAAACTACGCTATGCTACCACTGGATATGCCACTCTTGGGCTGTAAGCCTGTATGGACAATATGTCTCTGCTTGGGCTTTTAACCTACAATGTATGGGCTGGTAGAGCTAGTTAAAACCACCTGTGACTGAATGGGAGGGACACATGGTCATTGGTCAGAAAAAAGGCTGTCAAACTTCTAATAGTGTGAACACGTACCTGCTGCAATGCTCCAGGAGCGGGATCCCAAAAATGATTAATAGAAAAAAGAGAGGGGTCGCTCACTGGTCTATTCGGGTGCTCTGAAGAAAAGAGTAATCTCAATAGCAAAAAGAACTTCGGCACTCCATACATGAAAATATAAGAAATATTGTATCTAGACTAATGTCATTTTGAAAAATGAAGGTTTTTTTGCGCATAATTTGGCCAATTTATGTGTGCCCATCAACCACGACAAGGTCACCTTCGTATGATGGGAAACTACGCTATGCTACCACTGGATATGCCACTCTTGGGCTGTAAGCCTGTATGGACAATATGTCTCTGCTTGGGCTTTTAACCTACAATGTATGGGCTGGTAGAGCTAGTTAAAACCACCTGTGACTGAATGGGAGGGACACATGGTGAGAAAAAAGGCTGTCAAACTTCTAATAGTGTGAACACGTACCTGCTGCAATGCTCCAGGAGCGGGATCCCAAAAATGATTAATAGAAAAAAGAGAGGGGTCGCTCACTGGTCTATTCGGGTGCTCTGAAGAAAAGAGTAATCTCAATAGCAAAAAGAACTTCGGCACTCCATACATGAAAATATAAGAAATATTGTATCTAGACTAATGTAATTTTGAAAATTGAAGGTTTTTTGCGCATAATTTGGCCAATTTATGTGTGCCCATCAACCACGACAAGGTCACCTTCGTATGATGGGAAACTACGCTATGCTACCACTGGATATGCCACTCTTGGGCTGTAAGCCTGTATGGACAATATGTCTCTGCTTGGGCTTTTAACCTACAATGTATGGGCTGGTAGAGCTAGTTAAAACCACCTGTGACTGAATGGGAGGGACACATGGTCAGAAAAAAGGCTGTCAAACTTCTAATAGTGTGAACACGTACCTGCTGCAATGCTCCAGGAGCGGGATCCCAAAAATGATTAATAGAAAAAAGAGAGGGGTCGCTCACTGGTCTATTCGGGTGCTCTGAAGAAAAGAGTAATCTCAATAGCAAAAAGAACTTCGGCACTCCATACATGAAAATATAAGAAATATTGTATCTAGACTAATGTCATTTTGAAAAATGAAGGTTTTTTGCGCATAATTTGGCCAATTTATGTGTGCCCATCAACCACGACAAGGTCACCTTCGTATGATGGGAAACTACGCTATGCTACCACTGGATATGCCACTCTTGGGCTGTAAGCCTGTATGGACAATATGTCTCTGCTTGGGCTTTTAACCTACAATGTATGGGCTGGTAGAGCTAGTTAAAACCACCTGTGACTGAATGGGAGGGACACATGGTGAGAAAAAAGGCTGTCAAACTTCTAATAGTGTGAACACGTACCTGCTGCAATGCTCCAGGAGCGGGATCCCAAAAATGATTAATAGAAAAAAGAGAGGGGTCGCTCACTGGTCTATTCGGGTGCTCTGAAGAAAAGAGTAATCTCAATAGCAAAAAGAACTTCGGCACTCCATACATGAAAATATAAGAAATATTGTATCTAGACTAATGTCATTTTGAAAAATGAAGGTTTTTTGCGCATAATTTGGCCAATTTATGTGTGCCCATCAACCACGACAAGGTCACCTTCGTATGATGGGAAACTACGCTATGCTACCACTGGATATGCCACTCTTGGGCTGTAAGCCTGTATGGACAATATGTCTCTGCTTGGGCTTTTAACCTACAATGTATGGGCTGGTAGAGCTAGTTAAAACCACCTGTGACTGAATGGGAGGGACACATGGTCAGAAAAAAGGCTGTCAAACTTCTAATAGTGTGAACACGTACCTGCTGCAATGCTCCAGGAGCGGGATCCCAAAAATGATTAATAGAAAAAAGAGAGGGGTCGCTCACTGGTCTATTCGGGTGCTCTGAAGAAAAGAGTAATCTCAATAGCAAAAAGAACTTCGGCACTCCATACATGAAAATATAAGAAATATTGTATCTAGACTAATGTCATTTTGAGAAATGAAGGTTTTTTGCGCATAATTTGGCCAATTTATGTGTGCCCATCAACCACGACAAGGTCACCTTCGTATGATGGGAAACTACGCTATGCTACCACTGGATATGCCACTCTTGGGCTGTAAGCCTGTATGGACAATATGTCTCTGCTTGGGCTTTTAACCTACAATGTATGGGCTGGTAGAGCTAGTTAAAACCACCTGTGACTGAATGGGAGGGACACATGGTCAGAAAAAAGGCTGTCAAACTTCTAATAGTGTGAACACGTACCTGCTGCAATGCTCCAGGAGCGGGATCCCAAAAATGATTAATAGAAAAAAGAGAGGGGTCGCTCACTGGTCTATTCGGGTGCTCTGAAGAAAAGAGTAATCTCAATAGCAAAAAGAACTTCGGCACTCCATACATGAAAATATAAGAAATATTGTATCTAGACTAATGTCATTTTGAAAAATGAAGGTTTTTTGCGCATAATTTGGCCAATTTATGTGTGCCCATCAACCACGACAAGGTCACCTTCGTATGATGGGAAACTACGCTATGCTACCACTGGATATGCCACTCTTGGGCTGTAAGCCTGTATGGACAATATGTCTCTGCTTGGGCTTTTAACCTACAATGTATGGGCTGGTAGAGCTAGTTAAAACCACCTGTGACTGAATGGGAGGGACACATGGTCAGAAAAAAGGCTGTCAAACTTCTAATAGTGTGAACACGTACCTGCTGCAATGCTCCAGGAGCGGGATCCCAAAAATGATTAATAGAAAAAAGAGAGGGGTCGCTCACTGGTCTATTCGGGTGCTCTGAAGAAAAGAGTAATCTCAATAGCAAAAAGAACTTCGGCACTCCATACATGAAAATATAAGAAATATTGTATCTAGACTAATGTCATTTTGAAAAATGAAGGTTTTTTTGCGCATAATTTGGCCAATTTATGTGTGCCCATCAACCACGACAAGGTCACCTTCGTATGATGGGAAACTACGCTATGCTACCACTGGATATGCCACTCTTGGGCTGTAAGCCTGTATGGACAATATGTCTCTGCTTGGGCTTTTAACCTACAATGTATGGGCTGGTAGAGCTAGTTAAAACCACCTGTGACTGAATGGGAGGGACACATGGTCAGAAAAAAGGCTGTCAAACTTCTAATAGTGTGAACACGTACCTGCTGCAATGCTCCAGGAGCGGGATCCCAAAAATGATAAATAGAAAAAAGAGAGGGGTCGCTCACTGGTCTATTCGGGTGCTCTGAAGAAAAGAGTAATCTCAATAGCAAAAAGAACTTCGGCACTCCATACATGAAAATATAAGAAATATTGTATCTAGACTAATGTCATTTTGAAAAATGAAGGTTTTTTGCGCATAATTTGGCCAATTTATATGTGCCCATCAACCACGACAAGGTCACCTTCGTATGATGGGAAACTACGCTATGCTACCACTGGATATGCCACTCTTGGGCTGTAAGCCTGTATGGACAATATGTCTCTGCTTGGGCTTTTAACCTACAATGTATGGGCTGGTAGAGCTAGTTAAAACCACCTGTGACTGAATGGGAGGGACACATGTTCAGAAAAAAGGCTGTCAAACTTCTAATAGTGTGAACACGTACCTGCTGCAATGCTCCAGGAGCGGGATCCCAAAAATGATTAATAGAAAAAAGAGAGGGGTCGCTCACTGGTCTATTCGGGTGCTCTGAAGAAAAGAGTAATCTCAATAGCAAAAAGAACTTCGGCACTCCATACATGAAAATATAAGAAATATTGTATCTAGACTAATGTCATTTTGAAAAATGAAGGTTTTTTGCGCATAATTTGGCCAATTTATGTGTGCCCATCAGGGCACAATCAGGGTATGCCAGGATTTCATCCCCCGTGAGGGCCATCTTCAGCTGGCGGAAGGACTCTTCTTCCAGCTTCTCCCATCTGAAGGGCGGCTTCTGGTTCTTGGCCTTCCTGGACTGGCCTATCAGGAGGTCCTGCATAGGAGCTGCCTTTTTGGTGAAACCGGGAATGAATCTTCGGTAGTAGCCTACCAACCCGAGGAACTGCCGTACTTCCCTTACGCTAGAGGGTCTTGGCCATTCCTTAATCGCGGTGATCTTATCAGGGTCGGGAGCCACTCCGTCAGCACTCACCACGTGTCCCAGGTACTGCACTTTTGGTTTTAGCAGGTGACACTTCGACGGTTTCACCTTCAGACCGTAGTTTGCCAGGGCTTCAAACACTTCCGCCAGGTGTTTCAGGTGGTCCTCGTAGGTTTTGGAATAAACTATAACATCGTCCAGGTACAGCAGGACCGTCTCAAAGTTCCGGTGTCCCAGACAGCATTCCATCAATCGTTGGAAGGTTCCTGGTGCGTTGCAGAGTCCGAACGGCATGCAGGTAAACTCGCTAAGTCCCATCGGGGTGGTGAATGCGGTCTTCTCCCGGTCCGCCTCTGCTACAGGAACCTGCCAGTAACCGCTAGTGAGATCCAAAGTGGAGAAGAAGTTAGCAGATTTTAAAGCAGCCAAAGACTCCTCTATCCTTGGTAAGGGGTACGCATCTTTGTGTGTGATACGGTTGATTTTCCGGTAGTCCACACACATTCTCATGGTGTTGTCTTTTTTTTTAACCAAGACTAGTGGAGCTGCCCAGGGGCTACAGCTATCCCTGATTACCCCAGCCTCCTTCATGTCTCTAAGCATCCCCTTGGCGTGTTGGTAGTGTGCAGGGGGTACGGGTCGGTATCTCTCCTTTATGGGAGGATGGTCTCCCGTGGGGATGTGGTGTTCTACCCCCTTTACTCGCCCGAAGTCTAACGGGTGTTTACTAAACACTCTCTCGTACTCTTGAACCACCCGATAGACTCCCTGTTTCTGGTGTGAGGGAGTGGAGTCAGTACCCAAATGTAGTTGCTGACACCAGTCCTCCATTTGTTGCTTAGAGCCGTTACCTTCCTCTGGTTGAGATGGAGGCAAGGGTTCCACGGCCTGTACAGAATTCTGGTTTATGGTGAACAATTTGGCTAGCGTGGCATACCGGGGCAGGTGTACTTCTCTCTCCCCGATATTTATGATGCGAACGGGCACCCTCCCATGGCGTACATCGACCACCCCCCGTGCTGTCAAAATGGTGGGCCTACTGTCTGAGTAGACTGGTTCCACCATTGCCTGGTAATCTCTACCTCTCAGACCAATAGCTGCCCGGCACCAAATCATCATTCCACTTTTCGGGGGCATGGCAATAGGGAAAGGGTCACACATTCTCACGCTACCAATCTCACCACCGGAGAGTTCCACCTGTTGCCGTCGCATCAGTGCCCGGATCTCTTTTTGGAGCACTCGCTGCTGGCCGGAACTGGCGTTCTTGGCAACCTGCTGTAAAATGAGAATCACCTCTGCAAGACAATTTTCAATCACATTAGTTCCTAGAGTTATCTTTGGGTGACTCTCGCGCTTGTCAATGTCCACAATGATCAGTCCCTGTGCTGCCAGTTCGACTTTACCGATTTTAATGGTCACCTCTTTAAATCCGATCTGTGGCACGGGCTGACCATTGCTGGCGATGATACTCAAGTCGTCGTCAGGGTAGCGGATTATATCCGAGTCATTCCAGTACTGCTTGAAGAGCACGTACGGGATGGTGGTGACCTGTGACCCGGTGTCCAGTAGGGCACTCATAGGAATGCCATCCAGTACCACAGGCAAGACTGGACGTCCTCCCACGTATTTGTCACGCCAGTTCGATGGGCCTGGTGATCTTATTCCTAGGGGTTGGCCCTCTACCCCAGGTTGTGCCAGTTTAAAGGACAGTTGTTATGTTCTGCTACCAGAGCTAAGGAAAGAGAGGAGATCTGTCCCTACGATAGAACTCAGCTTAATCCCTACGATGTAACAGGGGACCTGATCCTGCGATCAGACCTGCTAAAGTCCTAAGCTAGTCTGTACGGAGACCTATAGATGTGGGGAAGGAATCCCTACAAGTACTAAGGACTGGGAGGAATATGGGACACCTCCTAACAGAAATAGTAGCAGACAGACGAACAAACAAAATATATAGAACATAGAGGTCAGTAGACCAAGCAAACTAACAGAGCAAGACACAGAGCACAGGCTAGCTAGAAAGTAGATATACAATGAAGTCCAGCAAAGCCAGAAGGGCGGAGCAGGATTAAATAGGCCAACAAGGTCATGTGACCAGCAAAGGAAAAAAAACCTAAGAGCAAGGTTCTAACAGTACCCCCCCTTCTAAGAGGATCCTCCGGATCCCCTAGGACCAGGCTTATCAGGAAATCTCCTGTGAAACGCTCTGATAAGTCTGGACGCGGAAACATCATCCGACCTCACCCAAGAGTTATCCTCGGGACCGAAACCTTTCCAGGCCACAAGATACTGCAAACTACCTCTATACCGTCTAGAGTTAAGGATGCGAGAAATTTCATATTCCCCGTCCTCCACCACCGGAGAAACAGAGGCAGAGGCGTCACAATCCGATACAACAGCTTTTTTCAACAGAGAGACATGAAATGCCGGATTAATTTTCCAGGAGGTAGGAACCTCCAACCTAACAGCAGATTGGTTGACAACCTGAAGCACCTTAAAGGGCCCTACAAACTTGGGACCCAATTTCTTAGAAGGAATCCTCAACCGCAGATTCCTAGAGGACAACCAAACCATGTCACCAACAGCGAACAAAACCTCCTGTCGTTTCCTATCAAAGTAGTCTTTAGATTTTCTGTTGGCCTCCTGAAGATTACCACGCACATCCGTCCAAACTCTCTCCAAATCACCGGAAAAATTCTCCTCCTCAGGCACGGCAGATCCCAACTTGGAGAACGACCCAAACGACGGATGTCTCCCAGAACAACAAAAAAAAGGCGAACAACCAGCAGAAGAAGATGTATGATTGTTCAGAGCAAATTCAGCAAGTGGCAGAAACTCAGACCACCCCTCTTGATTGTCTGCCACAAAACAACGCAAGAACTGCTCAACATCCTGGTTTTTCCTTTCTGTCTGGCCATTAGATTCAGGATGATATCCGGACGAGAACGACAAATGAACTCCCAACCTATCACAAAAGGCACGCCAAAAACGAGCCACGAACTGAGGACCCCTATCAGAAACAATGTCAGTAGGAACGCCATGAAGTCTGACAATTTCCTTGACAAAGGCCTTAGCGAGAGTTTTAGCGCAGGGCAGTTTGACGAAAGGAACCAAGTGACACATCTTGCTAAAACGGTCCACGACCACCCAGATGACAGTAAAACCCTCAGAGGGGGGAAGGTCAGTTATAAAGTCCATAGCCAAATGTGTCCAAGGAGCACTGGGAACCTCCAAAGGACAAAGCAACCCCGCAGCAGGAGTATGTGAGGACTTAGATCTAGCACATATAGTACATTGACGCACCCACTTAATGACTTCCTTCTGCCATCCAGGCCACCAAAAACTGCGACCCACCAGTCTCTTGGTCTCAGATATTCCGGGATGACCTGCCAACCGAGATTCGTGACACTCAACAAACAAATCTCTCCTAAAGGTCCCAGGCACAAACAACCTCCCATGAGGAGTGTTAGAAGGGGCATTCTCCTGTGCTTTAAGAATCTCATTTTCCAAAACGGAGTCCAAAGCAGCTATCACAACACCTTCTTGTAAAATGTTCTCCTCTTTCTCAGCACCGACTATGGGAGAAAAACTGCGAGACAAGGCATCCGCTTTAACATTCTTAGTACCAGGGATGTAAGTAATGGAGAAATTAAACCGCGAGAAAAACAGTGCCCACCTAGCCTGACGGGCATTCAGGCGCTTGGCAGCATCAAGATATATCAGATTTTTATGATCCGTAAGAACCTGAACGGGAAATTCCGCACCTTCCAAGAAGTGGCGCCAGTGTTCAAATGCGAGTTTAATAGCCAATAATTCCCGATTACCAATATCGTAATTCAGTTCAGTCTCCGAAAATATTTTTGAAAAAAAAGCACAGGGATGTAATCCATCCCCGTTATCCTGAGACAATACTGCGCCAACCCCCACAGAGGAAGCATCAACCTCAACCAAAAACGGCCTAGTAACATCAGGCTGCATAAGGATGGGAGCAGAGGTGAACCTCTCCTTGAGATACACAAAAGCTTCAATGGCCTCAGAAGACCACTGAACCGCATCAGCACCTTTCCTGGTGAGATCAGTCAGAGGTTTGACAATACTAGAAAATTTTTTTATGAATTTTCTGTAGTAATTGGCGAAACCCAAAAACCTCTGTATCGATTTCAAACCAATAGGCCTAGGCCATTCCTGCACAGCCTGAACCTTAACCGGATCCATCTCAAAACCTTTGCTGGAGATAATGTAGCCCAAAAAACTAATTCTCTGTACAGCGAACTCACATTTCTCCAGCTTAGCAAAAAGCGAATTGTCCATTAATAAATGTAATACCTCACGCACGCTCCGCCAATGAGACTCCAGATCCGGCGAATAAATCAAAATGTCATCCAAATACACAACCACATTTTTGCCGATCAAAGGTCTAAGGATGTCATTAATCAGATTCTGAAAAAATGCAGGAGCATTAGTAAGACCAAAAGGCATAACCAGATTCTCAAAATGACCCACAGGAGTGTTAAAAGCAGTCTTCCATTCGTCACCCTCCTTCATGCGCAACAGATTGTATGCCCCCTTAAGGTCAATTTTAGAGAACCACTTGGCCCCCATTAACTGGTTAAACAGATCAGGAATCAATGGCAGTGGGTAAGGATTGCGTACAGTAATTTTGTTAATCTCACGAAAATCCAGACAAGGACGTAAACCGCCGTCCTTTTTTTTTTACAAAAAAAAATCCAACCGCCACAGGAGACTTAGAGGGCCTAATGTGACCGGCGGCCAAACTTGTCTGTATGTATTCCTCCAAAGCCTTCCTCTCAGGAATAGTAAGGTTAAATAAACGACTTTTAGGAAGAGTCGCTCCAGGGACAAATTCAATAGAACAATCATAGTCTCTATGGGGAGGCAAAACCTGCGATTCCTTCTCAGAAAAAACTCTCCAAAAATCCTGAATAGGAACAGGCAATTCTCCCCTATCCAAAGCTGCAATACGCCCGTTACAACACTTGTCATAACATTTATGGCTCCAGGATTTAATTTCACTGGTAGACCAATCCAGTACAGGATTGTGAAATTTTAACCAGGGCAATCCCAATATTACTGGAGAAGGCAAGTTATTCAACACTACCAAATCCAATTTCTCATGGTGAACACCATTAATAGTGAGAGGAAACTCACAGACCTTGAGAGTAATATTCTTCAAAGGGGAACCATCCACAGAAACCACAGCAATGGGGGATGATAAAGGTTCAGGTTTTAAATTGAGTCTTTCCACGAATCCCCCATCAATTACATTCAGAGTAGACCCGCAATCAACAAACACCCGAAATTCCATTAATTTTTTCTGAGCAATCGTGGAAGCAGCTAAAAATATACCCTTGGAATTTAAACAGGCAATACGGGCGTGACTGACCATTTTTTTTTCTTTCTTCATACGAAGCTCACAGCCTTTAATCAAATGACCAGATTTTCCGCAATAGAAACACAAGCCTTCAGAAAATCGACGGTCTTTTTCTTGAGAGCGAGGTGCCACCGATCCAATCTCCATCGGTTCACCTCTGTTAGTACACACATTCTCATAACCAGAAACTGACATAGCAGAGGATTTGCTCTCATTAACCCTTGCACGCAGTCTTCTATCCACCCGTATAGCTAATTGCATAGCCTGTTGCAAATCTTCAGGTGTAGGATAAGCAATTAGCAGGTCTTTAACCCTTTCACTGAGCCCAGCAAGAAATAGACTTTTCAGAGCAGAATCGTTCCACCCTGTTTGAGTAGACCAAAGACAGAAATGAGTACAATATTTTTCCACATTACCTGATCCCTGTTTTAAACGTCTCAACTCAGTCTCAGCTGATGCGACACGGTCAGGATCATCATATAATAGTCCCAAAGCAGGAAAAAAACTATCCACTGATCTGAAGCATGTATCACTAGGTTGCAAAGAAAAGGCCCACTCCTGAGGCTCTTTGCGCAAAAGTGACATTATGAACCCTACGCGCTGGGATTCATCCCCAGAGGACTTAGGTCTCAAACGAAAATACAATAAGCAAGCATTTTTAAATGAAAAAAATTCTCGGTGTTCACCAAAAAATAAATCCGGCAAACATACCTTAGGCTCCAAGAAATGTGCTCCAGGACAGTTACTCACGTGCTGACGGAGCTCGGCCACCTCCAGAGAGAGTCCCTGCAGGCGATGAACCAAATCCTGAACCGACACCATGATGGAACAGAAAAATCTTTCCTTAGAGAATTTGCTGGCTGGACTTACTGTTATGTTCTGCTACCAGAGCTAAGGAAAGAGAGGAGATCTGTCCCTACGATAGAACTCAGCTTAATCCCTACGATGTAACAGGGGACCTGATCCTGCGATCAGACCTGCTAAAGTCCTAATCTAGTCTGTACGGAGACCTATAGATGTGAGGAAGGAATCCCTACAAGTACTAAGGACTGGGAGGAATATGGGACACCTCCTAACAGAAATAGTAGCAGACAGACGAACAAACAAAATATATAGAACATAGAGGTCAGTAGACCAAGCAAACTAACAGAGCAAGACACAGAGCACAGGCTAGCTAGAAAGTAGATATACAATGAAGTCCAGCAAAGCCAGAAGGGCGGAGCAGGATTAAATAGGCCAACAAGGTCATGTGACCAGCAAAGGAAAAAAAACCTAAGAGCAAGGTTCTAACAACAGTACCTTGCCATATGTCCGGGTTGATTGCAGCGGTGGCAGATGGGTTGTCCGTCCTCGTTGTATCGGTCGCTGGGTTTTCCTCTGGCCGGTGGGGTCCTCCTTGGTCGGCGCCACGGGATATCCTCCGGTCCGGATGCTAGCTGGATCTTCCCTGGAGTAGAAACCTGTAAAGACTGCACAGTTCGGGTTAGCGCAGCAACGCTTTTAGTTAGCTCTTGGACCTGATGGTGCAGGTCTGTAGCCGGGTCATTGTTTAAAGCCTGCGCATCAGCTCCCACAGGCCCTGCCGACAAGGGCGCCGTCTCCTGGTGGTAAGTGGTAGTAGGGCGTCTGTGGGTCACAGCGCCACCTGGTGCCGGTTCTCGGAGCACCCGGATGGCTCTGTCCTTGAACTGTGCAAAGTCCAGATGAGGGTCCTGTAAGGCCATTGCCCGCAACTGGGTTCGGTGGGCATTGCAATGTAGACCCTCTATAAATTGTTCAGTCAACAGCTTGTCTTCGTTTCCCACGCCGTCAGGGTCGGCCTGCTTAATGGCTCTCAGGGCCTCTTGTAGGTTTAGTGCATAGTCCCTTATATTCTCATGTGCTCACTGCTTACACCCGTAGAATCTAAGCTTGATCTCGGCTGAGGTACGGGTATCAAATGTGTCCTTCAGCCGGGCTAGTATCTCTGCGACAGTCCTCCTCCTCCCGAGTGGCCAGGACTTTACCTCCCTTTGGGCTGCCCCTTTTAATTGAGCCACCAGGATGCTCACTTTTTGCTCCTCTGTGAGGGGGTACACCTGGAAGAGGCTATCCAGCCTTTCTCTGAAGTCATTTAGGGTATGTGACTCCCCTGAGTACTGGGGTAGCCAGGCTGCCCCCGGGATATAGGGCATAGTGAAAGGCATGACCGCAGCAGCGGTGGCGCTGGCGGTGGCTGTGGCAGTGAAGCTCTCCTCTGTATCCGACATCCTCCTCCCCCCTAGTGGACCGTGGCCTACCTTGCGATGATCCTCTTCCGTAGGCCGCGGCTCCGCAGTGGATCGTCAGGGTTGAGGACCTTCCGTCGCGCTCCTGTGACGTCGGCGTCTGCTGGGCTCCTTCCAGGACCTTACGCAACGTCCGGACGTGAGGCGGAGCTTCAGTTCTCGCGCGCTTTCGGAGTCCACGCCCCTCTTCTTCCCGCGCGGCGTCCTAAAGATGGCGTCCAATGGCGGGAAAACTCCACGGATGGCGTGAAGAAGGCAGAAGATGGCGTCGGATGGCGGGAAAACTCCACGGATGGCGGGAAGAAGGCAGAAGATGGCGTCGGATGGCGGGAATCCTCACCACAGGTAAGTTTAACAGTCTCTTTTTTTTTCAGGCACGCAGTAGTCGGTGGTTGCGGGCACGGGATCCTGCCGACTACGCCAAAGTTGACGCGCCCCCTGGGCCTCTGTTGTGTAGCGTTGCGCACGCGGGGACTACCCGGAGCCAGATCTGATAGGGGTAGTAGTCCTCATGGCGACGATCCGGTCCGTGCCCAGGGTGTCAAACCAAGTGGCAGAATTTAGTAGAAGATGTTATAGTGTTCGACTACGCCACCCGTTGAATGCGGTTATGAAGCCGCCGCTGCAGGGCAGACCGCTGAGGCCGGTGGTACGGTTGTGCAGCGTGGATAGTATAACCCCCAACGGGAGGGGTATGGCCTCAGGGCAGCGGACGTGGATGATGGGGATAGCAGAATTGCACGCAGGCACTAGGAACCACTCAGAGACGGTGCGGTGTAGTTCAGGGTCTTTACTGGTGGCAAAGGTAGACCCTTCCGGGCGTACTGGCTAGCGATCGGGGCCTGGTCAGTCTGTGAGCAGATAGAATCTCCCCCGGCCAGGCGGAGTTGTAGGCCTCCCCGACTTATTGTACTCTCCCTGGCTACCTTGCTAGAAGCGGGTAAAAGTAGCCCACGTCCCTGAGTGTACCGTGTGGTGCTCACCCGTATGGCCGGTGACTCGGGGCCTTCTGGTAGCCTCCGCTCCACAACGGCGGTGCTGGTCCCTTGCGTGTGACCGTGCCTTCGGGTTTCTTGGCCAGAGGACCTGAAATCCCCTGCCGGTCGGTTTCTGCTGCTGGGTATGGATCAGTCCCCATTGCCTCGGACTCCGTGTCCGGTGAGATCTCTTCAGTCAGGACGAGCTCTACAGCTTCCAGTCTCTGACCCCTTTTATCACTGCTCCCACATAGCTCCTGATCTTGCTCTCTCTGTATCTGCTCCACTCCAGACCAGACTGTGTCTCTGTCTGGGACTCCTCTTCTTCTCCTCTAACCCCGCCTCAGCCCCAGTTTATATAGGGGAAGTTCTTCCCCTCCCAGGACTGGGCATGAAGTGTTGCATGCTTAGGGTTCCTGACCAGGAGACCTCCCACCTGCTCTCAGACGTAATATTGCTATTACTGTGGTAACCAGACCCCTGGGGTGCCACATGTAGCGTCGGCGTCCCTGCCTCCTGCTAGGCTGGGACGCCGTTCCCCTCACCTCTCCACTCCAGGCTCGGCGTCTTCCTCCCGCTCTGCTGGCAGCGCGCGCTGCTTCCCGGCCTCTGTGCTTAGGGCGCGCGCGCTCCCCCTCTCTTAAAGGGGCCACGCGCGTCGTCCTAAGGAGTCCCAGGCCAATGGCCGGAGGACCTCACCATATATAAGGCACCTCCTCCAAAATGGAGGTGCCCGAGCAATGTTGTTGCAAAGCCTTTCAACTCTGCTTCAGCCCTCAGGTCCCGTTACCAGTTACCTGCCAGTCACCTGCCAGATTCCTGCTTGATACCTGCCTGATTCCTGCCAGATATCTGCTTACCTGCTTGCTATCCTGTGGTCCGACAGTCTGCCTACCAGCACCTGCCAGTCTGTCTATGGATCAGTCCACTTGCGACCAGGAAGTACCTACCAGATACCTGCCTGATACCTGCCTGCCTGTCCAGAGACTCTTACTCGCTCACCTGGGAGCGCTCACCTGCTACCTGCCTGCTAGCCTACCTGGAGGCTTAGCCGTCACTTGCTGTGACCACCTGCCTGTCCAGAGACTCTTACTCGCTCACCTGGGAGCGCTTACCTGCTACCTACCTGCTAGCCTACCTGGAGGCTTAGCCATCACTTGCTGTGACCACCTGCCTGTCCAGAGACTCTTGCCCGCTCACCTGGAAGTGCTCACCTGCTTCCTGCCTGCTAGCCTACCTGGAGGCTCTGCCGTCACTTTCCGCGACCACCTGCCAGTCCAGAGACTCTTGCCCGTTCACCTGGGAGCGCTCACCTGCTACCTGCCTGCTAGCCTACCTGGAGGCTCTGCCGTCACTTGCCGTGACCACCTGCCTGTCCAGAAACTCTTGCCCGCTCACCTGGGAGCGCTCAACTGCTAACTGCCTGCTAGCCTATCTAGAGACTCTTTCCCTGCTGTCACTTGCCGTGACCACCTGCCCATCTAGAGACTCTTACCCTGCTGTCACTTGCCGTGACCATCCGCCTGTCAAGAGACTGTCCCCGTCACTTGCCGTGACTTCCTGCCCTTCTACCCAGAGACTGTCCCTGTCACTTGCCGTGACTACCTGCCCGCCTTCCCTGGGAGCCACCCGCTTCCTTACAAGGACTGCCCCTTTGTATAGTTGCTCAGAGGTTCCACCTCTCAGACCCGTTACAGTTTGCTCGGGCCATGGAACCCGGTGGCACCCAAGCTCCCTCGCTCTCGGACCTATGTCATGAACTTTCCCGTCAGAGGTCCCAACAGGAGTCCATCCTGAGCCACCTGCGTAGTGTTAACTCCCGCCTGGACACACTGACTACCTCTTCGGGACCTGCTTCCAGTCCCACGACTCCTACCCCGGCAGTGCCGCTGCCCATCAATTCCATGGCAACTCTTCCCGGTCCTCGCCTCACCGCCCCGCCTCGTTTTGGACGAGATCCCGGACAGGCACGGGGCTTCATTAACCTGTGCACTCTGCACTTCGAACTGTTGGCACACCAGTTTTCCACCGACCGAGCCAAAGTAGCCTTCATCATGTCCCATCTCACGGGAGAGGCGCTGGCTTGGTTAAATCCTCTATGGGAGAGAGGAGACCCCCTGGTATCCAACCTGCCATCCTTTCTCACGACTTTCCGGAAGGTCTTAGACGAACCAGGATGGAGGACCTCATCCGCCTCATCTCTGCTACGCCTCCGCCAAGGAAGTCTCACCGTGGGTCAATATGCCATACGGTTCCGTACCCTTGCTTCGGAGCTTGCCTGGGATAACGACGCTCTGGTGTCCGTCTTCTGGGAGGGTCTGTCCGGCCGTATTAAAGATGAACTCGCCGGTCGGGACATTCCTACCACTCTTGACGACTTAATTACACTTGTCACCCGGATTGACATCCGGTTCCAGGAGCGCACCAAAGAGGCCACCCGTGAGAGGAGGTTTCCACGCCTTGCCCCTACCTTCCAGAGATCCGTCACTTCCTCCGTTACTCCCCCGGCGCACTCACCCGAGCCTATGCAGGTCGACCAGACCAAGATGGTCAAGACCCGTCAAGAATTACGCCGTGCCGAGGGGAGCTGCTTCTACTGTGGCAATAAGGAGCACCGGATCCGTTCCTTCCCGGAGAGGTAGGGAAACGCCTGTGTCTAGGGTCGCTCTGAGAGGTCGCCCTAGACAGAAATAAACCCTCTCCATCTCTAATGCTGTCGGTCTCTATCATCTGCGGGGAGAACCGTTATTTTGAACTGACTCAATTTGACTCTGGAGCTGCCGGAAATCTCATTTCTCAGTCCCTGGTAGAGAAATACCGCATTCCCACCAAACCTCTGGCTGTACCCTTATCTGTCGCCGCCGTGGATGGAGGCCTCTTACCTCATCCCATCCAACTCATCACCGAATCCATAACTTTGCAGGTGGGAATGCTGCACTCTGAGAGCATCTTCTTTCATGTTCTGCCTGGACTCTCTCACGCCCTCTTGCTAGGCCTACCTTGGCTCCAGAAACACGCACCCGTGCTTGATTGGCAGACCGGAGAAGTTCTTCGCTGGGGACAGGACTGCCATAAGACTTGTTTAGTTCCCGTTCATCCTGCCCATCCTTCTCCTACCCCAGCCAATCTACCCGGCCTACCGGTTCCCTATTGGTCTTTTGCGGACGTCTTTAATAAAAGAGAAGCAGAGACATTACCCCCTCATAGACCATACGACTGCCCAATTGACCTGATGCCCGGCGCTACTCCTCCCCGTGGGCGTATTTACCCTTTATCCGCTGCTGAGACCCGGTCCATGTCTGAATATATTGAGGAGAATCTGGCCCGGGGATTTATCCGGAAATCTACCTCCCCGGCGGGAGCAGGCTTCTTCTTCGTCAAGAAGAAGGACGGCTCACTCCGTCCCTGTATAGACTATAGAGGCCTTAACCAGATCACAGTGAAGAATAAATACCCCCTTCCGCTCATTCCTGAATTATTTGACCGTCTGAGGGGGGCTAGAATCTTCACCAAGCTGGACCTCCGTGGGGCGTATAATCTGGTCCGTATCCGTCAGGGGGATGAATGGAAGACGCCATTCAACACCCGGGATGGCCAATATGAATACCTTTTAATGCCCTTCGGTCTCTGTAATGCTCCCGCCGTCTTTCAAGAGTTGGTCAATGACATCTTCTGTGACCTTCTCTACTCCTGCGTGGTGGTGTACCTGGACAACATCATGGTCTTCTCTCCAGATCTTCTCACTCACCGGAGGGACGTTCGTCAGGTCCTGCTCAGGCTCAGGCAGAACCACCTCTACGCTAAATATGAGAAGTGCCTCTTTGAGCAGACCTCGCTTCCGTTTCTGGGCTACATAATCTCTCAGACCGGCCTACAAATGGACCCTGAGAAACTGTCTGCCATCCAGAAGTGGCCCCGACCAGAGGGGTTGAAGGCTATTCAGCGGTTCCTGGGCTTCGCCAACTACTACCGCCTCTTCATTCCGCACTTCTCTTCCCGGACTGCCCCTATCTCGGCGCTCACCCGTAAGGGCGCTAATCCCAGAGAATGGCCGCCCGAAGCAGAGGAGGCCTTCCTTTCCTTAAAACGAGCTTTTTCCTCCGCCCCTGTGCTGCATTGTCCGGACGGCAACAAACAATTCTTTCTAGAAGTCGAAGTTTCCTCCTCCGGAGCCAGAGCAGTACTTACCCAAAAGTCGTCTTCCGGAAGAATGGTAACCTGCGGCTTCTTCTCCAAACTCTTCTCCTCTTCTGAGCGCAATTATTCTATAGGAGACCGAGAATTGTTGGCCATTAAGCTGGCACTGGAGGAGTGGCGTTACCTGCTCGAGGGGGCTCTTCACCCGGTAATAATTTACACGGACCACAAGAACTTGGCTTACCTCCAGAGTGCCCAGAGACTTAACCCGCGCCAAGCCCGGTGGTCCTTGTTCTTCACCCGCTTTAATTTCATTCTTCATTTTCGCCCGGCTGACAAAAACATCAAAGCTGATGCTTTATCCCGATCCTTTTGGTCTCTGATCTTGAGGAGGAGCCTAAACACATCATCGACCCCGCCAAAGTAATGCAGGTGGCCCCCGTGAATCTAAATCGTCTTCCACCCGATAAGACGTTCGTATCTGTTCCTGATCGTGAGAGGGTTCTACACTGGGGACACTCGTACAAGCTAGCTGGCCATGCTGGTCAGAAAAAGACCCTCCAGCTTATTTCCCGGCATTACTGGTGGCCTACCCTGCACAATGACGAAATAGACTTTGTTTCAGCCTGTGTGTCCTGCGCCCGCAACAAGGTTCCGAGACATCTGCCAGCCGGCCGTCTCCTTCCTCTTCCTGTACCTGCTGCCTCGTGGCAGCATATAGCTATGGACTTTATTACGGACCTCCCTGGCTCTGCCGGTTGTACGGTCATATGGGTGGTCGCTGACCGCTTTTCCAAAATGGCTCACTTTATTCCCCTGCCGGGTCTCCCGTCTGCATCAGAGTTAGCTAAAGACTTGATTCATCATGTCTTCCGTCTTCATGGTCTTCATCTCCACATTGTATCCGACCGAGGGGTTCAGTTCACCTCTCGTTTTTGGCGAGCCATGTGTAAACTGCTGGGGGTCACCTTGGACTTTTCTTCTGCTTTTCACCCACAGTCCAATGGCCAAGTAGAACGGATCAACCAAATTTTAACCAGTTACCTCCGGCACTTTGTTAATGCTCACCAACCCGACTGGGTGGATCTTTTACCGTGGGCCGAATTTTCTTACAATAATCACGAGAGCGAATCTTCCTCCAAATCCCCGTTTTTTGTAGTCTTCGGTCAGCATCCTCGGATCCCGTTTCCCGTCTCCGCTTCGGTGGACAATCCGGCTGCGGAATCTCTCGTTAACGAATTTTCCTCCATTTGGGAAAGTACCAGATCTGCACTTCTTCAGTCATCCGAGCGGATGAAAAAACAGGCTGACAAAAGACGTCTGGATCCACCACAATTCCGTCCTGGAGATAAGGTCTGGCTCTCGTCCAAATATGTCCGGCTCAAGATTCCTTCCTACAAGTTAGGGCCTCGGTTCATCGGTCCACTGGAAGTTATCAAACAGATCAATCCGGTGGCCTATAAATTGAAACTCCCGGCCAATTTGCGGATCCCTAACTCCTTCCATGTATCTCTACTCAAACCCGTGGTACTTAACTCTTTTTCCAAGTCTACAGGTACGCCTCCTGCTCCGGTTTCCGCTGAAAATGAGTTTGAGGTAGAGAACATTCTGGCCACCAAAAGGGTAAGAGGAAAATCCTTTTTTCTAGTGGATTGGAAGGTGTTTGGTCCTGAGGAGAGAACATGGGAGCCCCGGGAGAACATCCATGCCCCTCTCATCCTTGATAAATTTCTCTCCGGCCTAAAAAAAGGGGGGCCTAAAGGGGGGGGTACTGTAGCGTCGGCGTCCCTGCCTCCTGCTAGGCAGGGACGCCGTTCCCCTCACCTCTCTGCTCCGGGCCCGGCGTCTTCCTCCCGCTCTGCTGGCAGCGCGCGCTGCTTCCCGGCCTCTGTGCTTAGGGCGCGCGCGCTCCCCCTCTCTTAAAGGGGCCGCGCGCGTCGTCCTAAGGAGTCCCCGGCCAATGGCCGGAGGACCTCACCGTATATAAGGCACCTCCTCCAAAATGGAGGTGCCCGAGCAATGTTGTTGCAAAGCCTTTCAACTCTGCTTCAGCCCTCAGGTCCCGTTACCAGTTACCTGCCAGTCACCTGCCAGATTCCTGCTTGATACCTGCCTGATTCCTGCCTGATATCTGCTTACCTGCTTGCTATCCTGTGGTCCGACAGTCTGCCTACCAGCACCTGCCAGTCTGTCTATGGATCAGTCCGCCTGCGGACCAGGAAGTACCTACCAGATACCTGCCTGATACCTGCCTGCCTGTCCAGAGACTCTTACTCGCTCACCTGGGAGCGCTCACCTGCTACCTGCCTGCTAGCCTACCTGGAGGCTTAGCCGTCACTTGCTGTGACCACCTGCCTGTCCAGAGACTCTTACTCGCTCACCTGGGAGCGCTCACCTGCTACCTGCCTGCTAGCCTACCTGGAGACTTAGCCGTCACTTGCTGTGACCACCTGCCTGTCCAGAGACTCTTGCCCGCTCACCTGGGAGCGCTCACCTGCTACCTGCCTGCTAGCCTACCTGGAGGCTCTGCCGTCACTTGCCGTGACCACCTGCCTGTCCAGAGACTTTTGCCCGCTCACCTGGGAGCGCTCACCTGCTACCTGCCTGCTAGCCTATCTAGAGACTCTTTCCCTGCTGTCACTTGCCGTGACCACCTGCCCGTCTAGAGACTCTTACCCTGCTGTCACTTGCCGTGACCATCCGCCTGTCAAGAGACTGTCCCCGTCACTTGCCGTGACTTGCTGCCCTTCTACCCAGAGACTGTCCCTGTCACTTGCCGTGACTACCTGCCCGCCTTCCCTGGGAGCCACCCGCTTCCTTACAAGGACTGCCCCTTTGTATAGTTGCTCAGTGGTTCCACTTCCCAGACCCGTTACACGGTGGCTCTGAAAAGAGCCTTTTGGTTGTCAGGATGGAGCAGAGAATACAATTAACCTCCGAAGCCGTAGAGAGTGCCGCCTTGGCGCTTGAGCGCGTACACCATGTCCATAGCGGTGATGGTCTTCCTCTTGGCGTGCTCGGTGTAGGTGACACTGTCACGGATCACGTTCTCCAGGAAGACTTTCAGGACACCGCGAGTCTCTTCATAGATGAGGCCGCAGATGCGCTTGACGCCTCCTCTGCGAGCGAGACGGCGGATGGCAGGCTTGGTGATGCCCTGGATGTTATCACGGAGCACCTTTTTGTGCTGCTTGGCACCGCCCTTCACGAGACCTTTCCCTCCTTTACCGCGATCAGACATCATCCAAAGTCAGCTGAAAACTGTGACGAAGCCCCACGGACTCTTCTTTTTTTTAGCGGATGGGTGGACCAGAGAGAAGACTGCAGAGGTGACGCGTTTCCAGGGCGGGTCTTACAGAATCTACATTAGCTCCTCCTTCCTCTGCTGATTGGCTGAACACTGAACTGCTGGGGAGTTTGAATTTCCCGTTCATTGTGCAGTTTCTGCAGTTCTTTCCAGCTTCTACTCTATGTAACTTATTTCCCTGTGAAGAGAAATATCCCAAATATTGTCATCACCTTTCCAGATCATGGTGGAGAAATCTAATCAATGAAATTCATAGTTGGAGAAATAACCTGACAATCATAAATGAAAATGAATATATTTTTATAACATGAATACAAAACCACCAAGGACACACAACATAACAGATTTGAAGAGCAAAAACTCAACAACAAAAAAAAAACTCAGGATGTAGTGCTCTTCAATGAGAATTAACCAGGTCTTTACTGAAAATTCCACTGAACACTGAAAGAACAATTTTACAAATATATTAATACCACATATGTGTGTTTTTTTATTTTTTTTAAGTTTCTCTGATTTAAACGGGAGTAATTGGGAAGTGATTCCACCCTGTGATCATCTGTTTGCCTGTACTATGCACAGCGCTGTATACAGCTATAGTATATAGCTATAGCCATGGTTACCTGGGAACATCAGCCGTGAGCTGGCTTATATAGACGTGCAAACATGACAGATATGAGGGTCTTCAGCAGACCCCTTGCTTTCATGACACCCCTATTCAAACTGCCCATCACACGTTCTGAGTCTTTGTGCCCACGATGCGTTTTTTAAGCGTTCCCGCAATGGCAATTCCGCTGCAGAAACGCTTAAAAAACGCTTGATAGAAGGTCTGCCATGGTCCCCAACGATTATCCGCATGTGTTGTGCACATGCTGCGGAAATTTCTGCTGCCGATTATCATTGCGGAAAAAAACGCAGCACTACCAATTATTTTGCGAAAGAGCTGTATTTTCACCGCCATTGACTTGCACTGGAACGCTTGGATTCCACATCACTGGATCTGTACATGCGGATTCCATGCATTTCAATGTGCGGATGGTACCCGGGTGTGCAGCACAGGAGACTCTCCTCCAGACCCAGGTACCATAGAACCTGTAAAAAAAAAGAATAAAATGAAAAAATAAACATTATACTTACCTTCTGATGGCCCCCGGTGTCTTTGTTCTGGCTTGCCGGCAGATCGCGGTGGACTCAAGGACATGCCATGACGTCATTTAGTCATGTGACGGGTCACGCGACCGCTGACGTTGGCAGGTCCTTTCAGTGCACCGCGAGCCGCCGGCAAGCCGAGACGCATCGAATAAAGACTCCGGGGGCCATCAGAAGGTAAGTATAAATTTATTTTTTATTTTTTAACATTCTTTCGGTCACACTATATAAATCTATGCCGGCTGCGTGGATTTATATAGTGTGACCAAGTTGTCAAGCACTTTCCAGGTGATGCTAAAATCGCTTGGAAAGCGATTGACAACTCGCATGTGGAAATACATGTGAAGAACGCTTCACATCCGCTTGTCCCTGGCAGGAAAAACGCATGTACAATCCGCATGTGTTTTTTCTGCCAGGGAGATGTAGAAACTTTCAGGAAAAAATCTGGAGCATTTCTGCATCGTGGACACATAGCCTGCATCACTGTGATAGACTGAAGAAGTTAAGCTCCTCTCAAGACTGTTGCAGGCGGATGATGGCTGAATAACTCAACAATCAACTGTCGGCAAAGATACCGGCTTAGTTCCCTACACACCAGGAGTATAATAATTAAATAACATCCTACTGGTGTATAAGCTTATACTAACATTATTCAATGGAATGGTGGCGCTAATGGTTAAGACCTATATCTGCTGCAAGAGAGGACAACTACCACAGTTGTCTGACGTTTTCAAGATAAAAAATATATAAAACAACTTGCGCTAGTGTATAGGGTATGTGGCAAGAAATAACAATGAAGATGCTAAAAATGACCAATTTTATTAAATACGTAGGTTACGAGAAGTTAAAAATCATTGTTTTAAAAGTTGGCTAGTAGGCTAAAAGCAATGGGAGGAGGGAAGATAGTCATAATGGGAGCCCTAGAAGTTTTTCCTGGTTGAGAGGCAGTTATGAGCTTCCTGGAGGGTCTTTTGATGACCAGGTAGGAGGGTCCCCCTTATATGGAGAAAAGTTAATTTGCACTCTTCTTGTCAGTTGTGGACCTCCAATGTCAGTGGACCTGTGTGGCTGCCGGTCCGTGTGGCAGAAGAAGCTTCCTCCACTATATGAATGAGCGCTTGTGGCATGGTGCAGAGAGGGGAGGTGCAGGGTCCCGGCCAGAGACCCGCCGCTCTCACCAATCTCTGTGTTTATCGGCACTCGGCGGTGCAGAAGAGAACCTGCGCGCTTGTGCACACTGGCAGCTTGAGGACCTGTGTGACGTCACGTAGGTGAGTACCGGTACGGTGGCCTAGGGGGATCAGAAAGGCTGATGCGTTTCAGAAACTCCGGTTTCCTTCTTCAGAGCTGATCCCTAGGCACTTCTGGGTCCTTTTTATAGGTCTATGGGTGGGAGTTTACCAATGGGCAGGTAGCTGTCACTTTTTTTTTTTTCTCTTTCCTTTTTTTTGGCCGTCAATCTTCATTAATCGCAACAGTTCGATTTCTGAGTTCAAGCCTCTAGGTTTTAGAGAGTCAAACATAAAGATCCATTTACTCTCAACTCGAGACATTTGTTTTGGGTAGTCACCTTTCCACCATTGTTTTGGCACGTTTTGTATAGCTGTCACCACAGTTCCTGCTATGGAACCCCCATGTTTTTCAGCATAGTGTTTTGAAAGTGGGTGCCCGTCAAACTTGGTGGTGATATTCCGTAGGTGTTCATTAATGGGGCATTTCGTTCTGCCTACGTATAGTTTTTTGCACGGACATTTTAAGCAATAAATAACCCCCTCTCTTGTGCATGTAATTAAATCTGGTATGGTATGTGTTACGTCTCTTTCGGTTATTACTTTTTGTTTTTTCATATTTAGTTTTTTTCATACTGTGCATTTTTGACATGGGAAGAAGCCGCAGATATCTTTAGTAAAGGAGAGGGTTCCATTTTTTAGGGGGGTAATTTTGGACTGTGGCACAAGATTTCCCAGGTTGCATGCTTTCTTGTATATAAAGCGTGGGTTCTTTGCTAGTTTGTCACCAATAATCTTTTCATTTTGTAGGATACTCCAGTGTTTTTTAATGATTCTCTTTAGTAAATGTGTATTTGAGTTATAGGGTGTCATAATGGGTACATTCAAATCATTAGATGCTACCTGAATCGTTCTAGTGGGGCACTTTAGAATGTTTTCACGTGGAATTTGTTTTACTAGATTTTTGGTTGAGGTGAGGAAATGGGGGTCATATCCTTTATTTTGGAATTTGGTGGTTAGTACTCCTGCTTCCTCCTCAAAGTATTTGGTATCTGAACAGTTTCTATGAAGTCGCATAAATTGGCTCTTTGGGATGTTGAATAACCAACTAGGGAGGTGGCAACTGTCCAGGGAGATGTAGCTGTTTGCATCTGTGGGTTTGGTAAAAGTGCAGTTGTGGATCTGATTATCACGTACATGGATATTGAGGTCAAGAAAATTGATTTGTTGGGTACTCGTGGTTGAGGTAAAATGTAAAGTCATTCTGGTTAATCTCCTCAATGAATTTGTCCAGAGAGAGTTGGTTGCCAGACCAAATAAAAATGATCTCATCGATAAAGCGATGCCATAGGACCAGGTTCGATCTCAGCGACCCACCCGGGTAGATGGTGGAGTCTTCCCATTTTCCGACGTATAGGTTTGCATAACTGGGCGTGAACCTGGTCCCCATCACTGTGCCCCATTGCTGGGTATAGTAGTTCTTCCCGTGTTTGAAGTAATTGTGTGAAAGAATGAAATGCATACATTCATTGATGAATGAAATCTGGTACTCCGGTAGTTTATTCTGTTTTTTTTAGGAAATATGGAGCCGCTTGGCATCCTTTTTTATGTTGGATTACTGTGTATAGTGATGTGATGTCAAGGGTGCCGAGGATGTAATTTTCCTCCCATGTGACTTGTTTTAGTAGGCGTAGTACATGTTGGCTGTCCTTGATGTAGGCCGGTAGGCGTGGGACCAAGTCATGTAGATGGTTGTCAATGTATCTGGAAAGGTTTGCAGTGAGGCACTGTATCCCTGAGATGATGGGTCTTCCTCTTGGATTGGTAAGAGATTTGTGAATCTTAGGAAGATAATAGAACACGGCTAATCTAGGTGATCGGATGTTAATATAGTCAAATTCTGCTTTATTCATAAAACCTGCTTCTAGTCCCTTTTTGGTAAGTTGTCTCTATTTGTTATAGTAGGTAGAGGTAGGGTCGTTAGCAAGTACCTTAGTGCCTCATTTTGATAATGTTTGCTATCTATGATGACGAAGCCTCCTCCTTTATCTGCAGGGCGTATGATTATGTCATGGTTGTTTTGTAGGGATTTTATTGCCTTTCGTTTAGCCATGCTTAGATTATTTTTCCGTTTTGTGCATCTTTTATCACTGAGTGTACGTATTTCGGTAATTACATTATGCTGGAAGCTTTCAAAGGCTGCCGAGTATTCGTTGAGAGGGTGTGTATCAGGGCTGGCGTCACCATCCAGCGCACCCGGGCAAGTGCCGGGGCCCTGGACTAACAGAGGGGCCCACTGGCAGTCTGGGACAACGCTGCTCACTCTGGGAGTGTCTAAAATGGAGTTTCTCCCGGGAGGTGATGATGCGATTGGAAGGGATGGTGTCTCCTCCAGTTCAGTCCCCACCGATACCAGGAAGCAGCGTGGTGCTGCTGAGGCTGCTGTATATGAGGTGATGCTTCACTACAGATCCTAGGAGGGCTGAGGAGCTGCATAAGTGGTCAGTGTGGAGACAGAAATTATGTATTTAGTTTTTATGTATAGGACAAAGTGTAAATGGTCTGATACTGTGTTTTGGGGGCATAAAAATGTGGATCAGGTTGCTACATGAGGGTTGCATGTAGTGGGTCTTGCACACAGAATGTGCACAGTTCTGCAGGTTGTGAGGGCTTACATAACTAAAGGTGTGATGTTGAGGGTCTTGCACATAGAGGGTAGTGATGCATACATGTGCTGGATGTTGTGGGGCCTTTCACAGGGAAGGGATTGTCCACTGCTAGAACAACCCCTGTTCATACCCCACGCTTGGCCCAGATAAAATAAAAAAGCCTATACTCAGCTCTGATGCCGTTTCAGCGGTGTCCGTACGAGCGGGCTCTGGGCTCCCGTGCGGTTGTTGTGTCACGTGACCCCAGCACCCAGTCAGCGCTGGCGTCACTGTTCCCACCTTCGTACAAACTGAACATGAAGAGGAAGTCTGAGATCAGCCACAGCCCTGACTTCTTGTTGATGTTCGATTTGTACGAAGGTGGGGACAGTGACGCCAGCGCTGACTGGTCGCCGGGGTCACGTGTCACAACAACCGCACGGGAGCCCAGAGACCACTCGTACCGACACCGCTGAAACGGCATCAGAGCTGAGCATAGGCTTTTTTATTTTATCTGGGCCAAGCGTGGAATATGAAAAGGGTTTGCTCTAGTAGCGGATAACCCCTTTAATGCAGTATGTTGTGGGTCTTGCACAGGGAAGGGGGGGAAGATGATGTACATGAAATGTGCTGATGCTTTATGCACAGGACTGCCTGCATGTTGTGGGGCTTGCACAGTGAAGGGGGTGATGCATGTGTGACGCCTCTACTCAGAGAAGCCCGTGTTTTACCCTGGGTGATGAGGGACTCGGTGTCGGGCCCTGTGATGGAGAGATGGGATGCAGCCGTGGCCTGGGCCTGACTCGTGCTCAGGGCCGTCACATTAGAAAGAGATGCTGTGGGCTTGTCCGGGTTGAGTGGCTTATTTTAATGACTACGCCACCTGTGGTGCCTGGTGAAGGGTCACCAGCGCCGCTGCAGTCCGCTGAGGCCCGGTGTCATGGCGGCTAAAGTTCTCGCTGCTCCCCACAGGCGGAGCAAGGCCTCAGGGCAGGCAAACAGGAAAGAGAGGGGGTAGTAGTGCGGGGAGTACGGGCACCGCGTCGCATGGTATGCCGCGTAATGAACAGTCCGGAGGCCATAGGGGTGAACTTCCAAGGCTTTACTCACTTAGAGATGTCAGCGGGAAGGCGTCTCCCTGCTCCCTGCGGAGTCCTGCGGCCACCAGGGACGGGGGTCCGACTACCTCCGAGAAAGTCCAGTGTTCGGTAGCGACCCTACACCAGAGTGTTCCTGCACTATAAACTTCACCCTTTCCCGTCTGTGCGTGTGTAGATAGGCCGGGTCTCCCTCTGAGCTCCTCTCAGGACTAGGGCACGGGTGGCAATTCCTCTCCATCCGATGCCCGGTGGGATCCTCAGGGCCTAACCGGGCTTTCCCGTCCAGGACATAGAGTACAAGGTCGGGTGTCGAGGGCCGGTACCCCTCTTGCAGCCGGAATCCCTCTGAATAGATCAGGTAGTCGAGGACAGGTGGCGTGCTCCGCTCCGTCTGCATCCTCCCCGGGACCCATTTTCTGGGGAGCCACACTCTAAAGCTCCCAGGGCCTTCTTGATCCTGGTCCTTGGCCGGGTTGAGACATTACTTGTCTACAACCTACCTCTCGTCCCAAGGCCAGGGTACGAGGGCTGTGTCCCTTACCGGCGCAGGCCCACACAGGATCTGCGCTCCCGGAGGGAAGTCACATTACACACAGTATTTTGACTGCAAAGAGACAGCCGACAGACTAGCAAAGGCTAGACAAAGGACCAGAGAAGAACAACAGACCAAGATCAAAGATGGCTTTCTATTAAATATGAAATTTAAGGTGTAACTAACTTGTAAGTCCTCCACCCACACCCACTAACTGCTTCCTACCACTTTGTGTTCCCCAGTCTCCCTGTAACCAGGGGAGCAACACCTAGTGCATACTAGCTCCCTCTGGTGGAGAAGTGTGGTGTTGGATGCAAGGCTGGGTCGCGACCATCACACCGGGCTTACCTCAGAGGAGGAACACTACACTCCATTAGAGAAGCGCAGCATTCCTGTGGCGGTCAAACCCTCAGGGGCGCCACATTACCCCCTGGTAAAACACAGCACGTCCGCGGGCTGCAAAAGAAGCAACACCCAGGATGTTTTCTTTTTATGATAACATGCAAAACTATCATCCCTTTATGGGAGGCACATTTCTTAAACGTTACATAACAAGGTGCATAGTATAAAAGTATCTACTATATAATTGTCTTATCCCGTCTGTCTGTCTGTATGTCTGTCTTTCTGTCTGTCTTTCTGTCTGTCTGTCCTGGAAATCCCGCGTCGCTCATTGGTCCGGCAGAGGCCAATCAGCGCCGCGGGATTTCTAAAAAAAGATGGCGGCCGTTAGCGGCTCATCTGGCGGACGGAGGTCAGCGGCGATGCAGCGGGGAGATGAGCGGCGCTAGCAGCACAACTACCCCGACCGGCGCCGCTGACCTCCATGCGACTAACGTCGGAAGATCAGCGGCTTGGCCCGCTGATCTCCCGACAGCAAGTGTGAACGGAGGACCGGGGAGCGGCGCCGCCGGTCGGGATGCTTCTGCTGCGAGCAGCCGCTCATCTCCCAGCTTCTCGCAGCAGAAGGAGCCGCACAAGCAGCGCCGCTCCCCGGTCCTCGCTAATACGGCGCTGCACAAGCAGCGCCGCTCCCGGGCCCACACTAATACCACGCTGATTGGTCGCGGTGGCCGGCCGCGACCAATCAGCGATATGGGCGGCAAATTTAAACGCCGCTCTGCTGATTGGTTGCTGCCGGCCACCGCGACCAATGAGCGAGATGGACGGCAAATTTAAACGCCGCTCTGCTGATTAATCGCGGCCAGCCACCGCGACCAATCAGCGAGATGGGCGGCAAATTTAAACGCCGCTGTGCTGATTGGTCACGGCCGGCTACCGCGACCAATCAGCGAGATGGACGGCAAATTTAAACGCCGCTCTGCTGATTGGTCGCGGTAGCCGGCCGTGACCAATCAGCGAGATGGGTGGCAAATTTAAACGTTGCTCTGCTGATTGGTCGCGGCCGGCCACCGCGACCAATCAGCGAGATGTCCGGCAAATTTAAACGCCGCTCTGCTGATTCGTCGCGGTGGCCGGCAGTCCGCGACCAATCAGCGAGATAGGCGCCAAATTTAAACAACGCTCTGCTGATTGGTCGCTGACGCCAGACGCGACCAATCAGCGAGATTGGCGCCAAATTTAAACAACGCTCTGCTGATTGGTCGCGGACGGCAGACGCGACCAATCAGCGAGATTGGCGCCAAATTTAAACAACGCTCTGCTGATCGGTTGCGGTGGCCGGCCGCGACCAATCAGCGATTTTGGTGCCAATTTGAAACACCGCTCTGCTGATTGGTCGCGGTCACCGGCCGCGACCAATGAGCAGTATTGGCGCCAAATTTAAACCCCGCTCTGCTGATTGGTCGCCACCGCTGGCCACGACCAATCAGCGATTTTGGTGCCAAATTTAAACAACGCTCTGCTGATTGGTCGCGGTCGCCAGCCGCAAACAATCAGCAGTATTGGCGCAAAATTTAAACCCTGCTCTGCTGATTGGTCGCGACTGCCGGGCGCGACCAATCAGCGATTTTGGCGCCAAATGTAAACACCGCTCTGCTAATTGGTCGCCAGCCGCGACCAATCAGCAGTATTGGGGCCAAATTTAAACCTCGCTCTGCTGATTAGTCGCAACCACCTGTCGTGACCAATCAGCGATATTGGCGCCAAATTTAAACACCGCTTCGCTAATTGGTCGTGGTGGCCGGCCGCGACCAATCAGCGATATTGGCACCATATTTAAACACCGCTCTGCTCATTGGTCGCGGTTACCGGTCACGAATAACCAGCATTATTGGCGACAAATTTAAACACCGCTCTGCTGATTAGTCGCGGCCGTAACCAATCACCATTACTGGCGCCAAATTTAAATAACGCTCTGCTGATTGGTCGCGACCGCCGGCCGCAACCAATCAGCATTATTGCCGCCAAATTTAAACCTCACTCTGCTGATTGGTCACGTTCGCTGGCCGCGACCAATCAGCATTATTGGCGCCAAATTTAAACCCCGCTCTGCTGATTAGTCGCGACCGCCGGCCGTGACCAATCTGCGATATAGGCGCCAAGTTTTAACACCGCTTTGCTAATTGGTCGCGGTTGCTAGCCTCGACCAATCAGCGATTTTGGCGCCAAATTTTAAAACCGCTCTGCTGATTGCGCCCGGTCGGCCGCATACCTATTCTAGAATACCCGATGCGTTAGAATCGGGCCAACATCTAGTAAAATTATAAAAGTGCTAGCATTTTTCCAGAGACATTATTGCAGACAGACAGGTAAAGTGCAAGGACACCGAGTCAGTTCAGAAGTGCGAGGGACCGGTCCTAAACCCTCCACGTTGGCCCTGGGGTGGCTGCAAGGCATGCAGATCCAGAGTTGGACCTCCCGGAGAGCCACCCTAACAGGTTTTTCTTCTGAGGTTTTGAGGTAGAGAATATCCGCGGTTTTGCATAAAACCAATATGGAGCACCTAAGGAGATGCAAACTATATACAGGGTGAAAGAGTCTGTCTGCTAGTCCGCAGGGACAGGTGTCTCTAGAAACCGGGTTAGAAATTAAGCATAATAGGAAAAGTCAACTTTTAAACTTGTAAACAAAACTGCAACAACAGCCGGGGGCTGCTTTAAACTTCGGGCTGCCGTCTTGGAAAGGGCTCATTCCTCCCGACGGTGGCTAGCCGGTCCCCTGAGGCTGAGCGCGGGGTGGCGTCACTCCCGGACACTTTGTGTACGTCCAGGGCGTACCACCCACGCTCCCCCTGGTGGCGAGTGAAAGTCACTGTGTCACATAGGTGTCACATAGTTAGTAAAGCCGAATAAAGACTTGCGTCCATCAAGTTCGACCTGTTAGGTCTGTAATTGCTAAAGTTGATCCAGAGGAGGGCAAAAACCCCAAATGATTTGGCCAATCTTCACCTGAGGAAAAATTCCCTCCCGACTCTGAAACCAGCAGTCAGAATAAATCCCTGTATCAACCTACTATTTTATTCTATTGTTAAGTATATGCAGAAATCTGCCTGGTATCTAGAAAAGCATCCAGTCCCCGCTTGAACTGGTGTAGTGAATCCGACATTACCGTCTCCTCACTCAGTGAATTCCATATTCTCACTGCTCTTACCGTAAAGAACCCCTTCCTATGCTGGTGCTGAAACCTTTTCTCTTCCAGTCTTAGTGAATGCCCTCTTGTTACCGTAATATCCCTCCTTTTGAACAAATCCCGGGCAAGGTCTCTATACTGTCCCCTAACATATTTGTACACATTTATTATGTCCCCCCTCAACCTTCTCTTTTCCAGGCTGAATAGTCCTAGTTTTGCCAACCTCTCTGGGTATTGCAGTCCCTCCATTCCCCTTATTAATTTTGTTGCCCTCCTTTGTACCTTTTCAAGCTCATTTATATCCTTTCTATATATTGGGGCCCATAACTGAGCACAGTATTCCAAGTGTGGTCTGACCAGTGCTTTGTACAGTGGAAGAACAATGTTCTCATCCTTTGCAGCTATACCTCTTCTGATACATCCCATTACCCTGTTTGCCCTTACAGCAGCGGCCTGACTTTGGGCACTCCAATTTAGTTCGCTATCAATCACGATGCCCAAGTCCTTCTCCATCTCTGAATTCCCCAATGATTTCCCATTCAGTGAGTACTGGTGACTTCCATTTTTCCTTCCCATATGTATGACCTTACATTTCTCCTCGTTAAACCTCATTTGCCATTTAATGCTCCACCTACCCAGCTTATCCAAATCCCTCTGTAGGTCTGCACTGTCCTCTTTTGTATTAATTGTTTTACATAACTTTGTGTCATCTGCAAATATTGATATTTTACTATTTATCCCGTTGACTATGTCGTTAATAAAGATATTAAATAACATTGGGCCTAGTACAGACCCCTGTGGTACCCCACTAGTGACGCTTACCCAATCTGAGTATATTCCATTTATAACCACCCTCTGCCTTCTATCCTTTAGCCAGTTAGCTACCCACTTGCAGACATTTTCCCCCAGCCCCATCATTCTCATTTTGTATACCAACCTATTATGTGGCACGCTATCGAACGCTTTTGAGAAGTCGAGATACACGACATCCACTGGTTCCCCCTGATCTACTCGAGAGCTCACCTCCTCGTAGAAGTCAATCAGGTTTGTTTGGCAGGAGCGATTCCTCATGAATCCATGTTGGTTCGGGGTTAATAGATTATTAGCATCAAGATGCTCCATGATTGCCTCATTAATAAAGCCTTCAAAAATTTTGCCCACAACGGACGTCAGACTCACCGGCCGATAGTTTCCGGTGATACTTTTTGCTCCCTTTTTGAATATTGGCACTACATTCGCCTGTCGCCAATCAAGTGGTACAGACCCAGTCTCAACAGAGTCCTTAAATATAAGATATAATGGTCTGTCTATCACATTACTTAGTTCCCTTAGTACCCGTGGGTGTATGCCATCAGGTCCTGGTGATTTGTTTATTTTAATGTTACTGAGGCGTTTCTGTACCCCAGCTTGGGTTAGATTTGTCATACTTAGTGGAGGATTAAGCTTGTCACTTCTCATTTCGCCTGTTAGTTCTTTTTCCTTTGTGAAAGTTGACGAAAAAAATTTATTTAATAGATTAGCTTTATCCTCATCTTTCTCTATGATTTTGCCTTCATCACTTTTTATCGGTCCAATATTATTCGATTTAATCCTTTTACTATTTATATACGTAAAGAATAGTTTGGGATTTGATCTACTTTCCCTAGCAATACGTCTCTCTGTTTCCTCCTTTGCTATTTTTATTTGTTTTTTGCAGGTTCTCGTTTTTTCCTTGTAACACATTAGTGCCTCCTTACTGTTTTCCTGTTTTAATCTCTTGAATGCCTCTTTTTTGCTATTTAACGCCCCTTTTACGTTCTTATTCAACCATATTGGTTTCCTCTTATTTCTGGCCCTTTTAATATGGGGAGGTGACATCCTGCATGGGGCATGATATGGGGGGTGACATCCTGCATGGGGCATTATATGGGGGGGTGACATGCTGCAAGGGGTATAATATGGGGGGGGGTAAACATCCTGCATGGGGCATGATATGGGGGGGGTGACATGCTGCATGTGGCATTATATGGGGGGGGGTGACAAGCTGCATGTGGCATTATATTGGGGGGGTGACATGCTGCATGGGGCATTATATGGGGGGTGACATGCTGCATGGGGCATTATATGTGGGGGGTGACATGCTGCATGGGGTATAATAAAGACAGGGGAGTGTTATCCTGCATGGGGCATTATATGGGGGGGTGACATCCTGCATGGGGCATTATATGGGGGGTGACATCCTGCATGGGGCATAATATAGGGGGGGTGACATGCTGCATGGGGCATAATATGGGGGGGTGACATGCTGCATGGGGCATAATATGGGGGGGTGACATGCTGCATGGGGCATTATATGGGGGGGTGACATACTGCATGGGGCATTATATGGGGGGGAACAGCCTGCATGGGGCATTATAAGGGGTGGAACAGACTGCATATGGCATTATAAGGGGGAAACAGCCTGCCTATTTGGAACATTTACCTGCCCATTGAGGACCTATGCTGCCTATTGGGGACATTTACCTGCCTATTGGGGACCTATGCTGCCTATTGGGTACATTTACCTGCCTATTGGGGACCTATGCTGCCTATTGGGGACATTTACCTGCCTATGGGGGACATTTACCTGCCTATTGTGGATATTTACCTGCCTATTGAGGACCGATGCTGCCTATTGGGGACATTTACCTGCCTATTGAGGACCTATGCTGCCTATTGGGTACAGTTACCTACCTATTGAAATACCGGTTGATTTAACTTTACTTGTTCTTCATTTTAAATATTGTATTTGTTCCTGTATTGTTTTTTTTACTACAAAATAAGATATGTGCAGTGTGCATAGTAATTTGTTCATAGTTTTTTTTAAAAACTATATTCCGGCCCTCCAATGGTCTGAGGGACCGTGAACTGGCCCCCTGTTTAAAAAGTTTGAGGACCCCTGGGCTAGACAAAGGACCAGAGAAGAACAACAGACCAAGATCAAAGATGGCTTTCTATTAAATATGAAATTTAAGGTGTAACTAACTTGTAAGTCCTCCACCCACACCCACTAACTGGTTCCTACCACTTTGTGTTCCCCAGTCTCCCTGTAACCAGGGGAGCAACACCTAGTGCATACTAGCTCCCTCTGGTGGAGAAGTGTGGTGTTGGATGCAAGGCTGGGTCGCGACCATCACACCGGGCTTACCTCAGAGGAGGAACACTACACTCCATTAGAGAAGTGCAGCATTCCTGTGGCGGTCGAACCCTCAGGGGTGCCACACATGCATGGCATTGCATATTGTGGGGAATTGCATAGGGAAGTGATGTTGCATGTTGGGGACTTGCATATATAAGTGGGTGATGTTGAAGGTCTAGCAGAGGGAAGGGCGTGATGCATGCATGGCACTGCATATTGTGAGGAATTGCATAGGGAAGTGATGTTGCATGTTGGGGACTTGCATATATAAGTGGGTGATGTTGAGGGTCTAGCAGAGGGAAGGGCGTGATGCATGCATGGCACTGCATATTGTGGGGAATTGCATAGGGAAGTGATGTTGCATGTTGGGGACTTGCATATGTAAGTGGGTGATGTTGAGGGTCTAGCACAGGGAAGGGGGTGATGCATGCATGTGTTGCATGTTGTGGGGGCTTTTACAGGGAATGAGTTATGGGCACACCATCTGTACTGTCAACGCTTTGAACGCAGTATACTTTATGCTGCGTCCAAAGCGCTGCACGCAGGTGAATCCGCATGTGTTCATTGAACCATGCGGATTCACCCCATCCTATACATTGCACTGATCTAATTTCTCTTGTGGAGACTAGCGACTCCGCAAGAGAAATTGACGGAAAGACGTTTGCAAGTCCGTGTCCGCGGGTGATCCGCAGGTGCCTGGAGATGCATAGTGGGCATGGGATTTCTTCAAATCCCATCCACTTTGCTTGTATTATCGAATGCTGTGGTTTGCACGCAGCGCAAGTGTGCTGCATCCAATCAGCAGCGTTTACTGACCGTGTGCACATACCCTTTATGTTGCATGTTGGCGCCTTGCATATGTAAGGGGGTGTTGTTGCATTTCATTCCTCTTGCATGTAGAATTTGACTGATGCTGCATGTTGGGGGGCTTACACACTTAAGGGGTGCATCTGGAATCATAATATCTGTTAAAGGGGCCCACTGAGACTCTTTCGCCCGGGGCCCACAAAAACCTGGAGCCGGCCCTGGTGTGTATATACGATGAAGTGGGCGGATTAGCTTGATCCTGTGTTGGAGTTTGGGTTTCCTTTTTTATGTAATATTTTTTGAGAGCCAATTTTCTCATGAATTGTTTGATTCCAATAAAGGCCTGAAATTTGTTAAGGCCTATCGAGGGGGCAAACTTCAGGCCCTTATTAAGTAGGTTGATTTCATTGGGTTTTAGGTTGTGTTTACTTAGGTTAAAAATAGAATCACCTTTACTGTTTATCTCTTCTAATTGTTTCTTCTTTTTGGAGAATTGCCCTCCTCTACAGCCCCTTTGGCGCCTTTTCTTTGGGCCAACTGAAAAAAATTTGAGTTGCTGGCCCTTTTACTAATTTGTGGGTGTTGAGAGTTCGATCTGGTTCTCAAGCCGTTGTCTTGGGAGGCGGTAGGATATTGATTATTATTGCTAGGGTATTCATTAATTTTTTTCCAGTGGGTCAAAGCGGTTTTGTGTGTTAATGGGCGTAAGTATTGGGGAGGTAGCTTCAGTGGAAGGTTGAGGGCTGGTTGTTGTGCCTCTATGGCCATCCAGTTGTGTTTGATGATAATAGTCTGGTGTTGGATGGGTGGAAAATCTGTCCTCTGATATTTGGGTGTCCGATGGTGGTGGACTGGCTATGGCCTCGTTCACAACTTCAAAAACTAATCCTTCCCGTATGTGATATTGTGTGTTAATGTCTGGGATAGTGTCACGTCCAAATTTCAATCTTTTCAAATTTCTATACCGAGCAATGATTTTTAACTTCTTGTAACCTACATATTTAAATAAAATTGGACATTTTTAACATCTTCAATGTTATTTCTTGCCACATACCCTATACACTAGCGCAAGTTGTTTTATATATTTTTTATACTAACATTACGTTAAATAACATCCGCCTGGAATATAATCATATACACCTCTTGTAGAAAAACGATGCCCCCTGGAATGTTTGGTGGCCAGTGTGAACATGGGCCTACACAGTGCATGCACATGCATTTATTTTCCACTTTTTCTCTTTAGGCTTCGGTTTCAGGATTTTTGCACTCTTTGCAAATAAAGGAGTGGTTTCCTTTTTCCTTGAGCTGGACATTACATTTGTATATTTCTCCATGGCTGGGTGTCCATTAGCCAGGTCTCAGGCCTTCTCATCCCTTATTAACATTACGTCACTTTACATACGTAAGGTTTTAATACTAGAGGTTAGGATTCCTTACCTTTCCATGGTTCCCAGGATGGCTTTAGCTCTGCTACATTGACATGACAGGCTGGATCGCAGCAGAACGCTGCCATCCAGTTTGCCATGCCGCAGACACTGAGAAGCTCCTCAGTGAAGCTCCTCAGTGTCTGGCTGTGACGGCATCCAGATGAGTCGAGTTCATGTCCCCCATTTTAATAGCTAGTAAAGGCTAGGTATTCAGCTGGGGGCTGATATTAGTAGCCTGGGAAGCTCCGTGGGAATTACCCCCTTCCCAGGCTTCAAACATCTGCCCCAGCCATCTGCTTAACCTCCGCTAGAGACTAAAATAACGGGGAACCCCACGCCAATTTTTTTTTTAATAAATCCTTTATTTTAACACTAAATGACAAGTACAGTAACCAACACTGTCACTGTACTTATTATATACTAGATGGTGGCCCGATTCTAACGCATCGGGTATTCTAGAATAGGTATGCGGCCGACCGGGCGCAATCAGCAGAGCGGTATTTAAATTTGGCGCCAAAATCGCTGATTGGTCGAGGCCGGCAACCGCGACCAATTAGCAAAGTGGTGTTAAAATTTGGCGCCTATATCGCAGATTTGTCACTGCCGGCGGTCGCGACTAATCAGCAGAGCGGGGTTTAAATTTGGCGCCAATAATGCTGATTGGTCGCGGCCGGCGGTCGCGACCAATCAGCAGAGCGTTATTTAAATTTGTCGCCAATAATGGTGATTGGTCACGGCCGCGACTAATCAGCAGAGCAGTGTTTAAATTTGTCGCCAATAATGCTGGTTATTCGTGACCGGTAACCGCGACCAATGAGCAGAGCGGTGTTTAAATATGGCGCCAATATCGCTTAATGGTCACGGCCGGCCACCACGACCAATCAGCGAAGCGGTGTTTAAATTTGGCGCCAAAATCGCTGATTGGTCGCGCCCGGCGGTCGCGACCAATCAGCAGAGCGGGGTTTAAATTTTGCGCCAATACTGCTGATTGTTCGCGGCCGGTGACCGCGACCAATCAGCAGAGCGTTGTTTAAATTTGGCGCTAATCTCGCAGATTGGACGCGTCTGCCGTCCGCGACCAATAAGCAGAGAGTTGTATAAATTTGGCGCCAATCTCGCTGATTGGTCGCGTCTGGCGTCAGCGACCAATCAGCAGAGCGTTGTTTAAATTTGGCGCCAATCTCGCTGATTGGCGGCGGCTGGCAGCCGCGACCAATCAGCAGAGAGTTGATTAAATTTGGCGCCAATCTCGCTGATTGGTCGCGTCTGCCATCCGCGACTAATCAGCAGAGCGTTGTTTAAATTTGGCGGCAATCTCGCTGATTGGTCGCGGTGGCCGGCCGCGACCAATGAGCAGAGTGGCGTTTAAATTTGCCGCCCATCTCGCTGATTAATTGCAGCCGGCCACCGCTACCAATCAGCAGAGCGGCGTTTAAATTTGCCGGACATCTTGCTGATTGGTCGCGGCCGGCCACCGCGACCAATCAGCACAGCGGCGTTTAAATTTGCCGCCCATCTCGCTGATTGGTCGCGGTGGCCGGCCGCGATTAATCATCAGAGCGGCGTTTAAATTTGCCGCCCATCTCGCTGATTGGTCGCGGTAGCCGGCCGCGACCAATCAGCAGAGCGGCGTTTAAAATTGCCGCCCATCTCGCTGATTGGTCGCGGTGGCCGGCCGCGATTAATCAGCACAGCGGCGTTTAAATTTGCTGCCCATCTCGCTGATTGGTCGCGGTAGCCGGCCACCGCGACCAATCAGCAGAGCGGCGTTTAAATTTGCCGCCCATCTTGCTGATTGGTCACGGCCAGCCACCGCGACCAATCAGCAGAACGGCGTTTAAATTTGCCGCCCATCTCGCTCATTGGTCGCTGTGGCCGGCCGCGATTAATCAGCAGAGCGGCGTTTAAATTTCCCGGCCATCTCGCTGATTGGTCGCGGTAGCCGGCCGCGACCAATCAGCAGAGCGGCGTTTAAATTTGCCGCCCATCTCGCTGATTGGTCGCGGTGGCCGGCCGCGATTAATCAGCACAGCGGCGTTTAAATTTGCTGCCCATCTCGCTGATTGGTCGCGGTAGCCGGCCACCGCGACCAATCAGCAGAGCCTCGTTTAAATTTGCCACCCATCTCGCTCATTGGTCACGGCCGGCCACCGCGACCAATCAACAGAACGGCGTTTAAATTTGCCGCCCATCTCGCTCATTGGTCACGTCCGGCCACCGCGACCAATCAGCAGAACGGCGTTTAAATTTGCCGCCCATCTCGCTCATTGGTCGCTGTGGCCGGCCGCGACCAATCAGCACAGCGGCGTTTAAATTTGCCGCCCATCTCGCTAATTGGTCACGGCCGGCCACCGCAACCAATCAGCACAGCGGTGTTTAAATTTGCCTCCCATCTCGCTGATTGGTCGCTGCAGCCACCGCGACCAATCAGCAGAGCGGCGTTTAAATTTGACGCCCATCTCGCTGATTGGTCGCGGCCGGCCACCGCGACCAATCAGCAGTGGGGCGTTTAAATTTGCCGCCCATCTCGCTGATTGGTCGCGGTCGGCCGGCCACCGCGACCAATCAGCAGAGCGGCGTTTAAATTCGCCGCCCATCTCGCTGATTGGTCGCGGTAGCCGGCCACCGTAACCAATCAGCAGAGCGGTGTTTAAATTTGCCGCCCATCTCGCTCATTGGTCACTCCCGGCCACCGCGACCAATCAGCAGAGCGGCGTTTAAATTTGCCGCCCATCTCGCTCATTGGTCACTCCCGGCCACCGCGACCAATCAGCAGAACGGCGTTTAAATTTGCCGCCCATCTCGCTCATTGGTCACGTCCGGCCACCGCGACCAATCAGCAGAACGGCGTTTAAATTTGCCGCCCATCTCGCTCATTGGTCGCTGTGGCCGGCCGCGATTAATCAGCAGAGCGGCGTTTAAATTTCCCGGCCATCTCGCTGATTGGTCGCGGTGGCCGGCCGCGACCAATCAGCACAGCGGCGTTTAAATTTGCCGCCCATCTCGCTAATTGGTCACGGCCGGCCACCGCAACCAATCAGCACAGCGGTGTTTAAATTTGCCTCCCATCTCGCTGATTGGTCGCTGCAGCCACCGCGACCAATCAGCAGAGCGGCGTTTAAATTTGCCGCCCATCTCGCTGATTGGTCGCGGCCGGCCACCGCGACCAATCAGCAGTGGGGCGTTTAAATTTGCCGCCCATCTCGCTGATTGGTCGCGGTCGGCCGGCCACCGCGACCAATCAGCAGAGCGGCGTTTAAATTTGCCGCCCATCTCGCTGATTGGTCGCGGTAGCAGGCCACCGTGACCAATCAGCAGAGCGGTGTTTAAATTTGCCGCCCATCTCGCTCATTGGTCACTCCCGGCCACCGCGACCAATCAGCAGAGCGGCGTTTAAATTTGCCGCCCATCTCGCTCATTGGTCACTCCCGGCCACCGCGACCAATCAGCAGAGCGGCGTTTAAATTTGCCGCCCATCTCGCTTATTGGTCGCTGTGGCCGGCCGCGATTAATCAGCACAGCGGCGTTTAAATTTCCCCGCCATCACGCTGATTGGTCGCGGTGACCGGCCGCGACCAATCAGCACAGCGGCGTTTAAATTTGCCTCCCATCTCGCTGATTGGTCGCGGCCGGCCACTGCGACCAATCAGCACAGCGGCGTTTAAATTTGCCGCCCATCTAGCTGATTGGTCGCGGTCGGCCGGCCACCGCGACCAATCAGCAGAGCGGCGTTTAAATTTGCCGCCCATCTCGCTGATTGGTCGCGTATGGCCACAGCGACCAATCAGCGTCGTATTAGTGTGAGCCCGGGAGCGGCGCTGCTTGTGCGGCTCCGTATTAGCGAGGACCGGGGAGCGCCGCTGCCTGTGAGGCTCCATCTGCTGCGAGAAGCCGGGAGATGAGCGACTGCTCGCAGCAGAAGCGTCCCGACCGGCGGCACCGCTCCCCGGTCCTCCGTTCACACTTGCTGTCGGGAGATCAACGGGCCAAGCCGCTGATCTTCCGACGTTAGCCGCATGGAGGTCAGCGGCGCCGGTCGGGGTAGTTGTGCTGCTAGCGCCGCTCATCTCCCCGCTGCATCGCCGCTGACCTCCGTCCGCCAGATGAGCCGCTAACGGCCGCCATCTTTTTTCAGAAATCCCGCGGCGCTGATTGGCCGCTGCCGGACCAATGAGCGACGCGGGATTTACAGGACAGACAAACAGAAAGACAGACATAAAGATAGACAGACAGATGGGATAAGACAATTATATAGTAGATGTGACTCACATGTTTCTATCTGTCTAATCTATGTGTGATGCTCTATTCTTTCTGTTCTACCAAGGCTGTGACATTACAGTGAGTGGTAGACAATCCCTGTATGATTGGTGCTCTAAATAGCGCCAAACATGCAGTATTCGGCGAGCTCCCAGCATCTCGAGTACTGAGATGCTCGGCGAGTACCGAGCAGTGGCAAGCATGGTCGCTCATCACTAGTGTTCCCACATTCCACTGAGGCTGAGATCACCGAGGCTGATCAGCTGATCTTCAGCTTATGAACCCAAGTGACCTCACACTTGCAGCTGCAATGTATACTGGCAGTAGTGATTACACCCCTGTCAGTGTACATTGCTGTCTTCTACAGCAGTGACATCAGTGATTGCTGAAGTCACTGCTGTAGATGTGACCCGGATCGCCGAGGGACAATCTGGATTGCGTCATGATAGCGGACATGTGAGGGATATGGTTTATGTTGCATGTTGGCGCCTTGCATATGTAAGGGGGTGTTGTTGCATTTCATTCCTCTTGCATGTAGAATTTGACTGATGCTGCATGTTGGGGGGCTTACACACTTAAGGGGTGCATCTGGAATCATAATATCTGTTAAAGGGGCCCACTGAGACTCTTTCGCCCGGGGCCCACAAAAACCTGGAGCCGGCCCTGGTGTGTATATACGATGAAGTGGGCGGATTAGCTTGATCCTGTGTTGGAGTTTGGGTTTCCTTTTTTATGTAATATTTTTTGAGAGCCAATTTTCTCATGAATTGTTTGATTCCAATAAAGGCCTGAAATTTGTTAAGGCCTATCGAGGGGGCAAACTTCAGGCCCTTATTAAGTAGGTTGATTTCATTGGGTTTTAGGTTGTGTTTACTTAGGTTAAAAATAGAATCACCTTTACTGTTTATCTCTTCTAATTGTTTCTTCTTTTTGGAGAATTGCCCTCCTCTACAGCCCCTTTGGCGCCTTTTCTTTGGGCCAACTGAAAAAAATTTGAGTTGCTGGCCCTTTTACTAATTTGTGGGTGTTGAGAGTTCGATCTGGTTCTCAAGCCGTTGTCTTGGGAGGCGGTAGGATATTGATTATTATTGCTAGGGTATTCATTAATTTTTTTCCAGTGGGTCAAAGCGGTTTTGTGTGTTAATGGGCGTAAGTATTGGGGAGGTAGCTTCAGTGGAAGGTTGAGGGCTGGTTGTTGTGCCTCTATGGCCATCCAGTTGTGTTTGATGATAATAGTCTGGTGTTGGATGGGTGGAAAATCTGTCCTCTGATATTTGGGTGTCCGATGGTGGTGGACTGGCTATGGCCTCGTTCACAACTTCAAAAACTAATCCTTCCCGTATGTGATATTGTGTGTTAATGTCTGGGATAGCGTCACGTCCAAATTTCAATCTTTTCAAATTTCTATACCGAGCAATGATTTTTAACTTCTTGTAACCTACATATTTAAATAAAATTGGACATTTTTAACATCTTCAATGTTATTTCTTGCCACATACCCTATACACTAGCGCAAGTTGTTTTATATATTTTTTATACTAACATTACGTTAAATAACATCCGCCTGGAATATAATCATATACACCTCTTGTAGAAAAACGATGCCCCCTGGAATGTTTGGTGGCCAGTGTGAACATGGGCCTACACAGTGCATGCACATGCATTTATTTTCCACTTTTTCTCTTTAGGCTTCGGTTTCAGGATTTTTGCACTCTTTGCAAATAAAGGAGTGGTTTCCTTTTTCCTTGAGCTGGACATTACATTTGTATATTTCTCCATGGCTGGGTGTCCATTAGCCAGGTCTCAGGCCTTCTCATCCCTTATTAACATTACGTCACTTTACATACGTAAGGTTTTAATACTAGAGGTTAGGATTCCTTACCTTTCCATGGTTCCCAGGATGGCTTTAGCTCTGCTACATTGACATGACAGGCTGGATCGCAGCAGAACGCTGCCATCCAGTTTGCCATGCCGCAGACACTGAGAAGCTCCTCAGTGAAGCTCCTCAGTGTCTGGCTGTGACGGCATCCAGATGAGTCGAGTTCATGTCCCCCATTTTAATAGCTAGTAAAGGCTAGGTATTCAGCTGGGGGCTGATATTAGTAGCCTGGGAAGCTCCGTGGGAATTACCCCCTTCCCAGGCTTCAAACATCTGCCCCAGCCATCTGCTTAACCTCCGCTAGAGACTAAAATAACGGGGAACCCCACGCCAATTTTTTTTTTAATAAATCCTTTATTTTAACACTAAATGACAAGTACAGTAACCAACACTGTCACTGTACTTATTATATACTAGATGGTGGCCCGATTCTAACGCATCGGGTATTCTAGAATAGGTATGCGGCCGACCGGGCGCAATCAGCAGAGCGGTATTTAAATTTGGCGCCAAAATCGCTGATTGGTCGAGGCCGGCAACCGCGACCAATTAGCAAAGTGGTGTTAAAATTTGGCGCCTATATCGCAGATTTGTCACTGCCGGCGGTCGCGACTAATCAGCAGAGCGGGGTTTAAATTTGGCGCCAATAATGCTGATTGGTCGCGGCCGGCGGTCGCGACCAATCAGCAGAGCGTTATTTAAATTTGTCGCCAATAATGGTGATTGGTCACGGCCGCGACTAATCAGCAGAGCAGTGTTTAAATTTGTCGCCAATAATGCTGGTTATTCGTGACCGGTAACCGCGACCAATGAGCAGAGCGGTGTTTAAATATGGCGCCAATATCGCTTAATGGTCACGGCCGGCCACCACGACCAATCAGCGAAGCGGTGTTTAAATTTGGCGCCAAAATCGCTGATTGGTCGCGCCCGGCGGTCGCGACCAATCAGCAGAGCGGGGTTTAAATTTTGCGCCAATACTGCTGATTGTTCGCGGCCGGTGACCGCGACCAATCAGCAGAGCGTTGTTTAAATTTGGCGCTAATCTCGCAGATTGGTCGCGTCTGCCATCCGCGACTAATCAGCAGAGCGTTGTTTAAATTTGGCGGCAATCTCGCTGATTGGTCGCGGTGGCCGGCCGCGACCAATGAGCAGAGTGGCGTTTAAATTTGCCGCCCATCTCGCTGATTAATTGCAGCCGGCCACCGCTACCAATCAGCAGAGCGGCGTTTAAATTTGCCGGACATCTTGCTGATTGGTCGCGGCCGGCCACCGCGACCAATCAGCACAGCGACATTTAAATTTGCCGCCCATCTCGCTGATTGGTCGCGGTGGCCGGCCGCGATTAATCATCAGAGCGGCGTTTAAATTTGCCGCCCATCTCGCTGATTGGTCGCGGTGGCCGGCCGCGATTAATCAGCACAGCGGCGTTTAAATTTGCTGCCCATCTCGCTGATTGGTCGCGGTAGCCGGCCACCGCGACCAATCAGCAGAGCGGCGTTTAAATTTGCCGCCCATCTTGCTGATTGGTCACGGCCGGCCACCGCGACCAATCAGCAGAACGGCGTTTAAATTTGCCGCCCATCTCGCTCATTGGTCGCTGTGGCTGGCCGCGATTAATCAGCAGAGCGGCGTTTAAATTTCCCGGCCATCTCGCTGATTGGTCGCGGTAGCCGGCCGCGACCAATCAGCAGAGCGGCGTTTAAAATTGCCGCCCATCTCGCTGATTGGTCGCGGTGGCCGGCCGCGATTAATCAGCACAGCGGCGTTTAAATTTGCTGCCCATCTCGCTGATTGGTCGCGGTAGCCGGCCACCGCGACCAATCAGCAGAGCCTCGTTTAAATTTGCCACCCATCTCGCTCATTGGTCACGGCCGGCCACCGCGACCAATCAGCAGAACGGCGTTTAAATTTGCCGCCCATCTCGCTCATTGGTCACGTCCGGCCACCGCGACCAATCAGCAGAACGGCGTTTAAATTTGCCGCCCATCTCGCTCATTGGTCGCTGTGGCCGGCCGCGATTAATCAGCAGAGCGGCGTTTAAATTTCCCGGCCATCTCGCTGATTGGTCGCGGTGGCCGGCCGCGACCAATCAGCACAGCGGCGTTTAAATTTGCCGCCCATCTCGCTGATTGGTCACGGCCGGCCACCGCGACCAATCAGCAGAACGGCGTTTAAATTTTCCGCCCATCTCGCTCATTGGTCGCTGTGGCTGGCCGCGATTAATCAGCAGAGCGGCGTTTAAATTTCCCGGCCATCTCGCTGATTGGTCGCGGTAGCCGGCCGCGACCAATCAGCAGAGCGGCGTTTAAAATTGACGCCCATCTCGCTGATTGGTCGCGGTGGCCGGCCGCGATTAATCAGCACAGCGGCGTTTAAATTTGCTGCCCATCTCGCTGATTGGTCGCGGTAGCCGGCCACCGCGACCAATCAGCAGAGCCTCGTTTAAATTTGCCACCCATCTCGCTCATTGGTCACGGCCGGCCACCGCGACCAATCAGCAGAACGGCGTTTAAATTTGCCGCCCATCTCGCTCATTGGTCACGTCCGGCCACCGCGACCAATCAGCAGAACGGCGTTTAAATTTGCCGCCCATCTCGCTCATTGGTCGCTGTGGCCGGCCGCGATTAATCAGCAGAGCGGCGTTTAAATTTCCCGGCCATCTCGCTGATTGGTCGCGGTGGCCGGCCGCGACCAATCAGCACAGCGGCGTTTAAATTTGCCGCCCATCTCGCTAATTGGTCACGGCCGGCCACCGCAACCAATCAGCACAGCGGTGTTTAAATTTGCCTCCCATCTCGCTGATTGGTCGCTGCAGCCACCGCGACCAATCAGCAGAGCGGCGTTTAAATTTGCCGCCCATCTCGCTGATTGGTCGCGGCCGGCCACCGCGACCAATCAGCAGTGGGGCGTTTAAATTTGCCGCCCATCTCGCTGATTGGTCGCGGTCGGCCGGCCACCGCGACCAATCAGCAGAGCGGCGTTTAAATTCGCCGCCCATCTCGCTGATTGGTCGCGGTAGCCGGCCACCGTGACCAATCAGCAGAGCGGTGTTTAAATTTGCCGCCCATCTCGCTCATTGGTCACTCCCGGCCACCGCGACCAATCAGCAGAGCGGCGTTTAAATTTGCCGCCCATCTCGCTCATTGGTCACTCCCGGCCACCGCGACCAATCAGCAGAGCGGCGTTTAAATTTGCCGCCCATCTCGCTTATTGGTCGCTGTGGCCGGCCGCGATTAATCAGCACAGCGGCGTTTAAATTTCCCGGCCATCACGCTGATTGGTCGCGGTGACCGGCCGCGACCAATCAGCACAGCGGCGTTTAAATTTGCCTCCCATCTCGCTGATTGGTCGCGGCCGGCCACTGCGACCAATCAGCACAGCGGCGTTTAAATTTGCCGCCCATCTCGCTGATTGGTCACGGTCGGCCGGCCACCGCGACCAATCAGCAGAGCGGCGTTTAAATTTGCCGCCCATCTCGCTGATTGGTCGCGTATGGCCACTGCGACCAATCAGCGTCGTATTAGTGTGAGCCCGGGAGCGGCGCTGCTTGTGCGGCTCCGTATTAGCGAGGACCGGGGAGCGCCGCTGCCTGTGAGGCTCCATCTGCTGCGAGAAGCCGGGAGATGAGCGACTGCTCGCAGCAGAAGCGTCCCGACCGGCGGCACCGCTCCCCGGTCCTCCGTTCACACTTGCTGTCGGGAGATCAACGGGCCAAGCCGCTGATCTTCCGACGTTAGCCGCATGGAGGTCAGCGGCGCCGGTCGGGGTAGTTGTGCTGCTAGCGCCGCTCATCTCCCCGCTGCATCGCCGCTGACCTCCGTCCACCAGATGAGCCGCTAACGGCCGCCATCTTTTTTCAGAAATCCCGCGGCGCTGATTGGCCGCTGCCGGACCAATGAGCGACGCGGGATTTCCAGGACAGACAAACAGAAAGACAGACATAAAGATAGACAGACAGATGGGATAAGACAATTATATAGTAGATGTGACTCACATGTTTCTATCTGTCTAATCTATGTGTGATGCTCTATTCTTTCTGTTCTACCAAGGCTGTGACATTACAGTGAGTGGTAGACAATCCCTGTATGATTGGTGCTCTAAATAGCGCCAAACATGCAGTATTCGGCGAGCTCCCAGCATCTCGAGTACTGAGATGCTCGGCGAGTACCGAGCAGTGGCAAGCATGGTCGCTCATCACTAGTGTTCCCACATTCCACTGAGGCTGAGATCGCCGAGGCTGATCAGCTGATCTTCAGCTTATGAACCCAAGTGACCTCACACTTGCAGCTGCAATGTATACTGGCAGTAGTGATTACACCCCTGTCAGTGTACATTGCTGTCTTCTACAGCAGTGACATCAGTGATTGCTGAAGTCACTGCTGTAGATGTGACCCGGATCGCCGAGGGACAATCTGGATTGCGTCATGATAGCGGACATGTGAGGGATATGGTTGTTTTTTTTTATTTTTAGTTATTTTACAAAAGATAGGGCTTCGGGGATTGAGCATATAATAAAAAAAAATATTAAAACAGCTTTCAGATGCCCCAGAAATTACATGAATGGGAATGCTGATGAAAATTGGGTGAATTGGATTAGCTTACACCTAGCTCTTTTGTTTGGTGATGACAAAATGTCAATCAGACCCTGTCATTACCAAGCCTAAATAAAGTAAAGTAAAGAGTTAAATAAACACACAGACACAGAGTAAACACTTTATTTGAAATACAACAGACACATTCTGTTAAGGGAATCTGCCACCCCCTGGGAGATATCAGACCTCTACTATGGGCATACAGGTTGTAGAAAAGAAAATCTATACATACCTGTATGGCTCATAGTAGAGGCTTGATTGCAGAGAAAAGTGTTTTCATCTACTCTATTTTCCACAGGCTTGGCATCCCCCGGATGCCAATAAATCCCCACCTAACTGTATATTGTTCCCCAAAATATCCGCCTATATGGTTAGTTACCTTATTACCCCACTGCCCTACACGTCACACGGCCCTGTGATGTGCTCTGTTCTACCTCACTTCTCGGGCATGAGCAAAGTGCCGCTCACATAAGGCGCGCTTTGCTTCATCCTGGCGCCGTCCCTCTCTGCACTGCGCCGCAGGGTTCCATTGCGCAGGCACCGGGAAGTGATAGTTACTGCATACGCAATAACAGTATAGGAGACCCACTCTTTAATAATGGGAACAACAAAGCATAGCCAGCTGATGGCTGATTCACTCTTTATATCCATGAAAGGAAACCGAAGCATCCCTGACCCCGGGTCTTGTATTACAGAAAGCGGAGACTGCTCAACTAAAATCTCCAGACTAATGTATGGGATGTAAACGACCAATGATCGCTGAACACAAGCTGCTTTCCCGATATAGGTCGGTCATAGAACCTTGTGTTATATGGAGACAAAGAACAGAAAAGCCATCAGCCGCTGAGCGGGAACTTCAAACTCATGGACAAAAAGTCACGTGACCTGTGTAGGCTGCGTCTTATTGGTGTTTCCACAAGTCTGCTTCACATTGGCGGCTTCAGATCCATCCAATGATAAGGTAGGAGGTCGGGGCAGCGGTGGATAAAAAGCGACTGAGGAGACAGAACCGGCATCACAAGAGAGTATATTTCTTTCTGTGCTTTCCACTTTTTGGAGAAGATTACAGCGATGTCTGGACGCGGCAAACAAGGAGGCAAAGTCCGTGCTAAGGCAAAGACCCGCTCATCTCGGGCAGGACTCCAGTTCCCAGTCGGCCGTGTGCACAGGCTTCTCCGCAAGGGCAATTATGCCGAGAGAGTCGGCGCCGGCGCTCCGGTCTATCTGGCCGCTCCGGTCTATCTGGCCGCTGTGCTGGAGTATCTGACTGCTGAGATCCTGGAAAAGGGCTTTTATCCCGGGCAGGGAAGCACAAGGGGAGAGCGGAGCTCCACTCGGGATCAGCTAGAAGCAGGCGGGGCCTGTGCTCAGTGTCAGCGTCAGCCAATAGATGCTCAGGATGATGCAGCTCAGCAGCCAATCAGTGCGCAGTAAGCCTGTACATATAACAGGCGCCTCCAGCTCCGGCCTCAGTGTTTTGTTGTAGTTCCGCAGCACACGATGGCAGAGACCGCACCAGCCGCCGCTCCCCCTCCCGCGGAACCGGCCGCCAAATCCAAGAAGCAGCCGAAGAAATCCGCCGCCGGGGGCGTCAAAAAAAGCAAGAAGCCCTCCGGTCCCAGCGTCTCCGATCTGATCGTGAAAGCCGTGTCCGCCTCTAAGGAGCGCAGTGGGGTGTCTCTGGCCGCCCTGAAGAAGGCTCTGTCCGCCGGAGGATACGATGTAGGGAAGAACATTCGTGTAATCACCTTCCAGATCACAGTGTATTCTCCATTGGATATGGGACCACTGGAATGAGAATCAATCAGCTGCTCAGTGATTATGTTATTTATACGGTTCCTTTTTTATTTGACCAATCTGAGCTGTTGTCATTATCTTCTACAGGAAGAATTCTGTTCCCAATTGATATCAGTACTGTCGTGCCATTATCGTTTGCAGGGAGAGACCCTCTGTAAGCCAGACTGAGGGGATTCCCGGCTTATGAGCTGGTGTCAGTATCGGAGCAGTGCTGCTGACCGCGGCTTCCTCCCTGCACTGTCCTTAGAAGAGGCAATAATCCTGGCTGCCACAATCCTCCTCAAATCACCGCACCCCAAGAGCAATTCTATCTGAAGTGACAAGCCCATCCTAGAAATGTCAGAGCTCAGTCAGGATCCTATAGATTAGCCGACGGGAGCAGCCAGAATGTCCCATGTAGATTGTACAGAATGCAAGGGATGATGAGGGGAGTAGTAAGGTGCGGAAATGACCCTTCCTGGACATTAGTGAATAGCATGTTACGAATATGCTGGTATGATGGAAGTGGGGGTTAATCACTGTCAGTGCCGTTACAGGTATATTCAACAGTGATCTGAAGCTTCTATATGAAGTGTAGATCACTTGCAGCTGGTGTCGTGTCTGCCCTTTTATTTATAGACTGTTTCTGAAACATTTCTCATCACAGGTAAAACATATATATTAGAAGCTGCGGAAACTGCACAATGAGCGGGAAATTCAAACTCCCCAACAGTTCTGTGTTCAGCCAATGAGCAGAGGAAGGAGGAGCTAATGTAGATTCTGTAAGACCCGCCCTGGAAACGCGTCATCTCTGCAGTCTTCCCTCCGGTCCACCAGACGCTATATAATAGAAGAGTCCGTGCGGTTTAGTCACAGTTTTCTGCTGACTATTTGGAAGATGTCTGGTCGCGGTAAAGGAGGGAAAGGTCTCGGGAAGGGCGGTGCCAAGCGGCACAGGAAGGTGCTCCGTGATAACATCCAGGGCATCACCAAGCCTGCCATCCGCCGTCTCGCTCGCAGAGGAGGCGTCAAGCGCATCTCCGGCCTCATCTATGAAGAGACTCGCGGTGTCCTGAAAGTCTTCCTGGAGAACGTGATCCGTGACGCCGTCACCTACACCGAGCACGCCAAGAGGAAGACCGTCACCGCTATGGACGTGGTGTACGCGCTCAAGCGCCAGGGCCGCACTCTCTACGGCTTCGGAGGTTAATTGTGTTCTCTGCTCCATCCTGACAACCCAAAGGCTCTTTTCAGAGCCACCACATCTTCTAGATGAGAGGCTACAATCTCCTGTTGTGGAATAATTCTGTGCTTCTGTGAATGCCAGTGCAAGCTTTATACGCTGTTCATAAAGAATTAATGTTCACTCGTTTTTCAGAGCGAACTCAGAATACTGGCACTGACGGGTTAACAGTTTCTTGTGGTTGGAACGATTTCTAGTCAATGACCGATTACGTCCTATACAGAAATCTGTAGATCTCCCGAGTTATGGAAGCAGTATCCGCTTTCTGTAATACAAGGTACATTCCTGCTCCCATCAGTAGCGATGTTCCAAGTGTTGCTTGGAGAAAACCTTGAATGATGGTGAAGATTGTTCACCCGAAAATAATTAATAATGGAGCCCACCCTCCTCTACGATCACTGTGATTGGGGTAAGCGGCTCTGCGCCGTACAGTGGGGTAGAACTTCCCCCAGACCAGATTGCGATCTCCCTACAAGCAGAGGAGCCGGTAATATGACAAAAGACAAAGAACGATTGAGCGGGAAATTCAAAACCACCAACGGATCTGTGATCAGCCAATGACTGACAGACATCCTCAGGCACCGATCAATACCGGATACAAGTATTTCTTCCACCGTTTAACTCTTTAGTAGCCGTGTGTCTGCTGATCCCCACTCCACACTTACACATGCTTTACAGAAGCGGTGTCTTCCCCAGACCCGGCGGCGATCAGGCTCCTGGTAGAACCTGTGAGACTTCTCCTTAGTCTGTGATCAGATCGGCGCGAACACCACAGGGAATCAATGTAGATTAGTGGGTGAATGAGGAGCCTCCTGGATGTGTAGATGGAGCGGAGGATTGAATGGGGCTCGTAGAACCCACTCCCAAAATAAGTCAGATTTTTAAAAGTTAGCTTTTCTAGAATTAGGACCTCGTCATCCTCAGGTGATCGGGGCAGATCTAAGCTCTTTCCTCATACATCCGGAGGTCCAGCAAGTTGTCTTTGTGCAAGATTGTAAACAGTTTAGCGAGGAAGGCTGTCAATTGTATGACTTACCTTATTAGCAGCCGCATTGTATGTATGAAAAACTGGCTTCTCACGGGCCAGGACCCATGTTCACCCTTCCCCTCTTCAGTATAAACTAGATCACTGTCCAGCATGAGTAAATCAACCGCTGCGCTATAACAGGAGCAACATGTACGAGGACCAAGCTAGGAGTCCTCTGCAGCAAATCATACAGTGGAGCAAAGATCGTGTACACAGATAGATCTATATACCGTCTGGTACACAGGTGTCAGCAGACCCTAGTGTGGACCATCGCCTGCTATCAGCGGTGCCGGCTCTTATGAGGAGGATGTGGTGGCTCTTAGAAGAGCCTTTGGTTGTTCGGACAGATGTGGAGGAGCGGCGCTCACTTGCTCTTGCTCGCCTTGCTGCTCTCGGTCTTCTTGGGCAGCAGCACGGCCTGGATGTTGGGCAGGACGCCTCCCTGGGCAATGGTCACCCCACCCAGCAGCCTGTTGAGCTCCTCGTCATTGCGCACCGCCAGCTGCAGGTGACGGGGGATGATGCGGGTCTTCTTGTTGTCCCGGGCAGCATTGCCGGCCAATTCCAGGATCTTAGCAGTCAGATACTCCAGCACAGCGGCCAGATAGACCGGAGCGCCGGCGCCGACTCTCTCGGCATAATTGCCCTTGCGGAGAAGCCTGTGCACACGGCCGACTGGGAACTGGAGTCCTGCCCGGGATGAGCGGGTCTTTGCCTTAGCACGGACTTTGCCTCCTTGTTTGCCGCTGACAGGAGCCCATAGATTCTCCTGCCTCCAATAATATATACCTGACATGAGCCCATACATATCAGACTCTCGCCGACCGTGGAAACCTTCAAAAGGAACCTGAAGACCCACCTCTTCCGACAAGCCTACAACCTGCAGTAAACACCACTGCACGACCAGCTCTACCCTCACCTACTGTATCCTCACCCATCCCTCGTAGACTGTGAGCCCTCGCGGGCAGGGTCCTCGCTCCTCCTGTACCAGTCGCTGACTCGTTTTGTTAAGATTATGTAAATGCTTTTGTTATGTATATCCCTATCACATGTAAAGCGCCATGGAATAAATGGCGCTATAATAATAAATAATAATAATAATAATAATAATACATTCTGCTGCCTCCAATAATATATACCTGACAGGAGCCCATAGATTCTGCTGCCTCCAATAATATATACCTGACAGGAGCCCATAGATTCTGCTGCCTCCAATAATATATACCTGACAGGAGCCCATAGATTCTGCTGCCTCCAATAATATATACCTGACAGGAGCCCATAGATTCTGCTGCCTGCAATAATATATACCTGATAGGAGCCCATACATTCTCCTGCCTCCAATAGTATATACCTGACAGGACCCATAGATTCTGCTGCCTCCAATAATATATACCCGACAGGAGCCCATAGATTCTGCTGCCTCCAATAATATATACCTGACAGGAGCCCTTAGATGGCAGGTGGCGCTATTAACATAGTAACATAGTTTGTAAAGCCGAATAAAGACTTGCGTCCATCAAGTTCGACCTGTTAGTTCTGTAATTGCTAAAGTTGATCCAGAGGAGGGCAAAAACCCCAAATGATTTGGCCAATCTTCACCTGAGGAAAAATTCCCTCCCGACTCTGAAACCAGCAGTCAGAATAAATCCCTGTATCAACCTACTATTTTATTTTATTTTTAAGTATATGCTGAAATCTGCCTGGTATCTAGAAAAGCATCCAGTCCCCGCTTGAACTGGTGTAGTGAATCCGACATTACCGTCTCCTCACTCAGTGAATTCCATAGTCTCACTGCTCTTACCGTAAAGAACCCCTTCCTATGCTGGTGCTGAAACCTTTTCTCTTCCAGTCTTAGTGAGTGCCCTCTTGTTACCGTAATATCCCTCCTTTTGAACAAATCTCGGGCAAGATCTCTATACTGTCCCCTAACATATTTGTACACATTTATTATGTCCCCCCTCAACCTTCTCTTTTCCAGGCTGAATAGTCCTAGTTTTGCCAACCTCTCTGGGTATTGCAGTCCCTCCATTCCCTTTATTAATTTTGTTGCCCTCCTTTGTACCTTTTCAAGCTCATTTATATCCTTTCTATATATTGGGGCCCATAACTGAGCACAGTATTCCAAGTTTGGTTTGACCAGTGCTTTGTACAGTGGAAGAACAATGTTCTCATCCTTTGCAGCTATACCTCTTCTGATACATCCCATTACCCTGTTTGCCCTTACAGTAGCGGCCTGACTTTGGGCACTCCAATTTAGTTTGCTATCAACCAAGATGCCCAAGTCCTTCTCCATCTCTGAATTCCCCAATGATTTCCCATTCAGTGAGTACTGGTGACTTCCATTTTTCCTTCCCATATGTATGACCTTACATTTCTCCTCGTTAAACCTCATTTGCCATTTAATGCTCCACCTACCCAGCTTATCCAAATCCCTCTGTAGGTCTGCACTATCCTCTTTTGTATTAATTGTTTTACATAACTTTGTGTCATCTGCAAATATTGACATTTTACTATTTATCCCGTTGACTATGTCGTTAATAAAGATATTAAATAACATTGGGCCTAGTACAGACCCCTGTGGTACCCCACTAGTGACGCTTACCCAATCTGAGTATATTCCATTTATAACCACCCTCTGCCTTCTATCCTTTAGCCAGTTCGCTACCCACTTGCAGACATTTTCCCCCAGCCCCATCATTCTCATTTTGTATACCAACCTATTATGTGGCACGCTATCGAACGCTTTTGAGAAGTCGAGATACACGACATCCACTGGTTCCCCCTGATCTACTCGAGAGCTAACCTCCTCGTAGAAGTCAATCAGGTTTGTTTGGCAGGAGCGATTCCTCATGAATCCATGTTGGTTCGGGATTAAAAGATTATTAGCATCAAGATGCTCCGTAATTGCCTCTTTAATGAAGCTTTCAAAAATTTTGCCCACAACGGACGTCAGACTCACCGGCCGATAGTTTCCGGCGTCACTTTTCGCTCCCTTTTTGAATATTGGCACTACATTCGCCTATCGCCAATCAAGTGGTACAGACCCAGTCTCAACAGAGTCCTTAAATATAAGATATAACGGTCTGTCTATCACATTACTTATTTCCCTCAGTACCCGTGGGTGTATGCCATCAGGTCCTGGTGATTTGTTTATTTTAATGTTACTGAGGCGTTTCTGTACCTCAACTTGGGTTAGATTAGTCATACTTAGTGGAGGATTAAGCTTGTCACTTCTCATTTCTCCTGTTAGTTCTATTTCCTTTGTGAAAGTTGTCGAAAAAAAATTATTTAATAGATTAGCTTTATCCTCATCTTTCTCTATGATTTTGCCTTCCTCACTTTTTATCGGTCCAATATTATCCGATTTAATCCTTTTACTATTTCTATACGTAAAGAACAGTTTGGGATTTGATCTACTTTCCCTAGCAATACGTCTCTCTGTTTCCTCCTTCGCTATTTTTATTTGTTTTTTTACAGGTTCTCGTTTTTTCCTTGTAACACATTAGTGCCTCCTTACTGTTTTCCTGTTTTAATCTCTTGAATGCCTCTTTTTTGCTATTTAACGCCCCTTTTACGTTCTTGTTCAACCATATTGGTTTCCTCTTATTTCTGGCCCTTTTATTCCCATACGGTATATACCTCTCGCACTGAGAATTCAGAATTCTTTTGAAGGTTTCCCATTTACTATTCGTATTCCTTTGATTAAGAACTTTGTCCCAGTCTATAAGTTGAAGGCTTTCTTTCAGCTGATCAAACTTCGCCCTCCTAAAGTTTAATGTTTTTGTTGTTCCCTTATTGATAACCCTACTGAAGGGCATTTTGAAGTCGATAATATTATGGTCGCTATTACCTATGTGCCCCCCTTTCTGTACCTCAGTTATTCTATCAGGCCTATTAGTCAATATTAAGTCCAACACGGCCTTCCCTCTCGTTGGTTCCTGCACTTGTTGGGAGAGATAATTATCCTTAATATTTGTCAAGAACCTTTTACCTTTCTGAGATCTACAGGTTTCTGTTTCCCAGTCAATATCCGGGTAGTTGAAATCCCCCATTACAATCACTTCATTATGTTTTGCTACTTTGTCTATTTGTCCTAATAGCAGATTCTCATTCTCCTCTGTTATATTGGGTGGCTTATAGCAGACCCCCAGTAATATTTTATTATTATTTTTAGTTCCCTCTATCTCTACCCACATGGACTCGACCCCCTCTTCTCCCTCTCCTATATCTTCCCTTAGTCTGGGTTTTAGACATGACTTTACATATAAGCAGACTCCTCCGCCTTTCCCCTGTTTCCGGTCCCTTCTAAATAAACTATAATCTAATAAATTTACCGCCCAGTCGTAGCTATCGTCTAGCCAAGTCTCTGTTATACCTACGATGTCATACCTCTCCTCCGATATAAGCGCCTGCAGCTCATCCGCCTTATTGGTCAGGCTTCTTGCGTTGGTCAGCATGCAAGATAAAACTTTGGGGTTATTTAGCATCCTATTCTTCTCTAACGATCTAACTGTACAATCCCCACCCCCCTCTCCACCCTCATTATATTCACTTCTCCCCTTCCCCCTTGCTTGCCTCACATCCCACCTATTTCCTTGGTTCCCCCCCCCCCCCGTCTCTAGTTTAAAAACTCCTCCAACCTATTAGCCATCTTCTTCCCCAGCACCGCTGCACCCTCCCCATTGAGGTGCAGCCCGTCCCTACGGTAGAGCCTGTAGCCGACCGCGAAGTCGGCCCAGTTCTCCATGAACCCAAACCCTTCTGCCTTGCACCAACTCTTTAGCCACTTATTCACCTCCCTAACTTCCCGTTGGCGCTCCTGTGTGGCTCGCGGGATTGGTAGTATTTCTGAGAAAACTACCTTGGAGGTCCTTGCCCTAAGCTTCCTACCTAGGTCCCTGAAATCATTTTTAAGGACCCTCCATCTACCACTCACTTTGTCATTGGTGCCGATGTGGACCATGACCGCTGGGTCTTCGCCAGCCCCACCCAGTAACCTGTCAACCCGATCCGCGATGTGCCGGACTCGAGCGCCAGGGAGGCAGCACACTGTTCGGCGATCCCGGTCTTTGTGACAGATTACCCTGTCTGTCCCCCTAATAATAGAGTCACCCACTACCAGAACCTGTCTTGCCTGCCCTACACTTCCCCACTCCCCCGGCGGTCAGAGGATCTGTCGTGCTCCAATAATGCCGGTTCTGAACCAGCCTTCCTATACTTCTTCCCTCTATCCCTCCTAACTGTTATCCAGCTCCCTGCCTGTTCAGCCTGCACTTCCCCTCTATGCTCCACCCCCAGTATTGACCCATTGAGTGTCTGCTCGGTGAGCAGCAAACTCCGTTCCATGTTGTCGATGCTCCTCAGTACCGCTATCTGAGCACTTAGATCCAGAATTTGGGCTTCCAAGTGCACGATATGCTCACATCTCTCGCAGCAGTATGGATCCTCGAGCGGTTGCTCACGGAATGCATACATTGCGCAAGATGTACACTGCACGGCTCCGGCCAACATGGACGTCATTCTAAATATGGGGATACAGTCAGTATATATATACAAGTACAAAACACAATTATTTATATATAGGTGTATGGATGGGGATAAATTAGGGATGTGCAAGTGTATCAATTAGATATCGGCGGGGGATCAGTTAAGTATCAAGTATGGACGGGGGAATCAGATAAGTAGGTCAGTTGGATTAATTAAGTAAAAAGTAAAGTAAAGAAAGAATGAAATACAGTCAACAATTCAGTCCTAAGTCCTCCCTTCCAAACTCCCAGAATCCAAAGTCACTGAAAAACAAGTCACACACTTACTTTCGTTCGCACTGACGCTCCGGACACACGCAGCTCGTTCACACTCGCAAACTGAGAGATTTAAAGAGTTTTTTTTTTTCTTCCTTTTCCAGCAATGTACCCTTCACCTCAATGCACTTCCAAAGGACTTGATGTCCAACCAGCTGCCCCTTATAAACCCTTAATTATGACCCCTTCCCCTTAATTAACCCCTTGTGAGTAAATCTACACCTCAGGATTTTATTGCAATGTAGTTAACCCTTAAATACACAGGTAGTTACCTAAGAAACTAAAACTGTAGTGAGAAAATAGGTTTAAAAATGCCCAATAAATCTAAACAGGTAGAAAAGCACTCAGCAGGTCACAATGCAGCACTCACCGCAATTCACACAAGTATTTTCTGCAGGATTCCCAAATACCTCTTCACTGAAAAACAAGTCACACACTTACTTTCGTTCGCACTTACGCTCCGGACACACGCAGCTCGTTCACACTCGCAAACTAAGAGATTTAAAGAGTTTTTTTTTTTTTTTCTTCCTTTTCCAGCAATGTACCCTCCACCTCAATGCACTTCCAAAGCTGATTAACGCTTTCTAGACCGATAGTGCGAAAACTATGATTGAGTTCCTTCACAGCTCTGATCCTCAGTAATTTTGAGCGAGTTGTCCTGTGTTCAGTGGCTTTTTACTCAACCACTTGCTCCCCAGAACAGATATTCTGGGGTCTCCTTTATATATATTTATCTGTGTCACAGAAGAGAAGATCTCACAACTTTCTAGCCTTTTCTTACTAATTTTCCTCCTTCCGAAGTCCTAGATTCCTCTTTCATTGCCCCCATAAAGTATGACACCCCATAAAAGTGTACCCCAAACACAGTATGACACCCACAAGGGGAATGACTCCACATGCACAGTATAATGAAGCTATTGTACCCCACCTCAAATCCCAAGGCAAAGTTTGGTGACCCCAACACAGTATGATCCCCCAATTGTGACCGCCACACAGCCCTCCATACAGCATAATGGGCTTACATACAGTATAATAGCCCCTACACAGCCCTCCAAACAGTATGATGGACCCCACACAAACCTTCACACCATATAATTGCTTTCATACAGTATAATCGCCCCCCACATAGGCCTCAAAATATTTAATGGCCCCATCTAGCCTTCCATATAGTATAATATGCCCTCCATAATCCTCCATATAGTATAATGAACTTCCCATGGTCCTCCATAGAATATAATGCACTTCCCTTAGTCCTCCATACAGTATATTACACAGCCCATAGGGTAAAATGCAGCCCCCATATAGTATAATGCACCCCACAGTCCTGCAATATTATGGGCACCACGTACTCACTGATTTTAAAATACTGTATATTTTAAAAAACCGACCTGAGTATAAGCCGAGGCCCCTAATTTTACCACAAAAAACTGGGAAAACGTATTGACTCGAGTATGCATGCCCCCCTCATCCCCCAATCCTGATATGCGTGGCCTCCTTATCCCCCAATTTTGGTATGCGCAGCCACCTCATTCCCTAATCCTGGTATGCATGGCCTCCTTATCCCCCAATCCTGATATGTATGACCCCCTCATACCCCCATCCTGGTATGTGTGGCCTCATTATCTCCCAATCCTGGTATGCGTGGTCCCAGTTATCTCACCGGAGATGTTTATGTGTTTGGTTGGGGGATGAGTCGCATTGTGAAGCTGGCGCCTTATCAGAGCTCTTCCCTCCATTACCTGCAGCAGCGTCACAGCTGCACACAGGGTCAGACACGATATTACACAGGTGATTGCAATCAGCCCCCTATGTGGATCATCTACTGATGTGGATACGAGTTCATCCCCCAATACACTGCACATTCGGGGCGTACTTATATTACAGGTCAGGGAGGTGGCAGTCAGCGGAGGCCATCGCCTGTGTTACCCTTCTGGGCTCTCAGCAGCTCCAGGTCGTCCCCACATCGTACAATCCGCTTCCTGTACGATGGATATTGTAGTAAAGATCCCTGTGATGGTGACAAGAGCCGGGAATAGGAGGAACGAGCTCCCGCAGCAGTTTTATCTTCCCGGATACACAGTGATGCGCAGATCGGGAGGACGGCGGCGATGATCCCGGGACCTCCTCTCGGCTCTTTCGCGGCATCTCTGCTGGTGACAGCTACAAACGGTCAGTGGAGATGATGGAGAAGAGGAAGCGACGGAGAAAGTGCGCTCTGCTGTCCGGTGTTAGCCGGTAAAGGGCTTTTATCCCGGGCAGGGAAGCACAAGAGGAAAGCGGAGCTCCACTCGGGATCAGCTAGAAGGAGGCGGGGCCTGTGCTCAGTGTCAGCGTCAGCCAATAGATGCTCAGGATGATGCAGCTCAGCAGCCAATCAGTGCGCAGTAAGCCTGTACATATAACAGGCGCCTCCAGGTCCGGCCTCAGTGTTTTGTTTCCTATCAGGAGATATTTGTGTTCTAGTTCCGCAGCACACGATGGCAGAGACCGCACCAGCCGTCACTCCCCCTCCCGCAGAACCGGCCGCCAAATCCAAGAAGCAGCCGAAGAAATCCGCCGCCGGGGGCTCCAAGAAAAGCAAGAAACCCTCCGGTCCCAGCGTCTCCGATCTGATCGTGAAAGCCGTGTCCGCCTCTAAGGAGCGCAGTGGGGTGTCTCTGGCCGCCCTGAAGAAGGCTCTGTCTGCCGGAGGATACGATGTAGAGAAGAACAACAGCCGCCTGAAGCTGGCCGTCAAGTCTCTGGTCATCAAGGGCGCCCTCCTCCAGGTGAAGGGCAGCGGCGCCTCCGGGTCCTTCAAGCTGAACAAGAAGCAGCAGGAGACTAAGGACAAAGCGGCCAGGAAGAAGTCAGCAGCTGCAGCCAAGCCCAAGAAGCCTGCTGCAGCCAAGCCCAAGAAGCCTGCTGCAGCCAAGAAAGCCGCCAAGTCTCCGAAGAAGCCCAAGAAGGCTCCGACCGCGGCCAAGAAGAGCCCGAAAAAGACCAAGAAGCCCGCAGCAGCAGCCAAGAGGGCGGCCAAGAGCCCCAAGAAGCCAAAGGCCGCTCCGAAGCCCAAGAAGGTGACGAAGAGTCCGGCTAAGAAAGTGGCCAAACCCAAAGCTGCCAAGAATCCTGCTAAGAAGGCAGCTAAAGCCAAGAAGCCCGCAGCTAAGAAATAAGCCAAAGCCGCCCTGTTAATTACCCCACAAAGGCTCTTTTCAGAGCCACCACCTTGTTCCCTGCAGAGCTGTATGATCAGTGCCATCATCTTGTCCCCTTCAGAGCTGTATGATCAGTGCCACCACCTTGTCCCCTTCAGAGCTGTATCATCAGTGCCACCACCTTGTCCCCTTCAGAGCTGTATGATCAGAGCCACCACCTTGTCCCTGGCAGAGCTGTATGATCAGTGCCATCACCTTGTCCCCGGCAGAGCTGTATGATCAGTGCCATCACCTTGTCCCCGGCAGAGCTGTATGATCAGTGCCACCACCTTGTGCCCGGCAGAGCTGTATGATCAGTGCCACCACCTTGTCCCCTGCAGAGCTGTATGATCAGTGCCACCACCTTGTCCCCTTCAGAGCTGTATGATCAGTGCCACCACCTTGTCCCCTTCAGAGCTGTATGATCAGAGCCACCACCTTGTCCCTGGCAAAGCTGTATGATCAGTGCCACCACCTTGTCCCCGGCAGAGCTGTATGATCAGTGCCATCATCTTGTCCCCGGCAGAGCTGTATGATCAATGCCATCATCTTGTCCCCGGCAGAGCTGTATGATCAGTGCCATCATCTTGTCCCCGGCAGAGCTGTATGATCAGTGCCCGTATATCCTGCCTCTTCTAGATTATAGTGTGTACAGGGAGCGGCTCCAGTGTTATAATGAATAAGCTTTTCCCCACATCTCCACATAGAGCTGCGCTGTGTCCCGATCACACCAGTGCAGGTGACCGATCAGTGTAATCAATGGAGGGAAGGGGCCGATGTCCTACAGAAATCTACATCATCCTAATCAATCACCACTTGTAACCTGCATCTTTATTAGTGAAAGGATTAGTGTGCGGTTATTACTTCGATGTGAGAATTGGAGAACCAGTGATTTGACTGATGATAGATTAGAGCCTGTACAGCTCCGTGTACTGGTGACATAGAACAGTGACGACTGCGGCTCTTGCTGTAGAAGCCGCATGTAGACATGGTGTGACCCTGTGCCAGTATCCGCAGCCAGAAAAGAGTGTGAACAGAGACCCTGCCCCTCTTTATGAGGGCGGGATTACTGGGTGTTGGGTTGATTTCGTGAATAATGATTGGTCGCAGACATCACACGTGTTTTGGCGGCTCATGTTAATTTATGAACTAGCCAATAGAGTTGTAGGGAGCGTGTTCACATGACGCGCTAACAGGAGCAGAGGAGTATAAATATCCCGCTCTCTCCGCTCCTCTCATCACTTCTGTTCTCCTCTATACAGAGTTATGGCCAGAACTAAGCAGACCGCTCGTAAATCCACCGGAGGGAAAGCTCCCCGCAAGCAGCTGGCCACTAAGGCCGCCAGGAAAAGCGCTCCCGCCACTGGCGGAGTGAAGAAGCCTCACCGCTACCGGCCAGGGACAGTCGCTCTCCGTGAGATCCGCCGTTACCAGAAGTCCACCGAGCTGCTGATCCGTAAGCTTCCCTTCCAGCGCCTGGTGAGAGAAATCGCCCAGGACTTCAAGACCGATCTCCGCTTCCAGAGCTCGGCCGTCATGGCGCTGCAGGAGGCCAGCGAGGCTTATCTGGTGGGGCTGTTTGAGGACACAAATCTGTGCGCGATCCACGCTAAGAGGGTCACCATCATGCCCAAAGACATCCAGCTGGCCCGCCGGATCCGTGGGGAGAGAGCTTAGATCCGTCCTGCACGTCTGACTATAACACAAAGGCTCTTTTCAGAGCCACCAAATCCTCCATAATATCGAGCTAATCCCTCACATCAGCTTCTCTGCCCTGATTATTGAATAATATCTTTATATAATCTATTAGGAGTCTGTACGGTGTTGTGAAGAAATCTAGAAAAAATGCGCAGATTTCTTGGTGTATATGATGCGATCATTATAGGACGTCCATTATCCAGCGCTATCTCCTGTGAACACTCGCTGACTCCTATCAGCAGCACGGGTCTGATCCTGAAAACGCATCAGGATTAAGAGACTAATATCCTCTGCAGCTCTGTAGTAGGTTTATCTAGATAATATTAACCTACATTTTATAAAATCCCCACCTCCTTCTTTCAAAGTTCTCTGTAAACTGCAGTATCTCGTTTCTTTATATTCCCGGCACTCGGAATATTGCTGGTGTGATGGAGTCACCATTGTTAGAATCAGTTCTGCACTTTGTGTTTATAGAAAGCGGATACTGTTCCCTGGATCCTGGAAAATGATAGAAATTCCTGTATGGAACCAAGAGACCATTGATCGCTCAACACAAGCAAATTTCCTGATATCCGACAGTCCTGAAACTACGTGATACAGAAGGACAGAAAAAGCCTTCAGCCCCTGAGCGGGAACTTCCTATTCGGTAACTACTAACATTAGCTCCTCCCCTTCCTCTGCTGATTGGCTGAACACAGGACGTTAGGGAGTTTGAATTTCCCGCTCCTTGGAGTTTCCGCAGCTTCTACATGTAATTGTGTTACTACTTCTGCTGTGAAGAGAAGTGTCCGGTCTATAGATAAAACTCCACTGACCACATTCATGTAATCACCTTCCAGATCACAGTGTATTCTCCATTGGATATGGGACCACTGGAATGAGAATCAATCAGCTGCTCAGTGATTTTGTTATTTATACGGTTCCTTTTTTATTTGACCTGAGCTGTTGTCATTATCTTCTACATGAAAATAACAAATGTTCTCTAAATGCAAATCTTCATATGAAGAAACAAGTGATATCTGAGTTTTATGATCTCTGACAATTACAATACAAGTGTTATTAGGAGAAAGTAAATATTGTCATTTCTGATGAGCGGAAAATCCCAGTGGTGGCAAAATATTAAGTTTTATAATTCTGTTCCCAATTGATAACAGTACTGTCCTGCCATTATCGTTTGCAGGAAGAGACCCTCTGTAAGCCAAACTGAGGGGATTCCCGGCTTATGAGCTGGTGTCAGTATCGGAGCAGTGCTGCTGACCGCGGCTTCCTCCCTGCACTGTCCTTAGAAGAGGCAATAATCCTGGCTGCCACAATCCTCCTCAAATCACCGCACCCCAAGAGCAATTCTATCAGAAGTGACAAGCCCATCTTAGAAATGTTAGAGCTCAGTCAGGATCCTATAGATTAGTCGACGGGAGCAGCCAGAATGTCCCATGTAGATTGTACAGAATGCACGGGATGATGAGGGGAGTAGTAAGGTGCGGAAATGACCCTTCCTGGACATTAGTGAATAGCATGTTACGAATATGCTGGTATGATGGAAGTGGGGGTTAATCACTGTCAGTGCCGTTACAGGTATATTCAGCAGTGATCTGATGTTTCTATATGAAGTGTAGATCACTTGCAGCTGGTGTCGTGTCTGCCCTTTTATTTACAGACTGTTTTTGAAACATTTCTCATCACAGGTAAAACATATATAATTAGAAGCTGCGGAAACTGCACAACGAGCGAGAAATTCAAACTCCCCAACAGTTCTGTGTTCAGCCAATCAGCAGAGGAAGGAGGAGCTAATTTCGATTCTGTAAGACCCGCCCTGGAAACGCGTCATCTCTGCAGTCTTCTCTCTGGTCCACCTATACGCTATATAATAGAAGAGTCCGTGCGGGTTAGTCATAGTTTCCTGCTGACTATTTGGAAGATGTCTGGTCGCGGTAAAGGAGGGAAAGGTCTCGGGAAGGGCGGTGCCAAGCGGCACAGGAAGGTGCTCCGTGATAACATCCAGGGCATCACCAAGCCTGCCATCCGCCGTCTTGCTCGCAGAGGAGGCGTCAAGCGCATCTCCGGCCTCATCTATGAAGAGACTCGCGGTGTCCTGAAAGTCTTCCTGGAGAACGTGATCCGTGACGCCGTCACCTACACCGAGCACGCCAAGAGGAAGACCGTCACCGCTATGGACGTGGTGTACGCGCTCAAGCGCCAGGGCCGCACTCTCTACGGCTTCGGAGGTTAATTGTATTCTCTGCTCCATCCTGACAACCCAAAGGCTCTTTTCAGAGCCACCACATCTTCTAGATGAGAGGCTACAATCTCTTGTTGGAGTAACAATCCCTGTGCTTGTGTGAATGCCAGTACAAGCTTTATACGCTGTTCATGAGTTAAAAATATTCACTCATTGATAACTGAGGATACTTGCACTGAAGGGATGAGTTTGTTGTGGTTGGAGTGATGTATAGTATTTGACGGGCTGATTGCGTTCCTTACAGCAATCTGTAGATATCCCGAGTTATGGAAGCAGTATCAGCTTTCTTTAATACAAGATACGCAACTGCTCCCATCAGTAGTGATGTTCCGAGTGCTGCTTACAGAATGGAAACATAAGATCCTGTGATTGAGGACGGGGCTTGTATCAGGCTCAGTGTATATGGAGGCCGCTGAAGGTTCATGACCTCACAAATGATTAGTGGAGAACCATCCTCTTTTCGATAAGAACCATTACCGTGTTCGGGGAAAGCTGCTCTGCGCTGTATTCTCAGAGGGGTAGAGCTGTGCTCAGACCGCATTGCTCAGATTGCGATCTCCGCTACAAGCAGAGGGGCGGGTAATAATCCGACGCACAAAGAAAGATTGCGCGGGAAACTCAAAACCACCAATTACAGACATCTCAGCAGGCGCCAACCAATACCAGATACAAGTGTTTTCTCCACCGTTTAACTCTCTATTAGCCGGGTCACTAAAATTAGTATCTGCGCTACAAAATATAGCAGGATCAACCTATTTAATGATTTACATTTCCGATCTATAGCAAATCATACAGTAGAACATAGAATAGATCGTGTTGTTCTCTCTATATAGTGTGGACCATCGCCTGCTATCAGCGGTGCCGGCTCTGATGAGGAGGATGTGGTGGCTCTTAGAAGAGCCTTTGGTTGTTCGGACAGATGTGGAGGAGCGGCGCTCACTTGCTCTTGCTCGCTTTGCTGCTCTCGGTCTTCTTGGGCAGCAGCACGGCCTGGATGTTGGGCAGGACGCCTCCCTGGGCAATGGTCACCCCACCCAGCAGCCTGTTGAGCTCCTCGTCATTGCGCACCGCCAGCTGCAGGTGACGGGGGATGATGCGGGTCTTCTTGTTGTCCCGGGCGGCATTGCCGGCCAATTCCAGGATCTCAGCAGTCAGATACTCCAGCACAGCGGCCAGATAGACCGGAGCGCCGGCGCCGACTCTCTCGGCATAATTGCCCTTGCGGAGAAGCCTGTGCACACGGCCGACTGGGAACTGGAGTCCTGCCCGGGATGAGCGGGTCTTTGCCTTAGCACGGACTTTGCCTCCTTGTTTGCCGCGTCCAGACATCGCTGTAATCTTATCCAAAATCAATCTCCAATAATGCCGTTTCTGTCTCCCTTTTATCCGCCGCTGCCCCGACCTCCTACCTTATCATTGGATGGATCTGAAGCCGCCAATGGAGAGCAGACGTGTGGAAACACCAATAAGACGCAGCGGGCGCAGCTTACACAGGTCACCTGACTTTTTGTCCATGAGTTTGAAGTTCCCGCTCAGTGGCTGATGGCTTTTCTGTTCTTTGTCCCCATATAACACGAGGTTCTATGACCGACTTATATTGGTCGTTTACATCCCATACAGGAGTCTGGAGATTTTAGTTGAGCAGTCTCCGCTTTCTATAATACAAGACCCGGGGTCAGGGATGCTTCGGTTTCCTTTCATAGATATATAGAGTGAATCAGCCAAAAGCTGTGATGTGCCCCGTGTGTCTGACCTCCCTTTATACGATATACTAGCCAGGGACGCATCCTACATGCGATATTTCAGGGAAGACCAATTCTGCTTTGACCCACCATATCCCCCCGATCATCTCCCCAGTAGTTTAATCCAGTAATTCATGTACAGATCAATTGTACAGCTACAGGGAGGAAGTGTGTGACAGGACATGTACGATCATGTATTGCAGATTGCTCAGAAAATTACACTGTTGTCCGGATCCCATAGGTCAGACATGCAGTTAGGTTATCGGTCATCACACCCTCACAGGAGCTTTATTCCTTTTCTATAGATTCCTGCTCCGTTACTGCTCGTTCTTCTGCTCTTTCACTTGTCCTCCTCCCCTTTATCCAGTGTCAGGACGGGCGGCTCTCGGGCAATATATCCACATGTAGAAGCTCCAAGAATGAAGAGTAGAACAATGAATCCCTTGTTAAGAGGAGAAATATCCCAATACAATCTCTAGATAACTTCCTCTAATACCAGATGTAGCGATGTATAACGAATATAGGGGATCTCGGTGACACATTGAGAAAACAAACAATAAGACTCAGATCTGAGCATCAATCTCCATCTGTATAATAACAACGATGAAAATAGTAAGTCCATAAAAGATCAGAGGACTTTAGTAGTCTGGAAAGAAAAGTGTTAATATACTATAAGATGAAATCACTGCGGAAGTGCGGAGAGCTCCGATCACCAATCTGATTGTAAGAAGATGAAGTCTCCCCGGGGAGAAGTGGCCTCTGTGCTGTCAGTGCAGCTGCCGCCTCTTACAGGTTGTTGTTCCTGCAGGATATGGGGAGATATTAGCGGCTGGGCTCAATCAGGAAGACGGATGAGATGAGATCTTGGTTCTGGATCCTTTTCTATCATTATATGTATAATAAATTATGTTTCTAATGCAGATTGTAGAGAATAAATGATACAGCAGAAACATGGACAGCAGTAAGAAGTTTCTGACATTTGCAATCTGTCACCAAGTCATAACTCTGCAGCAATGTCATACATGATAGATACCTCTGTGCACACAGTACATAGCTCTCTGTGCTGCGATTACTACACAGCAGAAATCCTATCATACTGCAGTCAGATGAATGTGTTGATCTTGATATTAACAGGATCAGATACGATTGTGTTGTAGAGGCAGCGAATACTCGCAGGGAATGTGTCCGTATGAGGCAGCTGGATGGACGCCCTGTGTAGCCGGAATACGGACGTCTGTGTGATGACCGCGTCCTGGGCACTGGAGTCTCGGATGGATGGCGGCCTCAAAAGGTTAATAACCTCCCAGAATAATAACAAGGCCGGCACATCCTCCACCTGCCGATCAGGAGAACGATCACATTTGTTCGGGGGCAGACCGCTCTGGAGGAGAGGACCCTGTATTCTCAGCGGGGTAGAGCTGCCCCCAGACCGGATTGCTCAAATTGCGATCTCCGCTATTAACAGGAGTCGTTAATAAATAATCCGGAGGACAAAGAACAACGATTGAGCGGGAATTTCAAAATCACCAACGGATCTGTGATCAGCCAATGACTGGCAGACATCCTCAGGCACCGACCAATACCGGATACAAGTATTTCCTCCATTTAACTCCTCAGTGGCCGTGTGTCTGCTTATTCACCCCTGAATTATACTGGTGCCTTGTCTGCTCCCCCAGCCCATGCTGAGTTCGGTCCCACTCATCCATTATGTGGCAGATGATAAATACAAACTATCTTGGGATGAACAACTGGATTCTGATACATGAGATCTTCAGGATCAGACCCGTGCGGGTGATAGGGGAGAGCGAGTGTTCACAGGAAATGTCCCAGCTGTAGATGGACGCCGTGTAATGACCGGGTCCTGTGCACTAAGACCCCGGCATAACACCCATCAGGCTGCTGGTAGATTATGTGAGGATATGGTCTCACTATCCATATTTGTAAGCCAAACCAGGAGAGTGATAAATGCAGAATATATGCACTGGTATGTATTATACCTTTTCTCTGATTGCTCCTCATCTGGTTTTGGCTTCCAAATACTCAAGAAAAAGACTGACAAAATACTGATCGTGTGACAGTAGCATTATTCGGTCTGTGGTAGGATCGGCGGGGACAATAGCGCCACAGATATTAAAGAGCTGTAGAGGATAATACGTGACTGGTGTAATATCTAATGTCTGTACTCATGGTGTAATGTGCACTAGTTACATATTAGCCTGTATGTGGTATAATATATATGACGCGCCCCCTGGGCCAGTGCTGTTTGGGGATTACCCGGATCAGATGGGGATTGTAGTCTCTGAGTGGCGGCGACCCGGTCCGTGCCCAGGGTGTCAAACTCAGTGTGTGGCAGTCTTGATAGATGTTATTGGTGTTCTTAGTGTCGACTACGCCACCCGTTGATTTGCGGTCAAAAGGCCGCCGCTGCAGAAGGGTCCGCTGAGGCTGGTGGTATGTGTGCCGCTGTGGTAGTATAACCCCCAACGGGAGGGGTATAGCCTCAGGGGGTCAGATGTAGAGGATGGTGGTTGTGAAGGTGCAGGAGAGCTAAGCAAGAAGACTCAGTCGGGCTGTGCAGTTCAGGGGTTTTTACTTACGGGTGTTCTTATGGTCACTCTGGCCTGAAGCGACCACCCGAGCTGTGCTGTGTCCACCAGGTCCTGGACTCGGCCAACCCCCAAGCAATTCTGGAGCGTGGTCCTGAGCTCCTGTCTGACTTTCCCTCTCTTCTGGCCGTTCTCACTAGGGATCCACTTATGTCCGGCTCCCTCGGGTCTCTTGGTGGGTACACCTCTTCTGGGTTCCCTGACCCTATACTTGGTATGCCTTCCTAGTGGATTTAGTGAGGGTCGTGGCAGATCCTGCCCACGACCTCCGGTCTCTGGCTAAGGTGTGCTTTTCTCTCTGCCAGCTTGGGATCCGGTACCCTGGGTGCCAACCCTTCACCCTGCTGTTTGTATTCTGGGGTCTTGGGGTTCCTTCTTCTTCTCTCTGGGTCCTTCTGACTCCTCTCTCTCTCTCTCTCAGACTTGGCCTTGGAGCTGGGCCCAGCCGGAACCACAACTCCCTGTCAGCCCTTCTGGCTGAGCTTCTCTGCTCTGCTCCTCTGACTCACTCTACAAAAGACTGACCCTGATCTAAGATGGTGCCCACCTTATATACTCCCTCTATGTGTGAGCTCAGGTGACCAGCACCCAATGAGCTCCTAGCATTACCCAGACTGCTCCCCCTATCTGCCCCTACACTACTGGGATGTTCCACCCCCCTCCCACTCCAGCCAGGGACAGACACTATCGTACCTGCACATATATTGGTGGGAGTACCGTCGATCTGTCCCCCGGAAATGGGATGTATGTAGTGTATGCAGCTATCTGAGCTCAGTTCCACACTCCATCCTTACCCGGGAGTGGAATACCACACCTCTGGCTTGAGGTGTAATACCCCTGTAGCAGCCGAGTCCTCAGGGTGCTACATTCCCCCCTGGTAAATCACAGCACGTCCTCGGGCTGTAAGAGAACATAAACATCCACAAACATACATTTTTTTTCATAAAACATAAACATATAAAACATCATATATTATCAGCATAAACTTTTCATATAAAGCTTTTCATAAATAACACTCTTGTTCCTCCGGCCACGGTGCAACTTGTGACCGGGTAAAGTGCGACAGTCTCTTGTAGTAAAAACAACAGTTTCCTATAAACCGGTAGGGGGCGCCTTAGAAAGCGCAACTATATACAAGGGAAGGTATGGCCGCTCTCAGTCCTCGGCCAGGTATCAGGAAAGGAATGACCGCTCTCAGTCCTCGGTCAGTGGGAATAGGGACACACGGGTTTCAGTTCAATTTGCTGGTCCCAACGGGGACTATATTTTAACTAGCAGCAGTAACAGTTCTTATACCCTGACGGCTAACTATATACAGTCTCTTTACCGTACTTTAATGACGGCGTACTCCTGCTCCTCTTTCAGACCCGTCCGGATCCTCTTGCTCCTCTTCACACCGTAGCTCCTCCTCCGTCAGCCGGTGTACATGGAGGGCGTAGGGTCCTTTGGCACACTTGTGCCGGGTGAACGTGACCTCGTCCCCTACATATAGGTCACGACCTCTGTGTCCCTCCGGCAGATGGGACTCCACGTCTCTGCGGGTGACAAAGACGTCGCCGGGGGTGTGATGATCCCTGATGAAACCCCAACCGTGCTGCAGTTGGAATTTAATTACAGTCCCGGTGGCACGGGGACCGTGGGCTGCACGGGGGTTCCTCCTGGTCCTGCTCTTCTGCCTTGCGCTCTGTTCCTGCAGCCGCTGCTCTCGGACCCGCCTCTCTCTTCGCTCGCGGTCAAAGACCTCTAACTGCTGCCGGCAGCACTCCGCACGCTCAGCTGCGGCTGCCCGAGTCTCTTGGGTGAATCCCATGAGGTCTCCTCCGGTGGGGTCCCACGCAAACTGCGCTTCCTCCAACGAGAGTGGGGTGATCTTAACGGGCTTCGGAACCGGAATCCGGGGCTCATCTAGGGGTCTTTCTTTCCGGAGTCGGGGATGGTGGAACTCCGGTGGCCACACAAAGGGCTGCCCATCCGGGCACGTGTGCTGGGCAAACAAATCTTCACCCAGGTGCGGCACTCTAGATGTTGAGGGCGCGGTGGTGGTGGCGGCGCCCGGGTTCGCCAGGCCTTGCGACCAGGCCTGGGGTACCCTGAACGTAAAGGGCACCGTGAAGACGGCGGCGCCCGGGGTTACTTGGCCCAGCGACCAGGCCGGTGGCTCAGTGGAGGTAGAGGGCGCTGTTGGTACTGCGGCGCCCGGGGGTACTAGACCTTGCGACCAGGCCGGTGGTGTTTCCTGCTTTGCCGCGCTCAGGGTTGAGGCGCGTGACGTCACAGGGGTCGCGGCCGCGGCTTCTGCTTGAGGCCTTGTCTGGAGCGGTGACGATGCAGCGACGGGCACGGCAGGGGGAATTTCGGGCTCTGCGACGGGGAGCTGGGGCAGGCACGCGGTTTCTCGGCTCGGGGTAGTGACGTCCCCTTTACCTGCCTCCATCTGTTCAGCTCCCTCTTCGGCGCCGTCTCCGGCCTTGACTCCTCCTGCACCATCCTCAGAGGCGGTCTGTCTCCTCGTCTCGGGTGGCGTGCTTCGCTGGCGGGTTCCAGCCTGCTGGGCCATCTCTCTGCTCCATGCGGCCAGTACGTCCCGCTGCACTCGGGCCATCCTCTGAGCCAAGCCCTCCAGTGCGGTCTGTGCACGCTCCCGGTCTCGGGGGAGCTGTGCCAGGATCTCCACCAGGCCTTCTGGGGTTGTCGCTTGCAACAGGCTCCTGACCACTGGGTCGGTGCTGCCTGCCTCTCCCTCCATCTCCGGGTACGGCTTCTCCGGAGTCCTCTCCAGACTTCTTGTCTCCGGGTGCGCTCTCTCCAGACTCCTCCAGGCTGCACCCATCTTCTCTCTCTTGTTCTGTCTCCGCCCACATTGAAGGTGGTCCCGGGGCAACTTTGTGATTGTCAGTTCCAGGGGCAGTTCTCTCACGCTGATGGACATCTCCAGCATCACAGTCTCCGTTGGTGGGGGCGGTTTCCGCTTTTGGCGCCATTCCTTGACCTGGCCCACGATGGGAGGTGACCTCTTGCCACCCTCTGGCACGCCCATAATGGCGTCCGCTCTTCCAAGGTGGGAAATCTTCTGGAAATGGCGGGAAAAAGCTGCAGATGGCGGGCAACCGGCGGGAAACGATCCGTGATGGCGTCCCATGGCGGGGACCCTCTGGAACCGGCGGGAAACTTCTTCTTGAGGTAAATTTGGAACTTTTCTTCAGGCACGCAGTACCCGGTGGTTGCGGGCACGAAATCCTGCCGACTACGCCAAAGTTGACGCGCCCCCTGGGCAAGTGCTGTTTGGGGATTACCCGGAGCCGGATCAGATGGGGGTTGTAGTCTCCGAGTGGCGGCGACCCGGTCCGTGCCCAGGGTGTCAAACTCAGTGTGTGGCAGTCTTGATAGATGTTATTGGTGTTCTTAGTGTCGACTACGCCACCCGTTGATTTGCGGTCAAAAGGCCGCCGCTGCAGAAGGGTCCGCTGAGGCTGGTGGTATGTGTGCCGCTGTGGTAGTATAACCCCCAACGGGAGGGGTATAGCCTCAGGGGGTCAGATGTAGAGGATGGTGGTTGTGAAGGTGCAGGAGAGCTAAGCAAGAAGACTCAGAGTCGGGCTGTGCAGTTCAGGGGTTTTTACTTACGGGTGTTCTTATGGTCACTCTGGCCTGAAGCGACCACCCGAGCCGTGCTGCGTCCACCAGGTCCTGGACTCGGCCAACCCCCAAGCAATTCTGGAGCGTGGTCCTGAGCTCCTGTCTGACTTTCCCTCTCTTCTGGCCGTTCTCACTAGGGATCCACTTATGTCCGGCTCCCTCGGGTCTCTTGGTGAGTACACCTCTTCTGGGTTCCCTGACCCTATACTTGGTATGCCTTCCTAGTGGATTTAGTGAGGGTCGTGGCAGATCCTGCCCACGACCTCCGGTCTCTGGCTAAGGTGTGCTTTTCTCTCTGCCAGCTTGGGATCCGGTACCCTGGGTGCCAACCCTTCACCCTGCTGTTTGTATTCTGGGGTCTTGGGGTTCCTTCTTCTTCTCTCTGGGTCCTTCTGACTCCTCTCTCTCTCTCTCAGACTTGGCCTTGGAGCTGGGCCCAGCCGGAACCACAACTCCCTGTCAGCCCTTCTGGCTGAGCTTCTCTGCTCTGCTCCTCTGACTCACTCTACAAAAGACTGACCCTGATCTAAGATGGTGCCCACCTTATATACTCCCTCTATGTGTGAGCTCAGGTGACCAGCACCCAATGGGCTCCTAGCATTACCCAGACTGCTCCCCCTATCTGCCCCTACACTACTGGGATGTTCCACCCCCCTCCCACTCCAGCCAGGGACAGACACTATCGTACCTGCACATATATTGGTGGGAGTACCGTCGATCTGTCCCCCGGAAATGGGATGTATGTAGTGTATGCAGCTATCTGAGCTCAGTTCCACACTCCATCCTTACCCGGGAGTGGAATACCACACCTCTGGCTTGAGGTGTAATACCCCTGTAGCAGCCGAGTCCTCAGAGTGCTACATATATATACTATAGGCACAGACATCCCATATTATACACAGAATAATAGGAGGCTGGTATAATATCCATAGCTAACAACCCTCCCCTATTCCCTGGGCCTGGCCCGATTTGAGGGCTCAGTCCCGTCCCGGCTCAGCTCTTCTCCCGGCAGGGGCGTTGCTAGGCACTGGGCTTTTTTTTTCCAGACATGCAGGCTTTCCATGCTGTGTGTGACCCCTTGTAGCTCCGCCTCCCGCTCCCTGCTCCTCCCCGGCATCAGTGCAGAGGAATTCTACTGTGCAGAGAGACCGCACAGCATGAGGAGGTGAGGGAACAGGGGGCGGGGCCAAGTCTGCGGAGGACATGACAACAAGGTGCTGTCCTGAGGTGAGGGGGGAGACCCTCAGCCTCTCCCATCTGTAGCTGCTGTTATTACAGGATGGGAGGGGGCTCATGCAAAGTCACCAGCAGCTCTGCAGTCGGGACTAGGGGAGATGGGAAGGGGATTTAGGGACACTGCAGGGCTGACAGCTCTCCTGCGTACATCCCATCCTCTGCTGCTGATTGCAAACACCAGGCCCCACCACTGCCACTGGAGACATGATGGAGAAGAAGTGAATATATACATGTCATGTTGTGCCCGCTGTGTGTATGATGTGTGTGTGTGATGGTTGTGACCGCTGTGTGTATGATGTCCGTGTGATAATTGTGACCGTTGTGTGTATGATGTCCGTGTGATAATTGTGCCCGTTGTGTGTATGATGTCTGTGTTATGGTTGTGCCCTTTGTGTGTATGATGTCCGTGTGATAATTGTGCCCGTTGTGTGTATGATGTCCGTGTGATGATTGTGCCCGTTGTGTGTATGATGTCCGTGTGATGATTGTGCCCGTTGTGTGTATGATGTCCGTGTGATGATTGTGCCCGTTGTGTGTATGATGTCTGTGTGATGCTTGTGCCCGTTGTGTGTATGATGTCTGTATGATGTCCGTGTGATGGTTGAGCCCGCTGTGTGTATGATGTCCATGTGATGATTGTGCCGCTGTGTGTATGATGTGTGTGATGGTCGTGACGCGCCCCCAGAGCCGTGGGGTACTCGGCAGCCGGGCCTATGGATGCTGGTGGGGGATATCACGGTGGCTGGCCCGGTCCGTGGCCCAGGGCGGTCACCAAAAAGGGGGGTAATATTTATAGGGGATTTGTGCAGTGTTCGTGACGCCACCTGTGGAACGCGGCTAAAGGGAGCCGCCGCTGCGGAGCAGTCCTCTGGAGCTGGTGTTACGGCAGCAGGGATGGTGTGGCTCTCCACAGGTAGAGCTTAGCTCCAGGGCAGTGTAGGTAGTGTAACTTGCTCTGGGCGTTGTAGTGCCAGGAGGCAAGAGGGCGCAGATGAAAGAATGGACGGAGGCAGTACGGTGCAGTCATCTGAGTTTTTACTCACAGTTCTTATGACAGTTCCACTGGTGCACTGTACGGGTGCTAGCCTCCCACGTCGCTCTGCATTCACCAGGCAGTGGTTCAGCTCTTCGTCAGGCAGATTTGAAGCACCTGACAGAACCCCACTTTCTTGTGTTCACGCTGGGTCTTTCTCCCTCCTGCCCTGCGCTTCCCCACTCTCAATCCTGCTCGGGTGCTCTGAAGTCCCTCCTGTCTTGTTGGAGTTCCCGGACCTGCTTGACCCTCACGGGGATTAGAATGAGGCTTCGGCAACTGACTATATAAGCCAGAAGCCTCCGGTTTTCCCAGCCGAGACTTAGAGTAACACGGCTGGACCAGGGGCCGGTCCCCTTCTTGCGGCCTACGATCCCTCTGTCTTCTGACAGATTCGGGACGTACGGGTGCCGTCCTGCACTCGCCGTACTCCCTAGGATCCCTTCTGTAGATCGGAGCCTACTCATCTGCTCCCCTCCTGGGCCTCTAGGACTGGGCCCTACTTGTGGAGCAGAGCTCCTAAAGAACCTCTGCTCCCAGACTGATTTCCCTCACTCACTGAGCTCTACTGCACTGCCACCCTAAGATGGCTTCCCTTTTTATATACCTCCTGTAATGGTGCTCCTCTAAACTATTTCCTCCACCCACACCCACTACTGATTCCCCCTACCTCTGGGTTCCCCCCCACTCCAGCCAGGGACAGGGTTCAGCTTTGCGAATGCATGTTGCCCCTCCAGACGGCCTGGAGCAGTGTAGTGTTGAATGTGGGTGTTGGGGTTCCGGGCAGCACTCCCTCCTTACCTGAGAGAAGGAGATACCACACCTCTGGTTGAGGTGCAGTACCTCTGTGGCGACTGAACCCTCAGGGGCGCCACAGTTGTGCCCGCTGTGTGTGTGATGTGTGTGTGTGTGTGATGGTTGTGCCTGTTGTGTGTATGATGTCCTTGTGATGGTTGTGCCCCCTGTGTGTATGATGTCTGTGTGATGATTGTGCCCGTTGTGTTTATGATGTCCGTGTGATGGTTGTGCCCGCTGTGTGTATGATGTTTGTGTGTGATGGTTGTGCTCGTTGTGTGTATGATGTCCGTGTGATGGTTGTGCACGCTGTGTGTATGATGTCCGTGTGATAGTTATGCTCGCTGTGTGTATGATGTCCGTGTGATGGTTGTGCCCGTTGTGTGAATGATGTCCGTGTGATGGTTGTGCCCGCTGTGTGTGTGATGGTTGTGCCCGTTATGTGTATGATGTCCATGTGATGGTTGTGCATGCTGTGTGTATGATGTCTGTGTGATTGTTGTGCTCGTTGTGTGTATGATGTCAGTGTGATGGTTGTGACCGCTGTGTGTATTATGTCCGTGTGATGGCTGTGCCCGCTGTGTGTATGATGTGTGTGTGTGTGATGGTTGTGCCCGTTGTGTGTATGATGTCCGTGTGATGGTTGTGCCCGCTGTGTGTATGATGTATGTGTGTGATGGTTGCGCTCGTTGTGTGTATGATGTCCGTGTGATGGTTGTGCACGCTGTGTGTATGATGTCCGTGTGATAGTTATGCTCGCTGTGTGTATGATGTCCGTGTGATGGTTGTCCCCATTGTGTATACGATGTCCGTGTGATGGTTGTACCCGCTGTGTGTATGATGTATGTGTGTGATGGTTGTGCCCGTTGTGTGTATGATGTCCATGTGATGGTTGAATCATAGAATCATAGAATCATAGAATGGTAGAGTTGGAAGGGACCTCCTGGGTCATCTGGTCCAACCCCCTGCTCAAAGCAGGATTCACTAGATCATCTCAGACAGATGTCTGTCCAGCCTCTGTTTGAAGACGTCCATTGAAGGGGAACTCACCACCTCTCGTGGCCGCCTGTTCCACTCATTAATCACCCTAACTGTCAAAAAGTTTTTTCTAATATCTAATCTGTGTCTCCTCCCATTTAGTTTCATCCCATTGCTTCTAGTCTTTCCTTGTGCAAATGAGAATAAAGATGATCCTTCTACAATGTGACAGCCCTTGACATATTTGTAGACAGCTATTAAGTCTCCTCTCAGTCTTCTTTTTTGCAAGCTAAACATTCCCAAATCCTGCAACCGTTCCTCATAGGACATGGTTTGCAGACCAGTCACCATTCTGGTCGCTCTTCTCTGAACTTGCTCCAGTTTGTCTATGTCTTTTTTAAAATGTGGTGCCCAAAACTGTACACAGTATTCCAGATGAGGTCTGACCAAAGAGGAGTAAAGACCGATAATGACTTCACGTGATCTAGACTGTATGCTTCTGTTAATACATCCCAGAATTGTATTTGCCTTTTTTGCTGCTGCATCACACTGTTGACTCATGTTCAGTCTATGATCTATTAGTATACCTAAGTCTTTTTCACATGTACTGTTGCATAGCTCTATTCCTCCCATTCTGTATATGCTTTTTTCATTTTTATTGCTCAGATGTAGTACTTTGCATTTTTCCCTGTTAAAAACCATTCTGTTGGTTGCTGCCCACTGCTCCAGTTTATTTAGGTCTTTTTGAATCCTCTCTCTCTCTTCTCTAGAATTAGCTATCCCTCCTAGCTTTGTGTCATCAGGAAATTTAATCAGTTTACCCTCAATTCCTTCATCTAAATCATTGTTAAAGATGTTGAACAATACAGGTCCCAGGACGGAGCCCTGTGGTACCCCACTTGAGACATTCATCCAGCTGGATGTGAAGCCATTTACAACCACCCTTTGAGTCCGATCACTAAGCCAGTTATGAATCCACCTAACAGTTGCCTGGTCCATTGCATACTTGGTCATTTTTTCAATAAGGATGGTGTGAGATACTTTGTCAAATGCTTTGCTGAAGTCAAGATATACTATATCTACAGCATTTCCCTGATCCACCCAGTCAGTGATTCTGTCATAGAAGGAAATTAAGTTAGTCAGACATGACTTGTTAGTTACAAACCCATGCTGACTCTGGTTAATGATTAATGATTAATGATTAATTAATCATCTGGTTAATGACTCTGGTTAATGTTGTGACCACTTTGTGTCTGATGTATGTGTGTGATGGTTGTGCTCGCTGTGTGTATGATGTCCGTGTGATGGTTGTGCCCGCTGTGTGTATGATGTATGTGTGTGATGGTTGTGCTCGTTGTGTGTATGATGTCCGTGTGATGGTTGTGCACGCTGTGTGTATGATGTCCGTGTGATAGTTATGCTCGCTGTGTGTATGATGTCCGTGTGATGGTTGTGCCCTTTGTGTGTATGATGTCCGTGTGATGGTTGTGCCCGCTGTGTGTATGATGTATGTGTGATGGTTGTGCTCGTTGTGTGTATGATGTCCATGTGATAGTTACGCTCGCTGTGTGTATAATGTCTGTGCAATGGTTGTGCCCGTTGTGTGTATGATGTCCATGTGATGGTTGTGACCGCTGTGTGTATGATGTCTGTGTGATGGTTGTGCCCGCTTTGTGTATGATGTCCGTGTGATGGTTGTGCCCGTTGTGTGTATGATGTCCGTGTGATGGTTGTGCCCGTTGTGTGCATGATGTCCATGTGATAGTTGTGCCCGTTGTGTGTATGATGTCTGTATGATGGAATGCCCGCTCTGTGTATGATGTGTGTGTGATGGTTGTGCCCGCTGTGTGTATGATGTATGTGTGTGATGGTTGTGCTCGTTGTGTGTATGATGTCCTTGTGATGGTTGTGCTCGTTGTGTGTATGATGTCCTTGTGATGGTTATGCTCGCTGTGTGTATGATGTCCGTGTGATGGTTTTGCCCGTTGTGTGTATGATGTCCGTGTGATGGTTGTGCCCGCTGTGTGTATGATGTATGTGTGTGATGGTTGTGCTCGTTGTGTGTATGATGTCTGTGTGATGGTTGTGCACGCTGTGTGTATGATGTCCGTGTGATAGTTATGCTCACTGTGTGTATGATGTCCCTGTGATGGTTGTGCCCGTTGTGTTTATGATGTCCGTGTGATGGTTGTGCACGCTATGTGTATGATGTCTGTGTGTGTGTGTGATGGTTGTGCCCATTATGTGTATGATGTCCATGTGATGGTTGTGCTCGCTGTGTGTATGTTGTCTGTGTGATTGTTGTGCTCATTGTGTGTATGATGTCTGTGTGATGGTAGTGACCGCTGTGTGTATTATGTCCGTGTGATGGCTGTGCGCGCTGTGTGTATGATGTGTGTGTGTGTGTGATGGTTGTGCCCGTTGTGTGTATGATGTCCGTGTGATGGTTGTGCCCGCTGTGTGTATGATGTATGTGTGTGATGGTTGTGCTCGTTATGTGTATGATGTCCGTGGGATGGTTGTGCACGATGTGTGAATGATGTCCGTGTGATAGTTATGCTCGCTGTGTGTATGATGTCCATGTGATGGTTGTGCCCGTTGTGTGTATGATGTCTGTGTGATGGTTGTGCCCTCTGTGTGTATGATGTCCATGTAATGGTTGTGCCCGCTGTGTGTATGATGTCCATGTGATGGTTGTGCCCGCTGTGTGTATGATGTCTGTGTGATGGTTTTGTCCGCTGTGTGTATGATGTCTGTGTGATGGTTGTGCATGCTGCGTGTATGATGTCTGTGTGATGGTTGTGCACGCTGTGTGTATGATGTCCATGTGATAGTTGTGCCCGTTGTGTGTATGATGTCTGTATGATGGCATGCCCGCTCTGTGTATGACGTGTGTGTGATGGTTGTGCCCGCTTTGTGTATGATGTGTGTGTGATGGTTGTGCCCGCTGTGTGTGTGATGGTTGTGCTCGTTGTGTGTATGATGTCCGTGTGATGGTTGTGCACCCTGTGTGTATGATGTCCGTGTGATAGTTATGCTCGCTGTGTGTATGATGTCTGTGTGATGGTTGTGCCCGCTGTGTGTATGATGTATGTGTGTGATGGTTGTGCCCGCTGTGTGTATGATGTCTGTGTGATGGTTGTGCCCGCTGTGTGTATGATGTCTGTGTGATGGTTGTGCCCGCTGTGTGTATGATGTCTGTGTGATGGTTGTGCACGCTGTGTGTATGATGTCCGTGTGATGGTTGTGCCCTCTGTGTGTATGATGTCCGTGTGATGGTTGTGCACGCTGTGTGTATGATGTCCGTGTGATGGTTGTGCACGCTGTGTGTATGATGTCTGTGTGATGGTTGTGCATGCTGTGTGTATGATGTCTGTGTGATGGTTGTGCCCGCTGTGTGTATGATGTCTGTGTGATGGTTGTGCCCGCTGTGTGTATGATGTCTGTGTGATGGTTGTGCCCGCTGTGTGTATGATGTCTGTGTGATGGTTGTGCCCGCTGTGTGTATGATGTCTGTGTGATGGTTGTGCCCGCTGTGTGTATGATGTCTGTGTGATGGTTGTGCCCGCTGTGTGTATGATGTCTGTGTGATGGTTGTGCCCGCTGTGTGTATGATGTCTGTGTGATGGTTGTGCCCGCTGTGTGTATGATGTCTGTGTGATGGTTGTGCCCGCTGTGTGTATGATGTCCGTATGATGTCTGTGTGATTTTTAACATAGCTCTTTGAAATAGAACAGGGGTGGGAGATTAATGTTCCCAAGGGGCCACATGAGAGACCGTGACTGTTGTGGAGCCCGAACCAATAGGTTCAAATTAATTTAGCTCAATATTAATATTAACATATTAATTTTATTTTTTTTGTATATTTATATTATCACTTAATATAGAGCAGATTTAAGTATGCTGACATCCCCCTATATACAGTATGAGCCCCCACACAACTCCATACATACAGTATTAGCACACACCACAGCTACCTACAGTATGAGCCCTCGCATAGCCCCCAATATACAGTAAGAGCCACCACAAGAAAGCCAGATGTCGTATAATGAATCTACATAAAGATGAGAAAGTTCTGGCGGCTCCGACTGTGAATGAGGAACAAAAAATAATCCTCAGGTCCCAACAAGAGTTGAGCAGGACTCACAGATGACGCCGCACTGCCCCGGAAGATAAGAGATTCATGGCCTCCAGTCCAGCCGCCAGGTAGCACTGACCTGGACGCCCGACTGGAGTCCCCGGAATCCATCTGCTCATCTCTAGTCCCAACTGCCCTGGATACAGTGGACAGTACTGGATTTGGGTCTCCTCCTTGCAGTCTCGGCCGTCTGCTGAATTTCCCTCACTACCAGCACCCCTCTGACAACTCCTCCTGACGGGCGAGAAAGATAATGGTAAATGGGCGTGGATTGGGGTGTGACCAGGGGCGTGACCAAAATTTGCCGCGCATAGCCTCTTTCTGTCCCCCTTTCTGTTCTTCAAAAGTTGAGAGGTATGAATATCTGATGTCTGCATCACAGTATATCGCATACCATCACATATTATGCTGTATACTGTATGTGATGTACTTTGATACAGGCATCCAATGTTATACAGAGGATAATCTGTCACTGGTGTAATATCTGATGTCTGTGCTCATAGTGTGGTATATAACTGTCACATGCTATTCTGTATGTAATATCTGATGTATGTAGTCATAATATATCTTATTCCAATACAGATGAGCGAATTGATTCTCAGGACACTGGTCAAACAGTCCCATCAGTAGTCTGTGGCCACCAGACCAGAGCCCCGCGAGCCTCCTCCTGCCTGCCGGCATCTCTGACTCCTCTTTTGATTATAGTCTTTGCATGATGTCATCTTTTTGGTGTGACACATACATGACATTGTGCCTGGCTACAAATCAAAGGAAGAGAAAGAGAATGGTGTCCGGTAGGAGGCTGTCAGGGCTCCTATCCAGCAGCCACTGAATATTCATCTGACCATTGGATCAGGGTCCTGCAAATTAAGTTGTTCATCTCTATATATCAGTCATATATTCTCCTATGTATATTGTATTGTATGTGGTATAATATGTTCATTGTGTGCACAGACATCAGATGGGACACACATGATAATTAGTGACTCGTACATCATATACTATAATGTGGATTTGACTTTTACATTGATGACTTGCTCGATCAAGTATGTAGGAAATAATACACAAAATAATAATTCATAGGTATCTATCTGGCAGACCTGTGCTTATGTGTGACCACCTTTAGGCTGTGTGCCCACTATGCGTTTTTTAAGCGTTTCCGCAATGGCAATTCCGCTGAAGAAACGCTTAAAAAACACTTGGTAGAAGGTCTGCTATGTTCCTAATGATAATCCGCATGTGCTCTGCACGTGCTGCGGAAATTTCCGCTGCGGATTATCATTGCAGAAAAATCCGCAGCACTACCAATTATTTTGTGTAATTGCAGCGTTTTCGCCGCCATTGACTTGCATTGAATCGCATAATATCCGCATGACTAGATGTGCACATGCGGATATTTAGCGATTCAATGTGCAGATGGTACCCGGGTTTGGAGAAGAAGAGACTCTCCTCCAGACCCGGGTACCATAGCACCTGTAAAAAAGAAAGAATTAAAATAAAAAATATACATTATACTCACCTTCTGATGTCCCCCGGTCTCCATAGTGATGCGTCCTGGCTTCCTGGCAGCTCGTGATGGTCTAAAAGGACCTGCCATGACGTCATTTAGTCATGTGACAGGTCACGCGACTGCTGACGTCGGCGGTCGCTTGACCCGTCACATGACTAAATGACATCATGGCAGGTCCTTTTACACAACCGCGAGACACCTGGAAGGCCGGACGCATCGGATAAGGAGACCAGGGGCCGTTAGAAGGTAAGTATAATATTTATTTTCTATTTTTTTCCAATCTTTTACGGTCACACTATATAAATCCATACCGGTTGCATGGATTTATATAGTGTGACCAAGTTGTCAAGCACTTTCCAAGTGATGCTAAAATCGCTTGTAAAGCGCTTGACAACCCGCATGCGGAAATGCATGTGAAGTACGCTTCACTTATGCTTGTCCCTGGCAGGAAAAACGCATGTACAATCCACTTCGTTTTTTCTGCCAGGGAGATGCAGAAACGCTCAGGAAAAATTCTCAGCATTTCTGCATTGTGGGCACTTAGCCTTACTCTGTTTTTTAGGAGTCTAGAAAAGCACAGCGTACCTTGGATTACTTGCATTACACCTCTAACAACCTAAATCCGTTTTGTAGTGGTCAGACATTGTACATATTATGCTTATGTATTACCATTTTTAAATGCTCCCCTGAACTGGACCAAGTGCTGTCATTTTTTTCCACGGGCAGCACTCAGACAATACGTTTGTGTGAATATAGCCTATGAATCAGCTGGTAATAAACATGTTAACCCCTTAAGCCCCGCGGGTGGTTTGCACGTTAATGACCGGGCCAATTTTTACAATTCTGACCACTGTCACTTTATGAGGTAATTACTCTGGAACGCTTCAACGGATCCCCCTGATTCTGAGATTGTTTTTTCGTGACATATTGTACTTCATGATTGTGGAAAAATTTCTTCGATATCACTTGCGTTTATTTGTGAAAAAAACGGAAATTTGGCGAAAATTTTGAAAATTTTGCGATTTTCAAAATTTGAATTTTTAAGCCCTGAAATCAGAGCGATATGTCACACAAAAGAGTTAATAAATAACATTTCCCACATGTCTACTTTACATCAGCACAATTTTGGAACCAAAATTTTTTTTTGTTAGGGAGCTATAAGGGTTAAAAGTTGACCAGCGATTTCTCATTTTTCCAACAAAATTTATAAAACCATTTTTTTAGGGACCACATCACATTTGAAGTCACTTTGAGAGGTCTTTATGACAGAAAATACCCAAAAGTAACACCATTCTAAAAACTGCACCCCTCAAGGTGCTCAAAACCACATTCAAGAACTTTATTAACCCTTCAGGTGCTTCACAGGAATTTTTTGAATGTGGAAGAAAAAAATGAACATTTAACTTTTTTCACAAAAATGTTACTTTAGACCCAATTTCTTTTATTTTCACAGGGGTAACAAGAAAAAATGGACCCCAAAATTTGTTGTGCAATTTCCCCTGGGCACGCAGATACCCAATATTTGGGGAAGAAACACTGTTTGGGCGCACGGCAGGGCTCGGAAGGGAAGGAGCCCCATTTGACTTTTTGATTGTAAAATTTGCTTGAATAATTAGCGGACACCATGTTCTGTTTGGAGAGCCCCTGTGTGCCCAAACTTTGGAGCTCCCCCACAAGTGACCCCATTTTGGAAACTAGACCCCCCAAGGCACCTTTCTAGATGCATAGTGAGCACTTGGAACCCCCAGGTGCTTCACAAATTGATTCGTAAAAATGAAAAAGTGAAAAAAAAAACACTTTTTCATTTTTACGAATCAATTTGTGAAGCACCTAGGGGTTCCAAGTGCTCACTATGCATCTAGATAGGTGCCTTGGGGGGTCTAGTTTCCAAAATGGGGTCACTTGTGCGGAAGCTCCAATGTTTGGGCACACAGGGACTCTCTAAATGCAACATGGTATCCGCTAACAAATTGAATGGAAAATCGGCTCAAATTGTTAGCGGACACCACATTGCATTTGGAGAGCCCCTCTGTGCCCAAACTTTAGAGCTCCCCCACAAGTGACCCCATTTTGGAAACTAGACCCCCCCAAGGCACCTATCTAGATGCATAGTGAGCACTTGGAACCCCCAGGTGCTTCACAAATTGATTCGTAAAAATGAAAAAGTGAAAAAAAAAACACTTTTTCATTTTTACGAATCAATTTGTGAAGCACCTAGGGGTTCCAAGTGCTCACTATGCATCTAGATAGGTGCCTTGGGGGGTCTAGTTTCCAAAATGGGGTCACTTGTGGGGGAGCTCCAATGTTTGGGCACACAGGGACTCTCTAAATGCAACATGGTATCCGCTAACAAATTGAATGGAAAATCGGCTCAAATTGTTAGCGGACACCACATTGCGTTTGGAGAGCCCCTCTGTGCCCAAACTTTGGAGCTCCCCCACAAGTGACCCCATTTTGGAAACTAGACCCCCCAAGGCACCTATCTAGATGCATAGTGAGCACTTGGATCCCCTAGGTGCTTCACAAATTGATTCGTAAAAATGAAAAAGTGTTTTTTTTTCACTTTTTCATTTTTACGAATCAATTTGTGAAGCACCTGGGGGTTCCAAGTGCTCACTATGCATCTAGAAAGGTGCCTTGGGGGGTCTAGTTTCCAAAATGGGGTCACTTGTGGGGGAGCTCCAATGTTTGGGCACACAGGGGCTCTCCAAACGCAACATGGCGTCCGCTAACAATTTGAGCCGATTTTCCATTCAATTTGTTAGCGGACACCATGTCGCGTTTGGAGAGCCTGTGATGTGCCTAAACAGTGGAGCTCCCCCACAAGTGTCCCCATTTTGGAAACTATACCCCTCAAGGATTTTATTAAGGTGTATAGTGAACATTTTGAACCCAGAGGTACGGCACAGAATTTGTTTACATTAGGTCATCATATTGAATAAGTTGTCATTATTCTTGAGCGCAAGTGTTCGCTACTTGAGTTTGCATCGGGTACTCAGGTATGCACCATGTACAGCGTGTGCTTGAGTGACATGCTCGAGTCCCTGCTCCGCATGTTTCACGGTTATTAGGCACCCAAAAAAAAACATGCGGGGATCGCTCGTGCATGGCAGGCAATCCCCGTAAAGTTTTTTGGCCGCGAAGCATATGGGGCAGAGACTCGAGCATGTCACTCAAATACCCACGATACTCAATGCATACCAGAGCACCCGATGCAAACTCAAGTAGCGAGCACTTGCTCTCAACACTAGTCACCATATCGTCATCTTTTTTTCTTACTTTTGAAAAAAATCCCAACCCCAGCCCTAGCCCTAGCACAACCCTAGCCCTAGCACAACCCTAGCCCCAGCACAACCCTAGCCCCAGCACAACCCTAGCCCCAGCACAACCCTAGCTCCAGCACAACCCTAGCCCCAGCATAACCCTAGCCCCAGCACAACCCTAGCCCCAGCACAACCCTAGCCCCAAACCCAGCCCTAACCCTAGCCCAATCCTAACCCAAGAGTTTATTTTTGACGCCGTTCCTTGTGCGGTATAAGTGATTAGACGACTTTATTCTTCGGGTCGGTGTGATTACAGCAATGCCAGAATCATATGGGGTTTTTATGACTGACAGCTGTCACACACTAAAAGACGCATTTTTTGTAAAATCTAGTTTTTGCATCGCCATATTTTGAGAGCTATAATTTTTCCAGATTTTGGCAGACAGTCATGTGACAGCTCGTTTTTTGCGGGATGACTTGACGTTGTTATTGGTGCCATTTTCAGGCACGTGACATTTTTTGATCGCTTTCTATTCCGATTTTTGGGAGGCAGAATAAACAAAAACCAACAATTCAGGAATTGTTTTTTTTTTTTTTTTTTATTCTGTTCCGCGTGTGGTAAAATTGATGAGGTAGCTTTATTCTTCGGGTCAGTACGTTTACAGCGGTACCACATTTGTATAATTTTTCTATGTTTTGGCGCTTATACACAATAAAAGCTATTTTATAGAAAAAAATATTTTTTAGCATCGCTTTATTCTGAGAGCTGAAACTTTTTTATTTTTCGGCTGATGGAGCTGCATGGCGGCTTGTTTTTTGTGGGACGAGATGACGTTTTCAGCGGTATCATTTTTATTTATATGCGTCTTTTTGATCGCGTGTTATTCCACTTTTTGTTTGGCGGTATGGTGATAAAGCATTGTTTTTTGCTCCGTTTTTTTTTTTTTTTACCGTGTTCACTGAAGGGGTTAACTAGTGGGACAGTTTTATAGGTCAGGCTGTTCCGGACGCGGCGATACCAAATATGTGTACTTTTATTGTTTTTTTTTTATTTTTTTTATAATAATATTTATTGATGGGTACATTATATTTTTATTTTTGGTGTATTATTTTTTTTATTTTTTTATAATATTTTTGCACATTTTTTTTTTTTTTTCCACTTTCAGACAGTTTGTACACCTTATTACTTTGTTCCACTCTGGGACTTTCACTTTTTTTTTTCTGATCGCCTGCATGGCATAGGAATGGAGCACCATCCCTATGCCATGCAGGCTGTCAGAAGTGCACAGTGTTAAGATTGCTTGGAGATGCACTGCGCATGTCCAAGCAATCTTCCTGCTCTCTGGTGACCCGGATGTTGTCATGACGACATCGGGTCGTCATGGCAACACCCGGGAAGCCGCTGCAGTCTGCGCTGGAAGCCGGAAGAGGAGGTGAGTATCGCCGATCACCTCCCCTTGCCCCCGCAATGCTGCGATCGATTTCGATCGACTTCGATCGCAGCATAGCGGGGGTTAATGTGCTGGGAGCGGTGCAGGACCGCTCCCTGCACATAGTACCGGGTGTCAGCTGTGACAATCAGCTGACACCCGGCGGCGATCGCGCCCGCACAGCCTGTGTGCGCGCACGATCGCCATGACGTACTAATACGGGTCTGGCTCTTAAGTCCCAGGGCACAGACGCGTATTAGTACGTCAAATGTTATTAAGGGGTTAAAGGGGTTTTCTGCGAACAAAAGTATATTTTAATCAATAGATCTTGGAATAATAATAACTTCCACAATTGGATGTGTTTAAATAAAATGTCCCTGTACTGAGATAATGTTATTAATGTGCCCCTGCTGTGTACTGTGTAATGGCTGTGTCTGACTGGGCAGGAACATGGTCTGATCATACCACAGCTACTGGGCAGGAGAGGAAGCAAAAGAGTATATAGCATAGATTAAATCACTGCACACTCTAGTCTCAAGATGCAAACGATGGGTCAAAACATTCATTTACTGTTGCATTATTCCCTGCACCTTAAATGTGTCTAATTGCATGTCTTCAAATAGACTTTAGTTTGCATCTTGAAACTAGAATGTGCGGTGAGGTGATTTAATCTACGCCGATTCAGGGGATTCCACATCCCGTGTACCTGCACCTTGACCTACAGACTGTGTGCACACTAATCTTCTATATATAAAGAGAGTATATATACATTACAGCAGGGGATCACAGCTGAGTCTTTCTTTGAGCTAAAATATTGTTTAAAAACAGGCAGTGAAATGTTTTACTCACAAAAAGAATCCTCTGTGATCCCCTGCTATCCTGCCTGTTTCCGCTTTTTCTCCCCCCCTGCCCAGGAGATGTGGTATGATCAGAACATGTTCCTGCACAGTCAGACACAGCCATTACACAGTACACAGCAGGGGCACATTTGTAAGATTATCTCCGCACAGGAACATTATTATATCACATCCAATTGTGGAAATTATTATTACTCCAAGATCTATTGATTAAAATATACTATTGTTTGTGGGAAAACGACCATTAAGGATGGGCCACTACTCATGGACCACTGCTGTGTTCTTGCCCCCAGGCTAAAATTTGCCAGCCAGCCCCTGCTAGCAGTGATATTAGAATACACACTATACATGTTATTACATACAGCATCCTTTACCTATAAAAATTGTATATAATCTCTTCCACTTATCTTTCCAGTGGGTGTAGTGACAAGATTATGGAGCAGTTACCGGGACCAGTGCCGCCGCGAGCGACAACAGGGTAGGAACAGTGGTGATGTGGCTCTTAAAAAGAAAGGCCATACCTATATTATGACCGGCTCCAGTTTTTGACCCTAGTCCTAGATTTTCACCCGTAAGTGGCTATCTTTTTCAGTTTTATTTGTTGTAATGGTTTGATTATTATTTTGCATATTAAAAATGCTTTTTTCTCTGTCATCCCTGACCTTACAGATCTGACTGGACCAAAAAGGGAAATACCTGTAGCTTGGAGGTGCTGGAGGCCAGAGAAGAATCTGAAATGGAGGCTGGAGCTGGGGGCCAGAAAGAAGAAGAGCCTGCGGAGAGCACCAGTACACCACAGCCCCTCGACACCTCCCCTCATCGCTACCGCCCCACCATCACTGGCGTACGTGACATGGGAATACCTGTGAGTGATGATGATGAGAGTTTTTGTCTAAGCCTGGCCCGTTATTTCAGGCACGTTCCCTTTTTATTGAGTCTGCACACCAGGGCTGCCCTCCAAATTGTTTTGTCTGCCGCTGCGCCACCAAATTCACCGATGGCCGTCTTTTAATTCCTTGAAAAGTGGCAACTTTCTGAGGACAACAAAACCCGGTCTTTAGACCCCTCAAGAAGGGCACTCAGCAGACCCACCATTACGGCAGCCACCACCTCCAGTGCCAGCATCACGGCAGTCACCACCACCACCTCCAGTACCAGCATCACACCAGTCATCACCACCACCTCCAGTCACAGCATCACAGCAGCCACCACCAACTACAGTGGCACCATCACGGCAGCCACCTCCAGTGCCAGCATCTTGGCAGCCACCTCCATTACCAGCATCACGGCAGCCAACAACCCCCTCACCAGCATGTCTCCTACCCCAATCACCTTTGTCTTGTCGGCATGATGGCCAAAACACAGAAGAGAAGGCCAGACAAAGATCTGAGATACAGGATTTGTGTGCTGAGATGCCGCCACAGTCACTGAAAGGTGTTACATAGATGCGTATTATGTGGATGGCATAAGCATGGTCCGTTTGCTGTGCGTTTTTTTTCTCGCACACATTGACTTGCATTGGCGAGTCTCGTCTGATATATGCAGCCACTTGCAGCATGCTGTGATTTTTTTTTCTCAGTTCGATCCGAGCTGGGAAAAAAAAAAATCACAGAAACACATAATCATTCAATAACAAGAGTCAGAGAGCAATCCAATTATTTTTTTTATCAGATTGCACTCGTGTGATTTAAACGCAGATGAGTATGAGCCCTTAGACTCAGCCAAAAGATTGTAGACTTAGAGTATATCTTATTGCTCTAATAGGCATCTAGTCATTCAACAGAGGCCATTAACTATATATTCTACAGTACATGTGTAGCACCCCGAGGACTCGGCTGCTACAGGGGTATTGCACCTCGAACCAGAGGTGTGGTATTCCACTCCCGGGTAAGGATGGAGTGTGGAACTGAGCTCAGTTAGCTGCATGCACTACACTCACCCCATTTCCGGGGGACAGACCAACGGTACTCCCACCAGATAGATGTGCAGGTACGACAGCTTCTGTCCCCGGCTGGAGTGGGGGGGGGGAGGAACATCCCAGTGGTGTAGGAGCAGAGAGGGGAGGGACTCTGGGCATAGGTAGGAGCCCATTGGGTGCTAGTCACCTGGGCTCGGGTGTCAGAAGGGAGTATATAAGGGGGGGCACCATCTTGGATCAGGGGTCTGTTAAGAGAGGAGCTCAGCCAGAGAGGGTTGACAGGGAGCTGTGGCTCAGTCCGGGCCCAGCTCCAGAGTCAGGCCTGGAGTGGAGGCCTGAAGCAGAGAGACAGAGGAAGGAGAAAGAACAGAAGCGCCAGGAGAGGCCCAGAGACGCAGGAGAAGAGGGAACCCTGAGATCCCACGAGCTAACGGGTGAAGGGTTGGCAGAACAGGGTACCGGATCCCAAACTGGTGGAGGCCAAATATCCTCAGCCAGGAACAGGAGGTCGTGGACAAGTTTTGGCGCGACCCCTCGCCATATCCACCAGGAAGGCAAACCACGTATAGGGTCAGGGAAGCCGGGAAAGGTTTTACCACCAGAAGGCCCGAGGGAGCCGGACAGAGGTGGATCCCTGGTGGGGACGGCCAGTAGGAAGGAGGAGAGGGGAGCTCAGGACCACGCTCTGGAACTGCCTGGGAGTTGGCCGAGTCCCGCACCTGGTGGACGCAGCACGGCTCGGGTCGTCATCACCTGCAGGACTGACGTTAATAACAAATGTGAGTAAAGCATTGAAAGCTGCAATCAGTCTCTGTGTTACATCGCACCACCAGCACCATAGGTACCGGGACGCTCTCACTATCACTCCCTTCTCCCGTACCAGCTGCCCTGAGGCTATACCTCTCCCGTTGGGGGTTATACCACCATAGCTGCACATATATACCACCGGCCTCAGCGGACTGTTTTGCAGCGGCGGCCTTGTGACCGCAAATCAACGGGTGGCGTAGTCGAACTCTATAACAACATTACAAATAGATTGCTGTCGGTTTGACCACCCTGGGCACGGACCGGGTCCCCGCCACTCGGAGACTACAACCCCCGTTGGATCCGGCTCCGGGTGTCCCCGCATGCGCGGCGCGGCGCAGCATGGCCCAGGGGGCGCGTCACATGCAGGGCTTGTGAATTGTCCATTATTAAAATAAACAGTATATAAAAAGCTGTGCAGGAGGCGGCAGTGAAGGACATGACAAATATTAATAACAATATGTAAGATAATCACAGGCTGCAATTACACACCATGTTTTTTCTTAAACAATGAAATCAACTTTTTCTTGCGGTTGTAAATTTGAAATGACAGTGATAGCTATGATGACATCACAAGGCACATGACATCATAGACATCACAATTGGAATAGAATGTATAATGTTCTACACTGCTGCCATCTTGTGTCACTATAACCGGACAGCTGGAAGAGGATGAGTCCAGGTAAGTAGCTCTTTACTTTTAGGCTTTGGTATACTTATAGTTTATCCACCGGATTTATCATGGATTGCCGGGAACACTCTGTAATAAGACATTTTCAGGACAACCCCTTGTCTAAATGAGAAATTGCTGATGATCAGTTGATATTAGGTGGGTGGGGGAGGTCAAGTTGGGACATCTTTATGGGGCTCCATTTTTGGGTAGTTTTGCCATTTATGTGGACAAATTATTTTATTATCATTCTCTGTACTCAGATCTTTGGTTCCTATTGAATTAGGGGCTGACATTGGAGTTGTAGTTTAACCCCTTTAAAGCTCAAGACGTACTAATATGTATCTGCGCCCTGGGACTTAAGAGCCTGATACGTATTAGTACGTCTTTGCGATCGCGCCCACACACAGGCTGTGCGGGCGCGATCGCCGCCGGGTGTCAGCCGATTGTCGCAGCTGAATCGATCGTAGCATTGCTGGGGCAAGGGGAGGTGATCGGGATACTCACCTCTCCTGCCGGCGTCCAGCGATGTCTGCCGCGGCTTCCCGGATGTTGCCATGATGACCCGTCGTCATGACAACATCTGGGTTACCAGACAGCAGGAAGATATTTTGGCATGCACAGTGCATGACCAAAGTACCTTCTGCATTTGCAGCGCTGACAGCCTGAATAGCACAGGGCTGGTGCTCCATCCCTATGCTATACAGGCGATCAGAATAAAAAAAGTGAAAGTCCCATAGTGGGACAAAGAATAAAAGTAAAAAAAAGTGTCAGAAAGTGAAGAAAAAAAAATAAAAAAATAATCCACCAAAAATAAAAGTATAATGTACCCATCAATAAATATTATTATGCAAAATAAAACAATAAAAGTACACATATTTGGTATTGCCGCGTCCGGAATGACCTGACCTATAAAACTGTCCCACTAGTTAGCCCCTTCAGTGAACATGGTAAAAAAAATAAATAAAAAATGAAGCAAAAAACAATGCTTTATCATCATACTGCCAAACAAAAAATGGAATAACACGCAATCGAAAAGACGAATATAAATAATAATGATACCACTGAAAAAGTCATCTTGTCCCGCAAAAAACAAGCTGCCATACAGCTCCATCAGCCGAAAAAGAAAAAAGTTATAGCTCTCAGAATAAAGCTATGCAAAAAAATTATTTTTTCTTTAAAATAGCTTTTATTGTGTAAAAGCGCCAAAACATAGACAAACAATGTAAATGTGGTACCACTGTAAACGTACTGACCCGAAGAATAAAGCTACCTTATCAATTTTACCACACGCGGAACAGCATAAAAAAAAAACAAAAAAAACAATTCCTGAATTGTTGGTTTTTGTTTATTCTGCCTGCCAAAAATCGGAATAGAGAGCGATCAAAAAATGTCACGTGCCTGAAAATGGCACCAATAAAAATGTCAACTCATCCCGCAAAAAACAAGATGTCACGTGACTCTGTCGGCCAATATATGGAAAAGTTATAGCTCTCAAAATATGGCGATGCAAAAACTAGATTTTACAAAAAAATGCGTCTTTTAGTGTGTGACAGCTGTCAATCATAAAATCCCGATATGATTCTGGCATCGCTGTAATCGCACTGACCCGAAGAATAAAGTCGTCTAATCACTTATACCGCACGAGGAACGGCGTAAAATATAAACTTTAGGGTTAGGGTTAGGGTTGTGGTAGGGTTAGGGTTAGGGATGGGCTAGGTTTGGGGTTGGGCTAGGGTTAGGCTTAGGGTTGGGGTTAGGGTTGGGCTATGGTTAGGGTTGGGGTTAGGGTTAGGGTTGGGCTAGGGTATGGGTTGGGGTTGGGGTTAGGGTAGGGTTAGGGTTGGAGTTAGGGTTGGGCTAGGGTAGGGTTAGGGTTGGGATTTTTTTCAAAAGTAAAAAAAAAAAGAAGACGATATGGCGACTGGTGTTGAGCGCAAGTGCTCACTACTTGAGTTTGCATCGGGTGCTCGGGTATGCCCTGAGTATCGCGGGTGCTCGAGTGACATGCTCGAGTCTCCGCCCCATATGCTTTGCCGCCAAAAATACCTTGCGGGGATTGCCTGCCATGCATGAGCGATCCCCGCATGTTTTTTTTTGGGTGTCTAATAGCCGTGAAACATGAGGGCGGTGACTCGAGCATGTCACTCGAGCACCCTCGATACATGGTGCATACCTGAGTACCCGATGCAAACTCAAGTAGCGAGCACTTGCGCTCAAGACTAATGACAACTTATTCAATATGATGACCTAATGTTATCAAATTCTGTGTCGTACCTCTGGGTTCAAAATGTTCGCTGTACCCCTTGATAAAATCCTTGAGGGGTGTAGTTTCCATAATGGGGTCACTTGTGGGGGCTTTCCACTATTTAGTCACATCAGGGGCTCTCCAAACGCGACATGGCGTCCGCTCTCGATTCCAGCCAATTTTGCGTTCAAAAAGTCACACAGTGCTCCTTCCCTTCTGAACTCTGCCGTGCGCCCAAACACTGTATTTTCCCCACATATGGGGTATTGGCGTACTCAGGAGAAATTGCACAAAAGTTTTTGGGGTCCATTTTCTCCACTTACCCTTGTGAAAATAAAAAAAATGGTGCTAAAACATCATTTTTGTGGAAATAGTTTGATTTTATTTTCACGGCTCCATGTTATAAACTTCTTTAAAGCACTTGGGAGTTCAGGGTGCTCACCACACATCCAGATAAGTTCCCTGAGGGGTCTAGTTTCCAAAATGGTGTCACTTGTGGGGGGTTTCCACTGTTTAGGCACATCAGGGGCTCTCCAAACGCAACATGGCGTCCGCTAATTATTCAAGCAAATTTTACATTCAAAAAGTCAAATGGCGCTCCTTCCTTTCCGAACCCTGCCGTGCGCCCAAACAGTGGTTTTCCCCCACATATGGGGTATCTGCTTACTCAGGAGAAATTGCAAAAAAAACTGCATGGTGCAATTCCTCCTGTTACCCTTATGAAAATGCAAAATTGGGGGCTGAAAAACATTTTTGAGGGAAAAATGTGAAAATTTTATTTTTACTGCTCACTGTTATAAACTTCTGTGAAGCACCAGGGGGTTCAAGGTGCTCACCACACATCTAGATAAGTTCCCTGAGGGGGTCTAGTTTCCAAGATGTTGTCACTTGTGGACGGTTTCCACTGTTTAGTCACATCAGGGGCTCCCCAAACGCAACATAGCGTCCGCTAATTGTTCAAGTAAATTTTACATTCAAAAAGTCAAATGGCGCTCCTTCCCTTCCGAACCCTGCCGTGCGCCCAAACAGTGTTTTTTCCCCACATATGGGGTATCTGCATGCTCAGGAAAAATTGCACAACAAATTTTGGGGTCCATTTTTTCCTGTTACCCCTGCGAAAATCAAAAAAATTGTGCCTAAAGTAACATTTTTTGAAAAAAGTTAAATATTAATTTTTTTCTTCCACATTCCAAAAATTCCTGTGAAGCACCTGAAGGTGTTAATAAAGTTCTTGAATGTGGTTTTGAGCACCTTGAGGGGTGCAGTTTTTAGAATGGTGTCACTTTTAGGTATTTTCTGTCATAAAGACACATCAAAGTGACATCAAATGTGATGTGGTCCCTAAAAAAATGGTTTTGTAAATTTTGTTGGAAAAATGAGAAATTGCTGGTCAACTTTTAACCCTTATAGCTCCCTAATAAAAAAGAAAAATTTGGTTCCAAAATTGTGCTGATGTAAAGTAGACATGTGGGAAATGTTATTTATTAACTATTTTGTGTGACATATCTCTCTGATTTAAGGGCATAAAAATAAAAATTTTGAAAATTGTAAAATTTTCAAAATTTTTGCCAAATTTCCGTTTTTTTTACAAATAAATGCAAGTGATATCGAAGAAATTTTACCACAATCATGAAGTACAATATGTCACGATAAAACAATCTCAGAATCAGGGGGAACCATTGAGCGTTCCAGAGTAATTACCTCATAAAGTAACAGTGGTCAGAATTGTAAAAATTGGCCTGGTCATTAAAGTGCAAACCACCTTGGGTTGTAAATGGGTTAATGCGGTCAGGAATGGAAGTAAAGAGTCCTGTGTTTTCTTTTAGTACATAGAGCAGTAGGTAATCTAGATAAAATAAAAGGGTTTCTTTAAATGTGTGTCTTACAATTATAAAACGAGGTAGGGGGTTTTGTCTTTTTATTAAATTCATTTCTTGTTAATGTTGAAAATTGGATCCATAAAAAAAACAGTGACCTTTCTGATGATATCACAGGGCATGTATAGAGAAAACCTCGGCACTCAAAGGCTTATGTTCATCAGAAAATATAATTTAATATCAGTCCACAGCAGACCTTCATCAGTGACTGCAATATGAGAAAGAACAAAACAAAACATGACAAACAATTTCGCTGGGGCAAAGCCGAGTGAGGACTCAATGTCTTTCCCATACTACTCCCAGCTATTGGGTAGGTGTTACTTCTGTACATCCTATTATCTTTGCCTGCATATGGTTTTACTCTCGCTCTGGCATGCCCTCGCCCTGGCTCCGGCCTGCTCTCGCTCTACCTCCGGCCGGCCCTCGCCTTAGCTCCGGCCTGCTCTAGCTCTGGCTCCGTCCTGCCCCCGCCCTGGCTCCGGCCTGCTCTCGCTCTTGCTCTGGTCTGCTCTCGCTCTGGCTCCGGCCTGCCCTCGACCTGTCTCCGGCCTGCCCTCGACCTGTCTCCGGCCTACCCTCTCCTTGGCTCCGGCCTGCTCTTTCTCTGGCTCCGGCCTGCTCTTTCTCTGGCTCCGGCCTGCTCTCGCTCTAGCTCCGGCCTGCTCTCGCTCTGGCTCCGGTGTGCCCTTGCCTTGGCTCCGGCCCTCTCTCGGCCTGGCTCCGGCCTGCTCTCGCTCTGGCTATGTCCTGTCGTCGGTCTGGCTCTAGCCTGCCCTCGCCTTGGCTCTGGCCTGCCCTCGCCCTTACTCCGGCCTGATCTCGCTCTGGCTCTAGCCTGCCCTCGCCTTGGCTCCGGCTTGCTCTCGCCCTGGCTCTGGCCTACTCTCGCTCTGGCTCCGGCCTGTCCTCACCCTGGCCCGTCCTGCTCTCCCTCTGGCTCTGGCCTTCCCTCGCCTTGGCTCCGACCTGCGCTCGCCCTGGCTCCTGCCTGCTCTCGCTCTGGCTCCGGCCTGCCCTCGCCCTGGATCCGGCATGCTCTCGGTCTGGCTCCGACCTGCCCTCGCCCTGGCTACTGCCTGCTCTCGCTCTGGCCTCCCCTCACCCTGGCTCCGGCCCGCTCTCTCTCTGGCTCTGGCCTTCCCTAGCCATAGCATCTGCCTGCCTTCGCCCTGGCTCCGGCCTCCTCTCGCTCTGGCTCTGGCCTGCCATCGCCTTGGCTCCGGCCTGCTCTCGCCTTGGCTCCGGCCTGCTCTCGCTCTGGCCTGCTCTCTCTGGGGCTCTGGCCTGCCCTCAACTTGGCTCCGGCCTGATTTAGCTCTGGTCTGGCCTGCCTTCGTCTTGGCCCCAGCCTGCTCTCGCCCTCGCTTCGTCTTGCCTTCGCCCTGGCTCCAGTCTGCCCTCGCTCTGTCTCCGGCCTACCCGCTCTCTGGCTCCGGCCTACTCTCGCTTTGACCTGCCCTCGCCCTGGCTCCGACCTGCTCTTGCTCTAGCTCCGGCCTGCCCTCGCCCTGGCTCCGGCCGGCTCTCTCCCTGGCTCCAGCTTGCCCTCTCCCTGGCTCCGGCCTACTCTCGCTCTGGCTATGTCCTGCCTTCGCTCTGGCTCTGGCCTGCTCTCGCCCTGGCTCTGGCCTGCTCTCGCCCTGGCTCCAGCCTCCTCTCGCTCAGGCCTGCACTCGCCCTGTCTCCGGCTTGCACTCGCCCTGGCTCTGGCCGGCTCTCGCTCTTGCTCCGGCTAGCCCTTGCCCTTGCTCCGACGTGCTATCTCTCTGTCTCCGGCCTGCCCTTGCCCAGGTTCCGGCCTGCTCTCGCTCTGGCCTGCCCTCGCTCTGGCTCCGGCCTGCTCTCACCCTGGCACCGGCCTGCTCTGGCTCTGGCTCTGGCCTGTCCTCGCCCTGGCTACGGCCTGCTCTCACTCTGGCTTCCATGTGCCCTCGCCTTGGCGCCGGCCTGCCCTCGCCCTGGCTCCGGCCTGCTCCCGCTCTGGCTCCGGCCTGCCCTCGCCTTAGCTCCGGCCTGCGCTCGCCCTGGCTCCAGCCTGCTCTCGCTCTGGCTCCTGCCTGCCGAAGCTTTGGCTCCAGCCTGCTCTCGCTCTTGCTCTGGCCTGCCCTCGCTCTGGCTCCGGCCTGCTCTAGCTCCGGTGTGCCCTCGCCTTGGCTCCTGCCTGCCCTCGCTTTGGCTCCGGCCTGCTCTCGCCCTCGCTCCAGCCTGCTCTCGCTGTGGCCTGCCCTCGCCCTGGCTCCGGCCTGCTCTTGCTATAGCTCCGGTGTGCCCTCACCTTGGCTCCGGCCTGCCCTCGCCCTGGCTCCGGCCTGCTCTCGCTCTGGCTCTGCCTGCCCTCGCCTTAGCTCCGGCCTGCTCTCGCTTTGGCTCCTGCCTGCCCTCGCTTTTGCTCCTGCCTGCCCTCGCTTCTGCTCCAGCCTGCTCTGGCTCTGGCCTGCCCTCGCCCTGGCTCCAGCATGCTCTCGCTCTAGCTCCGGTGAGCCCTCGCCTTGGCTCCTGCCTGCCCGCGCTCTGGCTCCGGCCTGCCCGCGCTCTGGCTCCGGCCTGCTCTCGACCTGGCTCCGGCCTGCTCTCGCTCTGGCCTGCACTCGCCTTGGCTCCGGCCTACTCTCGCCCTGGCTCCGGCCTACTCTCGCCCTGGCTCCGGCCTGCTCTCGCCCTGGCTCCGGCCTGCTCTCGCCCTGGCTCCGGCCTGCTCTCGCCCTGGCTCCGGCCTGCTCTCAGTATGGCTTCAGCCTGCCCTCGCCTTGGCTCCGGCCTGCTCTCGCTCCTACCTGCCCTCGCCTTGGCTCCGGCCTGCTATCACTCTGGCTCCGGCCTACTCTTGCTCTGGCTCTGACCTGCCTTCGCCTTGGCTCCGGCCTGCTTTCGCCCTGGCTACGGCTTGCCCTCGACCTGGCTCCGGACTGCTCTCGCTCTGGCCTGCCCTCGCCCTGGCTCCGGCTTGCTCTCGCTCTGACTCCGTCCTGCCCTCGCCCTTGCTCCGGCCTGCTCGCTCTGGCTCTGGCCTGCCCTTGCCTTGGCTCTAGCCTGCTCTCTCCCTGGCTACTGTTTGCACTCGCCCTGGCTCTGGACTGCTCTCGCTCTGGCCTGCCCTCACCCTGGCTCCGGCCTGCACTCGCTCTGGCCTCCCCTCGCCTTGGCTCCGGCATGCTCTCGCCCTTGCTCCAGCCTGCTCTAGCTCTTGCCTGCACTTGTCCTGCCTCCAGCCTGCACTCGTCCTGGCTCCGGCCTGCTCTCGCTCCGGCCTGCTCTCGCTCCGGCCTGCTCTCGCTCTAGCTCCGGCCTGCCCTCACCCTGGCTCCGGCCTGCTGTCTCTCTGGCTCCGGTCTGCCCTCGCCCTGGTTCCAGCTTGCTCTGGCTCTGGCCTGCCCTCGCTCTGACTCCAGCCTGCTCTCACCCTTGCACCGGCCTCCTCTCGCTCTGGCTATGGCCTGCCCTTGCTCTGGCTCTGGCCTGCCCTTGCTCTGGCTCTGGCCTGCCCTTGCTCTGGCTCTGGCCTGCCCTCGCTGTGGCTCCAGCCTGCTCTCGCCCTGGCACCTGCCTGCTCTCGCTCTGGCTCTGGCCTGCCCTCGCCTTGGCTCCGGCGTGCTCTCGATCTGGCTCTGTCCTGCCCTCGCCCTGGCTCCGGCCTGCTCTCTCTCTGGCTCCGGTGTGACCTCGCCTTAGCTCTGGCCTGCTCTCGCCCTGGCTCCAGCCTGCTCTCGCCCTGGCTCCGGCCTGCTCTCTCTCTGGCTCCTGCCTGCCTTCATCTTGGCTCCGGTCTGCTCTCGCTTTGGCTCTGGCCTGCCCTCGCCCTGGCTCCGGCCTGCTCTCGTTCTAGCTCCGGTTTGCCCTCGCCCTGGCTCCAGCCTGCTCTCGCTCTGGCCTGCCTAGCCTTGGCTCCGGCCTGCTCTTGCCCTGGCTCTGGCCTGCTCTCGCCCTGGCTCCAGCCTGCTCTCACTCTGACTCCGGCCTGCCCTCGCCTTGGCTCCTGCCTGCTCTTGCTCCGACCTGCCCTCGCCTTGGCTCCGGCCTGCTCTCGCTCTGGCTCTGTCCTGCCTTCGCCTTGGCTCCGGCCTGCTCTCTCCCTGGCTACGACTTGCCCTCGCTCTCGCTCCAGACTGTTCTCTCTCTGGCCTGCCCTCGACCTGGCTAAGGCTTGCTCTCGCTCTGGCTCCGTCCTGCCCTCGCCCTTGCTCCGGCCTGCTCTCGCTCTGGCTCTGGCCTGCCCTTGCCTTGGCTCTTGCCTGCTCTCGCTCTGGCTCCGGCATGCTCTCGCCCTGGCTACAGCTTGCCCTCGCCCTGGTTCCGGCCTGCCTTCGCCATGGCTCCGGACAGCTCTCGCTCTGGCTCTGGCCTGCCCTCGCCTTGGCTCTCGCTCTGGCTCCGTCCAGACCTCGCCTTGGCACCGGCCTGCCTTTGCCCTGGCACCGGCCTGCTCTCGCTCTGCCTCCGGCTTGCCCTCGCCCTGGCTCCGGCCTGCTCTCACTCTGGCTCTGGCTTGATCTAGCTCTGGCCTCGCCATGGCTCCGGCCTGCTCTCGCCCTGGTTCCGGCCTTCCTTTGCCTTGGCTCCGGCCTGCTCTCGCCCTGGCTCGGGCCTGCCGACGCCTTTCCTCCAGCCTGCACTCACTCTGGCTCCGTCCTGCCCTTGCCCTTGTTCCGGCCTGCTCTAGCTCTGCCTCTCGCCTGGCCTCGACTTGGCTCCGTCCTGCTCTTTCTCTGGATCTGGCCTGCCCTCGCCTTGGCTCCGGCCTGCTTTAGTTCTGGTCTGGCCCGCCTTCGTCTTGGCTCCAGCCTGCTCTCGCTCTGGCTCTGGCCTGCCCTCGCCTTGACTCCGGCCTGCTCTCTCTCTGGCTCTGGCCTCCCCTCGCCCGGGCTCCTGCCTGCTCTCTCTCTGGCTTGCTCTCGCCCTGGCTCTGGCCTGCCCTCATTCTGGCTCCGGCCTGCTCTCGCCCTTGCTCCGGCCTGCCCTCACCTTGGCTCTGACCTGCCCTCGCTTTTGCTCCGACCTGCCCTCGTCTTGGCTCCGGCCTGCTCTCGCTCTGGCTCCGGCCTGCCCTCGGCCTGGCTCTGGCCTGCTGTCGCTCTTGCTCCCGCCTGCCCTCGCCCTGGCTCTGGCCCGCTCTCGCTCTGGCTCTAGCCTGCCCTCGACCTGCCCTCTCCCTGGCTCCGGCCTGCTCTAGCTCTGGCTCCGGCCTGCTCTCGCTCCGGCCTACCCTCGCCCTGGCTCCGTCCTGCCCTTGTTCTGGCTCCCGCCCGCTCTCTCCCTGGCTCCGGCCTGCTCTCGCTCTGGCTCTGGCCTGCCCTTGCCTTGGCTCCGGCCTGCTCTCACCCTCGCTACATCTTGCCCTCGCCCTGACTTCGGCCTGCACTTGCTCTGGCCCTGGTCTGCCCTCACCCTGGCTCCGGGGTGCTCTCGCTCCGGCCTGACCTTGCCGTGGCTCTGCCTGCTCTCACTCTAGCTCTGGCCTACCCTCGCCATGGCTCCGGCCTGCTCTCGCTTTGGCCTGCCCTGTCCCTGGCTCCGGCCTGCTCTTGCTCTAGCTCCGGCCTTCCCTCACCCTCGCTCCGGCTTGCTCTCTCCCTGGCTCCGGTCTACCCTCGTGCTGGCTCCGACATGCTCTCGCTCTAGCTCTGGCCTGCCCTCGCCTTGGCTCCGGCCTGCTCTCTCCCTGGCCTGCCCTCGCCTTGGCTCCGGCCTGCTCTTGCATTGGCTCTGACCTGCCTTCGCCTTGGCTCCGACCTTCTCTCGCCCTCGCTACGTCTTGCCCTCGCCCTTGCTCCGGCCTGCACTGGCTCTGGCTCCTGCCTGCTCTCGCTCTGGCCTGACCTTGCCCTGGCTCCGGCCTGCTCTTGCTCTGGCTCTGGCCTGCCCTCGCCTTGACTCCGGTCTGCTCTCTCTCTGGTTCTGGCCTCCCCTCGCCCGGGCTCCTGCCTGCTCTCGCTCTGGCTTGCCCTCGCCCTGGCTCTGGCCTGCCCTCGTTCTGGCTCGGGCCTGCTCTCTCCCTTGCTTCGGCCTGCCCTCGCCTTGGCTCCGACCTGCCCTCGCTTTTGCTCCGACCTGCCCTCGTCTTGGCTCCGGCCTGCTCTCTCTCTGGCTCCGGACTGCCCTCGGCCTGGCTCTGGCCTGCTCTCGCTCTCGCTCCGGCCTGCCCTCGCCCTGGCTCCGGCCCGCTCTCGCTCTGGCTCTAGCCTGCCCTCGACCTGCCTCCGGCCTGCCCTCTCCCTGGCTCCGGCCTGCTCTAGCTATGGCTCCGGCCTGCTCTTGCTCTAGCTCCGGCCTACCCTCGCCCTGGCTCCGTCCTGCCCTCGCTCTGGCTCCTGCCCGCTCTCTCCCTGGCTCTGGCCTGCTCTCGCTCTGGCTTTGGCCTGCCCTCGCCTTGGCTCCGGCCTGCTCTCGCCCTCGCTACATCTTGCCCTCGCCCTGACTCCGCCCTACACTTGCTCTGGCCCTGGTCTGCCCTCACCCTGGCTCCGACCAGCTCTCGCTCCGGCCTGACCTCGCCGTGGCTCTGCCTGCTCTCGCTCTAGCTCTGGCCTACCCTCGCCATGGCTCCGGCCTGCTCTCGCTTTGGCCTGCCCTGTCCCTGGCTCCGGCCTGCTCTCGCTCTAGCTCCGGCCTTCCCTCACCCTCGCTCCGGCTTGCTCTCTCCCTGGCTCCTGTCTACCCTCGCCCTGGCTCCGGCCTGCTCTCGCTCTAGTTCTGGCCTGCCCTCGCCTTGGCTCCGGCCTGCTCTCTCCCTGGCCTGCCCTCGCCTTGGCTCCGGCCTGCTCTTGCATTGCCTCTGGCCTGCCTTCGCCTTGGCTCCGACCTTCTCTCGCTCTCGCTACGTCTTGCCCTCGCCCTTGCTCCGGCCTGCACTGGCTCTGGCTCCGGCCTGCCCTCGCCCTGGCTCCTGCCTGCTGTCGCTCTGGCCTGACCTTGCCTTGGCTCCGGTCTGCTCTCTCCCTGGCTACGACTTGCCCTCGCTCTGGCTCCAGACTGTTCTCGCTCTGGCCTGCCCTCGAACTGGCTAAGGCTTGCTCTCGCTCTGGCTCCGTCCTGCCCTCGCCCTTGCTCCGGCCTGCTCTCGCTCTGGCTCTGGCCTGCCCTTGCCTTGGCTCTTGCCTGCTCTCGCTCTGGCTCCGGCATGCTCTCGTCCTTGCTACAGCTTGCCCTCGCCCTGGTTCCGGCCTGCCTTCGCCATGGCTCCGGACAGCTCTCGATCTGGCTCTGGCCTGCCCTCGCCTTGGCTCTCGCTCTGGCTCCGTCCAGACCTCGCCTTGGCACCGGCCTGCCCTTGCCCTGCTTCCGGCCTGCTCTCGCTCTGCCTCCGGCTTGCCCTCTCTCTGGCTCCGGCCTGCTCTCGCCCTGGCACCGGCCTGCTCTCGCTCTGGCTCTGGCCTGTCCTCGCCCTGGCTACGGCCTGCTCTCGCTCTGGCTTCCATGTGCTTGGCTTCCATGTGCCCTCGCCTTGGCGCCGGCCTGCCCTCGCCCTGGCTCCGGCCTGCTCCCGCTCTGGCTCCGGCCTGCCCTCGCCTTAGCTCCGGCCTGCGCTCGCCCTGGCTCCAGCCTGCTCTCGCTCTGGCTCCTGCCTGCCGAAGCTTTGGCTCCAGCCTGCTCTCGCTCTTGCTCTGGCCTGCCCTCGCTCTGGCTCCGACCTGCTCTCGCTCTAGCTCCGGTGTGCCCTCGCCTTGGCTCCTGCCTACCCTCGCTTTGGCTCCGGCCTGCTCTCGCCCTCGCTCCAGCCTGCTCTCGCTGTGGCCTGCCCTCGCCCTGGCTCCGGCCTGCTCTTGCTATAGCTCCGGTGTGCCCTCGCCTTGGCTCCGGCCTGCCCTCGCCCTGGCTCCGGCCTGCTCTCGCTCTGGCTCTGCCTGCCCTCGCCTTAGCTCCGGCCTGCTCTCGCTTTGGCTCCTGCCTGCCCTCGCTTTGGCTCCTGCCTGCCCTCGCTTCTGCTCCAGCCTGCTCTGGCTCTGGCCTGCCCTCGCCCTGGCTCCAGCATGCTCTCGCTCTAGCTCCGGTGAGCCCTCGCCTTGGCTCCTGCCTGCCCGCGCTCTGGCTCCGGCCTGCCCGCGCTCTGGCTCCGGCCTGCTCTCGCCCTGGCTCCGGCCTGCTCTCGCCCTGGCTCCGGCCTGCTCTCGCTCTGGCCTGCACTCGCCTTGGCTCCGGCCCACTCTCGCCCTGGCTCCGGCCTGCTCTTGCCCTGGCTCCGGCCTGCTCTCGCCCTGGCTCCGGCCTGCTCTCAGTATGGCTTCAGCCTACCCTCGCCTTGGCTCCGGCCTGCTCTCGCTCCTACCTGCCCTCGCCTTGGCTCCGGCCTGCTATCACTCTGGCTCCGGCCTACTCTTGCTCTGGCTCTGACCTGCCTTCGCCTTGGCTCCGGCCTGCTTTCGCCCTGGCTACGGCTTGCCCTCGACCTGGATCCGGAATGCTCTCGCTCTGGCCTGCCCTCGCCCTGGCTCCGGCTTGCTCTCGCTCTGACTCCGTCCTGCCCTCGCCCTTGCTCCGGCCTGCTCGCTATGGCTCTGACCTGCCCTTGCCTTGGCTCTAGCCTGCTCTCTCCCTGGCTACTGTTTGCACTCGCCCTGGCTCTGGACTGCTCTCGCTCTGGCCTGCCCTCACCCTGGCTCCGGCCTGCTCTCGCTCTGGCTCTGGCCTCCCCTCGCCTTGGCTCCGGCATGCTCTCGCCCTTGCTCCAGCCTGCTCTAGCTCTTGCCTGCACTCGTCCTGCCTCCATCCTGCACTCGTCCTGGCTCCGGCCTGCTCTCGCTCCGGCCTGCTCTCGCTCTAGCTCCGGCCTGCCCTCACCCTGGCTCCGGCCTTCTGTCTCTCTGGCTCCGGCCTGCCCTCGCCCTGGTTCCAGCTTGCTCTGGCTCTGGCCTGCCCTCGCTATGACTCCAGCCTGCTCTCACCCTGGCACCGGCCTGCTCTCGCTCTGGCTATGGCCTGCCCTTGCTCTGGCTCTGGCCTGCCCTTGCTCTGGCTCTGGCCTGCCCTTGCTCTGGCTCTGGCCTGCCCTCGCTGTGGCTCCAGCCTGCTCTCGCCCTGGCACCTGCCTGCTCTCGCTCTGGCTCTGGCCTGCCCTCGCCTTGGCTCCGGCGTGCTCTCGATCTGGCTCTGTCCTGCCCTCGCCCTGGCTCCGGCCTGCTCTCTCTCTGGCTCCGATGTGACCTCGCCTTAGCTCTGGCCTGCTCTCGCCCTGGCTCCAGCCTGCTCTCGCCCTGGCTCCGGCCTGCTCTCTCTCTGGCTCCTGCCTGCCTTCATCTTGGCTCCGGTCTGCTCTCGCTTTGGCTCTGGCCTGCCCTCGCCCTGGCTCCGGCCTGCTCTCGTTCTAGCTCCGGTTTGCCCTCGCCCTGGCTCCAGCCTGCTCTCGCTCTGGCCTGCCTAGCCTTGGCTCCGGCCTGCTCTTGCCCTGGCTCTGGCCTGCTCTCGCCCTGGCTCCAGCCTGCTCTCACTCTGGCTCCGGCCTGCCCTCGCCTTGGCTCCTGCCTGCTCTTGCTCCGACCTGCCCTCGCCTTGGCTCCGGCCTGCTCTCGCTCTGGCTCTGTCCTGCCTTCGCCTTGGCTCCGGCTTGCTCTCTCCCTGGCTACGACTTGCCCTCGCTCTCGCTCCAGACTGTTCTCTCTCTGGCCTGCCCTCGACCTGGCTAAGGCTTGCTCTCGCTCTGGCTCCGTCCTGCCCTCGCCCTTGCTCCGGCCTGCTCTCGCTCTGGCCTGCCCTTGCCTTGGTTCTTGCCTGCTTTCGCTCTGGCTCCGGCATGCTCTCGCCCTGGCTACAGCTTGCCCTCGCCCTGGTTCCGGCCTGCCTTCGCCATGGCTCCGGACAGCTCTCGCTCTGGCTCTGTCCTTGCCCTCGCCTTGGCTCTCGCTCTGGCTCCGTCCAGACCTCGCCTTGGCACCGGCCTGCCCTTGCCCTGGCACCGGCCTGCTCTCGCTCTGCCTCCGGCTTGCCCTCGCCCTGGCTCCGGCCTGCTCTCACTCTGGCTCTGGCTTGATCTAGCTCTGGCCTCGCCATGGCTCCGGCCTGCTCTCGCCCTGGTTCCGGCCTTCCTTCGCCTTGGCTCCGGCCTGCTCTCGCCCTGGCTCGGGCCTGCCGACGCCTTTCCTCCAGCCTGCACTCACTCTGGCTCCGTCCTCCCCTTGCCCTTGTTCCGGCCTGCTCTAGCTCTGCCTCTCGCCTGGCCTCGACTTGGCTCCGTCCTGCTCTTTCTCTGGATCTGGCCTGTCCTCGCCTTGGCTCCGGCCTGCTTTAGTTCTGGTCTGGCCCGCCTTCGTCTTGGCTCCGGCCTGCTCTCGCTCTGGCTCTGGCCTGCCCTCGCCTTGACGCCGGCCTGCTCTCTCTCTGGCTCTGGCCTCCCCTTGCCCGGGCTCCTGCCTGCTCTCTCTCTGGCTTGCCCTCGCCCTGGCTCTGGCCTGCCCTCGTTCTGGCTCCGGCCTGCTCTCGCCCTTGCTCCGGCCTGCCCTCCCCTTGGCTCTGACCTGCCCTCGCTTTTGCTCCGACCTGCCCTCGTCTCGGCTCCGGCATGCTCTCGCTCTGGCTCCGGCCTGCCCTCGGCCTGGCTCTGGCCTGCTCTCGCTCTTGCTCCCGCCTGCCCTCGCCCTGGCTCTGGCCCGCTCTCTCTCTGGCTCTAGCCTGCCCTAGACCTGCCCTCTCCCTGGCTCCGGCCTGCTCTAGCTCTGGCTCCGGCCTGCTCTCGCTCTAGCTCCGGCCTACCCTCGCCCTGGCTCCATCCTGCCCTTGTTCTGGCTCCCGCCCGCTCTCTCCCTGGCTCCGGCCTGCTCTCGCTCTGGCTCCTGCCTGCCCTCGCCTTGGCTCCGGCCTGCTCTCGCCTTCGCTACATCTTGTCCTCGCCCTGACTTCGGCCTACACTTGCTCTGGCCCTGGTCTGCCCTCACCCTGGCTCCGGGGTGCTCTCGCTCCGGCCTGACCTTGCCGTGGCTTTGCCTGCTCTCGCTCTAGCTCTGGCCTACCCTCGCCATGGCTCCGGCCTGCTCTCGCTTTGGCCTGCCCTGGCCCTGGCTCCGGCCTGCTCTCGCTCTAGCTCCGGCCTTCCCTCACCCTCGCTCCGGCTTGCTCTCTCCCTGGCTCCGGTCTACCCTCGCCCTGGCTCCGGCCTGCTCTCACTCTAGCTCTGGCCTCCCTCGCCTTGGCTCCGGCCTGCTCTCTCCCTGGCCTGCCCTCGCCTTGACTCCGGCCTGCTCTTGCATTGGCTCTGGCCTGCCTTCGCCTTGGCTCCGACCTTCTCTCGCCCTCGCTACGTCTTGCCCTCGCCCTTGCTCCGGCCTGCACTGGCTCTGGCTCCTGCCTGCTATCGCTCTGTCCTGCCTTTGCCTTGGCTCCGGCCTGCTCTCTCCCTGGCTACGACTTGCCCTCGCTCCGGCTCCAGACTGTTCTCGCTCTGGCCTGCCCTCGACCTGGCTAAGGCTTGCTCTCGCTCTGGCTCCGTCCTGCCCTCGCCCTTGCTCCGGCCTGCTCTCGCTCTGGCCTGCCCTTGCCTTGGCTCTTGCCTGCTCTCGCTCTGGCTCCGCATGCTCTCGCCCTGGTTCCGGCCTGCCTTCGCCATGGCTCCAGACAGCTCTCGCTCTGGCTCTGGCCTGCCCTCGCCTTGGCTCTCGCTCTGGCTCCGTCCAGATCTCGCCTTGGCACCGGCCTGCCCTTGCCCTGGCTCCGGCCTGCTCTCGCTCTGCCTCCGGCTTGCCCTCGCCCTGGCTCCGGCCTGCTCTCGCTCTGGCTCTGGCCTGATCTACCTCTGGACTCGCCATGGCTCCGGCCTGCTCTCGCCCTGGTTCCGGCCTTCCCTCGCCTTGGCTCCGGCCTGCTCTCGCCCTGGCTCGGGCCTGCCCATGCCTTTCCTTCAGCCTGCACTCACTCTGGCTCCGTCCTGCCCTCACCCTTGTTCCGGCCTGCTCTAGCTCTGCCTCTCGCCTGTCCTCGCCTTGGCTCCGGCCTTCTCTTTCTCTGGATCTGGCCTGCCCTTGCCTTGGCTCCGGCCTGCTTTAGTTCTGGTCTGTCCCGCCTTCGTCTTGGCTCCGGCCTGGTCTCGCCCTGGCTCTGGCCTGCTCTCGCCCTGGCTCTGGCCTGCTCTCTCTCTGGCTCTGGCCTGCCCTCGCCTTGGCTCCGGCCTGCTCTCTCTCTGGCTCTGGCCTCCCCTCGCCCGTGCTCCTGCCTGCTCTCGCTCTGGCTTGCCCTCGCCCTGGCTATGGCCTGCCCTCGTTATGGCTCGGGCCTGCTCTCTCCCTTGCTCCGGCCTGCCCTCGCCTTGGCTCCGACCTGCCCTCGCTTTTGCTCCGACCTGCCCTCGTCTTGGCTCCGGCCTGCTCTCTCTCTGGCTCCGGACTGCCCTCGGCCTGGCTCTGGCCTGCTCTAGCTCTTGCTCCGACCTGCCCTCGCCCTGGCTCCGGCCCGCTCTCGCTCTGGCTCTAGCCTGCCCTCGACCTGCCTCCGGCCTGCCCTCTCCCTGGCTCCGGCCTGCTCTAGCTCTGGCTCCGGCCTGCTCTCGCTCTAGCTCCGGCCTACCCTCGCCCTGGCTCCGTCCTGCCCTCGCTCTGGCTCCCGCCCGCTCTCTCCCTGGCTCCAGCCTGCTCTCGCTCTGGCTTTGGCCTGCCCTCGCCTTGGCTCCGGCCTGCTCTCGCCCTCGCTACATCTTGCCCTCGCCCTGACTCCGGCCTACACTTGCTCTGGCCCTGGTCTGCCCTCACCCTGGCTCCGGCTTGCTCTCGCTCCGGCCTGACCTCGCCGTGGCTCTGCCTGCTCTCGCTCTAGCTCTGGCCTACCCTCGCCATGGCTCCGGCCTGCTCTCGCTTTGGCCTGCCCTGGCCCTGGCTCCGGCCTGCTCTCGCTCTAGCTCCGGCCTTCCCTCGCCCTCGCTCCGGCTTGCTCTCTCACTGGCTCCTGTCTACCCTCGCCCTGGCTCCGGCCTGCTCTCTCCCTGGCCTGCCCTCGCCTTGGCTACGGCCTGCTCTTGCATTGGCTCTAGCCTGCCTTCGCCTTGGCTCCGACCTTCTCTCGCTCTCGCTACGTCTTGCCCTCGCCTTTGCTCCGGCCTGCACTGGCTCTGGCTCCGGCCTGCCCTCGCCCTGGCTCCTGCCTGCTCTCGCTCTGGCCTGACCTTGCCCTGGCTCCGGCCTTCTCTCGCTCTGGCTCTGTCCTGCGTTCGCCTTGGCTCCGGCCTGCTCTCTCCCTGGCTACGACTTGCCCTCGCTCTGGCTCCAGACTGTTCTCGCTCTGGCCTGCCGTCGAACTGGCTAAGGCTTGCTCTCGCTCTGGCTCCGTCCTGCCCTCGCCCTTGCTCCGGCCTGCTCTCGCTCTGGCTCTGGCCTGCCCTTGCCTTGGCTCTTGCCTGCTCTCGCTCTGGCTCCGGCATGCTCTCGTCCTTGCTACAGCTTGCCCTCGCCCTGGTTCCGGCCTGCCTTCGCCATGGCTCCGGACAGCTCTCGCTCTGGCTCTGGCCTGCCCTCGCCTTGGCTCTCGCTCTGGCTCCGTCCAGATCTCCCTTGGCACCGGCCTGCCCTTGCAATGCCTCCGGCCTGCTCTCGCTCTGCCTCCGGCTTGCCCTCGCTCTGGCTCCGGCCTGATCTAGCTCTGGCCTCGCCATGGCTCCGGCCTGCTCTCGCCCTGGTTCCGGCCTTCCCTCGCCTTGGCTCCGGCCTGTTCTCGCCGTGGCTCGCGCCTGCCCACGCCTTTCCTCCGGCCTGCACTCACTCTGGCTCCGTCCTGCCCTCGCCCTTTTTCCGGCCTGCTCTAGCTCTGCCTCTCGCCTGCCCTCGCCTTGGCTCCGGCCTGCTCTTTCTCTGGATCTGGCCTGCCCTCGCCTTGGCTCCGCCCTGCTTTAGTTCTGGTCTGACCCGCCTTCGTTTTGGCTCTGGCCTGCTCTCGCCCTGGCTCTGGCCTGCTCTCGCTCTGGCTCTGGCCTGCCCTCGCCTTGGCTCCGGCCTGCTCTCTCTCTGGCTCTGGCCTCCCCTCGCCCGGGCTCCTGCCTGCTCTCGCCCTGGCTCTAGCCTGTCCTCGACCTGCCTCCGGCCTGCCCTCTCCCTGGCTCCGGCCTGCTCTAGCTCTGGCTGCGGCCTGCTCTCGCTCTAGCTCCGGCCTACCCTCGCCCTGGCTCCGTCCTGCCCTCGCTCTGGCTCCCGCCCGCTCTCTCCCTGGCTCCGGCCTGCTCTCGCTCTGGCTCTGGCCTGCCCTCGCCTTGGCTCCGGCCTGCTCTCGCCCTCGCTACATCTTGCCCTCGCCCTGACTCCGGCCTACACTTGCTCTGGCCCTGGTCTGCCCTCACTCTGGCTCCGGCCTGCTCTCGCTCCGGCCTGACCTCGCCGTGGCTCTGCCTGCTCTCGCTCTAGCTCTGGCCTACCCTCGCCATGGCTCCGGCCTGCTCTCGCTTTGGCCTGCCCTGGCCCTGGCTACGGCCTGCTCTCGCTCTAGCTCCGGCCTTCCCTCACCCTCGCTCCGGCTTGCTCTCTCCCTGGCTCCGGTCTACCCTCGCCCTGGCTCCGGCCTGCTCTCGCTCTAGCTCTGGCCTGCCCTCGCCTTGGCTCCGGCCTGCTCTCTCCCTGGCCTGCCCTCGCCTTGCTCCGGCCTGCTCTTGCATTGGCTCTGGCCTGCCTTCGCCTTGGCTCCGACCTTCTCTCGCCCTCGCTACGTCTTGCCCTCGCCCTTTGCTCCGGCCTGCACTGGCTCTGGCTCCGGCCTGCTCTCGCTCTGGCCTGACCTTGCCCTGGCTCCGGCCTGCTCTCGCTCTGGCTCTGTCCTGCCTTCGTGTTGGCTCCGGCCTGCTCTCTCCCTGGCTACGACTTGCCCTCGCTCTGGCTCCAGACTGTTCTCGCTCTGGCCTGCCCTCGACCTGGCTAAGGCTTGCTCTCGCTCTGGCTCTGTCCTGCCCTCGCCCTTGCTCCGGCCTGCTCTCGCTCTGGCTCTGGCCTGCCCTTGCCTTGGTTCTTGCCTGCTCTCGCTCTGGCTCCGGCATGCTCTCGCCCTGGCTACAGCTTGCCCTCGCCCTGGTTCCGGCCTGCCTTCTCCATGGCTCCGGACAGCTCTCGCTCTGGCTCTGGCCTGCCCTCGCCTTGGCTCTCGCTCTGGCTCCGTCCAGACCTCGCCTTGGCACCGGCCTGCCCTTGCCCTGGCTCCGGCCTGCTCTTGCTCTGTCTCCGGCTTGCCCTCGCTCTGGCTCCGGCCTGCTCTCGCTCTGGCTCTGGCCTGATCTAGCTCTGGCCTCGCCATGGCTCCGGCCTGCTCTCGCCCTGGTTCCTGCCTTCCCTTGCCTTGGCTCCGGCCTGCTCTCGCCGTGGCTCGGGCCTGCCCACGCCTTTCCTCCGGCCTGCACTCACTCTGGCTCCGTCCTGCCCTCGCCCTTGTTCCGGCCTGTTCTAGCTCTGCCTCTCGCCTGCCCTCGCCTTGGCTCCGGCCTGCTCTTTCTCTGGATCTGGCCTGCCCTTGCCTTGGCTCCGGCCTGCTTTAGTTCTGGTCTGGCCCGCCTTCGTCTTGGCTCCGGCCTGCTCTCGCCCTGGCTCTGGCCTGCTCTCTCTCTGGCTCAGGCCTGCCCTCGCCTTGGCTCCGGCCTGCTCTCTCTCTGGCTCTGGCCTCCCCTCGCCCGGGCTCCTGCCTGCTCTCGCTCTGGCTCTGGCTTGCCCTCGCCCTGGCTCTGGCCTGCCCTCGTTCTGGCTCGGGCCTGCTCTCTCCCTTGCTCCGGCCAGCCCTCGCCCTTGCTCCGGCCTTCCCTCGCCTTGGCTCCGACCTGCCCTCGTCTTGGCTCCGGCCTGCTCTCTCTCTGGCTCCGGACTGCCCTCGGCCTGGCTCTGGCCTGCTCTAGCTCTTGCTCCGGCCTGCCCTCGCCCTGGCTCCGGCCCGCTCTCGCTCTGGCTCTAGCCTGCCCTCGACCTGCCTCCGGCCTGCCCTCTACCTGGCTCCGGCCTGCTCTAACTCTGGCTCCGGCCTGCTCTCGCTCTAGCTCCGGCCTACCCTCGCCCTGGCTCCATCCTGCCCTCGCTCTGGCTCCCGCCCACTCTCTCCCTGGCTCCGGCCTGCTCTCGCTCTGGCTCTGGCCTGCCCTCGCCTTGGCTCCGGCCTGCTCTTGCCCTCGCTACATCTTGCCCTCGCCCTGACTTCGGCCTACACTTGCTCTGGCCCTGGTCTGCCCTCACCCTCGCTCCAGCCTGCTCTCGCTCCGGCCTGACCTCGCCGTGGCTCTGCCTGCTCTCCCTCTAGCTGTGGCCTACCCTCGCCATGGCTCCGGCCTGCTCTCACTTTGGCCTGCCCTGGCTCTGGCTCCGGCCTGCTCTCGCTCTAGCTCCGGCCTTCCCTCACCCTCGCTCCGGCTTGCTCTCTCCCTGGCTCCTGTCTACCCTCGCCCTGGCTCCGGCCTGCTCTCGCTCTAGCTCTGGCCTGCCCTCGCCTTGGCTCCGGCCTGCTCTCTCCCTGGCCTGCCCTCGCCTTGGCTCCGGCCTGCTCTTGCATTGGCTCTTGGCTGCCTTCGCCTTGGCTCCGACCTTCTCTCGCCCTCGGTACGTCTTGCCCTCGCCCTTGCTCCGGCCGGCACTGGCTCTGGCTCCGGCCTGCCCTCGCCCTGGCTCCTGCCTGCTCTCGCTCTTGCCTGACCTTGCCCTGGCTCCGGCCTGCTCTCGATCTGGCTCTGTCCTGCGTTCGCCTTGGCTCCGGCCTGCTCTCTCCCTGGCTATGACTTGCCCTCGCTTTGGCTCCAAACTGTTCTCGCTCTGGCCTGCCCTCGAACTGGCTAAGGCTTGCTCTCGCTCTGGCTTCGTCCTGCTCTCGCCCTTGCTCCGGCCTGCTCTCGCTCTGGCTCTGGCCTGCCCTTGACTTGGCTCTTGCCTGCTCTCGCTCTGGCTCCGGCATGCTCTCGCCCTTGCTACAGCTTGCCCTCGCCCTGGTTCCGGCCTGCCTTCGCCATGGCTCCGGACAGCTCTCGCTCTGGCTCTGGCCTGCCCTCGCCTTGGCTCTCGCTCTGGCTCCGTCCAGACCTCGCCTTGGCACCGGTCTGCCCAGCCTCCGGCCTGCTCTCGCTCTGCCTCCGGCTTGCCCTCGCTCTGGCTCCGGCCTGATCTAGCTCTGGTCTCGCCATGGCTCCGGCCTGCTCTCGCCCTGGTTCCGGCCTTCCCTCGCCTTGGCTCCGGCCTGTTCTCGCCGTGGCTCCGGCCTGCCCACGCCTTTCCTCCAGCCTGCACTCACTCTGCCTCTCGCCTGCCCTCGCCTTGGCTCCGGCCTGCTCTTTCTCTGGATCTGGCCTGCCTTCGCCTTGGCTCCGCCCTGCTTTAGTTCTGGTCTGACCCGTCTTCGTCTTGGCTCCGGCCTGCTCTCACCCTGGCTCTGGCCTGCTCTCGCTCTGGCTCTGGCCTGCCCTCGCCTTGGCTCCGGCCTGCTCTCTCTCTGGCTCTGGCCTCCCCTCGCCCGGGCTCCTGCCTGCTCTCGCCCTGGCTCTGGCCTGCCCTCGTTCTGGCTCCGGCCTGCTCTCGCCCTTGCTCCGGCCTGCCCTCGCCCTTGCGCCCGCCTGCCCTCGCTTTTGCTCCGACCTGCCCTCGTCTTGGCTCCGGCCTGCTCTCTCTCTGGCTCCAGCCTGCCCTCGGCCTGGCTCTGGCCTGCTCTTGCTCCGGCCTGCCCTCGCCCTGGCTCCGGCCCGCTCTCGCTCTGGCTCTAGCCTGCCCTCTCCCTGCCTCCGGCCTGCCCTCTCCCTGGCTCCGGCCTGCTCTAGCTCTGGCTCCGGCCTGCTCTCGCTCTAGCTCCGGCCTACCCTCGCCCTGGCTCCGTCCTGCCCTCGCTCTGGCTCCCGCCCGCTCTCTCCCTGGCTCCGGCCTGCTCTCGCTCTGGCTCTGACCTGCCCTCGCCTTGGCTCCGGCCTGCTCTCGCCCTCGCTACATCTTGCCCTCGCCCTGACTCCGGCCTACACTTGCTCTGGCCCTGGCCTGCCCTCACCCTGGCTCCGGCCTGCTCTCGCTCCGGCCTGACCTCGCCGTGGCTCTGCCTGCTCTCGCTCTAGCTCTGGCCTACCCTCGCCATGGCTCCGGCCTGCTTTCGCTTTGGCCTGCCCTGGCCCTGGCTACGGCCTGCTCTCGCTCTAGCTCCGGCCTTCCCTCACCCTCGCTCCGGCTTGCTCTCTCCCTGGCTCCGGTCTACCCTCGCCCTGGCTCCGGCCTGCTCTCGCTCTAGCTCTGGCCTGCCCTCGCCTTGGCTCCGGCCTGCTCTAGCATTGGCTCTGGCCTGCCTTCGCCTTGGCTCCGACCTTCTCTCGCCCTCGCTACGTCTTGCCCTCGCCCTTGCTCCGGCCTGCACTGGCTCTGGCTCCGGCCTGCTCTCGCTCTGGCTCTGTCCTGCCTTCGCCTTGGCTCCGGCCTGCTCTCTCCCTGGCTACGACTTGCCCTCGCTCTGGCTCCAGACTGTTCTCGCTCTGGCCTGCCCTCGACCTGGCTAAGGCTTGCTCTCGCTCTGGCTCCGTCCTGCCCTCACCCTTGCTCCGGCCTGCTCTTGCTCTGGCTCTGGCCTGCCCTTGCCTTGGCTCTTGCCTGCTCTCGCTCTGGCTCCGGCATGCTCTCGCCCTGGCTACAGCTTGCCCTCGCCCTGGTTCCGGCCTGCCTTCGCCATGGCTCCGGACAGCTCTCGCTCTGGCTCTGGCCTGCCCTCGCCTTGGCTCTCGCTCTGGCTCCGTCCAGACCTCGCCTTGGCACCGGCCTGCCCTTGCCCTGGCTCCGGCCTGCTCTTGCTCTGCCTCCGGCTTGCCCTCGCTCTGGCTCCGGCCTGCTCTCGCTCTGGCTCTGGCCTGATCTAGCTCTGGCCTCGCCATGGCTCCGGCCTGCTCTCGCCCTGGTTCCGGCCTTCCCTCGCCTTGGCTCCGGCATGCTCTCGCCGTGGCTCGGGCCTGCCCACGCCTTTCCTCCAGCCTGCACTCACTCTGGCTCCGTCCTGCCCTCGCCCTTTTTCCGGCCTGCTCTAGCTCTGCCTCTCGCCTGTATCTGGCCTGCCCTCGCCTTTTCTCCGCCCTGCTTTAGTTCTGGCCTGGCCCGCCTTCGTCTTGGCTCCGGCCTGCTCTCGTCCTGGCTCTGGCCTGCTCTCGTCCTGGCTCTGGCCTGCTCTCGCTCTGGCTCTGGCCTGCCCTCGCCTTGGCTCCGGCCTGCTCTCTCTCTGACTCTGGCCTCCCCTCGCCTGGGCTCCTTCCTGCTCTCGTCCTGGCTCTGGCCTGCCCTCGTTCTGGCTCCGGCCTGCCCTCGCCCTTGCTCCGGCCTGCCCTTTGCCCTTGCTCCGGCCTGCCCTCGCCTTGGCTCCGACCTGCCCTCTCTTTTGCTCCGACCTGCCCTCGTCTTGGCTCCGGCCTGCTCTCGCTCTGGCTCCGTCCTGCCCTCGCCCTGGCTCCGGCCTGCCCTCTCCCTGGCTCTAGCCTGTCCTCGCTCTGGCTCCGGCCTTCTCTCGCCCTGGCTCTGGCCTGCTCTCGCTCTGGCTCTGGCCTTCCCTCGCCTTGACTCCAGCGTGCTCTCGCTCTGGCCAGCCCTCACCCTGGCTCTGGCCTGCTCTCGCCCTGGCTCTGGTCTGCTCTCGCACTGGCTCTGGCCTGCCCTCGCCTTGGCTCCGGCCTGCTCTCTCTCTGACTCTGGCCTCCCCTCGCCTGGGCTCCTTCCTGCTCTCGTCCTGGCTCTGGCCTGCCCTCGTTCTGGCTCCGGCCTGCCCTCGCCCTTGCTCCGGCCTGCCCTTTGCCCTTGCTCCGGCCTGCCCTCGCCTTGGCTCCGACCTGCCCTCTCTTTTGCTCCGACCTGCCCTCGTCTTGGCTCCGGCCTGCTCTCGCTCTGGCTCCGTCCTGCCCTCGCCCTGGCTCCGGCCTGCCCTCTCCCTGGCTCTAGCCTGTCCTCGCTCTGGCTCCGGCCTTCTCTCGCCCTGGCTCTGGCCTGCTCTCGCTCTGGCTCTGGCCTTCCCTCGCCTTGACTCCAGCGTGCTCTCGCTCTGGCCAGCCCTCACCCTGGCTCCGGCCTGCTCTCGCCCTGGCTCTGGTCTGCTCTCGCACTGGCTCTGGCCTGCCCTCGCCTTGGCTCCGGCCTGCTCTCGCCCTCGCTACGTCTTGCCCTCGCCCTGACTCCAGCCTGCCCTCGCTCTGGCCCTGGCCTGCCCTAACCCTGGCTCCGGCCTGCTCTCGCTCCGGCCTGCCCTCGCCCTGGCTCCAGCCTGCTCTCGCTATAGTTCCAGCCTGCCCTCTCCTTGGCTCCTGCTTGCTCTCTCCCTGGCTCCGGCCTGCCCTCGCCCTAGCTCCGGCCTTCCCTCGCCCTGGCTCCGGCCTGCTCTTGCTCTGTCTCCGGCCTGCTCTCGATCTAGCTCCGGCCTGCCCAGGCACAGGCCTGCCCTCGCCTTTGCTCCGGCATGTTCTCGCCCTGGCTCCGGACGGCTCTCGCTCTGGCTATGGCCTGCCGTCGCTCTGGCTCTGGCCTGCCCTCACCTTGACTCCGGCCTGCTCTCGCTCTGGCTCTGTACTGCCCTAACCCTGGCTCCGGCCTGATCTCTCCCTTGCTTTAGCCTGCCCTAGCCTTGGCTCCGGCCTGTCCTCGTCCTGGCTCTGGCCTGCTCTCGTCCTGGCTCTGGCCTGCTCTCGCTCTGGCTCTGGCCTGCCCTCGCCTTGGCTCCGGCCTGCTCTCTCTCTGACTCTGGCCTCCCCTCGCCCGGGCTCCTTCCTGCTCTCGTCCTGGCTCTGGCCTGCCCTCGTTCTGGCTCCGGCCTGCCCTCGCCCTTGCTCCGGCCTGCCCTTTGCCCTTGCTCCGGCCTGCCCTCGCCTTGGCTCCGACCTGCCCTCTCTTTTGCTCCGACCTGCCCTCGTCTTGGCTCCGGCCTGCTCTCGCTCTGGCTTCCGCCTGCCCTAGGCCTGGCTCTGGCCTGCCCTCGCGCTGGCTCCGGCCTGCCCTCGCCCTGGCTCCAGCCTGCCCTCTCCCTGGCTCCGGCATACACTAGCTCTGGCCCCGGCCTGCCCTCGCCTTGTCTCCGGCCTTCTATCTCTGGCTCCGTCCTGCCCTCGCCCTGGCTCCGGCCTGCCCTCTCCCTGGCTCTAGCCTGTCCTCGCTCTGGCTCCGGCCTTCTCTCGCCCTGGCTCTGGCCTGCTCTCGCTCTGGCTCTGGCCTTCCCTCGCCTTGACTCCAGCGTGCTCTCGCTCTGGCCAGCCCTCACCCTGGCTCCGGCCTGCTCTCGCCCTGGCTCTGGTCTGCTCTCGCACTGGCTCTGGCCTGCCCTCGCCTTGGCTCCGGCCTGCTCTCGCCCTCGCTACATCTTGCCCTCGCCCTGACTCCAGCCTGCCCTCGCTCTGGCCCTGGCCTGCCCTAACCCTGGCTCCGGCCTGCTCTCGCTCCGGCCTGCCCTCGCCCTGGCTCCAGCCTGCTCTCGCTATAGCTCCAGCCTGCCCTCTCCTTGGCTCCTGCTTGCTCTCTCCCTGGCTCCGGCCTGCCCTCGCCCTAGCTCCGGCCTTCCCTCGCCCTGGCTCCGGCCTGCTCTTGCTCTGGCTCCGGTCTGCTCTCGATCTAGCTCCGGCCTGCCCAGGCACAGGCCTGCCCTCGCCTTTGCTCCGGCATGTTCTCGCCCTGGCTCCGGACGGCTCTCGCTCTGGCTATGGCCTGCCGTCGCTCTGGCTCTGGCCTGCCCTCACCTTGACTCCGGCCTGCTCTCGCTCTGGCTCTGTTCTGCCCTAACCCTGGCTCCGGCCTGATCTCTCCCTTGCCTTAGCCTGCCCTAGCCTTGGCTCCGGCCTGTCCTCGCCCTGGCTCCGGCCTGCTCTCGCCCTGGCTCCGGCCTGCTCTCGCTCTGGCTCCTGCCTGCCCTCGCCCTGGCTCCGGCCTGCTCTCTCTCTTGCTCCTGCCTGCCCTCTCTCTTTTCTCCGTCCTGCTCTTGCTCTGGCTCTGTCTTGCCCCCGCCCTTGCTCCAGCCTGCTCTCGCCATGGCTCCGGCGTGCCCTCGCCTGGGCTCCGGCGTGCCCTCGCCTGGGCTCCGGCCAGCCCTCTCAATGGCTCCGGCCTGCACTAGCTCTGGCTCACCTGCCCTCTCAATGGCTCCGGCCTGCTCTCTCTCTGGTTCTGGAATGCCCTGTCTCCAGCCTGCCCTCTCCCTGGCTCCGGCCTGCCCTCTCCCTGGCTCCGGCCTGCCCTCGCTCTGGCTACGGCCTGCCCTCACTCTGGCTCCGGCCTGCTCTCGCTCTGGCTCTGGCCTTCCCTCGCCTTGACTCCGGCGTGATCTTGCTCTGGCCTGCCCTCGCCCTGGCTCTGGCCTGCTCTCGCCCTGGCTCCGGCCTGCTCTCGCTCTTGCTCTGGCCTGCCCTCGCCTTGGTTCCGGCCTGCTCTCGCCCTCGCTACGTCTTGACTTCGCCCTGACTCCGGCCTGCCCTCGCTCTGGCCCTGGCCTGCCCTCACCCTTGCTCCGGCCTGCTCTCGCTCCGGCCTGCTCTCACTCTAGCTCCGGCTTGCTCTCTCTCTAGCTCCGGCCTGCTCTCTCTCTAGCTCCGGCCTGCTCTCGCTCTAGCTCCGGTCTACCCTCACCCTTACTCCGGCTTGCTCTCTCCCTGCCTCCGTCCTACCCTCGCCCTTGCTCCGGCCTGCTCTCGCTCTTGCTCTGGCCTGCCCTCTCCTTGGCTCCGGCCTGCTCTCTCCCTGGCCTGCCCTCGCCTTGGCTCCGGCCTGCTCTCGCTTTGGCTCTGGCCTGCCTTCGCCTTGGCTACGACATTCTCTCGCCCTGGCTCCCGCCCGCTCTCTCCCTGGCTCCGGCCTGCTCTCTCTCTGTCTCTGGCCTGCCCTCGCCTTGGCACTGGCCTGCTCTCGCCCTCGCTACGTCTTGCCCTCGCCCTGACTCCGGCCTATCCTTGCTCTGGCCCTGGTCTGCCCTCACCCTGGCTCCGGCCTGCTCTCGCTCCGGCCTGCCCTCGCCCTGCCTGTGTCCTGCTCTCGCTCTAGCTCCTGCCTACCGTCGCCATGGCTCCGGCCTGCTCTCGCTTTGGCCTGCCCTGGCCCTGGCTGCAACCTGCTCTCGCTCTAGCTCCGGCCTGTACTCGCCCTGGCTCCTGCCTGCTCTAGCTCTGGCTCTGGCCTTCCATAGCCAAGGCCTCGGCCTGTCCTCGCCCAGGCTCCAGCCTGCTCTCTCTCTGGCTCTGGCCTGCCTTCACCCTGGCTCCAGCCTGTTCTCGCTCTGGCTCCGGCCTGCCCTCCCCTTTTCTCCGGCATGCTCACGCTCTGTCTCTGGCCTGCCCTTGCCCTTGCTCCGGCCTGCCCTTGCCTTGGCTCCGGCCTGCTCTCTCTCTGGCTCCGACCTGCCCTCGCCCTGGCTCCGGCCTGCTCTCTCTCTGGCTCCGGCCTGCCCTCGGCCTGGCTCTGGCCTGCTCTCGCTCTTGCTCTGGCCTGGCCTCGACCTGCCTCCGGCCTGCCCTCTCCCTGGCTCCAGCCTTCTCTAGCTCTGGCTCCGGCTTGTCCTCGCTTTGGCTCCGGCCTGCTCTCTCTCTGGCTCTTGCCTGCCCTCGCCCTGGCACCTGCCTGCCCTCTCCCTTTGCTCCGTCCTGCTCTTGATCTGGCTCTGTCCTGCCCTCACCCTCGCTCCAGCCTGCTCTCGCTTTGGCTCTGGCCTGCCCTTGCCATGGCTCCGGCATGCCCTCGCCTTGGCTCCGGCCTGCCCTCTCCCTGGCTCCGGCCTGCTCTCGCTCTGACTCTGTCCTGCCCTCACCCTCGCTCCGGCTTGCTCTCGCTCTGGCCTGCCCTCGCCCTGGCTCCGGCCTGCCCTCGCCCTGGCTCCGGCCTGCCCTCGCCCTAGCTCTGGCCTGCCCTCTCCCTGGCTCCAGCATACACTAGCTCTGGCTCCGGCCTGCCCTCGCCTTGTCTCCGGCCTTCTCTCTCTGGCTCCGGCTTACCCTCGCCCTGGCTCCGGCCTGCCCTCTCCCTGGCTCCGGCCTGTCCTCGCTCTGGCTCCGGCCTTCTCTTGCCCTGGCTCTGGCCTGCTCTCGCTCTGGCTCTGGCCTTTCCTCGCCTTGACTCCGGCTTGCTCTCGCTCTGGCCTTCCCTCGCCTTGACTCCGCCTTGCTCTCGCTCTGGCCTGCCCTCACCCTGGTTCCGGCCTGCTCTCGCCCGGGCTCCGGTCTGCTCTCGCACTGGCTCTGGCCTGCCATCGCCTTGGCTCCCGCCTGCTCTCGCCCTCGCTAAGTCTTGCCCTCGCCCTGACTCCGGCCTGCCCTTGCTCTGGACCTGGCCTGCCCTAACCCTGGCTCCGGCCTGCTCTCGCTCCGGCCTGCCCTCGCCCTGGCTCCAGCCTGCTCTCGCTATAGCTCCGGCCTGCCCTCGCCTTGGCTCCTGCTTGCTCTCTCCCTGGCTGCGGCCTACCCTTGCCCTGGTTCCGGCCTGCCCTCGCCCTGGCTCCTGCCTGCCCTCTCCTTGGCTCCGGCCTGCTCTTGCTCTGGCTTCGGCATGCTCTCGCTCTAGCTCCGGCCTGCCCTCGCCCTTGCACAGGCCTGCCCTCGCCCTAGCTCCGGCCTGCCCTCGCCCTGGCTCAGGCCTGCCCTCGCCTTTGCTCCGGCATTCTCTCGCCCTGGCTCCGGACTGCTTTCGCTCTGGCTATGGCCTGCCGTCGCTCTGGCTCTGGCCTGCCCTCACCTTGGCTCTGGCCTGCTCTTGCTCTGGCTCTGTTCTTCCCTAACCCTGGCTCCGGCCTGATCTCTCTCTGGCTTTAGCCTGCTCTCGCTCTGGCACCTGCCTGCTCTCACTCTGGCTTCCGCCTGTCCTCGCCCTGGCTCCGGCCTGCTTTCTCTTTGGCTTCGGCCTGCCCTCGCCTAGGCTCCGCCCTGCTCTTTCTCTGGCTCTGGCCTGCCTTCGCCTTGTCTCCGGCCTGCTCTCTCTCTGGCTCTGGCCTGCCTTCACCCTAGCTCCGGCCTGCTCTCGCTTTGGGTCCGGCCTGCTCTCGCTCTGGCACCGGCCTGCTCTCACTCTGGTTTCCGCCTGCCCTCTCCCTGGCTCTGGCCTGCTCTCGCTTTGGCTTCGGCCTGCCCTCGCCCAGGCTCCGGCCTGCTCTCGCTCTGGCCTGCCTTCGCCTTGTCTCCGGCCTGCTCTCTCCCTTTGCTCCGTCCTGCTCTCGCTCTGGCTCTGTCCTGCGCTCACCCTTGCTCCAGCCTGCTCTCTCTTTGACTCTGGCCTGCCCTTGCCATGGCTTCGGCGTGCCCTCGCCTTGGCTCCAGCCTGCCCTCTCAATGGCTCCGGCATACACTAGCTCTGGCTCCGGCCTGCCCTCGCCTTGGCTCCGGCCTGCTCTCTCTCTGGTTCTGGAATGCCCTGTCTCCAGCCTGCCCTCTCCCTGGCTCCGGCCTGCCCTCTCCCTGGCTCCGGCCTGCCTTCGCTCTGGCTCCGGCCTGCTCTCGCTCTGGCTCTGACCTTCCCCCTCCTTGACTCCGGCGTGATCTTGCTCTGGCCTGCCCTGGCTCCGGCCTGCTCTCGCCCTGGCTCCGGCCTGCTCTCGCCCTGGCTCCGGCCTGCTCTCGCCCTGGCTCCGGCCTGCTCTCGCTCTTGCTCTGGCCTGCCCTCGCCTTGGCTTCGGCCTGCTCACGCCCTCGCTACGTCTTGCCCTCGCCCTGACTCCGGCCTGCCCTCACCCTTGCTCTGGCCTGCTCTCGCTCCGGCCTGCACTCGCCCTGGCTCCGGCCTACCCTCACCCTTACTCCGGCTTGCTCTCTCTCTGGCTCCGGCCTACCCTCGCCCTGGCTCCGGCCTGCTCTCGCTCTAGCTCTGGCCTGCCTTCGCCTTGGCTCCGACCTTCTCTCGCCCTGGCTCCGGCCTGCCCTCGCTCTGGCTCCCGCCCGCTCTCTCCCTGGCTCCGGCCTGCTCTCGCTCTGTCTCTGGCCTGCCTTCGCCTTGGCTCTGGCCTGCTCTCGCCCTCGCTACGTCTTGTCCTCGCCCTAACTCCGGCCTACCCTTGCTCTTGCCCTGGTCTGCCCTCACCCTGGCTCCAGCCTGCTCTCGCTCCGGCCTGCCCTCGCCCTGGCTGTGTCCTGCTCTCTCTAGCTCCGGCCTACCATCACCATGGCTCCGGCCTGCTCTCGCTTTGGCCTGCCCTGGCCCTGGCTCTGGCCTGCTCTCGCTCTAGCTCCGGCCTGTACTCGCCCTGGCTCCTGCCTGCTCTAGCTCTAGCTCTGGCCTTCCCTAGCCTAGGCTTCGTCCTGCCCTCGCCCAGGCTCCAGCCTGCTCTGGCTCTGGCTCTGGCCTGCCTTCGCCTTGGCTCCGGCCTGCTCTCTCTCTGGCCTGCCTTCACCCTGGCTCCGGCCTGCTCTCGCTCTGGCTCCGGCCTGCTCTCGCCTTTTCTCCGGTCTGCTCGCGCTCTGGCTCTTGCCTGCCCTTGCCCTTCCTCCGGCCTGCCCTTGCTTTGGCTCCGGCCTGCTCTCTCTCTGGCTCCGACCTGCCCTCGCCATGGCTCCGGCCTGCTCTCTCTCTGGCTCCGGCCTGCCCTCGGCCTGGCTATGGCCTGCACTCGCTCGTGCTCCGGTCTGCCTTTACCCTGGCTCCTGCCTGCGCTCGCTCTGGCTCTGGCCTATCCTCGAGCTGCCTCCGGCCTGCCCTCTCCCTGGCTCCGGCCTTCTCTATCTCTGGCTCCGGCCTGCCCTCGCCTTGGCTCCGGCCTGCTCTCTCTCTGGCCTGCCCTCGCCCTGGCTCCTGCCTGCCCTCTCCCTTTGCTCCGTCCTGCTCTTGATCTGGCTCTGTCCTGCCCTCGCCCTCGCTCCAGCCTACTCTCACTTTGGCTCTGGCCTGCCCTCGCCATGGCTCCGGCCTGCCCTCGCCATGGCTCCGGCCTGCCCTCGCTTTGGCTCCCGCGTGCCCTCTCTCTGGTTCCGGAATGCCCTGTCTCCAGCCTGCCCTCTCCCTGGCTCCGGGCCTGCCCTCACTCTGGCACTGGCCTGCTCTCGCTCTGGCTCTGGCCTTCCCTCGCCTTGATTCCGGCGTGCTCTTGCTCTCTCCTGCCCTCGCCCTGGCTCTGGCCTGCTCTCGCCCTGGCTCCGGCCTGCTCTCACTCTTGCTCTGGCCTGCCCTCGCTTTGGCTCTGGCCTGCACTCGCTCGTGCTCCGGTCTGCTCTTACCCTGGCTCCTACCTGCGCTCGCTCTGGCTCTGGCCTATCCTCGACCTGCCTCCGGCCTGCCCTCTCCCTGGCTCCGGCCTTCTCTAGCTCTGGCTCCGGCCTGCCCTCGCCTTGGCTCTGGCCTGCTCTCTATCTGGCTCTGGCCTGCCCTCGCCCTGGCTCCTGCCTGCCCTCTCCCTTTGCTCCGTCCTGCTCTTGCTCTGTCCTGCCCTCGCCCTCGCTCCAGCCTACTCTTGCTCTGGCTCTGGCCTGCCCTCGCCATGGCTTCGGCCTGCCCTCGCCTTGGCTCCGGCCTGCTCTCTCTCTGGTTCCGGAATGCACTGTCTCGGGCCTGCCCTCTCCCTGGCTCCGGCCTGCCCTCTCCCTGGCTCCGGCCTGCCCTCTCCCTGGCTCCGGCCTGCCCTCACTCTGGCTCCGGCCTGCTCTGGCTCTGGCTTTCCCTCGCCTTGTTTCCGGCGTGCTCTTGCTCTGGCCTGCCCTTGCCCTGGCTCTGGCCTGCTCTCACCCTGGCTCCGGCCTGCTCTCACTCTTGCTCTGGCCTGCCCTCGCCTTGGCTCCGGCCTGCTCTCGCACTCGCTACGTCTTGCCCTCGCCCTGACTCCGGCCTGCCCTCGCTCTGACCCTGGCCTGCCCTCACCCGGGCTCCGGCCTGCTCTCGCTCCGGCCTGCCCTCGCCCTGGCTCCAGCTTGCTCTCGCTCTAGCTCAGGCCTGCTCTCGCTCTTGCTCCGGCCTACCCTCGCCCTTACTCCGGCTTGCTCTCTCCCTGGCTCCGGCCTACCCTCGCCCTGGCTCCGGCCTGCTCTTGCTCTGGCCTGCCCTCGCCTTGGCTCCGGCCTGCTCTCTCCCTGGCCTGCCCTCTCCTTGGCTCTGGCCTGCTCTCGCTTTGGCTCTGGCCTGCCTTCGCCTTGGCTCCAACCTTCACTCGCCCTGGCTCCGGCCTGCCCTCGCTCTGGCTCCCGACCACTCTCTCCCTGGCTCCAGCCTGCTCTCGCTCTGGCCTGCCCTCGCCTTGTCTCCGGACTGCTCTCGCCCTCGCTACGTCTTGCACTCGCCCTGACTCCAGCCTACCCTTGCTCTGGCCCTGGTCTGCCCTCACCCTGGCTCCGGCCTGCTATCGCTCTGGCCTGCCCTCGCCCTGGCTCTGGCCTGCTCTCGCTCTAGCTCCGGCCTACCGTCGCCATGGCTCCGACCTGCTCTCGCTTTGGCCTGCCCTCTCCTTGGCTCCGGCCTGCTCTTGCTTTGGCTCTGGCCTGCCTTCGCCTTGGCTCCGACCATCTCTCGTCCTCGCTACGTCTTTCCCTCGCTCTTGCTCCGGCCTGCTCTTGCTCTGGCTCCGGCCTTCCCTAGCCTTGGCATCGGCCTGCAATTGCCCTCGCTCCGGCCTGCTCTCGCTCTGCCTCTGGCCAGCCTTCGCCTTGGCTCCGGCCTGCTCTTGCTCTGGCTCTGGCCTGCTCTCTCTGGGGCTCTGGCCTGCCCTCGCCTTGGCCCCGGCCTGCTCTCGCCCTCGCTACGTCTTGCCCTCGCCCTGGCTCCAGCCTGCCCTCGCTCTGGCTCCGGCCTTCCCTCTCTCTGGCTCCGGCCTGCTGTCGCTTTGGCCTGCCCTCGCCCTGGCTCCGGCCTGCTCTCGCTCTAGCTCCGGCCTTCCCTTGCCCTGGCTCCGGCCGGCTCTCTCCCTGGCTCCAGCTTGCCCTCGCCCTGGCTACGCCCACTCTCGCCCTGGCTATGGGCTGCCCTCGCTCTGCCTCCGGCCTGCTCTTGCCCTGGCTCTGGCCTGCTCTCGCTCTGGCTCTGGCCTGCCCTCGCCTTATCTCGGGCATGGTCTCACCCTGGCTCCAGCCTGCTCTCTCTCTGGCCTGCTCTCGCCCTTGCTCAGGCCTGCACTCGCCCTGGCTCCCGCCTGCTCTCATTCTGGCCTGCCCTCGCCCTGGCTCCGGCCTGCTCTCGCTCTAGCTCCGGGCTGCCCTCGCCTTGGCTCCGGCCTGCTGTAGCTCTGGTTCTGTCCTGCCCTCTCCCTGGTTCCGGCCTGCTCTCGCTCTGGCTCCGGCCTGCTATCGCTCCGGCTCCGGCATTCTCTCGCCCTGGCTCCGGGCTGCTCTCTCCCTGGCATGCCCTCGCCTTGGCTCCGGCCTGCTCTCACTTTGGCTCTGGCCTGCCTTCTCCTTGGCTCCGACCTTCTCTATCCCTCACTACGTCTTGCCCTCACCCTTGCTCCGGCCTGCTCTGGCTCTGGCCTGCCCTCTCCATGGCTCCTGCCTGCTCTCGCTCTGGCCTGCCCTCGCCCTGGCTCTTGACTACTCTCGCTCTGCCTCCGGCCTTCCCTAGCCATGGCTTCGGCCTGCCCTCGCCCTGGCTCCGGCCTGCTCTCGCTCTGGCTCTGGCCTGCCTTCGCCTTGGCTCCGGCGTGCTCTCGCCTTGGCTCTGGCCTGCTCTCGCTCTGGCCTGCTCTTTCTGGGGCTCTGGCCTGCCCTCGACTTGGCTCCGGCCTGATTTAGCTCTGGTCTGGCCTGCGTTCGCCTTGGCCCCGGCCTGCTCTCGCCCTCGCTACGTCTTGCCCTCGCCCTGGCTCCAGCCTGCCCTCACTCTGGCTCCGGCCTACCCTCTCTCTGGCTCCGGCATGCTCTCGCTTTGGCCTGCCCTCACCCTGGCTCCGGCCTGCTCTCGCTCTAGCTCCGACCTTCCCTTGCCCTGGCTCTGGCCGGCTCTCTCCCTGGCTCCAGCTTGCCCTCGCCCTGGCTCCGCCTACTCTCGCTCTGGCTATGGGCTGCCCTCGCTCTGGCTCTGGCCTGCTCTCACTTTGGCTCTGGCCTGCCTTCTCCTTGGCTCCGACCTTCTCTATCCCTCACTATGTCTTGCCCTCACCCTTGCTCTGGCTCTGGCCTGCCCTCTCCCTGGCTCCTGCCTGCTCTCGCTCTGGCCTGCCCTCGCCCTTGCTCTTGACTACTCTCGCTCTGCCTCCGGCCTTCCCTAGCCATGGCTTCTGCCTGCCCTCGCCCTGGCATTGGCCCGCTCTCGCTCTGGCTCTGGCCTGCCTTCGCCTTGGCTCCGGCCTGCTCTCGCCTTGGCTCTGGCCTGCTCTCGCTCTGGCCTGCTCTTTCTGGGGCTCTGGCCTGCCCTCGACTTGGCTCCGGCCTGATTTAGCCCTGGTCTGGCCTGCGTTCGCCTTGGCCCCGGCCTGCTCTCGCCCTTGCTACGTCTTGCCCTCGCCCTGGCTCCAGCCTGCCCTCACTCTGGCTCCGGCCTACCCTCTCTCTGGCTCCGGCATGCTCTCGCTTTGGCCTGCCCTCACCCTGGCTCCGGCCTGCTCTCGCTCTAGCTCCGGCCTTCCCTTGCCCTGGCTCTGGCCGGCTCTCTCCCTGGCTCCAGCTTGCCCTCGCCCTGGCTCTGCCTACTCTCGCTCTGGCTATGGGCTGCCCTCGCTCTGGCTCCGGCCTGCTCTCACTTTGGCTCTGGCCTGCCTTCTCCTTGGCTCCGACCTTCTCTATCCCTCACTATGTCTTGCCCTCACCCTTGCTCTGGCTTGCCCTCACCCTTGCTCTGGCTCTGGCCTGCCCTCTCCCTGGCTCCTGCCTGCTCTCGCTCTGGCCTGCCCTCGCCCTTGCTCTTGACTACTCTCGCTCTGCCTCCGGCCTTCCCTAGCCATGGCTTCTGCCTGCCCTCGCCCTGGCTTCGGCCCGCTCTCGCTCTGGCTCTGGCCTTCCTTCGCCTTGGCTCCGGCCTGCTCTCGCCTTGGCTCTGGCCTGCTCTCGCTCTGGCCTGCTCTTTCTGGAGCTCTGGCTTGCCCTCGACTTGGCTCCGGCCTGATTTAGCTCTGGTCTGGCCTGCGTTCGCCTTGGCCCCGGCCTGCTCTCGCCCTCGCTACGTCTTGCCCTCGCCCTGGCTCCAGCCTGCCCTCACACTTGCTCCGGTCTACCCTCTCTCTGGCTCCGGCCTGCTCTCGCTTTGGCCTGCTCTCGCTCTAGCTCCGGCCTTCCCTTCCCCTTGCTCTGGCCGGCTCTCTCCCTGGCTCCAGCTTGCCCTCGCCCTGGCTCCGCCTACTCTCGCTCTGGCTATGGGCTGCCCTCGCTCTGGCTCCGGCCTGCTCTTTGCCCTGGCTCTGGCCTGCCTTCTCCTTGGCTCCGACCTTCTCTATCCCTCACTACGTCTTGCCCTCACCCTTGCTCCGGCCTGCTCTGGCTCTGGCCTGCCCTCTCCCTGGCTCCTGCCTGCTCTCGCTCTGGCTTGCCCTCGCCCTGGCTCTTGACTACTCTCGCTCTGCCTCCGGCCTTCCCTAGCCATGGCTTCGGCCTGCCCTCACCCTGGCTCCGGCCTGCTCTCGCTCTGGCTCTGGCCTGCCTTCGCCTTGGCTCCGGCCTGCTCTCGCCTTGGCTCTGGCCTGCTCTCGCTCTGGCTCTGGCCTGCTCTTTCTGGGGCTCTGGCCTGCCCTCGACTTGGCTTCGGCCTGATTTAGCTCTGGTCTGGCCTGCGTTCGCCTTGGCCCCGGCCTGCTCTCGCCCTCGCTACATCGTGCCCTTGCCCTGGCTCCAGCCTGCCCTCGCTCTGGCTCCGGCCTACCCTCTCACTGGCTCCGTCCTGCTCTCGCTTTGGCCTGCCCTCGCCCTTGCTCCGACCTACTCTCGCTCTAGCTCCGGCCTTCCCTTGCCCTGGCTCCTGCCGGCTCTCTCCCTGGCTCCAGCTTGCCCTCGCCCTGGCTCCGCCTACTCTCGCTCTGGCTATGGGCTGCCCTCGCTCTGGCTCCGGCCTGCTCTTGCCCTGGCTCTGGCCTGCCCTCGCCTTATCTCTGGCATGGTCTCACCCTGGCTCCAGCCTGCTCTCGCTCTGGCCTGCACTCGCCCTTGCTCCCTCCTGCTCTGGTTCAGTCCTGCGCTCTCCCTGGTTCCGGCATGCTCTCGCTCTGGCTCCGGGCTGCTCTCGCTCCGGCATTCTCTCGCTCTGTCTCCGGCGTGCTCTCGTCCTTGCTCTGGTCTGCTCTAGCTCTGGCTCCGGCCTGCCTTCGCCCTGGCTACGGCCTGCTCTCATTCTGGTTCTCGCCTGCCCTAGCTTTGTCTCCAGCCTGCTCTCGCTCTGCCTCTGGCCTGCCCTCGCCTTGGCTCCGGCCTGCATTAGTTCTGGCTTGGCCCGCCTTCGCCTTGGCTCTGGTCTGCTCTCGCTTTGGCTCCGGCCTGCCCTCCCCTTGGCTCTGGCCTGCCCTCCCCTTGACTCTGGCCTGCTTTCGCTCAGACTCCGGCCTTCTCTCTCTCTGACTCCGGCCTGCCCTCACCCTTGCTCTGGCCTGCCCTTGCCCTTGCTCCGGCCTGCACTCGCCCTGGCTCCCGCCTGCTCTCGTTCTGGCCTGCCCTCGCCCTGGCTCCGGCCTGCTCTCGCTCTAGCTCCTGGCTGCCCTCGCCTTGGCTCCGGCCTGCTGTAGCTCTGGTTCTGTGCTGCCCTCTCCCTGGTTCCGGCCTGCTCTCGCTCTGGCTCCGGCCTGCTATCGCTCCGGCTCCGGCATTCTCTCGCTATGTCTCCGGCGTGCTCTTGTCCTTGCTCTGGTCTGCTCTAGCTCTGGCTCCGGCCTGCCCTCGCCCTGGCTACGGCCTGCTCTCACTCTGGTTCTCGCCTGCCCTTGCTTTGGCTCCGGCCTGCTCTCGCTCTGGCCTGCCTTCGCCTTGGCTCCGGCCTGCTTTAGTTCTTGCCTGGCCAGCCTTCGCCTTGGCTCCGGCCTGCTCTCGCTTTGGCTCCGGCCTGCTCTCGCTTTGGCTTCGGCCTGCCTTCGCCCTGGCTCCAGCCTGCTCTCCCTCTGGCCTGCCCTCCCCTTGGCTCTTGACTGCAATCCCCTTGGCTCTGGCCTGCTCTCGCTCTGACTCTTGCCTGCTCTCGCTCTGACTCCGGCCTGCCCTCATCCTTGCTCTGGCCTGCCCTTGCCCTGGCTCCAACGTGCCCTCGCCCTGGCTCTGGCCTGCTCACACTCTGGCTCTGACCTGCCCTCGCCCTGCCTCCGGCCTGCCCTTGCCCTTGCTCCGGCCTACTCTCGCACTGGCCATGGCCTGCCTCGCTCTGGCTCCGGCCTGCTCTCGCCCTGCCTCTGGCCTGCTCTCGCTCTTGCTCTGGCCAGCCCTCGCATTGGCTCCGGCGTGCTCTCACTCTGGCCTTCCCTCGCCCTGGCTCTGGCCTGCTCTCGCCCTGGCTCTGGCCTGCTCTCTCTCTCTGGCTCTGGCCTGCTCTCTATCTGGCTCTGGACTGCCCTCTCCCTGGTTCCGGCCTGCTCTCGCTCCGGCCTGCTCTCGCTCCGACTCCGGCATTCTCTCGCTCTGTCTCCGGCGTGCTCTTGTCCTTGCTCTGGTCTGCTCTAGCTCTGGCTCCGGCCTGCTCTCTCTCTGGCTCTGGCCTGCTCTCTCTCTGGCTCTGGCCTGCCATTGCCCTTGCTCCGGCCTGCTCTCGCTCTAGCTCCGGCCTGCCCTCGCCCTGGCTCCGGCCTGCTCTCTCCCTGGCTCCGAATTATCCTTGCCCTGGCTCTGGCCTGGTCTTGCTCTGGCTCCGGCCTTCCCTCGCCTTGGCTCCGGGCTGCGCTCTCCCTGGCCTGCCCTCGCCTTGGCTCCGGCCTGCTCTCACTTTGGCTCTGGCCTGCCTTCTCCTTGGCTCCGACCTTCTCTATCCCTCACTACGTCTTGACCTCACCGTTGCTCCGGCCTGCTCTCGCTCTGGCCTGCCCTCGCCCTGGCTCTTGACTACTCTCGCTCTGCCTCCGGCCTTCCCTAGCCATGGCTTCGGCCTGCCCTTGCCCTGGCTCCAACGTGCCCTCGCCCTGGCTCTGGCCTGCTCACACTCTGGCTCTGTCCTGCCCTCGCCCTGCCTCCGGCCTGCCCTTGCCCTTGCTCCGGCCTACTCTCGCACTGGCCATGGCCTGCCCTCGCTCTGGCTCCGGCCTGCTCTCGCCCTGCCTCTGGCCTGCTCTCGCTCTTGCTCTGGCCAGCCCTCGCATTGGCTCCGGCGTGCTCTCACTCTGGCCTTCCCTCGCCCTGGCTCTGGCCTGCTCTCGTCCTGGCTCTGGCCTGCTCTCTCTCTCTGGCTCTGGCCTGCTCTCTATCTGGCTCTGGACTGCCCTCTCCCTGGTTCCGGCCTGCTCTCGTTCCGGCCTGCTCTCGCTCCGACTCCGGCATTCTCTCGCTCTGTCTCCGGCGTGCTCTTGTCCTTGCTCTGGTCTGCTCTAGCTCTGGCTCCGGCCTGCTCTCTCTCTGGCTCTGGCCTGCCCTCGCCCTTGCTCCGGCCTGCTCTCGCTTTAGCTCCGGCCTGCCCTCGCCCTGGCTCCGGCCTGCTCTCTCCCTGGCTCCGAATTATCCTCGCCCTGGCTCTGGCCTGGTCTTGCTCTGGCTCCGGCCTTCCCTCGCCTTGGCTCCGGGCTGCGCTCTCCCTGGCCTGCCCTCGCCTTGGCTCCGGCCTGCTCTCACTTTGGCTCTGGCCTGCCTTCTCCTTGGCTCCGACCTTCTCTATCCCTCACTACGTCTTGACCTCACCGTTGCTCCGGCCTGCTCTCGCTCTGGCCTGCCCTCGCCCTGGCTCTTGACTACTCTCGCTCTGCCTCCGGCCTTCCCTAGCCATGGCTTCGGCCTGCCCTCGCCCTGGCTCCGGCCTGCTCTCGCTCTGGCCTGCCTTCGACTTGGCTCCGGCATCCTCTCGCCTTGGCTCTGGCCTGCTCTCGCTCTGGCTCTGGTCTGCTCTCTCTGGGGCTCTGGCCTGCCCTCGACTTGGCTCCGGCCTGATTTAGCTCTGTTCTGGCCTGCGTTCGCCTTGGCTGGGCCTGCTCTCGCCCTCGCTACGTCTTGACCTCGCCCTGGCTCCAGCCTGCCCTCTCTCTGGCTCCGGCCTACCCTCTCTCTGGCTCCGGCATGCTCTCGCTTTGGCCTGCCCTCACCCTGGCTCCGGCCTGCTCTCGCTCTAGCTCCGGCCTTCCCTTGCCCAGGCTCTGGCCGGCTCTCTCCCTGGCTCCAGCTTGCCCTCGCCCTGGCTCCGCCTACTCTCGCTCTGGCTATGGGCTGCCCTCGCTATGGCTCCGGCCTGCTCTCACTTTGGCTCTGGCTTGCCTTCTCCTTGGCTCCAACCTTCTCTATCCCTCACTATGTCTTGCCCTCACCCTTGCTCCGGCCTGCTCTGGCTCTGGCCCGCCCTCTCCCTGGCTCCTGCCTGCTCTCGCTCTGGCCAGCCCTTGCCCTGGCTCTTGACTATTCTTGCTCTGCCTCCAGCCTTCCCTAGCCATGGCTTCAGCCTGCCCTCGCCCTGGCCCCGGCCTGCTCTCGCTCTGGCTCTGGCCTGCCTTCGCCTTGGCTCCGGCCTGCCTTCGCCTTGGCTCTGGCCTGCGTTCGCCTTGGCCCCGGCCTGCTCTCGCCGTCGCTACGTCTTGCCCTCGCCCTGGTTCCAGCCTGCCCTCACTCTTGCTCCGGTCTACCCTCTCTCTGGCTCCGGCCTGCTCTCGCTTTGGCCTGCCCTCACCCTGGCTCCGGCCTGCTCTCGCTCTAGCTCCGGCCTTCCCTTGCCCTGGCTCTGGCCTGCTCTCGTTCTGGCCTGCCCTCACCCTGGCTCCGGCCTGCTCTCGCTCTAGCTCCAGGCTGCCCTCGCCTTGGCTCCGGCCTGCTGTAGCTCTGGTTCTCTCCTGCCCTCTCCCTGGTTCCGGCCTGCTCTCGCTCTGGCTCCGGCCTGCTATCGCTCCGGCATTCTCTCGCTATGTCTCCGGCGTGCTCTTGTCCTTGCTCTGGTCTGCTCTAGCTCTGGCTCCGGCCTGCCCTCGCCCTGGCTACGGCCTGCTCTCACTCTGGTTCTCGCCTGCCCTTGCTTTGGCTCCAGCCTGCTCTCGCTCTGGCTCTGGCCTGCCCTCGCCTTGGCTCCGGCCTGCTTTAGTTTTGGACTGGCCCGCCTTCGCCTTGGCTCCGGCCTGCTCTCGCTTTGGCTCCGGCCTGCACTCGCCCTGGCTCCAGCCTGCTCTCCCTCTGGCCTGCCCTCTCCTTAGCTCTTGCCTGCTCTCACCTTGGCTCTGGCCTGCTCTCGCTCTGACTCTTGCCTGCTCTCGCTCTGACTCCGGTCTGCCCTCACCATTGCTCTGGCCTGCCCTTGCCCTGGCTCCAGCGTGCCCTCGCCCTGGCTCTGGCCTGCTCACACTCTGGCTCTGACCTGCCCTCGCCCTGCCTCTGGCCTGCCCTTGCCCTTGCTCCGGCCTACTCTCGCACTGGTCATGGCCTGCCCTCGCTCTGGCTCCGGCCTTCCCTCGCCTTGGCTCCGGGCTGCTCTCGCCTTAGCTCTGGCCTGCTCTCGCTCTGGCTCTGGCCTGCTCTCGCTCTGGCTCTGGCCTGCTCTTTCTGGGGCTCTGGCTTGCCCTCGACTTGGCTCCGGCCTGATTTAGCTCTGGTCTGGCCTGCTCTCGCCCTGGCTCCGGCCTGCTCTCGCCCTGGCTCCGGCCTGCTCTCTCTCTCTGGTTCTGGCCTGCTCTCTGTCTGGCTCTGGACTGCCCTCTCCCTGGTTCCGGCCTGCTCTCGCTCTGGCTCCGGCCTGCTCTCGCTCCGGCATTCTCTCGCTCTGTCTCCGGCGTGCTCTTGTCCTTGCTCTGGTCTGCTCTAGCTCTGGCTCCGGCCTGCTCTCTCTCTGGCTCTGGCCTGCTCTCTCTCTGGCTCTGGCCTGCCCTCGCCCTTGCTCCGGCCTGCTCTAGCTCTAGCTCTGGCCTGCCCTCGCACTGGCTCCGTCCTGCTCTCTCCCTGGCTCCGAATTATCCTCGCCCTGGCTCTGGCCTGGTCTCGCTCTGGCTCCGGCCTTCCCTCGCCTTGGCTCCGGGCTGCTCTCTCCCTGGCCTGCCCTCGCCTTGGCTCCGGCCTGCTCTCACTTTGGCTCTGGCCTGCCTTCTCCTTGGCTCCGACCTTCTCTATCCCTCACTACGTCTTGCCCTCACCCTTGCTCCGGCCTGCTCTGGCTCTGGCCTGCCCTCTCCCTGGCTCCTGCCTGCTCTCGCTCTGGCTTGCCCTCGCCCTGGCTCTTGACTACTCTCGCTCTGCCTCCGGCCTTCCCTAGCCATGGCTTCGGCCTGCCCTCGCCCTGGCTCCGGCCTGCTCTCGCTCTGGCTCTGGCCTGCCTTCGCCTTGGCTCCGGCCTGCTCTCGCCTTGGCTCTGGCCTGCTCTCGCCCTGGCTCTGGCCTGCTCTTTCTGGGGCTCTGGCCTGCCCTCGACTTGGCTCCGGCCTGATTTAGCTCTGGTCTGGCCTGCGTTCGCCTTGGCCCCGGCCTGCTCTCGCCCTCGCTACGTCTTGCCCTTGCCCTGGCTCCAGCCTGCCCTCACTCTGGCTCCGGCCTACCCTCTCTCTGGCTCCGGCATGCTCTCGCTTTGGCCTGCCCTCACCCTGGCTCCGGCCTGCTCTCGCTCTAGCTCCGGCCTTCCCTTGCCCTTGCTCTGGCCGGCTCTCTCCTTGGCTCCAGCTTGCCCTCGCCCTGGCTCCGCCTACTCTCGCTCTGGCTATGGGTTGCCCTCGCTCTGGCTCCGGCCTGCTCTCACTTTTGCTCTAGCCTGCCTTCTCCTTGGCTCCGACCTTCTCTATCCCTCACTATGTCTTGCCCTCACCCTTGCTCCGGCCTGCTCTGGCTCTGGCCTGCCCTCTCCCTGGCTCCTGCCTGCTCTCGCTCTGGCCTGCCCTCGCCCTGGCTCTTGACTACTCTCGCTCTGCCCCCGGCCTTCCCTAGCCATGGCTTCAGCCTGCCCTCGCCCTGGCTCCAGCCTGCTCTCGCTCTGACTCCGGCCTGCCTTCGCCTTGGCTCCGGCCTGCTCTCGCCTTGGCTCTGGCCTGCTCTCGCTCTGGCCTGCTCTTTCTGGGGCTCTGGCTTGCCCTCGACTTGGCTCCGGCCTGATTTAGCTCTGGTCTGGCCTGCGTTCGCCTTGGCCCTGGCCTGCTCTCGCCCTCGCTACGTCTTGCCCTCGCTCTGGCTCCAGCCTGCCCTCACTCTTGCTCCGGCCTACCCTCTCTCTGGCTCCGGCCTGCTCTCGCTTTGGCCTGCCCTCACCCTGGCTCCAGCCTGCTCTCGCTCTAGCTCCCGCCTTCCCTTGCCCTTGCTCTGGCCGGCTCTCTCCCTTGCTCCAGCTTGCCCTCGCCCTGGCTCCGCCTACTCTCGCTCTGGCTTTGGGCTGCCCTCGCTCTGGCTCCGGCCTGCTCTTGCCCTGGCTCTGGCCTGCTCTCACTTTGGCTCTGGCCTGCCTTCTCCTTGGCTCCGACCTTCTCTATCCCTCACTACGTCTTGCCCTCACCCTTGCTCCGGCCTGCTCTGGCTCTGGCCTGCCCTCTCCCTGGCTCCTGTCTGCTCTCGCTCTGGCCTGCCCTCGCCCTGGCTCTTGACTACTCTCGCTCTGCCTCCGGCCTTCCCTAGCCATGGCTTCAGCCTGCCCTCGCCCTGGCTCCGGCCTGCTCTCGATCTGGCTCTGGCCTGCCTTCGCCTTGGCTCCGGCCTGCTCTCGCCCTGGCTCCGGCCTGCTCTGGCTCTAACCTGCTCTCGCCCTGGCTCCGGCCTGCTCTCTCTCTGGCTCCGGCCTGCTCTCTCTCTGGCTCCGGCCTGCTCTCGGTCTGGCTCTCGCCTTCCCTCGCCCTGGCTCTGGCCTGCTCTCGCCCTAAGTTTGGCCTGCCCTCGCCCTGGCTCCGGCCTGCTCTCTCTCTGGCCAGCCCTCGCCCTGGCTAAGTCCTGCTCTCGCTCTGGCTCGGGCCTGCCCTCGCCATGGCTACTGCCTGCCCTTTCCCTGGCTCCGGCCTGCTCTCGCTCTGGCTCTGGCCTGCCCTCGCCTTGGCTCCAGCCTGCTCTCGCTCTGGCTCTGGCCTGCCCTTGCCTTAGTTCTGGCATGCTCTCGCTCTGGTTCCGGCCTGCCCTCGACTTGGCTCCAGCCTGCTCTCGCTCTGGCTCTGGCCTGCCCTTGCCTTAGTTCTGGCATGCTCTCGCTCTGGCTCCGGCCTGCCCTCGACTTGGCTCCAGTTTGCCCTCACCCTGTCTCCGGCCTACCCTCGCCTTGGCTCCGGCCTGCTCTTGCTCTGGCTCCGGCCTGCTCTCGCTCTGGCACTGGCCTACCCTCGCCCTTACTCTGGCCTGCTCTCGCTCTGGCTCTGGCTTGCCCTCTACTTGGCTCAGGCTTGCTCTCGCCCTGGCTCCGGCCTGCGCTCGCATTGGCTCTGGCTTGCTCTTTCTCCGGCCTGCTCTCGCTCTTGCTCTGGCCTGCCCTCTACTTGGCTCCGGCTTGCTCTCGCTCTTGCTCCGGCCTGCTCTCCCTCTTGCTCTGGCCTGCTCTCGCCTCATCTACGGCCTGCTCTAGCTCTTGCTCCGGCCTGCTCTCTACCTGGCTCCGGCCTGCCCTCGCCTTGGCTCCGACCTGCTCTCGCTCTCGCTCCGGCCTGCCCTCGCCTCGGCTCCGGCCTGCTTTCGCTCTGGCTCTATCCAGCCCTCGCATTTGCTCAGGCCTTCTCTCTCTCTGGCTCTGGCCTGCTCTCACCCTGGCTCCGGCCTGCTCTTGCTCTGGCTCTTACCTGCCCTCGCTCTGGCTCTGACCTGCCTACGCCTTGGCTCCGGCCTGCTCTCGCCCTGACTGCGGATTGCCCTCGCCCTGGCTCCTGCCTGCTCTCGCTCTGGCTCCTGCCTGCTCTCGCTCTTGCTCTGGCCTGCCCTCTAATTGGCTCCGGATTGCTCTCGCTCTTGCTCTGGCCTGCTCTCCCTCTTGCTCTGGCCCACTCTCGCCTCGTCTACGGCCTGCTCTAGCTCTTTCTCCGGCCTGCTCTCTCCCTGGCTCAGGCCTGCCCTCGCCTTGGCTCCGACCTGCTCTCGCTGTCGCTCCGGCCTGCCCTCGCCTCGGCTCCGGCCTGCTTTCGCTCTGGCTCTATCCAGCCCCCTCATTGGCTCTGGCCTGCTCTCTCTCTGGCTCTGGCCTGCCCTCGCCCTGGCTCCGGCCTTCTCTTGCTCTGGCTCTACCGTGCCCTCGCTCTGGCTCTACCGTGCCCTCGCTCTGGCTCCGGCCTGCTCTCGCTCTGGCTCTGACCTGCCTACGCCTTGGCTCCGGCCTGCTCTCTCTCTGGCTCTGGCCTGCCCTTGCCCTTTCTCCAACCTGCTCTAGCTCTGGCTCCGGCCTACCCTCTCCCTGACTCCGGCCTGCTCTCGCTCTGGCTTCTGCCTGCCCTCGCCTTGACTCTGGCCTGCTCTCGCTCTGGCCTGCCCTAGCCCTGGCTCCGGCCTCCACTCACTCTGGGTCTGGCCTGGCCTCGCCCTGGCTCCGGCCTGCTCTCTCTCTGGCTCCCACTTGCCCTTGCCTTGGATCCGACCTGCTCTCACTCTGGCTCCCGCGTGCCCTCGCCTTGGCTCTAGCCTGCTCTTTCTCTGGCTCCTGCCTGTCCTTGCCTTGACTCTGGCCTGCTCTCGCTCTGTCTCTGGCCTGCCTTCGCCTTGGCTCCGGCCTGCCCTCGCCTTGACTCCGGCCTGCTCTCGCTCTTGCTCCGGCCTGCCCTCGCCTTAGCTCTGGCCTACTCTCGCTCTGGCTCCAGCCGGCTCTCTCCCTGGCTCCAGCCGGCTCTCTCCCTGACTCCAGCTTGCCCTCTCCCTGGCTCCGGCCTACTCTTGCTCTAGCTATGGCCTGCCCTCGCTATGGCTCCGGCCTCCTCTCGCCCTAGCTCTGGCCTGCTCTCGCTCTGGCTGTTGCCAGCCCTCGCCTTGGCTCCGGCATGCCCTCGCCTTGGCTCCGGCATGCTCTCGCCCTGGTTCCAGCCTGCTCTCGCTCTTGCCTGCACTCGCCCTGTCTCCTGCCTGCACTCGCCCTGTCTACGGCCTGCACTCACCCTGGCTCCGGCCTGCTCTCGCTCCGGCCTGATTTCGCTCTGGCTCCGGCCTGCTTATCTCTGGCTCCGGCCTGCCTTCACCCTGGTTCCGGCCTGCCCTCGCCCTGGCTCCGGCCCGCCCTCGCCTTGGCTCTGGCCTGCTCTCGCTCTGGCTCCGGCCTGCCTCGCCTTGGCTACGGCCTGCTCTCGCTCTGACTCCGGCCTGCCCTCGACCTTGCTCCGGCCTGCCCTTGCTCCGGCTTGCCCTCGCCCTGGCTACAGCCTGCTCTCGCTCTGTCTCTCGCCTTCCCTCACTTTGGCTCCGGCCTGCTCTTGCTCTGGCTCCGGGCTGCCCTCTGCCTGGCTCCGGCCTGCTTTCGCTCTGGCTCTATCCTGCCCTCGCCCTGGCTCCGGCCTGCTCTCTCACTGGCTGCAGCCTGCCCTCGCCCTTGCTCTGGTCTGCTCTAGCTCTGGCTCTGGCCTTCCATGACCTTACCTCCGGCCTGCCATCGCCTTGCCTCCGGCTTGCCATCGTCTTTCCTCCGGCCTGCTCTCGCCCTTGCTCCGGCCTGCTCTCGCTCTTGCTCCGGCCTGCCTTTGCCCTGGCTACGTCCTGCTCTCGTTCTGGCTCTCGCCTGCCCTTGATTTGGCTCCGGCCTGCTCTCGCTCTGGCTCTGTCCTGCCCTTGCCTTGGCTCAGGCCTGCACTCGCTCTGACTCTGGCCTGCTCTCATCTTGGCTCCGGCCTGCTCTCTGTCTGGCTCTGTTCTGCCCTCGCCCTGGCTCTGGCCTGCTCTTGCTCTGACTCCGGCCTGCCCTCGCCTTGGTTACGGCCTGCTCTCGCCATGGCTCCGGCCTGCTCTCGCTCTGGCTCAGGCATTCTCTCGCTTTGGCTCCGGCCTGCCCTCGCCCTAGCTCTGGCATGCAATCGCCTTACCTCCGGCCTGCCATCGCCTTGCCTCCGGCATGACATCGCCTTGCCTCCGGCCTGGCTCTCGCCCTTGCTCCGGCCTGCTCTCGCTCTGCCACCGGCCTGCCCACGCCCTGGCTACGGCCTGCTCTCGTCCTGGCTCTCGCCTGCTCTCGCTTTGGCTCCAGCCTGCTTTCACTCTGTCTCTTGCCTGCCCTCGCCTTTGCTCCGGCCTGCTTTAGTTCTGGTCTGGCCCGCCTTCGCCTTGGCTCCTGCCTGCTCTCGCTTTGGCTCTGGCTCGCTCTCGCCTTTGCTCCGGACTGCTCTCGCTCTGGCTCTGGCCTGCCCTCGCCTTGGCTCCAGCCTGCTCTCGCTCTGGCACTGGCCTGCCCTCGCCTTGGCTCCGGCCTGCTCTCGCCATGACTCGGGCCTGTTCTCGCTCTGATTCATGTTTGCCCTCGCCTTTCCTCCGGCCTGCCCTCGCCCTGGCTCCGGCCCGCCCTCGCCTTGGCTCTGGCCTTCTCTCGCTCTGGCTCCGGCCTGCCTCGCCTTGGCTCCGGCCTGCTTTCGCTCTGCCTCCGGCCTTCCCTCGACCTTGCTCCGGCCTGCCCTTGCACCGGCTTGCCCTCGCCCTGGCTACGGCCTGCTCTCGCTCTGTCTCTCGCCTTCTGTGATGAACCTGTAGCCGCCATCTTGGTAAGGATAAATCATATCCAGGGATGGCCACACTTCAGCAGCCCCCACCCTTGGGACCTTCTGTTAAAACGTCAACTAGATAGTTTCCCCCCATCCAGGCTCCTGTAAGATAAGAAGCCTACTTAACACTTGAATGCTAGGAGCTTCAAAGACTTCGAGAGGAAACACAGCCAGCAGGGGGGGGGTGCTTCGTCTATCTGTACCTGACCATTTGTCCCATAGGACTAGTTTCTTTGTCTGTCACAAGCATGGAGGCATAAGATATAGAAACATGAATAGTACACGCATGTTGCGTGGGATGGGCCAATAAAAAAATATCACGGCGTCCCGGAGCCATTGCGCACACAAGCCTCCGCGGTAGACGTTTGTACGTGCTCTGGAAGCCAAGATATAGCGCGGAGCCATTCCTGAGGACCGTATGGTATCATAATTGATATCAAAAGGTCGGTTACGGCGGCCCGAATCCATGGGAACCCCTGGGGGTATCATGAGACCATCCCAGAAGAAGTTATTGGGTTCCATAGAATTTGGGCTTCTGATCGAAGTTAGACCTGAGGGTGGAGACTGAGCCAGCTGACCTCACCAGCAGTGGGCGGGACGGGGCAGGTAAGATAGCAGGACAGACAAGAGACAAGTCAGTTTTTGACCCAAGAGTGGGGTGCTGAACATCTGAGCACCAGCTGAGGCCACCAAGGGGAGGAGCAGTTTGACCATGCGGTGGTAGGCCTCAGCCTGTAACAAAGAACCGTGCCTGCGACCGCAGAATCCTCTCCCTGCGTCACAAGAAAATCAAGAAACCGGTAACTGATATGCTGTGGTGATTCTGTGTGTTGTATTCCATTGTTGTATAGTTTAGCCTGACCTTATACCTGTGTATATTTAGTTGTATATCGTGTATCTAGTGTATTATTATAATCAATTACCTCAAGTAATTGTGGGCCTGCCTTTTATTCTGCATAACGAACGCACGTCCGTGTGAGCTCGGCTCAAGCCAAAAACACTACCCAGGGTTGGTTCCTGACCCGATATAGGCCCATTCACGGACTGGGCGTATATCTAAAATAGGGACTGGTGGCAGCATACCAACTGGGGATTGGGGAAGGCTGGTAGTGACGGTCGGAGGTTCAGATATATATATTCCTGGCGCGGCCAAGGAAGATATATATACCGCCCTCACTACAGAGGGCCCCGATACCCAGTAGGTTACAGGACAGTCTCCCTGGCGACCGCTTATCCTAGGTGCAGTTCCTTGACTGACCTGAGGCTAAGAGGGCGCTAGCGAGTTGTGCTGTGTAGTGACGTTACGGTTTAGTGACGTTGAAGGGATAACACACTACCGTGTTCCCTGCGCTGGTTGCAGCTACCTGGCACTACTTTCTCTAGGTGCAGTACCTTGACTGACCTGAGAGGTAAGGGGGCGCCAGAGAGCTGCACCCACCGGCCGGCTTTCATCACATTGGTGGCAGAGCGGTGGGATTGCAGAATAATAGTGTTGTGGGACCCCTACTCCCAGGCACTAAAGACTGCCAGTGGTAACTTCCACTGCTGGAGTCTTAAGGTCAGCCCAACGTTAGACGGTCAGGCTAAAAGTATAACAAGGTGTGTGCAAACTCAGGGTTGCAGCGGTGTCGGTTACCAAGATGGCAGACGGCACCAGGAGCAAGACCCTGCAGGAGGCTAATGCTACGGTCCGTGTGGCAGGAGGGGAGGACATTGTTACTCATGGCGAGGAGGAGTCCAGCCCGGGCACCTCAGGGAGCCAGTCCCCAGTATACGGTCCCGCAGTGGGCTGCCCACCACCTACCCAGCCCAGCCTGTCCAGATCACAAGCCCTTTTACAAGCGGCTATGGCAAGTCTCCAGTCTCATGGCGATGCCGTCTACAAAACCCTCCTGGCAGCATCAGAGAAGGCAGCGGAGGAGGAGCGCGAAGCTGCGGAGCGCCGGGAGGCTGCGGAGCGTGCAGAGCGGGCTGCAGAGCGCCGGGAGGCTGCGGAGCGTGCAGAGCGAGCTGCGGAGCGCCAGCACCAACTGGACCTGGCCCAGCGGGGGCTTCCGCTAGAGCAACCAACCCATCAGGAGACCAAGTCGTCCAAAGTCCGAGCTGAGGACTTCCCTCTACTGGAGAAGGATGGGGACCTGGACTCCTTTCTGGTGGCATTTGAACGGACCTGTCTTCAGCACCATCTGGCCCGGGATCAGTGGGCCAGATACCTGACCCCCCGTTTGAGGGGTAAGTCCCTGGATGCCTTGGGGGACTTACCTGCCGGGGAGGTACAGAACTACGACTGCATCAAGCGGGCCCTGATCCGGCAGTACAACCTCACTCCCGAGTCGTACCGCCAGAAGTTCCGGAGCCTGCTGCGTGGCCCCAAGGACACCTGGACCGATCATATGCGGGCGCTGTTGAGAGCCGCAGAGCACTGGACCTCGGGTCTAGCGCTTACTACCCGCCAGGAGGTCCAGGAACTGTTCGTCACGGAGCAGTTCTTGTGGAACTGCCCAGAGGACCTCCGACAGTTCCTCCGTGACCGAAAACCAACAGGGGCTTCTGCTACAGCCGCCCTGGCAGACGAGTATGCCAATAACAGGGCGCCTGAGCTGAAGAAGTCTGCCAGCAGCACCTGGAGAGGGGGTAAGCCCAGTCATGCCCCTGTTTCCCCGGCCCCTAGAACACAAGGGGTGTATCCCCCTGTTGCCCTCTCCAGGCAAGGACCAGACGTAAGACGTTGTCATCTATGCAACAAACCAGGACACTTTAGGGCTGAGTGTCCCCAGCGCCAAAAGACCCCATCCCAGTCCCAGAGAGCGCCCAATGTTTTGTGTGTGGGAGGGGGTGGTGGTAGGTCCCTGGACAACATCCAACCCGTCACCATAGGCCGTTCTGCGGTCATGGGACTGCGGGACACGGGCGCTGACCGAACACTGGTACGGCCTGAGGTGGTGTCCCCCCAGGACTTGGTACCAGGAAAGACTCTTTCCGTCTCCGGGGTTGGAGGCGTGGAGCCGGCACTTCCCGTTGCCATGGTGTATTTGGACTGGGGTGCCGGAAGGGGGATGCGGGAGGTGGGAGTAACGCCAAATATTCCCGCAAATGTTTTATTAGGGACCGACTTGGGGCGTCTAGTATCGCAGTATGTACCCTCTGAACCCCCAAGTTCGGCCCCCCAAGAGTGTATTGATTTGTCTGCTGCTAATGCCAACCATGTTGTATGTAGTGTGTGTCCTGCTGAGGAGGAGGGAGTGAAACCTGAGGGTAACACCTGCACAGACACAACACAAACAGGGTTAGTGAAAGCAGGTGGGGAGTGTGGGGATGCCCGCAGAGGTGCTCAGCCGGCGTGCCGTGACCTCTTGTCCTCCGGTGAGGGAGGGGGCGGGCAGGATTCTGTAGAGGGAAGCTCAGGGATGGAGAGGGGGGCAGCTACCGGCAGTGTAGGGCTCCCAGGGGTATCCAGGCTGCTGAGTATAGGCCCACTGCAGGGGGAGGAACAGGCCATGGGAGGTGGGGGTGTCCCAAGAGAGGAGCCGCCAGGTAAGACCCCAGGGCAGGAGTTCCCCACATCCGAGATGTCCAAAGGCCTAGGAAGCCTGCCTGATCGGGCGGCTTGGTCAGAAACAGAGGGGAAGCAGGCACTACCCACGGTCACAGCGGTCATAGCCGCTGTCACCAGGAGTGGGAGCGCCGGAGCCCAAGGAGCCTTGCAGAGGTCCGACGGCTTCCCCACTTCTGACCAAGTGTCTGCCGGGTCAGACAGCGGCCAGGTGACATGCCCGGAGGGGCTGACAGAGGATGTGGCAGTTTCGTCGATTCTGGCCACATCAAGTCAGGAATTTCAGGCTGCGTTGGAAGCAGACGACAGCCTGAAAGCTCTCAAGGAACAGGCGGCACAGCCTCCCATGGAGTCAGACTGCGAGCGGGTGGTCTGGGACCAGGGACGGCTGTACCGGGTAACGGTCCAGCAGGGTTCACCGGAGGCGTGGCCCAGGGACCGACAGTTAGTGGTACCCTATCCGTTCAGGGCGGAATTGTTGCGGATCGCACACGAGATTCCGATGGCCGGACACCTAGGGATCGCTAAAACCAAGGCCAGGATAGCTCAGCATTTCTACTGGCCTGGGATGGGAGCCGCGGTGGGTGCCTACTGCCGTTCGTGTGACACCTGTCAGAGGGTGGGGAAGGCGGGGCCGCGCCCCAAAGCCCCACTGGTAACTCTGCCAATCATCGAAGAGCCTTTCTCGAGGGTTGCTGTGGATCTTATTGGACCTCTGTCCACTCCCAGCCACTCCGGGAAATGCTTCATACTCACGGTAGTGGACTATGCCACCCGGTACCCGGAAGCGGTAGCTTTGTCGTCCATTCGGGCCGACAAGGTGGCTACCGCCTTACTGGAGATCTTCTCCAGAGTGGGTTTCCCCCAAGAAATGCTCACCGACCGAGGGACCCAGTTCATGTCGCGGCTGATGGAGTCCCTCTGTAAGCAAATGCAGGTGCAACATCTGGTGGCCAGCCCGTATCACCCACAGACTAATGGCCTGTGTGAGCGGTTCAATGGCACCTTAAAGCAGATGCTTAAGATGTTGGTCGACTCCCACGGGAGAGACTGGGAGCGTTACCTCCCACACCTCCTATTTGCTTACCGGGAGGTTCCGCAGGCCTCAACGGGGTTCTCCCCCTTTGAGCTCCTGTACGGGCGACGGGTACGGGGCCCCCTGGCTCTGGTGAAGGAAGCATGGGAAGGGGATTTGGCCACCCCCGAGGTGTCGGTCATCGAGTATGTCGTGCGCCACCGGGACAGGATGATGGCCTTGGCAAAGCTGGTGCAGGACAATATGGCCCAGGCCCAGGCCGACCAGAAGCGGTGGTACGACCAGAATGCTTGTGAGAGGACCTACCAGGTGGGTCAAAAGGTGTGGGTACTGGTCCCCGTACCACAGAACAAGCTTCAGGCAGCCTGGGAAGGTCCCTACTTCGTGCACCAGAAACTCAATGCCGTCACCTATCTGGTCACCCTGGATCACGCCCGTGGAAGGAGGAAGGCCTTCCACGTGAACATGATGAAGGCTCATCATGAGCGGGAAGCGACTGCCCACCCAGTGTGCAACCTTCCCGAGGAAGGAGAGGTAGAAACCCTCCTGGATCTGCTCACCCAAGCCAAGGCGGGTGGGTCCATCGAGGATGTGGGGGTTGGCCACCAGCTCACGGAGGACCAACGGTCCCAGCTGGGGACCACCCTGCACCCCTTCCGGGGGCTGTTCAGCAGCCTGCCCGGAAGGACTGAGATGGCTGTCCACGACGTGGACACTGGCGATCACCCGCCGATCCGGCGTTCAGCATATCGGGTCTCTTTCGAGGTGCAGGGAAACATGCGCCAAGAGATAGACGAGATGCTGAAGCTGGGGGTGATCCAGGCATCCAGCAGCGCGTGGGCCTCGCCTGTAGTCCTCGTACCAAAGAAGGACCGAACTACACGGTTCTGCGTGGACTACCGGGGGCTCAACGCTGTAACGGCCACCGATGCGTTCCCCATACCACGCATCGATGACCTGCTCGATCGGATGGCCGGGGCTAAGTACCTGACCATCATGGATCTGAGCCGGGGGTACTGGCAGATTCCTCTGACCCCCGCGGCAAGGGAACGCTCTGCCTTTATCACCCCTTTTGGACTGTACGAGTCCACAGTGATGCCATTCGGCATGAAGAATGCCCCTGCCACTTTTCAGCGGATGGTCAATACGCTGCTTGAGGGACTTGAAGGGTACGCGGCTGCGTACTTGGACGATATTGCAGTCTTCAGTCCCACTTGGGAGGATCACCTAGAGCACCTGCGGCAGGTGCTCGGTCGGATCCACCGGGCAGGCTTGACCATCAAGCCGGAAAAGTGCCAGCTGGGCATGAGTGAGGTCCTCTACCTGGGTCACCGGGTAGGCGGGGGGGTTCTGAAGCCAGAACCGGGGAAAGTGGATGCCATCGCATCCTGGCCCACTCCTAGGACCAAAAAGCAGGTGATGTCCTTCTTGGGGACCGCCGGGTACTATAGGAGGTTCGTCCCACACTATAGCACCCTGGCCAAGCCCCTGACGGACCTCACCAAGAAGAAGCTGCCCGTCGCAGTCGACTGGACAGTCGCCTGCGAGACAGCTTTCGGGGCACTCAAGGCCGCCCTAAGTAGCTCCCCTGTACTGCAAGCTGCCGACTTCGACCGGCCGTTTGTGGTACAGACCGACGCCAGTGACTTTGGCCTCGGTGCTGTGCTAAGTCAGGTCAACACGACAGGCCAGGAACATCCTGTCTTGTACCTGAGCAGGAAGCTACTGCCCCGGGAGGTGGCTTACTCCACGGTGGAAAAAGAATGCCTGGCAATTGTATGGGCCCTGCAGCGTCTGCAGCCCTACTTGTACGGGAGCCATTTCACCGTGGAGACGGACCACAACCCCCTCAGCTGGTTACACACGGTCTCTGGGTTGAATGGCAGGTTGCTACGCTGGAGCCTCGCTCTCCAGCAGTACCACTTCTCCATTCGCCACAGAAGAGGCCGTGACCACGGTAACGCTGACGGGTTATCCCGGCAAGGGGAGGGTGCAGAAGGACGCACGGGGGAACACAGGAATGTGCTACCCCCTCGCGCCCTCGTATAGGGGGAGGTGTGATGAACCTGTAGCCGCCATCTTGGTAAGGATAAATCATATCCAGGGATGGCCACACTTCAGCAGCCCCCACCCTTGGGACCTTCTGTTAAAACGTCAACTAGATAGTTTCCCCCCATCCAGGCTCCTGTAAGATAAGAAGCCTACTTAACACTTGAATGCTAGGAGCTTCAAAGACTTCGAGAGGAAACACAGCCAGCAGGGGGGGGTGCTTCGTCTATCTGTACCTGACCATTTGTCCCATAGGACTAGTTTCTTTGTCTGTCACAAGCATGGAGGCATAAGATATAGAAACATGAATAGTACACGCATGTTGCGTGGGATGGGCCAATAAAAAAATATCACGGCGTCCCGGAGCCATTGCGCACACAAGCCTCCGCGGTAGACGTTTGTACGTGCTCTGGAAGCCAAGATATAGCGCGGAGCCATTCCTGAGGACCGTATGGTATCATAATTGATATCAAAAGGTCGGTTACGGCGGCCCGAATCCATGGGAACCCCTGGGGGTATCATGAGACCATCCCAGAAGAAGTTATTGGGTTCCATAGAATTTGGGCTTCTGATCGAAGTTAGACCTGAGGGTGGAGACTGAGCCAGCTGACCTCACCAGCAGTGGGCGGGACGGGGCAGGTAAGATAGCAGGACAGACAAGAGACAAGTCAGTTTTTGACCCAAGAGTGGGGTGCTGAACATCTGAGCACCAGCTGAGGCCACCAAGGGGAGGAGCAGTTTGACCATGCGGTGGTAGGCCTCAGCCTGTAACAAAGAACCGTGCCTGCGACCGCAGAATCCTCTCCCTGCGTCACAAGAAAATCAAGAAACCGGTAACTGATATGCTGTGGTGATTCTGTGTGTTGTATTCCATTGTTGTATAGTTTAGCCTGACCTTATACCTGTGTATATTTAGTTGTATATCGTGTATCTAGTGTATTATTATAATCAATTACCTCAAGTAATTGTGGGCCTGCCTTTTATTCTGCATAACGAACGCACGTCCGTGTGAGCTCGGCTCAAGCCAAAAACGCTACCCAGGGTTGGTTCCTGACCCGATATAGGCCCATTCACGGACTGGGCGTATATCTAAAATAGGGACTGGTGGCAGCATACCAACTGGGGATTGGGGAAGGCTGGTAGTGACGGTCGGAGGTTCAGATATATATATTCCTGGCGCGGCCAAGGAAGATATATATACCGCCCTCACTACAGAGGGCCCCGATACCCAGTAGGTTACAGGACAGTCTCCCTGGCGACCGCTTATCCTAGGTGCAGTTCCTTGACTGACCTGAGGCTAAGAGGGCGCTAGCGAGTTGTGCTGTGTAGTGACGTTACGGTTTAGTGACGTTGAAGGGATAACACACTACCGTGTTCCCTGCGCTGGTTGCAGCTACCTGGCACTACTTTCTCTAGGTGCAGTACCTTGACTGACCTGAGAGGTAAGGGGGCGCCAGAGAGCTGCACCCACCGGCCGGCTTTCATCACACCTTCCCTCGCTTTGTCTCCGGCCTGCTCTTGCTCTGGCTCCGGGCTGCCCTCTGCCTGGCTCCGGCCTGCTCTCTCACTGGCTCCAGCCTGCCCTCGCCCTTGCTCTGGCCTGCTCTAGCTCTGGTTCTGGCCTTCCATGACCTTACCTCCGGCCTGCCATCGCCTTGCCTCCGGCTTTCCATCGCCTTTCCTCCGGCCTGCTCTCGCCCTTGCTCCGGCCTGCTTTCGCTCTTGCTCCGGCCTGCCTTTGCCCTGGCTACGTCCTGCTCTCGTTCTGGCTCTCGCCTGCCCTCGATTTGGCTCCGGCCTGCTCTCGCTCTGGCTCTGTCCTGCCTTTGCCTTGGCTCAGGCCTGCTCTCGCTCTGACTCTGGCTTGCTCTCATCTTGCCTCCGGCCTGCTCTCTGTCTGGCTCTGTTCTGCCCTCGCCCTGGCTCTGGCCTGCTCTTGCTCTGACTCCGGCCTGCCCTCGCCTTGGTTACGGCCTGCTCTCGCCATGGCTCCGGCCTGATCTCGCTCTGGCTCCGGTTTGCCCTCGCCTTGGCTCCGGCCTGCCCTCACCCTTGCTCCGGCATACCCTCGCCTTGGCTCTGGCTTGCTCTGCCTCTGTCTCCGGCCTGCCCTTGCTCTGGCTCTGGCCTGACCTCGCCTTGGCTCCAGACTGCTCTGGCTCCGGCCTACCCTCGCCTTGGCACCGGCCTGCTCTCGCCATGGCTCCCGCCTGCTCTGGCTCTGGCTCCGGCCTTCCCTCGCTCTGCCTCCGGCCTGCTCTTGCTCTGGTTCTGTCTTGCTCTCGCTCTGGCTTCGCCCTTGCTCCGGCCTGCTCTCGCCCTTGTTCCGGCCTGCTCTCGCCCTGGTTCCGGCCTGCTCTTGCCCTTGTTCCGGACTGCCCTTGCCTGGGCTCCGGCCTTTTCTCGCTGTGGCTCAGGACTGCCCTCATTTTGGATCCGGCCTCCTCTCGCCCTGGCTCTGGCCTGCTCTCGCTCTGGCTGTTGCCAGCCCTCGCCTTGGCTCCGGCATGCCCTCGCCTTGGCTCCGGCATGCTCTCGCCCTGGTTCCAGCCTGATCTCGCTCTGGCTCTGGCCTGCTTATCTCTGGCTCCGGCCTGCCTTCGCCCTGGCTCCGGCCTGCCCTCGCTCTGGCTCCGGCCTGCTGTCGCCCTGGCACCGGCCTGCTCTCGCTCTGGCTCTGGACTGCCCTCGCCCTGGCTCTGGCTTGCTCTTGCTCTGGCTGGCCCTCGCCCTGGCTCCGGTCTGCCCTCGTCCTGGCTCCGGCCTGCTCTCGCTCTGGCTCCGGCCTGTCCTCGCCTTAGCTCCGGCCTGATCTCGCCTTGGCTCCAGCCTGCTCTCGCTCTGGCTCCTGCCTGCCCTCGCCTTGGCTCTGGCCTGCTCTCGCTCTGGCTCTGGCCTGCCCTCGCCCTGGCTCCGGCCTTCTCTTCCTCTCCGGTGAGGCCTCGCCCTGGCTCCGGCCTGCTATCGCCCTGGCTCCGGCCTGCTATCGCACTGGCCTGCCCTCGCCTTGGCTCCGGTCTGCTAACGCTCTGGCTCTGGCCTGCCCTCGCCTTTGCTCCGGTCTACTCTCGCTCTCGTCTGCCCTCGCCCTAGCTCCGGCCTGCCCTCGCCCTAGCTCCGGCCTGCTCTCGCCCTGGCTCCGGCCTGCTCTCGCCCTGGCTCCGGCCTGCTCTCGCTCTTGCTCCGGCCTGCCCTCGCTCTTGCTCCGGCCTGCCCTCGCCTTGGCTCCGGCCTGCTCTCGCCCTCGCTACATCTTGCCCTCGCCCTGGCTCTGGCCTGTCCTCGCCCTGGCTCTGGCCTGTCCTCGCCCTGGCTCTGGCCTGCCCTCGACTTGGCTCCGGCCTGATTTAGCTCTTGTCTGGCCTGCCTTCGCCTTGGCCCCATCCTGCTCTCGCCCTCGCTACGTCTTGCCCTCGCCCTGGCTCCAGACTGCCCTCGCTCTGTCTCCGGCCTGCCCTCTCTCTGGCTCCGACCTGCTCTCGCTTTGGCATGCCCTCACCCTGGCTCCGGCCTGCTCTCTCATAACTCCGGCCTTCCCTCACCCTTGCTCCGGCCGCCTCTCTCCCTGGCTCCAGCTTGCCCTCGCTCTGGCTCCGGCAAGCTCTCGCCCAGGCTTTGGCCTGCACTCGCTCTGGCTCTGGCCTGCCCCCCCCCCTGGCTCCGGCATGCTCTCGCTCTGGCTCCAGCCTGCTCTCGCACTGACCTGCACTCTCCCTGGCTCCGGCCTGCACTCGCCCTGGCTCCTGCCTGCTCTCGCTTTGGCCTGCCCGCGCCCTGGCTCTGGCCTGCTCTCTCTCTAGCTCCGGACTGCCCTCGCACTGGCTCCAGCCTGCTCTCGCTTTGGCTCCGGCATTCTCTCGCTCTGGCTCCGGCTTGCCCTCGCCCTTGCTCTGGCCTGTCCTCACCCTGGTTCTGGCATGCAATCGCCTTACCTCCGGCCTGTCATCGCCTTGCCTCTGGCCTGACATCGCCTTGCCTCCGGCCTGCTCTCGCCCTTGCTCCGGCCTGCTCTCGCTCTGCCACCGGCCTGCCCTCGCCCTGGCTACGGCCTGCTCTCGTTCTGGCTCTCGCCTGCCCTCGCTTTGGCTCCAGCCTGCTTTCACTCTGTCTCTTGCCTGCCCTCGCCTTTGCTCCGGCCTGCTTTAGTTCTGGTCTGGCCCGCCTTCGCCTTGGCTCCTGCCTGCTCTCGCTTTGGCTCTGGCTCGCTCTCGCCTTTGCTCCCGACTGCTCTCGCTCTGGTTCTGGCCTGCCCTCGCCTTGGCTCCAGCCTGCTCTCGCTCTGGCTCTGGCCTGCCCTCGCCTTGGCTCCGGCCTGCTCTCGCCATGGCTCGGGCCTGTTCTCGCTCTGATTCTAGTTTGCCCTCGCCTTTCCTCCGGCCTGCGCTCGACCTGGCTCCGGCCCGCCCTCGCCTTGGCTCTGGCCTGCTCTCACTCTGGCTCCTGCCTGCCTCGCCTTGGCTCCGGCCTGCTTTCGCTCTGACTCCGGCCTGCCCTCGACCTTGCTCCGGCCTGCCCTTGCTCCGGCTTGCCCTCGCCCTGGCTACGGCCTGCTCTCGCTCTGTCTCTCGCATTCCCTCGCTTTGGCTCCGGCCTGCTCTTGCTCTGGCTCCGGGCTGCCCTCTGCCTGGCTCCGGCCTGCTTTCGCTCTGGCTCTATCCTGCCCTTGCCCTGGCTCCGGCCTGCTCTCTCACTGGCTCCAGCCTGCCCTCGCCCTTGCTCTGGCCTGCTCTAGCTCTGGCCTTCCATCACCTTACCTCCGGCCTGCCATCGCCTTGCCTCCGGCTTGCCATTGCCTTTCCTCCGGCCTGCTCTCGCCCTTGCTCCGGCCTGCTCTCGCTCTTGCTCCGGCCTGCCTTTGCCCTGGCTACGTCCTGCTCTCGTTCTGGCTCTCGCCTGCCCTCGATTTGGCTCCGGCCTGCTCTCGCTCTGGCTCTGTCCTGCCCTTGCCTTGGCTCAGGCCTGCTCTCGCTCTGACTCTGGCTTGCTCTCATCTTGGCTCCGGCCTGCTCTCTGTCTGGCTCTGTTCTGCCCTCGCCCTGACTCTGGCCTGCTCTTGCTCTGACTCCGGCCTGCCCTCGCCTTGGTTACGGCCTGCTCTCGCCATGGCTCCGGCCTGCTCTCGCTCTGGCTCCGGTTTGCCCTCGCCTTGGCTCCGGCCTGCCCTCGCCCTTGCTCCGGCATACCCTCGCCTTGGCTCTGGCCTGCTCTCCCTCAGTCTCCGGCCTGCCCTCGCTCTGGCCTGACCTCGCCTTGGCTCCAGCCTGCTCTCGCCCTGGCTCCGGCCCGCCCTCGCCTTGGCTTTGGCCTGCTCTCACTCTGGCTCCGGCCTGCCTCGCCTTGGCTCCGGCCTGCTCTCGCTCTGACTCCGGCCTGCCCTCGACTTTGCTCCGGCCTGCCCTTGCTCCGGCTTGCCCTCGCCCTGGCTACGGCCTGCTCTCGCTCTGTCTCTGGCCTTCCCTCGCTTTGGCTCCGGCCTGCTCTTGCCCTGGCTCCGGGCTGCCCTCTGCCTGGCTCCGGCCTGCTTTCGCTCTGGCTCTATCCTGCCCTCGCCCTGGCTCCGGCTTGCTCTCTCACTGGCTCCAGCCTGCCCTCGCCCTTGCTCTGGCCTGCTCTAGCTCTGACTCTGGCCTTCCATCACCTTACCTCTATCCTGCCATCGCCTTGCCTCCAGCTTGCCATCGCCTTTCCTCTGGCCTGCTCTCCCTCTGTCTCCGGCCTGCCCTCGCTCTGGCTCTGGCCTGACCTCGCCTTGGCTCCAGCCTGCTCTCGCCCTGGCTCTGGCCTACCCTCGCCTTGGCACCGGCCTGCTCTCGCCATAGCTCCGGCCTGCTCTGGCTCTGGCTCCGGCCTGCCCTCGCTCTGCCTCCGGCCTGCTCTTGCTCTGGTTCTGTCCTGCTCTCGCTCTGGCTTCACCCTTGCTCCGGCCTGCTCTCGCCCTGGTTCCGGACTGCCCTTGCCTGGGCTCCGGCCTTTTCTCGCTCTGGCTCAGGACTACCCTCATTTTGGATCCGGCTTGCTCTCGCTCTGGCTCTGGCCTGCTTTCTCACTGGCTCTGGCCTCGCCCTGGCTCTGGCATGGTCTCCCTCTGGCTCTGGCGTGCTCTCTCTCTGGCTCTGGTCTCGCCCTGGCTCGGTCCTGCTCTCGCCCTGGTTCCGGCCTGCCCTTGCCTTGTCTCCAGCTTTCTCTCGCCCTGGTTCCGGCCTGCCCTTGCCTTGTCTCCAGCTTTCTCTCGCTTTGGCTCTGGCCTGCTCTTGCCTTGGCTCCAACCTACTCTCACTCTGGCTCTGGCCTGCACTCGCAATTGCTCCTGCCTACTCTCGCTCTGACTCTGGCCTGCCCTCGCCCTGGCTCCGGCCTGCTCTAGGTCTGGCTCTGGCCTGCTCTCGCCCTGGCTCCGGCCTGCCCTCGTCCTTGCTTCGGCCTGCTCTCGCTCTGGTTCTGGCCTGCCCTCGCCTTGTCTCTGGCCTTCTCTCGCCCTGGCTCCGGCCTGACCTCTCCCTGGCTCCGGCCTACCCTCGCCTTCGCTCCAGTCTGCTCTCGCTCTGGCTCCGGCCTGCCCTCGCCTTAGCTCCGGCCTGCTTTTGCACTGGCTCCGGTCTGCCCTTGCCATGGCTCCGGCCTGCTCTTGCTCTGTCTCCGGCTTTCCCTCGCCCTGGCTACAGCCTGCTCTGGCTCTGGCCTGCCCTCGCCTTGCTCCGGCCTGCTCTCGCTCTGGCTTCGGCCTGTTCTCGCTATGGCTCTCGCCTGCCCCCGCCATGGCTCTGGCCTGCTCTCGCCCTGGCTCCGGCCTGCTCTCTCTCTGGCCAGCCCTGGCTAAGGCCTGCTCTCGCTCTGGCTCGGGCCTGCCCTCGCCCTGGTTCCGGCCTGCTCTCGCTCTGACCTGCCCTCGTTCTGGCTTAGGCCTGCCCTCGCCTTGGCTCCCGCTTGCCCTTGCCCTGGATCCGGCCTGCCCTTTCCCTTGCTCCGGCCTGCTCTCGCATTGGCTTCTGCCTGCCCTCTCCTTGGCTCTGGCCTGTTCTCGCTCTTGCCTGCCGTCGCCCTGTCTCCGGCCTCCTCTCACTCTGGCTCTGGCCTGAACTTGCCCTGGTTCCTGCCTGCCCTCGCTGTGGCTCCTGACTGCCTGCCATGGCTCCGGCCTGCCCTCGCTCTGGCTCCGGCCCACCCCCGCCCTTGCTCCTGCCTGCTCTCGCTCTGGTTCTGGCCTGCCTACGCCGTGGCTCCAGCCTGCTCTCGCCCTGGCTCCGGCCTACCCTCGCCTTGGCACCGGCCTGCTCTCGCCATGGCTCCGGCCTGCTCTGGCTCTGGCTCCGGCCTGCCCTCGCTCTGCCTCCGGCCTGCTCTTGCTCTGGTTCTGTCCTGCTCTCGCTCTGGCTTCACCCTTGCTCCGGCCTGCTCTCGCCCTGGTTCCGGACTGCCCTTGCCTGGGCTCCGGCCTTTTCTCGCTCTGGCTCAGGACTACCCTCATTTTGGATCCGGCTTGCTCTCGCTCTGGCTCTGGCCTGCTTTCTCACTGGCTCTGGCCTCGCCCTGGCTCTGGCATGGTCTCCCTCTGGCTCTGGCGTGCTCTCTCTCTGGCTCTGGTCTCGCCCTGGCTCGGTCCTGCTCTCGCCCTGGTTCCGGCCTGCCCTTGCCTTGTCTCCAGCTTTCTCTCGCCCTGGTTCCGGCCTGCCCTTGCCTTGTCTCCAGCTTTCTCTCGCTTTGGCTCTGGCCTGCTCTTGCCTTGGCTCCAACCTACTCTCACTCTGGCTCTGGCCTGCACTCGCAATTGCTCCTGCCTACTCTCGCTCTGACTCTGGCCTGCCCTCGCCCTGGCTCCGGCCTGCTCTCGGTCTGGCTCTGGCCTGTTCTCGCCCTGGCTCCGGCCTGCCCTCGTCCTTGCTTCGGCCTGCTCTCGCTCTGGTTCTGGCCTGCCCTCGCCTTGTCTCTGGCCTTCTCTCGCCCTGGCTCCGGCCTGACCTCTCCCTGGCTCCGGCCTACCCTCGCCTTCGCTCCAGTCTGCTCTCGCTCTGGCTCCGGCCTGCCCTCGACTTAGCTCCGGCCTGCTTTTGCACTGGCTCCGGTCTGCCCTTGCCATGGCTCCGGCCTGCTCTTGCTCTGTCTCCGGCTTTCCCTCGCCCTGGCTACAGCCTGCTCTGGCTCTGGCCTGCCCTCGCCTTGCTCCGGCCTGCTCTCGCTCTGGCTCCGGCCTGTTCTCGCTATGGCTCTCACCTGCCCCCGCCATGGCTCTGGCCTGCTCTCGCCCTGGCTCCGGCCTGCTCTCTCTCTGGCCAGCCCTGGCTAAGGCCTGCTCTCGCTCTGGCTCGGGCCTGCCCTCGCCCTGGTTCCGGCCTGCTCTCGCTCTGACCTGCCCTCGTTCTGGCTTAGGCCTGCCCTCGCCTTGGCTCCCGCTTGCCCTTGCCCTGGATCCGGCCTGCCCTTTCCCTTGCTCCGGCCTGCTCTCGCATTGGCTTCTGCCTGCCCTCTCCTTGGCTCTGGCCTGCTCTCGCTCTTGCCTGCCGTCGCCCTGTCTCCGGCCTCCTCTCACTCTGGCTCTGGCCTGAACTTGCCCTGGTTCCTGCCTGCCCTCGCTGTGGCTCCTGACTGCCTGCCATGGCTCCGGCCTGCCCTCGCTCTGGCTCCGACCCACCCCCGCCCTTGCTCCTGCCTGCTCTCGCTCTGGTTCTGGCCTGCCTACGCCGTGGCTCCAGCCTGCTCTCGCCCTGGCTGCGGCCTGCTCTCGCCCTGGCTGCGGCCTGCTCTCGCACAGGCTTCGGCCTGCCCTCGCCTTGGCTCTGGCTTGCCCTCGCTCTGGCTCCGGCCTGCCCTCGCCCTGCCTGCGGCCTGCTCTCGCTCTCACCTGCCTTCGCCCTGTCTCCGGCCTGCTCTCGCTCTGGCTCCGGCCTGCCCTCGCCCTGGCTTCGGCCTGCTCTCGCCCTGGCTCTTCCCTGCCCTCGCCCTGGCTTCGGCCTGCTCTCGCTCTGGTTTTCTGGTCAGCCCTCACCTTGGCTCTGGCCTGCTCTCGATCTTGCCTGCCCTCGCCCTGACTCCGGCCTCCTCTCACTCTGGCTCTGGCCAGCCCTCGCTCTGGCTCTTGCCTACCCTCGCCCTGCCTGCGGCCTGCTCTCGCTCTGGCCTGCCTTCGCCGTAGCTCCGGCTTGCTCTCGCCCTGGCTTCGGTCTGCCCTCGCCCTGGCTCTGGCTTGCCCTCGCTCTGGCTTCGGCCTGCACCCGCCCTGCCTGCGGCCTGCTCTCGCTCTGGCCCGCCTTCGCCCTGGTTCGGCCTGCTCTCGCTCTGTCTTCGGTCTGCCCTTGCCATGGCTTCGGCCTGCTGTCGCTTTGGCTCCTGCTTGCTCTCACCCTGGCTCCGGCCTGCTCTGGCTCTAACCTGCTCTCGCCCTGGCTCCGGCCTGCTCTCTCTCTGGCTCCGGCCTGCTCTCGCTCTGGCTCTCGCCTTCCCTCGCCCTGGCTCTGGCCTGCTCTCGCCCTAACTTTGGCCTGCCCTCGCCCTGGCTCTGGCCTGCTCTCTCTTTGGCCAGCCCTCGCCCTGGCTAAGTCCTGCTCTCGCTCTGGCTCGGTCCTGCCCTCGCCATGGCTACTGCCTGCCCTTTCCATGGCTCCGGCCTGCTCTCGCTCTGGCTCTGGCCTGCCCTCGCCTTGGCTCCAGCCTGCTCTCGCTCTGGCTCTGGCCTGCCCTTGCCTTAGTTCTGGCATGCTCTCGGTCTGGCTCCGTCTTGCCCTCGACTTGGCTCCAGCTTGCCCTCACCCTGTCTCCGGCCTACCCTCGCCTTGGCTCCGGCCTGCTCTTGCTCTGGCTCCGGCCTGCCCTCGCCTTGGTTCCAGCTTGCTCTCACCCTGGCTCCGGCTTGCCCTCGCAGTGGCTCCGACCTGCCCTTGCCCTTGCTCCGGCCTGCTCTCGCTCTGGCTCTGGCCTACCCTCGCCCTGACTCTGGCCTGCTCTCTCTCTGGCTCTGGCCTGCCCTCTACTTGACTCCGGCTTGCCCTCGCCCTGGCTCCGGCCTGCGCTCGCATTGGCTCTGGCTTGCTCTTGCTCCGGCCTGCTCTCGCTCTTGCTCTGGCCTGCCCTCTACTTGGCTCCGGCTTGCTCTCGCTCTTGCTCCGGCCTGCTCTCCCTCTTGCTCTGGCCTGCTCTCGCCTCGTCTACGTCCTGCTCTAGCTCTTGCTCCGGCCTGCTCTCTCCCTGGCTCCTGCCTGCCCTCGCCTTGGCTCCGGCCTGCTCTCGCTCTCGCTACGGCCTGCCCTCACCTCGGCTCCAGCCTGCTTTCGCTCTGGCTCTATCCAGCCCTCGCATTTGCTCCGGCCTGCTCTCTCTCTGGCTCTGGCCTGCTCTCATCCTGGCTCCGGCCTGCTCTTGCTCTGGTTCTTACCTGCCCTCGCTCTGGCTCCGGCCTGCTCTCGCTCTGGCTCTGACCTGCCTACGCCTTGGCTCCGGCCTGCTCTCGCCCTGGCTGCGGATTGCCCTCGCCCTGGCTCCTGCCTGCTCTCGCTCTGGCTCCTGCCTGCTCTCGCTCTTGCTCTGGCCTGCCCTCTATTGGCTCCGGCTTGCTCTCGCTCTTGCTCCGGCCTGCTCTCCCTCTTGCTCTGGCCCACTCTCGCCTCGTCTACGGCCAGCTCTAGCTCTTTCTCCGGCCTGCTCTCTCCCTGGCTCAGGCCTGCACTCGCCTTGGCTCTGACCTGCTCTCGCTGTCGATCCAGCCTGCCCTCACCTCGGTTCCGGCCTGCTTTCTCTCTGGCTCTATCCAGCCCTCTCATTGGCTCTGGCCTGTTCTCTCTCTGGCTCTGGCCTGCCCTCGCCCTGGCTCCGGCCTTCTCTTGCTCTGGCTCTACCCTGCCCTTGCTCTGGCTCCGGCCTGCTCTCGCTCTGGCTCTGACCTGCCTACGCCTTGGCTCCGGCCTGCTCTCGCCCTGGCGGCGGATTGCCCTCGCCCTGGCTTCTGCCTGCTCTCGCTCTGGCTCCTGCCTGCTCTCACTCTGGCCTGCTCTCACTCTGGCTCTGGCCTGCCCTCGCTCTGGCTCTGGCCTGCCCTCGCCTTGGCTCAGGCCGTTTCTCGCTCTAGCTCTTGCCTGCCCTCGCCCTAGCTATGGCCATCCCTCACCTTGGCTCAGGCCTGTTCTCGTGCCCTCGCCTTGGCTCAGGCCTGTTCTCGCTCTGGCTCTTGCCTGCCCTCGCCTTGGCTCAGGCCTGTTCTCACTCTGGCTCTTGCCTGCCCTCGTCCTAACTCAGGCCTGCTCTCGCTCTGGCTCCGGACTGCCCTCGCCTTTGCTCTGGCCTGCCCTCGCCCTGGCTCCGGCCTGCTCTCGCCCTGTCTCCGGCTTGCTCTCGCTCTGGCTTTTACCTGCCCTCGCTCTGGCTACGGCCTGCTCTCTCTCTGGCTCTGGCATGCTCTCGCTCTCGCTCCGCCCTGCCCTCGACTCGGCTCCGGCCTGCTCTCGCTCTGGCTCTGACCTGCCCTTGCCTTTGCTCTTGCCTGCTCTCGCTCTGGCCTGCCTAAGCCTTGGCCTCAGCCTGCTCTCGCCCTGGCTACGGTTTGCATTCGCCCTGGCTCCGGCATGCTCTCGCTCTGGCCTGCTCTTGCATTGGCTCTTGCCTGCCGTCTCCCTTGCTCCGGCCTGCTCTTGCTCTTGCCTGCCCTCGCTCTGGCTCCGGCCTTCTCTCTCCCTGGCTCCGGCCTGCTCTCGCTCTGCCTCTGGCCTGCCTACGCCTTTGCTCCGGCCTGCTCTCGCCCTGGCTTCGGATTTCCCGTGCTTCTGGCTCAGTAATGCTCTCGCTCTGGCCTGCCATCGCTCTGGCTCCGGCCGGCTCTCGCTCTGGCTCTAGCCTGCTCTCGCACTGGCTCCGGTCTACTCTCGCTCTGGCTCCTGCCTGCCCTCGCCCTGGCTCGTGCCTGCTCTCGCTCTGGCCTGCCCTCGCTCTAGCTCCGGCCTGCTCTCGCTCTGGCACCCGCCTGCCCTTGCCTTGGCTCCGGCCTGCTCTCGCTCTGGCCTTCCCTCGCCCTCGCTCAGGCCTGCTGTCGCCCTGGCTCCGGCTTGCCCTCTCCCTGGCTCCGGCCTGCTCTCGATATGGCACCGGCCTGCCCTCCCCTTGGCTCCGGCTTGCTCTCTCTCTGGCTCCGGCCAGCCCTCGCCTTATCTCCCACCTACTCTCGCTCTGGCTCCGGCCTGCCATTACCCTGGCTCCGGCCTGTTCTCGCTCTGGCTCCGACCTGCCCTCAACCTGGCTTCTGCCTGCCCTCGCCCTGGCTCCGGCCTGTACTCGCTCTGGCTTCTGCCTGCCCTCGCCCTGGCTCCGGCCTGTACTCGCTCTGGCTCCGGCCTGTACTTGCTCTGGCTCCGACCTGTCCTCGCCCTGACTCTGACCTGCCCTCGCCCTGGCTCCGGCCTACCCTCGCCCTGGCTCCGGCCTGCTCTAGCTCTGGCTTCTGCCTGCCCTCGCCTTGACTCCGGCCTCCTCTCACCCTTGCTCCGGCCTGCTCTCTCTCTGGCTCTGGCCTGCCCTCGCCCTTTCTCCAACCTGCTCTAGCTCTGGCTCCGGCCTACACTCTCCCTGACTCCGGCCTGCTCTCACTCTGGCTTCTGTCTGCCCTCGCCTTGACTCTGGCCTGCTCTCGCTCTGGCCTGCCCTAGCCCTGGCTCCGGCCTCCAATCACTCTGGGTCTGGCCTGGCCTTGCCCTGGCTCCTGCCTGCTCTCTCTCTGGCTCCCGCCTGCCCTTGCCTTGGCTCCGACCTGCTCTCGCTCTGGCTCCCGCCTGCCCTCGCCTTGGCTCTAGCCTGCTCTTTCTCTGGCTCCCTCCTGCCCTTGCCTTGGTTTCTGGCCTGCTCTCGCTCTGTCTCTGGCCTGCCTTCGCCTTGGCTCCGGCCTGCCCTCGCCTTGACTCCGGCCTGCTCTCGCTCTTGCTCCGGCCTGCCCTCGCCTTAGCTCTGGCCTACTCTCGCTCTGGCTCCTGCAGGCTCTCTCCCTGGCTCCAGTCGGCTCTCTCCCTGACTCCAGCTTGCCCTCTCCCTGGCTCCGGCCTACTCTTGCTCTGGCTATGGCCAGACCTTGCTATGGCTCCGGCCTCCTCTCGCCCTGGCTCTGGCCTGCTCTCGCTCTGGCTGTTGCCAGCCCTCGCCTTGGCTCCGGCATGCCCTCGCCTTGGCTCCGGCATGCACTCGCCCTGGTTCCAGCCTGCTCTCGCTCTTGCCTGCACTCGCCCTGTCTCCGGCCTGCACTCGCCCTGTCTCCGGCCTGCACTCGCCCTGTCTCCGGCCTGCACTCGCTCTGGCCCCGGCCTGCTCTCGCTCCGGCCTGATCTCGCTCTGGCTCCGGCCTGCCTTCGCCCTGGTTCCGGCCTGCCCTCGCACTGGCTCCGGCCTGCCCTCGCACTGGCTCCGGCCTGCTATCGCCCTGGCACCGGCCTGCTCTCGCTCTGGCTCTGGCCTGCCGTCGCCCTGGCTCCAGCCTGCTCTTGCTCTGGCTCTGGCCTGCCCTCGCCCTGGCTCCGGCCTGCTCTCGCTCTGGCTCCGGCCTGCCCTCGCCTTAGCTCCGGCCTGATCTCGCCCTGGCTCCAGCCTGCTCTCACTCTGGCTCCTGCCTGCCCTCGCCTTGGCTCCGGCCTGCTCTCGCTCTGGCTCTGGCCTGCCCTCGCCCTGGCTCCGGCCTGCTCTTACTCTAGCTCCGGTGAGGCCTCGCCTTGGCTCCGGCCTGCCCTAGCTCTGGCTCCGGCCTGCTATCGTCCTGGCTCCGGCCTGCTATCGGTCTTGTCTGCCCTCGCCTTGGCTCCGGTCTGCTCTCACTCTGGCTCTGGCCTGCCCTCGCCTTGGCTCCGGCCTACTCTCGCTCTCGCCTGCCCTCGCCCTAGCTCCTGCCTGCTCTCGCTCTTGCTCCGGCCTGCCCTCGCCTTGGCTCCAGCCTGCTCTCGCCCTCGCTATGTCTTGCCCTCACCCTGGCTTTGGCCTGCCCTCGCCCTGGCTCTGGCCTGCCCTCGACTTGGCTCCGGCCTGATTTAGCTCTTGTCTGGCCTGCCTTCGCCTTGGCCCCGTCCTGCTCTCACCCTCGCTACGTCTTGCCCTCGCCCTGGCTCCAGCCTGCCCTCGCTCTGTCTCCGGCCTGCCCTCTCTCTGCCTCCGGCCTGCTCTCGCTTTGGCATGCCCTCACCCTGGCTCCGGCCTGCTCTCGCATAACTCCGGCCTTCCCTCGCCCTTGCTCCGGCCGCCTCTCTCCCTGGCTCCAGCTTGCCCTCGCTCTGGCTCCGGCAAGCTCTCGCCCAGACTCAGGCCTGCACTCGCTCTGGCTCTGGCCTGCCCCCCCCCTTGGCTCCGGCCTGCTCTCGCTCTGGCTCTGTCCTGCCCTTGCCTTGGCTCAGGCCTGCTCTCACTCTGACTCTGGCTTGCTCTCGTCTTGGCTCCGGCCTGCTCTCTGTCTGGCTCTGGTCTGCCCTCGCCCTGGCTCTGGCCTGCTCTTGCTCTGACTCCGGCCTGCTCTCGCCATGGCTCCGGCCTGCTCTCGCCATGGCTCCGGCCTGCTCTCGCTCTGGCTCCGGTTTGCCCTTGCCTTGGCTCCGGCCTGCCCTCACCCTTGCTCTGGCATACCCTCGCCTTGGCTCTGGCCTGCTCTCCCTCTGTCTCTGGCCTGCCCTCGCTCTGGCTCTGGCCTAACCTCGCCTTGGCTCCAGCCTGCTCTCGCTCCGGCCTACCCTCGCCTTGGCACCGGCCTGCTCTCGCCATGGCTCCCGCCTGCTCTGGCTCTGGCTCCGGCCTGCCCTCGCTCTGCCTCCGGCCTGCTCTTGCTCTGGTTCTGTCCTGCTCTCGCGCTGGCTTCGCCCTTGCTCCGGCCTGCTCTCGCCCTTGCTCCGGCCTGCTCTCGCCCTTGTTCCGGCCTGCTCTCGCCCTGGTTCCGGCCTGCTCTTGCTCTTGCTCCGGCCTGCCATCGCCCTGCCTCCGGCCTGCTCTCGCTCTGGCTTGTTCTCGCTCTGGCCTCGCCCAGGCTCCGGCCTGCTCTCGCCCTTGTTCCGGACTGCCCTTGCCTTGGCTCCGGCCTTTTCTCGCTCTGGCTCAGCACTACCCTCATTTTGGATCCGGCCTGCTCTCGCTCTGGCTCTGGCCTGCTCTCTCACTGGCTCTGGCCTCGCCCTGGCTCTGGCAAGGTCTCCCTCTGGCTCTGGCGTGCTCTCTTTCTGGCTCTGGTCTCGCCCTGGCTCAGGCCTGCTCTCGCCCTTGTTCCGGCCTGCCCTTGCCTTGTCTCCAGCTTTCTCTCGCCCTGGTTCCGGCCTGCCCTTGCCTTGTCTCCAGCTTTCTCTCGCTCTGGCTCTGGCCTGCCCTTGCCTTGGCGCCAACCTACTTTCCCTCTGGCTCTGGCCTGCCCTCGCAATTGCTCCTGCCTACTCTCGCTCTGACTCTGGCCTGCCCTCGCCCTGGCTCCGGCCTGCTCTCGGTCTGACTCTGGCCTGCTCTCGCCCTGGCTCCAGCCTGCCCTCGTCCTTGCTTCGGTCTGCTCTCGCTCTGGCTCTGGCCTGCCCTCGCCTTGTCTCTGGCCTGCCCTCGCCTTGTCTCTGGCCTTCTCTTGCCCTGGCTCCGGCCTGCCCTCTCCCTGGCACCGGCCTACCATCGCCCTGGCTCCGGCCTGCCCTCGTCCTGGCACTGGCCTGCCCTTTCCCTGGCTCTGGCCTTCACTCGCCCTGGCTCTGGCCTTCACTCGCCCTGGCTCTGGCCTTCCCTCGCCCTGGCTCTGGCCTTCCCTCGCCCTGGCTCTGGCCTTCCCTCGCCCTGGCTCTGGTCTTCCCTCTCCTTGGCTCTGGCCTTCCCTCGCCCTGGCTCCAGCTTTATGTCAATCTGGCTCTGTCCTGCCCTCGCCCTGGCTCCGGCCTGCTATCACTCTCTGGCCTGCCCTCACCCTGGCTCTGGCCTGCCCTGGCTCTGGCCTGCTATCACTCTCAGGCCTGCCTTCGCCTTTGCTCCGGCCTGCTCTCGCTCTGGCTCTGGCCTGCCTTCGCCCTGGCTCCGGCCTGCCCTCGCCCTGACTCCGGCCTGCCCTTACCCTGGCTCCGGCCTGATGTCAACCTGGCTCTGGCCTGCCCACTCCTTGGCTCTGGCCCGAGCCAGAGCGAGAGCAGGACAGAGCCAGAGTGAGAGCAGGCCGGAGCCAGAGAGAGAGCAGGTCCGTGCCAAGGTGAGGGAAGGCCAGAGCCAGAGGCCATTCCCGAGGCGGGCGGCCAAGGGGCACCGGGGCCATTCCCGAGGCGGGCGGCCAAGGGGCCCGAGGCCATTCCAGAGGCGGGCGGCCAAGGGGCCCGATACCAAAGCCTGGCCAAGGGGCCCGAAACCAGGAGGCCAGAGGCCATTCCCGAGGCAGGCGGGCGGCCAAGGGGCCCGAGGCCATTCTCGAGGCGGGCGGCCAAGGGGCCCAAGGCCATTCCTGAGGTGGGCAGCCAAGGCGCCCGAGACCAAAGCCCGGCCAAGAGGCCCGAAACCAGGAGGCCCGAGGCCATTCCCGAGGCGGGCGGCCAAGGAGCCCGAGGCCATTCCCGACGCAGGCGCCAAAGGGGCCCGAGGCGGGCAGGCAAGCTCGACCGAGGGGCCCGAGGCCAAAGCTCAGCCAAGGGGCCCGAAACCATGGGGCCAGATTCCATTCCCGAGGCCGGCGGCCAAGGGGCCCGAGGCCATTCCCGAGGCGACTCACATGAGGACCGGCCCAGGAAAGGAAGACCAAGAGTCACCTCTGCTTCTGAGGATAAGTGAGGGCAAGCCAGAGCCAGAGCATGCCGGAGCCATGCCGATGGCAGACTAAAGTCAAAGCGAGAGCTGGCCGGATCCAAGCATAGGAGGGCATGCCAGAGCCAGAGCGAGAGCAGGCCACAGCCAGAGAGAGAGCAGGCTGGAGCCAGGGCGAGGGCAGGCCAGAACCAGAGTGAGAGTAGGCCAGAGCCAAGGCAAGAGCAGGCCAGAGACAGAGCGAGAGTTGGCCGGAGCCTGGCCGAGGGCAGGCAGGAGCCAGGGCGTGGGCAGGCAAGAGCCAGAGCGAGAGAAGTTCGGAGCCAGGGCGAGAGCAGGCCGGATCCAGGCCGAGGGCAGTTCGGAGGTAGAGAGAGAGCAGGCCGGAGCCAGGGCGAGGGCAGGCCAGAGCCAAAGACAGAGAATGTCGGAGCCAGGGGCGAGAGTAGGACGGAGCCAAGACGAGGGCAGCCAGAGCAAAGGGAGTGCAGGCCAGAGTCAGAGCCAGGGCAGGCCAGAGTGAGAGCAGGCCAGAGCCAAGGCGAGGCAAGAGCCAGATCGAGAGCATTCCAGAGACAAGGCAAGGGCAGGCTAGAGCCAGAGCGAGAGAAGGCCTGAGCGAGAGCAGGCCGCAGCCAAGGCGAAGGCAAGCCAGAAACAATGCAAGAGCAGGCCGGAATCAAGACAAGGGCAGGCCAAAGCCAGAGTGAGAGCAGGTTGGATCAAGGGCGAGGGCAGGCCAGAGCGAAAACGAGAGGAGGCCGGAGCCAGGGCGAGAATAGGCCGGAGCCAGGGCGATAGCAGGCCGGAGCCAAGGCGAGGGCAGGCCAGAGCTAGAGCAGGCCGGAGTCAGTGCGAGGGCAATCCTGAGACAGAGCGAGAACAGGCTGGAGCCAAGGCAAGGGCAGACAAGAGCCAGCGCGAGAGCAGGCCGGAGCCAAGGTGAGGGCAGGCAACAGCGAGAGCAGTCCGGAGCCAGGGTAAGGGCAGGCAAGAGCCAGAGCGAGAGTAGGCCGGAGCTAAGGTGAGGGCAGGCCAGAGCCAGAGAGAGAGCAGGCCGCAGACTGGGCCAGAGCAGGCCGGAGCCAGGGCGAGGGCAGGCCAGAGCCAGAGCGAGAGAAGGTCCGTGCCAAGGTGAGGGAAGGCCAGAGCCAGAGGCCATTCCCGAGGCGGGCGGCCAAGGGGCCCCGGGGCCATTCCAGAGGCAGGCGGCCAAGGGGCCCGAGGCCAAAGCCTGGCCAAGGGGCCCGAAACCAGGAGGCCCGAGGCCATTCCCGAGGCGGGCGGGCGGCCAAGGGGACCGAGGCCATTCTCGAGGCGGGCGGCCAAATGGCCCAAGGCCATTCCTTAGGTGGGCAGCCAAGGCGCCCGAGGCCAAAGCCCGGCCAAGGGGCCCGAAAACAGGAGGCCCAAGGCCATTCCCAAGGCGGGCGGCCAGGGGCCCGAGGCCATTCCCGACGCGGGCGGCAAAGGGGCCCGAGGCGGGCAGGCAAGCTCGACCGAGGGGCCCAAGGCCAAAGCCCAGCCAAGGGGCCCGAAACCATGGGGCCCGAGGCCATTCCCGAGGCGACTCATATGAGGACCGCCCAAGGAAAGGAAGACCAAGAGTCACCTCTGCTTCTGAGGATAAGTGAGGGCAAGCCAGAGCCAGAGCAGGCCGGAGCCATGCCGATGGCAGACTAAAGTCAAAGCGAGAGCTGGCCGGATCCAAGCATAGGAGGGCATGCCAGAGCCAGAGCGAGAGCAGGCCACAGCCAGAGAGAGAGCAGGCTGGAGCCAGGGCGAGGGCAGGCCAGAACCAGAGTGAGAGTAGGCCAGAGCCAAGGCAAGAGCAGGCCAGAGACAGAGCGAGAGTTGGCCGGAGCCTGGCCGAGGGCAGGCCGGAGCCAGGGCGTGGGCAGGCAAGAGCCAGAGCGAGAGAAGTTCGGAGCCAGGGCGAGAGCAGGCCGGATCCAGGCCGAGGGCAGTCCGGAGGTTGAGAGAGAGCAGGCCGGATCCAGGCCGAGGGCAGTCCGGAGGTAGAGAGAGAGCAGGCCGGAGCCAGGGCGAGGGCAGGCCAGAGCCAAAGACAGAGAAGGTCGGAGCCAGGGGCGAGAGTAGGACGGAGCCAAGACGAGGGCAGGCCAGAGCAAAGGGAGTGCAGGCCAGAGTCAGAGCCAGGGCAGGCCAGAGTGAGAGCAGGCCGGAGCCAAGGCGAGGCCAGAGCCAGAGCGAGAGCATTCCAGAGACAAGGCAAGGGCAGGCTAGAGCCAGAGCGAGAGAAGGCCTGAGCGAGAGGAGGCCGCAGCCAAGGCGAAGGCAAGCCAGAAACAATGCAAGAGCAGGCCGGAGTCAAGACAAGAGCAGACCAAAGTCAGAGTGAGAGCAGGTTGGATCAAGGGCGAGGGCAGGCCAGAGCGAAAACGAGAGGAGGCCGGAGCCAGGGCGAGAATAGGCCGGAGCCAGAGCGATAGCAGGCCGGAGCCAAGGCGAGGGCAGGCCAGAGCTAGAGCAGGCCGGAGTCAGTGCGAGGGCAATCCTGAGACAGAGCGAGAACAGGCTGGAGCCAAGGCAAGGGCAGACAAGAGCCAGCGCGAGAGCAGGCCGGAGCCAAGGTGAGGGCAGGCAACAGCAAGAGCAGTCCGGAGCCAGGGTAGGGGCAGGCAAGAGCCAGAGCGAGAGTAGGCCGGAGCTAAGGTGAGGGCAGGCCAGAGCCAGAGAGAGAGAAGGCGGAAGACTGGGCCAGAGCAGGCCGGAGCCAGGGAGAGGGCAGGCAAGAGCGAGAGCAGGTCCGTGCCAAGGTGAGGGCAGGCCAGAGCCAGAGAGCAGGCAGGAAACAGGGCGAGAGCTGGCTGGAGCCAGAGCCAGAGCAGGCCGGAGCCAAGGCGAGGGCAGGCCAGAGCCTGAGCGAGAGCACGTTGGAGCCAAGGCGAGGGCAGGCAAGAGCCAAAGTGAGAGCAGGCCGGCTCCAAGGCAATGGCAGTCCAGAGCCAGAGCGAGAGCAGGCCAGAGCCAGAACAAGAGCAGTCTGTAGCCAAGGCGAAGGCAGGCCAGAGCCATAGAGAAAGTATGCCAGAGCCAAGGCGAGGGCAAGCCAGAGCCAGAGCGAGAGAAGGCCGGAGCAAAGGCGAGGGCAATCCAGAGCCAGAGCGAGAGCAGGCCGGAGCCAAGACAAAGGCAGGCCAGAGCGAGAGCAGGCCGGAGCAAGAGTGAGAGCAGGCAGGTGAGAGAGGACAGGCCGGAGCCAAGTCGAGACCAGGCCGGAGCCAAGGCGAGGGCAGGCCAGAGGCAGAGCCAGGGCAGACCAGAGCCATAGCGAGAGAAGGCCGGAGCCAAGGCGAGGGCAATCCAGAGCCAGAGCGAGAGCAGGCCGGAGCCAAGACAAAGGCAGGCCAGAGTGAAAGCAGGCCGGAGCAAGAGTGAGAGCAAGCAGGTGAGAGAGGACAGGCCGGAGCCAAATAGAGACCAGGCCGGAGCCAAGGCGAGTGCAGGCCAGAGGCAGAGCCAGGGCAGACCAGAGCCATAGCGAGAGCAGGCCGGAGCAAAGGCGAGGGCAAGCAAGAGCCAGAGCGAGTGCCGGTCGGAGCCAAGGCGAGGGCAGCCAAGATCCAGAGCAAGAGCAGGCCGGGGCAAGGGCAGGCCAAAGCTAGAGCGAGAGCAGTCCGGAGCCAAGGCAAAGGGCAGGCCAGAGCGAGAACAGGCCAGCGCCAAGGCGAAGGCAGGCCAGAACCAGAGCGAGAGCAGGCCGGATTCAAGACGAGGGCAGGCCAGAGCCGGAGCTAGAGCAGGCCGGAGCCAAGGCAACGGCAGGCCGGAGCCAGAGAGAGAGCAGGCCAGATGGATCCATGGCGAGGGCTGGCCAGAGCAAGAGAGAGAGCAGGTCGGAGCCGCCAGAGGCCATTCCCGAGGCGGGCGGCCAATGGGCCCGAGGCCATTCCCGAGGCGGACGGCCAAGAGGTCCGAGGTGGGCAGGTAAGCTCAGCCGAGAGGCCTGAGGCCAAAGCCCGGCCAATGGGCCCGAGGCCATTCCCAAGGCGGGCGGCCAAGGGGCCTGAGGCGGGCAGGTAAGCTCGGCCGAGGGGCCAGAGGCCAAAGCCCGGCCAAGGGGCCCGAAACGAGGGGGCCAGAGGCCATTCCCGAGGTGGGCGGCCAAGGGGCCCTGGGGCCATTCCCGAGGCGGGCGGCCAAGGGGCCCGAGGCCATTCCCGAGGCGGGCGGCCAAGGGGCCCGAGGCCAAAGCCTGGCCAAGGTGCCCGAAGCCAGGAGGCCCGAGGCCATTCCCGAGGCGGGCGGGCGGCCAAGGGGCCCGAGGCCATTCTCGAGGCGGGCGGCCAACGGGCCCGAGGCCATTCCTGAGGTGGGCAGCCAAGGCGCCCGAGGCCAAAGCCCGGCCAAGGGGCCCGAAACCAGGAGGCCCGAGGCCATTCCCGAGGCGGGCGGCCAAGGGGCCCGAGGCCATTCTCGACGCGGGCGGCAAAGGGGCCCGAGGCGGGCAGGCAAGCTCAACCGAGGGGCCCGAGGCCAAAGCCCAGCCAAGGGCCCGAAACCATGGGGCCAGAGGCCATTCCCGAGGCGGGCGGCCAAGGGGCCCGAGGCCATTCCCGAGGCGACTCACATGAGGACCGCCCCAGGAAAGGAAGACCAAGAGTCACCTCTGCTTCTGAGGATAAGTGAGGGCAAGCCAGAGCCAGAGCAGGCCGGAGCCATGCCGATGGCAGACTAAAGTCAAAGCGAGAGCTGGCCGGATCCAAGCATAGGAGGGCATGCCAGACCCGGAGCGAGAGCAGGCCACAGCCAGAGAGAGAGCAGGCTGGCAGGGCGAGGGCAGGCCAGAACCAGAGTGAGAGTAGGCCAGAGCCAAGGCAAGAGCAGGCCAGAGACAGAGTGAGAGTTGGCCGGAGCCTGGCCGAGGGCAGGCCAGAGCCAAGGCGTGGGCAGGCAAGAGCCAGAGCGAGAGAAGTTCGGAGCCAGGGCGAGAGCAGGCCGGATCCAGGCCGAGGGCAGTTCGGAGGTAGAGAGAGAGCAGGCCGGAGCCAGGGTGAGGGGAGGCCAGAGCCAGAGAGAGAGCAGGCCGGAGCCAGGGCGAGGGTAGGCCAGAGCCAAAGACAGAGAAGGTCGGAGCCAGGGGCGAGAGTAGGACGGAGCCAAGACGAGGGCAGGCCAGAGAAAAAGGAGTGCAGGCCAGATTGAGAGCAGGCCAGAGCCAAGGCGAGGCCAGAGCCAGAGCGAGAGCATTCCAGAGACAAGGCAAGGGCAGGCTAGAGCCAGAGCGAGAGAAGGCCTCAGCGAGAGCAGGCCGCAGCCAATTTGAAGGCAAGCCAGAAACAGTGCAAGAGCAGGCCGTAGTCAAGACAAGGGCAGGCCAGAGCAATAGCAGGCTGGAACCAGGGTGAGAGCAGTTCAGAGCTAGAGCAAAAGTATGCCGGAGCCAAGGCGAGGGCAGGCCAGAGGCAGAGCGAGGGCAGGCCAGAGCCACAGTGAAAGCAGGCCGGAGCCAAGGCGAGGGCAGGTCAGAGCAAGAGCGAGAGCAGGCCAGAGCGATAGCATTCCAGAAGCAAGGCAAGGGCAGGCCAGATCCAGAGAGAGAGCAGACCTGAGCGAGTGCAGGGCGGAGCCAAGGCGAAGGCAGGCCAGAACCAATGCAAGAGCAGGCTGGAGTCAAGACGAGGGCAGGCCAGAGCAATAGCACGCCGGAGCCAAGGCAAGGGCAGGCCACATCCAGAGAGAGCAGGCCGAAGCCAGGGCAAGGACAGACAAGAGCCAGAGAGAGAGCAGGCCAAAGCCAGGGCGAGGTTAGGCCAGGGCGAGAGCAGGCCGTAGCCAAGGTGAGGGCTGGCCGGAGCCAGGGCGAGAGCAGGCCAGAGCCAAGGCGAGGGCTAGCCGCAACCAGGGCGACAGCAGGCCGGAGCCAAGGTGAAGGCTGGCCGGAGCCAGTGCGAGTTCTGGCCGAAGCCAGAGCGAGAGCAGGTCAGAACCAAAGCGAGAGCAGGCCAGAACCAGAGCGAGAGCAAGCCGGAGCCAGAGCGAGAGCAGGCCAGAACCAGAGCGAGAGCAGGCCGGAGCCAAAGTGAGTGCAGGCAGGAGCCAGGGCGAGGACAGGCTGGAGCCAATGCGAGAGCAGGCCGGAGCCAAAGCGAGGGCATGCCAGAGGCAGAGCCAGGGCAGGCCACAGCGAGAGCAGGCCAGAGCCAAGGTAAGGGCAGGCCAGATCTGGCCAGAGCGAGCGCAGGTCGGAGCCAAGGCGAGGGCAGTCCAGAGCCATAGAGAAAGTATGCCAGAGCCAAGACGAGGGCAGGCCGGAGCGAGAGCGAGAGAAGGCCGGAGCCAAGGCAAAGGCAATCCAGAGCGAGAGCAGGCCGGAGCCAAAACAAGGGCAGGCTAGATCCAGAGCGAGAGCAGGCCGAAGCCAGAGTGAGAGCAGGCACGTGAGAGAGGACAGGCAGGAGCCAAGTCGAGACCAGGCCGGAGCCAAGGCGAGGGCAGGCCAGAGGCAGAGCTAGGGCCGACCAGAGCCATAGTGAGAGCAGGCCGGAGCAAAGGCGAGGGCAAGCAAGAGCCAGTCGGAGCCAAGGCGAGGGCATCCAAGATCCAGATCGATAGCAGGCCGGGGCCAAGGCAAGGGCAGACCAGAGCCAGAGCGAGAGCAGGCCAAAGCTGGAGCGAGAGCAGTCCGGAGCCAAGGCAAGGGCAGGCCAGAGCGAGAGCAGGCCGGAGCCAAGGCGAAGGCAGGCCAGAACCAGAGCGAGAGCAGGCCAAACCTAGAGCGAGAGCAGGCCGGAGTCAAGGCGAGGGTTGGCCACATCAAGAGATAGGAGGCCGGAGCCAGGGCAAGGACAGGCCAGAACCAGAGAGAGAGCAGGCCAAAGCCAGGGTAAGGTCAGGCCAGAGCAAGAGTGAGTGCAGGTCGGAGCCAGGGCGAGAGCAGGCTGGAGTCAAGGCGAGGGCTGGTCGGAGCCAGAGCGAGAGCAGGCCGGAGCCAAGACAAGGGCAGGCCAGATCCAGAGTGAGAGCAGGCCAGAGCCAGAGTGAGAGCAGGCAGGTGAGAGAGGACAGGCCGGAGCCAAGGCGAGGGCAGGCCAGAGGCAGAGCCAGGGCAGACCAGAGCCATAGCGAGAGCAGGCCGGAGCAAAGGCGAGGACAAGCAAGAGCCAGAGCGAGAGCCGGTGGGGGCCAAGGCGAGGGCAGACCAGAGACAGAGCGAGAGCAGGCCAAAGCTAGAGTGAGAGCAGTCCGGAGCCAAGGCAAAGGCTGGCCAGAGCCAGAGCCAGAGCAGGCCAGAGCCAAGGCGAGGGCTGGCCGGAGCCAGGGCGAGGGCTGGCCGGAGCCAGGGCGAGGGCTGGCCAGAGTCAGGGCGAGGGCAGGCCGGAGCCAGGGCGAGGGCTGGCCAGAGCCAGGGCGAGGGCAGGCCAGAGCCAGGGCGAGGGCAGGCCGGAGCCAGGGCTAGGGCAGGCCGGAGCCAGAGCGAGAGCAGGCCGGAGCCAAGGCGACAGCAGGCCAGAGCCAAAGCAAGAGCAGGCCGGAGTCAAGACAAGGGAGGCCAGAGCAACACCCGGCCGGAGCCAAGGCAAGGGCAGACCTGAGCCAGAGAGTGCAGGCCGGAGCCAAGGCAAGGACAGGCAAGAGCCAGAGAGAGAGCAGGCCGAAGCAAGGGCGAGGGCAGGCCAGAGCCAGGGCGAGAGCAGGCCGGAGCCAAGGCGAGGGCTGGCCGGAGCCAGGGCGAGAGCATGCCGGAGCCAAGGCGAGGGCTGGCCGGAGCCAGGGCGAGAGCAGGCCGGAGCCAAGGCGAGGGCTGGCCAGAGCCAGAGCGAGAGCAGGCGGAGCCAAGGCGAGGGCTGGCCGGAGCCAGGGCGAGGGCTGGCCGGAGCCAAGGCGAGGGCAGGCCGGAGCTAGAGCGAGAGCAGGCCGGAGCCAAGGCGAGGGCAGGCCAGAGCGAGAGCATTCCAGAGAAAAGGCAAGGCGAGGCCAGAGCCAGAGCCAGAGAAGGCCTGAGCGAGAGCAGGCCGGAGCCAAGGCAAAGGCAGGCCAGAACCAAAGCAAGAGCATGCCGGAGTCAAGACAAGGGCAGGCCAGAGCAATAGCAGGCCGGAGCCAAGGTAAGGGCAGGCCAGAGCCAGAGAGAGCAGGCCGGAGCCAAGGCAAGGACAGGCCAGAGCCAGAAAGAGAGCAGGCCGATGCCAGGGCGAGGGCAGGCCAGAGACAGGGCGAGAGAAGGCTGGAGCCAAGGCGAGGGCTGGTCGGAGCCAGGGTGAGAGCAGGCCGGAGCAAAAGCGAGGGCTGGCCGGAGCCAGGGCGAGGGCAGGCCCGAGCCAAGGCAGGGCAGGCCGGAGCCAGAGCGAGAGCAGGCCGGAACCAGGACGAGGGCAGGCCAGAGTCAGGGCGAGAGCAGGCTGGAACAAAGGCGAATGCTTGCTGGAGCCAGAGCCAGGGCAGGCCGGAACCAGGGCGGGGGCAGGCCGGCCGGAGCCAAGGCTAGTGTAATCCAGAGCTAGAGCGAGAGAAGGCCGGAAGCAAGGCAAGGGAAGGCCAGATCGAGAGCATGCCAGAGCCAGAATGAGAGCAGACCAGAACCAGAGTTAGAGCAGGCCGGAGCCAGAGCGAGAGCAGGCTGGAGCCAGGGCGAGGACAGGCTGGAGCCAAGGCGATAGTAGGCCGGAGCCAAGGTGAGGGCAGGCCAGAGGCAGAACAAGGGCAGGCCAGAGCGACAGCAGGCCGGAGCCAAGGTTAGGGCAGGTCAGAGCCAGAGCGAGAGCAGGTCGGAGCCAAGGAGAGGGCGGGCAAGAGCCAAAGTGAGAGCAGGCCGGGTCCAAGGCGATGGCAGTCCAGAGCCTGATTGAGAGCAGGCCAGAGCCAGAGCGAGAGCAGTCCGTAGGCAAGGCGAAGGCAGGCAAGAGCCAGAGCGAGAGAAGGCCGGATCCAAGTCGAGGGCAATCCAGAGCAGAGGGATAGCAGGCCGGAGCCAAGACAAGGGCAGGCCAGATCCAGAGGGAGAGCAGGCGGGAGCCAGAGTGAGAGCAGGCAGGTGAGAGAGAGCAGTCCGGAGCCAAGGCAAGGGCAGTTCAGAGCGAGAGCAGGCCAGAGCCAAGGCAAGGGCTGGCCGGAGCCAGGGCGAGAGCAGGCCAGAGCCAAGGCGAGTGCTGGCCGGAACCAGGACGAGAGCAGGACGAAACCAAGGCGAGGGCTGGACCGAGCCAAGGCGAGGGCTGGCCGGAGCCAGAGCGAGGGCTGGCCGGAGCCAGAGCGATGGCAGACCGGAGCCATGGTGAGGGCAGGCCGGAGCCAGAGCGAGAGCAGGCCGGAACCTAGGCGAGAGCAGGCAGGAGCCAAGGCGAGAGCAGTCCTGAGCGAGGGCATGCCGGAGCCACGGCGAGAGCAGGCGGGGGCCAAGGCGAGGGCCTGCCATAACCAGAGCAAGGGCTGGCTGGAGCCAGGGCGAGGACAGTCCGGCTGGAGCCAAGGCGAGTGTAATCCAGTGCCATAGCGAGAGCAGGCCGGGAGCAAGGCAAGGGCCGGAAAGATCTAGAGCGTGAGCAGGCCAGAGCCAGAGCGAGAGCAAGCCGGAGCCAGAGCGAGAGCAGGCAGGAGACAGGGCGAGGACAGGCCGGAGCACAGGCGAGAGCAGGCCGGAGCCAAGGCGAGGGCAGGCCAGAGGCAGAGGCAGGGCAGGCCAGAGCCAGAGCGAGAGCAGGCCGGAGCCAAGGCGAGGGCAGACCCGGGCCAGAGTGAGAGCAGATCGGAGCCAAGGCGAGGGCAGGCAAGAGGCAGAGCGAGAGCAGGCCAGAGCCAGAGCAGTCCGGAGCCAAGGCGAGAGCAGGCCGGAGCCAAGGTGAGGGCAGGCCAGAGGCAGAGCTAGGGCAGGCCAGAGCGAGAGCAAGAGCAGGCCGTAGCCAAGGCGAGGGCAGACCCGAGCCAGAGCGAGATCAGGTCGGAGCCAAGGAGAGGGCAGGCAAGATCCAAATTTAGAGCAGGCCGGGTCCAAGGCGAGGGCATTCCAGAGGCAGAGGGAGAGCAGGCCAGAGCCAGAGCGAGAGCAGTCCGTAGCCAAGGCGAAGGCAGCCCAGATCCTGGCGAGAGCAGGCCAGAGCCAGAGTGAGAGCAGGCAGGTGAGAGAGGACAGACCGAAACCAAGTCGAGACCAGGCCGGAGCCATGGCGAGAGCAGGCCAGAGGCAGAGCCAGGGCAGACCAGAGCCATAGCGAGAGCAGGCTGGAGCAAAGGCGAGGGCAAGCAAGAGCCTGAGCGGGAGCCGGTGGGGGCCAAGGCGAGGGCTGGCCGGAGCCAATGCAAGGGCTAGCCGGAGCCAGGGCGAGTACAGGCCGGCCGGAGCAAAGGAGAGGGCTATCCAGAGACTGAGCGAGAGCAGGCCGGAGCCAAGGCAAGAGCAGGCCAGAGCGAGGGCAGGCCGGAGCCAGGGCGAGAGCAGGCGGGAGCCAGGGCGAGTGCCTGCCGGAGCCTGAGCAAGGGCTGGCCGTAGCCAGGGCGAGGACAGGCCTGCCGGAGCCAAGGCGAGGGTAATCCAGAGCCTGATCGAGAGCAGGCCGGAAGCAAGGCAAGGGCAGGACAGATCCAGAGCGTGAGCAGGCCAGAGCCAGAGCGAGAGCTAGCCGGAGCGAGAGCAGGCAGTTGCCAGAGCGAGAGCAGTTCGGAGCCAAGGCGAGAGCAGGCCGGAGCCAAGGCGAGGGCAGGCCAGAGGCAGAGCTAGGGCAGGCCAGAGCCAGAGCGAGAGCAGGCCGGAGCCAAGGCGAGGGTAGACCCGAGCCAGAGCGAGAGCAGGTCGGAGCCAAGGAGAGGGCAGGCAAGAGCCACAGCGAGAGCAGGCCAGAGCCAGAGCGAGAGCAGTCCGTAGCCAAGGCGAAGGCAGGCCAGAGCCATAGAGAAAGTATTCCAGAGCCGGCAGCCAAGGCGAGGGCAATCCTGAGCCAGAGCGAGAGCAGGCTGGAGCCAAGACAAGGGCAAGCCAGATCCAGAGTGAGAGCAGGCCAGAGCCAGAGTAAGAGCAGGCAGGTGAGAGAGGACAGGCCGGAGCCAAGTCGAGACCAGGCCGGAGCCAAGGCGAGGGCTGGCCAGAGGCAGAGCCAGGGCAGACCAGAGCCATAGCGAGAGCAGGCAGGAGCAAAGGCGAGGGCAAGCAAGAGCCAGAGCGAGAGCCGGTGGGGGCCAAGGCGAGGGCAGCCCAGAGCCAGAGCGAGAGCAGGCCAAAGCTAGAGTGAGAGCAGTCCGGAGCCAAGGCAAGGGCAGGCCAGAGCGATAGCAAGCCAGAGCCAAGGCAAGGGCTGGCCAGAGCCAGGGCGAGAGCAGGCCAAAGCCAAGGCGAGGGCTGGCCGGAGCCAAGGCGAGGGTTGGCCAGATCCAGAGCGAGGGCTGGCTGGAGCCAGGGCGAGGGCAGGCCGGAGCCTGGGCTAGGGTAGGCCGGAGCCAGGGCTAGGGTAGGCCGGAGCCAGGGCTAGGGCAGGCCGGAGCCAGAGCGAGAGCAGGCCGGAGCCAAGGCGAGAGCAGGCAAGAGCCAGAGCGAGGGCAGGCCGGAGCCAGGGCGAGAGCAGGCGGGAGCCAAGGGAAGGGCCTGCCGGAGCCCGAGCAAGGGCTGGCCAGAGCCAGGGTGAGGACAGGCCGGACGGAGCCAAGGCGAGGGTTATCCACAGCCAGAGCGAGAGCAGGCCAGAGCCAGAGCGAGAGCGGGCCAGAGCCAGGAGGAGGGCAGGCCGAAGCCAGGGCGAGAAAAGGCCGGAGCCAAGGTGAGGGCAGGCCAGAGCCAGAGCAGGCAGGTGCCAGGCTGAGGGCAGGCCAGAGTCAAAGCGAGAGCAGGCCGGATCCAAGGCGAGGAGGGCATGCCAGAGCCAGAGGGAGAGCAGGCCACAGCCAGAGAGAGAGCAGGCTGGAGCCAGGGCGAGGCATGGCCAGAACCAAAGCTATAGTAGGCCAGAGCCAAGGCAAGGGCAGGCCGGAAACAGGGCGACAGCAGGCCAGAGCCAGGGCGAGGCCAGAGCGAGAGCAGGCCAGAGTGAGAGTAGGCCGGAGCCAGGGCGAGGGCAGGCCGGAGCCAGGGCGAGGGCAGGCCAGGGCCAGAGCGAGAGAAGGTCCGGGTCAGGGCGAGAGCAGGCCGGAGCAAAGGCGATGGCAGGCCGGAGCCAGGGCGAGGGCAGTCCGGAGGTAGAGCGAGAGCATTCGGGAGCCAAAGCGAGAGCAGGCGGGAGCCAGAATTAACAGGCCGGAGCCAGGGCGAGGGCAGACCAGAGCCAGGGCGAGAGGAGGCCGGACGGCCAGGGCGAGAGGAGGCCGGACGGCCAGGGCGAGGGCAGGCCGGAGCCATGGCGATGGCATGCCGGAGCCAGGGTGAGGGCAGTCCGGAGCTAGCGCGAGAGTAGGCTGGAGCCAAGGCGATTGCAGGCCAGAGGCAGAGTCAGGGCAGGTCAGAGCCAGAGCGAGAGCAGGCCGGAGCAAAGGCGAGGGCAAGCCAGAGCCAGAGTCAGAGCAGGCCGGAGCCAAGGCGAGGGCAGGCCAGAGCCAGAGCGAGAGCATTCCAGAGACAAGGCAAGGGCAGGCCATAGCCAGAGCGAGAGCAGGCCTGAGCGAGAGCCCCTAGGGCCGAGCCAAGGCGAACTCAGGCCAGAACCAAAGCAAGAGCAGGCTGGAGTCGAGACGAGGGCATGCCCGAGAAATAGCAGGCCGGAGCCAAGGCAAGGGTAGGCCAGAGCCAGAGAGAGCAGGCAGCAGCCAGTAGGCCACATCCAGAAAGTGCAGGCCGAAGCTAGGGTAAGGACAGGCCAGAGCCAGAGAGGGAACAGGCCAAATCCAGGGTGAGGGCAGGCCAGAGCCAGAGCGATAGCAGCTCGGAACCAGGGTGAGAGCAGGCCGGAGCTAAGGCAAGCGCTGGCCGGAGCCAGGGCGAGAGCAGGCCAGAGCCAAGGCGAGGGCTGGCCTGAGCCAGGGCGAGGGCTGGCCGGAGCCAGAGCGAGGGCTGGCCTGAGGCAGGACGAGGGCTGGCCGGAACCAGAGCGATGACTGGCCGGAGCCAGAGCGAGGGCTGGCTGGAGCAAGGGCGAGGGCTGGCCGGAGCCAGTGCGAGGGCTGGCCGGAGCCAGAGCGAGGGCTGGCCGGAGCCAGAGCGAGGGCAGGCCGGAGCCTGGGCGAGGGCAGGCCGGAGCCAGGGCGAGGGCAGGCCGGAGCCAGGGCGAGGGCAGGCCGGAGCGAGAGCGAGGGCAGGCCGGAGCCAAGGCAAGGGCAGGACTCAACCAGAGCGAGGGCAGGCGGGAGCCAGGGCGAGAGCAGGCGGGAGCCAAGGCGAGGGCCTGCCGGAGCCAGAGCAAGGGCTGGCCTGAGCCAGGGCGAGGACAGGCCGGCCGCAGCCAAGGCGAAATCCAGAGCCTGAGCGAGAACAGGCCGGAAGCAAGGCAAGGGCAGGACAGATCCAGAGCGTGAGCAGGCCAGAGCCAGAGCGAGAGCAAGCAGGAGCCAGAGCGAGAGCAGGCAGGAGCCTGGGCGAGGACAGGCCAGAGCCAAGGCGAGAGCCGGCCGGAGCCAAGGCGAGGGCAGGCCAGAGCGAGAGCAGATCGGAGTCAAGGCGAGGGCAGGCAAGAGCCAGATTGAGAGCAGGCCGGGCCCAAGGCAAGGGCAGTACAGAACCGGAGCGAGAGCAGGCCAGAGCGAGAGCAGTCCGGAGCCAAGGCGAAGGCAGGCCAGAGCCAGAGGGAGATTTGGCCAGAGTCAAGGTATGGAAGTGTAGGCCAGAGCCAGAGCGAAAGAAGGCCGGAACCAAGGCAAGGGCAGGCCGGAACCGAGGCCAGAGCGATAGCAGGCCAGAGCCAGAGCGAGAGTAGGCCGGAGCCAGGGCGAGGGCATGCCAGTGCCCCAGAGCAAGGGCAGGCCGGAGCCTGGGCGAGGGCAGGCCGCTGCCAGGGAGAGGGCAGGCCGGAGCAAGAGCGAGAGCAGGCCGGAGCCAAGGCGAGAGCAGGCTTGAGCCAAAGCGAGGGCAGGCCGGAGCCAGGGCGAGAGCAGGCGGGAGCCAAGGCGAGGGCCTGCCGGAGCCAGAGCAAGGGCTTGCCTGAGCCAGGGCGAGGACAGGCCGGCCGGAGCCAAGGCGAGGTTAATCCAGAGCCTGAGCGAGAGCAGGCCGGAAGCAAGGCAAGGGCAGGACAGATCCAGCGTGTGAGCAGGCCAGAGCCAGAGCGAGAGCAGGCCGGAGCCAGAGCGAGAGCAGGCAGGAGAAAGGGCGAGGACAGGCCAGAGCCAAGGCGAGGGCAGGCCAGAGGCAGAGCTAGTGCAGGCCAGAGGCAGAGCGAGAGCAGGCCGGAGCCAAGGCGAGGGCAGGCCGGAGCCAAGGCGAGGGCAGACCCGAGCCTGAGCGAGAGCAGATCGGAGTCAAGGCTAGGGCAGGCAAGAGCCAGAGCGAGAGCAGGCCAGAGCCAGAGCGAGAACAGTTCGGAGCCAAGGCGAAGGCAGGCCAGAGCCAGAGCGAGAGTTGGCCAGGGTCAAGGTATGGAAGTGTAGGCCAGAGCCAGTGCGAAAGAAAGCCGGAACCAAGGCAAGGGCTGGCCGGAACCGAGGCCAGAGCCAGAGCGAGAGTAGGCCGGAGCCAGGGTGAGGGCAGGCCAGTGCCAGAGAGATCAGGCCGGAGCCAGGGCGATGGCAGGCCGGAGCCAGAGCGCGAGCAAGCCGGAGCCAGAGCGAGAGCAGGCCGGAGCCAGGGCGAGAACAGAGCGAGAGCAGGCCAGAGCCAGAGCGGGAATAGGCCGGAGCCAGGGCGAGGGCATGCCAGTGCCCCAGAGAGTGAGCAGGCTGGAGCCAGGGCGAGGGCAGGCCGGAGCCAGGGCGAGAGCAGGCCGGAGCCAAGGAGAGGGCATGCCAGAGCCAGAGCAGGCCGGAGCCAAGGCGAGGGCAGGCCAGAGTCAGAGCGAGAGCAGGCCGGAGCCAAGGCGAGAGAACGCCAGAGCTAGAGCGAGAGCGAGAGCAAGCAAGAGCCAGAGCGAGAGCAGGCCGGAGAAAAGGCGAGGGCAAGCAAGAGCCAGAGCGAGTGACGGTCACAGCCAAGGCGAGGGCAGCCAAGATCCAGAGCGAGAGCAGACCGGGGCCAAGTCGTGTGCAGGCCAGAGCCAGAGCGAGAGAAGGCCAAAGCTAGTGCGAGAGCAGTCGGGAGCCAAGGCAAAGGCAGGCCAGAACCAGAGCGAGATTATGCCGGAGTCAAGACGAGGGCAGGCCAGAGCCGGAGCAAGAGCAGGCCGGAGCCAAGGCAAGGGCAGGCCGGAGCCAGAGAGAGTGCAGGCCAGAGCCAGAGCGAGAACAGTTCGGAGCCAATGCGAAGGCAGGCCAGAGCCAGAGCGAGAGTTGGCAGAGTCAAGGTATGGAAGTGTAGGCCAGAGCCAGTGCGAAAGAAAGCCGGAACCAAGGCAAGGGCTTGCCGGAACCGAGGCCAGAGCGAGAGCAGGCCAGAGCCAGAGTGAGAGTAGGCCGGAGCAAGGGCGAGGGCAGGCCAGTGCCAGAGAGATCAGGACGGAGCCAGGGCGACGGCAGGCCGGAGCTAGGGCGAGGGCAGGCCGGAGCCAGAGCGCGAGCAAGCTGGAGCCAGAGCGAGAGTAGGCCGGAGCCAGAGCGAGAGCAGGCCGGAGCCAGGGCGAGACCAGAGCGAGAGCAGGCCAGAGCCAGTGCGGGAATAGGCCGGAGCCAGGGCGAGGGCATGCCAGTGCCCCAGAGAGAGAGCAGGCCGGAGAAAGGGCGAGGGCATGCCAGTGCCCCAGAGAGAGAGCAGGCCGGAGCCAGGCCGAGGGCAGGCCGGAGCCGAGGCGAGAGCAGGCCGGAGCCAAGGAGAGGGCAGGCCAGAGCCAGAGCAGGCCGGAGCCATGGCGAGGGCCGGCCAGAGTCAGATCGAGAGCAGGCCGGAGCCAAGGCGAGAGAACGCCAGAGCTAGAACGAGAGCGAGAGCAAGCCAGATCCAGAGCGAGAGCAGACCGGAGAAAAGGCGAGGGCAAGCAAGAGCCAGAGCGAGTGCCGGTCACAGCCAAGGCGAGGGCAGCCAAGATCCAGAGCGAGAGCAGACCGGGGCCAAGGCGAGTGCAGGCAAGTGCCAGAGAGATCAGGCCGGAGCCAGGGCGACGGCAGGCCGGAGCTAGGGCGAGGGCAGGCCGGAGCCAGAGCGCGAGCAAGCTGGAGCCAGAGCGAGAGTCGGCCGGAGCCAGAGCGAGAGCAGGCCGGAGCCAGGGCGAGACCAGAGCGAGAGCAGGCCAGAGCCAGAGCGGGAATAGGCCGGAGCCAGGGCGAGGGCATGCCAGTGTCCCAGAGAGAGAGCAGGCCGGAGCCAGGGCGAGGGCATGCCAGTGCCCCAGAGAGAGAGCAGGCCGGAGCCAGGCCGAGGGCAGGCCGGAGCCAGGGCGAGAGCAGGCCGGAGCCAAGGGGAGGGCAGGCCAGAGCCAGAGCAGGCCGTAGCCATGGCGAGGGCCGGCCAGAGTCAGAGCCAGAGCAGGCCGGAGCCAAGGCAAGAGAACGCCAGAGCTAGAACGAGAGCGAGAGCAAGCCAGAGCCAGAGCGAGAGCAGGCCGGAGAAAAGGCGAGGGCAAGCAAGAGCCAGAGCGAGTGCCGGTCACAGCCAAGGCGAGGGCAGCCAAGATCCAGAGCGAGAGCAGACCGGGGCCAAGGCGAGTGCAGGCCAGAGTCAGAGCGAGAGAAGGCCAAAGCTAGTGCGAGAGCAGTCGGGAGCCAAGGCAAAGGCAGGCCATAGCGAGAGCTGGCAGGAGCCAAAGCGAAGGCATGCCAGAACCAGAGCGAGATCAGGCCGGAGTCAAGACGAGGGCAAGCCAGAGCCGGAGCAAGAGCAGGCCGGAGCCAAGGCAAGAGCAGGCCGGAGCCAGAGAGAGAGCAGGCCAGATGGATCCATGGCGAGGGCAGGTCAGAGCCAGGGAGAGAGCAGGCCGGAGCCAGAGCAAGGGCAGGTTGAAGCCAGGGCTAGGGTAGGCCGGAGCCGGAGCGAGAGCAGGCCGGAGCCAAAGCGAGGGCAGGCCAGAGCCAGAGCGAGAGCAAGCCAGAGCCTGGAGGAGGGCAGGCCGGAGCCAGAGCGAGAGCAGGCCGGAGCCAAGTTGAGGGCAGACCCGCGCCAGAGCGATTGCAGATCGGAGTCAAGGCGAGGGCAGGCAAGAGCCAGAGTGAGAGCAGGCCGGGCCCAAGGCGAGGGCAGTACAGAGCCAGAGCGAGAGCAGGCCAGAGCCAGAGCGAGAGCAGTCCGGAGCCAAGGCGAATGTAGGCCAGTGCCAGAGCGAGAGTTGGCCAGAGTCAAGGTATGGAAGTGTAGGCCAGAGCCAGTGCGAAAGAAGGCCGGAACCAAGGCAAGGGCAGGCGGGAACCGAGGCCAGAGCGAGAGCAGGCCAGAGCGAGAGTAGGCCGGAGACAGAGCGAGGGCAGGCCAGAGCCAGAGAGATCAGGCCGGAGGCAGGGTGAGGGCAGGCCGGAGCCAGAGCGAGAGCAGGCCGGAGCCAGAGCGAGAGCAGGCCGGAGCCAGGGCGAGACCAGAGCGAGAGCAGGCCTGAGCAGGAGTAGGCCGGAGCCAGTGCGAGGGCAGGATAGAGCCCCAGAGAGAGAGCAGGCCGGATCCAGGGTGAGGGCAGGCCGGAGCCAGGGCGACGGTAGGCCGGCGCCAGGGCTAGGGCTGGGCCAGACCCAGTGCGAGGGCAGGCCAGAGCCAGAGCGAGAGAAGGTCGGACCCAGGGCAAGAGCAGGCCAGGCGGCCAGGGCGAGGACTGTCTGGTGCTAGAGCGAGAGTAGGCCGGAGCCAAGGCGGGGGTAGGTCGGAGCCAAAGCGAGGGCAGGCCAGAGGCAGAGCAAGAGCCAGAGCGAGAGCCTGCCGGAGCAAAAGCGAGGGCAGGCCAGAGCGAGAGCAGGTCGGAGCCAAGGCGAGGGCAGGACAGAGGCAGAGCGAGAGCAGGCCGGAGCCAAGTCGAGGGCAGGCCAGAGACAGAGCGAGAGCATTCCAGAGACAAGGCAAGGGCAGGCGAGAGCCAGAGCGAGATCAGGCCTGAGCGAAAGCAGGCTGGAGCCAATGCGAAGGCATGCCAGAACCAAAGCAAGAGCAGGCTGGAGTCAAGACGAGGGCAGGTCAGAGAAATAGCAGACAGGAGGGAAGGCAAGGACAGGCTAGAGCCAGAGAGAGCAGGCCGGAGCCATGGCAAGGGTAGGCCACAGCCAGAGAGAGCAGGCCGAAGGCAGGGCAAGGGCAGGCCAGAGTCAGAGAGAGAGCAGGCCGAAGCAAGAGCGAGTGCAGGCCAGAGCCAGAGCGAGAGCAGTCCGGAGCCAAGGCGAATGTAGGCCAGAGCCAGAGCGAGAGTTGGCCAGAGTCAAGGTATGGAAGTGTAGGCCAGAGCCAGTGCGAAAGAAGGCCGGAACCAAGGCAAGGGCAGGCGGGAACCGAGGCCAGAGCGAGAGCAGGCCAGAGCGAGAGTAGGCCGGAGACAGAGCGAGGGCAGGCCAGAGCCAGAGAGATCAGGCCGGAGGCAGGGTGAGGGCAGGCCGGAGCCAGAGCGAGAGCAGGCCGGAGCCAGAGCGAGAGCAGGCCGGAGCCAGGGCGCGACCAGAGCGAGAGCAGGCCTGAGCAGGAGTAGGCCGGAGCCAGTGCGAGGGCAGGCTAGAGCCCCAGAGAGAGAGCAGGCCGGATCCAGGGTGAGGGCAGGCCGGAGCCAGGGCGAGGGTAGGCCGGCGCCAGGGCGAGGGCTGGGCCAGACCCAGTGCGAGGGCAGGCCAGAGCCAGAGCGAGAGAAGGTCGGACCCAGGGCAAGAGCAGGCCAGGCGGCCAGGTCGAGGACTGTCTGGTGCTAGAGCGAGAGTAGGCTGGAGCCAAGGCGGGGGTACGCCGGAGCCAAAGCGAGGGCAGGCCAGAGGCAGAGCAAGAGCCAGAGCGAGAGCCTGCCGGAGCCAAAGCGAGGGCAGGCCAGAGCGAGAGCAGGTCGGAGCCAAGGCGAGGGCAGGACAGAGGCAGAGCGAGAGCAGGCCGGAGCCAAGTCGAGGGCAGGCCAGAGACAGAGCGAGAGCATTCCAGAGACAAGGCAAGGGCAGGCGAGAGCCAGAGCGAGATCAGGCCTGAGCGAAAGCAGGCTGGAGCAAATGCGAAGGCATGCCAGAACCAAAGCAAGAGCAGGCTGGAGTCAAGACGAGGGCAGGTCAGAGAAATAGCAGACAGGAGCGAAAGCAAGGACAGGCTAGAGCCAGGGAGAGCAGGCCGGAGCCATGGCAAGGGTAGGCCACAGCCAGAGAGAGCAGGCCGAAGGCAGGGCAAGGGCAGGCCAGAGTCAGAGAGAGAGCAGGCCGAAGCAAGAGCGAGTGCAGGCCAGAGCCAGAGCGAGAGCAGGTCGGAGCCAGGGCGAAGGCAGGCCGGAGAAGGAGCAAGAGCAGTCCGGAGCCAGGGCGAGGGCAGGCCGGAGCAAAAGCGAGAGCAGGCCGAAGCCAAGGCGAGAGCAGGCTGGAGCCAAGGCGAGGGTTGGCCAGAGCCAGAGCGAGAGCAGGCCGGAGCCAGGACGAGGTCAGGCCGAAACCAGGGCGAGAGCAGGCGGGAGCCAAGGCGAGGGCTGGCCTGAGCCAGAGCAAAGGCAGGCCGGAGCCAGGGCAAGGGCAGGCCGGCCGGAGCAAAGGCGAGGGTAATAATCCAGAGCCATAGCGAGAGAATGCCGGAAGCAAGGCAAGGGCTGGCCAGATCCAGAGCGAGAGCAGGCCAGAGCCAGAGCGAAAGCAGGCCAGAGCCAGAGCGAGAGCAGGCTGGAGCCAGAGCGAGAGCTGGCAGGAGCCAGGCCGAGGACAGGCCGGAGCCAAGGCAAGAGCAGGCCGGAGCCAATGGGATGGCAGGCCAGAGCGAGAGCAGGTCAGAGCCAAGGCGAGGGCAGGCAAGAGCCAGAGTGAGAGCAGGCCGGGTCCAAGGAGAGGGCAGTCCAGATCCTGAGCGAGAGTAGGCCAGAGCCAGAGCAGTCCGGAGCCAAGGCGAAGGCAGGCCAGAACCAGAGCGAGAGCAGACCGGATCCAAGGCGAGGAGGGCATGCCAGAGCCAGAGCGAGAACAGGCCACAGCCAGAGAGAGAGCAGGCTGGAGCCAGGGCGAGGGCAGGCCAGAACCAGAGCGAGAGTAGGCCAGAGCCAAGGCAAGGGCAGGCCAGAGCCAGAGCGAGAGAAGGCCGGAGCCACAAATCAAGGGTAGGCTGGAAACAGCGCGATAGCAGGCCAGAGCCAGAGCGAGAGTAGGCCCGAGCCAGGGCGAGGGCAGGCCAGAGAGAGAGCAGGCCAGAGCCAGGGCGAGGGCAGGCCAGAGCGAGAGAAGGTCGGAACCAGGGCGAGAGCAGGCCGGAGCCAAGGCGATGGCAGGCCGGAGCCAGGGAGATGGCAGTCCGGAGGTATAGCGAGAGCAGGCGGGAGCCAAAGCGAGAGCAGACCGGAGCCAGGGCGAGGCAGGCCAGAGCCAGAGCGAGAGCAGTTAGGAGCCAGGGCGAGAGGAGGCCAGACGGCCAGGGCGAAGGCAGGCCGGAGCCAGGTCGAGGGCAGGCCGGAGCAAGAGCGAGAGCAGGCCAGAGCCAAGGCGAGAGCAGGCTGGAGCCAAGGCGAGGGTTGGCCAGAGCCAGAGGGAGAGCAGGCCGGAGCCAGGACGAGGTCAGGACAGAACCCGGGCGAGAGCAGGCGGGAGCCAAGGCGAGGGCTGGCCAGAGCCAGAGTAAGGGCAGGCCGGAGCCAGGGCAAATGCAGGCCGGCCGGAGCAAAGGCGAGGGTAATAATCCAGAGCCATAACGAGAGAATGCCGGAAGCAAGGCAAGGGCTGGCCAGATCCAGAGCGAGAGCAGGCCAGAGCCAGAGCGAGAGCAGGCCAGAGCCAGAGCGAGAGCAGGCCGGAGCCAGAGGGAGAGCAGGCTGGAGCCAGAGGGAGAGCAGGCTGGAGCCAGAGGAAGAGCAGGCTGGAGCCAGAGGGAGAGCAGGCTGGAGCCAGAGCGAGAGCTGGCAGGAGCCAGGGCGAGGACAGGCCGAAGCCAAGGCGAGGACAGGCCGAAGCCAAGGCAAGAGCAGGCCGGAGCCCATGGGAGGGCAGGCCAGAGCGAGAGCAGGTTAAAGCCAAGGCGAGGGCAGGCAAGAGCCTGAGTGAGAGCAAGCCGGGTCCAAGGCGAGGGCAGTCCAGAGCCTGAGCGAGAGTAGGCTAGAGCCAGAGCCAGAGCAGTCCGGAGCCAAGGCGAAAGCAGGCCAGAACCAGAGCGAGAGCAGACCGGATCCAAGGCGAGGAGGGCATGCAAGAGCCAGAGCGAGAGCAGGCCACAGCCAGAGAGAGAGCAGGCTGGAGCCAGGGCGAGGGCAGGCCAGAACCAGAGCGAGAGTAGGCCAGAGCAAAGGCAAGGGCAGGCCAGAGCCAGAGCGATTGAAGGCCGGAGCCACAAAGCAAGGGTAGGCTGGAAACAGCGCGATAGCAGGCCAGAGCCAGAGCGTGAGTAGGCCAGAGCCAGGGCGAGGGCAGGCCAGAGCAAGAGAGAGAGCAGGCACGAGCCAGGGCGAGTGCAGGCCAGAGCGAGAGAAGGTCCGAACCAGGGCGAGAGCAGGCCGGAGCCAAGGCGATGGCAGGCCGGAGCCAAGGCAAGAGCAGGCCGGAGCCCATGGGAGGGCAGGCCAGAGCGAGAGCAGGTTAGAGCCAAGGCGAGGACAGGCAAGAGCCTGAGTGAGAGCAAGCCGGGTCCAAGTCGAGGGCAGTCCAGAGCCTGAGCGAGAGTAGGCCAGAGCCAGATCCAGAGCAGTCCGGAGCCAAGGCGAAAGCAGGCCAGAACCAGAGCGAGAGCAGACCGGATCCAAGGCGAGGAGGGCATGCAAGAGCCAGAGCGAGAGCAGGCCACAGCCAGAGAGAGAGCAGACTGGAGCCAGGGCGAGAGCAGTCCGGAGCCAAGGCGAATGTAGGCCAGAGCCAGAGCGAGAGTTGGCCAGAGTCAAGGTATGGAAGTGTAGGCCAGAGCCAGTGCGAAAGAAGGCCGGAACCAAGGCAAGGGCAGGCGGGAACCGAGGCCAGAGCGAGAGCAGGCCAGAGCGAGAGTAGGCCGGAGACAGAGCGAGGGCAGGCCAGAGCCAGAGAGATCAGGCCGGAGGCAGGGTGAGGGCAGGCCGGAGCCAGAGCGAGAGCAGGCCGGAGCCAGAGCGAGAGCAGGCCGGAGCCAGGGCGAGACCAGAGCGAGAGCAGGCCTGAGCAGGAGTAGGCCGGAGCCAGTGCGAGGGCAGGATAGAGCCCCAGAGAGAGAGCAGGCCGGATCCAGGGTGAGGGCAGGCCGGAGCCAGGGCGAGGGTAGGCCGGCGCCAGGGCTAGGGCTGGGCCAGACCCAGTGCGAGGGCAGGCCAGAGCCAGAGCGAGAGAAGGTCGGACCCAGGGCAAGAGCAGGCCAGGCGGCCAGGGCGAGGACTGTCTGGTGCTAGAGCGAGAGTAGGCCGGAGCCAAGGCGGGGGTAGGTCGGAGCCAAAGCGAGGGCAGGCCAGAGGCAGAGCAAGAGCCAGAGCGAGAGCCTGCCGGAGCAAAAGCGAGGGCAGGCCAGAGCGAGAGCAGGTCGGAGCCAAGGCGAGGGCAGGACAGAGGCAGAGCGAGAGCAGGCCGGAGCCAAGTCGAGGGCAGGCCAGAGACAGAGCGAGAGCATTCCAGAGACAAGGCAAGGGCAGGCGAGAGCCAGAGCGAGATCAGGCCTGAGCGAAAGCAGGCTGGAGCCAATGCGAAGGCATGCCAGAACCAAAGCAAGAGCAGGCTGGAGTCAAGACGAGGGCAGGTCAGAGAAATAGCAGACAGGAGGGAAGGCAAGGACAGGCTAGAGCCAGAGAGAGCAGGCCGGAGCCATGGCAAGGGTAGGCCACAGCCAGAGAGAGCAGGCCGAAGGCAGGGCAAGGGCAGGCCAGAGTCAGAGAGAGAGCAGGCCGAAGCAAGAGCGAGTGCAGGCCAGAGCCAGAGCGAGAGCAGTCCGGAGCCAAGGCGAATGTAGGCCAGAGCCAGAGCGAGAGTTGGCCAGAGTCAAGGTATGGAAGTGTAGGCCAGAGCCAGTGCGAAAGAAGGCCGGAACCAAGGCAAGGGCAGGCGGGAACCGAGGCCAGAGCGAGAGCAGGCCAGAGCGAGAGTAGGCCGGAGACAGAGCGAGGGCAGGCCAGAGCCAGAGAGATCAGGCCGGAGGCAGGGTGAGGGCAGGCCGGAGCCAGAGCGAGAGCAGGCCGGAGCCAGAGCGAGAGCAGGCCGGAGCCAGGGCGCGACCAGAGCGAGAGCAGGCCTGAGCAGGAGTAGGCCGGAGCCAGTGCGAGGGCAGGCTAGAGCCCCAGAGAGAGAGCAGGCCGGATCCAGGGTGAGGGCAGGCCGGAGCCAGGGCGAGGGTAGGCCGGCGCCAGGGCGAGGGCTGGGCCAGACCCAGTGCGAGGGCAGGCCAGAGCCAGAGCGAGAGAAGGTCGGACCCAGGGCAAGAGCAGGCCAGGCGGCCAGGTCGAGGACTGTCTGGTGCTAGAGCGAGAGTAGGCTGGAGCCAAGGCGGGGGTACGCCGGAGCCAAAGCGAGGGCAGGCCAGAGGCAGAGCAAGAGCCAGAGCGAGAGCCTGCCGGAGCCAAAGCGAGGGCAGGCCAGAGCGAGAGCAGGTCGGAGCCAAGGCGAGGGCAGGACAGAGGCAGAGCGAGAGCAGGCCGGAGCCAAGTCGAGGGCAGGCCAGAGACAGAGCGAGAGCATTCCAGAGACAAGGCAAGGGCAGGCGAGAGCCAGAGCGAGATCAGGCCTGAGCGAAAGCAGGCTGGAGCAAATGCGAAGGCATGCCAGAACCAAAGCAAGAGCAGGCTGGAGTCAAGACGAGGGCAGGTCAGAGAAATAGCAGACAGGAGCGAAGGCAAGGACAGGCTAGAGCCAGGGAGAGCAGGCCGGAGCCATGGCAAGGGTAGGCCACAGCCAGAGAGAGCAGGCCGAAGGCAGGGCAAGGGCAGGCCAGAGTCAGAGAGAGAGCAGGCCGAAGCAAGAGCGAGTGCAGGCCAGAGCCAGAGCGAGAGCAGGTCGGAGCCAGGGCGAAGGCAGGCCGGAGAAGGAGCAAGAGCAGTCCGGAGCCAGGGCGAGGGCAGGCCGGAGCAAAAGCGAGAGCAGGCCGAAGCCAAGGCGAGAGCAGGCTGGAGCCAAGGCGAGGGTTGGCCAGAGCCAGAGCGAGAGCAGGCCGGAGCCAGGACGAGGTCAGGCCGAAACCAGGGCGAGAGCAGGCGGGAGCCAAGGCGAGGGCTGGCCTGAGCCAGAGCAAAGGCAGGCCGGAGCCAGGGCAAGGGCAGGCCGGCCGGAGCAAAGGCGAGGGTAATAATCCAGAGCCATAGCGAGAGAATGCCGGAAGCAAGGCAAGGGCTGGCCAGATCCAGAGCGAGAGCAGGCCAGAGCCAGAGCGAAAGCAGGCCAGAGCGAGAGCAGGCTGGAGCCAGAGCGAGAGCTGGCAGGAGCCAGGCCGAGGACAGGCCGGAGCCAAGGCAAGAGCAGGCCGGAGCCAATGGGATGGCAGGCCAGAGCGAGAGCAGGTCAGAGCCAAGGCGAGGGCAGGCAAGAGCCAGAGTGAGAGCAGGCCGGGTCCAAGGAGAGGGCAGTCCAGATCCTGAGCGAGAGTAGGCCAGAGCCAGAGCAGTCCGGAGCCAAGGCGAAGGCAGGCCAGAACCAGAGCGAGAGCAGACCGGATCCAAGGCGAGGAGGGCATGCCAGAGCCAGAGCGAGAACAGGCCACAGCCAGAGAGAGAGCAGGCTGGAGCCAGGGCGAGGGCAGGCCAGAACCAGAGCGAGAGTAGGCCAGAGCCAAGGCAAGGGCAGGCCAGAGCCAGAGCGAGAGAAGGCCGGAGCCACAAATCAAGGGTAGGCTGGAAACAGCGCGATAGCAGGCCAGAGCCAGAGCGAGAGTAGGCCCGAGCCAGGACGAGGGCAGGCCAGAGCCAGAGAGAGAGCAGGCCAGAGCCAGGGCGAGGGCAGGCCAGAGCGAGAGAAGGTCGGAACCAGGGCGAGAGCAAGCCGGAGCCAAGGCGATGGCAGGCCGGAGCCAGGGAGATGGCAGTCCGGAGGTATAGCGAGAGCAGGCGGGAGCCAAAGCGAGAGCAGACCGGAGCCAGGGCGAGGCAGGCCAGAGCCAGAGCGAGAGCAGTTAGGAGCCAGGGCGAGAGGAGGCCAGACGGCCAGGGCGAAGGCAGGCCGAAACCAGGGCGAGAGCAGGCGGGAGCCAAGGCGAGGGCTGGCCTGAGCCAGAGCAAAGGCAGGCCGGAGCCAGGGCAAGGGCAGGCCGGCCGGAGCAAAGGCGAGGGTAATAATCCAGAGCCATAGCGAGAGAATGCCGGAAGCAAGGCAAGGGCTGGCCAGATCCAGAGCGAGAGCAGGCCAGAGCCAGAGCGAAAGCAGGCCAGAGCCAGAGCGAGAGCAGGCTGGAGCCAGAGCGAGAGCTGGCAGGAGCCAGGCCGAGGACAGGCCGGAGCCAAGGCAAGAGCAGGCCGGAGCCAATGGGATGGCAGGCCAGAGCGAGAGCAGGTCAGAGCCAAGGCGAGGGCAGGCAAGAGCCAGAGTGAGAGCAGGCCGGGTCCAAGGAGAGGGCAGTCCAGATCCTGAGCGAGAGTAGGCCAGAGCCAGAGCAGTCCGGAGCCAAGGCGAAGGCAGGCCAGAACCAGAGCGAGAGCAGACCGGATCCAAGGCGAGGAGGGCATGCCAGAGCCAGAGCGAGAACAGGCCACAGCCAGAGAGAGAGCAGGCTGGAGCCAGGGCGAGGGCAGGCCAGAACCAGAGCGAGAGTAGGCCAGAGCCAAGGCAAGGGCAGGCCAGAGCCAGAGCGAGAGAAGGCCGGAGCCACAAATCAAGGGTAGGCTGGAAACAGCGCGATAGCAGGCCAGAGCCAGAGCGAGAGTAGGCCCGAGCCAGGGCGAGGGCAGGCCAGAGAGAGAGCAGGCCAGAGCCAGGGCGAGGGCAGGCCAGAGCGAGAGAAGGTCGGAACCAGGGCGAGAGCAGGCCGGAGCCAAGGCGATGGCAGGCCGGAGCCAGGGAGATGGCAGTCCGGAGGTATAGCGAGAGCAGGCGGGAGCCAAAGCGAGAGCAGACCGGAGCCAGGGCGAGGCAGGCCAGAGCCAGAGCGAGAGCAGTTAGGAGCCAGGGCGAGAGGAGGCCAGACGGCCAGGGCGAAGGCAGGCCGGAGCCAGGTCGAGGGCAGGCCGGAGCAAGAGCGAGAGCAGGCCAGAGCCAAGGCGAGAGCAGGCTGGAGCCAAGGCGAGGGTTGGCCAGAGCCAGAGGGAGAGCAGGCCGGAGCCAGGACGAGGTCAGGACAGAACCCGGGCGAGAGCAGGCGGGAGCCAAGGCGAGGGCTGGCCAGAGCCAGAGTAAGGGCAGGCCGGAGCCAGGGCAAATGCAGGCCGGCCGGAGCAAAGGCGAGGGTAATAATCCAGAGCCATAACGAGAGAATGCCGGAAGCAAGGCAAGGGCTGGCCAGATCCAGAGCGAGAGCAGGCCAGAGCCAGAGCGAGAGCAGGCCAGAGCCAGAGCGAGAGCAGGCCGGAGCCAGAGGGAGAGCAGGCTGGAGCCAGAGGGAGAGCAGGCTGGAGCCAGAGGAAGAGCAGGCTGGAGCCAGAGGGAGAGCAGGCTGGAGCCAGAGCGAGAGCTGGCAGGAGCCAGGGCGAGGACAGGCCGAAGCCAAGGCGAGGACAGGCCGAAGCCAAGGCAAGAGCAGGCCGGAGCCCATGGGAGGGCAGGCCAGAGCGAGAGCAGGTTAAAGCCAAGGCGAGGGCAGGCAAGAGCCTGAGTGAGAGCAAGCCGGGTCCAAGGCGAGGGCAGTCCAGAGCCTGAGCGAGAGTAGGCTAGAGCCAGAGCCAGAGCAGTCCGGAGCCAAGGCGAAAGCAGGCCAGAACCAGAGCGAGAGCAGACCGGATCCAAGGCGAGGAGGGCATGCAAGAGCCAGAGCGAGAGCAGGCCACAGCCAGAGAGAGAGCAGGCTGGAGCCAGGGCGAGGGCAGGCCAGAACCAGAGCGAGAGTAGGCCAGAGCAAAGGCAAGGGCAGGCCAGAGCCAGAGCGATTGAAGGCCGGAGCCACAAAGCAAGGGTAGGCTGGAAACAGCGCGATAGCAGGCCAGAGCCAGAGCGTGAGTAGGCCAGAGCCAGGGCGAGGGCAGGCCAGAGCAAGAGAGAGAGCAGGCACGAGCCAGGGCGAGTGCAGGCCAGAGCGAGAGAAGGTCCGAACCAGGGCGAGAGCAGGCCGGAGCCAAGGCGATGGCAGGCCGGAGCCAAGGCAAGAGCAGGCCGGAGCCCATGGGAGGGCAGGCCAGAGCGAGAGCAGGTTAGAGCCAAGGCGAGGACAGGCAAGAGCCTGAGTGAGAGCAAGCCGGGTCCAAGTCGAGGGCAGTCCAGAGCCTGAGCGAGAGTAGGCCAGAGCCAGATCCAGAGCAGTCCGGAGCCAAGGCGAAAGCAGGCCAGAACCAGAGCGAGAGCAGACCGGATCCAAGGCGAGGAGGGCATGCAAGAGCCAGAGCGAGAGCAGGCCACAGCCAGAGAGAGAGCAGACTGGAGCCAGGGCGAGAGCAGTCCGGAGCCAAGGCGAATGTAGGCCAGAGCCAGAGCGAGAGTTGGCCAGAGTCAAGGTATGGAAGTGTAGGCCAGAGCCAGTGCGAAAGAAGGCCGGAACCAAGGCAAGGGCAGGCGGGAACCGAGGCCAGAGCGAGAGCAGGCCAGAGCGAGAGTAGGCCGGAGACAGAGCGAGGGCAGGCCAGAGCCAGAGAGATCAGGCCGGAGGCAGGGTGAGGGCAGGCCGGAGCCAGAGCGAGAGCAGGCCGGAGCCAGAGCGAGAGCAGGCCGGAGCCAGGGCGAGACCAGAGCGAGAGCAGGCCTGAGCAGGAGTAGGCCGGAGCCAGTGCGAGGGCAGGATAGAGCCCCAGAGAGAGAGCAGGCCGGATCCAGGGTGAGGGCAGGCCGGAGCCAGGGCGAGGGTAGGCCGGCGCCAGGGCTAGGGCTGGGCCAGACCCAGTGCGAGGGCAGGCCAGAGCCAGAGCGAGAGAAGGTCGGACCCAGGGCAAGAGCAGGCCAGGCGGCCAGGGCGAGGACTGTCTGGTGCTAGAGCGAGAGTAGGCCGGAGCCAAGGCGGGGGTAGGTCGGAGCCAAAGCGAGGGCAGGCCAGAGGCAGAGCAAGAGCCAGAGCGAGAGCCTGCCGGAGCAAAAGCGAGGGCAGGCCAGAGCGAGAGCAGGTCGGAGCCAAGGCGAGGGCAGGACAGAGGCAGAGCGAGAGCAGGCCGGAGCCAAGTCGAGGGCAGGCCAGAGACAGAGCGAGAGCATTCCAGAGACAAGGCAAGGGCAGGCGAGAGCCAGAGCGAGATCAGGCCTGAGCGAAAGCAGGCTGGAGCCAATGCGAAGGCATGCCAGAACCAAAGCAAGAGCAGGCTGGAGTCAAGACGAGGGCAGGTCAGAGAAATAGCAGACAGGAGGGAAGGCAAGGACAGGCTAGAGCCAGAGAGAGCAGGCCGGAGCCATGGCAAGGGTAGGCCACAGCCAGAGAGAGCAGGCCGAAGGCAGGGCAAGGGCAGGCCAGAGTCAGAGAGAGAGCAGGCCGAAGCAAGAGCGAGTGCAGGCCAGAGCCAGAGCGAGAGCAGTCCGGAGCCAAGGCGAATGTAGGCCAGAGCCAGAGCGAGAGTTGGCCAGAGTCAAGGTATGGAAGTGTAGGCCAGAGCCAGTGCGAAAGAAGGCCGGAACCAAGGCAAGGGCAGGCGGGAACCGAGGCCAGAGCGAGAGCAGGCCAGAGCGAGAGTAGGCCGGAGACAGAGCGAGGGCAGGCCAGAGCCAGAGAGATCAGGCCGGAGGCAGGGTGAGGGCAGGCCGGAGCCAGAGCGAGAGCAGGCCGGAGCCAGAGCGAGAGCAGGCCGGAGCCAGGGCGCGACCAGAGCGAGAGCAGGCCTGAGCAGGAGTAGGCCGGAGCCAGTGCGAGGGCAGGCTAGAGCCCCAGAGAGAGAGCAGGCCGGATCCAGGGTGAGGGCAGGCCGGAGCCAGGGCGAGGGTAGGCCGGCGCCAGGGCGAGGGCTGGGCCAGACCCAGTGCGAGGGCAGGCCAGAGCCAGAGCGAGAGAAGGTCGGACCCAGGGCAAGAGCAGGCCAGGCGGCCAGGTCGAGGACTGTCTGGTGCTAGAGCGAGAGTAGGCTGGAGCCAAGGCGGGGGTACGCCGGAGCCAAAGCGAGGGCAGGCCAGAGGCAGAGCAAGAGCCAGAGCGAGAGCCTGCCGGAGCCAAAGCGAGGGCAGGCCAGAGCGAGAGCAGGTCGGAGCCAAGGCGAGGGCAGGACAGAGGCAGAGCGAGAGCAGGCCGGAGCCAAGTCGAGGGCAGGCCAGAGACAGAGCGAGAGCATTCCAGAGACAAGGCAAGGGCAGGCGAGAGCCAGAGCGAGATCAGGCCTGAGCGAAAGCAGGCTGGAGCAAATGCGAAGGCATGCCAGAACCAAAGCAAGAGCAGGCTGGAGTCAAGACGAGGGCAGGTCAGAGAAATAGCAGACAGGAGCGAAGGCAAGGACAGGCTAGAGCCAGGGAGAGCAGGCCGGAGCCATGGCAAGGGTAGGCCACAGCCAGAGAGAGCAGGCCGAAGGCAGGGCAAGGGCAGGCCAGAGTCAGAGAGAGAGCAGGCCGAAGCAAGAGCGAGTGCAGGCCAGAGCGAGAGCAGGTCGGAGCCAGGGCGAAGGCAGGCCGGAGAAGGAGCAAGAGCAGTCCGGAGCCAGGGCGAGGGCAGGCCGGAGCAAAAGCGAGAGCAGGCCGAAGCCAAGGCGAGAGCAGGCTGGAGCCAAGGCGAGGGTTGGCCAGAGCCAGAGCGAGAGCAGGCCGGAGCCAGGACGAGGTCAGGCCGAAACCAGGGCGAGAGCAGGCGGGAGCCAAGGCGAGGGCTGGCCTGAGCCAGAGCAAAGGCAGGCCGGAGCCAGGGCAAGGGCAGGCCGGCCGGAGCAAAGGCGAGGGTAATAATCCAGAGCCATAGCGAGAGAATGCCGGAAGCAAGGCAAGGGCTGGCCAGATCCAGAGCGAGAGCAGGCCAGAGCCAGAGCGAAAGCAGGCCAGAGCGAGAGCAGGCTGGAGCCAGAGCGAGAGCTGGCAGGAGCCAGGCCGAGGACAGGCCGGAGCCAAGGCAAGAGCAGGCCGGAGCCAATGGGATGGCAGGCCAGAGCGAGAGCAGGTCAGAGCCAAGGCGAGGGCAGGCAAGAGCCAGAGTGAGAGCAGGCCGGGTCCAAGGAGAGGGCAGTCCAGATCCTGAGCGAGAGTAGGCCAGAGCCAGAGCAGTCCGGAGCCAAGGCGAAGGCAGGCCAGAACCAGAGCGAGAGCAGACCGGATCCAAGGCGAGGAGGGCATGCCAGAGCCAGAGCGAGAACAGGCCACAGCCAGAGAGAGAGCAGGCTGGAGCCAGGGCGAGGGCAGGCCAGAACCAGAGCGAGAGTAGGCCAGAGCCAAGGCAAGGGCAGGCCAGAGCCAGAGCGAGAGAAGGCCGGAGCCACAAATCAAGGGTAGGCTGGAAACAGCGCGATAGCAGGCCAGAGCCAGAGCGAGAGTAGGCCCGAGCCAGGACGAGGGCAGGCCAGAGCCAGAGAGAGAGCAGGCCAGAGCCAGGGCGAGGGCAGGCCAGAGCGAGAGAAGGTCGGAACCAGGGCGAGAGCAAGCCGGAGCCAAGGCGATGGCAGGCCGGAGCCAGGGAGATGGCAGTCCGGAGGTATAGCGAGAGCAGGCGGGAGCCAAAGCGAGAGCAGACCGGAGCCAGGGCGAGGCAGGCCAGAGCCAGAGCGAGAGCAGTTAGGAGCCAGGGCGAGAGGAGGCCAGACGGCCAGGGCGAAGGCAGGCCGGAGCCAGGTCGAGGGCAGGCCGGAGCAAGAGCGAGAGCAGGCCAGAGCCAAGGCGAGAGCAGGCTGGAGCCAAGGCGAGGGTTGGCCAGAGCCAGAGGGAGAGCAGGCCGGAGCCAGGACGAGGTCAGGACAGAACCCGGGCGAGAGCAGGCGGGAGCCAAGGCGAGGGCTGGCCAGAGCCAGAGTAAGGGCAGGCCGGAGCCAGGGCAAATGCAGGCCGGCCGGAGCAAAGGCGAGGGTAATAATCCAGAGCCATAACGAGAGAATGCCGGAAGCAAGGCAAGGGCTGGCCAGATCCAGAGCGAGAGCAGGCCAGAGCCAGAGCGAGAGCAGGCCAGAGCCAGAGCGAGAGCAGGCCGGAGCCAGAGGGAGAGCAGGCTGGAGCCAGAGGGAGAGCAGGCTGGAGCCAGAGGAAGAGCAGGCTGGAGCCAGAGGGAGAGCAGGCTGGAGCCAGAGCGAGAGCTGGCAGGAGCCAGGGCGAGGACAGGCCGAAGCCAAGGCGAGGACAGGCCGAAGCCAAGGCAAGAGCAGGCCGGAGCCCATGGGAGGGCAGGCCAGAGCGAGAGCAGGTTAAAGCCAAGGCGAGGGCAGGCAAGAGCCTGAGTGAGAGCAAGCCGGGTCCAAGGCGAGGGCAGTCCAGAGCCTGAGCGAGAGTAGGCCAGAGCCAGAGCCAGAGCAGTCCGGAGCCAAGGCGAAAGCAGGCCAGAACCAGAGCGAGAGCAGACCGGATCCAAGGCGAGGAGGGCATGCAAGAGCCAGAGCGAGAGCAGGCCACAGCCAGAGAGAGAGCAGGCTGGAGCCAGGGCGAGGGCAGGCCAGAACCAGAGCGAGAGTAGGCCAGAGCAAAGGCAAGGGCAGGCCAGAGCCAGAGCGATTGAAGGCCGGAGCCACAAAGCAAGGGTAGGCTGGAAACAGCGCGATAGCAGGCCAGAGCCAGAGCGTGAGTAGGCCAGAGCCAGGGCGAGGGCAGGCCAGAGCAAGAGAGAGAGCAGGCACGAGCCAGGGCGAGTGCAGGCCAGAGCGAGAGAAGGTCCGAACCAGGGCGAGAGCAGGCCGGAGCCAAGGCGATGGCAGGCCGGAGCCAAGGCAAGAGCAGGCCGGAGCCCATGGGAGGGCAGGCCAGAGCGAGAGCAGGTTAGAGCCAAGGCGAGGACAGGCAAGAGCCTGAGTGAGAGCAAGCCGGGTCCAAGTCGAGGGCAGTCCAGAGCCAGAGCGAGAGTAGGCCAGAGCCAGATCCAGAGCAGTCCGGAGCCAAGGCGAAAGCAGGCCAGAACCTGAGCGAGAGCAGACCGGATCCAAGGCGAGGAGGGCATGCAAGAGCCAGAGCGAGAGCAGGCCACAGCCAGAGCGAGAGTAGGCCAGAGCCAAGGCAAGGGCAGGCCAGAGCCAGAGCGAGAGAAGGCCGGAGCCACAAATCAAGGGTAGGCTGGAAACAGCGCGATAGCAGGCCAGAGCCAGAGCGAGAGTAGGCCCGAGCCAGGACGAGGGCAGGCCAGAGCCAGAGAGAGAGCAGGCCAGAGCCAGGGCGAGGGCAGGCCAGAGCGAGAGAAGGTCGGAACCAGGGCGAGAGCAAGCCGGAGCCAAGGCGATGGCAGGCCGGAGCCAGGGAGATGGCAGTCCGGAGGTATAGCGAGAGCAGGCGGGAGCCAAAGCGAGAGCAGACCGGAGCCAGGGCGAGGCAGGCCAGAGCCAGAGCGAGAGCAGTTAGGAGCCAGGGCGAGAGGAGGCCAGACGGCCAGGGCGAAGGCAGGCCGGAGCCAGGTCGAGGGCAGGCCGGAGCAAGAGCGAGAGCAGGCCAGAGCCAAGGCGAGAGCAGGCTGGAGCCAAGGCGAGGGTTGGCCAGAGCCAGAGGGAGAGCAGGCCGGAGCCAGGACGAGGTCAGGACAGAACCCGGGCGAGAGCAGGCGGGAGCCAAGTCGAGGGCTGGCCAGAGCCAGAGTAAGGGCAGGCCGGAGCCAGGGCAAATGCAGGCCGGCCGGAGCAAAGGCGAGGGTAATAATCCAGAGCCATAACGAGAGAATGCCGGAAGCAAGGCAAGGGCTGGCCAGATCCAGAGCGAGAGCAGGCCAGAGCCAGAGCGAGAGCAGGCCAGAGCCAGAGCGAGAGCAGGCCGGAGCCAGAGGGAGAGCAGGCTGGAGCCAGAGGGAGAGCAGGCTGGAGCCAGAGGAAGAGCAGGCTGGAGCCAGAGGGAGAGCAGGCTGGAGCCAGAGCGAGAGCTGGCAGGAGCCAGGGCGAGGACAGGCCGAAGCCAAGGCGAGGACAGGCCGAAGCCAAGGCAAGAGCAGGCCGGAGCCCATGGGAGGGCAGGCCAGAGCGAGAGCAGGTTAAAGCCAAGGCGAGGGCAGGCAAGAGCCTGAGTGAGAGCAAGCCGGGTCCAAGGCGAGGGCAGTCCAGAGCCTGAGCGAGAGTAGGCCAGAGCCAGAGCCAGAGCAGTCCGGAGCCAAGGCGAAAGCAGGCCAGAACCAGAGCGAGAGCAGACCGGATCCAAGGCGAGGAGGGCATGCAAGAGCCAGAGCGAGAGCAGGCCACAGCCAGAGAGAGAGCAGGCTGGAGCCAGGGCGAGGGCAGGCCAGAACCAGAGCGAGAGTAGGCCAGAGCAAAGGCAAGGGCAGGCCAGAGCCAGAGCGATTGAAGGCCGGAGCCACAAAGCAAGGGTAGGCTGGAAACAGCGCGATAGCAGGCCAGAGCCAGAGCGTGAGTAGGCCAGAGCCAGGGCGAGGGCAGGCCAGAGCAAGAGAGAGAGCAGGCACGAGCCAGGGCGAGTGCAGGCCAGAGCGAGAGAAGGTCCGAACCAGGGCGAGAGCAGGCCGGAGCCAAGGCGATGGCAGGCCGGAGCCAAGGCAAGAGCAGGCCGGAGCCCATGGGAGGGCAGGCCAGAGCGAGAGCAGGTTAGAGCCAAGGCGAGGACAGGCAAGAGCCTGAGTGAGAGCAAGCCGGGTCCAAGTCGAGGGCAGTCCAGAGCCTGAGCGAGAGTAGGCCAGAGCCAGATCCAGAGCAGTCCGGAGCCAAGGCGAAAGCAGGCCAGAACCAGAGCGAGAGCAGACCGGATCCAAGGCGAGGAGGGCATGCAAGAGCCAGAGCGAGAGCAGGCCACAGCCAGAGAGAGAGCAGACTGGAGCCAGGGCGAGGGCAGGCCAGAACCAGAGCGAGAGTAGGCCAGAGCCAAGGCAAGGGCAGGCCAGAGCCAGAGCGATTGAAGGCCGGAGCCACAAAGCAAGGGTAGGCTGGAAACAGCGCGATAGCAGGCCAGAGCCAGAGCGTGAGTAGGCCAGAGCCAGGGCGAGGGCAGGCCAGAGCAAGAGAGAGAGCAGGCACGAGCCAGGGCGAGTGCAGGCCAGAGCGAGAGAAGGTCCGAACCAGGGCAAGAGCAGGCCGGAGCCAAGGCGATGGCAGGCCGGAGCCAGGGAGAAGACAGTCCGGAGGTATTGCGAGAGCAGGCGGGAGCCATAGCGAGAGCAGGCCGGAGCCAGGGCGAGGCAGGCCAGAGCCAGAGCGAGAGCAGGTAGGAGCCAGGGCGAGAGAAGGCCAGACGGCTAGGGCGAGGGCAGGCCGGAGCCAGAGCGATGACAGGCTGGAGCCAGGGCTAGGGCTGTCTGGTGCTAGAGCCAGAGTAGGCCGCAGCCAATGCGAGGGCAGGCCGGAGCCAAAGCGAGGGCAGGACAGAGGTAGAGCCAGGGCAGGCCAGAGCCAGAACGAGAGCTGGCCGAAGCCAAGGCGAGGGCAGGCCAGAGCAAGAGCGAGAGCATTCCAGAGACAAGGCTAGGGCAGGCGAGAGCCAGAGCGAGAGCAGGCCTGAGCAAAAGCTGGCCTGAGCCAATGCGAAGGCAGGCCAGAACCAAAGCAAGAGCAGGCTGGAGTCAAGACGAGGGCAGGTCAGAGCAATAGCAGGCAGGAGCCAAGGCAAGGACAGGCTAGAGCCAGAGAGAGCAGGCCGAAGCCAGGGCAAGGGCAGGCCAGAGCCAGAGCGAGAGAAGGCTGGAGCCAGAGCGAGAGCTGGCAGGAGCCAGGGCTAGGACAGGCCGGAGCCAAGGCAAGAGCAGGCCGGAGCCAATGGGATGGCAGGCCAGAGCGAGAGCAGGTCAGAGCCAAGGCGAGGGCAGGCAAGAGCCAGAGTGAGAGCAGGCCGGGTCTAAGGCGAGGGCAGTCCAGAGCCTGAGCGAGAGTAGGCCAAAGCCAGAGCAGTCCGGAGCCAAGGTGAAGGCAGGCCAGAACCAGAGCGAGAAAAGACCGGATCCAAGGCGAGGAGGGCATGCCAGAGCCAGAGCGAGAGCAGGCCACAGCCAGAGAGAGAGCAGGCTGGAGCCAGGGCGAGGGCAGGCCAGAACCAGAGCGAGAGTAGGCCAGAGCCAAGGCAAGGGCAGGCCAGAGCCAGAGCGAGAGAAGGCCGGAGCCACAAAGCAAGGGTAGGCTGGAAACAGCGTGATATCAGGCCAGAGCCAGAGCGAGAGTAGGCCCGAGCCAGGGCGAGGGCAGGCCAGAGCCAGAGAGAGAGCAGGCCAGAGCCAGGGCGAGGGCAGGCCAGAGCGAGAGAAGAAGGTCGGAACCAGGGCGAGAGCAGGCCGGAGCCAAGGCGATGGCAGGCCGGAGCCAGGGAGAAGGCAGTCAGGAGGTATAGCGAGAGCAGGCGGGAACCAAAGCGAGAGCAGGCCGGAGCCAGGGCGAGGCAGGCCAGAGCCAGAGCGAGAGCAGTTAGGAGCCAGGGCAAGAGGAGGCCAGACGGCCAGGGCGAAGGCAGGCCAGAGCCAGAGCGATGGTAGTCCGGAGCCCGGGCGAGGGCAGGCCGGAGCAAGAGCGAGAGCAGGCCGGAGCTAAGGCGAGAGCAGGCTGGAGCCAAGGCGAGGCTTGGCCAGAGCCAGAGCGAGAGCAGGCCGGAGCCAGGACGAGGTCAGGACGGAACCAGGGCGAGAGAAGGCGGGAGCCAAGGCGAGGGCTGGCCAGAGCCAGAGTAAGGGCAGGCCGGAGCCAGTGCAAAGGCAGGCCGGCCGGAGCAAAGGCGAGGGTAATAATCCAGAGCCATAACGAGAGAATGCCGGAAGCAAGGCAAGGGCTGGCCAGATCCAGAGCGAGAGCAGTCCAGAGCCAGAGCGAGAGCAGTCCAGAGCCAGAGCGAGAGCAGGCCAGAGCCAGAGCGAGAGCAGGCCGGAGCCAGAGCGAGAGCTGGCAGGAGCCAGGGCGAGGACAGGCCGAAGCCAAAGCAAGAGCAGGCCGGAGTGCATGGGAGGGTAGGCCAGAGCGAGAGCAGGTTAGAGCCAAGGCGAGGGCAGGCAAGAGCCTAAGTGAGAGCAAGCCGGGTCCAAGGCGAGGGCAGTCCAGAGCCTGAGCGAGAGTATTCCAGAGACAAGGCTAGGGCAGGCGAGATCCAGAGCGAGAGCAGGCCTGAGCAAAAGCTGGCCTGAGCCAATGCGAAAGCAGGCCAGAACCAAAGCAAGAGCAGGCTGGAGTAAAGACGAGGGCAGGTCAGAGCAATAGCAGGCAGGAGCCAAGGCAAGGACAGGCTAGAGCCAGAGAGAGCAGGCCGAAGCCAGGGCAAGGGCAGGCCAGAGCCAGAGTGAGAGCATGCCGGAGCCAGAGCGAGAGCAGGCTGGAGCCAGAGCGAGAGCTGGCAGGAGCCAGGGCTAGGACAGGCCGGAGCCAAGGCAAGAGCAGGCCGGAGCCAATGGGATGGCAGGCCAGAGCGAGAGCAGGTCAGAGCCAAGGCGAGGGCAGGCAAGAGCCAGAGTGAGAGCAGGCCGGGTCCAAGGCGAGGGCAGTTCAGACCCTGAGCGAAAGTAGGCCAGAGCCAGAGCAGTCCGAAGCCAAGTCGAAGGCAGGGGAGAACCAGAGCGAGAGCAGGCCGGAGCCAGAGCGAGAGCAGGCAGGAGCCTAGGCGAGGGCAAGCCGGAGCCAAGGCGAGAGCAGGCCGGAGCCAAGGCGTGGGCATGCCAGAACGAGAGCAAGTCGGAGCCAAGGCAAGGGCAGGCCAGAGCGATAGCAGGCCGAAGCAAAGGCGAGGGCAGGCCAGAGCCAGAGTGTTATGCACACGCCCGGACTGACTGGCGTGTGCATGTTTAGTGATCCCACTGGACCATGAACCGGAGAGTGCCTGGAGGGGTGTAACTAAGTATCTGCCCGATCCGACCAAGGTCGCACGACGGCTAACGACGCCTGTGCAACAGGGAGGAACCGAGCAGAGGAACCAGGTGCTACTCCAGGTCACACCCCGGACACGGCTGTTGACCCACACCGGGGAATACAGGAACTGGCAGGTTGGGCTGGCACACTGACTGGTGGGTATAGGCAGGCACGACTGGTATGCAGGCAGTCGGGAGCTGGTAAGCACGACTGGTATGCAGGCAGGGGGTACTGGCAAGCATGGCTGGAGTGCATACAGGGAGGCACTAGCAGGTTGGAGCACAGACGGGATAAGGTCCAATACAGACAGAGAATCAGGAGCAGAACCGCAGATGCGGTAGGCAAGCAGAGCAGAGCGAGGCCTCCAGAGCGGTGAGCAAGAGCAGAGCAGGGCGAGACCGCCGGAGCGGTGAGCAAGAGCAAAGCACGGTGAGACCGCCAGGAGCGGTGAGCAAGAGCAGAGCAGGACGAGACCACCTGGAGCGGTGAGCAAAGGCAGAGCAGAGCGAGACCTCCTGGAGCCGTGAGCAAAGGCAGAGCAGAGCAAGGCCGCCTGGAGTGGTAAGCAAAGGCAGAGCAGAGTGAGGCCGTCTGGAGCGGTGAGCAAAGGCAGAGCAGAGCGAGACTGCCTGGAGCGGTGAGCAAAGGCAGAGCGAGACCACCTGGAGCAGTGAGCAAAGGCAGAGCAGAGCGAGACCGCCTGGAGCGGTGATCAAAGGCAGAGCAGAGCGAGACCGCCTGGAGCGGTGATCAAAGGCAGAGCAGAGCGAGACCGCCTGGAGCGGTGATCAAAGGCAGAGCAGAGCGAGACCACCTGGAGCGTTGAGCAAAGGCAGAGCAGAGCAAGACCGCCTGGAGCGGTGAGCAGAGGCAGAGCAGAGCGAGACCGCCTGGAGCGGTGAGCAAAGCAGAACAGAACTAAACCCCAGGTGCGGTGGACAAGGCAGAGCAGAGAAGAACCGCCGGAGCGGTGAGCAAGGCAGAGCAGGAAGGAACCCCAGGAGCGATGAGCAAGTCAGAGCCGAGAGAAACCGCCGGAGCGGTGGGCAAGTCAGAGCAGAGAGAAACCGCAAGTGCGGTGGACAAGACAGAGAGGACAGGGCTCTGTTCACATGGAACCGACTGGAAAATACAGTAAGAAACAGAGGAAGGGAAAAGGGCAAGCTGAACCAGATACCCACAAGGTTCTTGCTAAGAAGTAGCGAGTGGACACAAAACTCAAACAGAAGTACAGAGACAGCGAGTAGGAGTTAGGTGCAGGTTTAGACAATGTAGGAAAAGGGAAGGACATAGAGAAAGACAGGTAACAGGCTAGGAGAGTGTTCAGAAAAGATCAGACACTGCAGCGAGATACAGGAGCGGGTCTAGGTATGCGGCCCCTACAAGGCGGGACGAACAGGCTAGGAGCGTGTTCAGACTGGCCTGGAAATACAGCCTCCAGGAAGGCGGACAGACAACAGGCTAGGAGATAATTCAGACAGGACCTGGCACTTCAGAGGCAAGAAGCACTCTGAAGGAAGGAAATGCTCAGGCATCAGCTCCAGAGTGGAGCTGGTTTAAATATCCAGTTACTGACAGCAATAGGCTGAGGACGCATAAAGGGTGTGCCCGCAACAGCTACAAGAAGCAGGCTAGCAGACTGGACTGATGATCAAGTTTGCGATCTTGCATAGTGGGGGATGGAGCACTATGCAAGAACGCCACCAGGCATGTTACACAGAGCAGGCCAGAGCTAGAGCGAGAGCAGTCCGGAGCCATAGCGAGGGCAAGTCAGAGCCAGAGCGAGAGCAGATCGGAGCCAGGGCGAGAGGCCGGAGCCAATGCGAAGGCAGGCCAGAACCAAAGCAAGAGCAGGCCGGAGTCAAGACGAGGGCAGGTCAGAGAAATAGCAGGCAGAGCCAAGGCAAGGGTAGGCCACAGCCAGAGAGAGCAGGCTGAAGCCAGGGCAAGGGCAGGCCAGAGCCAGAGAGAGAGCAAGCAGAAGCCAGAGCGAGGTCAGGCTAGAGCCATAGCGAGGGCAGGCCAAAGACAGAGCGTGAGCAGTCCGGAGCCAAGGCAAGGGCAGGCCAGAGCCAGAGCGAGATTAGGCCGGAGCCAAGGCGAGGGCAGGCCAGAGCCAGAGCGTGAGCAGGCCGGAGCCAAGGCGAGGGCATGCCAGATTCAGATTGAGAGCAGGCCAGAGTCAGAGCGAGAGGAGGCTGGAGCCAGAGCAAGAGCAGGCAGGAGCCAGTGCGAGCGCAGGCCGGAGCCAAGGCGAGGGCAGGCTGGAGCCACAGTGATAACAGGCCGGAGGAAGGACCAAGGCAGGGTAGAGCCAGAGCGAGAGCAGGGCAGAGCCAAGGCAAAGGCAGGCCAGAGCCAGAGTTATATTAGGTCGGAGCCAGGGCGAGGTCAGGACGGAGCCAAAGCGAGAGCAGGCGGGAGCAAAGGCAGGCCAGAGCGATAGCAGGCCGGAGCCAATGCGAGGGCAGGCCAGAGTGAGAGCAGGCCGGTGGCAAGGCGAGGGCAGGCCAGGGCCAGAGCGAGAGCAGGCTAGAACCAAGGCGAGGGCAGGCCGGAGCCAGAGCAAGAGCAGGCCGGAGCCAAGGCGAGGGCAGGCCGAAGCGAGAGCGAGAACAGGACGGAGCAAGGGCGAAGGCAGGCCAAAGCCAGAGAAAGAGCAGGCCGGGCCAAGTCGAAGGCAGGCCAGAGCCAGAGTGATATTAGGCCGGAGCCAGGGCGAGGGCAGGCTGGAACCAAAGCGAGAGCAGGCCGGAGCCAGGTCGAGGGCAGGCTGGAGCAAAGGCGAGGGCAGGCCGGAGCCAAGGCGAGGGCAGGGAAGAGCCAGAGCTAGAGCAGGCAAGAGCCAGGGCGAGGGCTGGCCAAAGACAGAGCAACAGCAGGCCGGAGCCAGGGCGAGAGCATGCCGGAGCCAGGGCGAGAGCAGGCCGGAGCCAATGCGAAGGCAAGCCAGAACCAGAGCGAGAGCGAACCAGAGCTAAGACAAGGGCTGGCCAGAGCTAGAGCGAGAGCAGGCCAGGGCGAGGGCAGGCCAGAGCCAGAGCAACAGCAGACTGGAGCCAGGGCGAGGGCAGGCCGGAGCCAGAGCGAGAGCAGGCCGGAGCCAAGGTGAGGGCAGGCTGGAGTCAGAGCGAGAACAGGCCGGAGCAAGGGCGAAGGCAGGCCAGAGCCAGAGCGAGAGCAGGCCGGACCCAAGGCGAAGGCAGGCCAGAGCCAGAGTGATATTAGGCCGGAGCCAGGGCGAGGGCAGGCCGGAGCCAAAGCGAGAGCAGGACGGAGCCAGAGCGAGGGCAGGCCAGACCCAGAGCGAGAGCAGGTCGGAGCCAGGAAACTCGAGAGCAGGCCGAAGCCAAGGCGAGGGCAGGCGGGAGCCAGAGCAATGGCAGGCCGGAGCCAGGGCGAGTACAGTCCTGAGCTTGAGGGAGAGTAGGCCGGAGCCAGTGCAAGAGCAGGACGGAGCCAAGTGGAGGACAGACCAGAGCCAGAGCGAGAGCAGGTAGGAGCAAGGGAGAGAGCAGGCCGGAGCCAGTGCAAGAGCAGGACGGAGCCAAGTGGAGGACAGACCAGAGCCAGAGCGAGAGCAGGTAGGAGCAAGGGAGAGAGCAGGCCGGAGCCAGGGCAAGGGCAGGCCGGAGCCAGGGCGAGGGCAGGCCAGAGCCAGAGCGAGAGCAGGTAGGAGCCAGGAAGAGAGCAGGCCGGAGCCAAAGCGAGGGCAGGCCAGAGCCAGATCGAGAGCAGGTAGGAGCCAAAGCGAGAGCAGGCCAGAGCCAGTGCGAGGGCAGTCAAGAGCAAGAGCAGGCCGGAGCCAAGGCGAGGGCAGGCCAGAGTCAGAGCGGGAGCAGGCTGGAGCCAAGGCGAGGGAGGGAAGTCCAGAGACAGTACCAGAGCAGGCCGGAGTCTGGGCAAGAGCAGGCCGGAGCCAAGGGGAGGACAGGCCAGAGCGAGAGCAGGACGGAGCCAGGGCGAGGGTAGGCCAGAGCCAGAGTCAGAGCAGGCCGGAACCAAGGCAAGGGCAGGCCAGAGCCAAAGCGAGAGTAGGCAAGAGCCAGGGCGAGGGCAGGACGGAGCCAGAGCGAGAGCAGGCCGGAGCCAAGGCAAGGGCAGGCAAGAGCCAGAGCAAGAGCAGGCCAGAGCCAGGGCATTCGGGCAGGACGGAGCCAGAGCAAGATGAGGCCGTAGACAAGTTAAGGGCAGGCCAGAGCGAGAGCTGGCCGGAGGCAAGGCGAGGGCAGGCCAGAGCGAGAGCAGGCCAGAGCCTGGGCGTGGGCAGGCCAAATCCAGAGCGATATCAGGACGGAGCCAAGGCGAGGGCAGGTCCAAGTGAGAGCAGGCCGGAACAAAGGCGAGGGCAGGCCAGAGCGAGAGCTGACCGGAGCCAAGACGAGGGCATGCCAGAGACAGAGCGAGAGCTGGCCGGAGCAAGGGCGAAGTCAGGCAAGAGCCAGAGTGATATTAGGCCGGAGCCAGGGCAAGGGCAGGACGGAGCTAAAACGAGAGCAGGCCGGAGTCAAGGCGGAGGCAGGCCATAGCCAGAGCAATAGCAGGCCGGAGCCAAGGCGAGGGCAGGCCAGCGCGAGACAGGCCGGAGCCAAGTCGAGGGAAGGCCAGAGCCAGAGAGAGAGCAGGCCGGAGCCAGGGTGAGGGCAGGACAGAGCCAGAGCGAAAGCAGACTGGTGCCTAGGTGAGGGCAGGCCAGAGCCAGAGCATGCCGGAGCCAAGGCGAGGGCAGGCCAGAGTCAACGGGAGAGCAGGCAGGAGCCAAGACGAGGGCTGGCCAGAGCCAGAGCGAGAGCAGGCCAGAGCCAGAACGAGAGCAGCCCGGATCCAGGGCAAGGGCAGGCAGGAACCAGGGCGAGAGCAGGCCGGAGCCAGAGCGAGAGCAGGCCAGAGCCAGAGCGAGAGTATGCCGGAGCCAGGGCAAGGGCAGGCCAGAGCCAGAGCAGTTTGGAGCCAGGGTGTAGGCAGGCCAGAGCGAGAGCAGGACGGAGGCAGAGCGAAGGCAGGCTAGAGCCAGAGTGATATTAGGCCAGAGCCAGGGCGAGGGCAGGACGGAGCAAAAGCGAGAGCAGGCCCGTGCCAAGGTGAAGGCAGGCTAGAGGAAGAGGGATAGCAGGCCAGAGCCAAGGTGAGGGCAGGCCAGAGCGAGAGCAAGCCGGTGCCAAGGCGAGGGCAGGCCAGAGCCAGAGCGAAAGCAGGCTAGAGCCAGGGCGAGGGCAGGCCAGAGCCAGAGCGACAGCAGGCCGGAGCCAGGGCGAGGGCAGGCCGGAGCCAGGGCAAGAGCAGGCCGGAGCCAAGGCGAGGGCAGGCCGGAGCCAGAGCGATAATTGGCCGGAGCAAGGACGAAGGCAGGCCAGAGCCAGAGAGAGATCTGGCTGGAGCCAGGGCGAGGGAAGGCCAGAGCCAGAGTCAGATCAGGCTGGAACGAAGGCAAAGGCAGGCCTGAGACAGAGCGAGGGCAGGCCAGAGCCAGTGCGAGAGTAAGCTGGAGCCAAGGCGAGGGCAGGACGGAGCCAGAGCGAGAGCAGTCCGGAGCAACTGCAAGGTCAGGCAAGAGCAAGAGCGAGAGCAGGCCAGAGCCAGGGCGTTCGGGCAGGACGGAGCCAGAGCAAGAGGAGGCCGTAGGCAAGGTAAGGGCAGCCAGAGAGAGAGCAGGCCGGAGGCAAGGCGAGGGCAGGCCAGAGCGAGAGCAGGCCAGAGCCAGGTCGTGTGCAGGCCAGATCCAGAGCGATAGCAGGCTGGAGCCAAGGCGAGAGCAGACCGGAGCCAAGGCGAGGTCATGCCAGAGCCAGAGAGAGAGCAGGCCGGAGCCAGGGCGAGGGCAGGACAGAGCCAGAGTGAAAGCAGACTGGAGCCTAAGCGAAGTCAGGCAAGAGCCAGAGTGATATTAGGCCGGAGCCAGTGAGACGGCAGGATGGAGCCAAAACGAGAGCAGGCCGGAGTCAAGGCGAGGGCAGGACAGAGCGTGACAGGCCGGAACCAAGGCGAGGAAAGGCCAGAGCCAGAGAGAGAGCAGGCCGGAGCCAGGGCGAGGGCAGGACAGAGCCAGAGCGAAAGCAGACTGGAGCCTAGGCGAGGGCAGGCCAGAGCCAGAGCATGCCGGAGCCAGGGCGAGAGCAGGCCGAAGCCAGGGCGAGGCCAGAGCGAGAGCGAGAGTATGCCGGAGCCAGGGTGAGGGCAGGCCAGAACCAGAGCAGGTCAGAGCCAGGGCTCTCGAGAGCAGGCCGAAGCCAAGGCGAGGGCAGGCCTGAGCCAAAGCGATGGCAGGCCGGAGCCAGGGCGAGGGCAGTCCGGAGCTAGAGCGAGAGCCGGCCGGAGCCTTGGCGAGATCAGGCCAGAGCCAGGTCGAGGGCCGGCCGAAGCCAGAGCGAGAGCAGGCCGGAGCCAGGGACAGAGCAGGACGGAGCCAAGGGCAGGCCAGAGCGAGAGCAGGCCGGAGTCAGGACGAGGGCAGGTCGGAGCCAGGGCGAGAGCACGCTGAGGCCAAGGCGAGGGCAGGCCAGAGCCAGAGCAGGCCGGAGCCAGGGTGAGGGCAGGCCAGAGTCAGAGCGAGAGCAGGCCTGAGCCAAGGTGAGGGCAGGCCAGAGCCAGAGAGAGAGCAGGCCAGAGCCAGAGCTAGAGCAAGAGTAGGTCATAGCCAAGTTTAGGGCAGGCCAGAGCCAGAGCGAGAGAAGGCCGGAGACAAGGCGAGGGCAGGCCAGAGCCAGAGCGTGAGCAGGCCGGAACCAAGGCAAGGGCATGCCAGATTCAGAGTAAAAGCAGGCCGGAGCCAGAGCGAGAGGAGACCGGAGCCAGAACGAGAGCAGGCAGTAGCCAGTGCGAGCGCAGGCTGGAGCCAAGGCGAGGGCAGACTGGAGCCAGAACGAGAGCAGGCATGAGCAAGGGTGTAGGCAGGCCAGAGCCAGAGCGAGAGCAGGCCGTAGGCAGAGCGAAGGCAGGCCAGAGCCAGAGTGATATTAGGCCAGAGCCAGGGCGAGGGCAGGACGGAGCAAAAGCGAGAGAAGGTCGGTGCTAAGGCGAAGTCTGGCCAGAGGCTGAGCGATAGCAGGCCGGAGCCAAGGCGAAGGCAGGCCAGAGTGAGAGCAAGCCAGTGCCAAGGCGAGGGCAGGCCAGAGCCAGAGCGAAAGCAGGCTAGAGCGAGGGTGAGGGCAGGCCAGAGCCAGAGAGAGAGCAGGCCGGAGCCAAGGCGAGAGCCGGCCGGAGCCAGGGTGAGGGCAGTCTGGAGCCAAGGCGAGGTCATGCCAGAGCCAGCGTGAGAGCAGGCCAGAGCCAAGGCGAGGGCAGGCCAGAGCCAGAGCGACAGCAGGCCGGAGTAAGTCTGAGGGCAGGCCAGAGCCAAAGCGATAGGAGTCCGGAGCCAAAGCGATAGCAGGCTGGAGCCAGGGCGAGGGCAGGCCAGAGCATGAGCAGGACTGAACTAAGGCGAGTGCAGGCCAGAGCCAGAGCTAGAGCAGGCCAGAGCCAGAGCGAGGGCAGGCCAGAGCAAGAGCGACAGCAGACCGGAGCCAGGGCGAGGGCAGGCTGGAGCCAGAACAAGAGAAGGCCGGAGCAAGGGTGAAGGCAGGCCAGAGCCAGAACGAGAGCAGACCGGACCCAAGGAGAAGGCAGGCCAGAGCCAGAGTGATATTTGGCCGGAGCCAGGGAGTGGGCAGGCCGGAGCCAAAGAGAGAGCAGGCCGGAGTCTGGGCGAGGGTAGGCCGGAGCCAGAGCTAGAGCAGGCAGGAGCCAAGGCGAAGGCAGGTCTTAGCCTAAGCGATAGCGGGCCGGAGCTAAGGCGAGGGCAGGCCAGAGCGAAAGCAGGCCGTAGCCAAGGGAAGAGCAGACCAGAACCAGAGTGAGAGCAGGCTAGAGCCAAAGCGAGAGGAGGCCAGAGCTAAGTCGAAGGCAGACCAGAACCAGAGTGAGAGCAGGCCAGAGCCAGAGGGAGAGCAGGCCAGAGCCAGAGCGAGAGTATGCCGGAGCCAGGGCTAGGGCAGGCCAGAGCCAGAGTGAGAGCAGGTTGGAGCCAGGGCTCTCGAGATCAGGCCGTAGCCAAGGCGAGGGCAGGCCAGAGTGAGACAGGCCGGAGCCAAGGCGAGGGAAGGCCAGAGCCAGAGAGAGAGCAAGCCGGAGCCAGGGGGAGGGCAGGACAGAGCCAGAGCGAAAGCTGACTGGAACCTAGGCGAGGGCAGGCCAGAGCCAGAGCATGCCGGAGCCAGGGCGAGGGCAGGCCAGAGTCAAAGGGAGAGCAGGCAGGAGCCAAGACGAGGGCTGGCTAGAGCGAGAGCAGGCCAGATCCAGAGCGAGAGCAGCCCGAAGCCAGGGCGAAGGCAGGCCAGAGCCAGAGCGAGAGTAGGCCAATGCCAAGGCAAGCAGAGCCAGAGATAGAGAAAGCCAGAACCAAGGCAAGGGCAGGCAGGAACCAGAGCGAGAGCAGGCCGGAGCCAGGGCGAGGCCAGAGCCAGAGCGAGAGCAGGCCAGAGCCAGAGCGAGAGTATGCCGGAGCCAGGGCTAGGGCAGGCCAGAGCCAGAGTGAGAGCAGGTTGGAGCCAGGGCTCTCGAGATCAGGCCGAAGCCATGGCGAGGGCAGGCCGGAGCCAGAGCGATGGCAGGCCGGAGCCAGGGTGAGGGCAGTGCGGAGCTAGAACGAGAGCAGGCCGGAGCCTGGGCGAGAGCAGGCCGGAACCAGGGCAAGAGCAGGCCGGAGCCAAGGCGAGGGCAGGCCAGAGCGAGAGCAGTCCGGAGCCAGGACGAGGGCAGGCCCGAGCCAGGGCGAGAGCAGTCAGAGGCCAAGGTGAGGGCAGGCCAGAGCCAGAGCAGGCCGGAGCCAGGTCGAGGTCATGCCAGAGTCAGAGCGAGAGCAGGCCCGAGCCAAGGTGAGGGCAGGCCAGAGTCAGAGAGAGAGCAGGCCAGAGCCAGAGCTAGAGCAGGCCGGAGCCAGGTCCAGAGCGAGAGTAGGTCATAGCCAAGTTTAGGGCAGGCCAGAGCCAGAGCGAGAGAAGGCCGGGGCCAAGGCGAGGGCAGGCCAGAGACCGAGCGTTAGCAGGCCGGAGCCAAGGCGAGGGCTGACCGGAGCCGAAGCGAGAGCAGGCAGGAACAAGGGTGTAGGCCGGCCAGAGCCAGAGCGAGAGAAGACCGGAGGCAGAGCGAAGGCAAGCCAGAGCCAGAGTGATATTAGGCCGGAGCCAGGGCGAGGGCAGGACGGAGCAAAAGAGAGAGCAGGCCGGTGACAAGGCGAAGGCAGGCAAGGGGCAGAGCGATAGCAGGCCGGAGCCAAGGCGAGGGCAGGCCAGAGCCTGAGCGAAAGCAGGCTAGAGCCAGGTTGAGGGCAGGCCAGAGCCTGAGCGACAGCAGGCCGGAGCCAGGGCGAGGGCAGGCCGGAGCCAGAGCGAGAGTAGGCCGGATCCAGGGCGAGGACAGGCCGAAGCCAGAGCAAGAGCAGGCCGGAGCCAATGCGAGGGCAGGCCGGAGCCAGAGCGATCAATGGCCGGAGCAAGGACGAAGGCAGGCCAGAGCCAGAGAGAGAGCAGGCCGGAGCCAAGGAGAAAGCAGGCCAGAGCCAGATTGATATTAGGCCTGAGCCAGGGCGAGGGCAGGCCGGAGCCAAAGTGATAGCAGGCCGGAGCCAGGGCGAGAGCAGGCCGGAGCCAAGGCGAGGGCAGGCCAAAGCGAGAGGAGGCCGGAGCCAAGACAAGGGCAGGCCAGAACCAGAGCGAGAGCAGGCCAGAGCCAGAGCAGTCAGTTGCCAAGGCAAGTGCAGTCCAGAGGCAGAGCCAGGACAGGACAGAGACAGAGCGAGAGCAAGCCAGTGCCAAGGCTAGGGCAGGCCGGAGCCAGAGAGAGAGCAGGTCGGAGCCAAGGCCAGGGCAGGCCAGAGCCCGAGCTATAGCAGGCCGGAGCCAGGGCGAGAGCAGGCCGGAGCCAAGGCGAGGGCATGCCAGAGCCAGAGCAGGCCTGAGCCAGGGCGAATGCAGGCCAGAGCCTGAGCGATAGCAGGCCGGAGCCAGGTCGAGGGCAGGCCAGAGTCAGAGCGAGAGGAGGCCAGTGCCAAGGCGAGGGCATCCAAGATTCAGAGCGAGAGGAGTCCGGAGCCAGGGCGTGGGCAGGCCAGAGCCAGTGCGAGATCAGGCCGGAGCCAGGTAGAAGGCAGGCCGGAGCCAGAGCGAGAGTCGGCCGGAGCCAAGGCGAGGGCAGACCAGAGCGAGAGCAGGCCAGAGCCAAGACAAGGGCAGTCCAGAACCAGAGCGAGAGCAGTCAGTTGCCAAGGAAAGGGCATGCAAGAGGCAGAGCCAGGACAGGACAGAGAAAGAGCGCGAGCAAGCCGCAGCCAAGGCTAGGGCAGGCCGGAGCCAGAGCGAGAGCAGGTCGGAGCCAAGGCCAGGGCAGGCCAGAGTCAGAGCAAGAAAAGGCCAGTGCCAGAGCGAAAGCTGTCTGGAGCAAAGGCAAGAGCAGGCCAGAGCCAAGGCTAGAGCCGCCGAAGCCAGGGCGAGTGCAGGCTGGAGCCAGGGTGAGAGCAGGCCAGAGCCAGGGCGAGAGCAAGCCGGAGCCAAGGCAAGGGCAGGCCAGAGCCAGAGCGAGAGCAGACAGGAGCCAGAACGAGGGCAGGACATAGCCAGGGCGAGAGCAGGCAAGAGCCAGAGCGAGAAAAGGCCGGAGCAAAGGCGAGGGCAGGCCAGAGCGAGAGCATGCCGGAGCCAGAGCGAGATCAGGCAGGAACCAGGGCGTTGGCAGGCGTGTGCCAAGGCGGGAGCAGGCTAGAGCCAAGGTGAGGGCAGGCCAGAGGCAGAGCCAGGGCAGGCCATAGCCAGAGCGAGAGCAGGCCAGAGCAAAGGCGAGAGCAGGTCAGAGCCAAATCTAGAGCAGTACGGAGCCAAGGCAAGGGCAGGCCAGAGCCAGAGAGAATGTATGCATGAGCCAGAGTGAGAGCAGGCCGGAGCCAAGGCGAAGGCAGGCCAGAACCAGAGCGAGATCAGGTCAGAGCCAATGTGAAAGCAGGCCGGAGCCACGGCGAGAGCAGGCAAGAGCTAGAGCCAGAGTCGGCTGGAGCCAAGGCGAGGGCAGGCCAGATTCAGAGCGAGAGAAGGCCGCAGCCAAGGCGAGGGCACGCCAGAGCCAGAGCGAGAGCAGGCAAGAGCCAGAGCGAGAGCAGGCCGGAGCCAGGGAGAGGGCATGCAAGAGGCAGAGAAAGAGTAGTCCAGAGCCAAGGCAAGGGCAGGCCAGATCGAGAGAAGGCCGGAGCCAAAGCAAGGGCAGGCCGGAACCAGGGCAAGAGCAGGCTTGAGACAGGGCGAGGCCAGAGAGAGAGCAGGCCAGAGCCATAGCGAGAGTAGGTCGGAGCCAGGGCGAGGGCAGCCCAGAGCCAGAGAGAGAGCACGCCGGAGCCAGGGCGAGGGCAGGCCAGAGCTAGAGCAGGTAACAGCCAGAGCGAGAGCAGGCCGGAGCCAAGGCAGAGGCAGGCCAGAGCCAGAGCGAGAGCAGGCCGGAGCCAAGGCAAAGGCAGGCCAGAGCGAGAGCAGGCCGGAGCCAATTCGAGAGCAGCCCGGAGCCAGAGCGAGGGCAGGCTGGATCCAAGGCGACGGCAAGCCGAAACCAGAACGATAGAATGCCGGAGCCAGGGCGAGGGCAGGGCAGAGCGAGAGCAGGCCGGAGACAGGGTGAGGGCAGGCCAGAGCCAGAGCGAGAACAGTCAGGAGCCATGGCGAGGACAGGCCAGAGTGAGAGCAGGCCAGAGCCAGAGTGACAGCAGGCCGGAGCCAATGCAAATGCAGGCTAGAGCGAGAGCAGGCTGGATCCAAGGCAACGGCAAGCCGTAACCAGAGAGAGACAATGCCGGAGCCAGGGCGAGGGCAGGGCAGAGCGAGAGCAGGCCGGAGCTAAAGCGAGGGCTGGCCGGAGCCAGAGCAAGGGAAGGCCGGAGCCAGGACGAGGGCAGGCCAAAGCCAGAGCGAGAGCTGGCCGGAGCCAGGGCGAGAGCAGGCCGGAGTCAAGGCGAGGGCAGGCCAAAGCCAGAGCGAGGGCAGGAAAGAGCCAGAGCAGGCCGGAGCCAGGGCGAGGGCAGGCCAGAGCCAGAGCAAAGCCAGGCCAGAGCCAGAGCAAGAGCAGTCCATAGCCAAGGCAAAGGCATCCCAGAGCCAGAGCTAGAGCAGGCTGGAACCAGGGCGAGGGCAGGCCAGAGCCAGAGCGAGAGCAGGTCGGAGTAAGGGCGAGAGCAGGCCGGAGCCAAGGCGAGGGCAGGCCAGAGCCAGAGCGAGAGTAGGCCGCAGCCATGACGAGGGCAGGCCGGAGCCAGGGCGAGAGCAGGCCGGAGCCAAGTAGAGGGCATGCCAGAGCCAGAGAAGGCCGAGACAGGGCAAGGGCAGGTCAGAGTCAGAGCACGAGGAGGCCGGAGCCAAGGCGAAGGCATGCCAGAGATAGAGCGAGAACAGACCAGAGCAAGAGCAGATCAGAGCAAGATCAGGCCAGAGCCAGAGCGAGAGCAGGTCAGAGCCAAAGCAGGCCAGAACGAGAGCAGGCCAGAGCAAGACTAGGCCAGAACAGAGGCGGGGGCAGGCCAGAGCCAGAGCGACAGCAGGCCGGTGCCAGGGCCAGGGCAGGCCCGAACCAGAGCAAGAGCAGGCCGGAGCCAAGGCGAGTGGAGGCCGGAGCCAGAGCGAGAACAGTCCGGAGCAAGGGCGAAAGCAGGCCAGAGCCAGAGCAAGAGCAGGCCGGACCAAAGGCGAAGGCATGCCTGAGCCAGGGTGAGGGCAGTCCGGAGACAAAGCAAGAGCAGGCCAGAGACAGGACGAGGGCTGGCGGGAGCCAGAGCGAGAGCAGGCCAGAGCCAGGGCGAAGGCAGGCCTGAGCCAGAGTGATAGCAGGCCGGAGCCAAGGCAAGGACAGGCCCAGAACCAGAGCGTGAGCAGTCAGGAGCCAAAGCGAGGGCAGGCCGGAGCAAGGCCAAGGGCAGGCCAGAGCCATAGCAAGAGCAGTCTGGAGCCAAGGCAAGGGCATGCCAGAGCCATAGCTATTGCGGGCCGTAGCCAGGGCGAGAGCAGGCCAGAGCCAGAGCAAGAGCAGGGCGGTGCCAGGGCGAGAGCAGGCCAGAGCCAGGGCGAGAGCAGGCCGTAGCCAGGACAAGGGCAGGACGGATCAAGGGCGAGAGCAGGCCGGAGCGATGGCGAGGGTAGGCCAGAGCGAGAGCAGGTCAGAGTCAGCGCGAGAGGAGGACGGAGCCAAGGCAAGGGCATGCCAGAGCCAGAGCAGGCCGGAGCCAGGCAAGGGCAGGCCAGAGTCAGAGCGAGAGGAGGCCGGAACCAAGACGAGGGCATGCCAGAGCCAGAACAAAAGCAGTCCAGAACCAGAACGAGAGCAGGCCGGAGCCAGGGAGAGAGCAGGCCGGAGCCAGGACGAGGGCAGGCCTGAGCCATAGCGAGAGCAGGTCGGAGACAAGGCCAGGGCAGGACAGAGCCAGGACAAGGGCAGGCTAGAGCCATGGAAAGAGCAGTCTGGAGCAAAGGCAAGGGCAGGCCAGAGCCATAGCTATTGCCGGCCGTAGCCAGGGCGAGAGCAGGCCGAAGCCAGGGCGAGAGCAGGCCGGAGCCAGGACGAGGGCACGCCGGAGCAAGGGCGAGAGCAGGCCGGAGCCAAGGCGAGGGTAGGCCAGAGCCAGAGCAGGACAGAGTCAGCGCGAGAGGAGGCCGGAGCCAAGGCAAGGGCATGCCAGAGCCAGAGCAGGCCGGAGCCAGGCAAGGGCAGGCCAGAGTCAGAGCGAGAGGAGGCTGGAACCAAGGCGAGGGCATGCCAGAGCAAAAGCAGGCCAGAGCCAGAACGAGAGCAGGCCGGAGCCAGGGCGAGGGCAGGCCAGAGCCAGAGCGACAGCAGGCCGGAGCCAGGGCGAGGGAAGGCTGGAGCCAGAGCGAGAGCAGCCTGGAATCAAGGCGAGGGCAGGCCGGAGCCAGAGCGAGAGCAGGCCGGACCCAAGGAGATGGCAGGCCAGAGCCAGAGTGATATTAGTCCGGAGCCATGGCGAGAGCAGGCCGGAGCTAGATCGAGGGCTGGCCGGAGCCAGAGCAAGGGAAGGCCGGAGCCAGGGCGAGGGCAGGCCAAAGCCAGAGCGAGAGCTGGCCGGAGCCAGGGCGAGAGCAGGCCGGAGTCAAGGCGAGCGCCGGCCAGAGCGAGAGCAGGCCAGAGCCAGGAGGAGGGCAGGCCAGAGCTAGAGCAGGCCAGTGCCAGAGCGAGAGCATTCCATAGCCAAGGCAAAGGCAGGCCAGAGCCAGAGCTAGAGCAGGCGGGAACCAGGGCAAGGGCAGGCCAGAGCCAGAGCGAGAGCAGGCCGCAGCCATGACGAGGGCAGGCCCGAGCCAGGGCTAGAGCAGGCCGGAGCCAAGGTGAGGGCATGCCAGAGCCTGAAAAGGCCGGAGTCAGGGCGAGGGCAGGTCAGAGTAAGAGCGCGAGGAGGCCGGAGCCAAGGCGAAGGCATGCCAGAGATAGAGCGAGAGCAGACCAGAGCAAGAGCAGGCTAGAACCATAGCGAGAGCAGGTCAGAGCCAGAGCAGGCCAGAGCGAGACCAAGCCAGAGCCAGAACGAGAGCATTCAGGAGCCAGGGCGAGGGCAGGCCAGAGCCAGAGCAAGAGGAGGCCGGAGCCAGAGCGAGAACAGGCCGGAGCAAGGGCGAAAGCAGGCCAGAGCCAGAGCAAGAGCAGGCCGGATCAAAGGCGAAGGTATACCTGAGCCAGGGCAAGGGCAGTCCGGAGACAAAGCAAGAGCAGGCTGGAGACAGGGCGAGGGCTGGCCGGAGCCTGAGCGAGAGCAGGCCGGAGCCAGGGCGAAGGCAGGCCTGAGCCAGAGTGATAGCAGGCCGGAGCCAAGACGAGGGAAGGCCAGAGCGAGAGCAGGCCGGAGCCAAGGCAAGGACAGGCCAGTACCAGAGCGTGAGAAGTCTGGAGCCAAAGCGAGGGCAGGACAGAGCCATAGCAAGAGCAGTTCGGAGCCAAGGCCAGGGCTGGCCAGAGCCAGGGCAAGGGCAGGCCAGAGCCATAGCAAGAGCAGTCTGGAGCCAAGGCAAGGGCAGGCCAGAGCCATAGCTATTGCCGGCCGTAGCCAGGGCGAGAGCAGGGCGGAGCCAAGGCGAGAGCAGGGCAGAGCCAGGGCGAGAGCAGGCCGGAGCCAGGGCGAGAGCAGGCCGGAGCCAGGATGAGGGCAGGCCGGAGCAAGGGCAAGAGCAGGCCGGAGCGATGGCGAGGGTAGGCCAGAGCGAGAGCAGGCCAGAGTCAGCGCGAGAGGAGGACGGAGCCAAGGCAAGGGCATGCCAGAGCCAGAGCAGGCCGGAGCCAGGCAAGGGCAGGCCAGAGTCAGAGCGAGAGGAGGCCGGAACCAAGACGAGGGCATGCCAGAGCCAGAGCAAAAGCAGGCCAGAGCCAGAACGAGAGCAGGCCGGAGCCAGGGCGAGAGTAGGCCGGAGCCAGAGCGAGAGCAGGCCGGAGCCAGGACGAGGGCAGGCCGGAGCAAGGGCGAGAGCAGGCCGGAGCGATGGCAAGAGTAGGCCAGAGCGAGAGCAGGCCAGAGTCAGCGCGAGAGGAGGACGGAGCCAAGGCAAGGGCATGCCAGAGCCAGAGCAGGTCGGAGCCAGGCAAGGGCAGGCCAGAGTCAGAGCGAGAGGAAGCCGGAAGCAAGACAAGGGCATGCCAGAGCCAGAGCAAAAGCAGGCCAGAGACAGAACGAGAGCATGCCGGGAAAGGGCGAGGGCAGGGCAGAGCCAGAGCGACAGCAGGCCGGAGCCAGGGCGAGGGAAGGCCAGAGCCAGAGCGAGAGCAGGCTGGAGCCAAGGCGAGGGCAGGCCGGAGCCAGAGCGAGAGCAGGCTGGACCCAAGGAGAAGGCAGGCCAGAGCCAGAGTGATATTAGGCCGGAGCCAGGGCGAGGGCAGGCCGGAGTCATAGCGAGAGCAGGTCGGAGCCAAGGCCAGGGCAGGCCAGAGCCAGGGCAAGGACAGGCCAGAGCCATAGCAAGAGCAGTCTGGAGCCAAGGCAAGGGCAGGCCAGAGCCATAGCTATTGCCGGCCGTAGCCAGGGCGAGAGCAGGCCGGAGCCAGGGCGAGAGCCGGCCGGAGAAAGGACGAGGGCAGGCCAGAGCAATGGCGAGAGCAGGCCGGAGCCAAGGCGAGGGTAGGCCAGAGCCAGAGAAGGCCAGAGTCAGCGCGAGAGGAGGCCGGAGCCAAGGCAAGGGCATGCCAGAGCCAGAGCAGGCCGGATCCAGGCAAGGGCAGGCCAGAGTCAGAGCGAGAGGAGGCCGGAACCAAAGCGAGGGCATGCCAGAGCCAGAGCAAAAGCAGGCCAGAGCCAGAACGAGAGCAGCCCGGAGCCAGGGCGAGGGCAGGCCAGAGCCAGAGCGACAGCAGGCCGGAGCCAGGGCGAGGGTAGGCCAGAGCCAGAGCGAGAGCAGCCTGGAGCCAAGGCGAGGGCAGTCTGGAGCCAGTGCGAGAGCAGGCCGGACCCAAGGAGAAGGCAGGCCAGAGCCAGAGTGATATTAGGCCAGAGCCATGGCGAGGGCAGGCCGGAGCCAGGGCGAGAACAGGCCGGAGCCAGGGCGAGGCCAGGCCGGAGCCAGAGCGAGAGGAGGTCGGAGCCAGGGCGAAGGCAGGCCGAAGCCAGAGCGAGAGCAGGCCGGAGCCGAGGCAAGGGCAGGCCAGAGCCAGAGCAGGACGGAGCCTTGGCAAGGGCAGGCCGGAGCCAGGGCGAGAGCAGGTCGGAGCCAAGGCCAGGGCAGGCCAGAGCCAGGGCAAGTGCAAGCCAGAGCCATAGCAAAAGCAGTCTGGAGCCAAGGCAAGGGCAGGCCAGAGCCATAGCTATTGCCGGCCGGAGCCAGGGCGAGAGCAGGCCGGAGCCAGGGCGAGAGCAGGCCGGAGCCAGGACGAGGGCAGGCCGGAGGCAAGGCGAGGCTACGCAAGAGCCAGAGAAGGCCAGAGTCAGCGCGAGAGGAGGCCGGAGCCAAGGCAAGGGCATGCCAGAGCCAGAGCAGGCTGGATCCAGGCAAGGGCAGGCCAGAGTCAGAGCGAGAGGAGGCCGGATCCAAGGCGAGGGCATGCCAGAGCCAGAGCAAAAGCAGGCCAGAGCCAGAACGAGAGTAGTCCGGAGCCAGGGCGAGGGCAGGCCAGAGCCAGAGCAACAGCAGGCCGGAGCCAGGGCGAGGGAAGGCCAGAGCCAGAGCGAGAGCAGCCTGGAGACAAGGCGAGGGCAGGCCGGAGCCAGTGCGAGAGCAGGCGGGACCCAAGGAGAAGGCAGGCCAGAGCCAGAGTGATATTAGGCCGGAGACATGGCGAGAGCAGGCCGCAGCCAGGGCGAGGGCAGGCCGGAGCCATAGCGTGAGCTGGCCGGAGCCAGGGCGAGGGCAGGCCGGAGCCAGAGCGAGAGGAGGCTGGAGCCAGGGCGAAGGCAGGCCGAAGCCAGAGCGAGAGCAGGCCGGAGCCAAGGCGAGGGCAGGCCAGAGCCAGAGCAGGCCGGAGCCAGGGCGAGGGCAGGCCAGAGTCAGAGCGAGAGGAGGCCGGTGCCAAGGCGAGGGCATGCCAGAGCGATATCAGGCCAGAGCCAGAGAGAGAGCAGGCCGGAACCAGGGCGAAGGCTGGCCAGAGCCAGAGGAGAGCAGGCCAGAGCCAATGAGAAGGCATGCCTGAGCCAGAGCGAGAGCAGGCCAGATCCAAGACAAGAGCAGGCCAGAACCAGAGCGAGAGCTGGCCAGAGCCAGAGCGAAAGCAGTCAGTAGCCAAGGCAAGGGCAGGCCAGAGGCAGAGCCAGGACAGGACAGAGACAGAGCGAGAGCAAGCCGGAGCCAGAGCCAGAGCAGCTCGGATCCAAGTCCATTGCAGGCCAGAGCAAGAGCGAGAGCAGGTCGGAGCCAAGGCAAGGGCAGGCCAGAGCGAGGGCAGGCCGCATCCAAGGAGAAGGCAGGCCAGAACCAGAGTTATATTAGGCCGGAGCCAGGGCGAGGGCAGGCCGGAGCCATAGCGAGAGCAGGCCGGAGCCAGGGCGAGGGCAGGACGGAGCCAGAGCGAGAGGAGGCCGGGGCCAGGGCGAAGGCAGGCCAGAGCTAGAGCAGGCCGGAACCAGAGTGAGAGCAGGTCGGAGCCAGGGCGAGAGCAGGCCGGAGCCAGGGCGAGGGCAGGCCAGAGCCAGAGCGAGAGCAGGCTGCAGCCATGACGAGGACACGCCGGAGCCAAGGCGAAGGCATGCCTGAGCCAGAGCGATAGCAGGCCGGAGCCAAGGCGAGGGCAGGCCAGAGCGAGAGCAGGCCGGAGCCAAGACAAGGGGAGGCCAGAACCAGAGTGAGAGCAGGCCAGAGCCAGAGCGAGAGCAGTCAGTAGCCAAGGCAAGGGCAGGCCAGAGGCAGAGCCAGGACAGGACAGAGACAGAGAGAGAGCAAGCCGGAGCCAGAGCGAGAGCAGGTCGGAGCCAAGGCCAGGGCAGGCCAGAGCCAGAGCGAGAGCATGTCGGAGCCAATGTGAGGGCAGGCAAGAGCGAGGGCAGGCCGGAGCCAAGGCAAGGGCAGGCCAGAGCCATAGCGAGAGCAGGCCATATCTAGAGCGAGAGCGGGCCAGAGCGAGAGCAGTCCGTAGTCAAGGCAAGGGCAGGCAAGAGCCAGAGCTAGAGCAGGCTGAAACAAGGGCGAGGGCAGGCCAGAGCCAGAGTGAGAGCAGGTCGGAGCCAGGGCGAGAGCAGGCCGGAGCCAAGGCGAGGGCAGGCCAGAGCCAGAGCGAGAGCAGGCCGCAGCCATGACGAGGGTACGCCGGAGCTAGTGCGAGAGCAGGTCTGAGTAAAGGCGAGGGCATGCCAGAGCCAGAGAAGGCCGGAGCCAGGGCGAGGGCAGGTCAGAGTCAGAGCGCGAGGAGGCCGAAGCCAATGCGAAGGCATGCCAGAGATAGAGCGAGAGCTGGCCAGAGCCAGAGCGAGAGCTGGCCAGAGCCAGAGCGAGAGCTGGCCAGAGCCAGAGCGAGTGCAGGCAGTAGCCAGGGCGAGGGCAGTCCAGAGCCAGAGCGAGAGTATGCCAGAGCCGAGGCGGGGCAGGCCAGAGCCAGAGAAGGCCCGAGCCAAGGCAATGACAGGCCGGAACCAGGGTGAGAGCAGGCGGGAGCCAGGGCGAGGCCAGAGCCAGAGCGAGAGCAGGCCAGAGCCAAGGCGAAGGCAGTCCAGAGCCTGAGCGATAGCAAGCCGGAGCCAAGACGAGGGCAGGCCGGAGCCAGGGCGAGAGCAGGCCGGAGCCAAGGCGAGGGCAGGCCAGAGCCAGAGCATGCCGGAGCCAGGTCGAGGGCAGGCTAGATTCAGAGCGAGAGGAAGCCGGTGCCAAGGCGAGGGCATCCAAGAGTCAGAGCGAGAGGAGGCCGGAGCCAGGGCGAGGGCAGACCAGAGCCAGAGCGAGAGCAGGCCGCAGCAAGGGCGAAGGCAGGCCAGAGCCAGAGCGAGAGCATTCCGGAGCCAAGGCGAAGGTATGCCTGAGCCAGAGCGATAGCAGGCCGGAACCAAGGCGAGGGCAGGCCAGAGCGAAAGCAGGCCGGAGCCAAGACAAGGGCAGGCCAGAACCAGAGCGAGAGCAGGCCAGAGCCAGAGCGAGAGCAGTCAGTAGCCAAGGCAAGGGCAGGCCAGAGGCAGAGCCAGGACAGGACAGAGACAGAGAGAGAGCAAGCCGGAGCCAGAGCGAGAGTAGGTCGGAGCCAAGGCCAGGGCAGGCCAGAGCCAAAGCGAGAGCATGTCGGAGCCAATGTGAGGGCAGGCCAGTGCGAGGGCAGGCCGGAGCCAAGGCAAGGGCAGGCCAGAGCCATAGCGAGAGCAGGCCAGTGCCAGAGCGAAAGCTGTCTGGAGCCAAGGCAAGGGCAGGCCAGAGCCAAGGCTAGAGCCAGCCAAAGCCAGGGCGAGTGCAGGCTGGAGCCAGGACGATAGCATGCCAGAGCCATGGCGAGAGCAAGCCGGAGCCAAGGCGAGGGCAGGCACGAGCCAGAGCGAGAGCAGGCCGGAGCCAGGACGAGGGCAGGACGGAGCCAGGGCGAGAGCAGGTAAGAGCCACAGCGAGAAAAGGCCGGAGCCAAGGTGAGGGCAGGCCAGAGCCAAAGCGAAAGCAGGCCAGAGCCAGAGAGAAAGCAGTCCGGAGCCAAAGTGAGAGCAGGCTGGAGCCAGGGCGTGGGCAGGCATGTGCCAAGGCGAGAGCAGGCCGGATCAAAGGTGAGGGCAGGACAGAGCCAGAGCCAGGGCAGGCCAGAGCCAAAGCGAGAGCAGGCCGGAGCAAAGGCGAGGGCAGGCCAGAGCCAGAACGAGAGCAGGCCAGTGCCAGAGCGAGAGCAGTCCAGTGCCAGAGCGAGAGCAGTCTGGAGCCAAGGCAAGGGCAGGCTAGAGCCAGAGAGAGAGTATGCATGAGCCAGAGCGAGAGCAGGCCGGAGCCAAGGCGAGGGCAGGCAGGAGCCAAGGCGAAGGCAGGCCAGAACCAGAGCGAGAGTAGGCCAGATTCAAGACGAGGGCAGGCCGGTGCCAGAGCGAGAGCAGGCCGAAGCCAAGGTGAGAGCAGGACGGAGCCACGGCGAGGGTATGCCAGAGCTAGAGCCAGAGTAGGCCGGAGCCAAGGCGAGGGCAGGCCAGATTCAGAGTGAGAGAAGGCCGCAGCCAAGGCGAGGGCACACCAGAGCGAGGGCAGGCTAGAGACAGAGCGAGAGTAGTCCAGAGCCAAGTCAACGGCAGGCCAGAGCGAGAGCAGGCCAGAGCGAGATCGAGAGTAGGCTGGAGCCAGGGAGAGGGCAGTCCAGAGCCAGAGCAAGAGTAGTCCAGAGCCAAGGCAAGGGCAGGCCAGAGCGAGAGAAGGCCGTAGCCAAGGCAAGGGCAGGCCAGAACCAGGACAAGAGCAGGCCGGAGACAGGGTGAGGCCAGAGCGAGAGTAGGCCAGAGCCAGGGCGAGGGCAGCCCAGAGCCACAGAGAGAGCAGTCCGAAGCCAGGGCGAGGGCAGGACAGAGCCAGGGCGAGAGCAGGCCGGAGTCAAGGCGAGGGCAGGCCGGAGCCAGGGCGAGGGCAGTCCGTAGCTATAGCGAGAACAGGCCGGAGCCAGGGAGAGAGCAGGCCGGAGCCACGGCGAGGCTAGGCCAGAGCGAGAGCAGGCCATAGCCAGAGCGAGAGCATGCCAGAGCCAAGGCAAAGGCAGGCCTGAGCCAAGGCAAAGGCTGGCCAGAGCCAGAGCGAGAGCAGGCCGGAGCCAAGGCAAAGGCTGCAAAGGTTAAGAGCGAGAGCAGGTTGGAGCCAAGGCAAAGGTAGGCCAGAGCAAGAGCAGGCCAGAGACAAGGCAAGTGCAGCCCGGTGCCAGAGCGAGAGCAGGCTGGATCCAAGGCGACGGCAAGCCGAAACCAGAGCGAGAGAATGCCGGAGCCAGGGCGAGGGCAGGGCAGAGCAAGAGCAGGCCGGAGCCAGAGCAAGAGCAGGTCGGAGCCAAGGCGAGGGCAGGCCAGAGCCAGAGCGAGAGCAGTCCTGAGCCAAGGCGAGGGCATGCCAGAGTGAGAGCAGGCCAGAGCGAGAGAAGGCCGGAGCCAAGGCAAAGGCAGGCCAAAGCGAGGGGAGGCTGGATCCAAGGCGATATCAAGCCGAAATCAGAGCGAGAGAATGCCGGAGCCAGGGCTAGGGCAGGGCAGAGCGAGAGCAGACCGGAGCCAAAGCGAGGGCTTGCCGGAGCCAGAGCAAGCGAAGGCCGGAGCCAGGGCGAGGGCAGGCCGAAGCCAGAGTGAGAGCAGGCCGGATCCAGGGCGAGAGCGTGCCTGAGCCAAGGCGAGGGCAGGCCAGAGCAAGAGAGAGAGCAGGTCAGAGCCAGGAGGAGGGCAGGCCAGAGCCAGAGCAGGCCGGAGCCAGGGCGAGGGCAGGCCAGAGCCAGAGCGAGGGCAGGCCAGAGCCAGAGCGTGAGCAGACCAGATCCAGAGCGAGAGCAGGCCAGAGCGAGAGCAGTCCGTAGCCAAGGCAAGGGCAGGCAAGAGCTACAGCAGGCTGAAACCAGGGTGAGGGCAGGCCAGAGCCAGAGTGAGAACAGGTCGGAGCCATGGCGAGAGCAGGCCGGAGCCAAGGCGAGGGCATGCCAGAGCCAGAGCGAGAGCAGGCCGCAGCCATGACGAGGGCACGCCGGAGCCAGGGCGAGAGCAAGTCAGAGTCAGAGCGCGAGGAGGCCGAAGACAAGGCGAAGGCAGGCCAGAGCAAGAGCGAGAGCAGGCCAGAGCCAGAGCAGGCCAGAGCAAGAGCAGGTCAGAGCCAGAACGAGTGCAGGCAGGAGCCAGGGCGAGGGCAGTCCAGAGCCAGAGTGAGAGTATGCCAGAGCCGAGGCAGGGGCAGGCCAGAGCCAGAGCGAGAGAAGGCCCGAGCCAAGGCAATTTCAGGCCGGAACCAGGGTGAGAGAAGGCCGGAGCCAGGGCGAGGCCAGAGCCAGAGCGAGAGCAGCCCGGAGCAAAGGCGAAGTCAGGCCAAAGCCTGAGCGATTGCAGGCCGGAGCCAGGACGAGGACAGGCCGGAGCCAAGGCGAGGGCAGGCCAGAGCCAGAGCAGGCCGGAGCCAGGGCAAAGGCATCCAAGAGTCAGAGCGAGAGGAGGCCGGAGCCAGGGCGAGGGCAGGCCAGAGCCAGAGCGAGAGGAGGTCGGTGCCAAGGCGAAGGCAGGCCAGAGCCAGAGGGAGAGCATTCCAGAGGCAAGGCGAAGGCATGCCTGTGCCAGAGCAATAGCAGGCCGGAGCCAAGGCAAGGGCAGGCCAGAGCGAGAGCAGACCGGAGTCAAGACAAGGGCAGGCCAGGACCAGAGCGAGAGCAGGGAAGAGCCAGAGAGAGAGCAGTCAGTAGCCAAGGCAAGGGCAGGCCAGAGGCAGAGCCAGGACAGGACAGAGACAGAGAGAGAGCAAGCCGAAGCCAGAGCGAGAGCAGGTCGGAGCAAAGGCCAGGGCAGGCCAGAGCCAGAGCGAGTGCATGTCGGAGCCAATGTGAGGGCAGGCCAGAGCGAGGGCAGGCCGGAGCCAAGGCAAGGGCAGGCTAGAGCCATAGCGAGAGCAGGCCAGATCCAGAGCGAGAGCAGGCCAGAGCGAGAGCAGTCCGTAGCCAAGGCAAGAGCAGGCATGAGCCAGAGCTAGAGCAGGCTGAAACCAGGGCGAGGGCAGGCCAGAGCCAGAGTGAGAGCAGGTCGGAGCCAGGGCGAGAGCAGGCCGTTGCCAAGGCGAAGGCAGGCCAGAGCCAGAGCGAGAGCAGGCCGCAGTCATGACGAGGGCACGCCGGAGCCAGGGGGAGAGCCGGCCGGAGTAAAGGCGAGGGCATGCCAGAGACAGAGAAGGCCGGAGCCAGGGCGAGGGCAGGTCAGAGTCAGAGCGCGAGGAGGCCAAAGCCAAGGCGATGGCATGCCAGAGATAGAGAGAGAGCAGGCCTGAGCCAGAGCGAGAGCAGGCCAGAGCAGGCCAGAGCAAGAGCAGGTCAGAGCCAGAACGAGTGAAGGCAGGAGCCAGGGTGAGGGCAGTCCAGAGCCAGAGCGAGAGTATGCCAGAGCCGAGGCGGGGGGAGGCCAGAGCCAAAGCGAGAGAAGGCCCGAGCCAAGGCAATGTCAGGCCGGAACCAGGGTCAGAGCAGGCCGGAGCCAGGGCGAGGCCAGAGCCAAAGCGAGAGCAGGCCGGAGCAAAGGCGAAGGCAGGCCAGAGCTTGAGCGATAGCAGGCTGGAACCAAGGCGAGGGCAGGCCAGAGCCAGAGCATGCCGGAGCCAGGGCGAGGGCAACCAAGAGTCAGAGCGAGAGGAGGCCGGAGCCAGGGCGAGGGCAGGCCAGAGTCAGAGCGAGAGGAGGCCGGTGCCAAGGCGAGGGCATTCAAGAGTCTGAGCGAGAGGAGGCCGGAGCCACAGCGTGAGCAGGCCGCAGCAAGGGCGAAGGCAGGCCAGAGCCAGAGCGAGAGCATTCCGGAGCCAAGGCGAAGGCATGCCTGAGCCAGAGCGATAGCAGGCCGGAGCCAAGGCGAGGGCAGGCCAGAGCGAGAGCAGGCTGGAGAGAAGACAGGGGCAGGCCAGAACCAGAGCGAGAACAGGCCAGAGCCAGAGCGAGAGCAGTCAGTAGCCAAGGCAAGGACAGGCCAGAGGCAGAGCCAGGACATGACAGAGACAGAGAGAGAGCAAGCCGAAGCCAGAGCAAGAGCAGGTCGGAGCCAAGGCCAGGGCAGGCCAGAGCCAGAGCAAGAGCATGTCGGAGCCAATGTGAGGGCAGGCCAGTGCGAGGGCAGGCCGGAACCAAGGCAAGGGCAGACTAGAGCCATAGCGAGAGCAGGCCAGTGCCAGAGCAAAAGCTTTCTGGAGCCAAGGCAAGGGCAGGCCAGAGCCAAGGCTAGAGCCGGCCGAAGCCAGGGCGAGTGCAGGCCGGAGCCAGAGCAGGCCAGAGCAAGAGCAGGTCAGAGCCAGAACGAGTGAAGGCAGGAGCCAGGGCGAGGGCAGTCCAGAGCCAGACCGAGAGTATGCCAGAGCCGAGGCGGGGGCAGGCCAGAGCCAGAGCGAGAGAAGGCCCGAGCCAAGGCAATGTCAGGCCGGAACCAGGGTCAGAGCAGGCCGGAGCCAGGGCGAGGCCAGAGCCAAAGCGAGAGCAGGCCGGAGCAAAGGCGAAGGCAGGCCAGAGCTTGAGCGATAGCAGGCCGGAGGCAAGGCGAGGGCAGGCCAGAGCCAGAGCATGCCGGAGCCAGGGCGAGGGCAACCAAGAGTCAGAGCGAGAGGAGGCCGGAGCCAGGGCGAGGGCAGGCCAGAGTCAGAGCGAGAGGAGGCCGGTGCCAAGGCGAGTGCATCAAAGAGTCTGAGCGAGAGGAGGCCGAAGCCAGGGCGAGGTCAGGCCAGAGCCACAGCGAGAGCAGGCCGCAGCAAGGGAGAAGGCAGGCCAGAGCCAGAGCGAGAGCATTCCGGAGCCAAGGCGAAGGCATGCCTGAGCCAGAGCGATAGCAGGCCGGAGCCAAGGCGAGGGCAGGCCAGAGCGAGAGCAGGCTGGAGCCAAGACAGGGGCAGGCCAGAACCAGAGCGAGAGCAGGCCAGAGCCAAAGCGAGAGCAGTCAGTAGCCAAGGCAAGGGCAGGCCAAAGGCAGAGCCAGGACAGGACAGAGACAGAGAGAGAGCAAGCCGGAGCCAGAGCGAGAGCAGGTCGGAGCCAAGGCCAGGCCAGGCCAGAGCCAGAGCAAGAGCATGTCGGAGCCAATGTGTGGGCAGGCCAGTGCGAGGGCAGGCCGGAACCAAGGCAAGGGCAGGCTAGAGCCATAGCGAGAGCAGGCCAGTGCCAGAGCAAAAGCTTTCTGGAGCCAAGGCAAGGGCAGGCCAGAGCCACGGCTAGAGCCAGCCGAAGCCAGGGCGAGTGCAGGCCGGAGACAGGATGAGAGCAAGCCAGAGCCAAGGCGAGGGCAGGCAAGAGCCAGAGCGAGAGCAGGCCGGAGCCAGGACGAGGGCAGGACGGAACCACGGCGAGAGCAGGTAAGAGCCACAGCGAGAAAAGGCGGAGCCAAGGCGAGGGCAGGCCAGAGCCAAAGCGAAAGCAGGCGAGAGCCAGAGAGAGAGCAGGCCGGAGCCAAAGTGAGAGCAGGCAGGAGCTAGGGCATGGGCAGGCATGTGCCAAGGCGAGAGCAGGCCGGATCCAAGGTGAGGGCAGGACAGAGGCAGAGCCAGGGCAGGCCAGAGCCAGAGCGAGAGCAGGCCGGAGCAAAGGCGAGGGCAGGCCAGAGCCAGAGCGAGAGCAGGCCGGAGCAAAGGCGAGGGCAGGCCAGAGCCAGAACGAGAGCAGGCCAGTGCCAGAGCGAGAGCAGTCCAGTGCCAGAGCGAGAGCAGTCTGGAGCCAAAGCAAGGGCAGGCTAGAGCCAGAGAGAGAGTATGCATGAGCCAGAGCGAGAGCAGGCCGGAGCCAAGGCGAAGGCAGGCCTGAACCAGAGCGAGAGTAGGCCAGAATCAAGACGAGGGCAGGCCGGAGCCAGAGCGAGAGCAGGCCGGAGCCAAGGTGAGAGCAGGACGCAGCCACGGCGAGGGTATGCCAGAGCTAGAGCCAGAGTAGGCCGGAGCCAAGGCGAGGGCAGACCAGATTCAGAGTGAGAAAAGGCCGCAGCCAAGGCGATGGCACGCCAGAGCGAGAGCAGGCCAGAGCCAGAGCGAGGGCAGGCCAGAGCCAGAGCGAGAGTAGTCCAGAGCCATGGCAAGGGCAGGCCAGAGCGAGAGAATGCCGGAGCCAAGGCAAGGGGATGCCTTAACCAGGGCAAGAGCAGGCCGGAGACAGGGCGAGAGCAGGCTGGATCCAAGGCGACGGCAAGCCGAAACCAGAACGAGAGCGTGCCGGAGCCGGGGCGAGGGCAGGGCAGAGCGAGAGCAGGTTGGAGCCAAGGCGAGAGCAGGCCAGAGCCAGAGCGAGAGTAGTCCGGAGCCAAGGCAAGGGCAGGCCAGAGTGAGAGCAGGCCAGAGTGAGAGCAGGCCGGAGCCAAGGCAAAGGCAGAACAGAGGGAGAGCAGGATGGATCAAGGCGACGGCAAGCCGAAACCAGAGTGAGAGAATGCTGGAGCAAGGGCGAGGGCAGGGCAGAGCTAGAGCAGGCCGGAGCCAAAGCGAGGGCTTGCCGGAGCCAGAGCAAGGGAAGGCCGGAGCAAGGGCGAGGGCAGGCCGAAGCCAGAGCGAGAGCAGGCCGGAGCCAAGGCGAGGGCAGGCCAGACCCAGAGCGAGAGCAGACTGCAGCCATGATGAGGGCATGCCGGAGCTAGCGCGAGAGCAGGCCGGAGCCAAGGCGAGGGCATGCCAGAGCGAGAGCAGGCCGGAGCCAAGACAAGGGCAGGCCAGAACCAGAGCGAGAGCAGGCCAGAGCCAGAGCGAGAGCCATCAGTAGCCAAGGCAATGGCAGGCCAGAGGCAGAGCCAGGACAGGACAGAGACAGAGAGAGAGCAAGCCGGAACCAGAGCGAGAGCAGGTCGGAGCCAAGGCCAGGGCAGGCCAGAGCCAGAGTGAGAGCAGGTCGGAGCCAAGGTGAGCCCAGGCCAGAGCGAGGGTAGGCCGGAGCCTAGGCTAGGGCAGGCATGAGCCATAGCGAGAGCAGGCCAGTGCCATAGCAAAAGCTGTCTGGAGCCAAGGCAAGGGCAGGCAAGAGCCAAGGCTAGAGCCGGCCGAAGCCAGGGCGAGTGCAGCCTGGAGCAAGGGCGAGGGCAGGGCCGAGCGAGAGCAGGCCGGAGCCAGAGCAAGGGAACGCCGGAGCAAGGGCGAGGGCAGGCCGAAGCCAGAGCGAGAGCAGGCCGGAGCCAGGGCGAGAGCAGGCCGGAGCCAAGGCGACGGAAGGCCAGACCCAGAGCGAGAGCAGGCCGGAGCCAAGACAAGGGCAGGCCAGAACCAGAGCGAGAGCAGGCCAGAGCGAGAGCAGTCAGTAGCCAAGGCAAGGGCAGGCCAGAGGCAGATCCAGGACAGGACAGAGACAGAGAGAGAGCAAGCCGGAGCCAGAGCGAGAGCAGGCCGGAGCCAAGGCCAGGGCAGGCCAGAGCGAGAGCAGGTCGGAGCCAAGGTGAAGGCAGGCCTGAGCGAGGGCAGGCCGTAGCCTAGGCTAGGGCAGGCTAGGGAAGGCCAGAGCCATAGCGACAGCAGGCCAGTGCCATAGCAAAAGCTGTCTGGAGCCAAGGCAAGGGCAGGCAAGAGCCAGAGATAGAGCCGGCCGAAGCCAGGGCGAGTGCAGGCCGGAGCCAGGGCGAGAGCAGGCCAGAGCCAGGGCGAGAGCAAGCCGGAGCCAAGGCGAGGGCAGGCAAGAGCCAGAGCAAGAGCAGGCCGGAGCCAGGACGAGGGCAGGACGGAGCCAGGGAGAGAGCAGGTAAGAGCCAGGGCGAGAAAAGGCTGAAGCCAAGTCGAGGGCAGGCCAGAGCCAAAGGGAAAGCAGGCCAGAGCCAGAGCGAGAGCAGGCCGGAGCCAAAGCGAGAGCAGGCAGGAGCCAAGGCGTGGGCAGGCATGTGCCATGGCTAGAGCAGGCCGGATCCAAGGTGAGGCCAGGACAGAGGCAGAGCCAGGACAGGCCAGAGCCAGAACCAGAGCAGGCCAGTGCCAGAGCGACAGCAGGCCAGTGCCAGAGCGAGAGCAGTCTGAAGCCAAGGAAAGGGCACGCTAGAGCCAGAGAGAGAGTATGCATGAGCCAGAGCGAGAGCAGGCCGGAGCCAAGGCGAAGGCAGGCCAGAACCAGAGCGAGAGTAGGCCAGAGTCAAGACGAGGGCAGGCCGGAGCCAGAGCGAGAGCAGGCCGGAGCCAATGTGAGAGCAGGACGGAGCCACGGCGAGGGTATGCCAGAGCTAGAGCCAGAGTAGGCCGGAGCCAAGGCGAGGGCAGGCCAGATTCAGAGTGAGAGAAGGCCGCAGCCAAGGCGATGGCACGCCAGAGCGAGAGCAGGCCAGAGCCAGAGCGAGAGCAGGCCGGAGCCAGGGAGAGGGCAGGCCAGAGCCAGAGCGATTGAAGTCCAGATCCAAGGCAAGGGCAGGCCAGAGCGAGAGAAGGCCGGAGCCAAGGCAAGGGCATGCCGGAACCAGGGCAAGAGCAGACCGGAGACAGGTCGAGAGCAGGCCAGAGCCAGAAGGAGGGCAGGCCAGAGCCAGAGCAGGCCAGAGCCAGGGCGAGGGCAGGAAAGAGCCAGAGTGAGGGCAGGCCAGAGCCAGAGCGTGAGCAGGCCAGAGCGAGAGCAGTCCAGAGCGAGAGCAGGCCAGAGCCAGAGCAGGCCAGAGCCAGAACGAGTGCAGGCAGGAGCCAGGGCGAGGGCAGGCCAGAGCGAGAGTATGCCCGAGCCGAGGCGGGGGCAGGCCAGAGCCAGAACGAAAGAAGGCCGGAGGCAAGGCAAGGTCAGGCCGGAACCATGGCGAGAGCAGGCCGGAGCGAGGGCGAGGCCAGAGCCAGAGCGAGAGCATGCCAGAGCGAGAGTTGACCGGAGCCAGGGCGAGAGCAGGCCAGAGCCAGAGAGAGAGCAGACCGGAGCCAGGGCGAGAGTAGGCCGGAGCCAAGGCGAGGGCAGGCCAGAGCCAGATCGAGAGCAGGCCGGAGCCAGGGCGAGGGCAGGCCAGAGCCAAAGCGTGGGCAGGCCAGAGCCAGAGCGAGAGCAGGCCAGAGCGAGAGCAGTCCATAGCCAAGGCAAGGGCAGGCAAGAGCCAGAGCTAGAGCAAGCTGAAACCAGGGCAAGGGCAGGCAGAGCCGGAGCCAGAGCAGGTCGGAGCCAGGGCGAGAGGAGGCCGGAGCCAAGGCGAGGGCAGGCCAGAGTCAGAGCGAGAGCAGGCCGCAGCCATGACGAGGGCAGGCCGGAGCCAGCGCGAGAGCAGGCCGGAGCCAAGGCGAGGGCATGCCAGAGCCAGAGAAGGCCGGAGCCATGGCGAGGGCAGGTCACAGTCAGAGCGCGAGGAGGCTGGAGCCAAGGCGAAGGCATGCCAGAGATAGAGCCAGAGCCAGAGCAGGCCAGTGCAAGAGCATGTCAGAGTCAGAACGAGTGCAGGCAGGAGCCAGGGCGAGGGCAGGCCTGACTCAGAGCGAGAGAAGGCCGGAGCCAAGGCAAGGTCAGGCCGGAACCAGGGCGAGAGCAGGCTGGAGCCAGGGCGAGGCCAGAGCCAGAGCGAGAACAGGCCAGAGCAAGAGCAAGAGCAGGACGGAGCCAAGGCGAGGGCAAGCCCGATCCCGAGCCAGGGCGAAGGCAGTATGGAGCTAGAACGAGAGCAGGCAGGAGCCAAGGCTAGAGCAGGCCGAATGCAAGGCGAGAGCAGGCCAGAGGCAGAGCCAGGGTAGGCCAGAGCGAGAGCAGGCAAGAGGCAAGGCAAGGGCAGGACAGAGCAAGAGCAAGCCAGAGCCAGAGCGCGAGCCGCCCGGAGCCAAGGCGAAGGCAGGCCAGTGCCACAGGGAGCGCAGGCCAGAGCCAGAGCAAGAGCTGGCTGGTAGCCAAAGCAAAGGCAGGCCTGAGCTAGAGCGAGAGAAGGCCGTAGCCATGGCAAAGGCAGGCCAGAGCGAGAGCTGCCCCGAGCCAAGGCGAGGGCAGGCCGAAACCAGAGCGAGAGAATGCCGGAGCCAGGGTGAGGGCAAGCCAGAACGAGAGCAGGCCTGAGACAGGGCGAGGGCAGACCGGAGCCAGAACGAGAGCAGGCCGGAGCCAGAGCGAGAGCAGTTTGGAGCCAAAGCGAGGGCAGGCCAGAGCCAGAGTGAGAGCAGGTCTGAGCTAGGGCGAGGGAAGGCCGGAGCCAGAGCGAGAGCAGGATGGAGCCAGGGCGAGTGCAGGCCGGAGCCAGGGCGAGGGCAGGCCAGAGCCAGGGCGAGGGAAGGCCAGTACCAGAGAGAGAGAAGGCCGGAGTCAGGGCGAGTGCAGGCCAGAGCCAGAGCGAGAGAAGTTCGGAGCCAGGGCGAGAGGAGGACAGAGCAAAGACGAGGTCAGGCCGGAGCCCGAGCTATGGCATAGCGGAGCCAGGGCGAGGACAGTACGGAGCTAGAGCGAGAGCAGGCCGGAGACAAGGCGAGGGCAAGCCAGGGGCAGAGCCAGGGTAGGCCAGAGTAAGAGCAGGCTAGAGCGAGAGCAGACCGGAGCCAAGGCAAAGGCAGGCCAGAGCCAGAGCAGGCAGGAGCCAAGGCAAAGGAAGCCAGAGTAAGAGCGAGAGCAGGCCGGAGCCAAGGCAAAGGCAGAACAGAGCCAGAGCGAGAGCAGGCCGGAGCCAAGGCGAGGGCAGGCCAGAGCCAGAGCGATAGCAGACCGGATCCAAGGCGACGACAGGCCGAAACAAGGGCGAGAGAATGCCGGAACCAGGGCGAGGGCAGGCCAGAGCGAGAGCAGGCAGAAGACAGGGCGAGGGCAGGCCAGAGCCAGAGCGAGAGCAGGCCGGAGCCAGAGCGAGAGCAGGACGGAGCAAAGACGAGGGCTGGCCGGAGGCAGAATGAGAGTAGGCCGGAACCAGGGCGAGGGAAGGCCGGAGCCAAAGCGAGATCAGTATAGAGCCAGAGCGAGGGCAGGCCGGAGCCAGTTAGTGGGCAGGCCGGAGCCAAGGCGTGGGCAGGCCGTAGCCAGGGCGAGAGCAGGCCGGAGCCATGGCGAGGGCAGGCTGGAGCCAGAGCAGGAGCTGGCCGGAGCGAAGGTGAGGGCTGGCCGGAGCCAGTGTTAGGGCAGGCCGGAGCCAGGGCGAGAGAAGGCCAGAGGCAGAGCGAGAGCAGGCCGGAGCCAGGACGACGGAAGGCCAGGGCCAGGGCGAGAGCAGGCCAGAGCCAGCGCAAGAGCAGTCAAGGACCAGAACCAGAGGAGGCAAAAGCCAGGGCAAGGGCAGGCCAGAGCCAAAGCAGGCCGCAGCCAGGGCGAGGGCAGGCCAGAGCCAGAGCTAGAGAAGGACAGAGCCAAGACTAGGGCAGACGAGAGCCAGAGCGAAAGAAGGTCGGAGCCAAGGAGAGGGTAGGCAAGAGCCAGAGCAGTCCGGAGCCGAGGCAAGGGCAGGCCAGATCCAGAGCGAGAGCAGGTGGGAGCCAGAGCGATAGCAGGCAAGAGCCAGGATGAGGCCAACCAGTGCCAAGGCGAATGCAGGCCGGAGCCAAGGCGAGGGCAGACCAGAGGCAGAGCCAGGGCAGGCCAGATGCAGAGCGAGAGCAGGCTGGAGCCAAAGCAAGGGCAGGCCAGAGCCAGAGCGAGAGCAGGCCAGTGACAGAGTGAGAGCAGTCCGTAGCCAAGGCAAGGGCAATCCAGAGCCAGATAAAGAGTAGGCCTGAGCCAGAGCGAGAGCTGGCTGGAGCCAAGGCGAAGGCAGGCCAGATCCAGAATGAGAGCAGGCCGGAGTCAGGAAGAGAGCAGGCCAGAGCCAAAGCTAGAGCAGGCTGGAACCAGGGCGAGGGCAGGCCAGAGTCAGAGCGAGAGCAGGTCGGAGCCAGGGCAGGCCGGAGCCAAGGCAAGGGCAGGCCAGAGCCAGAGCGAGAGCAGGCCGCAGCCATGACGAGGGCAGGCCGGAGCCAAGGTGATAGCAGGCCGGAGCCAAGGTGAGGGAATGCCAGAACCTGAGAAGGCCGGTGCCAGGACGAGGGCAGGTCAGAGTCAGAGCGCGAGGAGGCCGGAGCCAAGGCGAAGGCATGCCAGAGATAGAGCGAGAGCAGGCCAGAGCGAGAGCCGGCCAGAGCGAGAGCCGCCCAGAGCCAAGGCGATGGCAGGCCAGAGCCAGAAGGAGCGCAGGCCAGAGCCAGAGCAATAGCTGGCCGGAGCCAAAGCAAAGGCAGGCCGGAGCTAGAGTGAGAGAAGGCCGTAGCCATGGCAAAGGCAGGCCAGAGCCAGAGCGAGAGCAGCCCGGAGCCAGGGCGAGTGCAGGCCGAAACCAGAGCAAGAGAATGCCGGAGCCAGGGCGAGGGCAGGCCAGAGCAAGAGCAGGCCTGAGACAGGGCGAGGGCAGACCGGAGCCAGAACGAGAGCAGGCCGGAGCCAGAGCAAAGGCAGGTCGGAGCTAGGGTGAGGGCAGGCCGGAGCCAGAGCGAGAGCAGGATGGAGCCAGGGCGAGTTCAGGCCGGAGCCAGGGCGAGGGCAGGCCAGAGCCAGGGCGAGGGAAGTCCAGTACCAGAGAGAGAGAAGGTCGGAGCCAGGGAGAGAGGAGGACAGAGCCAAGGCGAGGTCAGGCCGGAGCCCGAGCTATGGCATAGTGGAGCCAGGGCGAGGGCAGTACGGAGCCAGAGCGAGAGCAGGCCGGAGACAAGGCAAGGGCAAGCCAGGGGCAGAGCCAGGGTCATGCCAGAGTAAGAGCAGGCCAGAGCGAGAGCAGGCCGGAGCCAAGGCAAGGACAGGCCACAGCCAGAGCGAGTGCAGGCCAGAGCGAGAGCCGGCCAGAGCCAAGGCGAAGGCTGGCCAGAGCCAGAGCAGGCAGGAGCCAAGGCAAAGGAAGCCAGAGTAAGAGCGAGAGCAGGCCGGAGCCAAGGCAAAGGCAGGCCAGTGCCAGAGCCAGAGCAGTCCGGAGCCAAGGCGAGGGCAGGCCAGAGCCAGAGCGAGAGCAGACCGGATCCAAGGTGACGGCAGGCCGAAACCAGGGCGAGAGAATGCCGGAACCAGGGCGAGGGCAGGCCAGAGCGAGAGCAAGCCGAAGACAGGGCGAGGGCAGGCCTGAGCCAGAGCGAGAGCAGGCCGGAGCCAGAGTGAGAGCAGACCGGCGCAAAGACGAGGGCATGCCGGAGGCAGAGTGAGAGTAGGCCGGAGGCAGGGCGAGGGAAGGCCGGAGCCAAAGCGAGATCAGTATAGCGCCAGAGCGAGGTCAGGCTGGAGCCAGTTAGAGGGCTGGCCGTAGCCAGGGCGAGAGCAGGCCAGAGCCAGCGCGAGAGCAGGCAAGGACTAGAGCCAGAGCAGGCCAGAGCCAGAGCGAGAGCAGGCCAGAGCCAGAGCAGGCCGGAGCCAGGGCGAGGGCAGGCCAGAGCCAGCGCGAGAGCAGGCAAGGACTAGAGCCAGAGCAGGCCAGAACCAGAGCGAGAGCAGGCCAGAGCCAGAGCAGGCCGCAGCCAGGGCGAGGGCAGGCCAGAGCCAGAGCGAGAGTTGGCCAGAGCCAAGAATAGGGCAGGCGAGAGCCAGAGCGAAAGAAGGTCGGAGCCAAGGAGAGGGCAGGCAAGAGCCAGAGCGAGAGCAGGCCGGAGCCGAGGCAAGGGCAGTCCAGAGGCAGAGCGAGAGCAGGTCGGAGCCAGAGCGATAGCAGGCAGGAGCCAGGACGAGGCCAACCGGTGCCAAGGCGAATGCAGGCTGGAGCCAAGGCTAGGGCAGGCCAGAGGCAGAGCCAGGGCAGGCCAGATCCAGAGCAAGAGCAGGCTGGAGCCAAAGCGAGGGCAGGCCAGAGCCAGAGCGAGAGCAGGCAGGAGCCAAGTTGAGGGCAGGCCAGAGCCACAACGAGAGCAGGCCAGTGCCAGAGCGAGAGCAGGCCAGTGACAGAGCGAGAGCAGTCCGTAGCCAAGGCAAGGGCAGGCCAGAGCCAGAGTGAGAGCAGGCCGGAGTCAGGAAGAGAGTAGGCCTGAGCCAGAGCGAGAGCTGGCTGGAGCCAGGGCGAGGGCAGGCCAGAGCCAGAGCAAGAGCAGGCCATAGGCAAGGCGAGAGCAGGCCAGAGACACAGCGAGAGCAGGCCGTAGGCAGAGCAAGGGCAGCCCGGAGGCAAAGCGAGAGTAGGCCAGAGCCAAGACAAGGGCAGGCAAGAGCCAGAGCAAGAGAAGTACGGAGCCAAGGCAAGGGCATGCCGGAACCAGGGAGAGAGCAGGACGGGGCTAGGGCGAGAGCAGCCCGGAGCCAAGGCGTGAACAGGCCGGAGCCAAGGCGAGAACAGGCCGGATCCAGATCGAGAGAACGCCACAGCCAGGGTGAGGGCAGGCCTGATCCAGAGCGAGAGCAGGCCAGTGCCAGTGAAAGGGCAGGCCGGAGCCAGAGTGAGAGCGAGCCAGAGCGAGAGCAGGCCGGAGTCTGGGCGAGAGCAGGCCAGTGCGAGAGCAGGCAAAGCCATGGCGAGGGCAGGTAGGAGCCAAGGCTAGGGCAGGCCAGAGCCAGAGAGAGAGCAGGCCGGAGCAAGGGCGAGAGTTGGCCAGAGCCAAGGCAAGGGCAGGCCAGAGCCAGAGAGAGAGAAAGCCAGAGCCAAGGCGAGGGCAGTCCGGAACAAGTGCGAGAGAAGGCCAGAGCCAAGGCAAGAGCAGGCCGGAGCCAAAGAGAGAGCAAGCCGGAGGCAGGGCGAGAGCAGGCCAGAGCCAAAGCAATGGCAGGCCAGAGCAAGAGCAGGCTGGAGCCAAGCGAGGGAAGGCAAGAGCCAAAGCGGGAGCAGTCCAGAGCCAAGGCGAGGGCAGGCCAGAGCCAGAGCGAGAGCAAGCCAGAGCAAAGGCAACGGCAGGACAGAGCCACAGCGAGGGTATGTCGGAGCCATTGCGAGGGCAGGCCGGAGCCAAAGCAAGAGCAGACCGGAGCCACGGCGAGGGCAGTCTGGAGCCAGATCGAGAGCAGGCTGGAGCCAAGGCGAGGGCAGGCCGAAGCCAGTGCTAGGGCAGGCCGGAGTAAGAACGAGAGCAGGCCGGATTCAAGTCGAGAGCAGGCCGGACCAAGGGCGAGAACAGGCAGGAGCCAAGGCAAGAGCAGGCCGGAGCCAAGGCGAGGGCAGGCCAGAAGCAGAGCCTGGGCAGGCCAGAGCCAGAGCGAGAGCAGGCCGGAGCTAAGGCGGGGGCAGGCCAGAGCGAGAGAGAGAGAGCAGGTCGGAGCCAAGGCAAGGGCAGGCAAGAGCGAGAGAGAGAGAGCAGGTCGGAGCCAGGGCGAGAGCAGGCCAAAGCCAGCGAGAGAGCAGGCCAGAGCTAGAGCCAGAGCAGGCCGGAGCCAGGGCAAGGGCAGACCAGAGTCAGAGCGAGAGCAGGCCGGAGCCAAGGTGAAGGCAGGCCAGAGCCAGAGCGAGCGCAGGCCAGAGCCAGAGCGAGAGCAGGCTAGTCAGTGCCTGAGCGAGAGCAGTCTGGAGCCAAGGCAAGGGCAGGCCGGACCCAGAGAGAGAGTAGGCCTGAGCCAGAGCGAGAGCAGGTTGTTGCCAAGGCGAGGGCAGGCCAGAGGCAGAGCCAGGTCAGGCCAGAGCCAGAAAGAGAGCAGGCCTGTGGCAAAGCGAGAGCTTTCCGGAGCCAAGGCAAGAGCAGGCCAGAGCCAGAGAGAGAGTAGGCCTGAGCCAGAGCGAGAGCTGGCTGTAGCCAAGGCGAAGGCAGGCCAGAACGAGAATGAGAGCAGGCCGGAGTCAGGACGAGAGCAGGCAAGAGCCAGAGCAAGAGCAGGCTGGAGCCAAGGCGAGGGCAGGCCAGAAGCAGAGCCTGGGCAGGCCAGAGCCTGAGCGAGAGCAATCCGGAGCTAAGGCGGGGGCAGGCCAGAGCAAGAGAGAGAGAGCAGGTCGGAGCCAAGGCAAGGGCAGGCAAGAGCGAGAGAGAGAGAGCAGGTCGGAGCAAGGTTGAGATCAGGCCAGAGCCAGCGCGAGAGCAGGCCAGAGCTAGAGCCAGAGCAGGCTGGAGCCAGGGGAGAGCTTTCCGGAGCCAAGGCAAGGGCAGGCCAGAGCCAGAGAGAGAGTAGGCCTGAGCCAGAGCGAGAGCTGGCTGGAGCCAATGCGAAGGCAGGCCAGAACCAGAGTGAGAGCAGGCCGGAGTCAGGACGAGAGCAGGCAAGAGCCAGAGCAAGAGCAGGCTGGAGCCAAGGCGAGGGCTGGCCGGAGCCAGGGCAAGAGCAGGCCGGAGACAGGGCGAGAGCAGGCAAGAGCGAGAACAGGCCGGAGCCAAGGCTAGAGCAGGCCGGAGCCAAGGTGAGGGCAGGCCACAACCAGCATGTTAGCAGGCCGGAGCATGGGCGAGAGAAGGCCGGAGACAAGTCGAGAGCATGCCAGAGCCAGAGCGAGAGCAGGCCGGTGCCTGGGCGAGGCCAGGCCCGAGCTAGAGTCAGAGCAGGCCGGAGCCAAGGCGAGGGCAGGCAAGAGCATGTACGAGGGGAGGCCAGAGCCAGAGCGAGCTCGGGCAGGCTAGAGTCAGAGGAATAGCAGGCTGGAGCCAAGGCGAGGGCAGGCCAGAGCCAGAGCGAGAGCAGGCCGGAGCCAAGGCGAGAGCAGGCCAGAGACACAGCGAGAGCAGGCCGGAGCCAGAGCAAGGGCAGGCCAGAGGCAAAGTGAGAGTAGGCCAGAGCCAAGACAAGGGCAGGCAAGAGCCAGAGCAAGAGAAGTCCGGAGCAAAGGCAAGGGCAGGCCGGAACCAGGGCGAGAGCGGGACGGGGCCAGGGCGAGAGCAGGCCTGAGCCAAGGTGAGAACAGGCCGGAGCCAAGGCGAGAACAGGCCGGATTCAGAGCGAGAGCACGCCAGAGCCATGGCGAGGGCAGGCCAGATCCAGAGCGAGAGCAGGCCGGTGACAGTGCAAGGGCTGGCCGGAGCCAGAGCGATGGCAGGCCGGAGCCAGAGTGAGAGCTAGCCAGAGCGAGAGCAGGCCGGAGCCTGGGCCAGAGCAGGCCAGAGCGAGATCAGACAGAGCCATGGCGAAGGCAGGCAGGAGCCAATGCGAGGGCAGGCCAGAGCCAGAGCGAGAGCAGGCCGGAGCCAGGGCGAGAGTTGGTCAGAGCCAAGGCAAGGGCAGGCCAGAGCCAGAGAGAGAGAAAGCCAGAGCCAAGGCGAGAGCAGGCCGGAACAAGTGCGAGAGAAGGCCAGAGCCAAGGCAAGAGCAGGCCGGAGCCAAAGAGAGAGCAAGCCGGAGGCAGGGCAAGAGCGGGCCGGAGCCAAAGCAAGGGAAGGCCAGAGCAAGAGCAGGCCGGAGCCAAGCGAGGGAAGGCCAGAGCCAAAGCGGGAGCAGTCCGGAGCCAAGACTAGGGCAGGCCAGAGCCAGAGCGAGAGAAAGCCAGAGCAAAGGCAAAGGCAGGCCAGAGCCACAGCGAGGGCATGTCGGAGCCATTGCGAGGGCAGGCCGGAGCCAGAGCAAGAGCAGACCGGAGCCACGGCGAGGGCAGTCTGGAGCCAGAGCGAGAGCAGGCTGGAGCCAAGGCGAGGGCAGGCCGAAGCCAGAGCGAGGGCAGGCCGGAGTAAGAACGAGAGCAGGCCGGATCCAAGTCGAGAGCAGGCCGGACCAAGGGCGAGAACAGGCAGGAGCCAAGGCAAGAGCAGGCTGGAGCCAAGGCGAGGGCAGGCCAGAAGCAGAGCCTGGGCAGGCCAGAGCCAGAGCGAGAGCAGGCCGGAGCTAAGGCGAGGGCAGGCCAGAGCGAGAGAGAGAGAGCAGGTCGGAGCCAAGGCAAGGGCAGGCAAGAGCGAGAGCAGGCCGGAGCCAAGGAGAGGGCAGGCCAGAGCCCGAGCGAGAGCAGGCCGGAGCAAAGGTAAGGGCAGACCAGAGCGAGAGCAGGCCAGAGACTCAGCGAGAGCAGGCCGGAGCCAGAGCAGTCTGGAGCCAAGGCGAGGGCAGGCCAGAGCGAGAGCAGGCTGGAGCCAAGGCAAGGGAAGGCCAGAGCCCGAGCGAGAGCAGGCCGGAGCAAAGGTAAGGGCAGAGCGAGAGCAGGCCAGAGACTCAGCGAGAGCAGGCCGGAGCCAGAGCAAGGGCAGGCCGGAGGCAAAGCGAGATTAGGCCAGAGCCAAGGCAAAGGCAGGCAAGAGCAAGAGCGAGAGAAGGCCGGAGCCAAGGCAAGGTCAGGCCGGAACCAGGGCGAGAGCAGGCCGGGACCAGGGCGAGATCAGGCCGGAGCCAAGGCGAGAACAGGCCGGAGCCAAGGCGAGAACAAGCCGGATCCAGAGCGAGAGCACGCCGGAGCCAGGGCGAGGGCAGGCCAGATCCAGAGCGAAAGCAGGCTGGAGCCAAGGCGAGAGCAGGCCAGAGCCAAAGTGAGAGCAAGCCGGAGCCAGGGCGAGAGCAGGCCACAGCCAAAGCAAGGGCAGGCTAGAGCAAGAGCAGACCGGAGCCAAGACGAGGGCAGGCCAGAGCCACAGCGAGGGCAGGTCGGAGCCATGGCGAGGGCAGGCCGGAGTAAGAACGAGAGCTGGCCAGAGCCAAAGAGAGATCAACCCGGAGCCAGGGCGCGAACAGGCTGTAGCCAAAGCAAGGGCATGCCAGAGCAATAGCAGGCCGGAGCCAGGGCGAGAGCAGGCCGGAGCCAAGGCGAAGGCAGATCAGAGCCACAGCGAGGGCAGGTCGGAGCCATGGCGAGGGCAGGCCAGAGTAAGAACGAGAGCAGGCCGGAGCCAAGCGAGGGCGGGCCGGAGCCAAAGCGATAGCAGTCAGGAGCCAAGGCGAGGGCAGGCCAGAGCCAGAGCGAGAGCAAGCCAGAGCAAAGGCAACGGCAGACCAGAGCCAGAACGAGAGCAGGCCAGTGCCATAGCGAGAGCAGGCCGGAGCCAGGGCAAGGGCAGGCCGGAGCCAGAGCGAGAGTTGGCCAGAGACAAGGCAAGGGCAGGCCAGAGCGGGAGCAAGCCGCAGCCAAGGCGAGAGCAGGCCGGAGCCAAGGCGAGAGCAGGCCGGAGCCAAGGCAAGGGAAGGCCGGAGCCAGAGCAAGGGCAGGCCAGAGCGAGAGCATTCCAGAGCCAAGCCCGGAGCCAGGGCGAGAGCAGGTCGGAGCCAGGGCGAGGGAAGGCCAGAGTCAGAGCAGGCCGGAGCCAAGGCGATGACAGGCTAGAGCCAGAGTGAGGGCAGGCCAGAGCCAGAGCATGGGCAGGCCAGAGCCAGAGCGAGAGCATGCCGGAGCCAAGCGAGGGTAGGCCAGAGCCAAGACAAGGGCAGGCCAGAGCCAGAGAGGGAGCAGGCCGCAGCCAATGCGAGAGCAGGCCGGAGCCAAGGCAAGGGCAGGCCGGAGTCAGAGCAAGGGCAGGCCAGAGCCAGAGAGAGAGCATGCCGGAGCCAAGCAAGGGCATGCCAGATCCAAAGCGAGAGCAGTCCAGAGCCAAGACTAGGGCAGGCCAGAGCCAAAGCGGGAGCAAGCCGGAGCAAAGGGAATGGCTGGCCGGAACCAGGGCAAGAGCAGGCCAGAGCTAGGGCGAGAGCAGGCCGGAGCTTAAGCGAGAGCAGGCCGGAGCCAAGGCGAGAGCAGGCAGGAGCTAAAGCAAGAGCAGGCCGGAGCCAAGGCGAGGGCAGGCCGGAGCCAGAGCGAGGGCAGGTTGTAGTAAGAACGAGAGCAGGCCAGAGCCAAGTCGAGAGCAGGCCGGATCCAGGGAAAGAAGAGGCAGGAGCCAAGGCGAGGGCAGGCCGGATCCAGGGCGAGAGCAGGCCGGACCCAGGGCGAGAGCAGGCCGGAGTCAGGGCGAGAGTAGGCCAGAGCCAAGGCGAGGGCAGGCCGGAACCAGGGCGAGAGCAGGCCGAAGACAAGGTGAGTCCAGAGCCATAGCGAGATCAGGCCAGAGCTATAGCGAGATCAGGCCAGAGCGAGAGTAGGCCGGAGCCAGGACGAGGGAAGGCCAGAGGCAGATAGAGAGCAGGCCGGAACCAGGGCGAGGGAATGCCAGAGCGAGAGCAGGCCGGAGCCAGGGCGAGAGCAGGCCGGAGCCAGGGTGAGGTCAGGCCAGAGTCAGAGCGAGAGCAGGCCAGAACCAGGGCGAGAGCAGGCCGGAGACAAGGCGAGGCCAGAGCCAGAGCGAGATCAGGCCAGAGCCAGGGCTAGGGCAGGCCGGAGCCAGAGAGAGAGCAGGCCGGAGCCAGGGCGAGGAAAGGCAAGAGCCAGAGCGAGGGCAGGTTGGAGTAAGAACGAGAGCAGGCCAGAGCCAAGCCGAGAGCAGGCCGGATCCAGGGCGAGAAGAGGCGGGAGCCAAGGCGAGGGCAGGCCGGAGCCAGGGCGAGAGCAGGCCGGAGCCAGGCCGAGAGAATGCCGGAGTCAGGGCGAGAGCAGGCCAGAGCCAAGGCGAGGACAGGCTGGAACCAGGGCGAGAGCTGGCCGGAGCCAAGGCTAGGCCAGATCCACAGCGAGATCAGGCCAGAGCCAGATCGAGAGTAGGCCGGAGCCAGGGCGAGGGCAGGCCAGAGCCAGGGCGAGGGCAGGCCGGAGCCAGGGCGAGGAAAGGCAAGAGCCAGAGCGAGGTCAGGCCGGAGCCAGGGCGAGAGCAGGCCGGAGCCAAGGCGAGGGCAGGAAGGAACCAGAGCAATGGCAGGCCGGAGCCAGGGCGAGGGCAGTCCAGAGCTAGAGCGAGAGCAGGCCGCAGGCAAGGCAAGAGCAGGCCGGAGCCAAGGCGAGGGCAGTCCAGAAGCATAGCCAGGGCAGGCAAGAGCCAGAGCGAGAGCAGGCCGGAGCCAAGGCAAGGGCAGGCCAGAGCGAGAGAGAGAGCACGTCGGAGCCAAGGCGAGGGCAGGCAAGAGCGAGAGCAGGCCGGAGCCAAGGTGAGGGCAGGCCAGAGCAAGAGCAGGCCAGAGCCAGAGCGAGAGCAGTCTGGAGCCAAGGCAAGGGCAGGCCAGAGCCAGAGCTAGAGGAGGCTTGAGCCAGAGCGAGGGCATGCCGTAGCCAAGGTGAAGGCAGGCCAGAACAAGAGCGAGAGCAGGCCGGAGTCAAGACAACGACAGGCCAGAGCAAGAGCAGGCCGGAACCAGGGCGAGAGCAGGCCGGAGTCAAGGCGAGGCTTCGCCGGAGCGAGAGCAAGGGTAGGCCTGAGCCACAGCAAGGGCAGGCTGGAGCCAGAGCAAGAGCAGGCCGGCGCCAAGGCGAGAATAGGCCGGAGCCAAGTCGAGGGCAGGCAAGAGCCACAGCGAGAGCAGGCCGGAGCCAAGGCGAGGGCAGGACAGAACTAGATCTAGAGCAGGCCGGAGCCAGGGCGAGGGCAGGCCAGAGCCAAGGCAAGGGCACGCCAGAGCCAGAGCGATGGCAGGCCGGAGCCAGGGCGAGGGCGGTCCGGAGCTAGAGCAAGAGCAGGCTGGAGCCAAGGCGAGAGCAGGGTGGAGCCAAGGCGAGGGCAGGCCAGAAGCAGAGCCAGGGTAGGCCAGAGCCAGAGCGAGAGCAGACCGGAGCCAAGGCGAGGGCAGGCCAGAGCGAGAGCAGGTCGGAGCCAAGGCAAGGGCATTCAAGAGCAAGAGCAGGCCAGAACCAGGGCGAGAGCAGGCTGGAGACAAGGTGAAGCCAGAGCGAGATCAGACCAGAGCCAGGGCGAGGGCAGGCCAGAGCCAGAGAGAGAGCAGGCAGGAGCCAGGGCGAGGGAAGTCCAGAGCCAGAGCAGGCTGGAGCCAGGCCGAGAGCAGGCCGGAGCCAAGGCGAGGGCAGGCCGGAACCAGAGCGATGGCAGGCCGGAGCCAAGGCGAGGGCAGTCCAGAAGCAGAGCCAGGGCAGGCCAGAACCAGAGGGAGAGCAGGCCGGAGCCAAGGCGAGGGCAGGCCAGAGCGAGAGCAGGCCAGAGCGAGAGCAGTCTGGAGCCAAGGCAAGGCATTCCAGTACCAGAGATAGAGGAGTCTTGAGCCAGAGCGAGGGCATGCCGTAGCCAAGGCGAAGACAGGCCAGAATAAGAGCGAGAGCAGGCCAGAGTCAAGACGACGACAGGCCAGAGCAAGAGCAGGCCGGAACCAGGGCGAGAGCAGGCCGGAGGCAAGGCGAGGGCTGGCCGGAGACAGAGCAACGGTAGGCCGGACCCACAGCGAGGGCAGGCCGGAGCCAGAGCAAGAGCCAGCCGGAGCCAAGGCGAGAGCAGGCCGGAGCGATGGCGAGGGCAGGCCAGAGCCAGAGCGAGAGCAGGCCAGAGCCAAGGTGAGGGCAGGACAGAGCCAGATCCAGAGAAGGCCGGAGCCAAGGCGAGGGCACGCCAGAGCCAGAGCGATGGCAGTCCGGAGCCAGGGCGAGGGCGATCCAGAGCTAGAGCGAGAGCAGGCCGGAGCCAAGGCGAGAGCAGGGCAGAGCCAAGGCGAGGGTAGGCCAGAGCCAGAGCGAGAGCAGGCCGGAGCCAAGGCGAGGGCAGGCAAGAGCGAGAACAGGCCGGAGCCAAGGCTAGAGCAAGCCGTAGCCAGGGAGAGGTCAGGCCAGAGTCAGAGCGAGAGCAGGCCGGAACCAGGGCGAGAGCAGGCCGGAGACAAAGCGAGGCCAGAGCCAGAGCGAGATCAGGCCAGAGCCAGGGTGAGGGCAGGCCAGAGCCAGAGAGAGAGCAGGCCGGAGCCAGGGCGTGGAAAGGCAAGAGCCAGAGCGAGGTCATGCCGGAGCCAGGGCGAGAGCTGGCCGGAGCCAAGGCGAGGGCAGGCAGGAACCAGAGCGATGGCAGGCCGGAGCCAGGACGAGGGCAGTCCAGAGCTAGATCAAGAGCAGGCCAGAGCCAAGGCGAGGGCAGTCCAGAAGCAGAGCCAGGGCAGGCAAGAGCCAGAGCGAGAGCAGGCCGGAGCCAAGGCGAGGGCAGGCCAGAGCGAGAGAGAGAGCACGTCGGAGCCAAGGCGAGAGCAGGCCAGAGCCAGAGCCAGAGCAGTCTGGAGCCAAGGCAAGGGCAGGCCAGAGCCAGAGCTAAAGGAGGCCTGAGCCGTAAGTATAGTGTAGGGGGAGCCTGGTATAAGAGGATGGAGGCCCTGGTGGAGCAGTGTAAGTATAGTGTATGGGGAAAGCCTGGTATAAGAGGATGGAGGCCCTGGTGGAGCAGTGTAAGTATAGTGTAGGGGGAGCCTGGTATAAGAGGATAGAGGTTCTGGTGTCACAGTGTAAGTATAGTGTAGGGGGTGCCTGGTATAAGAGGATGGAGGTTCTGGTGGAGCAGTGTAAGTATAGTGTAGGTGGAGCCTGGTATAAAGGATGGAGGTTCTAGTGGAGTAGTGTAAGTATAGTGTAGGGGGAGCCTGGTATAAGAGGATGGAGGTTCTGGTGGAGCAGTGTAAGTATAGTGTAGGGGGAGCCTGGTATAAGAGGATGGAGGTTCTGGCGGAGCTGTGTAAGTATAGTGTAGGGGGATCCTGGTATAAGAGGATGGAGGCCCTGGTGGAGCAGTGTAAGTATAGTGTCAGAGCGAGGGCATGCCGTAGCCAAGGTGAAGGCAGGCCAGAACAAGAGCGAGAGCAGGCCGGAGTCAAGATGACGACAGGCCAGAGCAAGAGCAGGCCGGAACCAGGGTGAGAGCAGGCCGGAGTCAAGGCGAGGGCTGGCCGGAGCCAGAGCAAGGGTAGGCCATAGCCACAGCGAGGGCAGGCTGGAGCCAGAGCAAGAGACTGCTGGAGCCAAGTCGAGGGCAGGCCAGAGCCAGAGTGAGAGCAGGCCGGAGCCAGGGCGAGGGCAGGCCAGAGCCAAGACAAGGGCACGCCAGAGCCAGAGCGATGGCAGGCCGGAGCCAGGGCGAGGGCGGTCCAGAGCTAGAGCGAGAGCAGGCCGGAGCCAAGGCGAGAGCAGGGCGGAGCCACGGCGAGGGCAGGCCAGAAGCAGAGCCAGGGTAGGCCAGAGCCAGAGCGAGAGCAGGCCGGAGCCAAGGCGAGGGCAGGCCAGAGCGAGAGCAGGTCGGAGCCAAGGCGAGGGCAGGCAAGAGCAAGAGCAGGCCAGAACCAGGGCGAGAGCAGGCTGGAGACAAGGCGAGGCCAGAGCGAGATCAGGCCAGAGCCAGTGCGAGGGCATGCCAGAGCCAGAGAGAGAGCAGGGAGGAGCCAGGGCGAGGGAAGGCCAGAGCCAGAGCAGGCCGGAGCCAGGGCGAGAGCAGGCCGGAGCCAAGGCGAGGGCAGTCCAGAAGCAGAGCCAGGGCAGGCCAGAGCCAGAGCGAGAGCAGGCCGGAGCCAAAGCGAGGGCAGGCCAGAGCGAGAGATAGAGCTCGTCGGAGCCAAGGCGAGGGCAGACAAGAGCGAGTGCAGGCCAGAGCGAGAGCAGTCTGGAGCCAAGGCAAGGCAGTCCAGCGCCTGAGATAATGGATTCTTGAGCCAGATCGAGGGCATGCCGTAGCCAAGGCGAAGGCAGGCCAGAAGAAGAGCGAGAGCAGGCCAGAGTCAAGACGACCACAGGCCAGAGAAAGAGCAGGCCGGAACCAGGGCGAGAGCTCTCCGGAGGCAAGGCGAGGGCTGGCCGGAGCCAGAGCAAGGGTAGGCCGGAGCCAAGACGAGAGCAGGCCGGAGCCATGGCGAGAGCAGGCCGGAGCCATGGCGAGAGCAGGCCGGAGCCAAGGTGAGGGCAGGACAGAGCCAGCTCCAGAGAAGGTCGGAGCCTGGGTGAGGGCAGACCAGAGCCAAGGCGAGGGCATGCCAGAGCCAGCGCAATGGCAGTCCGGAGCCAGGGCGAGGGCGGTCCAGAGCTAGAGCGAGAGCAGGCCGGAGCCAAGGCGAGAGCAGGGCGGAGCCAAGGCGAGGGAAGGCCAGAAGCAGAGCCAGGGTAGGCCAGAGCCAGAGCGAGAGCAGGCCGGAGCCAAGGCGAGAGCAGGCAAGAGCGAGAACAGGCTAGAGCCAAGGCTAGAGCAGGCCGGAGCCACGGCGAGAGCAGGCCGGAGCAAAGGCTAGAGCAGGCCGGAGCCAGGGCGAGAGCAGGCCGGAGCCAATGCCAGGCAGGCCTGAGCCAGATCCATAGCAGGCCGGAGCCAGGGCGAGGGCAGGCCAGAGTCAGAGCGAGAGCAGGCTGGACCCAAGGCGAGGGCACGCCAGAGCAAGAGTGAGAGCAGGCCAGAGCCAGAGCAGACCGAGAGTAGGCTGAAGCCAAGGTAAGGGCAGGCCATAGCCAGAGAGAGAGAAGGCCGGAGTCAAGGCAAGGGCAGGTCGGAAACAGGGCGAGAGCAGGACGGAGACAGGGCGAGGGCAGGCCAGGGTCAGAGCGATGGCAGGCCATAGCCAAGTCGAGAGCAGGCCGGAGCCAAGGCGAGGGCAGGCAGGAGCCAGAGCGGGGGCAGATTGGAGTAAGAACGAGAGCAGGCCAGAGCCAAGTCGAGAGCAGGCCGGATCCAGGGCGAGAAGAGGCGGGAGCCAAGGCGAGGGCAGGCCGGAGCCAGGGCGAGAGCAGGCCGGAGCCAGGCCGAGAGAATGCCGGAGTCAGGGCAAGAGAAGGCCAGAGCCAAGGCGAGGACAGGCCGGAACCAGGGCGAGAGCTGGCCGGAGCCAAGGCTAGGCCAGATCCATAGCGAGATCAGGCCAGAGCCAGAGCGAGAGTAGGCTGGAGCCAGGGTGAGGGCAGGCCGGAGCCAGGGCGAGAGCAGGCCGGAGCCAGGGTGAGGGCAGCCCAGAGCCAGAGCGAGAGCAGGCCAGAGCCAGAGCGAGATCAGGCCAGAGCCAAGGCGAGGGCAGGCCAGAGCCAGAGAGAGAGCAGGCCGGAGCCAGAGCAAGGGAAGGCCGGAGCCAGAGCGAGATCAGGCCGGAGCCAGGGCGAGAGCAGGCCGGAGCCAAGGCGAGGGCAGGCAGGAACCAGAGCGATGGCAGGTCCGAACCAGGGCGAGGGCAGTCTGGAGCTAGGGCGAGGGCAGTCCGGAGCTAGAGCGAGAGCAGGCCGGAGCCAAGGCGATGGCAGTGCAGAAGTAGAGCCAGGGCAGGCAAGACCCAGAGCGAGAGCAGGCCTTAGCTATGGTGAGGGCAGGCCAGAGCGAGAGAGAGAGCACGTCGGAGCCAAGGCGAGGACAGGCAAGAGTGAGAGCAGGCCGGAGCCAAGGCGAGGGCAGGCCAGAGACAGAGCGAGAGCAGTCTGGAGCCAAGGCAAGGGCAGGCCAGAGCCAGAGCTAGAGGAGGCTTGAGCCAGAGCGAGGGCATGCCATAGCCAAGGTGAAGGCAGGCCAGAACAAGAGCGAGAGCAGGCCGGAGTGAAGACGAGGGCTGGCCGGAGCCAGAGCAAGGTAGGCCGGAGCCACAGCGAGGGCAGGCCGGAGCCAGAGCACGAGCCTGCCGGAGCCAAGGCGAGAGCAGGCCGGAGCCAAGTCGAGGGCAGGCCAGAGCCAGAGCGATGGCAGGCTGGAGCCAGGGCGAGGGCGGTCCGGAGCTAGAGCGAGAGCAGGCTGGAGCCAAGGCGAGAGCAGTGCGGAGCCAAGGCGAGGGAAGGCCAAAAGCAGAGCCAGGGTAGGCCAGAGCCAGAGCGAGAGCAGGCCGGAGCCAAGGCGAGGGCAGGCAAGAGCGAGAACAGGCTGGAGCCAAGGCTAGAGCAGGCCGGAGCCAGGGCGAGAGCAGGCCGGAGCAAAGGCTAGAGCAGGCCGGAGCCAGGGCGAGAGCAGGCCGGAGCCAGAGCGAGATCAGGCCAGAGCCAAGGCGAGGGCAGGCCAGAGCCAGAGAGAGAGCAGGCCGGAGCCAGGGCAAGGGAAGGCCGGAGCCAGAGCGAGATCAGGCCGGAGCCAGGGCGAGAGCAGGCCGGAGCCAAGTCGAGGGCAGGCAGGAACCAGAGCGATGGCAGGCCCGAACCAGGGCGAGGGCAGTCCGGAGCTAGAGCGAGAGCAGACCGGAGCCAAGGCAAGAGCAGGCCGGAGCCAAGGCGATGGCAGTGCAGAAGCAGAGCCAGGGCAGGCAAGACCCAGAGCGAGAGCAGGCCTTAGCTAAGGTGAGGGCAGGCCAGAGCGAGAGAGAGAGCACGTTGGAGCCAAGGCGAGGACAGTCAAGAGTGAGAGCAGGTCGGAGCCAAGGCGAGGGTAGGCCAGAGACAGAGCGAGAGCAGTCTGGAGCCAAGGCAAGGGCAGGCCAGAGCCAGAGCTAGAGGAGGCTTGAGCCAGAGCGAGGGCATGCCGTAGCCAAGGTGAAGGCAGGCCAGAACAAGAGCGAGAGCAGGCCGGAGTCAAGACGAGGGCTGGCCGGAGCCAGAGCAAGTGTAGGCCGGAGCCACAGCGAGGGCAGGCCAGAGCCAGAGCATGAGCCTGCCGGAGCCAAGGCGAGAGCAGGCCGGAGCCAAGTCGAGGGCAGGCCAGAGCCAGAGCGATGGCAGGCCGGAGCCAGGGCGAGGGCGGTCCAGAGCTAGAGCGAGAGCAGGCTGGAGCCAAGGCGAGAGCAGTGCGGAGCCAAGGCGAGGGAAGGCCAGAAGCAGAGCCAGGGTAGGCCAGAGCCAGAGCGAGAGCAGGCCGGAGCCAAGGCGAGGGCAGGCAAGAGCGAGAACAGGCTGGAGCCAATGCTAGAGCAGGCCGGAGCCAGGGCGAGAGCAGGCCGGAGCAAAAGCTAGAGCAGGCCGGAGCCAGGGCGAGAGCAGGCCGGAGCTAAGGCCAGGCAGGCCTGAGCCAGATCCATAGCAGGCCGGAGCCAGGGCGAGGGCAGGCCAGAGTCAGAGCGAGAGCAGGCTGGACCCAAGGCGAGGGCACGCCAGAGCAAGCGTGAGAACAGGCCAGAGCCAGAGCAGACCGAGAGTAGGCTGAAGCCAAGGTAAGGGCAGGCCATAGCCAGAGAGAGAGAAGGCCGGAGTCAAGGCAAGGGCAGGTCGGAAACAGGGCGAGAGCAGGACGGAGACAGGGCGAGTGCAGGCCAGGGTCAGAGCGATGGCAGGCCGTAGCCAAGTCGAGAGCAGGCCGGAGCCAAGGCGAGGGCAGGCAGGAGCCAGAGCGAGGGCAGGTTGGAGTAAGAACGAGAGCAGGCCAGAGCCAAGTCGAGAGCAGGCCGGATCCAGGGCGAGAAGAGGCGGGAGCCAAGGCGAGGGCAGGCCGGAGCCAGGGCGAGAGCAGGCCGGAGCCAGGCCGAGAGAATGCCGGAGTCAGGGCAAGAGAAGGCCAGAGCCAAGGCGAGGACAGGCCGGAACCAGGGCGAGAGCTGGCCGGAGCCAAGGCTAGGCCAGATCCATAGCGAGATCAGGCCAGAGCCAGAGCGAGAGTAGGCCGGAGCCAGGGCGAGGGCAGGCCAGAACCAGAGAGAGAGCAGGCCGGAGCCAGGGCGAGGGAAGGCCAGAGCGTGAGCAGGCCGGAGCCAGGGCGAGAGCAGGCCGGAGCCAGGGTGAGGGCAGCCCAGAGCCAGAGCCAGAGCAGGCCAGAGCCAGAGCGAGATCAGGCCAGAGCCAAGGCGAGGGCAGGCCAGAGCCAGAGAGAGAGCAGGCCGGAGCCAGGGCAAGGGAAGGCCAGAGCCAGAGAGAGATCAGTCCGGAGCCAGGGCAAGAGCAGGCCGGAGCCAAGGCGAGGGCAGGCAGGAACCAGAGCGATGGCAGGCCCGAACCAGGGCGAGGGCAGTCCGGAGCTAGAGCGAGAGCAGACCAGAGGCAAGGCAAGAGCAGGCCGGAGCCAAGGCGATGGCAGTGCAGAAGCAGAGCCAGGGCAGGCAAGACCCAGAGCGAGAGCAGGCCTTAGCTAAGGTGAGGGCAGGCCAGAGCGAGAGAGAGAGCACGTCGGAGCCAAGGCGAGGACAGGCAAGAGTGAGAGCAGGCCGGAGCCAAGGCGAGGGCAGGCCAGAGACAGAGCGAGAGCAGTCTGGAGCCAAGGCAAGGGCAGGCCAGAGCCAGAGCTAGAGGAGGCTTGAGCCAGAGCGAGGGCATGCCGTAGCCAAGGTGAAGGCAGGCCAGAACAAGAGCATGAGCAGGCCGGAGTCAAGACGAGGGCTGGCCGGAGCCAGAGCAAGGGTAGGCCGGAGCCACAGCGAGGGCAGGCCGGAGCCAGAGCACGAGCCTGCCGGAGCCAAGGCGAAATCAGGCCGGAGCCAAGTCGAGGGCAGGCCAGAGCCAGAGCGAGAGCAGGCCGGAGCCCAGGCGAGGGCAGGACAGAGCTAGATCCAGAGCAGGCCGGAGCCAGAGCGATGGCAGGCCGGAGCCAGGGCGAGGGCGGTCCGGAGCTAGAGCGAGAGCAGGCTGGAGCCAAGGCGAGAGCAGTGCGGAGCCAAGGCGAGGGCAGGCCAGAAGCAGAGCCAGGGTAGGCCAGAGCCAGAGCGAGAGCAGGCCGGAGCCAAGGCGAGGGCAGGCCAGAGAGAGAGCAGGTCGGAGCCAATGTGAGAGCAGGCCGGAGCCAAGGCGTGGGCAGGCCGGAACCAGAGCGATGGCAGGCCGGAGCCAAGGCGAGGGCAGTCCAAAAGCAGAGCCAGGGCAGGTCAGAGCCTGAGCGAGAGCAGGCCGGAACCAAGGTAATGGCAGGCAAGAGCAAGAGCAGTCCGGAACCAGGGCGAGAGCAGGCTGTAGACAAGGCGAGGCCAGAGCCAGAGAGAGATCAGGCCAGAGCCAGGGCGAGGGCAGGCCAGAACCAGAGCAGGCCGGAGCCAGGGTGAGAGCAGGCCGGAGCCAAAGCGTGGGCAGGCCGGAACCAGAGCGATGGCAGGCCGGAGCCAAGCCGAGGGCAGTCCAAAAGCAGAGCCAGGGCAGGCCAGAACCTGAGCGAGAGCAGGCCGGAGCCAAGGCGAGGGCAGGGCAGAGCGAAAGAGAGAGCACGTCGGAGCCAAGGCGAGGGCAGTCAAGAGCGAGAGGTGGCCAGAGCGAGAGCAGGCCAGAGCGAAAGCAGTCTGGAGCCAAGCTTGGCAAGGCAGGCCAGAGCCAAAGCTAGAGGAGGCTTGAGCCAGAGCGAGGGCATGCCGTAGCCAAGGCGAAGGAAGGCCAGAACAAGAGCTAGAGCAGGCCAGAGTCAAGACGACGACAGGCCAGAGGAAGAGCAGGCCGGAACCAGGGTGAGAGGAGGCCGGAGGCAAATCGAGGGCTGGCCGGAGCCAGAGCAAGGGTAGGCCGGAGCCTGAGCAAGAGCCGGCCGGAGCCAAGGCGAGAGCAGGCCGGAGCCATGGCAAGGGCAGGCCAGAGCCAGAGCGAGAGCAGGCCGGAGCCAAGGCGAGGGCAGGACAGAACCAGATCCAGAGCAGGCCAGAGCCAGAGTGATGGCAGGCCGGCGCCAGGGCGAGGGCGGTCCGGAGCTAGAGCGAGAGCAGGCCGGAGCCAAGGCGAGAGCAGGGCGGAGCCAAGGCGAGGGAAGGCCAGAACCAGAGCCAGGGTAGGCCAGAGCCAGAGCGAGAGCAGGCCGGAGCCAAGGCGAGGGCAGGCCAGAGCGAGAGCAGGTCGGGCCAAGGCGAGGTCAGGCCAGAGCAAGAGCAGGCCGGAGACAAAGGTAGAGCAGGCCGGAGCCAAGGCTAGAGCAGGCCGGAGCCAGGACGAGAGGAGGCCGGAGCCAAGGCGAGGGCAGGCCTGAGCCAGATCCATAGCAGGCCGGAGCCAGGGCGAGGGCAGGCCAGAGTCAGAGCGAGAGCAGGCTGGAGCCAAGGCGAGGGCAGGCCAGAGCCAGAGAGAGAGAAGGCCGGAGTCAAGGCAAGGGCAGGTCGGAACCAGGGCGAGAGCAGGACGGAGACAGGGCGAGGGCAGGCCAGAGTCAGGGCGAGGGCAGGTCAGAGTCAGAGCGATGGCAGTCCGGAGCCAGAGTGAGGGCAGTCCGGTGCTAGAGCGAGAGCAGGCCGGAACACGGTGAGAACAGGCCGGAGCCAAGGCGAGGGCAGGCCAGAAGCAGAGCGATGGCAGGCCGGAGCAAGGGCGAGGGCAGTCCGGAGCTAGAGCAAGAGCAGGCCGAAGCCAAGGCGAGAGCAGGCCGGAGCCAAGGCGAGGGCAGGCCAGTAGCAGAGCCAGGGAAGGTCAGAGCCAAAGCGAGAGCAGGTCGGAGCCAAGGTGAGTGCAGGCCAGAGCGAGAGATGGTCGGAGCCAAGGCCAGGGCAAGCGAGAGCAGGCCAGAGCCAAGACGAGGTCAGGCCAGAGCCAGAGCAGGCCGGAGCCAGGGTGAGAGCAGGCCGGAGCCAAGGTGAGAGCAGGCCAGAGCCAGATCCAGAGCAGGCCGGAGCCAGGGTGAGGGCAGGCCAGAGTCAGAGCGAGGGCACGCCAGAGCCAGATAGAGAGCAGGCCGGAGCCAGAGCGAGAGTAGACCGGAGCCATGGAGAGGGCACGCCAGAGCCAGAGCGAGAGAAGGCCGGAGCCAGGGCAAGAGAAGGCTGGGGCCAGAGCGTGAGTTGGACGGAGCCAGGGCGAGGCCAGAGGCAGAGCGAGAGCAGGCCAGAGCAAGAGTAGGTCGGAGCCAGAGCGAGGGCAGGCAAGAGCCAAAGAGAGTGCAGGCCAGAGCAAGGGCGAGGGCAGGCCAGAGCCAGAGCGAAAGCAGGCCGGAGCCAGGGCAAGGGCAGGCCAGAGCGAGAGCAGGCCAGAGCCAGAGCGAGAGGAGTCCGGAGTCAAGGCAAGGGCAGGCCAGAGCGAGAGGGAGCAGGCCTGAGCCAGAGCCAGAGCAGGTTTGAGCCAAGGCAAAGGCATGCCAGAACCAGAGCGAGAGCATGCCGGAGCCAGGGAGATGGCAGGCCAGAGCCAGAGAGAGAGCACGCCGGAGCCAGGACGAGGGCATGCCAGATCCAGATTGAGGGCAGGCCAGAGGCAGGGCAAGAGCAGACCGGAGCCAAGGTAAGGGCAGGCCAGAGCCAGAGAGAGAGCTGGCCAGAGCCAGAGCGAGAGCAGTCCGGAGCCAAGGCAAGGGCAGGCCAGAGCCAGAGTGAGAGAGAGCAGGCCTGAGCCAGAGCAGGCTGGAGCCAAGGCGAAGGCAGTCCAAAACCAGAGCGAGAGCAGGCCGGAGCCAAGGCAATGGCAGGCCACAGTCAGAGAGAGAGCAGGCCGGAGCCAGGGCAAGAGCAGGACGGAGCAAATGCGAGGGCAGGCCAGAGCCAGAGCGAGAGCAGTCCAGAGCCAATGCAAAGGCAGGCCAAAGCCAGAGCGAGAGAGAGCAGGCCTGAGCCATAGCCAGAGCAGGCTGGAGCCAAGGCAAAGGTAGGCCAGAGTCAAGACGACGGCAGGCCAGAGCCAGAGCAAGAACAGACCAGGGCGAGGGCAGGCCAGATCCAGAGCAAGAGCAGGCCGGAGCCAAGGCAGGGGCAGGCCAGAGCCAGAGCAGGCCGGTGTCAGGGCGACAGCAGGCGGGAGCCAAGGCGAGGGCTGGCCGGAGCCAGAGCAAGGGCAGGCCGGAGCCAGGGCGAGGGCAGGCCGGAGCCATAGCGAGAGCAGGCCAGAGCCTAGGTGAGAGCAGGCCAAGCCGAGGCGAGTGAAGTCCAGAGTCAGAGTGAGAGCAGGCCGGAGCCAGGGCGAGAGCAGGCCGGAGCCAAGGCGAGGGCAGGCCAGAGCCAGATCCAGAGCTGGCCAGAGCCAAGGAGAGGGCAGACTAGAACCAGAGCGATGGCATGCCGGAGCCAGTGTGAGGGCAGTCCGTAGCCAGAGGGAGAGCAGCCCGGAGCCAAGGCGTGGGCAGGCCAGAGCGAGAGAATGTCGGAGCCAAGGCGAGGGCAGGCAAGAGCGAGAGCAAGCCAGAGCCAAGGCGAGCGCAGACCAGAGCCAGGGCGAGAGCAGACTGGAGCCAAGGCGAGAGCAGGCCAGAGCCAGTTCCAGAGCTGACCGGAGCAAGGGCAAGGACAGGCCAGAGTCAGAGCGAGAGCAGGCCGGAGCCAAGGTGAGGGCACGCCAGAGCCAGAGCAAGAGTAGGCCGGAGCCAGAGCGAGAGTAGACCGGAGTCAGGGCGAGGGCATGCCAGAGCGAGAGAAGGCCGGAGCCAGGGAAAGAGCATGCCGTAACCAGAGCGAGAGCAGGATGGAGCCAGGGAGAGGCCAGAGCGAGAGCAGGCCAGAGCCAGAGCGAGAGTAGGCCAGAGCCAGAGAGAGAGCAGGCTAGAGCCAGGGCGAGGGCAGGCCAGAGCCAGAGCGAGAGCAGGTCGGAGCCAGGGAAAGGGCAGGCAAGAGCGAGAGCAGTCCGGAGCCAAGGCAAGGGCAGGCCAGAGCGAGAGAGAGCAGGCCTAAGCCAGAGCCAGAGCAGGCTGGCGCCAAGGCGAAGGCAGGCCAGAACCAGAGCGAGAGCAGGCTGGAGCCAGGGCGATGGCAGGCCAGAGCCAGAGATAGAGCAGGCCAGAGCCATGGTGAGGGCAGGCCAGATCCAGAGCGAGGGCATGCCAGATCCAGGGCAAGAGCAGACTGGAGCCAAGGCAAGGGCAGGCCAGAGCCTTAGAGAGAGCAGGCCAGATCCAGAGCAGGCTGGAGCCCAGTCGAAGGCAGGCCAAAACCAGAGCAAGAGCAAGCCGGAGCCTGGGCGATGGCAGGCCAGAGCCAGAGAGAAAGCAGGCCGGAGCCAGGGCGAGGGCAGACCAGAGCAAGAGCGAGAGCAGGCTGGAGCCAGGACAAGAGCAGGCGGGAGCCAAGACGAGTGCAGGCCAGAGCCAGAGCAGGCCGGAGCCAGAGCAGGCCAGTGCCAGAGCGAGAGAGAGCAGGCCTGAGCCAGAGCCAGAGCAGGCTGGAGCAAAGGCGAAGGCAGGCCAGAACCAGAGCGAGAGCAGGCCGGAGTCAAGACGATGGCAGGTCAGAGCCAGAGCAAGGACAGACCAGGAGGAGGGCAGGCCAGATCCAGAGCAAGAGCAGGCCGGAGTCAGGGCAAGAGCAGGCCAGAGCCAAGGCGAGGGCTGGCTGGATCCAGAGCATGGGCAGGCCGGAGCCAGAGCGAGAGCAGGCCGAAGCCAAGGCGAGAGAAGGCCGGAGCCAAGGCAGGGGCTGGCCAGAGCGAGAGCAGGTCAGAGCCAGGGCGAGAGCAGGCGAGCCATGGCGAGGGCTGGCCAAAGCCAGATGCAGAGCAGGCTGGACCCAGGGCGAGGGCAGGCCAGAGTCAGAGCGAGAGGAGGCCGGAGCCAAGGCGAGGGCATGCCAGAGCCAGATCGACAGCAGGCCGGAACCAGGGCGAGGGCAGGCCGGGGCCAAAGTGAGAGCAGGCTGGAACCAGGGCGAGAGCAGGCCGGTGCCAGAGCGAGAGCAGGCCGGAGTCAAGGCGAGGGCAGGTCGGAGCCAGAGCGAGAACAGGCCGGATCAAGGGCGAAGGCAGGCCAGACCCAGAGCGAGAGGAGGCCGGACCCAAGGCGAAGGCAGGCCGGAGCCAGAGTGATATTAGGCCGGAGCCAGGGCGAGGGCAGGCCGGAGCCAAAGCGAGAGCAGGCCGTAGCGAGGGCAGGCCGAAGCCAGAGCGAGAGCTGGCCGGAGCCATGGCGAAGGCAGGCTGGAGCCAGAACGAGAGCAGGCCGGAGCCAGAGAGAGATCAGGCTGGAGCCAGAGAGAGAGCTGGCCAGAGCCAGGGCGAGGGCAGGCCGGAGACAAGGCAAGAGCAGTCCGGAGCCAAGGCAAGGGCAGGTCAGAGCGAGAGCAGGCCAGAGCCAGAGCGAGAGCAGTCCGAAGCCTAGGCAAGGGCATGCCAGAGCCAGAGAAAGAGAGAGTAGGCCTGAGCAAGAGCAAGAGCAGGCTGGAGCCAAGGCGAAGGCTGGCCAGAACCAGAGCGAGAGCATGACGGAGTCAAGACGACGGCAGGCCAGAGCCAGAGCAAGAACAGACCAGAGCAAGTGCAGGCCAGAGCCAGAGCAAGAGCAGGCTGGAGCCAAGGCGAAAACAGGCCGGAATCAAGGCGAGGGCAGTCCAGAGCGAGAGCAGGCCGGAGCCAGGGCAAGAGAATGCTGTAGCCAGAGATAGATCAGGACGGAGCCAGGGCGAGGCCAGAGCGAGAGCAGGCCAGAGCCAGAGCGAGAGTAGGCCCGAGCCAGAGAGAGAGCAGGATAGAGCCAGGGCGAGAGCAGGCCATAGCCAGGGCGAGGGCAGGCCAGAGCCAGGGCGAGGGCAGGCCAGAGCCAGAGCGAGAGCAGGCTGGAGCCAGGGCAAGGGCAGGCCACAGCGAGAGCAGGCCAGAGGGAGAGCAGTCCGGAGCCAAGGCAAGGGCAGGCCAAAGCGAGAGAGAGCAGGCCTAAGCAAGAGCCAAAGCAGGCTGGCACCAAGGCGAAGGCAGGCCAGAACCAGAGCCGAGAGCAGGCCAGAGCCAGGGCGATGGCAGGCCAGATCCAGAGAGAGAGCAGGCCGGAGGCAGGGCGAGAGCAGGCCAAAGCCAGGGCGAAGGCAGGCCAGAGCCAGAGCAAGGGCAGGCCAGAGCTAGGGCAAGAGCAGGCCGGAGCGAAGGCAAGGGCAGGCCAGAGCCAGAGAGAGAGCAGGCCGGAGCCAGGGTGAGGCCAGGCCAGAGCTAGAGCGAGAGCAGGCCGGAGCCAAGACGAGTGCAGGCCAGAGCCAAGACGAGTGCAGGCCAGAGCCAGAGCGAGAGCATGCCAGAGCCAGAGCATGCCGGAGCCAAGGCAATGGCAGGCCAGAGCCAAAGGAAGAGAGAGTAGGCCGGAACAAGAGCAAGAGCAGGCCAGAGCTACTGCAAGGGCAGGCCAGAGCCAGAGCGACCTCAGGCCGGAGCCAGGGCCAGGGCATGCAGGTGCCAGAGCGAGAGCAGGCCGGAGCCAAGTTGAGGGCAGGTCGGAGCCAGAGCGAGAACAGGCCGGATCAAGGGCGAAGGCAGGCCGGACGCAAGGCGAAGGCAGGCCGGAGCCAGAGTGATATTAGGCCGGAGCCAGTGCGAGGGCAGGCCGGAGCCAAAGCGAGAGCAGGCCGTAGCCAGGGCGAGGTCAGACCGGAGCCATAGCGAAAGCAGGCTGGAACCATGGCGAAGACAGGCCGGATCCAGAGCTAGAGCAGACCGGAGCCAAGGCGAGGGCAGTCCTGAGCCATAGCGATAGCAGGCCGGAGCCAAGGCGAGGGCAGGCCAGAGCGAAAGCAGGCCGGAGCCAAGGCAAGGGCAGGCCAGAACCAGAACCAGAGCTAGAGCAGGCCACAGCCAGTGCGAGGGCTGTCCGGAGCTAAGGAAAGGGCAGGCCAGAGCCAGAGCGAGAGAGAGCAGACCAGAGCCAGAGAAAGAGCTGGCCGGAGCCAGGGCGAGGGCAGGCCAGAACCCGAGTGAGAGCAGGACAGAGTCAAGACGACAGCAGGCCAGTGCCAGAGCAAGAACAGACCAGGGTGAGGGCAGGCCAGAGCCAGAGCAAGAGCAGGCCGGAGCCAGGGCAAGTGCAGGCCGGAGCCAAGGCGAGGGCAGGCCGGAGCCTGGGAGAGAGCAGGCCGGAGCCAAGGCGAGGGCTGGACAGAGCCAGAGCAGGCCGGAGCGAGAGTAGGCCGGAGCCAAGGTGAGGGCATGCATGCCAGAGCCAGAGCGAGAGCAGGCCAGAGCCAGAACGAGGGCAGGCCAGAGCCAGAGCGAGAGTAGCCTAGACCAGAGGCTAGGGCAGGCCAGAGCCAGAGCGAAAGAGAGCATGCCTGAGCCAGAGCAAGAGCAGGCTGGAGCCAAAGCGAAGGCAGGCCAGAACCCGAGCGAGAGCAGGCTGGAGTCAAGACGATGGCAGGCCAGAGCCAGAGCAAGAACTGACCAGGGCGCGGGCACGCCAGAGACAGAGCGAGAGCAGGTAAGATCCAAGGCAAAGGCAGGCCGGAGCCAGAGTGAGATTAGGCCGGAGCCAGGGTGGGGGCAGGCGGGAGCCAAAGCGAGAGCAGGCCGTAGCCAGGTCGAGGGCAGGCCGGAGCCAGAGCGAGAGCAGGCTGGAGCCATGGCGAAGGCAGGCCGGAGCCAGAGCGAGAGAAGGCCGGATCCAAGGCGAAGTCAAGCCTGAGCCAAGGCGAAGTCAAGCCTGAGCCATAGCGATAGCAGGACGGAGCCAAGGCAAGGACAGGCCTGAGCAAGAGCAGGCTGGAGCCAAGGCGAGGGATGGCCAGAACCAGAGCTAGAACAGTCCACAGCCAGCGCGAGAGCAGTCCGGAGCCAAGGCAAGGGCAGGCCAGAGTGAGAGAGAGCAGGCCGGAGCCAGGGCGATGGCAGGCCAGATCCAGAGAGAGAGCAGGCCGGAGCCAGGGCGAGAGCAGGCCGAAGCCAGGGCGAAGGCAGGCCAGAGCCAGAGCAAGGGCAGGCCAGAGCTAGGGCAAGAGCAGGTCGGAGCGAAGGCAAGGGCAGGCCAGAGCCAGAGAGAGAGCAGGCCGGAGCCAGGGCGAGGCCAGGCCAGAGCAAGAGCGAGAGCAGGCCGGAGCCAGGGCAAGAGCAGGCCGGAGCCAAGACGAGTGCAGGCCAGAGCCAGAGCGAGAGCATGCCAGAGCCAGAGCATGCCGGAGCCAAGGCAATGGCAGGCCAGAGCCAAAGGAAGAGAGAGTAGGCCGGAACAAGAGCAAGAGCAGGCCAGAGCCACTGCGAGGGCAGGCCAGAGCCAGAGCGACCTCAGGCCGGAGCCAGGGCCAGGGCATGCAGGTGCCAGAGCGAGAGCAGGCCGGTGCCAAGTTGAGGGCAGGTCGGAGCCAGAGCGAGAACAGGCCGGATCAAGGGCGAAAGCAGGTCAGAGCCAGAGCGAGAGCAGGCCGGACGCAAGGCGAAGGCAGGCCGGAGCCAGAGTGATATTAGGCCGGAGCCAGTGCGAGGGCAGGCCGGAGCCAAAGCGAGAGCAGGCCGTAGCCAGGGCGAGGTCAGACCGGAGCCATAGCGAAAGCAGGCTGGAACCATGGCGAAGGCAGGCCGGAGCCAGAGCTAGAGCAGACCGGAGCCAAGGCGAAGGCAGGCCTGAGCCATAGCGATAGCAGGCCGGAGCCAAGGCGAGGGCAGGCCAGAGCGAAAGCAGGCTGGAGCCAAGGCAAGGGCAGGCCAGAACCAGAGCTAGAGCAGGCCACAGCCAGTACGAGGGCTGTCCGGAGCTAAGGCAAGGGCAGGCCAGAGCCAGAGCGAGAGAGAGCAGACCAGAGCCAGAGAAAGAGCTGGCCGGAGCCAGGGCGAGGGCAGGCCAGAACCCGAGTGAGAGCAGGACTGAGTCAAGATGACAGCAGGCCAGTGCCAGAGCAAGAACAGACCAGGGTGAGGGCAGGCCAGAGCCAGAGCAAGAGCAGGCCGGAGCAAGGGCGAGTGCAGGCCGGAGCCAAGGCGAGGGCAGGCCGGAGCCTGGGAGAGAGCAGGCCGGAGCCAAGGCGAGGGCTGGACAGAGCCAGAGCAGGCCGGAGCGAGAGTAGGCCGGAGCCAAGGTGAGGGCATGCATGCCAGAGCCAGAGCGAGAGCAGGCCAGAGCGAGAGTAGCCTAGACCAGAGGCTAGGGCAGGCCAGAGCCAGAGCGAGAGAGAGCATGTCTGAGCCAGAGCAAGAGCAGGCCAGAACCCGAGCGAGAGCAGGCTGGAGTCAAGACGATGGCAGGCCAGAGCCAGAGCAAGAACTGACCAGGGCGCGGGCAGGCCAGAGACAGAGCGAGAGCAGGCAAGACCCAAGGCAAAGGCAGGCCGGAGCCAGAGTGAGATTAGGCCGGAGCCAGGGTGAGGGCAGGCGGGAGCCAAAGCGAGAGCAGGCCGTAGCCAGGTCGAGGGCAGGCCGGAGCCAGAGCGAGAGCAGGCTGGAGCCATGGCGAAGGCAGGCCGGAGCCAGAGCGAGAGAAGGCCGGAGCCAAGGCGAAGTCAAGCCTGAGCCATAGCGATAGCAGGCCGGAGCCAAGGCAAAGACAGGCCAGAGCAAGAGCAGGCTGGAGCCAAGACAAGGGATGGCCAGAACCAGAGCTAGAACAGACCACAGCCAGCGCGAGAGCAGTCCGGAGCTAAGGCAAGGGCAGGCCAGAGTGAGAGAGAGCAGGCCGGAGCCAGGGCAATAGCAGGCCGGAGCCAAGGCGAGGGTAGGCCAGAGCCAGAGCGAGAGCAGGCCAGAGCAAGAGCGAGAGCAGTCCGGATCCAAGGCAAGGGCAGGCCAGAGCCTGAGCGAGAGAGAGCAGGCCTGAGCCAGAGCAAGAGCAGGCGGGCGCCAAGGTGAAGGCAGGCCAGAACCAGAGCGAGAGCAGGCCGGACTCAAGACGACGGCAGGCCAGAGCCAGAGCAAGAACAGACCAGAGCAAGAGCAGGCCGGTGTCAGGGCAAGAGCAGGCCGGAGCCAGAGCGACAGCAGGCCGGAGCAAAGGCGAGAGCAGGCCGGAGCCAGGGCAGGGGCAGGCCAGAGCCAGAGTGAGAGCAGGTCAGAGCCAGGGCAAGAGCAGGCGAGCCAAGGCGAGGGCTGGCCAGAGCTAGATCCAGAGCAGGCTGGACCCAGGGCGTGGGCAGGCCAGAGTCAGAGCAAGAGGAGGCCGGAGCCAAGGCGAGGGCAGGCCAGAGCCAGAGCGAGAGCAGACCGGAGCCAAGGCGAGGGCAGGCAAGAGCCAGAGCGAGAGCAGGCCAGAACCACGGCGAGGGCAGGCCAGAACCAGAGCGACAGTAGGCTGGAGCCAGGGAGAGGGCAGGCCGGTGCCAGAGCGAGAGCAGGCCGGATCAAGGGCGAAGGCAGGCAAGAGCCAGAGCGAGAGCAGGCCGGACCCAAGGCGAATGCAGGCAGGAGCCAGAGTGATATTAGGCCGGCGTCAGGGCGAGGGCAGGCCGGAGCCAAAGTGACAGTAGGCCGTAGCCAGGGCGAGGGCAAGCCGGAGAGAGAGCGAGAGCAGGCCGGAGCCATGGTGAAGGCAGGCCGGAGCCAGAGCGATAGCAGGCCATAGCCAAGGCGAAGGCATGCCAGAGCGAGAGCAGGAAGGAGTCAAGGCAAGGGCAGGCCAGAACCAGAGCTAGAGCAGGCCACAACCAGTGCGGGACAGTCCGAAGCTAAGGCAAGGGCAGGCCAGAGCCAGAGCGAGAGAGAGCACGCCAGAGCCAGAGAGAGAGCAGGCCGGAGCGAGGGCGAGGGCATGCCAGAGCGAGAGCAAGCCGGAGCCAGGGCAAGAGTAGGCCGTAGCCAAGGCGAGGGCAGGCCAGAGCCAGAGCGGGAGCAGGCCAGAGCGAGAGCAGTCCGGAGCCAAGGCAAGGGCAGGCCAGAGCCAGAGCAAGAGAGAGCAGGCCTGAGCCTGAGCAAGAGCAGGCTGGAGCCAAGGCGAAGGCAGGCCAGAACCAGAGCGAGAGCAGACCAGAGACAAGGCGAAGGCAGGCCAGAGCCTGAGCGAGAGCAGGCTGGAGCCAAGGCGAGGGCAGGACAGAGCTAGAGCAGGCCGGAGCCAGGGCGAGGGCATGACAGAGCCAGAGAAGGCTGGAGCCAGAGCGAGAGCAGGACATAGTGAGAGCGAGAGGAGTCCGGAGCCAAGGCGATGGCATGCATGCCAGAGCCAGAGGGAGAGCAGGCCAGAGCCAGAACGAGGGCAGGCCAAAGCCATTGCGAGAGGAGGCTAGGGCAGGCCAGAGCCAGAGCGCGAGAGAGCAGGCCTGAGCCAGAGCCAGAGCAGGCCTGAGCCAGAGCCAGAGCAGTCTGGAGCCAAGGCGAAGCCAGGCCAGAACCCGAGCGAGAGCAGGCTGGAGTCAAGAAAACGGCAGGACAGAGCAAGGGCAAGAACTGACCTGGGCGAATGCAGGCCAGAGACAGAGCAAGAGCAGGCCGGAGCCAAGGCAAGGGCAGGCAAGAGCCTGAGCGAGAGAGAGCAGGCCTGAGCCAGAGCAAGAGCAGGCTGGAGCCAAGGCGAAGGCAGGCCAGAACCAGAGGGAGAGCAGGCCAGAGACAGGGCGAGAGCAGGCCGGAGCCAAGGCGTGGGCTTGCCGGAGCCAGAGCAAGGGCAGGCCGGAGCCAGGGCGAGGGCAGCCCGGAGCCAGAGCGAGAGCAGACCGGAGCAAAGGCAAGAGCAGGCCGGAGTCAAGGCAGGGGCAGGCCAGAGCAGGAGCGAGAGCAGGTCAGAGCCTGGGCGACAGCAGGCGAGCCAAGGCGAGGGCTGGCCAGAGCTAGATCCAGAGCAGGCTGGACCCAGGGTGAGGGCAGGCCAGAGTCAGAGCGAGAGTAGGCCAGAGCCAAGGCGAGGGCATGCCAGAGCCAGGGCGAGAGCAGAACGGAGCTAAGGCGAGGGCAGGCAAGAGCCAGAGCGAGAGCAGGCCAGAGCCACGGCGAGGGCAGGCCAGAGCCAGAGCGACAGCAGGCTGGAGCCAGGATGAGGGCAGGCCGATGCCAGAGCGAGAGCAGGCCGGAGCCAAGGCGAGGGCAGGTTGGAGCCAGAGCGAGAACAGGCCGGATCAAGGGCGAAGGCAGGCAGAAGCCAGAGCGAGAGCAGGCCGGACCCAAGGCGAAGGCAGGCCGGAGCCAGAGTGACATTAGGCCAGAGCCAGTGCGAGGGAAGGCCGTAGCCAAAGCAAGAACAGGCCGTAGCCAGGGCAATGGCAGTCCGGAGACAGAGCGAGAGCAGGCCGGAGCCATGGTGAATGCAGGCCGGAGCCAGAGCGAGAGCAGGCCACAGCCAAGGCGAAGGCAGGCCTGAGCCATAGCGATAGCAGGCCGGAACCAAGGCGAGGGCATGCCAGAGCGAGAGCAGGCCGGAGCTAAGGCAAGGGCAGGCCAGAACTCGAGCTAGAGAAGGCCACAGCCAGCGCGGGACAGTCCGAAGCTAAGGCGAGGGCAGGCCAATGCCAGAGCGAGAGAGTGCAGGCCAGAGCCAGAGAAAGAGCATGCCGGAGCCAGGGTGAGGGTAGGCCAGAGGCAGGGCAAGAGCAGGCCGGAGCCAAGGCGAGGGCAAGCCAGAGCGAGAGCAGGCCAGAGCAAGAGCAGTTCGGAGCCAAGTCAAGGGCTGGCCAGAGCCAGAGGGAAAGAGAGCAGGCCTGAGCCTGAGCAAGAGCAGGCTGGAGCCAAGGGGAAGGCAGGCCAGAACCAGAGTGAGAGCAGGCCGGAGCCAAGGCAAGGGCAGGCCGGAGCCAGGTCGAGAGCAGGCCGGAGCCAAGGCGAGGGCAGGACAGAGCCAGAGCAGGCCGGAGCCAGGGCGAGAGCAGGCCGGAGCCAATGCGAGGGCATGACAGAGCCAGAGCAGGCTGGAGCCAGCGCGAGAGCAGGACATAGTGAGAGCGAGAGGAGGCCTGAGCCAAGGCGAGGGCATGCATGCCAAAGCCAGAGGGAGGGCAGGCCAGAGCGAGAGGAGGCTAGGGCAGGCCAGAGCCAGAGCGAGAAAGAGCAGGCCTGAGCCAGAGCCAGAGCAGTCTGGAGCCAAGGCGAAGGCAGGACAGAACCCGAGCGAGAGCAGGCTTGAGTCAAGACGACCGCAGGCCAGAGCCAGAGCAAGAACTGACCAGGGCGAGGGCAGGCCAGAGACAGAGCAAGAGCATACCGGAGCCTGGGCGAGAGCAGTCCGGAGACAAGGCGAGGGCTGGCCAGAACCAGAGCAAGGACAGGCCGGAGCCAGGGCGAGGGCAGGCCGGAGCCAGGGCGGGGGCAGGCCGGAGCCAAAGCAAGAGCAGGCTGGAGCCAAAGAGGGCAGGCCAGAGCCAGAGCGAGAGCAGACCAGAGCAAGAGCGAGAGCAGGCTGGAGCCAAGGCGAAGGCAGGCCAGAACCAGAGCGAGAGCAGGCCGGAGCAAAGGCGAGGTCAGGCCGGAGCCTGCGCGAGAGCAGGCCGGAGCGAGAGCGAGAGCAGGCCAGAGCAAGAGCAGTCCGGAGCCAAGTCAAGGGCAGGCCAGAGCCAGAGCGAGAGAGAGCAGGCCTGAGCCTGAGCAAGAGCAGGCTGGAGCCAAGGCGAAGGCAGGCCAGAACCATAGCGAGAGCAGGCTGGAGCCAAGGCGAGGGCAGGCCGGAGCCTGCGCGAGAGCAGGCCGGAGCCAAGGCGAGGGCAGGACAGAGCCAGAGCAGGCCGGAGCCAGGGCGAGGGCAGGCCGGAGCCAGGGCGAGAGCAGGCCGGAGACAAAGCGAGGGCATGACAGATCCAGAGCAGGCTGGAGCCAGCGCGAAAGCAGGACATAGTGAGAGCGAGAGGAGGCCGGAGCCAAGGCGAGGGCATGCATGCCAGAGCCAGAGGGAGAGCAGGCCAGAGCCAGAATGAGGGCAGGCCAGAGCGAGAGGAGGCTAGGGCAGGCCAGAGCCAGAGCGAGAGAGAGCAGGCCTGAGCCAGAGCCAGAGCAGTCTGGAGCCAAGGCGAAGGCAGGCCAGAACCCGAGCGAGAGCAGGCTTGAGTCAAGACGACGGCAGGCCAGAGCCAGAGCAAGAACTGACCAGGGCGAGGGCAGGCCAGAGACAGAGCAAGAGCAGGCCGGAGCCAGGGCGAGAGCAGGTGTGAGACAAGGCGAGAGCTGGCCAGAGCCAGAGCAAGGGCAGGCTGGAGCCAGGGCGAGGGCAGGCCGGAGCCAGGGCGGGGTCAGGCCGGAGCCAAAGCAAGAGCAGGCTGGAGCCAAAGAGGGCAGGCCAGAGCCCGAGCGAGAGCAGACCAGAGCAAGAGCGAGAGCAGGCTGGAGCCAAGGCGAAGGCAGGCCAGAACCAGAGCAAGATCAGGCCGGAGCCAAGGCGAGGTCAGGCCGGAGCCTGCGCGAGAGCAGGCCGGAGCCAAGGCGAGGGCAGGACAGAGCCAGAGCAGGCCGGAGCCAGGGCGAATGGAGGCTGGAGCCTGGGCGAGAGCAGGCCGGAGCCAAGGCGTGGGCAGGACAGAGCCAGAGCAGGCCGGAGCCAGCTCGAGAGCATGCCAGAGTCAGAGCGTGAGGAGGCCGGAGCCAAGGCGAGGGCATGCAAGCCAGAGCCAGAGGGAGAGCAGGCCAGAGCCAGAACGAGGGCGGGCCAGAGCCAGAGCGAGAGTAGGCTAGAACCGAGGCTAGGGCAGGCCAGAGCCAGAGCGAGGAGAGAGAGCAGGCCTGAGCCAGAGCCAGAGCAGTCTGGAGCCAAGGCGAAGGCATGCCAGAAACAGGGCGAGAGCAGGCCAGAGCCAAGGTGAGGGCAGTCCAGAGCCAGAGCGAGAGCAGACCGGAGCCAAGGCGAGGGCAGGCAAGAGCCAGAGCGAGAGCAGGCCAGAGCCACGGCGAGGGCAGGCCAGAGCCAGAGAGACAGCCGGTCGGAGCCAGGGCGAGAGCAGTCCGGTGCTAGAGCGAGAGCAGGCCGGAGCCAAGGCGACGGCAGGTCGGAGCCAGAGCGAGAACTGGCTGTATCAAGGGCGAAGGCAGGCCAGAGTCAGAGCGAGAGCATGCCGGACCCAAGGCGAAGGCAGACCGGAGACAGAGTGATATTAGGCCGGAGCCAGGGCGAGGGCAGGACGGAGCCATAGCGAGAGCAGGCCGTAGACAGGGCAAGGACAGGCCGGAGCCAGAGCGAGAGCAGGCCGGAGCCATAGTGAAGGCAGGCCAGAGCTAGAGAGAGAGCAGGCCGTAGCCAAGGCGAAGGCAGGCCTGAGCCAGAGAGAGAGTAGGCCGTAGCCAAGGCGAAGGCAGGCCTGAGCCATAGCGATAGCAGGCCGGATCCAAGGCGAGGGCATGCCAGGGCGAGGGCAGGCCGGAGCCTGGGCGAGATCAGGCCGGAGCCAAGGCGTGGGCAGGACAGAGCCAAAGCAGGCCGGAGCCAGCTCGAGAGCATGCCAGAGTCAGAGCGAGAGGAGGCCGGAGCCAAGGCGAGGGCATGCAAGCCAGAGCCAGAGGGAGAGCAGGCCAGAGCCAGAACGAGGGCAGGCCAGAGCCAGAGCGAGAGTAGGCTAGAGCCGAGGCTAGGGCAGGCCAGAGCCAGAGCGAGAGAGAGCAGGCCTGAGCCAGAGCCAGAGCAGTCTGGAGCCAAGGCGAAGGCATGCCAGCGACAGGGCGAGAGCAGGCCAGAGCCAAGGCGAGGGCAGTCCAGAGCCAGAGCGAGAGCAAACCGGAGCTTAGGCGAGGGCAGGCAAGAGCCAGAGCGAGAGCAGGCCAGAGCCACGGCGAGGGCAGGCCAGAGCCAGAGCGACAGCCGGCCAGAGCCAGGGCGAGAGCAGGCCGGAGCCAAGGCGAGGGCAGGTCGGAGCCAGAGCGAGAACTGGCTGTTTCAAGGGCGAAGGCAGGCCAGAGCCAGAGCGAGAGCATGCCGGACCCAAGGCGAAGGCAGGCCAGAGACAGAGTGATATTAGGCCGGAGCCAGGGCGAGGGCAGGACGGAGCCATAGCGAGAGCAGGCCGTAGCCAGGGCGAGGACAGGCCAGAGCCAGAGCGAGAGCAGGCCGGAGCCATGGTGAAGGCAGGCCAGAGCCAGAGAGAGAGCAGGCCGTAGCCAAGGCGAAGGCAGGCCTGAGCCATAGCGATAGTAGGCCGGATCCAAGGCGAGGGCATGCCAGAGTGAGAGCCGGCCAGAGCCAAGGCAAGGGCAGGCTATAACCAGAGATAGAGCAGGCCACAGCCAGCGCGGAACAGCCGGATGCTAAGGCAAGGGCAGGCCAGAGCCAGAACGAGTGAGAGCAGGCCAGAGCCAGAGAGAGAGCAAGCCGGAGCCAGGGTGAGGGCAGGCCAGAGCCAGAGCGAAAGCAAGCCGGAGCCAGGGCGAGAGCAGGCCGGAGCCAAGGCGAGGGCTTGCCGGAGCCAGAGCAAGAGTAGGCCGGAGCCAGAGTGAGGGGAGGCCAGAGCCAGAGCGAAAGCAAGCCGGAGCCAGGGCGAGAGCAGGCCGGAGCCAAGGCGAGGGCTTGCCGGAGCCAGAGCAAGGGCAGGCCGGAGCCAGGGCGAGGGCAGCCCGGAGCCAGAGCGAGAGCAGACCGGAGCAAAGGCGAGAGCAGGTCGGAGCCAAGGCAGGGGCAGGCCAGAGCAGGAGCGAGAGCAGGTCAGAGCCAGAGCAAGAAAAGGCCGGAGCCAAGGCAAGGGGAGCCAGAGCGAGGGCAGGCCGGAGCCAGAGCTATAGCAGGCCGGAGCCAGAGCGAGAGCAGACAACAGCCAGAGCGAGAGCAGGCTGGAGTCTCAGCGAGAGCATGCCAGAGCCAGGGCAAGGGCAGGCCGGAGCCAGAGCGAGAGCAGGCCGGAGCAACGGCGCGGGCAGGCCAGAGCAAGAGCAGGCCGGAGCCAGGACGAGGGCAGGCCTGAGCCAGGACGAGAGCAGGCCAGAGCCAGAGCGAGAACAGGCCGGAGCCAGGGCGAGGGCAGGCCACTGCCACAGCGAGAGAAGGCCGGAGCCAGGGCGACGGCAGCCCAAAGCCTGAGCGAGAGCAGGCCGGAGCCAGGGCGAGGATAGGACGGAGCCAGAGCGAGAGCAGGCCGGAGCCAGAGCGAGGGCAGGCCGGAGCTAGGGTGAGAGCAGGTCTGAGCCAGAGCGAGGGCAGGCCAGAGCCAGAGCGAGGGCAGGCCGGAGCCAGAGCGAGAGCAGGCCGGAGCAACGGCGCGGGCAGGCCAGAGCAAGAGCAGGCCGGAGCCAGGACGAGGGCAGGCCTGAGCCAGGACGAGAGCAGGCCAGAGCCAGAGCGAGAACAGGCCGGAGCCAGGGCGAGGGCAGGCCACTGCCACAGCGAGAGAAGGCCGGAGCCAGGGCGACGGCAGCCCAAAGCCTGAGCGAGAGCAGGCCGGAGCCAGGGCGAGGATAGGACGGAGCCAGAGCGAGAGCAGGCCGGAGCCAGAGCGAGGGCAGGCCGGAGCTAGGGTGAGAGCAGGTCTGAGCCAGAGCGAGGGCAGGCCAGAGCCAGAGCGAGGGCAGGCCAGAGCCAAGGCAAGGGCAGGCCAGACCGAGAGCGAGAGAAGGCCGGAGCCAAGGAAAGGGCAGGCCGGAACCAGCGCGAGAGCCGGCCGGTGCCAGGGCGAGGCCAGAGCGAGAGCAGGCCAGAGCCAGAGCGACAGCAGGCCGGAGCCAGGGAGACAGCAGGCCAGAGCCAAGGTGATTGCAGGCCGGAACCAAGGCGAGGGCAGGCCTGAGCCACGACGAGGGCATGCGGGAGCCAGAGCGAGAGCAGGCCGGAGCCAGGACGAGGGCAGGCCGGAGCCAGGGCGAGAGCAGACCGGAGCCAAGGCGAGGGCAGGCAAGAGCCAGAGTGAGAGCAGGCCGGAGCCAGGACGAGGGCAGGCCGGAGCCAGAGCGAGAGAAGGCCGGAGCCAAGTAGAGGACAGGCCAGAGTCAGAGCATGCCGGAGCCAAGGGGAGGGTAGGCCAGAGCTAGAGAGAGAGCAAGCCGGAGCCAAGGCGAGGGCAGGCCGGAGCCAGATCAAGAGCAGGCCGGAGCCAGGGAGAGAGCAGGCAAGAGCCGGAGCGAGAGCAGGACTGAGCCACGGCGAGGGCAGGCCACAGCCAGAGCGAGAGTCGGCCAGAGCCAAGGCAAGGGCAGGCAAGAGCGAGAGTGAGAGAAGGCCGGAACCAAGGCAAGGGCAGGCCGTAACCAGGGAGAAAGCCGGCCGGAGTCAGGGCGAGGCCAGAGCCAGAGCGAGAGCAGGCCAGAACCAGAGCGACAGCAGGCCGGAGCCAGGGCGACAGCAGGCCAGAGCCAAGGTGAGGGCAGGCCAGAGCCAAGGCGAGGGCAGGCCGGAGCCAAGACGAGGGCATGTGGGAGCCAGAGCGAGAGTAGGCCGGAGCCAGAACGAGGGCAGGCCGGAGCCAGAGCGAGAGCTGACCGGAGCCAGGGCGAGAGCAGGCCGGAGCAAGGGCAAGGGCAGGCCAGTGTCAGAGCGAGAGCAAGCCAGAACTATAACGAGAGCAGGCTAAATCCAGGGCACGGGCAGGCCGGAGCCAGATTGAGAGTAGGCCAGAGCCAAGGCAAGGGCAGGCCAGAGCCAGAGCAAGAAAAGGCCGGAGCCAAGGCAAGGGCAGCCCGGTACCAGGGCTAGAGCAGGCCGGAGCCAGAGCGAGGGCAGGCCAGAGCCAAGGCGAGGGCAGGCCGGAGCCAGAGCTATAGCAGGCCGGAGCCAGAGCGAGAGCTGACAACAGCCAGAGCGAGAGCAGGCTGGAGTCTCAGCGAGAGCATGCCAGAGCCAGGGCAAGGGCAGGCCGGAGCCAGAGCGAGAGCAGGCCGGAGCAACGGCGCGGGCAGGCCAGAGCAAGAGCAGGCCGGAGCCAGGACGAGGGCAGGCCTGAGCCAGGACGAGAGCAGGCCAGAGCCAGAGCGAGAACAGGTCAGAGCCAGGGCGAGGGCAGGCCACTGCCACAGCGAGAGAAGGCCGGAGCCAGGGCGACGGCAGCCCAAAGCCTGAGCGAGAGCAGGCCGGAGCCAGGGCGAGGGTAGGACGGAGCCAGAGCGAGAGCAGGCCGGAGCCAGAGCGAGGGCAGGCCGGAGCTAGGGTGAGAGCAGGCCTGAGCCAGAACGAGGGCAGGCCGGAGCCAGAGCGAGAGCAGACCGGAGCCAGGGCGAGAGCAGGCCGGAGCAAAGGCAAGGGCAGGCCAGTGTCAGAGCGAGAGCAAGCCAGAACTATAACGAGAGCAGGCTAAATCCAGGGCACGGGCAGGCCGGATCCAGATTGAGAGTAGGCCAGAGCCAAGGCAAGGGCATGCCAGAGCCAGAGCGAGGGCATGCCGGAGCCAAGGCAAGGGCAGCCCGGTACCAGGGCTAGAGCAGGCCGGAGCCAGAGCGAGGGCAGGCCAGAGCCAGGGCGAGGGCAGGCCGGAGCCAGAGCTATAGCAGGCCGGAGCCAGAGCGAGAGCAGACAACAGCCAGAGCGAGAGCAGGCTGGAGTCTCAGCGAGAGCATGCCAGAGCCAGGGCAAGGGCAGGCCGGAGCCAGAGCGAGAGCAGGCCGGAGCAACGGCGCGGGCAGGCCAGAGCAAGAGCAGGCCGGAGCCAGGACGAGGGCAGGCCTGAGCCAGGACGAGAGCAGGCCAGAGCCAGAGCGAGAACAGGCCGGAGCCAGGGCGAGGGCAGGCCACTGCCACAGCGAGAGAAGGCCGGAGCCAGGGCGACGGCAGCCCAAAGCCTGAGCGAGAGCAGGCCGGAGCCAGGGCGAGGGTAGGACGGAGCCAGAGCGAGAGCAGGCCGGAGCCAGAGCGAGGGCAGGCCGGAGCTAGGGTGAGAGCAGGCCTGAGCCAGAGCGAGGGCAGGTCAGAGCCAGAGCGAGGGCAGGCCAGAGCCAAGGCAAGGGCAGGCCAGACCGAGATCGAGAGGAGGCCGGAACCAAGACAAGGGCAGGCCGGAACCAGGGCGAGAGCCGGCCGGTGCCAGGGCGAGGCCAGAGTGAGAGCAGGCCAGAGCCAGAGCGACAGCAGGCCGGAGCCAGGGAGACAGCAGGCCAGAGCCAAGGTGAGGGCAGGCCGGAACCAAGGCGAGGGCAGGCCTGAGCCACGACGAGGGCATGTGGGAGCCAGAGCGAGAGCAGGCCGGAGCCAGGACAAGGGCAGGCCTAAGCCAGGGCGAGAGCAGACCGGAGCCAAGGCGAGGGCAGGCAAGAGCCAGAGTGAGAGCAGGCCGGAGCCAGGACGAGGGCAGGCCGGAGCCAGAGCGAGAGATGGCCGGAGCCAAGTAGAGGACAGGCCAGAGTCAGAGCATGCCGGAGCCAAGGGGAGGGTAGGCCAGAGCTAGAGAGAGAGCAAGCCGGAGCCAAGGCGAGGGCAGGCCAGAGCCAGATCAAGAGCAGGCCGGAGCCAGGGAGAGAGCAGGCAAGAGCCGGAGCGAGAGCAGGACTGAGCCAGGGCGAGGGCAGGCCACAGCCAGAGCGAGAGTCGGCCAGAGCCAAGGCAAGGGCAGGCAAGAGCGAGAGTGAGAGAAGGCCGGAACCAAGGCAAGGGCAGGCCGTAACCAGGGAGAAAGCCGGCCGGAGTCAGGGCGAGGACAGAGCCAGAGCGAGAGCAGGCCAGAACCAGAGCGACAGCAGGCCGGAGCCAGGGCGACAGCAGGCCAGAGCCAAGGCAAGGGCAGGCTGGAGCCAGGGCGATAGCAGGCCGGAGCTAAGGCGAGGGCAGGCAGGAGCCACGACGAGGGCATGCGGGAGCCAGAGCGAGAGCAGGCCGGAGCCAGGATGAGGGCAGGCCGGAGCAAGAGCAAGAGCAGGCCGCAGCCAGGGCAGGCCAGAGCCAGAGCGAGAACAGGCCGGAGCCTAGGCGAGGGCAGGCCAGAGCCAGAGCGAGAGCAGGTCGGAGCCAGGACGAGGGCAGGCCGGAGCCAGGGCGAGAGCAGGTCGGAGCCAAGTAGAGTACAGGCCAGAGCCAGAGCGAGAGTAGGTCGGAGCCTGGGCGAGGGCAGGCCAGAGCCAGATTCAGAGCAGGCCAGAGCCAAGCGGAGGGTAGGCCAGAGCCAGGGCGAGGGCAGGCAAGAGCCAGAGGGAGAGCAAGCTGGAGCCAAGGCGAGGGCAGGCCAGAGCCAGGGCGAGAGCAGGCCGGAGCCAGAGCCAGAGCGAGAGTCGGCCGGAGCCAAGGCAAGGGCAGGCCAGACCGAGAGCGAGAGAAGGCCGGAGCCAAGGAAAGGGCAGGCCGGAACCAGGGCGAGAGCAGGCCGGAGCCTGGGCGAGGCCAGAGCCAGAGCGACAGCAGGCCAGAGCCAGAGAAACAGCAGGCCGGAGCCAGGGAGACAGCAGTCCAGAGCCAAGGTGAGGGCAGGCCGGAGCCAGGGCGAGAGCAGGCCGGAGCCAGGGCGAGAGCAGGCCGGAGCCAAGGCAAGGGCAGACCAGAGGGAGAGCAGGCCGGAGCCAGGACGAGGGCTGGACAGAGCCAGACATAGAGCAGGCAGGAGCCAGGGCGAGAGCAGGCAGGAGCCAGGGCGAGAGCAGGCCAGAGCCAGGGCGAGAGCAGGCCGGAGCCAGGGCGAGAGTAGGCCGGAGCCAGGACGAGGGCAGAACGGAACCAGAGCGAGAACAGGGTGAAGCCAAGGCGAGGGCAGGCCAGAGCGCGATTAGGACGGAACCAAGGCGAGGGCAGGCCGGAGCCAAGGCGAGGGCAGGTTAGAGCCAGAGCGAGAGCAGGCCGGAGCCAGGGCGAGGGCAGGCCAGAGCCAGAGCGAGAGTAGACCGGAGTCAGGGCAAGGACAGGCCGGAGCCAGGACGAGGGCAGGCCGGAGTCAGGGCGAGAGGAGACCAGTGCCAGAGCGAGAGCAGGCCGGAGCAAGGACGAGAGCAGGCCGTAGCCAAGACGAGGGCAGGCCAGAGGCGGAGTGAGAGCAGGCCAGAGCCAAGGCAAGGGCAGGCCAGAGCGAATGAAGGCCGGAGCCAAGGCAAGGGCAGGCCGGAGCCAGGGCGAGAGCAGGCCGGAGCCAAGGCGAGGCCAGAGCCAGAGCGACAGCAGGCCGGAGCCAGGGCGAGGGCAGGCCAGAGCCAGAGAGAGAGCAGGCCAGAGCCACAGCGACAGCAGGCCGGTGCCAGGGCAAGGGCAGGCCAGAGCCAGAGAGAGAGGAAACCGAGCCAGGGTGAGGGCAGGCCGGAGCCAGGGGCGGGCAGGCCAGAGCCAAGGCAAGGGGAGGCCAGAGAAAGAGCAGGTCGGAGCCAGGGCGAGGGTAGGCCAGGGCCAGAGAGAGAGCAGGCTGGAGCCTAGGCTAGGGCAGGCCAGAGCCAGAGCAAGTGCTGGCCGGAGCCTAGTAGAGGGCAGGCCAGAGCCAGTGCGAGAGCAGGCCGGAGCCAGGGCGAGGGCAGGCCAGAGCTAGAGCGAGAGCAGGCCGGAGCAAAGGCAAAGGCAGGCCAGAGCCAGAGTGATATCAGGCCGGAGCCAGGGCGAGTGCTGGCCGGAGCCAGAGCGAGTGCAGGCCGGAGCCAGGGCGAGTGCAGGCCCGAGCCAGAGCAATAGCAGGCCGGAGCCAGGTCGAGAGCAGGCCAGAGCGAGAGAAGGTCGGAGCCAGGGCGATGGCAGGCCAGAGCCAGAGAGAGAGCAGGCAGGAATCACGGCGAGGGCAGGCCTGAGCCATGGCGATAGCAGGCCGGAGCCAAAGCGAGGGCAGGCAGGAGCCAGAGAGAGGGCAGGCCTGAGTCAGTGCGAGGGAATGCCGGAGCCAGAGCGAGAGCAGGCCGGAGCCACGACGAGGGCAGGCCGGAGCCAGAGCGAGAGCAGGCTGGAGCAAAGGCAAGGGCAGGCCAGAGCCAGAGCGAGAGCAGGCCTTAGCAAAGACAAGGGCAGGCCAGAGCCAGAGCGAGAGCAGGACAGAGCCAGAGCGAGAGCAGGCCGGAGCCAAGGCGAGAGCAGACCGGAGCCAAGGCGAGGGCAGGCCAGAGCCAGAGCGAGAGCAGGCCGGAGCACAGGTAAGGGCAGGCCAGAGCCAGAGCAAGAGCAGGCCAGAGCCACATCGAGAGCAGGCCGGAGCCAGAGCGAGAGTAGGCCAGAGCCAAGGCAAGGGCAGGCCAGAGCCAGAGCGAGAGAAGGCCGGAGCGCAAGGGCAGGCCAGAGCCAGAGCGAGAGCAGGCCGGAGCGAGAGCGAGGACATTCCGGAGTGAGAGCGAGGACATTCCAGAGCCAGGGCGAGGGCAAGCCAGAGCCAGAGCGAGAGGAGGCCGGAGCCAGAGCGAGAGCAGGCCAGAGCCAGCGCGAGATCAGGCCAGATCAAAGGCAAGGGCAGGCCAGTGCCAGAGCGAGAGCAGGCCAGAGCCAGAGAGAGAGCAAGCTGTAGCCAGAGCGAAAGCAGCCTGGAGCCATGGCAAGGGCAGGCCAGAGAAAGAGCAGGCCGGAGCCAGGGCGAGGGTAGGCCAGGGCCAGAGAGAGAGCAGGCTGGAACCTAGGCAAGGGCAGACCAGAGCGAGTGCTGGCCGGAGCCTAGGCGAGGGCAGGCCAGAGCCAGTGCGAGAGCAAGCCAGAGCCAGGGCGAGGGCAGGCCAGAGCTAGAGCGAGAGCAGGCCAGAGCCAAGGCGAAGGCATGCCAGAGCCAGAGTCATATCAGGCCGGAGCCAGGGCGAGTGCAGGCCGGAGGCAGAGCGAGTGCAGGCCGGAGCCAGAGCGAGAGCAGGCCGGAGCCACGGCGAAGGCAGGCCAGAGCGAGAGCGAGAGTCGGCCGGAGCCAAGGCAAGGGTAGGCCAGACAGAGAGCGAGAGAAGGCCGGAGCCAAGGAAAGGGCAGGCCGGAGCCAGGGCGAGGCCAGAGCCAGAGCGAGAGCAGGCCAGAGCCAGAGCGACAGCAGGCCGGAGCCAGGACGACAGCAGGCCAGAGCCAAGGCGAGGGCAGGCCGGAGCCACGACGAGGGCATGCGGGAGCCAGAGCGAGAGCAGGCCGAAGCCAGGACGAGGGCAGGCCGGAGCCAGAGCGAGAGCAGGCCGGAGCAAAGGCAAGGGCAGACCAGTGTCAGAGCGAGAGCTAGCCAGAGCTATAACGAGAGCAGGCTAAATCCAGGGGACGGGCAGGCCGGAGCCAGATTGAGAGTAGGCCAGAGCCAAGGCAAGGGCAGGCCAGAGCCAGAGCGAGAAAAGGCCGGAGCCAAGGCAAGGGCAGCCCGGTACCAGGGCGAGAGCAGGCCGGAGCCAGAGCGAGGGCAGGCCAGAGCCAGGGCGAGGGCAGGCCGGAGCCAGAGCTATAGCAGGCCAGAGCGAGAGCAGACAACAGCCAGAGCGAGAGCAGGCCGGAGACTCAGCGAGAGCATGCCAGAGCCAGGGCAAGGGCAGGCCGGAGAAACGGCGAGGGCAGGCCAGAGCAAGAGCAGGCTGGAGCCAGGACGAGGGCAGGCCTGAGCCAGGACGAGAGCAGGCCAGAGCCAGGGCGAGAGCAGGCCGGAGCCAGGGCGAGGGCAGGCCACTGCCACAGCGAGAGAAGGCCGGAGCCAGGGCGACGGCAGCCCAAAGCCGGAGCGAGAGCAGGCCGGAGCCAGGGCGAGGGTAGGACGGAGCCAGAGCGAGATCAGGCCGGAGCCAGAGCGAGGGCAGGCCGGAGCTAGGGTGAGAGCAGGCCAGAGCCAGAGCGAGAGTCGGCCGGAGCCAAGGAAAGGTCAGGCCAGACCGAGAGCGAGAGAAGGCTGGAGCCAAGGAAAGGGCAGGCCGGAACCAGGGCGAGAGCCAATCGGAGCCAGGGCGAGGCCAGAGCGAGAGCAGGCCAGAGCCAGAGCGACAGCAGGCCGAAGCCAGGTGAGGACAGGCCGGAGCCAAGGCGAGGGCAGGCCGGAGCCTTGACGAAGGCATGCGGGAGCCAGAGCGAGAGCAGGCCGGAGCCAGGACGAGGGCAGGCCGGAGCCAGAGCGAGAGCAGACCGGAGCCAAGGCGAGGGCAGGCCAGAGCCAGAGTGAGAGCAGGACGAGGGCAGGCTGGAGCCAGAGCGAAAGAAGGCCGGAGCCAAGTAGAGGACAGGCCAGAGCCAGAGTAGGCCGGAGCCAGGGCGAGGGCAGGCCAGAGTCAGAGCATGCCGGAGCCAAGGGGAGGGTAGGCCAGAGCCAGAGAGAGAGCAAGCCAGAGCCAAGGTGAGGGCAGACCGGAGCCAGAGCAAGAGCAGGCCGGAGCCAGGGTGAGAGCAGGCCGGAGCCGGAGTGAGAGCAGGCCGGAGCCAGGGCGACAGCAGGCCAGAGCCAAGGTGAGGGCAGGCCAGAGCCAAGGCGAGGGCAGGCCAGAGCCACGACGAGGGCATGTGGGAGCCAGAGCGAGAGCAGACCGGAGCCAGAACGAGGGCAGGCCGGAGCCAGAGCGAGAGCAGGCCGGAGCAAAGGCAAGGGCAGGCCAGTGTCAGAGCGAGAGCAAGCCAGAACTATAACGAGAGCAGGCTAAATCCAGGGCACGGGCAGGCCGGAGCCAGATTGAGAGTAGGCCAGAGCCAAGGCAAGGGCAGGCCAGAGCCAGAGCGAGAAAAGGCCGGAGCCAAGGCAAGGGCAGCCCGGTACCAGGGCTAGAGCAGGCCGGAGCCAGAGCGAGGGCAGGCCAGAGCCAGGGCGAGGGCAGGCCGGAGCCAGAGCTATAGCAGGCCGGAGCCAGAGCGAGAGCAGACAACAGCCAGAGCGAGAGCAGGCTGGAGTCTCAGCGAGAGCATGCCAGAGCCAGGGCAAGGGCAGGCCGGAGCCAGAGCGAGAGCAGGCCGGAGCAACGGCGCGGGCAGGCCAGAGCAAGAGCAGGCCGGAGCCAGGACGAGGGCAGGCCTGAGCCAGGACGAGAGCAGGCCAGAGCGAGAACAGGCCGGAGCCAAGGCGAGGGCAGGCCAAAGCCTGAGCGAGAGCAGGCCGGAGCCAGGGCGAGGGTAGGACGGAGCCAGAGCGAGAGCAGGCCAGAGCCAGAGGGAGGGCAGGCCGGAGCTAGGGTGAGAGCAGACCTGAGCCAGAGCGAGGGCACGCCAGAGCCAGAGCGAGGGCAGGCCAGAGCCAAGGCAAGGGCAGGCCAGACCGAGATCGAGAGAAGGCCGGAGCCAAGGAAAGGGCAGTCCGGAAACAGGGCGAGAGCTGGCCGGTGCCAGGGCGAGGCCAGAGCCAAGGTGAGGGCAGGCCGGAACCAAGGCGAGGGCAGGCCTGAGCCACGACGAGGGCATGCGGGAGCCAGGACGAGGGCAGGCCGGAGCCAGGGCGAGAGCAGGCAAGAGCCGGAGCGAGAGCAGGACTGAGCCACGGCGAGGGCAGGCCACAGCCAGAGCGAGAGTCGGCCAGAGCCAAGGCAAGGGCAGGCAAGAGCGAGAGTGAGAGAAGGCCGGAACCAAGGCAAGGGCAGGCCGTAACCAGGGAGAAAGCCGGCCGGAGTCAGGGCGAGGCCAGAGCCAGAGCGTGAGCAGGCCAGAACCAGAGCGACAGCAGGCCGGAGCCAGGGCGACAGCAGGCCAGAGCCAAGGTGAGGGCAGGCAAGAGCCAAGGCGAGGGCAGGCCGGAGCCACGACGAGGGCATGTGGGAGCCAGAGCGAGAGCAGGCCGGAGCCAGAACGAGGGCAGGCCGGAGCCAAAGCGAGAGCAGACCGGAGCCAGGGCGAGATTAGGCCGGAGCAAAGGCAAGGGCAGGCCAGTGTCAGAGCGAGAGCAAGCCAGAACTATAACGAGAGCAGGCTAAATCCAGGGCACGGGCAGGCCGGAGCCAGATTGAGAGTAGGCCAGAGCCAAGGCAAGGGCAGGCCAGAGCCAGAGCGAGAAAAGGCCGGAGCCAAGGCAAGGGCAGCCCGGTACCAGGGCTAGAGCAGGCCGGAGCCAGAGCGAGGGCAGGCTAGAGCCAGGGCGAGGGCAGGCCTGAGCCAGAGCTATAGCAGGCCGGAGCCAGAGCGAGAGCAGACAACAGCCAGAGCGAGAGCAGGCTGGAGTCTCAGCGAGAGCATGCCAGAGCCAGGGCAAGGGCAGGCCGGAGCCAGAGCGAGAGCAGGCCGGAGCAACGGCGCGGGCAGGCCAGAGCAAGAGCAGGCCGGAGCCAGGACGAGGGCAGGCCTGAGCCAGGACGAGAGCAGGCCAGAGCGAGAACAGGCCGGAGCCAGGGCGAGGGCAGGCCACTGCCACAGCGAGAGAAGGCCGGAGCCAGGGCGACGGCAGCCCAAAGCCTGAGCGAGAGCAGGCCGGAGCCAGGGCGAGGGTAGGACGGAGCCAGAGCGAGAGCAGGCCGGAGCCAGAGCGAGGGCAGGCCGGAGCTAGGGTGAGAGCAGGCCTGAGCCAGAGCGAGGGCAGGCCAGAGCCAGAGTGAGGGCAGGCCAGAGCCAAGGCAAGGGCAGGCCAGACCGAGAGCGAGAGAAGGCCGGAGCCAAGGAAAGGGCAGGCCGGAACCAGGGCGAGAGCCGGCCGGTGCCAGGGCGAGGCCAGAGCGAGAGCAGGCCAGAGCCAGAGTGACAGCAGGCCGGAGCCAGGGAGACAGCAGGCCAGAGCCAAGGTGAGGGCAGGCCGGAACCAAGGCGAGGGCAGGCCTGAGCCACGACGAGGGCATGCGGGAGCCAGAGCGAGAGCAGGCCGGAGCCAGGACGAGGGCAGGCCGGAGCCAGGGCGAGAGCAGACCGGAGCCAAGGCGAGGGCAGGCAAGAGCCAGAGTGAGAGCAGGCCGGAGCCAGGACGAGGGCAGGCCGGAGCCAGAGCGAGAGAAGGCCGGAGCCAAGTAGAGGACAGGCCAGAGTCAGAGCATGCCGGAGCCAAGGGGAGGGTAGGCCAGAGATAGAGAGAGAGCAAGCCAAAGCCAAGGCGAGGGCAGGCCGGAGCCAGATCAAGAGCAGGCCGGAGCCAGGGAGAGAGCAGGCAAGAGCCGGAGCGAGAGCAGGACTGAGCCAGGGCGAGGGCAGGCCACAGCCAGAGCGAGAGTCGGCCAGAGCCAAGGCAAGGGCAGGCAAGAGCGAGAGTGAGAGAAGGCCGGAACCAAGGCAAGGGCAGGCCGTAACCAGGGAGAAAGCCGGCCGGAGTCAGGGCGAGGCCAGAGCCAGAGCGAGAGCAGGCCAGAACCAGAGCGACAGCAGGCCGGAGCCAGGGCGACAGCAGGCCAGAGCCAAGGCAAGGGCAGGCTGGAGCCAGGGCGATAGCAGGCCGGAGCTAAGGCGAGGGCAGGCAGGAGCCACGACGAGGGCATGCGGGAGCCAGAGCGAGAGCAGGCCGGAGCCAGGATGAGGGCAGGCCGGAGCAAGAGCAAGAGCAGGCCGCAGCCAGGGCAGGCCAGAGCCAGAGCGAGAACAGGCCGGAGCCTAGGCGAGGGCAGGCCAGAGCCAGAGCGAGAGCAGGTCGGAGCCAGGAGGAGGGCAGGCCGGAGCCAGGGCGAGAGCAGGTCGGAGCCAAGTAGAGTACAGGCCAGAGCCAGAGCGAGAGTAGGCCGGAGCCTGGGCGAGGGCAGGCCAGAGCCAGATTCAGAGCAGGCCAGAGCCAAGGGGAGGGTAGGCCAGAGCCAGGGCGAGGGCAGGCAAGAGCCAGAGGGAGAACAAGCTGGAGCCAAGGCGTGGGCAGGCCAGAGCCAGGGCGAGAGCAGGCCGGAGCCAGAGCCAGAGCGAGAGTCGGCCGGAGCCAAGGCAAGGGCAGGCCAGACCGAGAGCGAGAGAAGGCCGGAGCCAAGGAAAGGGCAGGCCGGAGCCTAGGCGAGGCCAGAGCCAGAGCGACAGCAGGCCAGAGCCAGAGAAACAGCAGGCCGGAGCCAGGGAGACAGCAGGCCAGAGCCAAGGTGAGGGCAGGCCGGAGCCAGGGCGAGAGCAGGCCGGAGCCAGGGCGAGAGCAGGCCGGAGACAGGGCGAGAGCAGGCCGGAGCCAAGGCAAGGGCAGACCAGAGGGAGAGCAGGCCAGAGCCAGGACGAGGGCTGGACAGAGCCAGACATAGAGCAGGCAGGAGCCAGGGCAAGAGCAGGCAGGAGCCAGGGCGAGAGCAGGCAGGAGCAAGGGTGAGAGCAGGCCGGAGCCAGGGCGAGAGCAGGCCGGAGCCAGGGCGAGAGTAGGCCGGAGCCAGGACGAGGGCAGAACGGAACCAGAGCGAGAACAGGGTGAAGCCAAGGCGAGGGCAGGCCAGAGCGCGATTAGGACGGAACCAAGGCGAGGGCAGGCCGGAGCCAAGGCGAGGGCAGGTTAGAGCCAGAGCGAGAGCAGACCGGAGCCAGGGCGAGGGTAGGCCAGGGCCAGAGAGAGAGCAGGCTGGAGCCTAGGCAAGGGCAGGCCAGAGCGAGTGCTGGCCGGAGCCTAGGCGAGGGCAGGCCAGGGCCAGTGCGAGAGCAGGCCGGAGCCAGGGTGAGGGCAGGCCAGAGCTAGAGCGAGAGCAGGCCAGAGCCAAGGCGAAGGCAGGCCAGAGCCAGAGTCATATCAGGCCGGAGCCAGGGCGAGTGCAGGCCGGAGGCAGAGCGAGTGCAGGCCGGAGCCAGAGCGAGAGCAGGCCGGAGCCACGGCGAAGGCAGGCCAGAGCCAGAGCGAGAGCAGGCCGGAGCCATGGCGAGAGCAGGCCAGAGCCATGGCGAGAGCAGGCCGGAGCCAGTGCAAGGGCAGGCCAGAGCCAGAGCGAGAGTAGTCCAGAGCCAAGGCAAGGGAAGGCCAGAGCCAGAGTGAGAAAAGGTCAGAGCCAAGGCATGGGCAGCCCGGAACCAGGGCGAGAGCAGGCCAGAGCCAGAGCGAGGGCAGGCCAGAGCCAGGGCGAGGGCAGGCCGGAGCCAGGGCGAGGTCATGCTAGAGCCAGAGAGAGAGCAATCCGGAGCCAGAGTGAGAGCAGGACTGAGCCAAGGCAAGGGCAGACCAGAGGGAGAGCAGGCCGGAGCCAGGACAAGGGCAGGACAGAGCCAGAGATAGAGCAGGCCGGAGCCAGGGCGAGAGTAGGCCGGAGCCAGGACGAGGGCAGAACGGAACCAGAGCGAGAACAGGGTGAAGCCAAGGCGAGGGCAGGCCAGAGCGCGATTAGGACGGAACCAAGGCGAGGGCAGGCCGGAGCCAAGGCGAGGGCAGGTTAGAGCCAGAGCGAGAGCAGACCGGAGCCAGGGCGAGGGTAGGCCAGGGCCAGAGAGAGAGCAGGCTGGAGCCTAGGCAAGGGCAGGCCAGAGCGAGTGCTGGCCGGAGCCTAGGCGAGGGCAGGCCAGGGCCAGTGCGAGAGCAGGCCGGAGCCAGGGTGAGGGCAGGCCAGAGCTAGAGCGAGAGCAGGCCAGAGCCAAGGCGAAGGCAGGCCAGAGCCAGAGTCATATCAGGACGGAGCCAGGGCGAGTGCAGGCCGGAGGCAGAGCGAGTGCAGGCCGGAGCCAGAGCGAGAGCAGGCCGGAGCCACGGCGAAGGCAGGCCAGAGCCAGAGCGAGAGCAGGCCGGAGCCATGGCGAGAGCAGGCCAGAGCCATGGCGAGAGCAGGCCGGAGCCAGTGCAAGGGCAGGCCAGAGCCAGAGCGAGAGTAGTCCAGAGCCAAGGCAAGGGAAGGCCAGAGCCAGAGTGAGAAAAGGTCAGAGCCAAGGCATGGGCAGCCCGGAACCAGGGCGAGAGCAGGCCAGAGCCAGAGCGAGGGCAGGCCAGAGCCAGGGCGAGGGCAGGCCGGAGCCAGGGCGAGGTCATGCTAGAGCCAGAGAGAGAGCAATCCGGAGCCAGAGTGAGAGCAGGACTGAGCCAAGGCAAGGACAAGAGCCAGAGATAGAGCAGGCCGGAGCCAGGGCGAGAGCAGGCCAGAGCGAGAGCAGGCTGGAGCCAGGGCGAGGGCAGGCCAGAGCGAGATCAGGCCGAAGCCAGGACGAAGGCAGGACGGAACCAAAGCGAGAACAGGGCGGAGCCAAGGCGAGGGCAGGCCAGAGCTAGAGCAACAGCAGGCTGGAGCCAAGGCGAGGGCAGGTCAGAGCCAGAGCGAGAGCAGGCCGGAGCCAGGGCGAGAGCAGGCCGGAGCCAGGGCGAGAGCAGGCCGTAGCCAGGGCAAGAGCAGGCCGGAGCCAGGGCGAGGGCAGGCCAGAGCCAGAGCAAGAGTAGGCCAGAGCCAAGGCAAGGGCAGGCCAGAGCCAGAGCGAGAGTAGGCCAGAGCCAATACAAGGGCAGGCCAGAGCAAGAGCAAGAGAACACAGTTTTAATTACATGGCCTGTAGGTAACTGTTTTGAACAGCAAACCAGTGTCAAAAAAATTGCTGACACACTGTAGAAATTTTTTAATGGAGGCCAGAAATGGCAGTATTTTCTGAAAACGTATATGTAATCCGTGTGACGGAGAAAACACAGTTTTAAATACCTGGCCTGTAGGTAACTGTTTTGAACAGCAAACCAGTGTCAAAAACTGTCCTGACACACTCAAAAAAAATTTTAATGGAGGCCAGAAATGGCAGTATTTTCTGAAAATGTATATGTGATCCGTGTGACGGAGAAAACACAGTTTTAAATACCTGACCTATAGTTAACTGTTTGGAACAGCAAACCAGTGTCAAAAACTTTGCTGACACACTGAAAAATTGTTTTAATGGAGGCCAGAAATGGCAGTATTTTCTGAAAATGTATATGTTATCTATGTGATAGTGAAAACACAGTTTTAAATACCTGGCCTGTAGGTAACTGTTTTTAACAGCAAACCAGTGTCAAAAACTTTGCTGACACACTGAAAAAAAAATTTCATGGAAGCCAGAAATGTCAGTATTTTCTGACAACGTATATGTGAGCCGTGTGACGGAGAAAATACAGTTTTAAATACCTGGCCTGTAGGTAACTATTTTGAACAGCAATCTGGTGTCAATTGCTCACTGACACACTGAAATTTATTTTTAATGGAGGCCAGAAATGACAATATTTTCTGAAAACGTATATGTTATCTATGTGATAGTGAAAACACAGTTTTAAATACCTGGCCTGTAGGTAACTGTTTTTAACAGCAAACCAGTGTCAAAAACTTTGCTGACACACTGAAAAAAAAATTTCATGGAAGCCAGAAATGTCAGTATTTTCTGACAACGTATATGTGAGCCGTGTGACGGAGAAAATACAGTTTTAAATACCTGGCCTGTAGGTAACTATTTTGAACAGCAATCTGGTGTCAATTGCTCACTGACACACTGAAATTTATTTTTAATGGAGGCCAGAAATGACAATATTTTCTGAAAACGTATATGTAATCCGTGTGACGGATAAAACACAGTTTTAAATACCTGGCCTGTAGGTAACTGTTTTGAACAGCAAACCAGTGTCAAAAACATTGCTGACACACTGAAAATAAAATTTAATGGAGGCCAGAAATGGCAGTATTTTCTGACAACCTATATGTGAGCCGTGTGACGGAGAAAACACAGTTTTAAATACCTAGCCTGTAGGTAACTGTTTTGAACAGCAAACCAGTGTCAAAAACTGTCCTGACACACTCAAAATTTTTTTTAATGGAGGCCAGAAATGGCAGTTTTTTCTGAAAACCTATATATGATCCGTGTGACGGAGAAAACACAGTTTTAAAAACCTGGCCTATAGGTAACTGTTTTGAACAGCAAACCAGTGTCAAAAACTTTGCTGACACAGTGAAAAAAAATTTAAATGGAGGCAAGAAATGGCAGTATTTTCTGAAAACGTATATGTAATCCGTGTGACGGAGGAAACACAGTTTTAAATACCTGGCCTGTAGGTAACTGTTTTGAACAGCAAACCAGTGTCAAAAACATTGCTGACACACTGAAAATAAAATTTAATGGAGGCCCGAAATGGCAGTATTTTCTGACAACCTATATGTGAGCCGTGTGACTGAGAAAACACAGTTTTAAATACCTGGCCTGTAGGTAACTATTTTGAACATCAATCTGGTGTCAATTGCTTCACTGACACACTGAAATTTTTTTTTCATGGAGGCCAGAAATGGCAGTATTTTCTGAAAACGTATATGTAATCCGTGTGACGGAGAAAACACAGTTTAAAATATCTGGCCTGTAGGTAACTGTTTTGAACAGCAAACCAGTGCCAAAAACTTTGCTGACACACTAAAAAAAATTTTTAATGGAGGCCAGAAATGGCAGTATTTTCTGAAAACGTAAATGTAATCCGTGTGACCGAGAAAACACAGTTTTAAATACCTGGCCTGTAGGTAACTGTTTTGAACAGCAAACCAGTGTCAAAAACTTTGCTGACACACTGAAATTTTTTTTTAATGGAGGCCAGAAATGGCAGTATTTTCTGAAAACGTATATGTGATCCGTGTGACGGAGAAAACATAGTTTTAAATACCTGGCCTGTAGGTAACTGTTTTGAACAGCAAACCAGTGTCAAAAACTTTGCTGACACACTGAAAAAAAAATTTAATGGAGGCCAGAAATTGCAGTATTTTCTGAAAACGTATATGTAATCCGTGTGATGGAGAAAACACAGTTTTGAATAGATGGATTTTTAGCGCTGTAATATGGAAAGGATCTGGCTGTATTCTGCAGTGTCAACAAGCAAATAGTGCAGAAAAACCCTGTTCCCTGGATTGCTTTTTAAGCAAATAATGAGGATTAAGATGCAAAAAAAATTATTCCTGGCCCCTGAGACCTGGGCCTATTTCCAGAAATATTTAACAGCAGCAGCCGACAGAACAGGAATGGAGCCTCTTGTGCTATATGCACTGCAGTCTGCTATATACACCGCCTGCCTATACACCCTGCCTGCTTGATATCTCTGCAGATGGATTAGTCCTCAGAAGGACTGTTTGTTAAGATGGATATGTGTCATGTACGGTTTTTCTCCCTTCACTACCTAATTCACGATCAAATCTCTCCCTGACAAATAAGCAGCTCTCCCTACACTGTCTGATCCGGAGTGACTGTGACGAGCATGGCGGCGCCAGGTCTGATATAGACCTGATGACGCTGTGCGGCCAGCCAATCACTGTAATGCCACCAATAGTGTTGAACATTCCGATACTGAAATATCGGGTATCGGCCGATATTCGCGGTATCGGAATTCCGATACTTAATTCCGATACTTTTGCAATATCGTATACCGGAATCGGAAGTTCCCATAATGCAATGAGCCAGTTTCATTTTATTCAGCCAATGAGGATCCTAAGAAGTGTGGGCACATTCTGTTAGGCATGTAGGCATCTTAACTAATGGCATGGCTGTGATTGGCTGCTGAAATGATGTCATGATGCACTATAAAAGCCGCCGCCGCCATTTTGAGCTCACTTTGCTGTGAATTCAGTTAGGGATAGGACGCTGTTGTTCTGAGGGACAGTTTTAGCTACTTATTTGGTCTATTCTGCTTTACCCAAGCTACTTTATAAATCGCTGTGCCTTGCAGCGCTAGTGCACAGTTCTCTGTTCTGTTCACCGCTGTCTGCAAGGTCTGTGTGTGTGAGTGCAGCTCACCCTGTAGTGTGTGCTTCAGCCACGTCTGGTTGTAGTGCACTCAGTGTGTGTCACTGCCTCATACATTGTCCTTTTTTGCCAATTCATAATTTTTCCTGATATCTCCTATTAATGTGGTGGTTCCATCCGTATTCAGCTAAATTGGTTCCAAACACACTATATAGGAGTAGTTAGAGGAGCCTTTCTGCAGCATTGTGCCCTGCAGCCCCAGCCAGATTAGTATTAGCCTATTTTTTGTAGCCTCATCTATTGCATTGTAAGTTACCTTCCTACATTGTAATAGCTGCAAAAAGTTTGTGATACTATCGGTATTACATCTTTGGGCACATCCAGTGTCTTTTTGTGACAAAAAAAACCTAAATAAAGTTCACCAAACACTCCACTTTACAGTTGTGTAGGCCACATTAGCTCATATTAAAGTCTAGTCCACACTTTATAAAATTAGTGTTTCTTATTCCTGTTAGCAGCTGTTTAGGAATAAGCACACTAAGCCCTTAGTACTTTTCTGCCTATCTATATCAGTCTACCAAGATGAAGAAGGCAGGGAGTAAGGCATGTGGTCGTGGTCGTGGTCGTGGGCTTGGGCGTGGAGTTTCTGCAGGGAGAGGACATGAGGATTCTGTGCCTGCAGGGAGAGGACGTGGGGATTCTGTGCCTGCTGCGGGCACCAGTGACTCAGCATCCCCCAGTTTTACCAGGGAACAGTCCTTTATGCGCAGCTTTGTAGGAGCTAGCCGTACCTCACTGCTGCGGGAGGACCAAATTGAAGCCGTTGTCGGATGGATGGCAGCTAACGCATCGATTTCAATTAGTTCCAGATCCTCTCAGGTCCTGAACACTGAATAGCACCCATCTGTCTCTTCACCACTTGCCAAATTGCCCAGGCAGTCAGAGAGCCCTGGACAGGAGCCATCTCTACTTCTGTTCTCTGAATCTCTTGGCTTGGAAAGAGGGGGCCAGCCAAGCAGAATTCGAGAATTTGAAGAAGAGGTAGTATGCAGTGATGCGCAACCGTTTTGTCTCTCTGAATCTGAAGAGGCGGGTGGGCCAGTGCCTATGGTCAGCAGCACACCTCAGAACGCATCTGATGATGAGACTCAGGTGCCTCTTTCTGTTGCGCACTTTGCTGTCGAGACTACCCAGGAGAAGCAGTTGTTTGAAGAGGGTGGTGTAGATGATGAGGTCCTTGACCCATCATGGCGTGAGGGACAGGAAGGTGGTGGGAGCAGCTCTGAGGAAGAGATTCCCCGAACAGCCCAAAAAGGAGGGAGAGGGAGGGGGCAGACTTGGTTGCCTGTAGCCTCCACTTCGGCACCCATTAGGAGCATGGCTCTTCCAAAATCCAAAGCGGGCGCTCCCAAGACTTGCAGTGCCTGGTCCTTTTTTGACACAGTTGCAGATGACATTTGCTTTGTCAAATGCAAGCTGTGTAATCAGAAGGTGAAAAGAGGGAAAAGTGTCAGCAACCTCAATACCACAAATATGTGGAAACATGTGCGGACCAAGCACGTGGTGGAGTTACAAAAACACACTGAAGACCTAGGCCAACCTACAGTGCCACCTACCACCTCTTCAGCTCATGTTGTAACCTCTTCCTCCAGCTCACAAACAGCTGGTTCGGCTTCCTCACAGGATCGCCATGGAAGAAACTCTGGCACTGTTGTACAGAGACACAGTGTAATTCCACCCACAGCACCACTTTCCCAGTCATCCTCACACTCCCCGGCCAGTCTACAGCCATCGTTAGCACAGGCATGGGAGAAAAGGCGCCCATACTCGGCAAACCACCCCCGAGCACAGGCTCTGAATGCTGGCATTGCTAAACTACTGGCCCTTGAAATGCTATCGTTCAGGCTGGTGGAGACTGACACCTTCCGTAACTTAATGGCATTGGCAGTCCCACAATACAACGTGCCCAGCCGCTTTTATTTCAGCAGGCTAGCCGTCTCTGCCCTGCAACATCATGTGGAGGGAAAAATTAAACAAGCACTACAAAACGCCGTCAGTAGCAAGGTCCATCTGACCACCGATGCGTGGACCAGTAAGCATGGACAGGGACGATACCTTTCCCTCACTGCCCATTGGGTAAATGTTGTGGAGCCGGGTACAGATCTTGAGAGTGGCGCTGTACGTGTTCTGCCAACTCCAAGGATTGCAGGAATCCAGTCTGTACACATTGACTCCTCCTCATACTCCAGTTCCTCTGAATCAGCGCTGCAGGAGCCGTCACGGTCTACCTCCACATCGACCCATGAACGGTTACCTGTTATGATGACCGATATGAGCACAGCCATGGCCAAACGTCAACAGGCCATATTAAAATTAATTTCTTTGGGGAATCGAAGCCACACAGCGCAGGAGCTCTGGAATTCCATCAAGCAGCAGAGCGACGTGTGGTTTGTGCCAGCGAATCTCCAGCCAGGCATGGTAGTGTGTGACAATGGCCGAAATCTGGTGGCAGCTCTGGGCCTAGGCAACCTCACTCACATCCCATGTCTGGCACATGTGCTCAACTTGGTCGTGCAGAGTTTTTTGAGGGACTATCCGGATCTTGATGCACTGCTTCACATGGTCCGCATAGAGTGCGCTCACTTGCGGCGTTCCAGCAACGCAAGATCACGCATTGCAGCTCTGCAGCGCCAATTACGTCTTCCGGAACATCGCATCATATGTGACCTACCCACCAGGTGCAATTCAACGTTACATATGTTGGAGAGGTTGTGTGAGCTGCAGGCAGCAGTAATGGAGTACCAGCTGCAGCAGGCGCAAACAAGTTGCAGTGCGCGCCGTTCACACTTCACCACCACTGAGTGGGCCTCTATGAAGGACATTTGCCATGTTTTGCGTGCCTTCGATTATTCCACGGGGATGGCTAGTGCAGATGATGCACTAGTCAGCATGACTATCTCCCTTATCTGCCTGCTTGAAAAAACACTGCAAGCACTAAGGGACGAGGTTTTGGAAGAGGTGGAGGATGAGGAGTCACAAATGCCATCTGCTTCTCTACAGTCTGCGCAACGTGGTTCCTCACAAAGGCCTAGGCAGGGGACACTTTGTGAGGAGGATGAGGAAGAGTCAATGGATGAGGAAGACATCTGTCCAGAGGAGGGAGGTACACAATGCTCTAGTAGTCAGTATCTAGAGCGAGGGTGGGGTGATGCAGAGCATGCAGAGATCACGCCTCAAGCAGGGGACAGCGTTTCTTGGCCAGTTGGCAGTCTGCAGCACATGGTTGATTTCATGCTGCAGTGCCTGAGAAACGACCGCCGCATCGCCCACATTCTCAACACGGCTAATTATTGGGTGTCCACCCTCCTAGATCCTCGCTACCAGGACAACTTACAAAGCCTCATAACACCGTTGAACCGGGATCGTAAAATGCGGGAGTACCAAGACGCACTGGTGCATTCCATCATGTTCTCCATTCCAACCGAGAGCAGTGCTGCTAGTGCTTTACAAAGCAGCTCAGTGCGTCGAGGCAGTGGAGGAAGCTTTGCTCAAAGAGGGAGCAGAAGCAGCGCCTCAGCACAAGGCAAGACCAGTATGGCCGAAATGTGGCAAAGTTTTGTGTCCCCGCCGCCACAAATGTCTACACCATCACAGAAGGCTCCAGTCAGCAGGAGGCAACGTTTCCGTCAGATGGTGACAGACTACATGTCTTGCCCACTTAGTGTACTCCCAGACGGCTCTTCTCCCTTCAAGTTTTGGGTCTGTAAGCTGGATACATGGCCAGAGCTTAGTCAGTATGCATTGGAGGTGCTAGCTTGCCCTGCTGCTAGTGTATTATCGGAACGCGTCTTTAGTGCCGCAGGTGGTGTACTGACAGACCGTCGCATGCGACTATCCTCCGATAACGTTGACCGGCTTACTTTTCTCAAAATGAACAAGGCCTGGATCTCTCATGAATTTCCCAGTCCTCTTCCAGAATAAATAATTGGTTGGCAACAGTATCCAGGTCTCCTGTTGTGCTCATGTTTCTACCACCTGAACTATAATCCCTGAGCTCCAACACCGCCAGTTGGCGCTCGGAAGTGCCGTCTGCACAGTCAACACTTGCTGCCATGTTATTGGGGTTCAGTAACATCAGCTGTTCCCCTGCTGTGCGGACGGCAATTTCTCCTGCTCTGTCCACATTCTCACTACTACAGATTTTAAAGTTGCTCCAATTACACCTCTGGCTCCTCTGTTTTCAGTATTATCCCTGAGCTCCAACACCGCCAGTTGGCGCTCGGAAGTGCCGTCTGCACAGTCAACACTTGCTGCCGTATTATTGGGGTTCAGTAACGTCAGCTGTTCCCCTGCGGTGCGGACGGCAATTTCTCCTGCTCTGTCCACATTCTCACTACTACAGATTTTAAAGTTGCTCCAATTACACCTCTGGCTCCTTTGTTTTCAGTATTATCCCTGAGCTCCAACACCGCCAGTTGGTGCTCGGAAGTGCCGTCTGCACAGTCAACACTTGCTGCCGTGTTATTGGGGTTCAGTAACGTCAGCTGTTCCCCAGCTGTGTGTCCGGCAAATTCTCCTGCTTTGTCCACATTCACTGTACTACTGATGTAAAACTTCAATTACACCTCTGGCTCCTCTGTTTTTAGTATTTACCCTGGGCTCCAATACCGCTAGTTGCTGCTCAGAAGTGCCTTCTGCACAGTCAACGCTTGCTCCAGTGTTATTGGGCTTCAGTAACGTCAGCTGTTCCCCAGCTGTGTGTCCGGCAAATTCTCCTGCTCTGTCCACATTCACACTACTACAGATTTTAAAGTTGCTCCAATTACGCCTCTGGCTCCACTCTGATTTTAGTATTTACCCTGGGTTCCAGCACCGCCAGCTGTTTCCCAGCAGTGTTTTTGGCACGGGTACTCCCTCCTGCCCAGCCTGGTTCCAGCACGCCAGCTGTTTCCGGGTAGTGTCAACGTCACTTTGCCTCCAATGCGTTGTCCTGTCATGTTGCGGTCGGGTTAGCCGACTCTATGGTGCCTGCAGTTTAGGTGACTCCTATGTGGGCTGCAGGATCTGGCAATGAAGTCTGGTTCCATAGTGCCAATAGCACAAGCACCCCCTGTAGGACTGTGCGTTTTGGTAACTGCGGCCGGCTCGCGGACTTGAAACTTTTTTTTACATGGGTACCTTCTGCTACCCATCCAGGTTCCAGTACCGTCAGCTGGTTCTCGGCAGTGCCTTTGGATTAGGTGCCTCCTTCTCGGTATCCAAGTTCCACCAACGTCTGCTGGTCCTTGGTAGTGCTTTCTGGCACAGATACCTCCTGCTTAGTAATCGAGTTACAGTACCGTCAGCTGTTCTTCGGTAGTTCCATTGGCTCTTGCACCTTCTGCTACCCATCCGGGTTCCAGTACCGTCAGCTGGTCCTCGGTAGTTCCATTTGCTCTTGTACCTTCTACTACCCATCCGGGTTCCAGTACCGTCAGCTGGTTCTCGGCAGTGTCTTTGGCACGGGTACTCCCTCCTGCCCAGCCTGGTTCCAGCACGCCAGCTGTTTCCGGGTAGTGTCAACGTCACTTTGCCTCCAATGCGTTGTCCTGTCATGTTGCGGTCGGGTTAGACGACTCTATGGTGCCTGCAGTTTAGGTGACTCCTATGTGGGCTGCGGGATCTGGCAATGAAGGCTGGCTCCATAGTGCCAATAGGACAAGCACCCCCTGTAGGACTGTGGGTTTCGGTAACTGCGGCCGGCTCGCGGCCTTGAAACTTTTTTTTACATGGGTACCTTCTGCTACCCATCCGGGTTCCAGTACCGTCAGCTGGTCCTCGGTAGTTCCATTTGCTCTTGTACCTTCTACTACACATCTGGGTTCCAGTACCGTCACCTGGTTCTCGGCAGTGCCTTTGGATTAGGTGTCTCCTTCTCGGTATCCAAGTTCCACCAACGTCTGCTGGTCCTTGGTAGTGCTTTCTGGCACAGGTACCTACTGCTTAGTAACCGAGTTCCTATACCGTCAGCTGGTCTTCGGTAGTTCCATTGGCTCTTGTACCTTCTGCTACCCATCCGGGTTCCAGTACCATCAGCTGGTCTTCGGTAGTTCCATTGGCTCTTGTACCTTCTGCTACCCATCCTGGTTCCAGTACCGTCAGCTGGTCCTCGGTAGTTCCATTTGCTCTTGTACCTTCTACTACCCATCCGGGTTCCAGTACCGTCAGCTGGTTCTCGGCAGTGTCTTTGGCACGGGTATTCCCTCCTGCCCAGCCTGGTTCCAGCACGCCAGCTGTTTCCGGGTAGTGTCAACGTCACTTTGCCTCCAATGCGTTGTCGTGTCGTGTTGCGGTCGGGTTAGCCGACTCTATGGTGACTGCAGTTTAGGTGACTCCTATGTGGGCTGTGGGATCTGGCAATGAAGGCTGGTTCCATAGTGCCAATAGGACAAGCACCCCCTGTACGACTGTGGGTTTTGGTAACTGCGGCCGGCTCGCGGCCTTGAAACTTTTTTTTAAATGGGTACATTCTGCTACCCATCCGGGTTCCAATACCGTCAGCTGGTTCTCGGCAGTGCCTTTGGATTAGGTGCCTCCTTCTCGGTATCCAAGTTCCACCAACGTCTGCTGGTCCTTGGTAGTGCTTTCTGGCACAGGTACCTCCTGCTTAGTAACCGAGTTCCAGTACCGTCAGCTGGTTTTCAGTAGTTCCATTTGCTCTTGTACCTTCTACTACCCATCCGGGTTCCAGTACCGTCAGCTGGTTCTCGGCAGTGCCTTTGGATTAGGTGCCTACTTCTCGGTATCCAAGTACCACCAACATCTGCTGGTCCTTGGTAGTGCCTTCTGGCACAGGTACCTCCTGCTTAGTAACCGAGTTCTAGTACCGTCAGCTGGTCCTCGGTAGTTCCATTGGCTCTTGTACCTTCAGCTACCCATCCGGGTTCCAGTACCGTCAGCTGGTCCTCGGTAGTTCCATTGGCTCTTGTACCTTCTGCTACCCATCCGGGTTCCAGTACCGTCAGCTGTTCCTCGGTAGTTCCTCAGCCTTCTTGTACCTTCTGCTACATTTCCAAGTTCAAGCTTTTTGAAATGGTTCTTGGTAATCACTCTGGATCTCCATGACGAGGACCCTGAAGACGAGGACCCTGAAGACCAACCCGAAGAAGACGAGGACCCCGAAGACGACGACCCTGAAGACGAGGACCCTGAAGACCGCCCCGAAGAAGACGAGGACCCTGAAGACCACCCCGAAGAAGACGAGGACCCCGAAGAAGAGGACCCTGAAGACGAGGACCCTGAAGACCAACCCGAAGAAGACGAGGACCCCGAAGACGAGGACCCCGAAGACGACGACCCTGAAGACGAGGACCCCGGAGACGACGACCCTGAAGACCACCCCGAAGAAGACCAAGAAGATGACCTTGAAGAAGTTGACCAAGAGGACAAAGAAGAGAAGACAACCACCAAGATACAGAAGAACAATAGACAGAAAACTAAGAAGCAGAAGTACAAGAAGCTGCAGAAAAAAAAGCGGAAGAACATTAAGCATAAGACTAAAAATCAGAGCAAAAGATAATATATTATAAGCAGAAGATGACTAAGCAGTGTATGGGGGTGAGTCCGTTCCTCCTCGTGGTGCCCCTAGAAAAGACCTGCTGCTGCAGGCCAAACTGAACGCGGACAAATCCTGTTGTAAATCTTTTGTGACGAGCAGAACGAAAGGTGTAATGTTCAAACTTTTATAGATAACAACTACAGGAATGCCTGTCACAAATAAGAATATGATGAAGAAGAAGAATATGAAGAAGATGAAGAAGTAGAATATGAAGAAGAATAACAGTTGAATAAGAAGAATATGAAGAATGTAAAAAAAAAGAATAAAACGAAGAAGGTGAAGAAGAAGATGAAGAAGGTGACGAAGAAGTGGATGAAAAAGATGCTGATGCTGAGGATGATGAAGGAGAAATTGTGGGAGAACTTTAAAAGAAGGTGAAGAGCATGGAAGTAGTGAAACATAAATATCTGACAAAATATAAAAATACTTAACATAGTCAATATTTCCGTAACTCAGAACGTCTTAAAAAAATATTAATTCCTGCTATTCCTTTTGATTGGGCTAAACCTCTATGCCTTTATTGTCTCCCCCACCTCCCCCAATACATTCTACATTATTCTTAGTTGTTTTCCTTCATGTAAAATTAACCTACAAGGAAAGAAAGGGTTTATTTTCATTCCGATATTTCTGTCCCATTGACTTGCATTGGTTTCCGGTATCGGAATCGGCGATATCCGATACTTTTTGGGTATCGGTCCGATCCAATCCGATCCGATATTTGCCGATATCGGAAGGTATCGCTCAACACTAGCCACCAACAAACATGGCTACGGCATTACAGTGCATGGCAGGCAATCCCTGCATGTTCATTGGCTCTCTAAAGAGCGCCAAACATTCAGGGAGGGGACCCGAGTTCCTGCCCAAGCAACCCGGAAAAACTCGCCGAGCTTGTCAAGCACCACGATGCTCCGGCGAGTACCGAGTAGTGGCGAGCACGTTCGCTCATCACTAATCACAATGGATAAATATTACCTGTGGTCATAATGGAGCAGAAGGAAAAGAGGGCTACTGCACACCTCAATACCGTGAAAGCTCACACACAGCTCCCTATATACAGAGTGGTCCAAAAGTAGGTGGACAGGAAATAATAACATTTATTTTGATTTATATTTAAAATTATATTTACTAACACAAGCATAACATTGACAATTAAATTTTATTCTGAACAATAATTCAAAAACCCTTAAATGTTATCAACGCCGGTGCTCAAACTGTTTTCTATTACAATTTGCACAGCTTTGAAGTCTGCCTCTAACGCTTCGACAAACTTTATTTGCACAAGTCTCTTTGGGTATTAATTTCTTGAAATGCATCTCTTATGTAATTTTTCAAATCACTGACACTTTTGGTTTTCGACTATAAACTTTGTCTGTGAGGAATGAAAAGTGGAATCTGATTGGTTGCTAAGGGCAACTGAGCCAGTTTCACTTTACACCATGTTTGATAAACCTCCCCCTTCATAACCTTATAACACTTTCTGTCCACCTACATTTGGACCACCCTATATAGTATGAGCCCCGGTTATCTCCTATATACAATATGAGCTCCTGCATAGCCCCCTATATATAGTATGAGCCCCACATAGCTTCTCTATAAACAATATGAGCCCTCACAAAGCCTCCTATATACAGTATGAGCCCCCACATAGCCTCCTATAAACAGTATAAGCCCCCATATAGCCTCCTACATTCAGTCTGAGCCCCCAAATAGCCTCCTACATTCAGTATGAGCCTCCACATAACCTCCCATATACAGTACGAACCCCCACACAGCCTCCATATATACAATGTGAGCCCCACATAGCCTGCATATATAGTGTGTCCCATATATATATCCTCCTATTTACAGTATGAGCCCCAAATAGCCTCCTATATACAGCATAAGCCCCCCATAGCCTCCTATATACCGCATGAGCACCACATAGCCTCCCTGTATATAGTGTGAGCCCCAAGTAGCCTCTTATATACAAGATGAGCCTTCACATAGCCTCCTATACACAGTATAAGCCCCCACATAGCCTCATACATACAGTATGAACCCCCACATAACCTCCTACATTCAGTATGAGCCCTCACATAGCCTCCTAATCTAGTATGTGCCCCCACATAGCTTCCTATATATAGCATGAGCCCCTCATGGCCTCTGTATATACAGATTGAGCACCAACATAGCCCCCTATATACAGTATGAGCCTCCACCTGGGCTCCTATATACAGTATGAGCCCCACATAGCCTTCATATATACAGTGTGAGCCCCACATAGCCTTCATCTATACAATGTGAGCCCTACATAGCCTCCATATATACAGTGTGAACCCCACATAGCCTCCATATATACAGTGTGAGTCCGAAATAGCCCCCAATATACATACAAATATACCATATACATGAAGAAAACAATAACAAATACTCACCCTATCATCATATGCATACTCATACTCATTAGGGCTTGTGCAAAACACACCTACAGTGAGCTATCACACAATAAAAAAGCCTGATGTTTGTAGTGCATTTAATATTTACCTGTTGTCTTTTAGGCTACAGATGAAAAAATGCAGAAAAAAAAAAGTAAATTAAAAAACTTGCTGGTTGCTGTGCACTCTGCTGATAGCACACAGTCACAGCATGGGTTGTAAGCACCCAGGACAAGACAAGTATGTGCCCCCTAACCCGTGAACCAATAGCACTCCGAGAGTCCTTTCAAAAAGCCCAGTATTGCACGTGTATTGTAATTTAAGGAAAATACTGATGTAATTATACTTTGCAATTTCATTTCTTACTTTTTTTTCTGTTTTTTGCTGGTCATCTCTCGAATTTTAAAAATATAAAACGCAATACATTAGTTTATTTGTATGCTTTCTATTTTCTTAATGCATTTTTTATAGAACAATGTTATTACCTTTAGCCCTATTCCTAGCCCTAACCATTAGCTTAATCCTAAACCAGTCTCTTGACCTGCTTGTAACACTAGTTCGGGTTAGTAAAAATGTAAAACTATAAAAGCAGCTCTATGTAATAAATAAAGACAGTGTTGAGTAGCAAAGCGAATGCCAACCCAACGCTACTTATGCAGAACGCAGAAGGGGAGATGAGTTTGTAAGTGGCTGCTGCTCTACATAAGCAAAGATGGAAATTACAAAGCTTAGTATAATGAAGTAAGCTTTCTCTTATAAGTCACTGCCTAAGCAGAGCACAACAGCAAACTCATCTCAAGTGGTTCCCTCTACGTAGACAGAGACTGGGACAACAGAAAATGAGTAGAGAATGAATGAACACTGCTTATATGCACTGCACATGATTAGAGCTGCCTTCAATAATTTATTGCTCATTTTCTGTCATCTTGGTCACTGCTTATAAAAAACACTGAAGTCAAAATGAGTTTGTCATAGACTTCTGCGCTCTGCATAGACAGCAATCAAAACAAACATTTGTAATTTCAGCCGCTGCTTATGCTGAGTACAGCAGTGGATGAGAAACTCATCTTGTTTGCTTTGTTTGTAGCCACTCGATACAAATAATATAGAGATCTCAACTGTTTCTCAATAAGTACAATGGTCAGCTATATAGTTCATTGATGTGGATGAATACAGCATATTGTTAAAATGGGCCCTAAAATCCTAATATTATCTGTGAGATAATACTGAAGTGATGGAAATGGAAAAGATAAAGTTTTAACTAACTAAAAACAGTAGAATAAAAACAGATTTAATTTTATTACAACCCTTATATCAAACTGATAGATTCCCATACTTATACTGTAGCATATACCTTGGAATCTTATTGGTCAGTTACTGATCACTTGACCAGTTCCATCCAGGTGCCTGTGAGCTCAGTTGACAGTTGAGGAAAGTGACAGTTGGAGTTGACTGGTGATAGTGAAGAAGTTGTCTGCGGACTGTGAGCAAATCGATGATATGGAAAAAGAGGAGATTGTAGGGAAGAAGAGAGAGAGAAAAAGAAAACACTTGGACTCATCGGCTGATGAGGAGTCTTCAATCAAAAAACCCAAATGGAGAGGAAGAAAGGGTAAAAAAACAGACTCGGGACGAAAGATGTCTCCCACTCCAGAGATGGAGCGAGTGGATGAGGACGTCATTGCCCAGAGTGAAGGATTGAAAAACAGAAGACATTTGGGCTCAGCGGCTGATGAGAAGTCTTCTATCAAAAAACCCCAAAGTAAGTGAAAAAAGAGGAAGAAACCAGACTCGGGACGGAAGATGTCTCCCACCCCAGAGATGGCGCAAATGTAGCACCCTGAGGATTCGGCTGCTACAGGGGTATTGCACCTCAACCCAGAGGTGTGATATTCCACTCCCGGGTAAGGATGGAGTGTGGAACTGAGCTCAGTTAGCTGCATGCACTACACACATCCCATTTCCGGGGAACAGACCGATGGTACTCCCACTAGAGAAATGTGCAGGTACGACAGTGTCTGTTCCTGGCTGGAGTGGGAGGGGGGTGGAACATCCCAGTAGTGTAGGGGCAGATAGGGGGAGCAGTCTGGGTAATGCTAGGAGCTCATTGGGTGCTGGTCACCTGAGCTCACACATAGAGGGAGTATATAAGGTGGGCACCATCTTAGGACAGGGTCTTTTGTAGAGAAGTCTTTGTGCAGAGTCAGAGGAAGAGAGCAGAAGAGAAGAGCAGCTCCAAGGCCAAGAGAGAGAGAGGAGTCAGAAGGACCCAGAGAAAACAAGCAGGAACTCCAAGAACCCAAAATTAGATCAGAGGGTGAAGAGTTGGCACCTAGGGTACCGGATCCCAAGCTGGCAGAGAGAAAAGCACACCTTAGCCAGAGACCGGAGGTCGTGGGCAGGATCTGCCACGACCCTCACCAAATCCACCAGGAAGGCAGACCAAGTATAGGGTCAGGGAACCCAGAGGAGGTGTACCCACCAAGAGACCCGAGGGAGCCGGACATAGGTGGATCCCTGGTGAGAACGGCCAGAAGAGAGGGAAAGTCAGACAGGAGCTCAGGACCACGCTCCAGAACTGCCTGGGGGTTAGCCGAGTCCAGGACCTGGTGGACGCAGCACGGCTCGGGTGGTCGCTTCAGGCCAGAGTGACCATAAGAACACCCGTAAGTAAAAACCCCTGAACTGCACAGCCCGACTCGGAGTCTTCTTGCTGATTCATCCTGCACCTTCACAACCACCATCCTCTACATCTGACCCCCTGAGGCTATACCCCTCCCGTTGGGGGTTATACTACCAAAGCTGCACACATACCAACAGCCTCAGCGGACCCTGCTGCAGCGACGGCCTTTTGACCGCAAATCAACGGGTGGCGTAGTCGACACAAAGAACTCTAATAACATCTGTAGGACTGCCACACACTGAGTTTGACACCCTGGGCACGGACCGGGTCACAGCCACTCGGAGACTACAACCCCCATCTGATCCGGCTCCGGGTATCCCTAACAACATGGCCCAGGGGGCGCGTCACAAGCAGATGAAGACATCATTGTCCAGAGAAAATTACCGAAGAACAGAAGAATCAGCCTGGACTGTTCAGAGGAAGGAAAGACACCATCAATCCAGGCCAATAGCCAGAAGAAAGAAGACGTGGGAGGCTCAGGTAAAAAGAGAAATGTAACTAGTAATTATAGGCAACTTTATTGTCCATGTTTTATACCTCCACATGTAATCCAGGGATAAAGTCACCAAAATGATTCCAAATCTACCTTTATAATAAAAAAATTACAAAAAACTGTTTTATATTTGAGCATATGATTATAGTTGTTGTAGGCAGTTTACCAATACAAAGTGGTCAGAGATATCTGTTTCCAAATCATGGTGAAATGTTATTATCATTGTGTAATGTCCAGGTTCAGTTCTGCTGAGATTTACCACAACACATGGAAAATTCTGACACCCGTTCCAAAGGGAATCTAGCAACAGTTTTGTGTTACCCTATATGAGAGCAGCATGATATAGGGGCTGAGATCCTTCTACCAAGCATGTACTATTCATTGGATTGCATGGTATAATTATGACAAAATCACAGTTTTCTCTGCTACAAATTTACCAGTTCTCTGAATGCTGAGCTCTGTATAACCCAGCTAACAACACTGATTGGCAGCTTTCTGTGTGTACCCTGTGCATAGTCAGAAAACTCCCAGTCAGTGGTGGGGGTGGGGTTATACAGAGCTCATGAATATAGATAACTACCTGGCAGCAGTAGTGATAATCCTGCTGATAAAACTGCGATTTTATCAAAACTACAGCAAGCATCCCAATGAGTGAAACATTTATCTCTATATATTAGATATCTATATATCTTTATATATTATATCTCAGATTAGGTTTCAAAACCTTGATAACATAGTACCTTTAAGCGCTGCAGTGCCTCAAATAAAATTAAAAACACATACCTCCTGGAATAGCGCCATTCCAACGATGTAGGCACTGAGGTAAATATGAAGTGTTTTTACTTTATTTGGGGCACTGTAGCATTCCAGAAGGGGTTGACATGTAGTGGACAACCCCTTAAATGACTTTCTGCAGAAAACGCTCCCAAAAAGTAGTCAAATTTGTACAAATGTTAGAATGTTTCAATCTCCTTCTCTACTCCCCTCTTATTGCCTCTTCCCACAATCACATACAAGATTTCTCCAGTGCATCCCCCCCAGGGCCGGCGTCAGCACCCGGCGCACCCGGGCAAATGCCGGGGCCCTGAGCAGGCAGAGGGGCCCACTGGCGATCGCGCACCCTGCCGGGCTATGAGCGGAGGAGAGCGGTGCCAGCGCCCGCCCTTCTCCCCCGCTTGCTCAGGGCCCCGGCAGCTGGATACTTACCTCTCCCCGTGCCTCCGCAGATCAGCTGTGTTCCTGCTCTGCGCTCTCTGTGACGTCTCAGGTCAGAGGGCGCGGTGACGTCTTTACACCGTGCCCTCCCCTGAGCCGTCACAGGGAGCGCTGAGCGGGAAGACGCCGACAACGCTGGAGTTCGGATCCGAGCAGCGGGCAGCAGGTAGCAGGTGAGGAGAAGGGAGGTGAGTATTTGATTTTTTTTTTTTAATGTATGGAGGCATGGGGCAGTATAAAGAGAAGTCGGGGGGGTGGCATCCTCCATGGAGCATTATAAAGAGAGGGGGGAGCATCCTGCATGGGGCATTATAAAGAGAGGGGGGGGACATCCTGCATGGGGCATTATAAAGAGGGGGGGTGACATCCTGCATGGGGTATTATAAGGTGGGGAACAGCCTGCATGGCGCATTATAAAGGGGGGGGGCAGCCTGCATAGTGCATTATGTGGGGGGAACAGCCTGCATGGAGCATTATAAGGGGGGTGGGCAGCCTGTATGGGGCATTATGTGGGGGGTAACAGCCTGCATGGAGCATTAAAAGGGGGGGGCTGTATGGGGCATTATGTGGGGGGTAACAGCCTGCATGGAGCATTATAAGGGGGGGGCAGCCTGTATGGGGCATTCTGTGGGGGGTAACAGCCTGCATGCAGCATTATATGGGGGCCAGTATCCTGTATGGAGCGTTATAAGGGGACCGGTATCCTGTATGGAGCGTTATATGGGGGCCAGTATCCTGTATGGAGTTTTATAAGGGGACCAGTATCCTGCATGGAGCTTTATAAGGGGACCAGTATCCTGTATGGAGCGTTATATGGGGGCCAGTATTCTGTATGGAGCCTTATATGGGGGCCAGTATTCCGTATGGAGCCTTATATGGGGGCCAGTATTCCGTATGGAGCCTTATATGGAGGCCAATATTCCGTATGGAGCCTTATATGGGGGCCAGTATTCCGTATGGGGCCTTATATGGGGGCCAGTATTCCGTATGGAGCCTTATATGGGGGCCAGTATTCCGTATGGAGCCTTATATGGGGGCCAGTATTCAGTATGGAGCCTTATATGGGGGCCAGTATTCCGTATGGAGCCTTATATTGGGGCCAGTATTCCGTATGGAGCCTTATATGGGGGCCAGTATTCCGTATGGAGCCATATATGGGGGCCAGTATTCCGTATGGAGCCTTATATGGGGGCCAGTATTCCGTATGGAGCCTTATATGGGGGCCAGTATTCCGTATGGGGCCTTATATGGAGGCCAGTATTCCGTATGGGGCCTTATATGGGGGCCAGTATTCCGTATGGAGCCTTATATGGGGGCCAGTATTTCGTATGGGGCCTTATATGGGGGCCAGTATTCCGTATGGGGCCTTATATGGGGGCCAGTATTCCATATGGAGCCTTATATGGGGGCCAGTATTTCGTATGGGGCCTTATATGGGGGCCAGTATTCCGTATGGAGCCTTATATGGGGGCCAGTATTCCGTATGGAGCCTTATATGGGAGCCAGTATTCCGTATGGGGCCTTATATGGAGGCCAGTATTCCGTATGGGGCCTTATATGGAGGCCAGTATTCCGTATGGGGCCTTATATGGGGGCCAGTATTCTGTATGGAGCCTTATATGGGGGCCAGTATTCCGTATGGAGCCTTATATGGGGGCCAGTATTCCGTATGGAGCCTTATATGGGGGCCAGTATTCCGTATGGGGCTTTATATGGAGGCCAGTATTCCGTATGGGGCCTTATATGGGGGCCAGTATTCCGTATGGAGCCTTATATGGGGGCCAGTATTCCGTATGGGGCCTTATATGGGGGCCAGTATTCCGTATGGGGCCTTATATGGGGGCCAGTATTCCGTATGGAGCCTTATATGGGGGCCAGTATTCCGTATGGAGCCTTATATGGGGGCCAGTATTCCGTATGGAGCCTTATATGGGGGCCAGTATTCCGTATGGAGCCTTATATGGGGGCCAGTATTCCATATGGAGCCTTATATGGGGGCCAGTATTCTGTGTGGATCGATATCACTCATGTAATGTAAGAAGTGAAATCTTTGCATTGTACTATATATATATATATATATATATATTTCTCCGCCGTATCTCTGCATCATGAATCGTGGTATGTGTTAAAGGGGCCCACTGAGACTCTTTCGCCCGGGGCCCAGAAAAACCTGGAGCCGGCCCTGATCCCCCCTACTCTGGAAAGCTCTACCTCAACACATCTGAAGGTTTGCACAGTAGGCGAGAATCTGAAGGAACATGAAGACCGAGCTCTTCTGACAAGCCTACAAGCTGCAGTAACCCTCGCTCCACCACATCGCTGCACGACCGGCTCTACCCTCACCTACTGTATCCTCACCCATCCCTTTTAGACTGTGGCCCTCGCGGGCAGGGTCCTCTCTCCTCCTGGACCAGTCGCTAACTTGTATTGTTCATGATTATTGTACTTGTCTTTATTATGTATACACCTTCTCACATGTAAAGCGACAGGGAATAAATGGCACCATAATAATAAAGAATAATAATAATCCTAGTGATTCTTGTAAAGGATTGTCCGTCTCTTTTTAGGTTTATTTTATGAGTATTGCAGTTGCTTCTCAGCACCGTACGCCGTACAATTAGAAATCCTTGTGTCTGCCTTGTGTACCTGCTGTAGCAGATGTGTCATGTCTGCGTTATCCGCCATATTGAGGTCTTCTCCTATATGGTTCCTGTAATGCAGACCACATCATCCATATTGCTTGATTCTTATCAATTGTTCTTGATCCCATCTCCTGACAGCAGTGATAGATCGGTGACATGGAGCTGCTGTCCCCTGATGTATAATGGGGAGTCTCAGAGCATCATTTATCAAAACTGTTCATTACATTGTCTTTGTTGTCCATATCAACCAACTAGAGCTCAGCTTTCATTTCTCAACCAGCTTTGGTAAAATGAAAGCTGATTTCTGATTGGTTGTTATGGGTAAATAGACACTCCTACTGTAAGGCTGTGTGCATGTGACACCCCAGGGGTCTGGTTGCCACAGTGATAGAGATATTACGTCTGAGAGCAGGTGGGAGGTCTCTTGGTCAGGAATCCTATGCATGCCACACCTCCTGCCCAGTCCTGGGAGGGGAAGAACTTCCCCTATATAAACCTAAGGCTGAGGCAGGGTTAGTGAGTAGAGAAGAAGTAGAGACAGAGAAAAGAAGCAAATATAGGAACAGAACATCAGGAGCTCTGTGGGAGCAGTGTTACAAGGAGTCAGGGGCTGGCAGCTGCAGAGCTCGCCCTGACTGAGAAGATTTCTTACCGGACCCGGAGTCCGAGGCTGTGGGGACTAACTCCTACCCAGCAGCAGAATCCGTCAGGCAGGGGATTCCAGGTCCTCTGGCCAAGAAACCCGAGTCACCGGCCATAAGGGTGAGCACCACACGGTACACTCAGGGACGTGGGCTACTTATACCCGCCTCTAGCAAGATAGCCAGAAGAGTACAGTTAGTTTGGGAGGCCTACAACTCCGCCTGGCCAGGGGAGATCCCATCTGCTCAAGGACTGACCAGGCCCCAATCGCTAGCCAGTACTCCGGGAGGGTCTATCTTTGTCACCAGTAAAGACCCTGAACTACACCGTACCGTCTCCGAGTGGTTCCTGCTACCCCCATTATCCACGTCGGCTGCCCTGAGGCCATACCCCTCCCGTTGGGGGTTATACTATCACGCTGTAGAATCCTACCACCGGCCTCAGCGGTCTGCCCTGCAGCAGCAGCTCCTTAGCTGTACTCAACGGGTGGCGTAGTCGTCCAACATCTACCGCTGATACATCGCCGCTCAGTTTGACTCCCTGGGCACGGACCGGGTCACCGCCACGAGACTACAACCCTCAACAGATCCGGCTCCGGGTAAGCTCCCGCGTGCGCAACGCAGCGCGACACAGGCCCAGGGGCGCGTCAACTTTTGGCGTAGTCGGCAGGATCTCGTGCCCGCAACCACCGGGTACTGCGTGCCTGAAAAAGACTGTTCAAACTTACCTGTGGTGAAGATTCCCGCCATCCGGCGCCATCTTCAGCCTTCTTCCCGCCATCGGTGAAGATTCCCGCCATCCGGCGCCATTTCCAGCCTTCTTCCCGCCTTCCGTGGAGTTTTCCCGCCGTTGGACGCCATCTTGAAGACGTCGCGCGGGAAGAAGAGGGGCGTGGACTCCGAAAGCGCGCGAGAACTGAAGCCCCGCCTCACGTCCGGACATCGCGTAAGGTCCTGGAAGGAGCCCAGCAGACGCCGACGTCACAGGAGCGCGACGGAAGGTCCTCAACCCTGACGATCTACTGCGGAGCCGCGGCCTACGGAAGAGGATCATCGCAAGGTAGGCCACGGTCCACTAGGGGGGAGGAGGATGTCGGATATGGAGGAGAGCTTCACTGCCTCAACCCCCGCCAGCGCCACCGCTGCTGCAGTCATGCCTTTCACCATGCCCTATATCCCGGGAGCGGCCTGGCTACCCCAGTACTCAGGGGAGTCACATACCCTGCATGACTTTAGAGAAAAGCTGGATAGCCTCTTCCAGGTGTACCCCCTCACGGAAGAGCAAAAAGTGAGCATCCTGGTGGCCCAATTAACTGGGGCAGCCCGAAGGGAGGTAAAGTCCTGGCCACCTGGGGGGAAGACTGTCGCAGGGATACTAACCCGGCTGAGGGACACCTTTGATACCCGCACCTCAGCCGAGATCAAGCTTAGATTCTACGGGTGCAAACAGCGGGCACATGAGAGTATAAGGGACTATGCCCTGAACCTACAAGAGGCCCTGAGAGCCATTAAGCAGACCGACCCTGACGGCGTGGGAGACGAGGACAGGCTGTTGACTGAACAATTTATAGAGGGTTTATATTGCAATGCCCACCGAACCCAGTTGCGGGCAATGGCCTTACAGGACCCTCATCTGGGATTTGCACAGTTCAAGGACAGAGCCATCCGGGTGCTTCGAGAACCGGCACCAAGTGGCGTTGTGACCCACAGACGCCCCACTACCACTTACCACCAGGAGGCGGCGCCCTTGTCGGCAGGGCCTGTGGGAGCTGATGCGCAGGCTTTGAACAATGACCCGGATCCAGACCTGCACCATCAGGTCCAAGAGCTAGCTAAAAGCGTTGCTGCGCTAACCCGAACTGTGCAGTCTTTACAGGTTTCTACTCCAGGGAAGATCCAGCTGGCATCCGGACCGGAGGACATCCCGTGGCGTCGACCAAGGAGGACCCCACCGGCCAGAGGAAGACCCAGCGACCGATACAACGAGGACGGACGACCCATCTGCCGCCGCTGTAATCAACCCGGACATATGGCAAGGTATTGTCCTTTAAACTGGCACAACCTAGGGTAGAGGGCCAACCCCTAGGAAAAAGATCATCAGGCCCATCGAACTGGCGCGACAAATATGTGGGAGGACGTCCAGTCTTGCCTGTGGTACTGGATGGCATTCCTATGAGTGCCCTACTGGACACCGGGTCACAGGTCACCACCATCCCGTACGTGCTCTTCAAGCAGTACTGGAATGACTCGGATATTACCCGCTACCCTGACGACGACTTGAGTATCATCGCCAGCAATGGTCAGCCCGTGCCACAGATCGGATTTAAAGAGGTGACCATTAAAATTGGTAGAGTTGAACTGGCAGCACAGGGACTGATCATTGTAGACGTTGACAAACACGAGAGTCACCCAAAGATAACTCTAGGAACTAATGTAATTGAAAATTGTCTTGCAGAGGTGATTTTCCTTTTACAGCAGGTTGCCAAGAACGCCAGCTCCGGCGAGCAGCGAGTGCTCCAAAAAGAGATCCGGGCACTGATGCGACGGCAACAGGTGGAACTCTCCGGCGGTGAGATTGGTAGCGTGAGAATGTGTGACCCTTTCCCTATTGCCATGCCCCCAAAAAGTGAAATGATGATTTGGTGCCGGGCAGCTATTGGTCTGAGAGGTAGAGATTACCAGGCAATGGTAGAACCAGTTTACTCAGACAGTAGGCCCACCATCTTGACAGCACGGGGGGTGGTTAATGTACGCCATGGGAGGGTGCCCGTTCGCATAATCAATATCGGGAAGAGGGAAGTGTACCTGCCCCGGTATGCCACGCTAGCCAAATTATATACCATTAACCAAAATGCTATACAATCTGTGGAACCCTTGCCTCCATCTCACCCGGAGGAAGGTAACGGCTCTAAGAAAACAATGGAGGACTGGTGTCAGCAACTACATTTGGGTACTGACTCCACTCCCTCACACCAGAAACAGGGAGTCTATCGGGTGGTTCAAGAGTACGAGAGAGTGTTTAGTAAACACCCGTTAGACTTCGGGCGAGTCAAGGGGGTAGAACACCACATCCCCACGGGAGACCATCCTCCCATAAAAGAGAGGTATCGACCCGTACCCCCTGCACACTACCAACACGCCAAGGGGATGCTTAGAGACATGAAGGAGGCTGGGGTGATCAGGGATAGCTGTAGCCCCTGGGCAGCTCCACTAGTCTTAGTCAAAAAGAAAGACAACACCATGAGGATGTGTGTAGATTACCGGAAAATCAACCGTATCACACACAAGGATGCGTACCCCTTACCAAGGATAGAGGAGTCTTTGGCTGCTTTAAGATCTGCTAACTTCTTCTCTACCTTGGATCTCACTAGTGGGTACTGGCAGGTTCCTGTAGCAGAGGCGGACCGGGAGAAGACCGCATTCACCACCCCGATGGGACTTAGCGAGTTTACCTGTATGCCGTTCGGACTCTGCAACGCACCAGGAACCTTCCAACGATTAATGGAGTGCTGTCTGGGCCACAGAAACTTCGAGACGGTCCTGTTGTACCTGGACGATGTCATCGTATATTCTAAGACTTATGAGGACCACCTGAAACACCTGGCGGAAGTGTTCGAAGCTCTGGCAAGCTACGGCCTAAAGGTGAAACCCTCCAAGTGTCACCTCCTGAAACCAAAGGTGCAGTACCTGGGACACGTGGTGAGCGCTGACGGAGTGGCTCCCGACCCTGATAAGATCACCGCAATTAAGGAATGGCCAAGTCCCTCCAGTGTAAAGGAAGTGCGGCAGTTCCTCGGGTTGGTAGGCTACTACCGCAGGTTCATCCCCGGTTTCACCAAAAAGGCAGCTCCAATGCAGGACCTCCTGATAGGCCAGTCCCGGAAGGCCAAGAACCAGAAGCCGCCCTTCAGATGGGAGAAGTTGGAAGAAGAGTCCTTCCGCCAGCTGAAGATGGCCCTCACGGGGGATGAAATCCTGGCGTACCCGGATTACAGCCAGCCCTTTATCCTCTACACCGACGCAAGTAACATCGGGCTAGGAGCCGTGCTGTCCCAGATCCAGCAGGGGAAAGAGCGAGTAATCGCTTACGCCAGCCGAAAACTGCGACCCACCGAAAGAAACCCTGAGAATTACAGCTCATTTAAGCTAGAGTTCCTGGCAGTGGTGTGGGCAGTCACCGAACGCTTTAAGCACTACCTCGCTTCTTCCCGGTTCGTCGTGTACACGGATAACAACCCGTTGACACACCTGGACACGGCAAGACTCGGTGCCCTAGAGCAGAGATGGATGGCCCGCCTGTCCAACTACGAGTTCACCATCAAATACCGGGCAGGACGCTCCAATACCAACGCGGACGCCCTGTCCAGGATGCCAAACCTACCGGACGTAGGAGAAGATCCAGAGGGACTGGAAGAAGTCGAACTCCCCGCGTTTCACCTGTCACGGGTGTGTCGCGACGAAGATCGTCACGAGTACACAGCCTGACTTCTCGCAGCTGACTTGTTGGTGCTTTGTGTTTTTCGGCAGTGAGGGAGTTAATTCTCTCTCTCTCTGTGCTAGACGAGGTCCAGCCTCGCCCAGCTGCAATCAATACTGCTGTAGTGAGACTCCTTCAAATGCCTGCTGGTCTGTTTGGGAAGTGTCGGTGAAAGCATTTCATTCAGACTAACAGAGCGGATCGTGGTGTTTGGAGTTTCTGAGATAAGTGTATTTGGAGTGTTTTTTCCCTTCCTCGCTTTATCATTTATCTCCTTTCCCGTTGGTGTTCCCTCTGTTGTAGTTGAGTAGTTGTTGTATGCAAGGTGGTTTTGGTTTTTCCCTTGTACTGTCTCGTTCGTCTAAGTACTGTGTGTGGGCATATTATTACTTGTCCCCTTTTGTTGTGATCGGGGTCCTTCTCAGGACTAGATTACTTAGGTGCAGGGATCCTCAGGAGGTAGGGGTTACGCTGGCGGCCTGGACCTCTGTACCTTTAACAGTACCTCCAGGTTGAGGGACTAGTCAGGGCCCCAGCTTAGGGTCAGCTTAGGCCCCCTACCTCCAGTATACCGAGACAGCGTGACATTTTCACCGACCCACTTAGTTTTTCTCCAGCTACCATGGATCCAGTAGCCGGTCTAGCTCGGCAGTTGCAGAGTTTGTCCATGGAGCTGGCGGACGTTAGGTCCAAGGTTTTGCATCCTCAGGAGCAAGCCGGACCAGAACCTAAAGTAGCTCTCCCTGACAGGTTCACTGGGGGGCGGGACAAGTTTTTTGTTTTCCGGGAGGCATGCAAGTTGTACTTTCGGCTGCGGCCTCGGTCATCGGGGAATGAAGAACAAAGGGTGGGAATTGTCATCTCGCTCCTACAAGGGGACCCACAATCTTGGGCGTTCTCTCTTCCCCCGGGCTCCCCGGCTCTCCAGTCAGTGGATAGGTTTTTCGCTGCTCTGGGACTCGTATATGATGACCCAGATCGGATCTCCCTTGCTGAGTCTAAGTTACGTAGGATCCAGCAGGGAGATCGTCCGGCGGAGGAATTCTGTTCGGAGTTCCGTAGGTGGGCCACGGACACCCAGTGGAATGACCCGGCTCTTAGGAGCCAGTTTTGTCATGGTTTATCCGACAAATTACAGGATGTGTTGGCACAGTATGACTCTCCCGCGTCACTGGAAGCCGCTATGGCCCTTGCTATTCGCGTTGACAGACGGCTTCGGGAGAGGTGCGGGATAACTCTACCCCCTGTGATGACTCCACCTCCTACAAGGTCCCCTCATATGGTGGTTCCCCTGGTCAGTCCAGAGGAGCCTATGCAATTAGGAGGGACATCATTTCGGGGGAGGGGACCGGTGGTGCGCCATAAGACAGGAAGGTGTTTCTTCTGCGGGAGAAAGGGACATTTTATTGGGGGGTGTCCATCCCGTCCCTTGCAGAGTGAAGAGTCGTCGGAAAACTGTTGATCCCAGGTTGTGTGGTGGACGGCAATCTGGGAGTAGGTATTTCGTCCCTAGGTTCGTCTCAGTTTCTCGTACCGGCGGAGGTGGTGGTGGGTACGAGAACTGAGAGGATATCTGTTCTTCTGGATAGTGGGGCCGGGGCTAATCTGGTTGATGCTCGGTTTGCCCGGGTTCAAGGTATGCGATTGAGTGAGTTGGCTAAACCCATCCCCATATTCTCGATCGATGCCAGGCCTCTCGGTCAGGGAAGTTTTTTGCAAGCTGTGCATGACGTAAAACTTCAAGTGGGGGCGATACATAAAGAACTGTTGTCTTGCTACGTGTTGGAGGGTCTTCCCACTCCTATAGTGTTGGGCCTTCCTTGGTTAGCTAAGCATAACCCGGTTATTAATTGGCAAACCAGAGAGATAAGCCAATGGAGTAAATTCTGTAATAAAAACTGCATGAACACGGTCATCGGTGCGGTTACTCCTTGGGTCTTACCTCCATTTCTGGCGGACTTTGAGGATGTATTCTCGGAGAAAGGGTGTCAGGAACTACCTCCTCATCGCGAGTATGACTGTTCTGTAAAACTGCTCCCTGAGGCCAAGTTACCTAAAGCTAGGTTGTATAACCTTTCTGGTCCTGAGAGGCAGGCCATGAAGGATTATATTTCAGAAAGTCTGGCTAAGGGGCATATTAGACCTTCATCTTCACCGGTGGCTGCGGGGTTCTTCTTTGTTAAGAAGAAAGATGGAGGCCTACGCCCTTGCCTGGATTTCCGTGAACTTAATCGGATTACGGTCCGAGATCCGTATCCGCTCCCACTTATTCCCGATCTCTTTAATCAGATCGTGGGCGCCAAATGGTTCTCTAAGTTGGATCTCAGGGGGGCGTACAATCTGATTAGGATGAAGGAGGGGGATGAGTGGAAGACGGCGTTTAACACTCCGGAGGGGCATTATGAGAACCTTGTCATGCCATTCGGTCTGACTAATGCCCCGGCGGTGTTCCAACACTTTGTTAATGACATTTTTCGCCGCCTGGTGGGACAGTTTGTTGTCATATATCTGGATGATATCTTAATTTACTCGCCGGATCTGGTGTCTCATCAGGAGCACGTTAGGCAGGTGTTACAGATCTTGCGGGATAATAAACTGTATGCCAAATGGGAAAAGTGTGTGTTCGCCGTACAGGAACTCCAGTTTTTAGGCTTCCTGGTTTCAGCGTCCGGTTTTCGTATGGACCCTGGGAAAGTGCGGGCAGTTCTTGAGTGGGATCGGCCAGAGAATCTTAAGGCACTACAACGTTTCCTGGGGTTTGCTAATTATTACCGGAAGTTCATTCGTAATTTCTCGTCCATGGTTAAGCCTCTCACAGACATGACTAAAAAGGGGACGGATTTTTCTAGGTGGTCTGACAAGGCTTGTCAAGCATTCTCCTCCTTGAAAAAATGTTTTGCCTCGGCACCCATACTCATTCAACCTGATGCGTCACAGCCATTCATTGTAGAGGTAGACGCTTCCGAGGTAGGGGTGGGAGCAGTATTGTCACAGGGTTCGTCCCCTGGTAAGTGGCATCCGTGCGCCTTTTTCTCTAAAAAATTGTCGTCCGCTGAGAGGAATTACGATGTCGGCAATAGGGAACTCTTGGCCATTAAGTTAGCTTTTGAGGAGTGGCGCCATTTTTTGGAGGGGGCAGTCCATCCGGTCACCGTCATCACCGATCACAAGAACCTGCTATATCTGGAGTCCGCGAAACGTCTGAATCCCAGACAAGCTAGGTGGTCATTGTTTTTTACCAGGTTTAATTTTGTCGTTACATATCGTCCTGGGTCAAAAAATGTAAAGGCGGATGCCTTATCTCGTAGTTTCCCTGGGGCCGGGAATACGGACGACCCGATTCCTATCCTTCAGGAGGGGGTGGTGGTTTCGGCAGTATGCTCTGAGCTGGAGGAGGAGGTATTGGAGGCTCAGGGGGACGCCCCTGTTGGACCTCCGGGGAGACTGTTTGTTCCAGATCAGTTGCGACAAAAGGTGATCGAGGCACACCATAACTCAGTTTTTGCAGGACACCCGGGGAGTAAAGCAACTGTGGATCTCCTCTCGCGTCGGTTTTGGTGGCCTAACTTACATAAGGAGGTGGTAACTTTTTTCGCGTCCTGTGGGGTTTGTGCGCGCTCTAAGACCTCACATACCCGTCCGTCTGGGGCCCTCTTACCTTTGAAGATCCCGGAGCGTCCTTGGACTCATCTGTCTATGGACTTTATTACGGACCTCCCTCCGTCTTCGGGTAAAACGGTCATACTCGTTGTAGTGGACAGGTTCAGCAAGATGGCACATTTTATCGCTCTTCCGGCTCTCCCTAATGCTAAAACTCTTGCGCAGGTGTTCATTGGGGAGATTGTGAGGCTTCACGGGGTACCCTCCGAGGTGGTGTCTGATCGGGGGTCTCAGTTTGTGTCCAAGTTCTGGAAGGCGTTTTGTGCACGGCGGGGGATGCATTTGTCATTCTCATCGGCTTTTCATCCTCAGACCAATGGTCAGACGGAACGTATGAACCAGAGCTTGGAGACATATCTCCGGTGTTTTGTGTCAGAGAACCAGGAGGACTGGGCTTCTTTCTTACCTCTGGCAGAGTTTGCTCTTAATAATAGGCGGAGCGAGTCCACTGGTAAGTCCCCATTTTTTGGGGCATATGGTTTTCACCCCCAGTTTTGTACTTTCAGTAGGGGGGGCTCTTCGGGGGTTCCTGAGGAGGAACGATTTTCCTCATCACTCGCTTCAGTATGGAGAGGGGTGCTGAAGAATCTGAATACTATGGGGAACCGATACAAACGTATGGCTGATAGGAGGAGAGTGTCTGGTCCGGACCTAAGTGTGAACGATCGGGTATGGTTGTCTACCAGGAATATTAAACTTAAGGTTCCCTCCTGGAAACTGGGTCCCAGGTTCATCGGGCCGTACAGAATCAGTTCTATTATTAATCCGGTGGCATTCCGTCTTGACCTCCCCCCTACGTTTAAAATTCACAACGTGTTCCACAGATCGTTGCTTAAGAGGTATGTGGCGCCGGTGGTACCGTCACCTTTACCTCCCCCTCCAGTGGTGGTCAATGGTAACTTGGAGTTCCAGGTATCGAGGGTCATCGATTCACGCTTTAATCGCCGGTCCCTTCAGTACCTGGTTCATTGGAAAGGGTATGGTCCTGAGGAGAGGATGTGGGTTCCTGCGTCGGATATTAACGCAGACCGATTAGTTCGGGCCTTCCACACGACTCACCCGGATAAACCTGGCCCTGAGGGTCCGGAGGCCCCTCGTAGAAGGGGGGGTACTGTCACGGGTGTGTCGCCACGAAGATCGTCACGAGTACACAGCCTGACTTCTCGCAGCTGACTTGTTGGTGCTTTGTGTTTTTCGGCAGTGAGGGAGTTAATTCTCTCTCTCTCTGTGCTAGACGAGGTCCAGCCTCGCCCAGCTGCAATCAATACTGCTGTAGTGAGACTCCTTCAAATGCCTGCTGGTCTGTTTGGGAAGTGTCGGTGAAAGCATTTCATTCAGACTAACAGAGCGGATCGTGGTGTTTGGAGTTTCTGAGATAAGTGTATTTGGAGTGTTTTTTCCCTTCCTCGCTTTATCATTTATCTCCTTTCCCGTTGGTGTTCCCTCTGTTGTAGTTGAGTAGTTGTTGTATGCAAGGTGGTTTTGGTTTTTCCCTTGTACTGTCTCGTTCGTCTAAGTACTGTGTGTGGGCATATTATTACTTGTCCCCTTTTGTTGTGATCGGGGTCCTTCTCAGGACTAGATTACTTAGGTGCAGGGATCCTCAGGAGGTAGGGGTTACGCTGGCGGCCTGGACCTCTGTACTTTTAACAGTACCTCCAGGTTGAGGGACTAGTCAGGGCCCCAGCTTAGGGTCAGCTTAGGCCCCCTACCTCCAGTATACCGAGACAGCGTGACATCACCGTCATGGGACTATCCAGTATTCCCATCGGGTAAGGAGTAAGCAAGGCGCTACGCTTAACCCCTTACCTCACTACAACTGGGCGGAAACGCAAGACAGTGACCCTGCCGTCCGGCTGGTGAAGGAGATGCTGACTCGGCCAGAGGCTCGCCTTGACCCAGACGTTCCGGAGGAAGCCAAGCAACTGTGGGCAGAAAAGAGTAGACTGTTCCTTTACAAGGGGAAGTTGTGCCGCAGGATGGTTAACTCCCGGACGCATGAACTAATCTGGCAAGTAGTGGTGCCACGACGAGACGCAGCCATGGTGATGGAGGCATACCACGATGGAGCTGGGCATTTCGGATGGAAGAAGCTGGAGTTCCTACTGCGCGGGCGGTTCCATTGGGTAGGCATGAGGGGAACCATCGAGAGGTGGTGCAGAGACTGTGGCCCGTGCAACCTGAGGAGGAAGGACCGTGCCAGCCAGAAGACTCCCCTGCAGTCCATCGTCACCCGGCAGCCGTTGGAACTGGTAGCCTTGGATCATGTAAAACTGACCCCAAGCAGAAGTGGCTACGTCTACGCGTTAACCATCGTGGATCATTACTCCCGGTTCTTGGTTGTCGTCCCCGTCAAGGACTTAACGGCTCAAACAGCAGCTAGAGCCTTCCAGCAGCACTTCTGCCGTCCACACGGGTACCCGGACCAAGTGTGACGGACCAGGGACCTGCCTTTGAAGCGGAGGTCTTCCAGGAATTCTGCAATCTGTATGGCTGCCGGAAGATAAGGACTCGGGGCAGGACAGACCCCTACCTGGTTACGTCTCCCTGTTTTGGTGAAATGGACACCTTGCTTTCTTCAAAGACTGCACCCGGTTACGGACATGCCGTGACCACCTTTATGTGTTTCTTTATTGTATTGTTATTGTTATATCTTGTTATGTTTTTCTAAAATATGTTTAGTCCCGGAGTACTAAATTTCACTAGGGGGGAATGTGACACCCCAGGGGTCTGGTTGCCACAGTGATAGAGATATTACGTCTGAGAGCAGGTGGGAGGTCTCTTGGTCAGGAATCCTATGCATGCCACACCTCCTGCCCAGTCCTGGGAGGGGAAGAACTTCCCCTATATAAACCTAGGGCTGAGGCAGGGTTAGTGAGTAGAGAAGAAGTAGAGACAGAGAAAAGAAGCAAATATAGGAACAGAACATCAGGAGCTCTGTGGGAGCAGTGTTACAAGGAGTCAGGGGCTGGCAGCTGCAGAGCTCGCCCTGACTGAGAAGATTTCTTACCGGACCCGGAGTCCGAGGCTGTGGGGACTAACTCCTACCCAGCAGCAGAATCCGTCAGGCAGGGGATTCCAGGTCCTCTGGCCAAGAAACCCGAGTCACCGGCCATACGGGTGAGCACCACACGGTACACTCAGGGACGTGGGCTACTTATACCCGCCTCTAGCAAGGTAGCCAGAAGAGTACAGTTAGTTTGGGAGGCCTACAACTCCGCCTGGCCCGGGGAGATCCCATCTGCTCAAGGACTGACCAGGCCCCAATCGCTAGCCAGTACTCCGGGAGGGTCTATCTTTGTCACCAGTAAAGACCCTGAACTACACCGTACCGTCTCCGAGTGGTTCCTGCTACCCCCATTATCCACGTCGGCTGCCCTGAGCCATACCCCTCCCGTTGGGGGTTATACTATCACGCTGCACAATCCTACCACCGGCCTCAGCGGTCTGCCCTGCAGCAGCAGCTCCTTAGCTGTACTCAACGGGTGGCGTAGTCGTCCAACATCTACCGCTGATACATCGCCGCTCAGTTTGACTCCCTGGGCACGGACCGGGTCACCGCCACGAGACTACAACCCTCAACAGATCCGGCTCCGGGTAAGCTCCCGCGTGCGCAACGCAGCGCGACACAGGCCCGGGGGCGCGTCATGCACACGATGCTTTATGCTGCGTTTTTTTTTTCAGTGCAGATTTGTCACAAAACCTGAAGGATTTCCAGATGCCAGCAAAGTGAATGAGAATCCTGAAGTCTCATGCACACGTTGCTTATTTGTGACTTGCAGATTTGGTGCAGACTTAACCCCTTCACGCCACAGCTAATTTCCGCTTTTGTGTTTCTATTTTTTTTACCCCCTTCTTCCCATAGCCATAACTATTTTTTTGTCCACATAGACATATGAGGGCTTATTTTTTTGCGGGACGAGTTTTACTTTTGAATGACACCATTCTTTTCACCACTAGTGTACTGGAAAAAGGGAAACAATTCCAAGTGCAGTGAAATTGTGGAAAAAAAATACAATATGACATTGTTTTATGGGAATTGTGTTTACATATTGTAGTAAAAATTACCTTGCAATATTATTCTCCTCATCAAGACGATTATGGCAATGCCCATCATGTCAAGTTTTTAATTATTTTAGTGGTGAAAAAAATCTGCTATTGCTGCTATTTAAACAATATATACTTACCATATTCCTACTTATGTACATACCCTATGTTTGATTATATAGTTGTGGTATTTTACCACTGATGAACATATTCATTCTACTGCCCTATCAATGGAATAACAATTATGCATATACTTACCCCAAGTGCCACCTTTGTTTGGGTATCCTTTTCCCATTTTTTGACTTTCATTATTATTTATTTTAATTCATAAATATATTCCATCTATATATCGTTGTAACGTGTTATTTCTCTTTGGCACAATTGTTCTTGGGCACTCAACATTTATACTTTATTTTGTCTATGGTCTAATTTTTGTGGAACTGCAGGGACTAAAAAAACGATACCACATATGTGTAATTTTTTTTTAATATCTTTACTTTCAATGGGGCAAAGAGGGGTGATTTGAACTTTATATTTTTTTAATTTTTTTTAGTCAACTAACAGCATATCAAACAAAAGGTATAACCATATAATTTACATAAAAAAACCCTTAAAATGCAACCTTTATTAAAGATAATTAAAATTATCCGTACATAGAAATAATCTGAAGGTGAAAGAGAAAAATATTGAATGTGCAGAACTAGTCTGCTCCTATTGTCCCCTATGATGATCATTCCTGACTGCAGGGGTTGGCACCCTAAATATAGTACAACAATGGCACCCCCACTCACAAGTTATCTATCCCTCAAAGTCCCTATAAATCCCTGGAAACAACAGTGAGCAATAGATTAGGGCTAATATGATAATATAAACCTAGAAAATTATATCTATAAATTAGGCAACAAGAGTATATTGTAAAATATGTGTCTCTTTATTAAATCGATTAAAAACACAAAACATGTTATACATGTTATAAAAAATTATGTGGAGGGGAAAGAAAAAGGTGGAAAGGAATAAAATTATGTTACAGGGCGAAGGAGATGAGTGTGCACTCCATGCTACATACAGGGAATACCAATTCAAAAAGGTCAATATATGATAAATTGCATAGAATTTTATTATACATTACATGATAATCAAGTTTAAAGTGCATATGTGAAAAAATTAATGTTATAACTTCATTGGTCCCACTGATAAATATCAATATAATTTAATTTTTATTATAAATAGACCAAAAAAAAGGATATATTGCACAAACAAGTATTATATTAAGCCTAAAAGATTTTATGCTGAGTTTATATACCATATTTTTCAGACTATAAGACGCACTTTTTTTCCTCCAAAATTTTGGAGGAAAATGGGGGGTGCGTCTTGTAGTCCAAATGTTGGGGGGGTGTATATATACATTGTGTGGGGTGCGGTGGGAGTGGTAGCGGCGGAGGAGCGGGGCACAGGAGGCAGCAGCCGCCCGCTGCAGCCTACACTGTCCCCGCTGCTAAAGAAAATGAATATTCACTGCTCCTCACCCCCATGGGGCGTGGGGGGCACTGAATATTCATGCTCCTTAATAGCGGCACACAGTGTAGCCGCAGCGCGGCTCCTGCTGTTGCCGGAATCGCCTGTGCCCGCTGTTAAAGGGCATGAATATTAAACCTCTCTCCATGCCCATGGGTGTGGGGATTGGTGAATATTCATGCCCTTTAATAAGCGGGCACACGCAATAGCCCGGCAGCAGCAGGAGCCGTGCTGCGGCTACGCTGTGTGGCAGCTAATAAGGAGCATGAAGTCACTGCTCCCCGCGCACACAGTCCCGATGTGGGGAGCAGTGACTTTCGGCAGCTGATCTCTCTCCTTGCGAGACCCGCATGGCAGTGATGTCATGCGCGGCTCACAAGGAGAGATCAGTGCGGGCAGACAGGACGCAGCGCTGGAGGAGAGAAGAAAGGTGAGTAGGAGTGTTTATTTTTTTATGTGCAGCCTGGTGGGGATTAGGGGGAACATGCATACTAGGATAAGGATGAGGGGGCCATACGTACAAGAGTAAGGATGAGGGGTGCCATGCATACCGGGATAATGCTGAGGGGGCAGACATAAAAGGATAAAGATGAGGGATCCATACATACCAGGATAAGGATGAGGGGTGCCATGCATACCAGGATAGGGATTAGGGGTGCCATGCATACCAGGATAAGGATTAGGGGTGCCATGCATACCGGGACAGGGATGAGGGGTGCCATGCATATCGAGACGGGGATGAGGGATGCCATGCATACCAGGATGGGGATGAGGGGTGCCATGCATATCGGGACGGGGATGAGTGATGCCATGCATACCAGGATGGGGATGAGGGGTGCCATGCATACCAGGATGGGGATTGCTGTGCCATGAATACCAGGATGGGGATGAGGGGTGCAATGCATACCAGAAGAAGGATGAGGGGTGCCCTGCATACCAGGATGGAGAGATGCCAGGCATACCAGGATGCGGATGGGGACCACATATAAAAGGAAGGAGGGGGCATATATACCAGGATGGGTGATATTGTCATAATTGGGGGACATTACCCTTATTCCAGTGTCAGCAGAAGACCCCCTCCCCCTTAAAAGTGCATCATGAACACATTTTTTGCTTACATTTTTTTTTTATTTTCCTCCTCTAAAACCTAGGTGCATTTTATGGTCCGGTGCGTCTTATAGTCCGAAAAATGCGGTATTTCTATGTCCAAAAAAAATACTATTCATCCAATGGATATAATCCAAGAAATATGCATAATGCATGTTATATACCGTATTTTTCAGACTATAAGACAAAATTTTGGAGGAAGGTTGGGGGTATGTCTTATAGTCTGAATGTGGGGTATGTATATATACAGTACAGACCAAAAGTTTGGTCACACCTTCTCATTTAAAGATTTTTCTGTATTTTCATAACTATGAAAATTGTACATTCACACTGAAGGCATCAAAAATATGAATTAACACGTGGAATTATATACTTAACAAAAAAGTGTGAAACAACTGAAAATATGTCTTATATTCTAGGTTCTTCAAAGTAGCCACCTTTTGCTTTGATGACTGCTTTGCACACTCTTGGCATTCTCTTGATGAGCTTCAAGAGGTAGTCACTGGAAATGGTCTTCCAACAATCTTGAAGGAGTTCCCAGAGATGCTTAGCACTTGTTGGCCCTTTTGCCTTCACTCTGCGGTCCAGCTCACCCCAAACCATCTCGATTGGGTTCAGGTCTGGTGACTGTGGAGGCCAGGTCATCTGGCGTAGCACCCCATCACTCTCCGTCTTGGTCAAATAGCCCTTACACAGCCTGGAGGTGTGTTTGGGGTCATTGTCCTGTTGAAAAATAAATGATGGTCCAACTAAACTCAAACCGGATGGAATAGCATGCCGCTGCAAGATGCTGTGGTAGCCATGCTGGTTCAGTATGCCTTCAATTTTGAATAAATCCCCAACAGTGTCACCAGCAAAGGACCCCCACACCATCACACCTCCTCCTCCATGCTTCATGGTGGGAATCAGGCATGTAGAGTCCATCTGTTCACCTTTTCTGCGTCGCACATAGACACGGTGGTTGGAACCAAAGATCTCAAATTTGGACTCATCAGACCAAAGCACAGATTTCCACTGGTCTAATGTCCATTCCTTGTGTTCTTTAGCCCAAACAAGTCTCTTCTGCTTGTTGCCTGTCCTTAGCAGTGGTTTCCTAGCAGCTACCGTATTTTACCATGAATGCCTGCTGCACCAAAGTCTCCTCTTAACAGTTGTTGTAAAGATATGTCTGCTTCTAGAAATTTGTGTGGCATTGAGCTGGTCTCTAATCTGAGCTGCTGTTAACCTGCGATTTCTGAGGCTGGTGACTCGGATAAACTTATCCTCAGAAGCAGAGGTGACTCTTGGTCTTCCTTTCCTGGGGCGGTCCTCATGTGAGCCAGTTTCTTTGTAGCGCTTGATGGTTTTTGCAACTGGACTTGGGGACACTTTCAAAGTTTGCCCAATTTTTCGGACTGACTGACCTTCATTTCTGAAAGTAATGATGGCCACTCATTTTTCTTTACTTAGCTGCTTTTTTCTTGCCATAATACAAATTCTAACAGTCTATTCAGTAGGACTATCAGCTGTGTATCCACCAGACTTCTGCTTAACACAACTGATGGTCCCAACCCCATTTATGAGGCAAGAAATCCCACTTATTAAACCTGACAGGGCACACCTGTGAAGTGAAAACATTTCCGGTGACTACCTCTTGAAGCTCATCAAGAGAATGCCAAGAGTGTGCAAAGCAGTCATCAAAGCAAAAGGTGGCTACTTTGAAGAACCTAGAATATAACACATATTTTCAGTTGTTTCACACTTTTTTGTTAAGTATATAATTCCACATGTGTTAATTCATAGTTTTGATGCCTTCAGTGTGAATATACAATTTTCACAGTAATGAAAATACAGAAAATCTTTAAATGAGAAGGTGTGTCCAAACTTTTGGTCTGTACTGTATATATACTGTGGCTGGTGAGGGGTGTGGGGGGAGCGGCAGCAGCGGAGGAGCGTGGCACAGGAGGAAGGAGCCACCTGCTGTAGCCTACACTGTGCCCGCTACTAAAGAAAATGAATATTCACTGCTCCCCACGCCCATGGGCGTTTGGAGCACTGAATATTAATTTTCCTTAGTAGCCGGCACAGAGTGCAGCCGCAGCACAGCTCCTGCTGCGGCCAGGCGATCGCGTGTGCCTGACCATGGCCGTGGAGAGGGGTGAATTTTTATACTCTTTAATAGCGAACAAATGCGATTGCCTGGCAGCAGCAGGAGCCGCGCTGCGGCTACACTGTGTGCCAGCTATTAAGAAGAATAAAGTTACTGCTCCCCACGGACACAGTCCCGGCAAGGGAGCAGTGACTATTCCCGCAGCTCATCTCACTTTGTGAGGGCACATAGCAGTCATGCACGGCTCACACGGTGAGATCAGTGCTGATAAACAGGACGCATTGATGGAGCAGAGGGGAGGAAGGTGAGTAGAAGTGTTTATTTCTTTTGTGTATTCCAGTATAGGGATGAGGGGTGCCATGCATACCAGGAAGAGGGATGAGGGGTGTCAAGCAAACCAGGAAGAGGGATGAGGGGGGCTTTGTATACCAGGATAGGGATGAGGGGTGCCATGCATACCAGGATGGGTGATTGGGGTGCCATGCATACCAGGTTAGGGATGAAGGGTGCCATGCATACCAGGATTGGGATTAAGAGTGCTATGCATACCAGGAAGAGGGATACCATGCATACCAGGATACGGATGAGGTGTGCCATGCATACCAGGATACGGATGAGGGATACCATGCATACCAGGATAGGAATGAGGGGTGCCATGCATACCAGGATAAAGATGAGGGGTGCCATGCATACCAGGTTGAGGGGTGCCATGCATACCAGGTTAAGGGGTGCCATTCATACCAGGATATGGATGAGGGATACCATGCATACCAGGATAAGGATGAGGGATGCCATGCATACCAGGATGAGGGGTGCAATGCATACCAGGATGGGGATCAAGCATGCCATGCATACCAGGATGGAGGGGTGCCATGCATACCAGGATGGAGGGGTGCTATGCATACCAGGATGAGGGGTGCCTTGCATACCAGGATGGAGATCAGGGGTGCCATGCATACCAGGATGGGGATTAAGGGTGCCATGCAAACCAGGATGGAGGGGTGCCATGCATACCAGAATGGAAAGATGCCATGCATACCAGGATGGAGGTGTGCCATGCATACCAGGATGGGGTTGAAGGTTCAATGCATACCAGGATGGGGAATTGGAGTGCCATGCATACCAGGAGGGGGGGAAGGGGTGATATGCATGCCAGGATGGGGGATTGGGATGTCATGCATACCAGGATGGGTATGGGGCCACTTATAATAGTAAGGGGGGGGGGCATATATACAACGATGGGTGATATTAACAGAATGGGGGACATTACCCCTATAACAGTGTCAGAAGCAGACTCTCTCCCCCTTAACAGTGCATCATGATCACATATTTTTTTTCTATTTTCCTCCTCTAAAACCCTGGTGCGTCTTATGGTCAGGTGCGTCTCATAGTCCAAACAATACGGTATTATGTCTGTACATATCCAAACATAATTCCACTGTTAATGCACAAAAATCTGCTATTTATAAAATGAATTTTATCCAAAAAGTGCATTGTGCACGTTATATAACTATATATATATATATATATATATATATATATGTATGTGCATATCCAAATGTAGTTAAATTATTTAAGCAAAAAGGAAAATTTATATATGTATGGAACTATGCCTATCCAAATCATAGGATGAACAGTAAAAGTGATCACCATGCAATATCAAATGTCATAATGCAAAAAAGAATACAGAAATAAGTTCATAAAAAGTTAAATTTGTGCATATTATTACGTACTATCTAAAGGCACATCATCACCCCTTCCACATGCTTCAACGCACGTTTCTCTACCGATTCATTAGGAAGTGAGGTGGAGGAGGAAGAGGCGATGTTTTATAGGGTGATTACAGCTGTGGTTACTTACAAATCAAGGACGCCATATTATCGGACGCCTCTACTGTCCCACGTGTCCGGATAGCCGTCCCGTCTGCGACCGAATGTGCATCACCGAAACACGGCCAAAGGTTGCAGTTCAATGAAAACATTCCAGTATCAGGTACGAGAGCACACCGAAGCATGCGCAGTGTGGCGCATAGCGACCCTGCAGCCATATTAGAAAAGGGCAATAGTGCGGGTCAGCATCAAAGTCTAAATATAATTATACGTGCCAAAATATAATTGTATGAAATATAGAAAAAGTTCTATATATAATATAGTTAATGCGTGCATACACAATATTATTGCTTATATAATGTGTATATGTAAAAGTGAATAAACACACTATAAACTCTCTATTTGTATATGATATAGGTGAATAGTTTGCTTAATTATCCTATGCAGCGCATGCGTAATATAACACACAGCGAAAGCACAACCAGGTTAAAACAGAGCAAAGATGGCAACAAGCCAACCATAATAAAGTATGTGTGTATGTATTAAAATGTTGGTTCTTGTATGAACCCATAAAAATATGACATATACAAATAAATACATCTAATTACCTTGTGTATATATAGAGGTGAATGAATATACTAGAAGCTATCTCCATGTGATAATTTAATATCCTTAATTCAATGTGTAAGTGTATGTGAGTGATAGTTATATATGTGTATATAGGAAAAATAAAAAAGCATAAAATATAATAATAAAATATATATGAAAAAGAGATGTGGTCATGTTAGAGAGAATAATACAAAAACTATATATCTGATGTTGTAGTTAGTGATGGAATACATGTGAAACTGTATGGCTGTTCGGGCGATGATGATACAAACAGTCCTCCAACCTGAAAGTTATAATAAAAATTAATATGCACATATAGATTGATCACACCCTAATAACTCCTATCCCATAAAGTTATATTTCCACTAACTCATAAACCACCATTAATATATACAACAAAGCCAACAATACATGTATATATGTTTATTCAATCAAATCCACTATGATATATATTGATTATATGATTCGATTGATAATAAGGACAAGACTCTGAAGATGAGAATATACCAAAAATCCTAGTGTATACTTAAAGAAAACTCGAAAATCCCCACTGTTCGTTTAAACCTCGGGGGGTCATACTTCTTAGAGTGGTGATCCATTTACTTTTTTATTTATTATTTATTTATTCAATCTGGGCCAGCTTTTTGGCTAGATTTTCCCTCCTATTCCCAGGATACAGACGGGCAATCCCTTTGACACGTAAGAGATAACATTGATGAAGGTAGCAATTCCGAAAGTGTCTCGCCAAAGGTTTAGGTTGAGAAATAGCACCCACCTCATCTTGACAGATTTTCTCCGCTGCCCTAATATTTTTGACTAGATGGTGGCCCGATTCGAACGCATCGGGTATTCTAGAATAGGTATGCGGCCGACAGGGCGCAATTAGCAGAGCGGCGTTTAAATTTGGCGCCCAAATCGCTGATTGGTCGCGTTAGGCAACCGCGACCAATTAGCAAAGCGGTGTTTAAATTTGGCGGCAATATCGGTGATTGGTCGCGGGCGGCGGCCGCGACCAATCTGCGAACCGTGTTAGTGAGGACTGGAGAGCGTGTTTAAATTTGGCACCAAAATCACTGATTAGTCGCGACCAATCAGAAGAGCGGTGTTTAAATTTGGCGCCAATACTGCTGATTGGTCGCGGCCGCCGACCGCGACCAATCAGCAGAGCGATACAGAGCGGGGTTTAAATTTGGCACCAAAATCGCTGATTAGTCGAGGCCGCCGGCCGCGACCAATCAGCAGAGCGGTGTTTAAATTTGGCGCCAAAATCGCTGATTGGTCGAGGCCGCCGGTCGCGACCAATCAGCAGAGCGGTGTTTAAATTTGGCGCCAAAATCGCTGATTGGTCGAGGCCGCCGGCCACGACTAATCAGCGATTTTGACGCAATATTTAAACAACGCTCTGCTGATTGGTCGCGGCCGTCAGACCCGACTAATCAGCGACTTTGAGGCCAAATTTAAACCCCGCTTTGCATCGCTCAGCTGATTGGTCGCGGTCGCCGGCCTTGACCAATCAGCAGAGCGTTGTTTAAATTTGGCGCCAATCTCGCTGATTGGTCGCGGGCGGCGGCCGCGACCAATCAGCGAACCGTGTTAGTGAGGAATGGAGAGCGTGTTTAAATTTGGCACCAAAATCGCTGATTAGTCGCGACCGCGACTAATCAGCAAAGAGGTGTTTAAATTTGGCGACAATACTGCTGATTGGTCGCGGCCGGCGACCGCGACCAATCAGCAGAGCAATGCAGAGCGGGGTTTAAATTTGGCGCCAAAATCGCTGATTGGTCACCGGCCGCGACCAATCAGCAGAGCGTTGTTTAAATTTTGCGCCAATACTGCTGATTGATCTCGGCCAGTGACCGCGATCAATCTGCAGAGCGTTGTTTAAATTTGGCGCCAATCTCGCTGATTGGACGCGTCTGGCGTCCGCGACCAATCAGCAGAGCGTTGTTTAAATTTGGCGCCAAGCTCGCTGATTGGTCGCGGCAGGCGTCCGCGACCAATTAGCACAGCAGTGTTTAAATGTGGCGGCAAGATCGGTGATTGGTCGCGGCCGCTATTTAAATGTGGCGCCCAAATCGGTGATTGGTCCCGGGCAGCGGCCGCGACCAATCAGCAGAGCGGTGTTTAACTTTAGCGCCAAGATCACTGATTGGTCGCGTGCGGAGAGCGCGACCAATCAGCGAATCGTATTGGTGAGGAGCGGGGAGCGGAATCGTATTAGTGAGGACCGGGGAGCGCCGCTGCCTGTGCTGCTACTTCCGCTGCGAGAACCCGGGACATGAGCGACTGCTCGCAGCAGAAGTATCCCGACCCGCAGCGCCGCTCCCCGGTCTTCCCTTCACACTCTAGCCGCTGATCTTCCCACAGTATCCGCATGGTGTTACAAAGGTCCGGACATTTGTGTTAAAAATCGCTGATTGGTCGCTGGCGCTGCCTGCGACCAATCACCAATTTGGGCGGCAAATTTAAATATCGGCCGCGACCAATCACCGATTTTGGCGCCACATTTAAATAGCGTCCGCGACCAATCAGTACAGCAGTGTTTAAATGTGGAGCCAAGATCGGTGATTGGTCACGGCCGATATTTAAATTTGGCGCCCAAATCGGTGATTGGTCGCGGGCAGCGCCAGCGACCAATCAGCGATTTTTAACACAAATGTCCGGATCTTTGTAACACCATGCGGATACTGTGGGGACATCAGCGGCTAAGGTGTGAAGGGAGGACCGGGGAGCGGCGCTGCGGGTCGGGATACTTCTGCTGCGAGCAGTCGCTCATCTCTAGGCTTCTCGCAGTGGAAGTATCCGCACAGGCAGCGGCGCTCCCCGGTCCTCACTAATACGATTCCGCTCCCCGCTCCTCACCAATACGATTTGCTGATTGGTCGTGCTCTCCGCACGCGACCAGTCAGTGATCTTGGCGCTAAAGTTAAACACCGCTCTGCTGATTGGTCGCGGCCGCTGCCCGCGACCAATCACCGATTTGGGCGCCACATTTAAATAGCGACCGCGACCAATCAGTACAGCGGTGTTTAAATGTGGAGCCAAGATCGGTGATTGGTCGCGACCGATATTTAAATTTGGCGCCCAAATCGGTGATTGGTCGTGGGCACCGCCAGCGACCAATCAGCGATTTTTAACACAAATGTCCGGATCTTTGTAACACCATGCGGATACTGTGGGGACATCAGCGGCTAAGGTGTGAAGGGAGGACCGGGGAGCGGCTAGGGTGTGAAGGGAGGACCGGCGCTGCGGGTCGGGATACTTCTGCTGCGAGCGCCCGCTCATGTCCCGGGTTCTCGCAGCGGAAGTATCCGCACAGGCAGCGCCGCTGACATCCATGCGGCAAGGGTGTGAAGGGAGAACCGGGGAGCAGCGCTGACATCCAATTGGTCGCGGCCGCTATTTAAATGTGCCGCACAAATCGGTGATTGGTCGCGGTCTTGGCCCGTGACCAATCACTGATCTTGCGGCTAAAGTTAACCACTACTGTGCTGATTGGTCGCGGCCGATATTTAAATTTGGCGCCCAAATCGGTGATTTGTCGCGGGCAGCGTCCGCGACCAATCAGCACAGCGGTATTTAACTTTTGCGCTAAGATCAGTGATTGGTCGGGTCCGAAGACCGCGACCAATCATCGAATCGTCTTGGTGAGGACCGGGGAGCGGTGCTGCCTGTGCGACTACTTCCGCTGCGAGAACCCGGGACATGAGTGGGCGCTCGCAGCAGAAGTATCCCGACCCGCAGCGCCGCTCCCCGGTCCTCCCTTCCGCATGGATGTCAGCGACGCCGGCGGTCCTTCCGCTGCTACCGGCCGGGACATGAGCGCTTCGCGCCGCTCATCTCCCGGCTGTATCTCCGTCCCGCAGATGGGTCCGGCGGTCGGGGTCCTTCTGCTGGTACCGGCCAGGAGATGAGCGCCTCGCGGCGCTCATCTCCCGGCTGCAATGCCGCTGAGCTCCGTCCCGCAGATGAGCCGCTAACGGCCGCCATCTTTTTCTGACATCCCGCGGCGCTGATTGGCCGCTGCCGGACCAATGAGCGACGCGGGATTTCCTGGACAGACAGACAGTCAGACAGACAGACAGGATAAGACAATTATATAGTAGATGTGTTCCAAAGCTACCGAGTTGTCATACCAATATAGATGAGTCCACAGAAACATGTGGCTTGATAGATGACCATAGATGTTCTGCAATTAATGAAATACAGAATCTTGGAAGCCTGCTCACCCATCGAATCCTGAAAGATATCAGTTTTTTCAATATATCTGCACGCTTTGCAGTTGCCCTTTGAGCCAAATCTACATTGCTCAAAAAAATAAAGGGAACACTTAAACAACAGAATATAACTCCAAGTAAATCAAACTTCTGTGAAATCAAACTGTCCACTTAGGAAGCAACACTAATTGACAATCAATTCCACATGCTGTGGTGCAAATGGAATAGACAATAGATGGAAATTATTGGCAATTATCAAAACACCCTCAATAAAGGAGTGGTTCTGCAGGTGGGGACCACAGACCACATCTCAGTACCAATGCTTTCTGGGCTGATGTTTTGGTCACTTTTGAATGTTGGTTGTGCTTTCACACTTGTTGTAGCATGAGACGGACTCTACAACCCACAGAAGTTGCTCAGGTTGTGCAGCTCATCCAGGATGACACATCAATGCGAGCTGTGGCAAGAAGTTTTGCTGTGTCTGTCAGTGTAGTGTCCAGAGGCTGGAGGCGCTACCAGGAGACAGGCCAGTACACCAGGAGACATGGAGGGGGCTGTAAGAGGGCAACAACCCAGTAGCAGGACTGCTACCTACGCCTTTGTGCAAGGAGGAACAGAAGGAGCACTGCCAGAGCCCTGCAAAATGACCTCCAGCAGGCCACAAATGTGCAATGTGCATGTGTCTGCACAAACGGTTAGAAACCGACTCCATGAGGGTGGTATGAGGGCCCGACGTCCACAGATGGGGGTTGTGCTCACATCCCAACATCGTGCAGGATGCTTGGCATTTGCCACAGAACACCAGGATTGGCAAAGTCGCCACTGGCGCCCTGTGCTCTTCACAGATGAAAGCAGGTTCACACTGAGTACATGTGACAGACGTGGCAAAGTCTGGAGACGCCGTGGAGAGCGATCTGCTGCCTGCAACATCCTTCAGCATGACCGGTTTGGCAGTAGATCAGTAATGGTGTGTGGTGGCATTTCTTTGGAAGGCCGCACAGCCCTCCATGTGCTCGTCACAGGTAGCCTGACTGCCATTAGGTACCGAGATGAGATCCTCAGACCTCTTGTGAGAACATATGCTAGTGCGGTTGGCCCTGGGTTCCTCCTAATGCAGGACAATGCCAGACCTCATGTGGCTGGAGTGTGTCAGCAGTTCCTGCAAGATAAAGGCATTGAAGCTATGGACTGGCCCACCCGTTCCCCAGACCTGAATCCGATTGAGTACATCTGGGACATCATGTCTCGCTCCATCCACCAACGTCACATTGCACCACAGACTGTCCAGGAGTTGGCGGATGCTTTAGTCCAGGTATGGGAGGAGATCCCACAGGAGACCATCTGCAACCTCATCAGGAGCATGCCCAGGCATTGTAAGGAGGTCATACAGGCACGTGGAGGCCACACACAATACTGAGCCTCATTTTGACTTGTTTTAAGGACATTACATCAAAGTTGGATCAGCCTGTAGTGTGTTTTTCCACTTTAATTTTTGGGGTGACTCCAAATCCAGGCCTCCATTGGTTAATAAGTTTGATTTCCATTGATGATGTTTGTGTGATTTTGTTGTCAGCACATTCAACTTTGTACAGAACAAAGTATTCAATGAGAATATTTCATTCATTCAGATCTAGGATGTGTTTGTTAGGATCATTCAGCTATGGAGGGTCCTTGTTGGAGTCGGGGTATCCCCGTAACAAGAAATACACAGACACGTAGTGTATAATCAAGTACTGGGAAGCCCCTGAGCGCGTCTGCCTCTATAGGTGCTGTCCCTTTATTTATACTAATAATCATAGTTTTTTTGTCACACATGCGCAGTAAAATGCCTTTGTTTCACAAGCAGTGAAGTGATGATTCATAACAGTGGAATGTTGATAAGAAAGTTTCATAAGCAGAAAAGTGATAATTCATAGCAGTAGAAGGTTGCTGAGACAGCTAAAAACAAGTTACAATCTAATTTCTGGGCGTCAGTCCAAATGTCCAGATAAGGGAAGAATAACTTCATCTGTGTCTTACATCGTAGTCTTGGGTGAAGTATAACTCCTATCATCCTCTCAGTCCCCCCTTTGATTCTTCCTTATGGACTTTTGGTAGAAAACCTGGTCCGGGAGTTCTTTTCTTTCATATTCTTGAGTCCGTGTTACAAAGCTTATTTATGCATATTAAAATAATTTTTAATCCTATTTTAAACACTACATATATGACTACTATAATTAGCACAATCTGTAATATACCTTGCAGAATTCCAGCCACCCAACCTCCAATACCCTTAAACCAGTTCTTTGGGTTGAGAAAGGAGAAGGTGTCTGACCACCAGCTATCTTTATTTTGGTCATTGTGTCTGTCATATTCATCCCGTAATCGTTGTATATCTGCCAGCTTGAACCTCATACTCATTGTACTGTTTGGATCTATGTAATGACAACAGGTTGGACCAATAATTTGACACATTCCTCCCTGGGCCGCAGTTAGGTAGTCTAACACTACAGTATGTTGATTAGTAACAATTATAAGTTGATTTTGGACAGCTATACTAGTATTAAGTATATCCATAATATCCCATATCTGATCATCTAGATAGTCGGTGGCCTGAACTAATTTATCCCACATCTGCATCAACATTGGATACACAAAGAAAGTGCTGAATATTTTATTAGGAATTCCCATTTGGACCACATGTGGCCTACCTGAAGGTCTAGGCGAGTTGTCGGCTGCTCTTTTGTATAGTGTGTGTTTAGGTACTGCTTGCATATCTACCTGCTGATTCTGAACTATAAATGTGGCCGGTGTTAAGCGTCCTAGAGTACATGCACCTTTTATTCCTACTGGGAGCCATTTGTATGCTCCATTTCCACAAATCCAGAAGGTTCCTTCAGGCAGATCCCATATTGCAGAGTGTTGGAGCACCAACCTATGTACCAAATCTAAAAATTTAGATACATTCTGAAGTATACACCAAGGGGGTTTTTGACCTAATGGACTACAGTATCCTGCATCTGGATTTTCACAAGTCGGTGTACCTGGGTCATATGCACTTGACTCATTACATAATATATTACCTGGTATCTTTGAACATATATCATTGTTTCCATCGGGGAATAATTGTGAATATTTCCAACCATTATTGTGTATGTATTTTTCTACTATATCAGGTTTAAAAGGTTGAGAAGAAGATACTGTGCTACTAAAACTGAGTTGTATATTTTCTGTAGGAATTAACCCTAAGTCTGTTAGTCCCGTCTTATTTCTAGGAACCCATACACCTCCTTTAAACGCTAAATATTGTAAGTTGTTTATTTTTCCGGTCATATTACCTTGCCACCAGGGAAATCCCACCCACCCCACAACTGGGATGGCAACAGTGGTGTTCCATAATCTAGAATTAACGGTTTGGTTATTTGCTAATTTGTCTGAGCAATTAGTCCATGTAAACACTTCCTCAGGGGTCATGGGTACGGCCAGGAAGGGTATGCTCGTGGCTGATATTGGAGAATGCGTACAAATCCAACAGTCTGCTATTTTCTGTCCACCATCGAGCAGCCCGTTTACCAATGTCTCATGATGTTTTATAAATTTATTATCTGCAGGTTTTGGGGAACTTAGTTTATCCCACAGGTCTCCCTGATCTATCGTTATAGCTAACACAAGTACAATCACCACTATTTCTTTTTGCAATGGCTTGCATGTACCCATGCTGATTTTCCTTCCAATTTTACTGCAGTTGGAGTTGTCAATAACACCTGATATGGACCCTCAAATCTGGGTTCTAGCGTTCTTCTGTTATGTCTTTTTACGTAAACTTCGTCTCCTGGTTGCAGCTTGTGCGTTCCCTCAATGGAATCAGGATCTGGAATGGAAGAGAACACTAAAGAGTGTATTTTAGACACATGCTTACATAAATTTTGTACATAAGCAGTTAAGCTTTCAGTTTCTAACATTAAAGTCTGTGGGAAATACAATCCTGTATTGGCAACTCTACCAAACAATATTTCATGGGGGGTGAGTTTGCTCTTTCCCTGGGGGGTGTTTCTGACTGAATACAATGCTATTGGGAGACACTCAGTCCATGGTTTCTGTGTTTCTGCCATGGCTTTCTGTATTTTTAACTTAAGTGTTCCATTCATTCTCTCAACCTTACCAGAACTCTGTGGGTGGTAAGGGGTGTGTAGTTCACTTTTTATACACAACATTTTCATTACATTCTGAAAGATCTCTCCAGTAAAATGTGTACCTCTATCTGACTCGATCACTTCTGGGATACCATAACGGGGTACCAGTTCATGTGCTATTTTTACTGCAGTGACTTTAGCCGTGGCTGTATGAACTGGATAAGCCTCTGGCCACCCCGAAAACATGTCCACACATACCAGTACATACTCATAGTGTCCATGCTTAGGCATCTGGATGTAATCGATCTGAAGTCTCTGGAACGGATATAGTGGTCTTACATGGTGCTTCTGGGGGGTCTTAACAGTCTGTCCTGGATTGTGGGCTAAACAGATTTCACAAGAACCACATTTTGCTCGAGCTACCTGGCCGAACCCTGGGGCTAACCACTTCTGTCTGACCCTCTGTATCATACCGTTTGCAGACACATGTGTAGGTCCGTGGGCTTCACTGACCACAACAGGGTACCACGCTCGGGGGAGACAAAGCTCATCTCCTTTTCTCCATAGTCCTTCTTTTTCTTCTGCCCCCTGTTTCTGCCACTCTTCTTTTTCTTCTCTACTCACCTGCTGGTGGGCTTCTTTGAGCCGTGTAATTAAGTCAAATTCTGATACTGCACTAATAGTGTGGTCAGTTGTCAGAGGTTTTACTGCAGCTCGCTTAGCAGCCTTGTCGGCTCGGTCATTACCCCTAGCTATCTCGGTGTCGAGTCTTACATGTGCAGGTACTTTTATTACTGCTACTTGTTTGGTTGAGGCAGCTGATTCTAGGATTTGTCTAATCATCTGTCCATGTTTTACTGGTTGACCTGAAGCTGTCATGTAACCTCTAGCTCTCCATATACATCCAAAATCATGTACAATACCATATGCATATCTAGAATCAGTAAAAAATATTAGCGGTTTTTTCTTTTGCTAACTGTAATGCTCGTATTAGAGCTAATAGTTCAGCTTCCTGGGCTGAACAGCTGGCCTGCATTGGCTCAGCTTCAATAACATCATGATCTGATACAATGGCATAACCTGTGTGAAAGTTACCAGTTTCATCTGCATACCTACTACCATCTATATACATATGTAGGTCTGGATTGTCAAGAGGGGTGTCCTGTACATTAGGTAGCCCTTGTGTTTCTTGTTCTATACACTGTAAGCAATCATGTATTATATTGTCTTGTTCGTGGTATTGTAAAAATTTTCATCTTCGTCTTCCTGACCTCCTTCCACTCCCCCCTTTGTCTCTAGTGGTAACAGAGTGGCTAAATTTAGAGACAATATGCGGCGAAAAGTGAGGTTTGGTGGCATTAGTAAGGAGCATTGTAATCTAAGATGTCTAGCCATTGAAATGTGTTTTGGCAATACCTGATTCAGTATGCCATGTACATCATGTGTAGTTTGTACTATTAAGGCATGGTCTAGTACTATTTCTGAGGCTTTTTCTACCAAAAGAGAGACAGCTGCTACTACTCTGACACATGATGGTGCAGCTTTGGTAACATTATCTAATTGAGCAGAATAGTATGCGACAGGTCTTTGTTTATTTTCATGTTTCTGTGTTAGTACTCCTGTAGCATGATTAGACATTTCCGCAGCCATTAATTGGAATGGTTTGGCGTAGTCTGGGATTCCCAAGGCCGGGGCTGACATGAGACCTTTCTTGAGGTCTTGAAAGGCTATGAGCGCTGATTCAGTTAACTGAAAAGGCTCGATTTTTAAACAATCATATAGAGGTTGCATAAGCTGACTAGCATGTATAACCCATTGTCTGCAGTGTGATACTATTCCCAAAAATGCTCTTAATGTTTTGTAGTTCTTGGGAGGAACAAGATCTCTAATGATTTTTAGTCTGTCGGCGGTGAGGTGCCGAATACCTTGTGAAATGCAGTGTCCTAGAAATACTACCGTAGTCATACAAAGTTGTACTTTTTTTCTTGTTAACTTTACAGCCCATGTCTGCTAGAAATATTAACAATCTTATTGTGTTGCTGTTTGCGGACTCTTGAGCAGGGGCACATAATAATAGGTCATCAACATATTGAAGAATTACAACCTCATCCGTAGGTTTGAAATTTTGAAGAACTGATCTCATAGCTTCTGAGTACAAGGTAGGTGAATGTATCATACCCTGTGGTAATCTTGTCCATGCTAATTGTCTATTCTTAAATATAAATGCAAACAGTTTGTAACAGTCTGGGTGTAATGGTACTGAAAAAAATGCATTTGATAAGTCTATGACAGAAAATACTCGTGCTGTTGCTGGGATCTGTGATAGCAACGTGTGTGGATTTGGCACAACAGGAGTAATAGGTTCCAAAATTTTATTTATCTCTCTTAAATCATGTACCATCCGGTATCTAGCAGCTGACCCCTCAGTAGATTTCTTTTTTACGGGGTACAACGGTGTATTGGCTGGTGACTTTACTTCTATCAGTACTCCAGTTTTTAGATAATCTTTTATCTGTTCTCCTATGGCGTGTTCTTGTTGGGCACTAATAGGATACTGTCTCAATTGGGGTAGTGTCACACCTGGAACAGGAGTGACTTTTACTGGAGCTATTGGCATTAGTCCTACATCGGTGTCATGTTGTGCCCATAATTTTTCTGGTACCTCAGAAAGATCTAAAATAATTTGGGTAGGGGCAGGATCTTTCTCATCCTCTAAGGCTTGGACTTTTACAATGTTTTCTAGAGACTCTTGGTCATCAGGCACCAAAATTTGGACTCTACCATCCTCCAAAAATTGGATATTCATTTCTGTCTGCTTTAATAGGTCTGTACCTAGAAGACAAGTAGGTGCCCCTTTGACAAAAAGAAATTTAGATAAAAATATTTTAGATCCTATCTTTGTTTCAAGGGGAATACTATATGGGAGTGTCCTGATTCCTCCATCATACCCTTCGGTATAGGTTACATCATCTGATAAACAATCAGCATTTGGTAAGGCGTCTTCATTGAGGACGGAGGAAGTTGCTCCGGTATCTATTAGAAAAGGGCATTGTTTTCCTGCTACTTTTACCTGAATTATTGGGCGCCTTCCAGTCAAAGTGGTTTGCATCACGTCTAGTCACTCGCTTGCTGCAGGAGCAGAAGCCTGTACTGTCTTTTCTTGTGATTCTCTTGGGACATAGGTACCATCTTCTATATCCCTGGCTTTTTTCCTGCATTCTCTAATCCAATGTCCTGGTTTCTTACAGTAGTGACATGGATTAGTTTTCTTATCCAAGTTCCCTTTGTCATAGGTCTGATTTGATCTGTTGTTTTTATTGACCAGACTATTATTTGCTGCTACTCTGACGGGTTTGGATGCTGCCTCACGCATATCCATTTCTATCCCTAATAGTTTTTGTCTGACTATCTGGGGATCATCTAAGGTTCTCCAATCAGGAGTTGCAGCCTTGAACTTTTCCCTAAGTTTTGGGTTAAGATTCTCTATAAAAGTTTTTGTCATCAGTCGAATGACTCCTTCATTGGTAAGGTCCATTCCCTCGTCTCTGTAACTGTTTTCTACCGCTAAGTAGTATTCATCTACAGGCTGTCCTGACTTCTGGGAGACAGTTCCTGAAGTCCCTCTCATTCGTTGTTTAGTTCTCATAAACTCCATAAGTCTGATCATAAAATTCTGTCCTGACAGTGCGGTATTTGGATCCTCACCATCTACTGGTTGAGGTCTATGAGGTTCTATAACTGTCATCAATTCCTGATACAACCCTGGTGTCATTTTCATTCTACATAATTCTGTCCCATCTGACCATGTTCCATTATGGGTGTGTATTATCTGCTGTATGTACGTAGCAAATCTTAGTGGGCATTGTATTGGATCTGGTGCATTCTGAAGTAGGGACATTCCCTCAGCGGGGGTCCATGGAAAATATTGTCTAGTCTGATGGTATCTAGTTACTCTACGCGGTGGATTGCCACCATCTTCTTCTCTGTATGGTCGACTGAGGATACGCACTGGTGCCAACATATCATGTGGTCGTGGTGCTCCACATCCTGCACATGTGTCTCTCCAGTCTGGATTCTGGAGTCCACAGTTTGTACATGTCCATCCACCCGGACCCCGAAAATCAGGATACAGTGTGGGTTCTGACCTGGGCTGATATGGTGGTGCCAATGGGTTCATTTGTTTACTGTTTTCTGTTTGTACAATGGGACCCTGTCTGACTGGAGTTCTCCATAATCCATTGTCTTTATTAAAAGTCCAATGGTCTGTCTCTGCTGTTTTTGATAGTTCGACCATGGCCTCTACTTGTTCCTGCCATCCTTTGTCTCTTATCACTCCTGCTTTTCTAACCCGAATGTCCTCCCATAGTTTCCTGTTGAACCTGTCATGCCTTGCTACCTGAAAAGTTTTGCAAACTTTCCCTAAATTCTTAGTTGCTTCTACACCACACCTTTCTTTCACGATTGTATAGACATCTTGTTCATCATTTGTGGTCTTAGTCTGTTTGTTGCCCATTTTTCCTGACTATTCCTACCTTAGGAGGCTTTTTTGGGTTAGATAAAATATATTCTATATTTTACCTTTCCTCGTTACCTATTCTGTCCTAAGGAGCCAGTATCTGAAACGGTTTCTCTGGACCGTTTTGTCTGAAGTGTAGAGTAATTCTAACACATATATATATGGCAACAAGGGCAAGACCAACAATACATAAAATGAACCATACAGTCTCCATTATATATCGTGTCCCTGGAGTATTATCATTACTTCCATGGGCTCATTCTGTCAATCTCTTATCCGTCAAAAAGGAGGACAAAGGTTCGGGAGTTAAGCGTGAGCGAAGGTTTCCCCGAAAGGACACAACCTTATGACTCAGTTAGGCAATCTCCGTAATACTTATGTCATCTACCTTAGTGCGGCTTATGAGGCTATTCCCGACATCCACATCTCTTTCATACCATCCGTTTCATAACCTTCTCTGACCTCTCCTTCGGCAGATCCTACAGTATATACATGAATGACCCGAGCTATAGGTATCCTTCTCTACTAGTTCCTCAATCCCAACACAAGATATGCATGAAATTTACGGACTATCGCAGAGCAGATGTAAGAGAACTAACAGTGTCTCTTACCTGGCCAGGTTTGTCATCTGCTGTTCCGATGTCCCAATCTCAGCGGTTACTCGTGCCGGTCGATGAACTTGAAGGAATACGCAGACCTCGGGTCCCTGTTCGGGCGCCAGGAATTGTTAGGATCATTCAGCCATGGAGGGTCCTTGTTGGAGTCGGGGTATCCCCGTAACAAGAAATACACAGACACGTAGTGTATAATCAAGTACTGGGAAGCCCCTGAGTGCGTCTGCCTCTATAGGTGCTGTCCCTTTATTTATACTAATAATCATAGTTTTTTTGTCACACATGCGCAGTAAAATGCCTTTGTTTCACAAGCAGTGAAGTGATGATTCATAACAGTGGAATGTTGATAAGAAAGTTTCATAAGCAGAAAAGTGATAATTCATAGCAGTAGAAGGTTGCTGAGACAGCTAAAAACAAGTTACAATCTAATTTCTGGGCGTCAGTCCAAATGTCCAGATAAGGGAAGAATAACTTCATCTGTGTCTTACATCGTAGTCTTGGGTGAAGTATAACTCCTATCATCCTCTCATGTTATATGAGTGCTCCCTTTATTTTTTTGAGCAGTGTGTATGAAGATGTATCAGGTACATGATGACTATAAACTAGTGTATCACGTAGTGTCTTAATACGTTTAGCCATAATCAATGGATGATTTGATAGAAAAGGAAGTATTGTCTGATCCTGTTGGAGAATTAGCCAAAAATTGTTTGGAGATGATATTAGTAATTTCCTTCCACCTCGAATGATAATTCGTGATGATCCAATTTGCCAAATGAAAGGTAGGAGGCGCTGGTAGGCTGGTCACTGGTTAGCAGCGAATAAAGGGACACAAACCACAATGTATCAGTGGGGTAGTATCAATACAAGTAGGGATATAATTTGCGCTTAGGTAGTGGGAAAAGGGAGAAATGGAGAGACACCAACGTGGAGGTGGAACTAAGGACTAGTCGTAGATTGGATAAAAATTAAATAGGCTTTATTTGGAATAAATAGATAAAAAGTATTTAAAACCAGTTAAAAGTTGATGAAGTCTCCAAACCAGAGGTCAGTATATCTAGAGAGTAGGAGTACCGTATTGAATTTTGATAGAAGATGGTCCTTATTGTGGTCCAGAAGTGCTTAAAATTCAGTACCAATCTCACTAGATCAGAAATAACTGCCATAAAGAATCTCCAAAAAAATAAAGATATAGTCATCCGCCCGGCCGACAAGGGAGGCGGCATAGTTATTGTAGACCATGACTACTATCACAAAGAGTCACTTAGACTCCGGAGTGACGCACGCACATATCGATTATCCCTTCAAATCCAACTACCACTTATCTACAGGAACTCAAATCATTAACCAAAAAGGGATTAGAGGCAGGTTTTCTCACTAAAAATGAATACGACTATGTGAATATTCCATTCCCTAGACTAGCCGTATTTTACCATTTACCCAAAATACATAAAGATCAAAAAGAACCCCCAGGGAGACCAATTCTTTCAGGGATACAATGTCTTACAGCCAACCTTTCTAGATTAGTAGACCATCACCTTCAAGACCTAATACCAGTATTACCATCTCACCTGAAGGACAGCAAGCATGCAATACAAATATTAAATAATATCACCTGGCAAAGTAACTATATCCTGGGGACCTTAGATATCACCTCTTTGTATACCAATATCCAACACCAAAAGGGATGTGAAGCCTCCCGCCACTTTTTACAACAAAAAATGTCCACAGAACAGAGTCAATTCATCACAGAATGTATGACATTCATACTCACTCATAATTACTTTGCATATGAGGGGAACTACTACTCCCAGCAATTGGGCACTGCCATGGGAACCAGGTTCGCCCCCAGCTACGCTAATTTGTATGTGGGAGAGTGGGAATCTCTAACCATCCACCCAGGGGGAACCCTACATCCGAACCTGGTCCTATGGCGGAGATTTATTGACAACATATTATTCATATGGTCAGGCGATCATTCTTCCCTTGAGAAGTTCCTACAGGATATAAATAACAATAACTACTTTCTACAGTTTACATCTACCACCAGCACCAAAACAATCAACTTCTTGGACTTAAATATTTATATTGAAGACAACCACGTACCTACTACAAACCCACAGACGCAAACGGATATATACCACTGGACAGTTGTCACCTACCAAACTGGCTACTCAATGTACCTCGGAGCCAGTACATACGAATACACAGAAATTGCTCAACAAATCCCGACTTCAGAAAAGAGGCTGATCAACTGACAAGAAAGTTCCTTGAGAAAGGATATAATGCTAAATTTCTCAATGAAATAGTAGATTCCGTAGCCCAAATACCACGGGAAACCCTTTTGAACCCATCCAGAAATACCAATAAAAAATCACAGTATGATAGAGAACAGCTTAACATTCCGATCATCACACCATATTGTTCCAATATCCATCTATTCAGAAAAATTGTAGGGAAACATTGGCACATACTCAGGGATGACAAAATAATTGGAGATCAGATACCTGACAAACCCTAATACATATATAAAAAGGCACGGAATCTAAAAAACATATTAGCACCAACAACAAATAATTTTTCATTAAAAAATCAAATATACACCCCTTTTAAACAAAGAATTAAAGGTTTTTTTCCATGTAAAAAATGTAAAATGTGCAGAATGGTTAAAACCTGCAAACAAAGTACTGTCAGCCATGGAGCTGAATCATACCCCATTAAGGACTTTATCACCTGCACAAGTACAGGAGTAATATATGGTTTGACATGCCCTTGCCAAAAGATGTATGTAGGGCGAACTAAAAGACCTATGAATGTCAGAATAAACGAACATCTAAGGAACATAAAAAACAAATACAAGGAACACCCGCTCTCCAAGCATTACATGGAAAAACATAATGGATGCATAAATGGCACCCAAATCACAGGTATCCAGATTGTACCAACACACTGGTAACTTTATTAAAACTATGTCCAGAACAGAAAGTAAGTGGATATTCCAACTGAACACCCTTAAACCCAAAGGGTTAAACAGTGACATCGAGCTATTTGCATTTAATGACTGACAGACCTGTGTGTGTTCAGCAAGCATACACATGACTGACAGGCAGTCATCAAGACCACTCCTGACTAGAGTATATAAGGGCACTGATGCTGGGTAGGACTATCCCTGAGGAAGAAAGACGAATCTTTCGAAACGCGTAGGACCCGCCCTATCCCAGCTCACTAACGCTAAGGGACCGCTACATCCTGTGTGTCACGTGGCAGCGCATCACACAGGTCTCGCGCGCTTTCTGCAGGAAGCGCGCGCTCCTCCTATCTGAGATCACGCGAGGGGCGGAAGTCTCCGGCCGGGACTCCACTCTCGCTCCGGAAAAACAGTCACGATACCTGCCGACAGGATGCCACCGACCCTGGGACGACTATCTGAATCAAATCCACGTAGACTTCCCCAACTGTGAGTAACAGGACTCTGCGCTGTTCCGTGAACTCCGCACAGCTTTATCCTCTATCTGACTAACCGGCCGCTTCTCTCCTAGAACCAGGCCTACCTATATACACAAGGGCTACCCCTACCAATACTTCTCCTATCTGGCACTGACCGGCTCTAGGACCTAGGGGAACCACTGTGCTACAAACTCCCCTTGCAAGGTAAACCTAGTAAGGATTCTCATACCTTGATTTGGCTGACATCCTACCTCACCTGACCCATGTGACTTACCTCACTACAGATATAATTACCACACCACCAGGACGTATAGAGTCACCACTACATAAGACCCACCAAACCTCCCCTGACCGCCACAGGTCACCTATTGGAGCACACCTGCATCATCAGGTAGTATCCACTACTTATTTATAGTCCCCACCAGGGCAAAGATCGTTTTCCACCTACCCTCTACCTTCACACCGTAGGTAGACTAAAGTGACTACCAAGGACACCAGTTTTTAAAGGAAGCCTGAACCTCTGGACCTCTTCTTACCCGAAACCAATATCCGCCCGGATTACAGTAGGTACAGTCTATTTATCTACTTTGCAGCACCTCTCTATTCTAATTAATCCTTTATACTTATCATTTAGCCCCGTAGATTCTCCCACCATGGAATAAGAGTACCTACCTAACAGACCATACCCCTGGTACTTATTCACCAATAAAAAAGGACTCTATAACAGGTACATCGGTCTCCATCTATCTCATCTAGACCTTATTAAATAATCCCACCAAGATAACCCCCCTTACCCTTTTCCACAGGTTTTACACCTCTGGACCACAATAAGGACCATCTTCTATCAAAATTCAATACGTTACTCCTACTCTCTAGATATACTGGCCTCTGGTTTGGAGACTTCATCAACTTTTAACTGGTTTTAAATACTTTTTATCTATTTATTCCAAATAAAGCCTATTTAATTTTTATCCAATCTACGACTAGTCCTTAGTTCCACCTCCACGTTGGTATCTCTCCATAATTCGTGATGAATTGAACATGCCCATCAGATTCCTTTTTCTTTTTAGTATTGAGAAGATATTGTCTATTGGCATGTTTGGCCCGATAGTAGGCCTGTTGAATAATTTCCATTTTGTACCACGTTGTAAGTATCTACTGGTCATATCACATAAAACCAGGCAATGTGAACTGAGGTCTAAGATGGTAGACATGCAAGAAATAGGAGCATGTTCACACTAGCAAAAAAGAAACAAAATCTACAAAAGACAAAAGACAAAAATATATCTCATACCCTACCATCATTATATATAAATGTAAAGCAAAGTTGCATGATAAATATAGGGTACTTAGTGAACTATTTTTGATCAAAAAAAGTATACAAGCCGTCCCACCAGCGGCAAGGTGACCCTAAATTGGGACGGTACCTATACTGCCTATATTAAAAACCTTACTGTATATCAAAGTTGAAGTAATGCATATAAAAGGGTAGACAAATAGGACCGGGTCCCAACTCCAGACCACCCAGGCCCGTGGTAAGCTACATATATACCAGTCAGCTCAACAAAGGGGATGCCACACCCTTAAATTGCACAGAATGCAAACAAGACAAAAAACCAGGCAATGTGAACTGAGGTCTAAGATGGTAGACATGCAAGAAATAGGAGCATGTTCACACTAGCAAAAAAGAAACAAAACCTACAAAAGACAAAAGACAAAAATATATCTCATACCCTACCATCATTATATATAAATGTAAAGCAAAGTTGCATGATAAATATAGGGTACTTGGTGAACTATTTTTGATCAAAAAAAGTATACAAGCCGTCCCACCAGCGGCAAGGTGACCCTAAATTGGGACGGTACCTATACTGCCTATATTAAAAACCTTACTGTATATCAAAGTTGAAGTAATGCATATAAAAGGGTAGACAAATAGGACCGGGTCCCAACTCCAGACCACCCAGGCCCGTGGTAAGCTACATATATACCAGTCAGCTCAACAAAGGGGATGCCACACCCTTAAATTGCACAAAATGCAAACAAGACAAAAAAACAGGCAATGTGAACTGAGGTCTAAGATGGTAGACATGCAAGAAATAGGAGCATGTTCACACTAGCAAAAAAGAAACAAAACCTACAAAAGACAAAAGACAAAAATATATCCCCTTTGTTGAGCTGACTGGTATATATGTAGCTTACCACGGGCCTGGGTGGTATAGGTACCGTCCCAATTTAGGGTCACCTTGCCGCTGGTGGGACGGCTTGTATACTTTTTTTGATCAAAAATAGTTCACTAAGTACCCTATATTTATCATGCAACTTTGCTTTACATTTATATATAATGATGGTAGGGTATGAGATATATTTTTGTCTTTTGTCTTTTGTAGGTTTTGTTTCTTTTTTGCTAGTGTGAACATGCTCCTATTTCTTGCATGTCTACCATCTTAGACCTCAGTTCACATTGCCTGTTTTTTTGTCTTGTTTGCATTCTGTGCAATTTAAGGGTGTGGCATCCCCTTTGTTGAGCTGACTGGTATATATGTAGCTTACCACGGGCCTGGGTGGTCTGGAGTTGGGACCCGGTCCTATTTGTCTACCCTTTTATATGCATTACTTCAACTTTGATATACAGTAAGGTTTTTAATATAGGCAGTATAGGTACCGTCCCAATTTAGGGTCACCTTGCCGCTGGTGGGACGGCTTGTATACTTTTTTTGATCAAAAATAGTTCACTAAGTACCCTATATTTATCATGCAACTTTGCTTTACATTTATATATAATGATGGTAGGGTATGAGATATATTTTTGTCTTTTGTAGGTTTTGTTTCTTTTTTGCTAGTGTGAACATGCTCCTATTTCTTGCATGTCTACCATCTTAGACCTCAGTTCACATTGCCTGTTTTTTTGTCTTGTTTGCATTCTGTGCAATTTAAGGGTGTGGCATCCCCTTTGTTGAGCTGACTGGTATATATGTAGCTTACCACGGGCCTGGGTGGTCTGGAGTTGGGACCCGGTCCTATTTGTCTACCCTTTTATATGCATTACTTCAACTTTGATATACAGTAAGGTTTTTAATATAGGCAGTATAGGTACCGTCCCAATTTAGGGTCACCTTGCCGCTGGTGGGACGGCTTGTATACTTTTTTTGATCAAAAATAGTTCACTAAGTACCCTATATTTATCATGCAACTTTGCTTTACATTTATATATAATGATGGTAGGGTATGAGATATATTTTTGTCTTTTGTCTTTTGTAGGTTTTGTTTCTTTTTTGCTAGTGTGAACATGCTCCTATTTCTTGCATGTCTACCATCTTAGACCTCAGTTCACATTGCCTGTTTTTTTGTCTTGTTTGCATTCTGTGCAATTTAAGGGTGTGGCATCCCCTTTGTTGAGCTGACTGGTATATATGTAGCTTACCACGGGCCTGGGTGGTCTGGAGTTGGGACCCGGTCCTATTTGTCTACCCTTTTATATGCATTACTTCAACTTTGATATACAGTAAGGTTTTTAATATAGGCAGTATAGGTACCGTCCCAATTTAGGGTCACCTTGCCGCTGGTGGGACGGCTTGTATACTTTTTTTGATCAAAAATAGTTCACTAAGTACCCTATATTTATCATGCAACTTTGCTTTACATTTATATATAATGATGGTAGGGTATGAGATATATTTTTGTCTTTTGTCTTTTGTAGGTTTTGTTTCTTTTTTGCTAGTGTGAACATGCTCCTATTTCTTGCATGTCTACCATCTTAGACCTCAGTTCACATTGCCTGTTTTTTTGTCTTGTTTGCATTCTGTGCAATTTAAGGGTGTGGCAACCCCTTTGTTGAGCTGACTGGTATATATGTAGCTTACCACGGGCCTGGGTGGTCTGGAGTTGGGACCCGGTCCTATTTGTCTACCCTTTTATATGCATTACTTCAACTTTGATATACAGTAAGGTTTTTAATATAGGCAGTATAGGTACCGTCCCAATTTAGGGTCACCTTGCCGCTGGTGGGACGGCTTGTATACTTTTTTTGATCAAAAATAGTTCACTAAGTACCCTATATTTATCATGCAACTTTGCTTTATATTTATATATAATGATGGTAGGGTATGAGATATATTTTTGTCTTTTGTCTTTTGTAGGTTTTGGTCATATCACATGCCTATTCTTCAAAAGCTTTGTCTTGGTCACAAATACGATGTGCCCTAATAAATTGTCCAGACGGCATTGCCTGTATTACATGTGCCAGATGACTGATTTGGCATGCAAGAAAGCATTGGCACTAGTATTCTTGCGATAAATATTTGTATGCAACTGTCCATGGTCATCAACATGAATATCCAAATCCAGAAAATCAATTTTCTTTTGATCAATATGATGGGTTAGCTTACTATTCAATGCATTGTCATTGAGATATTTTAAGAATTTTTCAAGTTCCTCATGGGAGCCCTGCAAAATAAACAACACATCGTGTATGAATCTCATCCAAGATATCACTGATCCCAATGACGTATGTTCAATGTTCTGGAATCTGATGTATTCACACTCCCAAAATCCCAAGGAGAGATTGGCGTAAGATGGGGCCCAAGCCGCGGCCATTGCCACATCTTTCTTGTGTAGGTAGTCTCGATCTTTGAGCACAAAATGATGTAACAAAATGTATTCTGTTACGGATCTGAGTGGTGGAACCTTTGTGCTGTGATGCAAGGAGGGATCAGAGGGGCGTAACTAAGTGCCTACCCGGACAGACCCTGGCCACACAGCAGCTTAGTGGACTCTGTGGACCAAGGAGGGACCGGGAAGGTGAACCAGGTGCCACTCTGGGACCGACCTTGTGAGAGCAGGCGACTCCCATGGGACTGATGGCTGAAGCTGCGGATGAGCACGGCCGGTAGACAGGCGGGCGCGGCTGATAGGCAGGCTGGCGGGCACTGGGACCAGAGGACTGTGGAGAGTGTTAGCACACAAACAACAATCTTGCACAGGCACCTCCATTTTGGAGGAGGTGCCTTATAAAGGGGAAGTCCTCCGGAAATTGGCCGGGGACTCGTTAGGACGGCGCGCGCGGCCCCTTTAAGATGGAGGGAGTGCACGCTCGCGCACCCTTAGCACAGTGCCCGGGGATCTGCGTGCGGTGCGCGCACCCCGGGCAGACGCTGGGGGGAGCTGGAGGACGCCGGACCGGGACAGCAGCGGTGAGGGGATCAACGTCTCTGCCCGGCAGTACCCCCCCTTTGCGCCCCTCTTCTTTAGGCCTGCAAGAAATTTTTCTAGAAGACGAGGGGCATGAATGTTCTCCCTGGGCTCCCAAGACCTCTCCTCAGGACCAAACCCCTTCCAATCCACAAGAAAGAAAGTCTTTCCTCTTACCCTCTTGATGGCCAAAATGTTCTCTACTTCAAAGACGTCCTCAGCGGAGACTGGAGCTGGAGTGGTACCTGGATAGTCAGATAAAGGATTAAGGACAACAGGCTTGAGGAGAGACACGTGAAAGGAATTGGGAATCCGTAAGGAGGCAGGGAGCTTTAGCTAATACGCCACTGGATTTATTTGACTCAGAATCTCTAAAGGATCGATAAACCGTGGACCCATCTTGTATGATGGTATCTTGAGGCGGACATATTTGGAGGAAAGCCAGACCTTGTCTCCAGGACGAAATAGAGGCGGTTCCAGACGTCTCTTATCAGCATGCTTCTTCATCCGCTCGGAGGACTGAAGAAGCGCAGATCTAGTGTCTTCCCAAAACACCGAAAATTCACTGACAAGAGACTCCACGGAAGTATTGTCCACTGAAGAGGAGACGGGAAAAGGAATTTGGGGGTGTCGGCCATAAACCACAAGAAAAGGAGACATATCAGAGGACTCACTCACATGGTTGTTAAAAGAAAACTCGGCCGAAGGCAGGAGTTCTACCCAATCGCTATGGTGAGCGTTGACAAAATGCTGAAGAAAACTGGTAAGGATCTGATTAATACGCTCTGCTTGACCATTGGACTGAGAATGATAGGCCGAAGAAAAGTCCAATGAGACATCCATCAGCTTGCACGTGGCTCTCCAGAAGCGAGAAGTGAACTGAACTCTTCGGTAAGAGTCAATGTGGAGGGGTAAGCCGTGGAGACGAAAGATGTGATGAATGAAGTCTTTAGGAAGCACAGGTGCAGACGGAAGACCAGGCAGAGGGATGAAGTGAGCTATCTTGGAGAAGCAGTCAGCGACCACCCAACTGACGGTAGAACCAGAAGATACCGGGAGATCAGTGATGAAGTCCATCGCAATGTGCTGCAAAGGAGCAGAAGGCACGGGAAGAGGAAGAAGACGACCAGCTGGAAGGTGCCTAGGTATCTTGTTACGGGCACAAGAGGAACAAGCCGCGACAAAATCCGCAACATCCTTGCGCAGGGTGGGCTACCAATAATATCAGGCAATGAGCAGAAGCGTCTTCCTCTGGCCGGCATGACCAGCCAGTTTGGACGAATAACCCGAGAGTAAGACCCTGTTGCGATCTTGAGCCGCTACAAAGGTCTTACCAGGAGGTAGATGAGACAGGTCAAACGGAGCAACAGTCATTATTCTGGAGGGGTCAATGATGTGTAGAGGCTCCTCCTCTTAGTCGGTAGACAGAAAAGAGCGGGATAGAGCGTCAGCTTTAATATTCTTGACTGCCGGGCGGTAATAGAGAGAGAAGCAGAAACAAGCAAAGAACAAAGACCATCTGGCCTGACGCGGATTTAGTCTTTGGGCGGTCTGCAAGTAAGTGAGGTTTTTATGGTCAGTGTAGATGACCACCGAGAGCAGAGCCCCTTATAGCAAGTAGCGCCACTCCTCCAGCGCTAATTTGATGGCCAGCAGTTCTCGATCTCCAATGGAGTAATTGCGCTCGGACGAAGAAAAGAGTTTGGAGAAGAAGCCGCAGGTTACCATTCGCCCGGACGAAGATTTCTGGGTGAGCACTGCTCCGACTCTGGAGGAAGAGGCATCAACCTCCAGGAAGAACTGTTTATTGCAATCAGGACGATGTAGCACTGGTGCGGAGGAGAAGGCTTGCTTAAGAGAAACAAAGGCATTTTCCGCCTCAGAAGTCCATTCCCTGGGATTTGCTCCTTTACGGGTGAGAGCAGATATGGGAGCAGTCCGGGAGGAGAAATGAGGAATGAAGAGGAGGTAATAGTTAGTGAATCCCAGAAACCGCTGAATAGCCTTCAACCCCTCGGGTCGGGGCCACTTTAAGATGGCAGACACCTTCTCGGGATCCATCCGCAGTCCGGTCTCAGAGATGATATATCCCAGAAATGGTAGGGAGGTCTGCTCAAAGAGGCACTTCTCGTACTTAACATACAGGCGATTCTTCCAAAGCCGCAGTAGTACCTGACGAACATCCCTCCGGTGAGAGGGCAGATCAGGGGAGAACACCAAGATATCGTCCAGGTACACCACCATGCAGGAATACAGGAGATCTCGGAAGATGTCGTTTACTAACTCCTCGAAGACGGCTGGAGCATTACAGAGACCGAAGGGCATTACGCGGTACTCGTACTGACCATCCCGAGTGTTGAATGTCGTCTTCCACTCGTCTCGCTGGCGAATTCGGACCAGACTGTACGCCCCACGAAGATCGAGCTTAGTGAAGATCTTCGCGCCTTATAGGCGGTCAAACAGCTCCGAGATAAGAGGCAGGGAGTACTTATTTTTTATGGTAATCTGGTTTAGACCCCTATAGTCGATACATGAATGAAGAGAGCCGTCTTTCTTCTTGACAAAGAAGAATCCTGCTCCAGCCGTAGAGGTGGATTTCAGGATAAATCCCCTAGCAAGATTCTCCTCTATGTATTCAGACATAGCACCGTTCTCGGCCAGCGACAAGGGGTAGATTCACCCGCAAGGAGGTGAAGCACCAGGTATTAGGTCGATGGGGAAATCACACGGCCTATGAGGTGGTAGTGTCTCTGCCTCCTTTTTAGCAAAGTCGTCTGCATATGACCAGTAGGGTGCCGGCAGGCCAGGTAGGTTAGCTGGGATAGACGGAGGTCGAGCAGGACGAAACGGAACCAGACAAGACTTATGGCATTCCTGAACCCAAAGGAGCACCTCACCCGAGCTCCAATTCAGGATGAGCTCATGTCTCTATAGCCAAGCCAGGCCAAGCAAGAGGGGCTGAGAGATGCCGGACAGCACGTAAAAGGAGATCTTCTCCGAATGTAGCATTCTCACCTGAAGGGTTACAGGCTCAGTGACAAACAAGATGGTCTCAGAGAGAAGCTTTCCATCCTCAGAGGAAACCGCTAAAGGATCATCCAGACGTATGGTAGGAATCTGATAACGCTCCACAACGGCCTGTTGAATGAGATTCCCAGCGGCTCTGGAATCCAGATAGGCAGTCTCGAAGAAGCGGGTCTTATCACTGGTAACTGAGACAGACAGAGTCAAGGGCGGAGACAAAGAACTTTTGCCTAGAGCGACCTCTCCAAGCGGTTCTAGACACTGGAGTTTCCCGGTCTCACCGGACAGGAGCGGATTTGATGCTCTATACTGCCACAGTAGAAGCAACTCCCCTCGGCGCGGCGGATCTCCTGGCGAGACTTGACCGTCTTAACTTGGTATATTTGCATAGACTCTGGAGAGGACACCGGGGGGAATGCTGGTTGTGAGACTGGCCTTTGGAAGGTTGGTGCGAGACGCAGGGGTCTTCTCTTCCAGGTCGTCTCCTTAGAACGCTCCTGAAAACGGATGTCAATTTGGGTAGCTAATGACACCAGGTCATCTAGAGAGGGAGGTATGTCATGACCGGCTAGCTCATCCTTGCTCTATCCGGAAAGGCCCTCTCAAAAAGTGGACACCAGAGCCTTAAAGTGCAGCGTGCACTGATTTATGAAGCCCCGACATGGGGCAGGGTCACCACCGAAACGTGGAGGAGCAGGTAGCCGGGGTCCTAAGCCGGGTGCTACAGCGCCACTGGGTTGCTTGGTTAGAGGCGGACACAGTCGGGGTGGACAGCATGTCCAGGAGGGAGTTGACTGTCCGCAGATAGGACATGATAGTATCCTGTTGGGATCTCTGGCGAGAGACCTCTTGGTACAGGTCTGAGAGCAAAGGAGCCTGGGAGCCACCGGATTCCATGGCCTGTGCAAACTGTTACGGATCCAGGTGGTGGAACCTCTGTGCTGTGATGCAAGGAGGGATGAGAGGGGTGTAACTAAGTGCATACCCGGACTGACCCTTGCCACATGGTGGCTTAGTCGACTTCGTGAACCAAGGAGGGACCGGGAAGGTGAACCAGGTGCCACTCTGGGACCGACATTGTGAGAGCAGGCAACTCCCAAGGGACTGATGGGTGAAGCTGACAGGCACAGCAGATGAGCACAGCCAGTAGACAGACAGGCAGGCACAGTTGATAGACAGGCTGGCGGGCACTGGGACCTGAGGACTGAGGAGAGTGTAAGCACACAAACAACAATCTTGCACAGGCACCTAGGCACCTCCATTTTGGAGGAGGTGTCTTATATAGGGGAAGTCCTCCGGCCATTGGCCGGGGACTCTTTAGGATGGTGCGCACGGCCCCTTTAAGAGGGAGGGAATGCATGCGCGCCCTGAGCACAGTGCCCGGGGAACTGCGCGCGGTGCGCGCACCCCCGGCTGACGCAGGAGGGGAGCCAGAGGACGTCGGACCGGGACCACGGCGGTGAGGGGATCGGCATCTCTGCCCAGCAGGAGGCAGAGACGCCGACGCTACATATTAAAAAAGAATCATAAGAAAATCCACAAGAGATTCATCCAAACCCCAGCCTGAAAGAAAAAAACCTAGCAGCGGATAATCCATATTCATGTGAAATTCAAGTATATAATGGTTCTACATCACATGTAATGAGAAACATATTTAAACCAACATGAATATTATCCAATCTCTTTTAAAGTTTTTGATGAAAGGAGGAAGTTCCATAGCAACCGGTTTTAGATAGTAATACAAGAATCTAGAAATTGGCTCAGATAGACGCCCATTGACTGAGACAATGGGCTGTCCCGGAGGGTCTTATAGACTTCTATGGACCTTGGTGAGCAAGTACAGGATGGGAACTGAAGGTTCGTCAACCTCTAATATGATAATAGCGGGAATGAATAAATATAATAACATATCAATGATACCACAGGAACTAGTCATCTCCTATTGTCCTCTAGGGTGACCATTCCTGACGACAGGGGTTGGCACTCTAGAATTTGTACGACAATGGCGCCCCCACTCACAAGTCGTCTATCCCTAAAACTCTCTGTAAGTCCCTGAACACTAATAGAGAGGGAGAGCACAGGGCTAGTATGATAGTAACGGGATTAGAAATATATATATAAATAAATCATCCACTGTGACTACATAAAAACGAGGTCTGCAGGGTATGCAAACAATATACAATGTAAGAGTAGGAGAGTATCTCGAGTCCAAAATGTGAATAAAGCGCAGCAAGGCAGCAATATAATATTGTACATGCTTGAATGTGGATATATATACAAGATATGACATCTGACAAATATGCCCATTGATTCATATATACCGTATTTTTCGGACTTTAAGACGCACCGGACCATAAGACGCACCCCAAATTTTGGGGTGGAAAATAGGAAAAAAAAAATTTTTTATAAGATGGGGTCGGTCTTCTAGTCTGATTAGGTATCTTACCTGGGGGGGTGGTGGAGCAGGAGGCAGGATCCTTCAGGAAACCGGCCCGGCGGAAGTGGAGGAATGCTGCAGACCCTGGACACATGAAGCCGGTGCTGCAGCAGCTGTGAGTTGCGGTGATGGTGGAGCAGGATCGCAGATCCCTCTGTTCCCTGCCTCAGGAACCCGGAGGCAGCAGAAGAGGTGAGATGCCGGTGTCTGGTTGGGGCCTGTAGACCGGCTGGGGCCTGTGGACTGGCCTGGGGCCTGGGGCCTGTGGACATGTCTGGGGCCTGTGAACTTGCCTGGGGCCTGGACCTGTGAGTGGCGTCTGGCGGTGAGGCAGAGATCTACAGGAAAATGGCCGCCGGAGCTCCGGAAGCAGCACACACTGCTCTGCCTCACCGTCGGACACCGCTCACAGCCTGGCAGAGGCCCCGTCTCCTCTGCCTCACCGCCGGACACCACTCACAGCCCGGCACAGGCCTCGGCTCCTCTGCTTCACCACCCGACACCAGCACAGGTACAGGCCCTGGCTTCAGCAGCATCTCACCTCTGCCGCCGCCGGAGGACCCTGCGATACCCGCTCCACCACCACCGGTAAAGTAAAGTTCGGACCATAAGACGCACCCCCATTTTCCTTCCAAATTTTGGGGAAAAAAGTGCATCTTATGGTCCGAAAAATACGGTAAATTCTTTGCCCTTCAGCTTGACCTCAAGCGAGAAGCTATCCTGATCTCAGATAGAAGTCACAATAATAGATCCAAATAATTCATAATGGAATGGTGAGCACAAACATAAACATTAGTGTTAAAAAAAGCACAGTTATCATAGACTGAACAATGTATAGATTTCATGGGCCAAGATACTTTTCAGTCCACATGTACGGTCTTCCAATGTATCTCGACGCGTTTCTCCACCAGATGTTGGTTCATCAGGAAATCTATGGTAAATGGATAAATGTAGAGATGCCCTGCAGCTAACCAAATGCAGGGCATCCCTACATTGATCCCTACATTTTTAATTAAGTTTAATAAAAGCTATATTGTCATTTTTTTTTTTTCAAAACATTTTTTTTATTTTTCACTATAATTGTTAGCCCCCTTAGGGGACTTGAAGACGCAATTGTCCAATCGCCTGTGCTAGATACAAAGATGTATATATCAGAAATCATAGTCTCCTTTGAAGCCTGGCCACAGTCAGGGTTTCAATGGAGCTCCATAATGACAGGCACAGGGGGTCATCAGCTGACACCAGGCTTTAATGACAACCCATCGCCGACATGCAATTACATCACAGGCACACCGATGAGCAGAGGGAATGACACGCACGCATGCTGTTGCGTGTTATGCATGTCAGAGCAGCGCTCCACCAGCGATTGTTAGCGGCAGGTCCTGGCTGTAATACACAGACATCACCTGCCGGGTATTAGGCTGGCTCACCCTGTGAGCCCGCTTTATACACTTGCTTCCAACTTGCTCAGTACATGTACGGCGGATGTTGTGAAGGGGTTAAATCTGCAGAATATCAATTCTTTCAATGTTTTTCCTGCAGATTTCACCCATACTTATGAGTGGGGAAAAATTTGGACAAAAGCGCGTGTTTTTGCCACTGTATTTTTCCTTACAAAAGATGCAGATATGGTGTAGAAATCTCTGAATCAAATACTTAATATGTGAACAGACCCTTAGACAGGTTTGATAATGCTTCATGTGATGGAGCTTCAGCTGGTCTCCCCTACAATGTCACTGCTCACTTATATAAACTAAATGAAAGCTGCTCTATGATTGTCTGCTATGGCAGCAAAGATAGGATTTATTTTAGAAAAGTCTTCATACATCTCTTTATCTGCATGGGAGGACATACAGAACGATAAGGAGGCTGACGCTCGGGATGCGGGGAAGAGTCTGAGCTGCCAGGTGGGATTTGATAGGTAATGAGGTCATCCTACAGATCACATGACGTCAGAGACTGACTTCCTGTCAACACATTAGTGCATGTGTTGCACCCCAGGGATCTGGTTTCCACAGTAACAGCAATGTTATGTCTGAGAGCAGGTGGGAGGTCTCTTGGTCAGGAATCCTATGCATGCCACACCTCCTGCCCAGTCCTGGGAGGGGAAGAACTTCCCCTATATAAACCTAGGGCTGAGGCAGGGTTAGTGAGCAGAGAAGAAGTAGAGACAGAGAAAAGAAGCAAATATAGGAACAGAACATCAGGAGCTCTGTGGGAGCAGTGTTACAAGGAGTCAGGGGCTGGCAGCTGCAGAGCTCGCCCTGACTGAGAAGATTTCTTACCGGACCCGGAGTCCGAGGCTGTGGGGACTAACTCCTACCCAGCAGCAGAATCCGTCAGGCAGGGGATTCCAGGTCCTCTGGCCAAGAAACCCGAAGGCACGGTCACACGCATGGGACCAGCACCGCCGTCGTGGAGCGGAAGCTACTAGAAGGCCCCGAGTCACCGGCCATACGGGTGAGCACCACACGGTACACTCAGGGACGTGGGCTACTTATACCCGCCTCTAGCAAGGTAGCCAGAAGAGTACAGTTAGTTTGGGAGGCCTACAACTCCGCCTGGCCAGGGGAGATCCCATCTGCTCAAGGACTGACCAGGCCCCAATCGCTAGCCAGTACTCCGGGAGGGTCTATCTTTGTCACCAGTAAAGACCCTGAACTACACCGTACCGTCTCCGAGTGGTTCCTGCTACCCCCATCATCCACGTCGGCTGCCCTGAGGCCATACCCCTCCCGTTGGGGGTTATACTATCACGCTGCACAATCCTACCACCGGCCTCAGCGGTCTGCCCTGCAGCAGCAGCTCCTTAGCTGTACTCAACGGGTGGCGTAGTCGTCCAACATCTACCGCTGATACATCGCCGCTCAGTTTGACTCCCTGGGCACGGACCGGGTCACCGCCACGAGACTACAACCCTCAACAGATCCGGCTCCGGGTAAGTTCCCGCGTGCGCAACGCAGCGCGACACAGGCCCAGGGGCGCGTCAACTTTTGGCGTAGTCGGCAGGATTTCGTGCCCGCAACCACCGGGTACTGCGTGCCTGAAAGAGACTGTTCAAACTTACCTGTGGTGAAGATTCCCGCCATCCGGCGCCATCTTCAGACTTCTTCCCGCCATCGGTGAAGATTCCCGCCATCCGGCGCCATTTTCAGCCTTCTTCCCGCCTTCCGTGGAGTTTTCCCGCCGTTGGACGCCATCTTGAAGACGTCGCGCTTGAAGAAGAGGGGCGTGGACTCCGAAAGCGCGCGAGAACTGAAGCCCCGCCTCACGTCCGGACGTCACGTAAGGTCCTGGAAGGAGCCCAGCAGACGCCGACGTCACAGGAGGGCGACGGAAGGTCCTCAACCCTGACGATCTACTGCGGAGCCGCGGCCTACGGAAGAGGATCATCGCAAGGTAGGCCACGGTCCACTAGGGGGGAGGAGGATGTCGGATACGGAGGAGAGCTTCACTGCCTCAACCCCCGCCAGCGCCATCGCTGCTGCAGTCATGCCTTTCACCATGCCCTATATCCCGGGAGCGGCCTGGCTACCCCAGTACTCAGGGGAGTCACATACCCTGCATGACTTTAGAGAAAAGCTGGATAGCATCTTCCAGGTGTACCCCCTCACAGAAGAGCAAAAAGTGAGCATCCTGGTGGCCCAATTAACTGGGGCAGCCCGAAGGAAGGTAAAGTCCTGGCCACCTGGGGGGAGGACTGTCGCAGGGATACTAACCCGGCTGAGGGACACCTTTGATACCCGCACCTCAGCCGAGATCAAGCTTAGATTCTACGGGTGCAAACAGCGGGCACATGAGAGTATAAGGGACTATGCCCTGAACCTACAAGAGGCCCTGAGAGCCATTAAGCAGACCGACCCTGACGGCGTGGGAGACGAGGACAGGCTGTTGACTGAACAATTTATAGAGGGTTTATATTGCAATGCCCACCGAACCCAGTTGCGGGCAATGGCCTTACAGGACCCTCATCTGGGATTTGCACAGTTCAAGGACAGAGCCATCCGGGTGCTCCGAGAACCGGCACCAGGTGGCGTTGTGACCCACAGACGCCCCACTACTACTTACCACCAGGAGGCGGCGCCCTTGTCGGCAGGGCCTGTGGGAGCTGATGCGCAGGCTTTGAGCAATGACCCGGCTCCAGACCTGCACCATCAGGTCCAAGAGCTAGCTAAAAGCGTTGCTGCGCTAACCCGAACGGTGCAGTCTTTACAGGTTTCTACTCCAGGGAAGATCCAGCTGGCATCCGGACCGGAGGACATCCCGTGGCGTCGACCAAGGAGGACCCCACCGGCCAGAGGAAGACCCAGCGACCGATACAACGAGGACGGACGACCCATCTGCCGCCGCTGTAATCAACCCGGACATATGGCAAGGTACTGTCCTTTAAACTGGCACAACCTAGGGTAGAGGGCCAACCCCTAGGAAAAAGATCATCAGGCCCATCGAACTGGCGCGACAAATATGTGGGAGGACGTCCAGTCATGCCTGTGGTACTGGATGGCATTCCTATGAGTGCCCTACTGGACACCGGGTCACAGGTCACCACCATCCCGTACGTGCTCTTCAAGCAGTACTGGAATGACTCGGATATTACCCGCTACCCTGACGACGACTTGAGTATCATCGCCAGCAATGGTCAGCCCGTGCCACAGATCGGATTTAAAGAGGTGACCATTAAAATTGGTAGAGTTGAACTGGCAGCACAGGGACTGATCATTGTAGACATTGACAAACACGAGAGTCACCCAAAGATAACTCTAGGAACTAATGTAATTGAAAATTGTCTTGCAGAGGTGATATTCCTTTTACAGCAGGTTGCCAAAAACGCCAGCTCCGGCGAGCAGCGAGTGCTCCAAAAAGAGATCCGGGCACTGATGCGACGGCAACAGGTGGAACTCTCCGGCGGTGAGATTGGTAGCGTGAGAATGTGTGACCCTTTCCCTATTGCCATGCCCCCAAAAAGTGAAATGATGATTTGGTGCCGGGCAGCTATTGGTCTGAGAGGTAGGGATTACCAGGCAATGGTAGAACCAGTTTACTCAGACAGTAGGCCCACCATCTTGACAGCACGGGGGGTGGTTAATGTACGCCATGGGAGGGTGCCCGTTCGCATAATTAATATCGGGAAGAGGGAAGTGTACCCGCCCCGGTATGCCACGCTAGCCAAATTATATACCATTAACCAAAATGCTATACAATCTGTGGAACCCTTGCCTCCATCTCACCCGGAGGAAGGTAACGGCTCTAAGAAAACAATGGAGGACTGGTGTCAGCAACTACATTTGGGTACTGACTCCACTCCCTCACACCAGAAACAGGGAGTCTATTGGGTGGTTCAAGAGTACGAGAGAGTGTTTAGTAAACACCCGTTAGACTTCGGGCGAGTCAAGGGGGTAGAACACCACATCCCCACGGGAGACCATCCTCCCATAAAAGAGAGGTATCGACCCGTACCCCCTGCACACTACCAACACGCCAAGGGGATGCTTAGAGACATGAAGGAGGCTGGGGTGATCAGGGATAGCGGTAGCCCCTGGGCAGCTCCACTAGTCTTAGTCAAAAAGAAAGACAACACCATGAGGATGTGTGTAGATTACCGGAAAATCAACCGTATCACACACAAGGATGCGTACCCCTTACCAAGGATAGAGGAGTCTTTGGCTGCTTTAAGATCTGCTAACTTCTTCTCTACCTTGGATCTCACTAGTGGGTACTGGCAGGTTCCTGTAGCAGAGGCGGACCGGGAGAAGACCGCATTCACCACCCCGATGGGACTTAGCGAGTTTACCTGCATGCCGTTCGGACTCTGCAACGCACCAGGAACCTTCCAACGATTAATGGAGTGCTGTCTGGGCCACAGAAACTTCGAGACGGTCCTGTTGTACCTGGACGATGTCATCGTATATTCTAAGACTTATGAGGACCACCTGAAACACCTGGCGGAAGTGTTCGAAGCTCTGGCAAGCTACGGCCTAAAGGTGAAACCCTCCAAGTGTCACCTCCTGAAACCAAAGGTGCAGTACCTGGGACACGTGGTGAGCGCTGACGGAGTGGCTCCCGACCCTGATAAGATCACCGCAATTAAGGAATGGCCAAGTCCCTCCAGTGTAAAGGAAGTGCGGCAGTTCCTTGGGTTGGTAGGCTACTACCGCAGGTTCATCCCCGGTTTCACCAAAAAGGCAGCTCCTATGCAGGACCTCCTGATAGGCCAGTCCCGGAAGTCCAAGAACCAGAAGCCGCCCTTCAGATGGGAGAAGTTGGAAGAAGAGTCCTTCCGCCAGCTGAAGATGGCCCTCACGGGGGATGAAATCCTGGCGTACCCGGATTACAGCCAGCCCTTTATCCTCTACACCGACGCAAGTAACATCGGGCTAGGAGCCGTGCTGTCCCAGATCCAGCAGGGGAAAGAGCGAGTAATCGCTTACGCCAGCCGAAAACTGCGACCCACCGAAAGAAACCCTGAGAATTACAGCTCATTTAAGCTAGAGTTCCTGGCAGTGGTGTGGGCAGTCACCGAACGCTTTAAGCACTACCTCGCTTCTTCCCGGTTCGTCGTGTACACGGATAACAACCCATTGACACACCTGGACACGGCAAGACTCGGTGCCCTAGAGCAGAGATGGATGGCCCGCCTGTCCAACTACGAGTTCACCATCAAATACCGGGCAGGACGCTCCAATACCAACGCGGACGCCCTGTCCAGGATGCCAAACCTACCGGACGTAGGAGAAGATCCAGAGGGACTGGAAGAAGTCGAACTCCCCGCGTTTCACGGTCATGGGACTATCCAGTATTCCCATCGGGTAAGGAGTAAGCAAGGCGCTACGCTTAACCCCTTACCTCACTACAACTGGGCGGAAACGCAAGACAGTGACCCTGCTGTCCGGCTGGTGAAGGAGATGCTGACTCAGCCAGAGGCTCGCCTTGACCCAGACGCTCCGGAGGAAGCCAAGCAACTGTGGGCAGAAAAGAGTAGACTGTTCCTTTACAAGGGGAAGTTGTGCCGCAGGATGGTTAACTCCCGGATGCATGAACTAATCTGGCAAGTAGTGGTGCCACGACGAGACGCAGCCATGGTGATGGAGGCATACCACGATGGAGCTGGGCATTTCGGATGGAAGAAGCTGGAGTTCCTGCTGCGCGGGCGGTTCCATTTGGTAGGCATGAGGGGAACCATCGAGAGGTGGTGCAGAGACTGTGGCCCGTGCAACCTGAGGAGGAAGGACCGTGCCAGCCAGAAGACTCCCCTGCAGTCCATCGTCACCCGGCAGCCGTTGGAACTGGTAGCCTTGGATCATGTAAAACTGACCCCAAGCAGAAGTGGCTACGTCTACGCGTTAACCATCGTGGATCATTACTCCCGGTTCTTGGTTGTCGTCCCCGTCAAGGACTTAACGGCTCAAACAGCAGCTAGAGCCTTCCAGCAGCACTTCTGCCGTCCACACGGGTACCCGGACCAAGTGCTGACGGACCAGGGACCTGCCTTTGAAGCGGAGGTCTTCCAGGAATTCTGCAATCTGTATGGCTGCCGGAAGATAAGGACGACACCCTATCATCCGCAAACTAATGGACTTTGTGAGAAAATGAACCAGGTGGTAATGGATCTTCTGAAAACGTTGTCCCTGGAAGAACGCAGTCTGTGGCCTGAGAAGCTGCCCGATCTGGTGGACCTATACAACCACATCCCGGTAGGTTCCACCAACTGTACCCCGGCTTACCTAATGAGGGCGAGACCTGGTAAGTTACCTGTTGACCTGGAAATGGGAGTCCTGACACCCGAGGACACTTCACCAGAAGCAGACTGGGACACAGAGAGGCAGCAGCAGTACCGGAAAGTACAGGAGAGCGTGGAGCGAAGTCTCTGTCAGGCTAGGGAGAGACAAGAGAAAACTTACAACCAGTATGCTCCCGCTGTTCCCCTGGTGCCCGGAGAGCAGGTCTTGAAGAGGAAAAGACGGCTCCACAAGTTGGACGACCAGTGGGAGAAGGACCCGTACACCGTACTGCCCTCAAGCCACGAGAACCCGAAGGTCTGTACCATCAGTAAAGACGGAGGGGAGACCACAGCCATTGTATCCCGGGAACACCTGAAGAAGTGTCCTGAACAGCTACGGAACCCTGAAGAGGAACAAGAAGACCATCGACCCGTAGAGGAAAGGGAAGATATGGTTAGTACTGTGCTCGGAGACTTCCCTCGGTCTTGGACTCAAGTCAATGGTGCAGTTGTGGTACCCGTACTCACCTTCCTCCAACCAGCATCCCAAGCACCTACGGAGCAACAGGTAGAGCTGGAAGAACAGCCGGTCCAGGAGGCAGAAGACCCCACACCAGCAGACCAGGAGGATCAACCCTCTGCTTGCAGTGAGCCTGCCATATCCCTAGTGAGCCAAAGGGCCCGTAGACCGCTGCCCAGTTTACCCTTAACAGCTCCTACACCCTGTAGTTCAGGGCCAGACAGTCAGCTCCGTAGGTCCACTAGGGCCACTAGAGGCCAGTTACCCGCACGTTGGAGGATTTGAAGTGTATAAATTGTTTTATTTGTGGTTACCTGTTTTTCTTGTTGCTTGTGTATAATTATGTGTTTCTAGTTGTTTATAGGAGTCTTTGGTGGATTTACCGGGAATCCTGTGTACATAGTTGGAGCGTAACCCAGGACGGACTAAAGACTGTTAAGGACTCGGGGCAGGACAGACCCCTACCTGGTTACGTCTCCCTGTTTTGGTGAAATGGACACCTTGCTTTCTTCAAAGACTGCACCCGGTTACGGACATGCCGTGACCACCTTTATGTGTTTCTTTATTGTATTGTTATTGTTATATCTTGTTATGTTCTTCTAAAATATGTTTAGTCCCGGAGTACTAAATTTCACTAGGGGGGAATGTGGCATCCCAGGGATCTGGTTTCCACAGTAACAGCAATGTTATGCCTGAGAGCAGGTGGGAGGTCTCTTGGTCAGGAATCCTATGCATGCCACACCTCCTGCCTAGTCCTGGGAGGGGAAGAACTTCCCCTATATAAACCTAGGGCTGAGGCAGGGTTAGTGAGTAGAGAAGAAGTAGAGACAGAGAAAAGAAGCAAATATAGGAACAGAACATCAGGAGCTCTGTGGGAGCAGTGTTACAAGGAGTCAGGGGCTGGCAGCTGCAGAGCTCGCCCTGACTGAGAAGATTTCTTACCGGACCCGGAGTCCGAGGCTGTGGGGACTAACTCCTACCCAGCAGCAGAATCCGTCAGGCAGGGGATTCCAGGTCCTCTGGCCAAGAAACCCGAAGGCACGGTCACACGCATGGGACCAGCACCGCCGTCGTGGAGCGGAAGCTACTAGAAGGCCCCGAGTCACCGGCCATACGGGTGAGCACCACACGGTACACTCAGGGACGTGGGCTACTTATACCCGCCTCTAGCAAGGTAGCCAGAAGAGTACAGTTAGTTTGGGAGGCCTACAACTCCGCATGGCCAGGGGAGATCCCATCTGCTCAAGCACTGACCAGGCCCCAATCGCTAGCCAGTACTCCGGGAGGGTCTATCTTTGTCACCAGTAAAGACCCTGAACTACACCGTACCGTCTCCGAGTGGTTCCTGCTACCCCCATCATCCACGTCGGCTGCCCTGAGGCCATACCCCTCCCGTTGGGGGTTATACTATCACGCTGCACAATCCTACCACCGGCCTCAGCGGTCTGCCCTGCAGCAGCAGCTCCTTAGCTGTACTCAACGGGTGGCGTAGTCGTCCAACATCTACCGCTGATACATCGCCGCTCAGTTTGACTCCCTGGGCACGGACCGGGTCACCGCCACGAGACTACAACCCTCAACAGATCCGGCTCCGGGTAAGCTCCCGCGTGCGCAACGCAGCGCGACACAGGCCCAGGGGCGCGTCACATGTACTGGAATAGTTGTCAGGCTGGAGATCACATGACCCAATTCCCTATATTGAAGGGGGATGTGTAGATGTAACTGAGGTGTGATGAAATATACTTCTGGGTGACCCATAGATTATACATTTCTGTACAGTCCACTCATTACTCTGCATTGACGTTCTTAATCGTCAGTGGATTGTAAGCAGCTTGTACAAGATAGTGAAGCTGTGAGTGGGGGAGTGTTATACACAGCCAGACTTCCCAGACATAAGGTAATACATGGCTTATTACCATACTTACCATTAGTGATGAGCGAGTAAGTTCTGTTAACCTTTTCGATGAGCATGCTCGAGTGAACACATAGTATCTTCAGCATGCTCGGAAATCTCGAGTAACGAGCATGCTCAGACATATCATCTGTTTGGCTGTATTCACAGAGCTATACCAGCACTTGTGTTACAGATTAACAAGAAATTAGGAAGCAATTACCATGCTGCCTCCTCCAGATCCAGGAAACATGTGATCGCTAGCTGTAGGGAAGGAACAAGCGCTGCTGGGTTGTAAGGTCTTTTAAGGCCTTATGGGGGGCATAGTGTGTAAAATATATGAAACAATAAATGAAAAAAGCAAAAATAAAATAGAAAAAAAAGCATAAATAATGAAAAAACTAAGAAAAGAGACCCAGCCAGTCTGAATCACTGCTTCTAGACCTGCCTCCATTGAAAAGAAAAATACGTTCATTATCTAAAAATCATTTCTATGTAAAGGGGAATGCAAATTGAAATGTTTTACTTGTCCTTTGCTTAAATAAAGTGAAAAATAGACACATTTCCTATTTTTATTAACATTTTTCCCCTGATATAAGTGTGGCGACCCTGATGGTTCAGTCGCCACAGAGGTACTGCACCTCACCCAGAGGTGTGGTGTCTCCCTTCACTCAGTTAAGGAGGGAGTGCTGCACCCCAAACACCTGCATCCAACACTACACTGCTCCAGGCCAGCAGGAGGGGCAAGACACAATGTAGTTTTCTGCTGAGCCCTGTCCCTGGCTGGAGTGGGGGGAACCAAAGGTAGGGGGAACCAGTAGTGGGTGTGGGTGGAGGAAGTAGTTAGAGTAAGCACTTGCAGAAGGAGGTATAAATAGAGAAGCCATCTTAGAGAGTGTGTTCAGTCAGAGGAGGACTGTCAGGGAGCAGAGTCTCAGTCAGAGCTCTGCTCCCCAAGCAGGGCCTAGTCTCAGAGGCCCAGGAGGGGAGCAGGGAGTAAGCTCAGTTCTTTAGAAGGGATCCTATGGGGTACGGTGAGTGCAGACAGCACCTGTACACCCCGAACCTGCCAAGTGTCAGGAGGATCTAGGCCGCAAGAAGGGGGCCGGCCCCTGGCCCAGTCGTGCAGCTTCAAGCCTCGGCTGGAAAAACCAGAGGCTTCTGGCTTCTATAGCCAGTAGTCACAACTCCCACTCCAATCCAAGTAAGGTCAAGCAGGTCTGTGCAACTCCGACGGACAGGAGGGACTTCAGAGTACCCGAATAGGATACAGAGTGAGGAACCGCAGGGAAGGAGGGAGAAAGACCCGGCGTGAAGTCGGTCTAGAGAGGCACACAGGAAAGTGGGGTTCTGCCAGGTACTCCCAAGCTGCCTGAGGAAGGACTGAACCCCTGCCCGGTGAACGCAGTGCGACGTGGGAGGCTTGCACCTGTACAGTGCACCTGTGGACCGTCTAAAGAACTGTGAGTAAAAATCTTGGATGATTGCACTGTACTGCCTCCGTCCCTTCTTTCACCGGCGCCATTCCGATCCCTGCACTACAAAGCCCAGCGCAACCCACGCTCTCATTTCACTGCCCTGAGGCCTGCTCCACCTGTGGGGAGCCGTTCCATCTCAAGCTGCCCTAACACCTGCCTCAGAGTACTGCTGCAGCGCTGGTGATCCTCACCAGGCACCACAGGTGGCGTCACGAACTGTCCCTAACAATTATATCCCCTTTTTGTACTGACCGCACAGGGTCACGGACCTGGCCAGCCACCGTGATATCCCCCGCCAGCAGCAACAAGAGGCCCGGCTGCCAAGTACCCCACGGCCCTGGGGGCGCGTCATAAGCAAAGAAAAAATTAATATAAAAATGCCTTGAAAATTAAGCCCCATGTATTGCAAAAAAAAAAAGGCAAAACTTTTAAATATCTAAGCGAGAACATTCTTTTTAGGGCCCTTAAATGTGCATGTATGACAGGAATGGGGGGAAACAGACAGGTTGTAAACTGGTTAAACAGCTAGAATACTGATGGCAAGTAATCTTTGTATATGGAAAAAAAATTGCTAGAGTGATTTTCTAAAAAGAAGACTATCAGCAGGTCGGTCTACAAATTAAAGCTTTTAGCAGCATTGTGACTGAGAAAATGTAGCTTTAATCTGGTGTATAATGCTTCAGATTTTTGGGAATTCTGTGACTCTGAAATGCTCTTGGCATTCTGCAGTAAGTGCTTAACCACATCTCTGCTCTGGATTGACAGTTGTAGCATCCTTCCTGATGCCCATCCACATGCCCGTCCATATGCCTAGCCTTAGGGAACTCCCAGAAAGCATTTGTTAGCACTGTTAACAGTAAACTGCTGCTAGAGCCCTACAGATAGGTACAACATGGTTAAACATCTTTTCAGATTTCCCATCTACAGTTGCCAGCAAAATACTGTAGCACTTTGCTGTTTCCGTCAGTCCCATAAATATTGAGTTGAAAATAACAATATGCATGTTTCACCATCATGCTATCAACCCCCCCCCCCACACGCACACACACACACACACACACACACAGGTCACCTGCAGATGTCCTGTTCTAGTGATCATAAGGGTCCCAGAATAATATAGGTGATAATTAGAGTTGGGAGAGTTTATTCAAGTGAAGTTGACTTTTACAAAAAATCAGTATTCTTTTCCATATTTTTTGTAGTTTGCTCTGTAGGAATTCAGCAAAATGGTCGCCACCATCTTGTTGAACAAATCAAAAGGTTAAAAAACTAATGTCTCTGCTGCTTGTGGTCCCCAGTACGGTCCTCAACTCCTTTACTTACCATGACCGTGCACTGACACATCTTCCCACTAGGTTGTGAGTAGACCCTGGAAGTCCCTGTGTCTGGAAGTCCTGGTCTAGAGTGCTTGTCGTAAGGTCATGGCACATGTCGTAACATCATCACTTGCTTCATGACTCTGGACCAGGAATTCCAGCTGCTAGTAGACCCAGGACATTCCTTTGCATGCGCAGGGACATCCCAGGCCTAGTTATGGCCGGAAGTCCTGGCCTAGTGTGAAGATGACAGGGTTCCATCAGTGCACAATGGCGGTAAGGAGCAGGGCCAAGAACATTGAAGGTCAGAGAGCAGAAAAGGTGAGAAGTGAGGTGAATATTATTTTTTTCTGTCTTTTTTTTCGACATCTTACCTTTACTATGCTTTAGGAGTATTTCCATACCCCAGTATCCCAGAGCTTAATAAAGGAAATTGAATTTGCAGAGAATAAATTCACTGTAAATCGAATGTCTCGGTAAAATCCATACGATTTGTCTATAGTGATAAGTGTCATTATGGAAAAACCCTTTAAATGTTCATATTGATCAACCTCATCACAGCCAAGTGTATAATGGAAATAATCATTTTATAACTTCTCCTCTTTATCAGACAAACCTATGTAGATTGCTTACAGGAATACTAAGTTGCGTATTAATAAAATCCATTAACACAAGTCATAAAATGAAATACAAGCTTTACTTAGAACAGAAGATTTCCTCAGTCTGAATAATGGCCTGTAAATGTTAGATTTATTGTGAGATTTGTCATTTTTCTCCCCTAATAGGATGCAGTGGTGTTCGGCCATCCAGCTCCGGCACAATCTCTCATTCCATCAAGGAGAGATTATTATTCCACCATGTGCTCGGCTTCGGAAGCTTTGGAAAGGTCCTGATGGCGGAAGATACTTTAACCCATCAAGAATTTGCTGTTAAGATCATCAGCAAAAGAGCCCTGCTAGCCGGAGGTGATAGGCTGGATGTGATGGTGGAGAGGCGAGTTCTTCAGCTGGCATCTGGAAGCCCCTTCCTCGTCCACGCAGACTTTGGATTCCAGACCAAGGTAGAATTGTGACTGCTTAGTGCTGAAAGGTCTTGCCACTACTTTGATGTTGATGACCTATTAGTCTAAATAGGAGCTGTCCTGCAGTACCAAGAGCGGCCACTAAACCTTGTTTGCTCCGTACACTGTTTACATCCGGCTTTTGGCGGAGATGGTAACAGCTGATCGAACCCCACCAATCTGATATTAATGACCTATTCTAATGCTAGGTACATCATGAGAGTGGAAAACTCCTTTAAGAAATGTCACTGAATGCAACCAAGCTTCACTGATCAATGGACAATACCTCAGCCAGAGACAAACTCTACAGAGGTGATATAGAGGGGGTATTAATGTTCAGACCAAAATGGCTCTGTATAGTCTTGAATGTGGCTGAGCTGAAATACCAGGCGCAGCTCATGGGCAGAAGCACTTTGTTCTGGAAGAAAATCAATCTTTTCCTAATCTGAACAACCCCTTTATCCCCATAAAGAAGCAGCACAGGCAGTAAGAGAGCAGCATTTTCAGTTGCTTTTTCATCTCCGCAGTCTAAAAGCTGTGACTTTTCTATTCTTCTGTCACCGTAGTTGTTTGAAGGTCTATATTTAATTTTGCATGAAGCGTTGTGTTTTTAACTGCACCGTTATAGAGTGCACATAGTATTGGATAAGGTGTATGCATTTTTTGTAGGTTGGATTGAAAAAAATAGCAAGTTTGCTGGTATTTTGGGGGTTTTATGGCACTTACATAATATGTTAACTTTTTTCTCGGGGTCTTTATGATAATGGTGAAACCAGATTTATATGATTTTTATGTTTTGCTACATTAGCATACTGAAAAAATAAAACAAAACAAAAACATTTTTTTGTGTTGGTGTTTTACAAGACTCATAACATTGTTGTTGTTAACAGTTGTTTTTTATGCATAGCTTGCACTTTACGTTTGTATTATGTGGGAGTACACAACACTTCATAACTATCTTTAATTCCACTTTTTGGGAAGCGGGATACACAGAAAACAGTTACTGTATGGCAGCCCTAAACAAAGCAGAGAGATAAGATTAAGGCTTTGATTCATCATTGCCTTTACATCTGTTTTTTGTCTGGTTCTGTGTGTTGTTGCCTTTTTTTTATTTGCACTCAATTCATTACTCTATTTGCCCTTTTTTTGAAGTCTATTTTGTATGAGCTTGTCTGCTTTTTTTCACTTTGTGGGCAGAGTTTAGTGATTCCAGATGTTTATACTTGATTCATCAATTGTGATTTTTTTAAGTTGCAAATATGACGCAGTCTTAATTTCAATCCCCTTTGGCGTATTTTTTGAGTATGCCAGGTTTTTTGCCATATTTTTGGACCTATTCGAAAATGTGTGATTTTTGGGGCCAAAAAGTTGCAAAAACACTTCAAGGCAGAAAACGAGCATTTTTTACTTTGTACCAAATTCTTGAATTGTGTGCGCCATTTTGAAGAATTTGGCACCAAAAGTCAGCAACAAATACCACAAGACCAAAAAGGAAAGTGATTAAAAATATTCAAATTATGAATCTGGGCCTAGGTATATAATTAAAAGAAAAATAATTATCAAAGATTGTCTGAAACAAGAATTTCTAAATGTATTTATATATTAGATATCATTGTTTAGAATTTTAGGGGTCACAGCAGTTAGGCCACCTTTTGCATTGAGTGACTACATATCTTACCAATATGCTTTAACTTTCTTGGATGGAAAAACCCCTTCAAGTACTGAAATGAGTATTTGTCTTTACTGTATAGTAAATGCTAATGTTTCATGCTACAGATGAATGTTTTTCTTGGTATGGAATACATGAGCTGCGGGGACTTTTACCAACTTCTACACAGTAAGGGGCCGCTTGACATCACCAGTGCCAGGTAATGTGTTAAAGGAGTTGTTCAGTCTCAGAAGAAAAATCAGCAGTCTCTCTATGTGACTGCAGACAGACAAATTGTGAAAGTATGCAACGCGCACACGGTCAAGATTTCCCTGTATACCCCGTTCAGGTGGGCGATCCTGTGATTACGGGTACAATTTTCATACTTGTGATCACATGCCGACTAGTCTCACCAGGCTTCTTCAAATAGGAGAGAATTGAGAGACGTCCAGGAGTATAGTCGGTATATAATCATAAGTATGTAATTTTCATACGTGCATTCTCGAGACTGCAATATTGACATTGTACGCTGTTTATACCATCACGATTCGGCAGTCACATAGTGAATAATATGGAATAATGGTCCTATTGACTAATATGAATTTCCAAGTTTACTATCTGTGGGATCTGATTCTTATTCATTTTCTCTTTGTCAGATTCTATGCCGCCGATCTAGTGTGTGGGATCCAGTTCCTCCGTTCTAAGGGCATCATCCACAGGTAATGTAGTCAGTGTGAGGCTGAGTTACACCAGCGTATATTCTCTCATCAAAGAGAGTCCAGATGATTATACAAATCACATTTTGATTAAACTCTGAAAAGAATTTGATCATAGTGTGATCCAATTTTTTCTGATGTGGAGAAGATGGAAAAAAAATGTCTCCATCTTTTCCATTCTGTCAGTCTGTGGAAATTGGCCTGCACTCAGATGTCATCCGAGTGCAGTCCGATGTTTTCCATGGACTCATTGACTTGCATGGCCGAGTATGATCCGTTGATTGGATCCAACTTGGGCATTCTGCATTTGGTCCAAGAAAAATATCAGACATGTACACGAGCCCATAAAATAATATTGGTTCCAGTGATATCCGATGTTTTGTCAGATTACACTCAGCCTGTTTTTTTTTAAACAATGTGTTACTTCAAAGAAATAATCATTTGCTGATAAGCACAGGAACATTTTATTTAATCACATCCAATTGTGAAAATTAATATTATTATAAAATCTATTGATTAAAATTAACTTTTATTCATGGGAAAACCCCTTTAAAGCTTAGCTGCACTCAGTCCCTCCACCCTGGTGACCTGCAGACTGATGCCCTGTAGCTGGTGTCTAGTAGTCCTATATGGTATCACTGTCAAGAAGCTGCAGATGAGCGGCCGTCACATGTAATACAGTGGTACAGGGCATATAGTAAAGGAGTTATCTCAGAGGAAAGTACAGCAGTGAGAGAAAATATGTTTATTCTCGTATATCATCATTTCACCACAGATATAAGAAGAACACTTACTTAGGTTCATTTTCTTTTTCTTACAGAGACCTAAAGCCCGAGAACATCCTGGTGACTGATACGGGCCACATTAAGATCACGGATTACGGTCCTGCACTTGAGAACATGCACGGAGACCGGACAGCCACCAGTTTCGCTGGAACCATGGGTTACATGGCTCCTGAGGTGAGAATAGAATGTTTTTATTTTTTGTATTTAGAAGGATTCCGGATACTTTCACATTGATGAGCTTTATTTAGGCTAGTTCATCAATATAAAATCATTGAGGGTCGGATCACACTGATTAGCTGTTCTTACCCCTGGCTGCAACCTGATGTAAATAGAGCAGAACATCACACCTCTGTACTGTTTAGTGGTCAGTGCCAAGCAGGGGCGTACATATGAATCATCGGGTCCCATAGCAGAAGCTCTAAAAAATCCCCCCCCCCCCAAAAAAAAAATTAAATAATTGTCGGAGTCACTAAAGATCAGATCTCACAACTTTCCATCCTTTACATAGTAATTTTCCTCCTGCTGACATCCTAGATCTCTCTTTCATTGCTGAATAAAGTGTGATGCCAATAGAAGGGCCCCCCAAACACACTATGAAACCCCCATGGTGAATTCCTCCACATACGCAGTATAATGACCCTACTATACCCCACTTCAACTCCCAGGGTAAAGTATGCTGACCCCAACACTGTATGATCCCCCAACTGTGAGCCGCTAGAGCTAGAGAGGATGGTACATAATAAGGGAGGGTGTTATAAATAATAAAAGAGGAAACTATATAACTAAGGATGGCGCTATATATAATAAGTGAGTACACTATATACTAAGGGACTGTGCTATACATAATAAGGCTACATTCCTGCAACTGTGTGCAGTGTCGGAGTGCTGCCCTGTTTTACTGACGCATTGAGCATGTCCTATTCTAATTCTCAAAATCGGATCAGAACAGGACATTCTCTGACCCTCTTAGATCTCATTCTCAGATCCGTGATTTTCATGGATGTGTGAATGGATCTATAAAACTCTACGAGTCCGTGGACCATCCAATAAAAAGATCTGGCAGCACACGGACATTTCACACAAATGTGAGAATGTGGCCTAAGGGATTTTACAGGTAACATTATCACTCCAAGTCACATAGTGCAGATATACAGTGGTGGCCAAAAGTATTGGCACCCCTGCAATTCTGTCAGATAATACTCAGTTTCTTCCTGAAAATGATTGCAATCACAAATTCTTTGGTATTATTATCTTCATTTAATTTGCTTGCAAGGAAAAACACAAAAGAGAATGAAGCAAAAATCAAATCATTGATGATTTCACACAAAACTCCAAAAATGGACCAGACAAAAGTATTGGCACCCTCAGCCTAATACTTGGTTGCACAAGCTTTAGCCAAAATAACTACGAACAACCGCTACCGGTAACCATCAATGAGTTTCTTACAATGCTCTGCTGGAATTTTAGACTATTCTTCTTTGGCAAACTGCTCCAGGTCCCTGATATTTGAAGGGTGCCGTCTCCAAACTGCCATTTTGAGATCTCTCCACAGGTGTTCTATGGGATTCAGGTCTGGACTCATTGCTGGCCACCTTAGATGTCTCCAGTGCTTTCTCTCAAACCATTTTATAGTGCTTTTGGAAGTGTGTTTTGGGTCATTGTCCTGCTGGAAGACCCATGACCTCGGAGGGAGACCCAGCTTTCTCATACTGGCCCTACATTATGCTGCAAAATTTGTTGGTAGTCTTCAGACTTCATAATGCCATGCACACGGTCAAGCAGTCCAGTGCAAGAGGCAGCAAAGCAACCCCAAAACATCAGGGAACCTCCGCCATGTTTGACTGTAGGGACCGTGTTCTTTTCTTTGAATGCCTCTTTTTTTTTCCTGTACACTCTATGTTGATGCTTTTTCCCAAAAAGCTCTACTTTTGTCTCATCTGACCAGAGAACATTCTTCCAAAACGTTTTAGGCTTTCTCAGGTAAGTTTTGGCAAACTCCAGCCTGGCTTTTTTATGTCTCGGGGTAAGAAGTGGGGTCTTCCTGGGTATCCTACCATACAGTCCCTTTTCATTCAGACGCCGACGGATAGTACGGGTTGATACTGTTGTACCCTCGGACTGCAGGGCAGCTTGAACTTGTTTGGATGTTAGTCGAGGTTCTTTATCCACCATTCGCACAATCTTGCGTTGAAATCTCTCGTCAATTTTCCTTTTCCGTCTACATCTAGGGACGTTAGCCACAGTGCCATGGGCTTTAAACTTCTTGATGACACTGCGCACGGAAGACACAGGAACATTCAGGTCTTTGGAGATGGACTTGTATCCTTGAGATTGCTCATGCTTCCTCACAATTTGGTTTCTCAAGTCCTCAGACAGTTCTTTGGTCTTCTTTCTTTTCTCCATGCTCAATGTGGTACACACAAGGACACAGGACAGAGGTTGAGTCAACTTTAATCCATGGTAACTGGCTGCAAGTGTGATTTAGTTATTGCCAACACCTGTTAGGTGCCACAGATAAGTTACAGGTGCTGTTAATTACACGAATTAGAGAAGCATCACATGTTTTTTCAAACAGTGCCAATACTTTTGTCCACCCCCTTTTTTTAGGTTTGGTGTGGAATGATATCCAATTTGGCTTTAGGACAATTCTTTTTGTGTTTTTTCATTGAAGACAAATTAAATGAAGATAATCATACCAAAGAATTTGTGATTGCAATCATTTTCAGGAAGAAACTGAGTATTATCTGACAGAATTGCAGGGGTGCCAATACTTTTGGCCACCACTGTAGAATAATATTTACATCCAGGCACTTACCGCTGACGTTTCATCTGATCAGAGCCGGTTTCTGCTTCTTCTCCATCTGGTCAGACCTTCATGTCGACATCTCCCAGCCACGACTCGTCTTGTCACGATGATCTCCAGCCTAGAAAATAACAAGGTCACATATTGTATGCATACATGTGTCTCCCCCACTCTGCGTCCTCGATTACAGATATGTACCCCCCCAATAATATACTATTAGCCACTTAGTAATCAAAATATAAAGTGATAAGCAGCACAGTACCCCCCCATTAACTATAATCTTCACCGGCCAATAATATAAATTGTTCAGTCTCTGTGACTCTCCCCAATTAACTGTTAGGCTATGTGCACACGGAAAACATACAAGGCTTTATAGTACAAGCTAAGTGAAACCCCCATAATTGCTCTCTCCCAGCACCCCCATCATTACTCTCTCCCAGCACCCTCGTCATTGCTAACTCCCAGCACCCCCGTCATTGCTCTCTCCCACCACCTCCGCCATTGCCCTCTCTCAGCACCCCCATCATTACTCTCTCCCAGCACCCCCGTCATTGCTCTCTCCCAGCACCCCCATCATTGCTCTCTCCCGGCACCCCCATCATTGCTCTGTCCCAGCACCCCCATCATTGCTCTCTCCCAGCACCCCCATCATTACTCTGTCCCAGCACCCCCATCATTACTCTGTCCCAGCCACCCCCCTCATTGCTCTCTCCCAGCACCCCTATCATTGCTCTGTCCCAGCATCCGCATCATTGCTCTGTCCCACCACCCCCATCATTGCTCTGTCCCACCACCCCCATCATTGCTTTGTCCCAGCACCCCCATCATTGCTCTGTCCCAGCACTCCCATCATTGCTCTCTCCCAGCACCCCCATCATTGCGCTCTCCCAGCACCCCCATCATTTCCTCTCAGCACCCCCATCATTACTCTGTCCCAGCACCTCCATCATTGCTCTCTCCCAGCTGCCCATCATTGCTCTCTCCCAGCCCCCCATCATTGCTCTCTCCCAGCACCCCATCATTGCTCTCTCCCAGCAACACGCCATTGCTCTCCCCTTCCCCACCATCCCCATAATTGCTCTCCCCAGCCCTATCAGCCCCATTATTGCTCTTCCCAGCCCCATTATTGCTCTTCCCAGCCCCATCAGCCCCATTATTGCTCTTCCCAGCCCCATCAGCCCCATTATTGCTCTTCCCAGCCCCATCATTCCTCTCCCCAGCCCCATCAGCCCTATTATTGCTCTCCCCAGCCCCATCATCCCATTATTCCTCTCCCCAGCCCCATCAACTCCATTAGTCCTCTCCCCAACCCCATCAGCCCCATTATTGCTCACCCCAGCCCCACCATCCCATCATTGCTCTCCCCAGCCCCACCGTCCCATCATTGCTCTCCCCAGCCCCATCATCCCATTATTCCTCTCCCCAGCCCCATCAACTCCATTATTCCTCTCCCCAGCCCCATCAACCCCATTATTCCTCTCCCCAGTCCCATCATTCCTCTCCCCAGCCCCATTATTGCTCTTCCCAGCCCCATTAGTCCCATTATTCCTATCCCAAGCCCCATCATTCCTCTCCCCAGCCCCTTCAGCCCCATTATTGCTCTCCCCAGCCCCATCAACCCCATTATTCCTCCCACCAGCCCCATCAGCCCCATTATTGCTCTCCCTAGCTCCATCAACCACATTATTCCTCTCCCCAGCCCCAATATTTCTCTCCCCAGCCCCATCATAGCTCTCCCCAGTCCCATCAGCCCCATTATTGCTCTTCCCAGCCCCATCATTCCTCTCCCCAGCCCTACCATTGCTCTCCCCCCACCTCCCCTCCCCAGCATTTCAGTGAAAAAAAAAAAAAAACTTACCTCAGCTCGCTCCCCTGCAGCATCCTCCTGGTTGCCGGCAGCTTTCTTCCTGACCCAGGCATTGCATGATGACGTCATCAAGCTGCGCGCGCCTGGGTCAGGGAGGAAGCAGAGGACGAACCCTCCAGCTCCACTGCTATTCTCCTCCTGACAGCAGCGGAACTGCAGGTATCGCTCCCTGACCGCCGCGTGCAGGGAGCAGCTGCACCTTGCGGGCCCCTTGGTGCATCTGCATGGTGGGGACCCGGTGCCTTTGCACCGGCTGCGGTATGTCCACCCCTGGACTTCTATGGGGCCCCTGCTCACGGGCCCCATAGCAGTCGCGTGGTCTGCCGCCATTGGCGGTACGCCACTGATGCCAAGAAATGCAGATCAGCCTGTGTTTCTTTCAATAGGGGCTAATCTGTAGTACCAGCAGCCGCCACTAACCAATGAATGGAGCTGTGATGTCTGTTTATTGGTTATATCCAACCCCTGGCGGAGGAAATAACAGTTAATCAGTGGGACTGCAGGGCGTTGGTCCCCACCAATCTTATATTGATGACCTGTTCTGGTTATCAATATTAGAGCACTAGAAATTCCTTTAAAGTATTTTCAATATATCTCCCATCCACAGAACAGGGAAAAAATGTGTGACCTCTGAGTGCTTCACTACTGTGATCCCCACAATCATGAAATGGGAGGAGCATCGTCTCCTATTCCTCCTAGCCTGCATGTCTACATGGATGGTGAACTATGACCAACCAGGTGTAATGCTGAGTTATCCGGACCAGAAATGTCCTAAAGTGGCAATAACATGTGTAATAATGATACAGGAAAATCTATTATTTTATGTGCACTTATTACATTTATTAGATAACAAGTATCTGAAATATCAAGTACATCGGACTAAGCTGCTCTGTGTATATAAGACAAGACAAGCCGCCACCTCAATACTATCAGCTATGTCACAGATAGCTTCTTAACCCCTTCATGAAATATGGCATACATGTCGGTCATATGTCATGTCCCTGCCTTTGATGCGAGGTCGCACGCCGAGCCCGCATCTTTTCCTGCGGATGATGGTTGTTTTAATCTTTAACAGCTGCTGGTGTAACACTACTCCGCCTGCAGCCATTAACATGTTAGATCTCGCTGTCAATCTCTGACAGTGGCATTTAACATGCGCTGGCGGGGGGGGGGGGGCGCGTTTTTCTACATGCCCATCGGTGCGACCCTGACATGATCACGGGGTGCTGATGGGTTACCATGACATTCGGGGGTCGCTGAAGATCTCCATGCTTGTCATGACAGTACTCCTGTGAAAGCCACCGTTTAGCTGCATTCATAGGAGATTGTAATTTTAGCTATACATAGCAGTGCATCAGCAGTCAGACAGTCAAAGCTTCAATTCCCCTAAGGGAACTGATAAATATAGGAAAAAAAGTTAAAAAAATTGTTTTTAAAAATATAAGGAAACTAAAAAATACAGAAAAGTTCAAATCACCCCCCTTTGGTCCCATTAAAAATAAAACAATTAAAAAAAAAATACACATATCTGGTATCTCTGTATTGCTGTGTTTGTAAAAGTCTGATCACTCAAAATATAAAATTAATCTGATCAATAAACGGCGTAACAAAGAAAAAATCAAAACACCAGAATTAAGTTTTTTTGGCCGCCGCAACATTGTAATAAAATGCAATAAAAGGTGATCAAAACATTGTATCTGCCTCAAAATGATATCAATAAAAATGTCATCATGTGTTTGGTATCTGCGTAATTGTACTCACCTGGATAATCATATTGCCAGGTCAGATTTACCATATAGTTAACATGGTAAATAAAACAAAAATTGTAAAATTGCACTTTTTTTGCAATTTTAACATGCTTGGAATTTTTTTTACCATTTTCAAGTGCATCACATGATAAAATGAATTGCGTCATTCAAAACTACTGCTCATCCTGCAATAAACAAGCCCCCATACGGTTATGTGGAAGGAAAAATAAAAATGTTATGGCTCTTGTAAGAAGGGAGGAAAAACTGAAAATCACCCGAAGGGGTTAAGTTTGAGCTGGTAGCACACTGAGCTGAGTGTTGTCACAATCGAATATATTACATTCATTCTGATTTTTCATATCATTTATTAATTTCATTTATGGTGCATAATTATGAAAGATCCTTTTTATCTCTTGATTAAGTAGTGTAACATCCCTGGCGGCATGCTTGCATAGTGCACCACCTCCCACCATGCAAGACCGCAATCTAACCCATCAGTCCAGCCTTCAAACTTTGCTCCAGTTCATGCTGTGTGCATGTCTCTTGACTGACTTCTTAGGGCGGCGGCCCGGTTACTTCCTGATTCTTATAGCTGCTGGGGGCGCACCCCTAATGCATCTCCAGCCTATTACTGTGAGTCACTGGATATTTAAGCCCCCTCCACCCAATAGGAGGTGCCTGAGCAACACTAACTTTCAGTGTGCTCCTTGCCTCTGAGTTACCAGGTCTTGTCCTGTGTCTTGTCTGTTTCTACCCCCCTGGGGGCTGCATACCTAGGCCTGTTATCTATGACTTCTAGTCTGTTTCCGCCACCCTGGGGGCCATATACCCAAGCCTGTTATCTGTGACTTCTAGTCCATTTCCGCCACCCTGGGGGCTGTATACCCAGGCTTGTTCCTGTATCTCGTTGCAGTATCAGTTCCTGTCTGAACTGTCTCTTAGCCTGTTACCTGTTTTGTCTCTATGTCCGTACCCTCCCTTTTCCTGCAGTGTCTGAACCAGCACCTAACTCTTACTCGTTGTCTCTTTACTTCTGTTTGTGAGTTTTGTGTCCACTCGCTACTTCATTGTAAGTACCTTGTGTGTATCTGGTTCTGCTTGTCCCTTTTCCCTTCCTCCGTATCTACCTCCTGGGTTCTAGCCATCTTCCTGTATCTTTCAGTCTGTTCCATGTGAACAGAGCCCTGTCCTCTCTGCCTGCACCATCAGCCCTGTTCTGCTCTGCTTGCTCACCACTCCGGCGGTTCTCCTGTGCTCTGCCTTGCCCACCACTCTGGCGGTTCCTCTCTGCTCTGCCTAGCCCACCGCTCCGGCGGTTCCACTCTGCTCTGCCTAGCCTACCGCTCCGGCGGTTCTCCTCTGCTCTGCCTAGCCCACCACTCCGGCGGTTCCTTTCTGCTCTGCCTAGTCAACTGCTCCGGCGGTTCCACTCTGCTCTGCCTAGCCTACCGCTCCGGCGGTTCTCCTCTGCTCTGCCTAGCCCACCACTCCGGCGGTTCCTTTCTGCTCTGCCTAGTCAACTGCACCTGCGGTTTCGCTCTGCCCTGCCTTGTCCACTGCTCCGGCGGTTCCTCTCTGCTCTGCCTTGTCCACCGCTCCGGCGGTTTCGTTCTGCTCTGCCTTGTCTACCGCAACTGCGGTTTTGTCCTGTTCTGCTTGCTCACCGCGCCAGCGGTTTCTCTCTGCTCTGCCTTGCCCACCGCTCCGGCGGTTCCTCTCTGCTCTACCTTGTCCACCGCACCTGCGGTTTCGCTCCGCTCTGCCTTGTCCACCGCTCCGGCGACTCCTCTCTGCTCTGCCTTGTCCACCACTCCGGCGGTTTCGCTCTGCTCTGCCTAGTTCACCGCTCCGGTGGTTCCGCTCTGCTCTGCCTTGTCCTCCGCTCCGGCGGTTTCGCTTTACTCTGCTTGTCTATCGCGTCTGCGGCTCTGTTCCTGTCTCCCAGTCTGTACTGGACCCTAACCAGCCTGTGCTCCAACCTGCTAGTACCTGCCTGTCTGCATACTAGCCGTGCTTACCAGTACCCACCTGTCTGCATACCAGCCGTGCCTGCCAATACCCACTTGTCTGTACGCCAGTCCTTCCTACCTGTTCCTGCATTCCCCGGTGTGGGTCAACAGCTGTGACTGGGGTCAGACCTGGAGTAGCACCTGGTCCCTCTGCTCGGTTCCTGCTTGGTTCACGGAGTCGACTGAGCCGCCGTGCGACCTTGGTCGGATCCTGTTGATACTTAGTTACGCCCCTCCAGGAACTCCTCGGCTCATGGTACAGTGGGATCACTAACCACGCTCACGCCAGTCAGTCCGGGCGCGAGCGTAACAGTTTGCTCAGGCCATGGTTCCCGTTGAGCCCCACGGCCCTTTGCTCTCAGAGACATTTGAATCCCTGTCTGGCGAATACGTGCACCAAGAAAAATTTTTTACGCAAACCGAGGTCCTGGCGATTTACGCACCAGCCCAAATGGATCTATCAGCACTCGTTCCTGCGGATCTGCCACGGTACTATGGGGATCCAAAACGAAGCCGTGCGTTTGTGGAGCAATGCATGCTGCATTTCAAGTTCTATGCTCACTATTTTCCTACCGATCGGGTTAAAGTGGCATTTTTGATGTCCTATCTAGCGGGTGATGCCTTGAAATGGATCACCCCCCTATGGGAAGCATGGGATCCTATCGTCTTCAACCTGCAGGCCTTCCTGGTGGCCTTCTAATGGTTTTCGATGACCCTAATCCTGAAGCCTCTGCTAAAGCTTCCCTTCCCAATATGCTAGAGCAGCCCCGATGGGTAATGTGTGTATGTAGCCTACCAGTTCTCCAGCCTGAAGAAACTGCTGCCCACCCAGAATCCAGAAAGGATGACTATGTTCCACAGAATAATTCTCTTCCCAACCTCAAGAGGCAGTCCAGACGTGCAAGACGTAGAGGTAAACCATCACGCCAGGTTCTGTCCTCCCAAAGACCTCCTGTTTCCCAGCCTGTAAAGGCAGCTATGCACACTGAATACATGAAGGATGACTATGTTCGTCAGGCAAAGCAGAGGCCAGAACTCAATCACAAAATCGAATTGCGGTCCCGCTGTGGTTGGTTGGGAGCCCCTGATGGTCTTTGCCCAGCGAAGGTTGGAGAATCCCAAGACATTAGGCCTGTAGGAGAGGCTGCCCTTGGCGTTAGTGTTTCCTCTCCACAGATGACCATGACAGTCTCCGTGACAAGTGAAGGCCTCGGATTAACCGGAAGTTTCGGGCTTAAAGCCTTGAAGAGTCAGTGTCCGATTCCCGTCCGACAACTCCAGAAGCCGGTTTGGGCATTGTCAGCAGAAGGACGAGCCCTACTCAGAAACAGTCAAAATATGTCTGTACAAATTAAGCTCCAGATTGGAGCATTACACATGAAGAAGCTCACATTCCAGGTGCTGACTGGCTTACCCACAGGTCGTCCAGAGCCGAGAGATCTAGTGCCCGTTCTGGTCAGGAGATCCTGAATGGTGTATCCTGGGGGACTGCTAAGGTACAAGGGGTGTCCAGTCCCCATATCTTCAGGACAGTCAGCAGTTTCTTCTTCTTCTTCACCAGATCTGCTAGTCGCTGACTCGCTGTGTGCTGAAGTCTCCGAAGGAAGAGAAGCGGAGGCGATGTCCCCACACAGTCTCGACGATTGTACCAATGATCTGGCTTCAGGTACCGCCCCACCTCACAGACATGTCATCTCTGAAACCAGATTGAAGATGGTCCCGAAGCAAGGACCCCCCGTCTATAATAAATCTGGCCTTAAGTCCATGAAGGCGGTGGCTACCTCCAAGTCTCTGCACACCTCCAACCAGGCGGAGGAACCCCAGTTGCCTCCTAAATCCTCCGGGGTGCTATCTGAAACAAATGGAGAGAGACTTTTCTGTACCCTGTACCTGGTACTTAGCCCACTTCATCCAGTAGGACTGGCAAAGTGTACTTTGAAGCAGTGATTACCCCTGAGTCTCTGCACCCCTCCAACCAGGCGGAGGACCTCTAGTTGTCTCCTGAATTCCCCGGGGTGCTACCTGATAAATGGAGAGAGACTTTCCTACATCCTGTACCTGGTACTTTGCCCACTTAATCCAGTAAGCCAGGCAAAGTGTACTTTGAAGCAGTGATTACCCCCGAGTCTCTGCACCCCTCCAACCAGGCGAAGGACCTCCAGTTGTCTCCTGAATTCCCCAGAGTGCTACCTGATAAACGGAGAGAGACTTTCCTACATCCGGTACATGGCACACCGCCCACTTCTTCCAGTAAGCTTGGCAAAGTGTACTTCATGGCGGTGGTTACCCCCAAGTTTCTGCACCCCTCCAACCAGGTGGAGGACCTCCAGTTGACTCCTGAATTCCCCAGGGTGCTACCTGGTAAACAGAGAGAGACTTTCCTACACCCGGTACCTGGTACGCCACCCACTTCTTCCAGTAAGCTTGGCAAAGTATACGTCAAGACGGTGGTTACCCCCGAGTCTCTGCACCCCTCCAACCAGGCGGAGGACCTCCAGTTGTCTCCTGAATCCACCAGGGTGTTACCTGATAACAAATGGAGAGAGACTTTCCTGTGTGCTGTTCCTGGTACTTCACCCACTTCATCTGTTGCTGAGGATGGCTTGATAGGAGGAAGCATCCTAGTCACCACGATGATGAGACCAGTTTCGTTTCCTCTAGTGGACAGAAGAGGTAACCCTTTTGAAGAGAAGGATTGGCCTCCAAATTCTCTGCAGAAGACCTTTGCAGGCCTGAAGAAGAGGGGGTGTAAAGGTGGGGCGGTAATGTAACATCCCTGGCGGCATGCTTGCATAGTGCACCACCTCTCACCATGCAAGACCGCAATCTTACCCATCTGTCCAGCCTGCAAACCTTGCTCCAGTTCATGCTGTGTGCATGTCTCTTGACTGACTGCTTAGTGCGGCGGCCTGGTTACTTCTTGATTCTTATAGCTGCTGTGGGTGCACCCCTAATGCGTCTCCAGCCTATTGCTGTGAGTCACTGGATATTTAAACCCCCTCCACCCAGAAGGAGGTGCCTGAGCAACACAAACTTTCAGTGCGCTCCTTGCCTCTGAGTTGCCAGTTCTTGTCCTGTATCTTGTCTGTTTCCGCCACCTTGGGGGCTGCATACCCAGGCCTGTTATCTGTGACTTCTAGTCCATTTCCGCCACCCTGGGGCCTGTATACCCAGGCTCGTTCCTGTATCTCGTTGCAGTATCAGTTCCTGTCTGAACTGTCTCTTAGCCTCTTACCTGTTTTGTCTCTATGTCCATACCCTCCCTTTTCCTGCAGTGTCTGAACCAGCACCTAACTCCTACTCGTTGTCTCTGTACTTCTGTTTGTGAGTTTTGTGTCCACTCGCTACTTCATTGTAAGTACCTTGTGTGTATCTGGTTCTGCTTGTCCCTTTTCCCTTCCTCCGTATCTACCTCCTGTGTTCTAGCCATCTTCCTGTATCTTTCAGTCTGTTCCATGTGAACAGACCCCTGTCCTCTCTGCCTGCACCATCAGCCCTGTTCTGCTCGGCTTGCTCACCGCTCCGGCGGTTTCGCTCTGCTCTGCCTAGCCCACCGCTCCGGCGGTTCTCCTCTGCTCTGCCTTATCCACCGCACTTGCGGTTTCGCTCTGCCCTGCCTTGTCCACCGCACCTGCGGTTTTGTTCTGTTCTGCTTGCTCACCGCATCCTATGGATGCGCCATTTCTGGGGCGGCTGACGGCTGGTGTTTCTAGCCTGGGAGGATACCGTCACAGCGAGACACTGAGGAGCGCAAGCATGCTGTAATGCACACGCCTGGGCTGAGCGGCGTGTGCGTGTGATTCCACTGGACCGTGCCGGAGAGTGAATGCCTGGAGGGGCGTAACTAGGTATTCACCCGATCCGACCAGGGTCGCACGACGGCATATGACGCCAGTGCACCAAGGAGGAACCGAGCAGAGGGACCAGGTGCTACTCCAGGACAGACCCCGGACACGGCTGTTGACCCACACAGGGGAATACAGGAACAGACTGGTTAGGCTGGCACACAGACTGGTGGGAATAGGCAGGCACGACTGGTATGCAGGCAGGCGGGTATGCAGGCAGGGGGGTACAGGCAAGCACGGCTAGAGTGCAGACAGGAAGGCACTAGCAGGTAGGAACACAGGCGGGATAGGACCCAGTACACACTGGGACTCTGGAACAGAACCACAGATGTGGCGGACAAACACAGCAGAGTGAGGCCGCCCAGAGAGGTGAGCGAGAGCAGGCAGGACGAGACCGCCTGGAGCGGTGAGCAAGAGCAGGGCAGGACGAGACCGCCTGGAGCGGTGAGCAAGAGCAGGGCAGGACGAGACCGCCTGGAGCGGTGAGCGAGACCGCCTGGAGCGGTGAGCAAGAGCAGAGCAGGACGAGACCGCCTGGAGCGGTGAGCAAGAGCAGAGCAGTACGAGACCGCCTGGAGCGGTGAGCAAGAGCAGAGCAGGACGAGACCACCTGGAGCGGTGAGCAAGAGTAGAGCAGGACGAGACCGCCTGGAGCGGTGAGCAAGAGCAGAGCAGGACGAGACCGCCTGGAGCGGTGAGCAAGAGCAGAGCAGGACGAGACCGCCAGGAGTGGTGAGCAAAGGGTCAGAGCTGAGCGAGACTGCCGGAGCAGTGAGCAAGGAGTCAGAGCAGGACGAGGCCGCCTGGAGCAGTGAGCAAAAGGGTCAGAGCGGAGCAAGGCTGCCGGAGCAGTGAGCAAGGAGTTAGAGCAGGACGGACAGGGCTCTGTTCACACGGAACAGACAGGAAGGGAAAGGCAGAGCCAGACACCCACAGGGCACCCGCAGTGAAGCAGCGAGTGGACCACAAACTCACAAACGGGAGTACAGAGACAACAAGCAGGAGTTAGGTACGAGTTCAGACTCTGCAGAAAAAGGAAAGGAACGGACATAGAGGCAAAACAGGTAAAGGATAGGAGAGAGTTCAGACTGGAACTGAGTGTACGGAAGAGACCGACACTGCAGGGGGATACAGGAGCGGGTCTGGGAATACGGCCCCCAGAGAGGCGGGACGAACAGGCAAGGAGCGTGTTCAGACAGGACAGACAAGATACAGGAGCGGGTCTAGGTAATCGGCCCCTAGAAGGCGGGAGGAACAGGCTAGGAGCGTGTTCAGACAGGACAGACAAGATACAGGAGCGGGTCTAGGTAATCAGCCCCTAGAAGGCGGGGGGAACAGGCTAGGAGCGTGTTCAGACAGGCCTGGAAATACAGCCTCCAGGATAGGCAGACAAGAGAAACACAGAACGAGACCTGGCACCTTCAGAGTGCAAGCACACACTGAATGAAGCACAATGCTCAGGCAGGGATTGATTGGAGCAGCTGGGTTATATACCAGGTGACAGACAGCAATAGGCTGAGGACGCACAAGGGGTGTGACCCAAAGCAGGTACAAAAAGCAGGAAGTGATCGGGCGCCGCCCTTAAGCAGCAGAAACAGACACAAACAGACAGCATGGAGGGAAGCCAGAGAGACATTCTGGACTGGAGATCAAGTGCGCGCTCTTGCACAGTGGGAGATGGACCACCATGCAAGGGCGCCGCCAGGTATGTTACACATGCCTGCGCTTCTCAGTGTCTGCGGGATGACAGGCTGGATGGCAGCGTTCTGCTGCGCTCCAGCCTGTCATCTCGATGTAACAGAGCTGAAGCTGTCGTGGGAACCATGGAAAGGTAAGGATGATGTTCGTTTATTATTTTTCTTTTATTGCAGGAGATCGTTGGCTTCAGCTGGAATGGGCGATACGGTAAGTATGGTTTAATTTAGAACAATAAAGAATTGCGTGTTTATTTAAATTAAAGGACTTTATTCTGGGTGTTTGTGTTTTTTTGTAACTTTGACTATGGGGTTAGTAATAGGGGTGTCTTATAGACGCCTCTCCATTACTAACCTGGGCTTGATGTCAGCTGGCATTATTAGCTGACATCAACCCCAACCCTATTACCCCACTGCCACCGCTACAGGGCAGTGGGAAGAGCGAGGCTAAGTGCCAGAATTGGCACATCCTATGGATGCGCCATTTCTGGGGCGACTGACAGCTGGTGTTTCTAGCCTAGGAGGGGGCCAATATTCATGGCACCCTTCCTGGGCTATTAATATCAGCCCCCAGCTGTCTGCCTAGCCTTTGCTAGCTATTAAAATAGGGGGGACACCACGTCATTTTTTTGGGGGGTCCCCCATTTTAATAGCTAGTAAAGGCTAGGTATTCAGCTGGGGGCTGATATTAGTAGCCTGGGAAGCTCCATGGGTATTACCCCCTTCCCAGACTTCAAACATCTGCCCCAGCCGTCTGCTTAACCTCGGCTAGAGACTAAAATTACGGGGAACCCCACGCCAATTTTTTTTTAATAAATCCTTTATTTTAACACTAAATGACAAGTACAGTAACCAACACTGTCACTGTACTTATTATATATGTGACTGACATGATTCTATCTATCTAATCTATGTGTGATGCTTTATCTTTCTGTTCTAAATTGTCGGGTACCGCTGCTGAATTGCCGGCCGGCTTTTTTAAAGAGATGGTGCATGAAAGCACTATTATTTTTTAAAATAAATCCTTTACACTAAATGACAATTACAGTAACCAACACTGTCACTGTGTTTATTATATATGTGACTGACATGTTTCTATCTATCTAATCTATGTGTGAAGCTCTATTCTTTCTGTTCTAAATTGTCGGGTACCGGTGTATGCCACTGCTGAATTGCCGGCTTTTCATGTTTCACTGTGAGCACTGTTCCCATCGATTTGGGCAACCACTTCCCCCAATACATTCTACATTATTGTTAGTTGTTTTCCTTCATGTAGAATTAACCTACAAGGAAAGAAAGGGTTTATTTTCATTCCGATATTTGTGTCCCATTGACTTGCATTGGTTTCCGGTATCGGAATCGGCGATATCCGATACTTTTTGAGTATCGGCCAGATCCAATCCGATCCGATATTTCCTGATATCGGAAGGTATCGCTCAACACTATTAGTTACCAATTTTCACCATGACTTTTTTTCTGCATCTTTTCTATAGCTAACTAAGCCTAAACCAAAGTTCCATGCTTTTAAGCTTGACAAGATCCAAGCGGCAGAGGCTACATTATCTATAACACCAGAGGACCAGGCCGTGTTCAGAGGGTTTTCATTTGTCAACTAGAAAACCCTCAACAAGACACCTGCTCAATAATATCAGAGCAAGCTGCATACCTGAGCTTCCAGAAGTTAATGCAGAGAACAGCAGAAGATCGGATGTCCAACATCATCAGGGACCTCCGCATCGATAACTATAAGTGATAAATATAGATTAAAATACGTAAGAAAGAATAAGTATAAGTAAGAAAAGATAAGTATAGGTAAGAAAGTATAGGTAAATTTAAGAATAGATAAATAAGTATAAGTGTAGGTACTAGTGTTGAGCCACCCTCGTAGTGTTCGAGTTCGGTTCGGTTCGTCGAACACCCGTGTGTTCGCCGAACTGTTCGTCGAACTGTTCGTCGAACACCTTCGAACACCGTTAAAACCAATGGCAGGCAAACAAAAACACATAGAAACACATAGAAAACACCATCAAAGGTGTCCAAAAGCTGACAAACTGCTCAGAAGACACAACTAACACATGGAAAAGTGACAAGTACATATAGTCATGCGAAAAGAAAAGAGGTGGAGGAGTAAAAGGAGGGGGAGACACAGATATAGGCATGTCATGCCCTTCTAAAATCCAAAAAGTGAGAAGCCGACACGGCCAGTCCGCTCCTGCCCGTGCCACCTCCGTGTCACCTCCGTTTGTGCCAGAGCCGCGGTGAACCCTGACGACCAGCCCCCCTCTCCCAATACTGGTGCCTGTCCGCTGGTGGGTCGAGCGAGCCCCCCTGTGGTGGAGGCAGCTCTAAGCTTTTTAATTTAAATTGTCTCTCTAATTTGAATGAATACACTTTAAATCCATTTACAAGGATCTATTGGAGGGCAAGTCTCATGCCAGCAGCCGCGTAATTCCAGCTCCAGTAGCGTCCACTAAAGCTGCTGCAGTTAAAAAGCTTTTATAAGGATCGAGCTTGGCTGTCCACCGCAAGGCATCCTACTGCCAGTCCCACCCCCTATGCCTTGGGGTGCCTCCTGATGCTCTTCACTGAGTATCCCGTGGTCCCGAAGCATTTCCTTTGAAAAAATTAAGTGTCCAAACTACAGGTGGTGTAGCTTGCTTAACAGCCGGGATAATCCGCTGACTAGCAGACACTGCTACTAGGCACAAAGTATTTCCTGGGCTAGATGCAGTTAAAAATTTGTAATTAGATACTCTTGTTGGATGCTGAGAAAGCATTCCATAGAGTCTCCTGGCACGCCATATATGATTCTCTTAAAAAGCTTGGGGTAGGGGTCTAGGGGACCCTTTTATAGCCAAAATCACGGCCCTGTATTGCAATACGTCACCTAGGCTGAAGATAAATGGAACTGTAGCACCCTGAGGGCTCGGTTGCTACAGAGGTATTGCACCTCACCCAGAGGTGTGATATCTCACTCTCAGGTAAGGATGGAGTGTGGATCAGGACCCGACACCTGCATGAATTACACCACATTGCCGTGGGGCAGGGCGACCAATATGCCCCTGAGATGGGCACGACAGTCCCTGTCCCTGGCTGGAGTGGGGGGAGGGAACACTGAGGAAGGGGAACCCTGTAGTGCAGGAGCAGGGAGGAAGCAGTTACTGGGTGCATTGAGAAGGGAGTATAAAAGGTGGGCACCATCTTAGTTCAGTGCAGAGAAGTCTGAGCAGAAGTGACAGGGAGCAGGGGCTCTGCATGAGCTCTGCTCCGGAGGCGGGCCTAGTAACAGAGGCCCAGGTCTGGAAGAGGGAGAAGGAAGGAAGAGGAGTGGAGAAGGCTCCAGGAATGAGGAACGAAGGGATCCCAGGGGTGCGGACGGGCGAGTCGCCACCGCACGCCCGAATCCACCTGCGTGGAGGGGTCAGGCCAAAGGGGGAGACCGGTCCCCGAAACTAGTGGAGGCAGGAAATGACCCTCAGCTACAAACCGGAGGCTGTGACATTTTATGTGGTGCAGCCCCTCGCTACACCCGCTAGGAAGGCACCACATAGGGTCAGGGAAACTGGCGCCAAGTTTACCAAGAGGAGGCCCGAGGCAGCCGGACAGAAGGGTTGGTAAGAAAGGCCAGACAAAGGACACACAAAGGGGGTCCTGTGAAGCGCTCCAAAGTTATCTGGGAGTTGTCTGAGCCCCTCACCTGGTGAGCACAGTACGACGTGGGCAGCCGTTACCTGCAGACGTGGTCTGGATAATAAGAACTGTGAGTAAAGGCCCTGGACTGCATCACTGACTCCGTGTCGTTACTGCTGCTGCCCTGCACCATCCCCCCCATCCTCCGCATACACTGCCCTGAGGCTATACTCCTCCCGTGGGGAGTTATGCTACGCTCTGCTGCACCCACAACACCAGCCTCAGCGGTCTGCCCTGCAGTGGCGGTTCACTCTGACCGCAATCCACGGGTGGCGTAGTCGGACATTTAAACATCAAAACCACATAAATAGTTCCGCCACTGGTTTGACCGCCCTGAGCCACGGAACCGGGTCGCCGCCACGGAGACTACAACCACCAGCATCCACCAAAAAGGGTCCGGCTCCGGGTGTCCCAAGGCCCAGGGGGTGCATCAGAACATTTTCATCACCTTTCACAATCACCAATGGGACAAGGCAGGAATGTCCTCTGTCCCCTCTCTTATACATCCTAGTGACGGAGCACCTGTTCTCATCAATTCGCCATAACCCCAATATTAGGTGAATTGAGGTGGGAGGCACCGAGTACAAGTGCTCTCTATTTTCTGATGATGTCCTAGTATATATCACTCAATCACATATATCCATCCATACTGTTATGGCTGAAGTAGATCACTTTGTTACATGGTCAAATTTTAAAATCAATGCAGCGAAGTCTGAGGCCCTCGATGTCTCCCTCCCCAAATCCATGCAGGATTCCATCCAGTCCAACTTTCCCTTTGCCTGGCCCTCACAGGGTATCAAATACTTAGGAATTCCTATTCATAGAGACCTCTCCCATCTATGTTATCTTAATTTTGGGCCCTTTATTGAACAACTCCATACAGACCACGGTTGGCAAGTTAGAACTGTAAGATTCACTACGTGAACCACTGGTGTTTTGTGGAAAAGCACATGTACACTGTGTTCCAAATTATTATGCAAAAAGTGTTTAGGAGTGATAAGGGAAGAATTTGTTTGTTTGTCAGTTAAACTCATTGATGGTGATGTGTGTCTGGGCTCTTTATATCACTGTAAGCAATTTCAGACACCTGTGCTAATTAGTTTGGCAGGTGTGTCCAATGAAAGGCAAGACTACTTAAGAAGGCTGTCCCACATTATTAAGCAGCCTACATTTTCTGCCAAAATGGGAAAGAAAAAGGATGTGTCGGCTGCTGAGAAGCAACAAATTGTGGAGTGTTTAGGTCAAGGCATGACTACAATCAACATTGTGCGATGATCAGGATGAAGTGTCTTGGCAATCAAGAAGTATGTAGCTGATTCACAGTACACACGTGTGCGTGCTGATAAGGGCAAATTGAGGACTCTTTCCTATAGGCAATTACGTCAGGTTAAAAGAGCAGCGGCAAAAAAGCCTTGTCATAGCAGCAGACAAGTTTTTGAAACTGCTGGTGCCTCCAACGTCCCCCGAACAACAAGATGCAGGGTCCTTCAGAGGTTTGCAGCTGTGCATACGCCATCCTGTCGACCTCCTCTATCCACTTCACACAAGCAGAAACGGCTCCAGTGGGCCAAACATTACATGAAGACTGATTTCAAAACTGTTTTGTTCACGGATGAGTGCCGTGCAACGCTCTATGGTCCAGATGGATGGAGTGGAGGATGGCTGGTTGATGGACACCCCACGCAAACACGGCTACAGCGCCAACAAGGAGGAGGTGGAGTAATGTTTTGGGCTGGAATCATGGGGAGAGAGATTGTCGGCCCCTTTAGGATCCCTGAAGGGGTAAAGATGAACTCCATAATGTATGTGGAGTTTCTCAAACAGCACTTCCTGCCATGGTTCAAGAAGAAGAACCGTGTATTCCACAGCAAGATCATTTTTATGCATGATAATGCACCATCTCATGCTGCACATAAAACATCTGCATCTCTGGCTGATATGGGCATAAAAGGGGACAAACTTATGGTGTGACCCCCATGCTCCCCTGACCTCTACCCCATTCAGAACCTCTGGAGCATCATCAAAAGGAGTGTCTATGATGGCGGGAGGCAGTTCACATCTAAGCAACAGCTCTGGGAGGGTATTCTGTCCTCATGCAAAACAATTGAAGCAGAAACCATCCAAAACCTGACAAATTCAATGGACGAGAGAGTTCAGAAGCTCCTTTCGAACAAGGGGTCCTATGTGAAAATGTAACATCACCTAGAATAAAGTTTTGAGTTGAAAACTGTTTGATTTCAGTTTCTAATAACCTGCTAATGCTTATAATTTCAAAAATGACCATTTTTTTGGTCTTTATTAAAATGAAAAGGTTGATCGAAAAGTTTGGGGGATCTAATAGTGTGGCAACCCAGTAGTCAGGATTACTTCGAATTCTGACAATATGAGGGTCATGTTGCAGGTAGTGCAGCAAGAAGGCACTTACGTGTCTTGCGCATCTCGGAGCCCCAAAATTATTTTCCGGGCTAGATGCCGCTAAAAATTATTATTAATTTTAAATCTGGTGGAGCTTAGTATAGATGGCCTAAAAGAATCATTGCTGCACACTGCTACAAAGCCCAAATTATTTTCCAGCCAAGGTACAGATAAACATGATTAGTAATTTTAAATCTGGTGGAGCTTAGTATAGATGGCCTAATAGAATCAGTACTGCACACTGCTACAAAGCCCAAATTATTTTCCAGCCAAGATACACATAAACATGATTAGTAATTTTAAATCTGGTGGAGCTTATTATAGATGGCCTAATAGAATCAGTGCTGCACACTGCTACAAAGCCCAAATTATTTTCCAGTCAAGATACAGATAAACATGATTAGTAATTTGAAAGCTTAAAATGGTTGGTAGGGTGATTTTAACCAATCATCAAGCTTTTACTCTCCCCAGGATGACACAGGGGTAGAAAAGTCGTTTCGGATCCATGATTTGTTCATCTTTATGAACGTGAGTCTGTCTACATTATCAGTGGAGAGCCGCGTGCGCTTATCTGTCAGCACACCACCAGCAGCGCTGAACACACGTTCAGACAGAACGCTGGCTGCGGGGCATGACAAGATCTCCAAGGCGTAAGTGGCTAGCTCCGGCCATTTATCCAGATTGGAAGCCCAAAAAGAGCAAGGGTCCAGTGACACAGTCATGGCTTCAATGTTTACTTGGAGATACTCCTGTACCATCGTCTCTAGGCGTTGACTATGTGTCAGACTTCTTGTCTCCTGTGGCCTTGCAAAGGATGGGCTAAAAAAGTGGTGAAATGATTCCGCAAAATTGATGTTACCAGCAGATACTGTGGTTCTGTTACGGTTTGAGTGCTGAACACTTGACGGTCCCACGGTTGGCAAGTTGGAACTGTGAGATTCACTACGTGCACCACTGGTGTTTTGTGGAAAAGCACATGTAAGATTCTGCAACAGTCTCTGCTGATACTCCTGCATGCGTGCATCCCTTTCTATGGCAGGAATAATTTCTGCAAATTTACTTTTGTACCGGGGATCTAACAGTGTGGCAACCCAGTAGTCAGGATTATTTCTAATTCTCACAATTCGAGGGTCATGTTGCAGGTAGTGCAGCAAGAAGGCACTCATGTGTGTTGCGCATCCAGGAGCACCAAGTCCCTGTTGTGTTGGTGGCGAGGTAACAATCATGCTTCCTTCCTCTGTCCTCTCCCCCCAACCTCGCACAACAGAAATGTGATCAAGGTCTCCCTCATCTGATGAGTCTTCCATCAGTTCGTCCTCCACTCCTTCCTGGGCTCCTGAACCTTCCTCACTAGTTTGGCTGCTACCATGCGCCCTGGTAAAACCATCTCCCCCACCCTCACATGCCTGCCGCCTTGGTGCTGCCGACCGTCTGGACCTTGCAGACGTTAGCCCTTCCGCATACAACTCCTCCTCCTCTACTTCCTCCACCTCCTCTTGTGCCACCACCTGACTCCGAATTCTGTTTAACATGTGCTCCAGCATGTAAATCACCGGAATAGTCATGCTGATAATGGCATCGTCAGCACTAAACATCTTCGTCGCCATTTCAAAACTGTGCACAAGGGTGCATAGGTCCCTGATCTGAGACCACTCCTCCAGCGTGATTTGCCCCACCTCCGGATCTCGTTGGCCCAGGCTATACGTCAGAACGTATTGCACCAGGGCTTGTCGGTGCTGCCACAGTCGCTGCAACATGTGCAGAGTTGAATTCCACCGGGTAGGCACATCGCATTTTAGCCGGTGAAGTGGCAGCCCCAACGACTTCTGTAGAGATGTAAGTCGCTGAGCTGCGGGATGCGAACGGCGGAAGTGAGCACACAGCGACCGTGCCCTCTGCAGAAGGCCATCTAGTCTGGGATAGTGGGCTAAAAATTGCTGGACAACCAGGTTCAACACGTGAGCCATACAAGGCACGTGTGTGACATTGCCCCGGCGAAGGGCCGCACCCAGGTTTGCAGCATTGTCGCACACGGCCTTCCCTGGTTTCAGGTCCAGTGGAGACAACCATTCATGAAATTGGTTCTCCAGAGCTGACCACAACTCCTCAGCTGTGTGACTCACATTTCCCAGACATTTCAAAGTAAAAACCGCCTGATGACGCTGAGCCCTACTGCCAGCATAGTAAGGAGGTGTGCAGGATCCCTTCTGCGCAGTTAGAAAGCTTGTGGTATGACCAGACAGGCTTTGGGTGCAGGTGGAAGACCGAGAGGAGGTTGAGGAGGCAGAAGCAGTGGAGGAACTTTGACATAAAGAGGATTGACGCACAACTCGTGGGGACGGCAAGACTTGGACAGCAGCCCCTTGTCCTGCTGTCACCATAGTTACCCAGTGCCCAGTCAGCGACATGTAACGCCCCTGTCCATGCCTACTCGTCCAAGTGTCTGTGGTGAAATGCACCCTGTCACACACAGAGTTTCTCAAAGAAGCGGTGATGTTGTGTGCGACATGCTGGTGGAGCGCAGGCACACCTTTCTTTGAGAAGTAGTGCCGACTGGGCATCTGGTACTGGGGCACTGCGACGGACATAAGGTCTCGAAAATCCTCTGTGTCCACCAGGCGGAAAGGCAGCATTTCTGTAGCCAAGAGCTTGCAGATGGTGAAATTCAACCTCTTAGCTTTCTCATGGCTAGGAGGAAATGGTCTTTTACTTGTCCACATCTGAGGGACCGAGGGCTGGCTATTGTGCTTAGACGGGGTTGATAAGGGTGTCCCCGGCAAACTGCCGGTCTGTGAGGAAGATGCAGGCGGACATGTTAGGTTGCCTTGATCCAAAGGTGGTGCTATCGATGTCGGACAGCGCTCAACACCAGCTGGTGTTACCACCTCCAAAGAAAATGATGACCTGCCAATCACGCTGGCTGTTGCGGGTAAAGAGGTGGCAGGTCTGCGCCCCAAAACAGGTGTGGCTGCTGTCCCCCCAGTCACAGAGGATGAAGAGGCCGCGGATGCACAAGATATGGCAGAAGGTGGTTGGCCCGGCCGGCTAGGCCGCATTGTAGCACACTGAGCTTACCACTGCAACTTATGCTTCATGTCCATGTGCCGGTTCATGCATGAAGTACTCAAACTATGTATTTTTTGGCCTCTACTTAGCTTTTGCTGACAAATGTTACAGATAACACGAGTTGGGTCATCTTTATCGATCTGAAAAAATGCCCAGGCTATGCAAGGCTTAGCACCCATGCGACCTGAAGAGCCACCACGACTTGTGGTGAGAGGCAGAGTTGTGTTTGAGGATGCAGTTGTTGACGTGCTTCCAGTACTACGTCTCTGTCCAGGAAGGCGCAACCTGACCTCGTCGTCACTAGCATCTTCCTCCACCTCCTCTGCTGACCTCATCTCTTGGCTGACTGTGGGTTGACAGTAAGTGGGATCTCCAACCTCATCATCATCACCCTGTGCGTTATCACACCCGTCGTCCTCAGAGCCAACCTGTTCCTGCCCTGACAAAAAACTAAAGTTGTCTCTCCAATCAGGTATTTGAGTCTCATCATCGTCTTCCTCATTGTCTCCACCAACAGGAGTTACAGTTTGGGAATGAGGGTCTACATTATGGTCAGAACCTTCTGCGTCTGGTCCTGGATCCGATTCATAAAGATTCTGGGCATCAGTGCAGATCATTTCCTCGTCTGGATTCACAGAAGCGCTGGAGTCGACCTCTGATTCCCAGGCTATAGTATGAGTAAACAGCTCTGCAGACTCAACCATCTGTTCTACCTCATACTCAGACGGGCAGCTGGAGATTTGGGAGCTGTGAGGAAGCAAGTGCGATTGGGGTGACACCTTTGAGGACTGAAGTATTTGTGATGTTGAAGTTGATGTGGAGGAGAGCCCACTTAAAGGAGCACTTGATATCCGTTGAAGCACCTGCTGTTTTTGTGCCTCATCTGGAATTTGTAGCGATTGGCGTGGCCGTAAGAAAGGGATCTTATCACCTTGTCCGCTAAAAGAAGTAGACATTTTAGTTTGGTTGGAAGATGGTCTTTCTTCTGCAGATGTTACTGTTGCTTTAACACCTACCCCACGGACACAACCTTTTTTCCCCTTCCCAACACGCCTATTCCCCTTTCCACCAGCAGCAGGCCTTTTTCCACTCATTTTGGTGGTTAACTAATTCACAACTCTGGAGTTGTTTGCACAAAAAAACAATGGATGGGAACCGAGCAGAGCTGAGTGGCGAAACTGTGGTATTAGGCCAAAACTATTGGCTGGGTTAGATGCAGAAAAAAATTATATTCAATTTGCAACCTGATGGAGGTCAGTATAGATGGACTAATAGAGAAAGTCCCACACACAGCTAGAAGCCCAAATATTTTTTCAGAGGTAGATGCAGAAAAAAAATATATTCAGTTTGCAACCTGATGGAGGTCAGTATAGATGGACTAATAGAGAAAGTCCCACACACTGCTAGAAGGCCAAATATTTTTTCAGAGCTAGATGCAGACAAAAAATTATTTTCAGTTTGCAACCTGATGGAGGTCAGTATAGATGGACTAATAGAACAAGTCCCACACACAGCTAGAAGCCCAAATATTTTTTCAGAGGTAGATGCAGAAAAAAATTATATTCAGTTTGCAACCTGATGGAGGTCTGTATAGATGGATTAATAGAACAAGTCCCACACACAGCTAGAAGCCCAATATTTTTTCAGAGGTAGATGCAGAAAAAAAATATATTCAGTTTCCAACCTGATGGAGGTCAGTATAGATGGACTAATAGAGAAAGTCCCACACACTGCTAGAAGGCCAAATATTTTTTCAGCGCTAGATGCAGACAAAAAATTATTTTTAATTTGCAACCTGATGGAGGTCAGTATAGATGGACTAATAGAGAAAGTCCCACACACAGCTAGAAGCCCAAATATTTTTTCAGAGCTAGATGCAGAAAAAAATTATATTCAATTTGCAACCTGATGGAGGTCAGTATAGATGGACTAATAGAACAAGTCCCACACACAGCTAGAAGCCCAAATATTTTTTCAGAGGTAGATGCAGAAAAAAATTATATTCAGTTTGCAACCTGATGGAGGTCTGTATAGATGGATTAATAGAACAAGTCCCACACACAGCTAGAAGCCCAATATTTTTTCAGAGGTAGATGCAGAAAAAAAATATATTCAGTTTGCAACCTGATGGAGGTCAGTATAGATGGACTAATAGAGAAAGTCCCACACACTGCTAGAAGGCCAAATATTTTTTCAGAGCTAGATGCAGACAAAAAATTATTTTTAATTTGCAACCTGATGGAGGTCAGTATAGATGGACTAATAGAGAAAGTCCCACACACTGCTAGAAGGCCAAATATTTTTTCAGAGCTAGATGCAGAAAAAAATTATATTCAGTTTGCAACCTGATGGAGGTCAGTATAGATGGACTAATAGAACAAGTCCCACACACAGCTAGAAGCCCAAATATTTTTTCAGAGGTAGATGCAGATAAAAATTATTTTTAATTTGCAACCTGATGGAGGTCAGTATAGATGGACTAATAGAACAAGTCCCACACACAGCTAGAAGCCCAAATATTTTTTCAGAGGTAGATGCAGAAAAAAATTATATTCAGTTTGCAACCTGATGGAGGTCTGTATAGATGGATTAATAGAACAAGTCCCACACACAGCTAGAAGCCCAATATTTTTTCAGAGGTAGATGCAGAAAAAAAATATATTCAGTTTGCAACCTGATGGAGGTCAGTATAGATGGACTAATAGAGAAAGTCCCACACACTGCTAGAAGGCCAAATATTTTTTCAGAGCTAGATGCAGAAAAAAATTATATTCAGTTTGCAACCTGATGGAGGTCAGTATAGATGGACTAATAGAACAAGTCCCACACACTGCTAGAAGCCCAAATATTTTTTCAGAGCTAGATGCAGAAAAAAATTATATTCAATTTGCAACCTGATGGAGGTCAGTATAGATGGACTAATAGAATGATGCTATGCCCAAAAGATTTTACTTCACTAGGTGCAGTAAAAAAATTGGTATTCTATACACAGGTGGTATATCTTGCAACACAGATAGGCTACTCCACTGACTAACACACTCTGCAATAGGCCAAAAAGGATTAGCTTTGCTAGATTCAGCCAAATGCTGTGAAAAAACTTGCACAGCACTGGCACAGACCTGCCTGGCAAAAACTGATAGGAACTGATGTAACCTAGTTCTGAAAAGGACTGCAATTACAATTAGTCTTTACTCCCACAACCTATCTATTTAAGAGCACAGACCTGCCTGATAAAAGTCGTAGGAAATGCTGTAACCTAGTCCTTAAAAGGACTGCAATCACAACTATTCCCTACTCCCAAGCTATCTGTAGATTTGTGCGAAAATTGGCTTGAAATTAACAAGGTATAGCGCACACAGCAACAGCGGTGCCGTCTAACACGCAGCTGTAGCAGTGAGAAAATGGTGGCGACGGGGAAAATGGCTTGGTCTTATAGGGCAAGGACATGTGACATACACTGCCAATCACACATGCCCTTGCTTGTGTGAAAAAAGCACTTCGCTCCGTGTGTGCGCTGCTGATTGGCTGACATATTGCACCTCCCCACTGTAAATGCGGGAAAGAGAAAAAAAAATGGAGATCTTCATTATTCCTGCAGAGATCCATCCCCTGCCCCTCCCCCCACCCCGCTGTACACTCAAACTGCGTATTAACATTAATTTTCATCATTACTGAGAAAAAATCCAGTTATGATTTTGGTGCACGAACAGTTATCGAACATAACATCTCACAGCCGAATTTTTCTCAAATCGTTCGTGTTCGCCGAACGGCTCGAACACCGCCCAAAACAGCTCGAATTTGAGATTGGCGAACAGTTCGAGTAGAACAACGCTCATCTCTAATTATAATGCCCCTCCAAATATTATAATGGTCTCCACATAGCCCTCCAAATATTATAATGGTGCCCACATTGCCTTCCATATAGTATAATGGGCCCCATATTACCTCCTATATAGTATAATGCACCCCCATAGTCCTTCATATAGTATAATGCCCACCCTATAGTCCTCCATAAAGTACATACAGTATAATGCACACCCCATAGTCCTCCATACAGTATAATGAACAATCCATAGTCCTCCATACAGTACATGCAATATAATGCATACCCCATAGTCCTCCATACAGTATACTACACTCCCCTTCGTCCTCCATACAGTTTAATGCACACCCATAGTTCTTCATACAGTGCATATAGTATAATGCACCCACCATAGTCCTCTATACAGTATAATGCACACCCCATAGTCTTCCATACAGTACATACAGTATAATGCACACCCCATAGTCCTCAGTATGAAACATATAGTATAATGCACATCTCATAATCCTCCATACAGTACATATACTATAATGCACACCCCAGAGACCTCCATACAGTACATATAGTACTCCACTGCCCGGCACAATGCGGCGCGATGAAGTGATGGCATTGCGCCCACTGACTGAGACATCAGTCTGTCTGTCTGTCTTTCTGTCTGTCTGTCTGTCCTGGAAATCCCGCATCGCTCATTGGTCCGGCAGCGGCCAATCAGCGCCGCGGGATTTCTGAAAAAAGATGGCGGCCGTTAGCAGCTCATCTGGCTGACGGAGGTCAGTGGCGATGCAGCCGGGAGATGAGCGGCGCTAGCAGCACAAGTACCCCAACCAGCGCCGCTGACCTCCATGCGGCTAACGTCGGAAGTGTGAACGGAGGACCGGGGAGCGGCGCCGCCGGTCAGGATGCTTATGCTGCGAGCAGCTGCTCATCTCCCAGCTTCTCGCAGCAGAAGGAGCCGCACAGGCAGCGCCGCTCCCCGGTCCTCGCTAATACGGAGCCGCACAGGCAGCGCCGCTCCCGGGCCCAAACTAATACGACGCTGATTGGCCACCGCGACGAATCAGCGAGATGGGCGGCAAATTTAAACGCCGCTCTGCTAATTTGGTCGCGGTGGCCGGCCGACCGCGGCGAATCAGCGAGATGGGCAGCAAATTTAAACGCCGCTCTGCTGATTGGTCGCGGTGACCGGCCGTGACCAATCAGCGAGATGGGCGGCAAATTTAAAAGCCGCTCTGCTGATTGGTCGCGGTGACTGGCTGCGACCAATCAGCGAGATGGGCAGCAAATTTAAACGCCGCTGTGCTGATTGGTCGCGGTGGCCACCGCGACCAATCAGCGAGATGGGCGGCAAATTTAAACAACGCTGTGCTGATTGGTCGCGGTGGCCGGCCGTGACCAATCAGCGAGATGGGCGGCAAATTTAAATGCCGCTGTGCTGATTGGTCGTGGTTGCCGGGCGCGACCAATCAGCGAGATGGCCGGCAAATTTAAACGCCGCTCTGCTGATTAATTGCGGCCGGCCACCGCGACCAATCAGCGAGATGGCCGGCAAATTTAAACGCCGCTCTGCTGATTGGTCGTGGTGGCCGGCGGACCGCGACCAATCAGCGAGATGGGCAGCAAATTTAAACGCCGCTCTGCTGATTGGTCGCGGTGGCCGACCGCGACCAATCAGCAAGATGGGCGGCAAATTTAAACGCCTCTGTGCTGATTGGTCGCGGTGGCCGGCCGTGACCAATCAGCGAGATGGGCGGCAAATTTAAACGCCGCTCTGCTGATTGGTCGCGGTGGCCGGCTACCGCGACCAATCAGCGAGATGGGCGGCAAATTTAAAAGCCGCTCTGCTGATTGGTCGCGGTGACTGGCTGCGACCAATCAGCGAGATGGGCAGCAAATTTAAACGCCGCTGTGCTGATTGGTCGCGGTGGCCACCGCGACCAATCAGCGAGATGGGCGGCAAATTTAAACAACGCTGTGCTGATTGGTCGCGGTGGCCGGCCGTGACCAATCAGCGAGATGGGCGGCAAATTTAAATGCCGCTGTGCTGATTGGTCGTGGTTGCCGGGCGTGACCAATCAGCGAGATGGCCGGCAAATTTAAACGCCGCTCTGCTGATTAATTGCGGCCGGCCACCGCGACCAATCAGCGAGATGGCCGGCAAATTTAAACGCCGCTCTGCTGATTGGTCGTGGTGGCCGGCGGACCGCGACCAATCAGCGAGATGGGCAGCAAATTTAAACGCCGCTCTGCTGATTGGTCGCGGTGGCCGACCGCGACCAATCAGCAAGATGGGCGGCAAATTTAAACGCCTCTGTGCTGATTGGTCGCGGTGGCCGGCCGTGACCAATCAGCGAGATGGGCGGCAAATTTAAACGCCGCTCTGCTGATTGGTCGCGGTGGCCGGCTACCGCGACCAATCAGCGAGATGGGCGGCAAATTTAAACGCCGCTCCGCTGATTGGTCGCGGCCGGCAACCGCGACCAATCAGCGAGATGGGTGGCAAATTTAAACGCCGCTCTGCTGATTGGTCGCGGCCGGCCACCGCGACCAATCAGTGAGATGTCTGGCAAATTTAAACGCCACTCTGCTGATTGGTCGCGGTGGCCGGCCGCGACCAATCAGCGATATAGGCTGCAAATTTAAACGCCGCTCTGCTGATTGGTCACGGTGGCCGACCGCGACCAATCAGCGAGATTGGCACTAAATTTAAACAACGCTCTGCTGATTGGTCGCGGCCACCCGCGACAGCTACCAATCAGCGATTTTGGCGCCAAATTTAAACAACGCTCTGCTGATTGGTCGATTTTATCGCCAAATTTAAACAAGCTCTCCGGTCCTCACTAACACAGTTCGCTGATTGGTCGCGGCCACCACCCGTGACCAATCACCGATATTGCCGCCAAATTTAAACACCGTTTTGCTGATTAGTCGCGGTTGCCGGCCGCGACCAATCAGCGATTTTGGCGCCAAATTTAAACAACGTTCTGCTGATTGCGCCCGGTCGGCCGCATACATATTCTAGAATACCCCATGCGTTAGAATCGGGCCACCATCTAGTTTATAAGATAATCTCAGCACAAGAACATTTTTTTTAAGCACATCCAATTATTGTTATTCCAAGATCTATTAATTAAAATGTACTTTATTTGTGGGAAAACCCCTTTAATACAAAATTTAAGGGAGAAAGACCCACAAACAAGCTACACCTGAAGTCAGCTGCAGTAAAGGCCTGGCAAAGCATCAAATAGGAGGAAACCCAGCATTTGGTGACGTCCATAACTTCCAGACCTCAGGCAGTCATTGCCTGCAGAGGATTCTCTATAAAGTATTAATAATGAACATTTTATTTATGGTAAAGTTAATTTGTCCAACTTCTTTGTGGCCTTGAAATGAGGAGGCTATGTAGAAAAATGGTTGCAATTCCTAAACATTTCACAGGATAATTTTGTTCAAACCCTTTAATTGAACCTGAAAGTCTACACTTCAATTGCATCTCAGTTGTTTCATTTTAAATAAAAAATAGTGGCATGTAGAGCTCAAATCACAAAGATTCAGTCACTGTCCAAATATTTCTGGATCTAACTGTATGTAATGTATGACTGTTAAATGACAGTAAGCAGAGCTTATATATGATCAAATCAGAGGTGTAGCTAGGGTTTTGGTTCAGGGGGGGGCAAAACTTCTGAGTGGGCCCCTAACCAGGTAACCCTGATTACAAAAATAGTGGCGCACCCAGACAGTGGATGTAGGAGAACCTCAGCAGATGACAGCTGATACTGAAAATAATCTCTATACAAAGAGCAGCACTGTTATTACCGCCATATGGTGACATATTGCTAGATACCAGTTCTGCAGAATATATAAGAGATCACAGCACAGTTATATATAGTAACTTACAGCTGATGTCCTTTCTGATTAAATTGTTCACTTTTCCCTTCTTTTCCATCTGGCCCAGACCGACACAACGACTTCTCCATCCAGGACTCAGAGTCTCAGGTCTGCAGAGATCATAACAAAGACACATTTGACTCCTTATATTTCAGGCCCTGTCCCCATCTATTCCCAACCTGCACAAACACCTCTTCCTGCTGATACCCCAATACTGAGCCTCTTTTGCTGTACAAGTCCATATTACTGCACCTTCTGTGTGCTCTTAAAATGGTAAAGCAACCCTCTAGAATACAGTAATGCCGTGTGCAAGTGCCCTAAAAAACAGTGACACATTTTGCCCCCTAGAAAGTAATAATGCCCTCTGTGTGCTCCTCTGACAGTCACAATAACCTAAGTTACCCTATAACGATAAGTGCCAACTTAACATTTAATAATGTCCTTAGTCTCCCCCCATGCACAGCTCCCCTATATACAGTATGATGCTCTCCTATACACAGTATAATGCCCCCTCACTGTATAGTACCCAACACACAGTATACTGACCCCTTAGTAGTCTCCAAACTGATGTCTCCAACACTGTATGATGGACTCCACACTGTGCAAAGACCCCACATTATCTCCCACACTGTATGATAGCCCCCACACTGTGAAAAGACCCCACATTATCTCCCACACTGTACGATGGCTCTCACACTGTGTAAAGACCCCACATTATCTCCCACACTGTATTATGGCCCCCACACTGCACAAAGACCCCACATTATCTCCCACATAGCATGATGAACCCCACACTATACAAACACCCCACATTATCTCCCACACTGTATGATGGCCTCCTCAATATACAAAGACCCCACATTACCTCCCACACTGTATGATGGCCCCTACACTGTGAAAAGACCCCACATAATCTCCCACACTGTATGACCCTAACTGTAAACCCCACACTGTATAAATAGCCTCCATATAGTATAATGCGCCAGATAGTCCTCAATAAAGTATAGTGCACTCCCCAGAGGCAGAGTCTGCAGGATAATCCCCCCCATATGGAGTATGTAGCATAATCCCCCCACCCCCCATAGGCAGTCTGTAGCAAAATCTTCCCACCCCCCATAGGCAGTATGTAGCATAATTTCCCCACCCCCCCATAGACAGTCTGTAGCATAATCCCCCCACGCCCTATAGGCGGTCTGTAGCATAATCCCCCCACCCACCCCATAGGCAGTCTGTAGAATTATCTCCCCACCCCCTATAGGCAGTCTGCAGCATAAACCCCCAACAGGCAGTGTGTAGCATAATCACCCACCCCCCCCTAGGCAGTTTGTAGCATAATTCCCCCCACCCCCCCCATAGGCAGTCTGTACCATAATCCCCCCATCCCCCATAGGCAGTCTGTAGAATAATCCCCCCACTCCCTCATAGGCAGTCTGTAGCATAATTCCCCCCAAACCCCATAGACAGTCTGTAGCATAATCTCCCCGCCCCCATAGGCAGTCTGTAGAATTATCCCCCCCCCCCTATAGGCAGTCTGTAGCATAATCCCCCCACCCTCCCATAGGCAGTCTGTAGCATTTTCCCCCCACCCCCCATAGGCAGTCTGTAGCATAATCCCCCCACCCCCATAGGCAGTCTGTAGCATAATCCCCCCATAAGAAAAAATAAATAAATAAGCACAATACTCACCTCTCTCTCCTCCTGGTTCCCCCGCTGCTCTGAGCGCCCAGTCGGTACACATCTTCAGCACAGCGGGCCGGGTGCTCAGACACAGAGGTCGCTCCCTCTCCCATCACTGAGCTCGCGGTTGTGGTGAATGGTGGGGGGGCCTGATGCTGGCACCGGGAGCACCCCTCCTGCTTAAGGGCCCCATAGCAGCCGCCAGGCAGTGCAGGGACATCGAGTCTCCCTGCTCTGCCCGGAGTGTAACTGTAGCAGCGTGCTGCACACGCCGCTACAGTTACAATAGTGTAGCTCCGGGTGGGCCCCCTCAGAGCGCGGGGCCCGGGGCGACAGCCTCCTCTGCCCCCCCGGTAGCTACGCTACTGGAACAAATAGTATGCTGCTACAGGGATCATGGCATACAAAGATATAATTGTGAAAGCCCTTATAAAAACATCCCTACCTGACTGCAGAAGTTGGCACTCTGTGTGTAAGATGAAATGGAGCCACTGCTCCACAGAGACAATCCCAAGTATTCCAGGCTTCTCCCTAAAGCACACACAAAAAAATAACAAACACATAAGAAAAACTGCGAAACCAGACTGGGCCAAAAACCAATGGACGCACAAGTAAAAAAGAATCCCCTAAACAAGTATAAGCTTAAACATCATTGCAATGTTGCGGCGACCAAAAAAACGTAATTCTGGAGTTTAGAATTTTTTTCTCATTACGCCGTTTACTGATCGGATTAATTATTTTTTTATTTTGATAGATCGGGCGATTCTGAACACAGCGATACCAAATATGTGTATGTGTGATTTTTTTTTATTGTTTTACTTTGAATTGGGGCGAAAGGGGGGTGTTTTAAACTTTTATTTTTTATTTTTTTATTTTTTTAATATGTTTAAACATTTTTTTTAAACTTTTTGATTGCTTCAATAGTCTCCATGGGAGACTAAAAGCAGCATTTGCCTGATCGACTCTGCTACATACAGGCGATGATCAGATCGCCTCTATGTAGCAGATTTGCTCACGTGCTATGAGCACAGCCCACTGGGTGGCGCTCATAGCAATCTGGACATGAGAGCCACAGAATTCTCCTGCAAATCTTTGGTTGTCATGCCAACCCATTGGTGACCCGCAATCATGTGACAGGGTCACCGATGGGCGGGGAAAGTGATGCGCCTCCGGCTTGGCGATGTTAAATGCCGCTGTCAGAGATTGACAGTGGCATTTAACTAGTTAACAGCTGCAGGTGGATCGCGATTCCTCTCGCGGCTGTTGCGGGCACATGTCAGCTGTATAGATCAGCTGACATGTGCCACATTTAGAATAGATAATTAGCGTGCACTCTGTCGGTAAGTTAGAGGTGCTGATGAAGGGGCGCGTGGTGCCCAGTACGTACAGAGAAATTATATCATCGCACACTCATAAGATTAGTTGCAGTGTTCATTTATTTTAGTATAGGCATAACATCAAACCAGTAACATGTAGTGGCGACAATAAATGGCGACAGTAGTAGTAGACGTTTCGGCCTAATCCAGGCCTTATTCATTAAGTCGCGCTACTGTAAAAGAGAGGTAAGATGTTTAGGATACATACATGTGAGGGAAGCAATAGTGATATACAACTCCATATAAAGTGATATTGACAGACGAGAAAAAGGCCAAAGAAGGGAGGGGGGGGGGGAAGGGGGAGGGGGGGGAGGGAAGGGAGGTGGATAGGGAGCAAGAAGTAAAATAACAAATATACATATATACATATATACAAAGGGTTACAATCGCTAAGTATCATGGAGTACACAGTAAGGTTACTTTGTATAGGTTGAGATGCAGATATGTGCCAGAAGGGATTATTATGGGAAATCTTGAGTAACACTGTAATGGCAAGGGATGTATATTAGAGACATGTCAGGGTCCCATGTAGGAGGGGGAATTTTGAAGACCAGTACCTCGTTTGTATGCCTTGTGCTTATCGGCCTATAGGGGACTGAAAACAGAGGAAGTCCCAGTTAATCAGTGCTATGCAAAGGGAAGTAAGACAAACCCCTCTAAGGTAAATACCTTCGCTTATGGTGTGGTACAGTGCTCCTGCGTCTCCATTTGGTGCTGTGGTCCCAGGTATGGCCGTTCATATAGGGGAGGAGGACAGCGTGTCTGTCTCCCTGTGCTGCTTATTGAACACTGGGAGTCCCCGTTTAAATATGTTGTGGCTGAGCGCTAAACCGGAAGTGCGTCACGGGAGGGGGCGTGTCCCCGGAAGTGACGTTACGCTCTGGGTATAATGGTGTATAGACGCTGAAGGTTGCTAAGGTACTCAGTACACAATAGTGGCTGGCTGACTAGCGCATGTGCAGAGCGCAGCGGGGCATACATATACAGGAGTAAAGTATAATATAGCGTTGTTGCGAGTACGGAAAGAGGACTTATATGTTAAGGTGTAATGCACAGTCTTACTGGATCCATACACTACAGACGTTATCCCCAAAAGGTCTAAACAGAGAGATCGATTGGATCCATTGAATTCCTATATATTACCACCTAATTGTTATAGTCTGCTATACACCTCCAATAACTGACTGTCTTTTCTCCTTACAGACCCACTGAACCCACTTGTACATATAGGTGAGTTAACTCCTCTAGGACTAACCCAAGTGCCTAATACTAACAATATCTAGTGGTGCCCCCCTGCTCCCATTCATAGCGCAATGCTGTGCATTACACCTTAACATATAAGTCCTCTTTCCGTACTCGCAACAACGCTATATTATACTTTACTCCTGTATATGTATGCCCCGCTGCGCTCTGCACATGCGCTAGTCAGCCAGCCACTATTGTGTACTGAGTACCTTAGCAACCTTCAGCGTCTATACACCATTATACCCAGAGCGTAACGTCACTTCCGGGGAGACGCCCCCTCCCGTGACGCACTTCCGGTTTAGCGCTCAGCCACAACATATTTAAACGGGGACTCCCAGTGTTCAATAAGCAGCACAGGGAGACAGACACGCTGTCCTCCTCCCCTATATGAACGGCCATACCTGGGACCACAGCACCAAATGGAGACGCACGAGCACTGTACCACACCATAAGCGAAGGTATTTACCTTAGAGGGGTTTGTCTTACTTCCCTTTGCATAGCACTGATTAACTGGGACTTCCTCTGTTTTCAGTCCCCTATAGGCCGATAAGCACAAGGCATACAAACGAGGTACTGGTCTTCAAAATTCCCCCTCCTACATGGGACCCTGACATGTCTCTAATATACATCCCTTGCCATTACAGTGTTACTCAAGATTTCCCATAATAATCCCTTCTGGCACATATCTGCATCTCAACCTATACAAGGTAACCTTACTATGTACTCCATGATACTTAGCGATTGTAACCCTTTGTATATATGTATATATGTATATTTGTTATTTTACTTCTTGCTCCCTATCCACCTCCCTTCCCCCCCCCCTCCCTTCTTTGGCCTTTTTCTCGTCTGTCAATATCACTTTATATGGAGTTGTATATCACTATTGCTTCCCTCACATGTATGTATCCTAAACATCTTACCTCTCTTTTACAGTAGCGCGACTTAATGAATAAGGCCTGGATTAGGCCGAAACGTCTACTACTACTGTCGCCATTTATTGTCGCCACTACATGTTACTGGTTTGATGTTATGCCTATACTAAAATAAATGAACACTGCAACTAATCTTATGAGTGTGCGATGATATAATTTCTCTGTACGTACTGGGCACCACGCGCCCCTTCAACAGCACCTCTAACTTACCGACAGAGTGCACGCTAATTATCTATTCTAACGATTTACTAGTCTTGAGCGTTGCACCAGTCTTCCAAATGTCAACCGACATTTTCGCATACGACAAGACTACCAGTCATAATATATTGTCATTAGTGACTACGTCCAGCAAATTTCTCAAGACTCCCTCCGAGGAGATAAGAAGTAAAGACTACGAAAAAGAGAGACGACGACTTGTCTCATATAACTTACATGCTGTAACTTTAGCTGAGTATCATAGACAGGGAAAGATCCCCAGAGGTCTGAGGAGTAATCTCCGCCCCACACTATTTTCGGATAACGAACAATACTGTGATAAGTTCAAAAAGATATTGAATAAGTGCTCCCTTGATATCATCATTCTCACGGTAGATTTTTTGCAGAAAGCTATTAAGGAGAGCGAGAAATCCATTGCCGCCATCGAGACTCAACTCATTGCTAACCTATCATCAACAGAGTGGACTACGCTGAAGAATAAGACTGACAAAATTCTTACAGATCACCAAAAAACCCTACAAGAGCGCAAGCGCCAGAAATTCCAGAGGGATAACGAAGACTACAGCAACAACCGGGTCTACAGATGGAACGCCTCCTCCGGTTCCTCTACACGCCGCCATCAACCAGGTCAGCGTTATCACAACTCCTTCAGCTCGGGAAGCGATTCCTCTACTGGGCGAAACGAGCCAACTTTTTTATGGAAAACCAAAAAAGGAGGACGCCAACATCCAGGCCCACAAGGAGATCGAGGAAACGAAAGAATGACAACCCGCTCCCAGGTAAGACACCGAACCTGGTGAAGAATATCTCCAGTTACACCCTTTCCCCCACTGAACTAGCAGTCTTACAGAAAGGTTTATCCTTCTGTCCGACACCCAACTGGGACTCGTTCCAGCTGGAGAAGGACTTGCAACATTTCTATCGGTCTGTACGATTGAAGACCCACTTTGGACTATCTAAAGAGACCTCCATGTTCAGAGCACCTCCACCAGGGGGTGATACTGCAATGGAGCTTTCCATAGTTAATCTGGGGTTACGTAACCCTAGTACATTCTGTCCTCCACACACCAATCACGCGACTGAGACAACCATTGCTCTCATCACCAGGGACATCAGAAATCTGCTACACCAACAACACCTAGGATTCTTTCCCACACATCAAAACCTTACCAATGAGGAAAAAAGTGCCTTAAAAAGCCTGGGTAACAACAAAAACATAGTGATCAAACCAGCAGACAAGGGGGGCGCTACGGTCATCATGGACCGGACAAGTTACATGGACGAGGTTAATCGCCAACTAGCCGACACAACGACTTATAGTCGTATTTCTTACGACCCCACCAGTAACATCCGCTCTAAAATTCAGGAAGTTCTTACCAGATACCTTGATCTCAAAATCATTGACCACAAAACAGCAACTTTTCTAACCAATTCCCACCCTATAACCCCCGTATTCTATATCCTTCCTAAGATTCATAAATCATTGACCAAACCCCCGGGACGACCCATTGTAGCTTCTACTGATTCTATTCTTTCCCCATTAGCAATCTATCTAGAAAAGATTCTCACACCACTTGTCAAAAAAACACGAGCTTTTATACTTGACACAAATGCCTTCTTGGAAATCATCAGGAACACCTCATGTCTTACCCCGACCAGCCTACTAGTTACACTGGATGTTAACAGCTTGTACACTTCAATTACCCATGAACTAGGTTTAAAAGCCACGGCACATCTTCTTACAGAGTCTGATCTATCTCCCCTATCTATCCAATTCTGCTTAGAACTACTGACACTAGTCCTACACCAGAACTTCTTCCTATTTGGCGACGACTTCTTTGTGCAAAAGCGGGGCACCGCAATGGGCTCAAATGTAGCTCCTGCTTACGCTAATGCCTATATGCACAGGTTCGAGGAGAGTTTCATTTATCCTAATGAGTCATTCAAACTACACTGCACCACCTATCATCGCTATATAGATGATATCTTTCTCATATGGCAGGGCCCACCAGAGACACTCATTACCTTCTTCACGTATATCAACTCCGTCAGACCCGAACTACAGTTCACAATTACCTATGATCCTAATCAAATCTCCTTTCTTGACACTCTAGTCATCCGTGATGGCAACAATAAACTTATAACTGACCTCTTCTCTAAACCAACAGACTGTAACAGCCTTCTACACTATTCTAGCTGCCACACCAAAGCTACAAAAAATAGTCTTCCACGCTCCCAATTTCATAGAGTGACCCGAATCGTCTCTGACCCGAACACTCTCTCCCAACGCCTACAGGACATGTCTGCCAAATTCAGGGAATGCAATTACCCTACCCAGCTCCTCCAGCATGAGGCAGACCAAGCACTGGAACCAAAACCCCCTCATCTGCCCACTACAAAAATGGAAAGGATGCCATTTGTACACACGCATCACCCCTTAATGCCTAAAGTTCAAGCCATCATTAAAAAACACTGGCCCCTCCTGGCCAGAGCCTACCCAGAAATTCCCACATTTGCAAATCCAGTACTCATGTGCGCAAAAAGAGCACCCAACATCAAAGATAAGATCATTAGGGCAGACATAGGGTCATCACGTGCAACTGCCTCTCAACGCCTGCTCAGCACTCGTCGCCACGGCACTTTTCCCTGTCTCAATTGTGCAGCATGCTCCAACATCATTAAGTCTGACACTATCACACATCCCAGGACAGGGAAAAGCTACCCCATCAGGGGATTCTTTACGTGTGACTCGAATTTTGTAATCTACGTTATCAAATGCCCATGTGGTCTGCTATACGTAGGCGAGACCACACAGCACATTAAAGATCGCATAGCAAGCCACAAGTCAACCATCCGTTGTGGCAAGAATTGGCTCCCACTACCAGATCACTTTACCAGAGCCAGACATATGGTGGCCCAACTCCGCTTCCAAGTGATTGAACATGTGGCAAGACCTAGACAGGGGGGCAACCACGTTAAACTATTAAGACAACGGGAGTCTTACTGGATCCATACACTACAGACGTTATCCCCAAAAGGTCTAAACAGAGAGATCGATTGGATCCATTGAATTCCTATATATTACCACCTAATTGTTATAGTCTGCTATACACCTCCAATAACTGACTGTCTTTTCTCCTTACAGACCCACTGAACCCACTTGTACATATAGGTGAGTTAACTCCTCTAGGACTAACCCAAGTGCCTAATACTAACAATATCTAGTGGTGCCCCCCTGCTCCCATTCATAGCGCAATGCTGTGCATTACACCTTAACATATAAGTCCTCTTTCCGTACTCGCAACAACGCTATATTATACTTTACTCCTGTATATGTATGCCCCGCTGCGCTCTGCACATGCGCTAGTCAGCCAGCCACTATTGTGTACTGAGTACCTTAGCAACCTTCAGCGTCTATACACCATTATACCCAGAGCGTAACGTCACTTCCGGGGACACGCCCCCTCCCGTGACGCACTTCCGGTTTAGCGCTCAGCCACAACATATTTAAACGGGGACTCCCAGTGTTCAATAAGCAGCACAGGGAGACAGACACGCTGTCCTCCTCCCCTATTTGAACGGCCATACCTGGGACCACAGCACCAAATGGAGACGCAGGAGCACTGTACCACACCATAAGCGAAGGTATTTACCTTAGAGGGGTTTGTCTTACTTCCCTTTGCATAGCACTGATTAACTGGGACTTCCTCTGTTTTCAGTCCCCTATAGGCCGATAAGCACAAGGCATACAAACGAGGTACTGGTCTTCAAAATTCCCCCTCCTACATGGGACCCTAACATGTCTCTAATATACATCCCTTGCCATTACAGTGTTACTCAAGATTTCCCATAATAATCCCTTCTGGCACATATCTGCATCTCAACCTATACAAGGTAACCTTACTGTGTACTCCATGATACTTAGCGATTGTAACCCTTTGTATATATGTATATATGTATATTTGTTATTTTACTTCTTGCTCCCTATCCACCTCCCTTCCCCCCCCCTCCCCTTTCTCCCCCCCCCTCCCTTCTTTGGCCTTTTTCTCGTCTGTCAATATCACTTTATATGGAGTTGTATATCACTATTGCTTCCCTCACATGTATGTATCCTAAACATCTTACCTCTCTTTTACAGTAGCGCGACTTAATGAATAAGGCCTGGATTAGGCCGAAACGTCTACTACTACTGTCGCCATTTATTGTCGCCACTACATGTTACTGGTTTGATGTTATGCCTATACTAAAATAAATGAACACTGCAACTAATCTTATGAGTGTGCGATGATATAATTTCTCTTTATGTGCCACATTTAGTGCGGACTCAACTCCAGAGCCTGCACTGAACAGGGGAATACGACGTGTGCCATACTATTACGGCATAGGTCGCAAATTAATGTGTCTCTCCTTAAACATCTAGTCCATTTTCCAAAGATTCGGGAACTACTCCTGCTCCTGTCAGCACTGCAGACGTTTTTGAAGTAGAGAGTATCCTGGCTACCAAGAGGGTAAGAGTAAAGACCTTTTCTCTTTTAGACTGGAAGGGGTTTGGTTTTGAGAAGAGATCCTGGGAACCCAGAGAGAACATCCATACCCCTCTCCTCCTGGAGAAATTTCTAGCAGGCCTAAAAAATGAGGGGGCATAAAGGGGGGGTACTGTAGCTCCGGCGTCTCTGCCTCCTACCCTCTTTCCCCGGCAGAGATGCCAGAGGGCCCCCCTCTCTCCACGCTGACTCAGCCCGTCATGCGCGCACAGTGCGCAGATGAGAAAAAAAGAGGCCAAATGTTCAATGTTGGACAGACCATGGTACCTAGACCCAGTGTCAGGCACCAAGTCCGTATTGCCTACTCCAATGAATACATATAAAGATAGGAGGACACTTGAGTATTATGGCAAACAGTAAATATAATTTTATTTGAATACAAAATTCCAAATATAAAAGAAATATAAAAATAGCAGTGACAAGGGGGTGAGGTGAAAAGTGCCAGCGGCTGGGGAGTACCGAGAAGGGGGTGGGCAATATAGAGTAATCAATTTATATATATATAGTCAAAGTAGACTTGGGTGAGTCATTATTAAAATATACAGTATAGAGCAAACAGCATATATTAGGAGTAACAATTAATGAAATATGGCATACAGGGAGACCTTAGCATTACTCGCTGTCTGTATATAGATACCCTGATATTGAGAAAAGGGAGGTATAGGTAAGGACAATGATCCCTATAGCACATACATGTATTGACTCACCACAAAAAAGCAGGGTGAAAAGAGCGCGCCCCGACACGCATTTCGGCGATCTTTTTCAAGAGGCGCCTCTTGAAAAAGATCACCGAAACGCGCGTCGGGGCGCGCTCCTTCCCGTTGCACAGCTGGGGACTCCCTGTTTGGGTCGATTTATGGGAAGTAATTGTTACAGAAAGACCAGATCAAGATAATCAGACATGGGATAAGAAGAATAGACAAGCGAGAGCCACCATTAGCTTATTAGTGGATGATGCTCAATTAATACATATAAGAAATGAAGAAGCAGCGAAAGGAATGTGGGAAGCATTAAGAAAACTGTATGAAAGACCTAGCTTGAATCACAAGTTAATTTTATTAAGAAAGCTTTACAGTATGAGATTGAGCGCAAATGACGACATGCAGAAGCACATATTCTCAATGATGGAAGTGATATCACAGCTAAGATCTATTGGTGAAGACATTAAAGAAAGTCATGTAGCAGCTATATGATTGTGCAGCTTACCAGATTCGTATACAGCCTTGATAAATGCCCTTGAGACGAGACCAGAAACTGACATTACATTAGATTTTGTGAAAACAAGACTAATAGATGAATATCAGAGAAGAAAAGAACAAAGAAATGATTCTTCTACTGAAAAGGACAGTGAAAACGCTCTTAAAGCTAAAGAATTTAAAAAACCCTATAATAAAGAGACAAGAGAAAGCTTCAGATGTAAGAAAAAAGGTCATTTAAAGAAAGATTGTACCATATGGAAAGCAGAACAACAAAAATTACAACATAAAAAGCATACACAGAAAGTAAAAAACACAATTTCCGATTCATGTGAGAATAATTGGAATGGCACATTTAAAGTAACAGACAAGAAATCATCACTTGGTTGGTTTATTGATTCAGGAGCAACGAGTCATATATCACAAGTGACAAGAATTTCTTTACTGATCTTGATTTAGATTAGAAAGAAGCCATTTATCTTGCAGATGGAATCAAAATAACCGCAGAAGGTATCGGACAAGGTATGCTAAATTGTTCAAACAAGTTCGAACAAGATTCAAAGATACTTGTACAGGATGTGTTGTATGTTCCAAAATTGGAAGGCGGATTATTATCTGTGAAATGTTTAACAGCAAAAGGGCTTACAGTAAAATTCAAAGACAATGAGTGTGAAATTATTGCAGGAAACAAGGTGATAACCAAAGTCAAGGCAGATGAACAATTATATCATTTTGACACACCAAAGGAACAGATGAAGGTATGTACACATGATCACAAAAACTGTATTCACATGTGGCAAAGTCGGCTAGGACATAGACACCATGACAGTATAAGGGAACTACAGAGAAAAGAATTGACAAACGATTTAAAGATATCAGATTGCTCAATTACCGTAAGGTGTGAATGTTGTATAAAATCCAAAGCCACAAGGATATCTATACCAAAAGAAAGTGAGATGAAAAGCGAAACACCACTTGATTTGGTGCATACTGACGTATATGGACCCATGAAAGTGACTACATAAGGAGGCAATAGATACATGTTGACTTTTATAGATGACTACTCAAGATACACAGTCACATACTTAATTAAGAACAAAAGTGAAGTTTTTGATAAGCTTGTAGACTATGTAGCAAGATCAAGTAACAAATTTCAAAGGAAGACAATTGTCATCAGGAGTGATAATGGAGGTGAATTTACAGGTCACAGAATAGAAGACTACTTAAGACAAAATGGAATAGAACACCAGAAAACTGTTCCATACACACCTAAACAAAATGGAGTAGCAGAAAGGAAAAACAGAACTCTAACAGAAATTATATGATGTATGCTGACGGATTCCAAACTAGCAGAGAAATATTGGGGTGAGGCAGCAATGACAGCTAGATATCTACAGAACCGACTTTTTTCCATAAAACTGAAGAAAACTCCATATGAACTGTGGCAAGGTATGAAACTAAGTGTCAATCATTTAAAAGTGATTGGATGTAAAGTTTTTATATTCATTCCAACAGAAAAACGTTCCAAACTTCAAAACAGATCCATGGAAGGAATATTCATTGGATATAGTGAAAATTGCAAAGGATATAGAATCCTAGATCCCAAAACAGACAGTGTTACGGTGAGTAACAGTGTGATATTCATTGAAGATTTAAATGAAGACATTATGATTTCAGTTGAAACAAAAAATGAGAAAAACAATAGTGACATAACTGAAGAAATATCTGATGAGAAAGAAGTAGAAATTAATGAAGAGCAAAATACTGAAAGTGAAGAATCACAACTACAAACAGACACAGAACCAAGACGTTCAATGAGAGAGAACAAAGGAAAACCACCAAAACGTCTCTCATACAAGACAAGCATAAGAAAAATCTATGAGCCTACCTCTTTGGAAGACATATCTAAACTTCCTGAAGAAGAAGCTAATAAATGGATAGAAGCAACAGAAACAGAAATTAAATCCATACATGATTCAAATACATGGACACTAACAGATTTGCCAGAAGGAAGAAAAGCCATAGAATGTAAATGGATTTTTAAAGTAAAATACCAAACAGATGGCACAGCTGAAAGATACCGAGCAAGACTCGTAGCTAAAGGGTATTCTCAAAAATATGGAGAAGACTATGATGAGACATTTGCTCCAGTTGTCAAACACACTACAATAAGAACTTTACTTACAGTTGCAGCAATGAAACAGATGGAACTGAGACATCTGGATGTAAAGACAGCTTTTTTGAATGGAGATTTAACAGAAGACATTTACATGGAATAACCTCCAGGATTCAAAGATGAAAAAAAGCATATATGGTTTAAAGCAAGCAGCTAAAGCGTGGAATGACTAAATCACTGAAGTACTTAAAAATGAAAAATTTCAAAGAAGCAAAGCTGATCCATGCTTGTACACAAAAAGGCTGATTAATAGATGGATTTATGTACTCATATACAGTACAGACCAAAAGTTTGGACACACCTTCTCATTTAAAGATTTTTCTGTATTTTCATGACTATGAAAATTGTACAATTCACACTAAAGTCATCAAAACTATGAATTAACACATGTGGAATTATATACTTAACAAAAAAAGTGTGAAACAACTGAAAATTTGTTTTATATTCTAGGTTCTTCAAAGTAGCCACCTTTTGCTTTGATGACTGCTTTGCACACTCTTGGCATTCTCTTGATGAGCTTCAAGAGGGAGTCACCGGAAATGGTTTTCACTTCACAGGTGTGCCCTGTCAGTTTTAATAAGTGGGATTTCTTGCCTTATAAATGGGGTTGGGACCATCAGTTGTGTTATGCAGAAGTCTGGTGGATACACAGCTGATAGTCCTACTGAATAGACTATTAGTATTATGGCAAGAAAAAAACAGCTAAGTAAAGAAAAACGAGTGGCCATCATTACTTTAAGAAATGAAGGTCAGTCAGTCTGAAAAATTGGGAAAACTTTGAAAGTGTACCCAAGTGCAGTTGCAAAAACCATCAAGCGCTACAAAGAATCTGGCTCACATGAGGACCGCCCCAGGAAAGGAAGACCAAGAGTCATATCTGCTTCTGAGGATAAGTTTATCCGAGTCACCAGCCTCAGAAATCGCAGGTTAACAGCAGCTCTGATTAGAGACCAGGTCAATGCCACACAGAGTTCTAGCAGCAGACACATCTCTTCAACAACTGTTAAGAGGAGACTTTGTGTAGCAGGCCTTCATGGTAAAATAGCTGCTAGGAAACCACTGCTAAAGACAGGCAACAAGCAGAAGAGACTTGTTTGGGCTAAAGAACACAAGGAATGGACATTAGACCAGTGGAAATCTGTGCTTTGGTCTGATGAGTCCAAATGTAAGATCTTTGGTTCCAACCACCATGTCTTTGTGCGACGCAGAAAAGGTGAACGGATGGACTCTACATGCCTGGTTCACGCCGTGAAGCATGGAGGAGGAGGTGTGATAAAGTGGGGGTGCTTTGCTGGTGACACTGTTGGGGATTTATTCAAAATTTAAGTCATACTGAACCAGCATGGCTACCACAGTATCTTGCAGCAGCATGCTATTCCATCCGGTTTGCGTTTAGTTGGACCATCATTTATTTTTCAACTGGACAATGACCCCAAACACACCTCCAGGCTGTGTAAGGGCTATTTGACCAAGGGCGAGAGTGATGGGGTGCTACACCAGATGACCTGGCCTCCACAGTCACCAGACCTGAACCCAATCGAGATGGTTTGGGGTGAGCTGGACCGCAGAGTGAAGGCAAAAGAGCCAACAAGTGCTAAGCATCTCTGGGAACTCCTTCAAGATTGTTGGATGACCATTTCCGGTTTCTACCTCTTGAAGCTCATCAAGAGAATGCCAAGAGTGTGCAAAGCAGTCATCAAAGCAAAAGGTGGCTACTTTGAAGAAACAAGAATATAAGACATATTTTCAGTTGTTTCACACTTTATTGTTAAGTATATAATTCCACATGTGTTAATTCATAGTTTTGATGCCTTCAGTGTGAATGTACAATTTTCATAGTCATGAAAATGCAGAAAAATCTTTAAGTGAGAAGGTGTGTCCAAACTTTTGGTCTGTACTGTATGTAGACAACATTTTGATTTCTTTTAAACAGCAAAAGGATAAAGAAAACATTCTAAAAATCCTGAAGCAACATTTCGAAATCAAAGACTTGGGAAATGTGAAACAGTACCTAGGAATACAGGAAGAAAGAGAAGAAGATGGAAGTTTCCTCCTCCTCCCACAATCGCATACAAGATTTCTCCCATGCTTCCCCCCTACTCTGGAACTCTCTACTCCAACACATCAGACTCTCGTCCACAGTGGAAACCATCAAAAGGAGCCTGAAGACCCACCTCTTCCGACAAGCCTACTACCTGCAGTAACCACCGCTGCATGACCAGCTCTACCCTCACCTAATGTATCCTCACCCATCCCTTATAGATTGTGAGCCCTCGCGGGCAGGGTCCTCGCTCCTCCTGTACCAGTCGCTGTCACATTGTGTTCAAGATTATTGTACTTGTTTTTTGCTATGTATACCCCTTTTCACATGTAAAGCGCCATGGAATAAATGGCACTTTAATAATAAATAATAATAATAATACTGAATCAAAATCACATGATTCAAGACATAACAGAAAAATCTGGATTAAAGGATGCAAAAACAGTAAAGTCTCCAATGGAAACTAATTATCTCAAAGAGATGAACAGTGAAAAAAATATGCTACCAAATAATGAAGAATACAGAACAGCAATAGGAGAACTACTGTATCTAGCGACCGTTACAAGACCAGACATCGCAGCAGCAGTAGGAATCCTGAGTAGAAAGGTATCAAAACCAAATAAAGCTGATTGGAATGCCGTGAAGAGAGTAATGCGTTATTTGAAAGGAACTAGCAATGTTAAGCTGAAATTACCCACAAGTGATAATTGCATTTTAACAGGATATGTTGATGCAGATTGGGCTGCAGATCCAACTGACAGAAGATCTACCAGTGGACATATTTTTTTTCTCTCAGGTGGACCAATAAGTTGAACAAGTAAGAAACAGTGAATTGTGACACTGTCTTCAACAGAAGCAGAATATGTTGCCGCAGCACATGCGAGTCAAGAAGTACTGTGGTTAAGACAATTGTTGACAGAATTAGGACAACCACAGTTGGAACCAACAAAACTGAAAGAGGACAATCAAGAATGTCTTGTTCTTGCTCAGATGGAAAGAGTCAATCCAAGAACCAAGCATATTGATGTGAAATATCATTTCTTGAGAGATCATCAGGAACAAGGAGTCTTGAAGTTAGAGTATTGTCCTACTGAAGAAATGACAGCAGACATCTTCACGAAGGCGTTGAATGCTGATAAACACCAGAGACTAATAAAAAAAGTTGGGTTTGATTGAATAAGTCCTTACTGTTGAGAAAGGGTGTTGGCATATGCAACAGATTAGGACTTATTATAAGTGAAAGGAGGACTTTATACTAACCAGACAGCAGGTGGCGATAGTGTGTAAAGTTATATGCTTGCTGTAATGTGGGGAGGGAAGCTGTCAATTGTTGGTTGTTTTTTACTTCCTGTTTTTCTTTTTTCCCTGAATGTGTTATGTCAGCAGCACACGGACTGTGTGACACTGAATTGTATCTCATGTTTATCCAGTATGATGTAAATACTGTTTACTCAAGATATCTTGCTGATTGAAGCTCTCGTAAGTCCAGTGGTGACTGTAAGAAGATGCACTCTACGACATGAATAATGGTGCAGCATTGATTAAAGTATGAATTTATATGTTATAGGCTTCAAAATACAGGGGTTTAGCTTGACATTTTATGTTTTATATTTTTAAATTGTTCATCTCCCTCTATATATGCTCATTTAATTTTTGTATTGCACTAATGGGTATTTTTATGTACTCACCTTAGAGTGAACTGTGCGTGGATGCTCTGGTTGGCTGATTCCTTTCTGCACAATCTGATTTTGGAAAGTCTCATCAGCTTGCAGAGTGGGACTGATGGCAGTGTAAGGATAACCAAGACTGTAACAAAGAGAAGAAATCATGGTTGTAATAAAATAGTGAATAAAAGACTTAAAGAGGATTAAAAGAATGACGGTGCAGCATCAGGGATAACACAAAAGCTATAAAACCTCATTGATTAATGAAAAACCTTTCTTCTTTATATATTGGTATTATTCCGTTTTATAGGTTTTTCCACCATGGATAATACACATATTGACATGATCCATTATGGATTTTTAATTAAGGGAATAGAGTACTAATTTTCCTGATTGGAGATCATAGTATTCACTTGAAGTACTTATATTTATTCTTTCAAAAAAATGGTTAATCAAGTTTAATGTTACTTACCAAAGGTAGATACTCACTTAGCAAATAATATTTAATTGGCTATTTATCTAGTGTCATTTATGCACATTGCACTTTAAAATTACTTTGTTTCATTGTCACATTTCCTCTTAAGAAGGGACTTTTTTGATTTTTATTCATAATTGTTGTCACCATTATTTTAGTATTATAATTAATATACAGTTGAAACCAGAAGTTTACATACACTATATTAGAAGAAAGATGTGCATATTTTTCTCAATATCTGACATAAAATCAGAATAAACCTTTCCCGTTTTAGGTCAAAATTTTTAATATTTGCCAAATGCCAGAATAATGAGAGAGAGAATGTTTTAAGGCATTTTTATTACTTATTTCAAAGTCAAAAGTTTACATACATTTCATTAGTATTTGGTACCATTGCCCTTAAACTGAATAACTTGGGTCAAATGTTTGGGATATCCTTCCACAAGCTTCTCACAATAGTTGGTCGGAATTTGGGCCCATTCCTCCTGACAAAACTGTTGTAACTGATCCAGGTTTGTAGGGCGCCTTGCTTGCACCTAAATTTTCAGCTTTGCTCATACATTTTCAATAGGATTGAGATCAGGGCTTTGTGATGGCCACTCCAAAACATTGACTTTGTTATCATTAAGTAACTTTGTTACCATTCTGACACTATGCTTCGGGTCATTGTCCATTTAGAAGATCCATTTCCACCCAAGCTTTAACTTCCTGGCTGATGTCTTGAGATGTTGCTTCAGTATTGCCACATAATCTTCTTTTCTCATGATGCTATCTATTTTGTGAAGTGCACCAGTCCCTCCTGCTGCAAAACAACCCCACACCACCATGATGCTGCTACCCCCGTATTTCACACTTGGGATAGTGTTCTTAGGTTTCCAAGCTTCTCCCTTCTTCCTCCAAATGTAACGATGATCATTATGCCCAAAAAGTTACATTTTAGTTTAATCAGACCACAGGACATGTCTCCAAAAATCTTTGTTCCTATGTGCATTTGCAAACATTAATCTGTCTTTTTATGCTTCTTTTGGAGTAATGGCTTCATCCTGGCAGAGAGGCCTTTCAGCCCATGTTGATACAGTACTCGTTTCACTGTGGATCTTGACACAATCTTACCAGCTTCCGCCATCATCTTCACAAGGTCTTTTGCTTTTATCTTTGAGTTGATATGCACATGTCTGACGAAAGAACGTTCAACTCTGGGATACAGAACCCGTCTCCTTCCTGAGCAGTATTATGGCCGGACATTCCCATCTTGTGTGTACTTGCATATAATTGTTGTACAGATGAATGAGGTACCTTCAGGCATCTTGAAATTGTACCCAAGGATAAGCAAGACTTGTGCAAGACAACAATTCTCTTCCTGATATCTTGGCTGATTTCTTTAGACTTTCCCATGATGCTACACAAAGAAGCAGTGTGTTTCAGGTGTGCATTAAAATACATCCACAGGTGTGTCTCTAATTAACTCAGATGTTAACCAGAAGCTTCCAAACACATGACATCATCATATGGGCAGTCCAGAATTGTTTAAAGGCATAGTAATCTTAGTGTATGTAAACTTTTGACTTTGCAGTACGTAATAAAAATGCCTTAAAACATTCTCTTTCTCATTATTCTGTCATTTAGCAAATATTACAAATTATGATAATCCTAATTGACCTAAAACTGGAATGATTTATTCTGATTTCTTATCAGATATTGAGAAAAACATGTATATGTGTCTTTATATATAGTGTATGTAAACTTCTGATTTCAACTGTATATATTATCCCACTCACACAATTAATTTTGAATATCTTCATTCACTAATCAATGTCACCAAATTCAGTACACCCATTCACTGACACTTTAGAAGGACACAAAGCTACATATTATGGTTGGTGGTATTCTTTAAATATATTGTCTTAATTTCACTGTCCTTACTTTAGACTTTTTATTGACATCGTATTACATCGATATTGTGATTATATTACATATAATATACTCAGTTACTACTGCTGTTAGTATCCCTTCTCATTCTTTATTTATAACATAACGCTACAAACGTCCCTCTGTTCGAAGCCCTTATAGACTGCGCAAACGCAATGCACCTGTGCAGTCTGGCTCCAGACAGACGACCGCATCCAGCCGTTACAGGTAAGAGGAGTGTATAGCGCCGGAGATCGTGGTATGCGTAGATGCTGAACGCATACCGCAATCTCCAGCGCCATAAATACATACTTACCTGACCGGGAGGATTGTTGCCGCGGCGCCTCTGTTCTGACCGGAGACCGGGGGCAGGACCATTTGCAGTGTGTCTTCAGCAAAATGGCGCCAGACAGCGCGGCATGGGCACGCGCGTATTCCAACGCCACACTCCTTGCAGCAAAAGGTGACACAGCGCTGGAGCACATGGAAGAAAGGTGAGTATAATTGTTTATTTTTTGTGTGTGTGCAGCGTGATACGGATGAGGGGTGCCATACATACCAGGCTAGGGATGAGGGGGTACAATGCATACCAGGATGAGGGATGAGGGATGGGGTGCCATGCATACTAGGATAGGGATGAGGTATACCATACATACCAGGATGAGGGATGGAGTGCCATGCATACCAGAATTAGGAGATGAGGGGCACATGCATACCAGGATGGGGATGAGGGGTACCATGCATACCAGGCTGGGGATGAGGGGTACCATTCATACCAGGATGGGGATGAGGGGTTCCATGCATACCAGGATGGGGATGAGGGGTACCATGCATACCAGGATAAGTCTGAGGGGTACCATACATACCAGGATTCGTGATGAGTGATGGGGTGCCATGCATACCAGGATGGGGATGAAGGGTACCATGCATACCAGGATAAGGCTGAGGGGCCATACATACCAGGATTGGTGATTAGGGTTCCATGCATACCAGGATGAGGGGTACCATGCATGCCAGGATAGGGATGAGGGATGGGGTACCTTGCATGCCAGGATAGGGATGAGGGATGGGGTACCATGCATACCAGGATAAGGCTGAGGAGCCATACATATCAGGCTTGGGGATGATGGTGCCATGCAGACCAGGATGAGGGATGAGGGATGGGGTGCAATGCATACAAGTATTGGGATGAGGGGTGCCATACATACCAGGATTGGGATGAGGGGTGCCATGCATACCAGGATTAGGGATGAGGGGTGCCATGCATACCAGGATTGGGGATGAGGGGAACACTGCATACCAGGACTAGGAATGAAGGGTGCCATACATACCAGGATAGGGATGAGGGGGCCATGCATACGAGGATGAGGGATGGGGTGCCATGCATACCAGGATTGAGAAAAGGGGTGCCATGCATACCAGGATGGGGGATGAGGGGTGCCATGCATACCAGGACTGGGGATGAAGGGCGCCATACATACCAGGATAGGGATGAGGGGTGCCATACATACTAGGATAGGGATCACGGGTACCATGCATACCAGGATAGGGATCAGGGGTACCATGCATACCAGGATAGGATGTGGGGCAGCACATTACAGGATGGAGGAGCAGGATTGAGTAGCACAAATACCAGGATTGGGGGGCCACAAATTCCAGGATAGGAGTAGCTCAAATACCAGGATGGGGATGGCACATAACAGGATGGGGGATCACATAACAGGATGGGGGTGCAGGAAGGGGGCTGCACATAACAGGATGGGGGCAGCACATAACAGGTTGGGAGACCATATACCAATAAAAATGCTCGCCAACCGTGCGTAGAATGGATTCAATAGCTAGTGTATATATAATAATTAGTGTTGAGCGAGCACTAAAATGCTCGGGTGCTCGAAGCTTGGCCCGAGCTCGCCGTGATACTCGGGTGCTCGACCAAAGCAACGAGCCCAATGTTAGTCTATGGGAGACCAGAGCATTTTTGCGGCGGCACCCCCGGCAGTCTGTAGAAAGCCTAAAAAGTGCCCAAAACGATAGTGACAGACAGTGCTCAAATGACATGGGGACAGCATGGGGATCGCCCCAGGAAGCATTTCTGACCCCCAGGTCACTGTTGTCAACAACGTGTTCAGAGGTATTAAGCCACTTTTACTGGCTCATAATAAAACGTTCAAAAACGAAAGTGAAGCTTTTTTCCTGTGAAATATGTTAAGGAATTTCTTTTCCAGAGTAAAGACTTGTGTATAAGGTAAAATAAATAACCAAAAACAAAAATACTCCTCCACACCTTGGGCTATGTTCACAAGTAGCATTTTTTATGCGTTTTTGCACTTTTGTATTGCTTTCAACCGTGACAAATGCATTCACCGGGAAATGTCATTTTAACATCAGAAGATGCAGACTTGCAACTATCCCCGTGCAAGTTCTTGTCCCAGGGCAGAGTTCACTTGTACCTCAATTCCTTGCAATGCAAGCGAAAATATGCAGCCAACCACCCACCCACCCCCAGGCTGCAATACCATACTGCTAGCTTGCTTGCACTTGAAATTGGGCTTTTTAGGCATGTGGAGGCCGAAGCTGGCCACTACCCCATGGCTGTTTGGGCAGCGAGGTATCCATACTCAGTCACCAGCCGTCCGGCGGCCGGGTGTCCACCCTCGGTCCCCAGCCGCCAGGGGGCGGCCGGGGGTCCACACTTGGTCCCCAGCCGCCCCGCGGCCGGGTGTCCACACATGGTCCCCAGCCGCCTGGGGGCGGCCGGGTGTCCATAAACGGTCCCCAGCCACCCCGATTTCTCCGCGGAACATCCCCATTCCCCACACACTTTTCTTAGACTGGCCTGCTTTAGGGCAGCATTGGACGAGCCCACCAGAGAACCAGACTCCTCCGGTGGGCCCTGGCTTCTCCATCAGGGGAGTTGAGAGTGCCAAGGTGAGGAGCATGATGAGGATGATAGAAGTTAGCATCTGCTTTGTTTTCAAGGAATGCAAGCACATGTATGTAGTAGCGGCTAGGTCTGAGGTGGTCAGCGTTTTGGCGCATATCCTACCTCCTCTGAGGATTGCTGGATGTTTTCCTGCTACTTTCCAAGTTCTATGACTCCCATTAAAACAAAGCTTCAGGTGATAAATGATGGATGAGGTAGTGGCAAAGGAAAAACAGCAGGAGGAACAGGGACCATTCACATCAATATCAGTCCTGTCAACCACATATGTCTTGTAGGATATGTTTCTGTAACAAAAGGAGCGGTTCGGCTACACAGTTATAGGGCATACAGTGAGTGCAATGCCTACCAAAAATTTTGAGGCACTCCAATGCAACTTGGAAATGACATGGAGGTGAGAGGGCCTTAAATAAACCTTTTTTCCATTTATAGCAACTGGGTCTCCTGTGCACTGTTGGCCTAAGCAGTGAATGGAAGGCTTTCCAAAAATTATGAGGAACTGCAATGCCCCTTGAAACAGACGTGGATTACAGCGTACTAAAAACTTTCTACCCATTATTGGGGAGTGGGTCTTCCTTAGTTTTCACCTTTCATTGAAAAGCAAAAGCTGACTAAAATTAGGAGGAAATGCAATGCTCGTTGGAAGAGTCGTGGAGGTTAGAGGTAATTAAAAACATAATTTCAATGCCCCTTGGAAGATCTGTGGAGTTCAAAGTGGCTTAAGAAGATGCATTTAATGCCCCTTTGAAGAGACGTGGCGGTCCCAGTAGCTTAACAAGACGCTTTTAATGCCTCTCGGAAAAGTGGTGGAGGTCGCAGTGTGGCGCCCCTGAGGGTTCGACCGCCACAGGGATGCTGCACTTCTCTAATGGAGTGTAGTGTTCCTCCTCTGAGGTAAGAACAGTGTGATAGTCGTGACCCAACCTTTGCATCCAACACCACATTTCTCCACCAGAGGGGGCTAGTATGCACTAGGTGCGGCTCCCCTGGTTACAGGGAGACTGGGGAACCAAGAGTTAGGGGAACCAGTTAGTGGGTGAGGGTGGAGGACTTACACTTCAAATTTCATATTTAATATAGAGCCATCTTTGGTCTTGGTGTCTTTCGGCTGTTTTCTGTGCTGTCATATACTGTGTGTAACTGTGACCTCCCTCCCGGAGTGCAGACCCTGTGTGGGCCTGCATCGGCAAGGGACACAGCCCTCGTATCCTGGCTTTGGGACGAGGGGCAGGTTGCAGACCAGGAATGTCTCAACCCGGCCAATGACCAGGACCAAGAAGGCCCGGAGCTCAAGAGTGTGGCTCCACAGCAAATGGATCCCAGGCAGGATGCAGATGGAGCGGTGTACGCCACCTGTCCTCGCCATGCTGATATATTCAGAGGGACTCCGGCTGCAAGAGGGGTACCGGTCCCCTGACACCCGACCTTGCTACTCTATGTCCTGGTCGGGAAAGCCCGGTTAGGCCCTGAGGATCCCACCGGGCATCGGACGGAGCGGAACTGCCACCCGTGCATCAGAGGGAGACCAGGCCTATTTCGCACACACACACGGACAGGAAAGGATCTGGTCTGTAGTTCAGGAACACTCTGGTGTAGGGTCCCGACTAAATGCTGGACTTACTCGGAGGTTGTCGGACCCCCGTCCCTGGTGACCGCAGGACTCCACGGGGAGGAGGGAGTCGCCTTCCTTCTGCCATGTCTAAAGTGAGTAAAGCCTTGGAAGTTCACCCCTATGGCCTCCGGACTGTTCATTCTGCGCCACACCGCGAGACGCGGAGCCCGTGCTCTTCTACTACTACCCCCTTCATCCTGTCCCTCTGCCCTGAGGCCTCGCTCTGCCTGTGGGGAGTAGTAACAACTCTGGCCGCCATAACACCATGCCTCAGTGGACTGTAGCGGCGCTGGTGGCCCTTCACCAGGCACCACAGGTGGCGTAGTCGTTTATTAGCCACTCAACCCGGATAAGCCCATACCATCCTTTTTAATGTGACGGCCCTGAGCACGGGTCGGGTCCGGGCCACGGCGACATCCCATCTCTTCATCACAGGACCCGACTCCGAGTCCCCCATCTCCAACGGTAAACTAAAGGGCTTTTTCGAGCATGAGGCGTCACAGCAGTAGCTTAACAAGACGCTTTTAATGCCCCTTACAAGAGCCATACAGTACAGCATCTTAAAAACATTATTCCCATTATTGGGGAGTGTGTCTCCCATAGTATTTGCTTATGCCTTCCAAGCAAAAGCTTCCAAAAATTAGGACAGAGCAACTTGCAATGCCTCTTACAAGAGCCATGCAGTACAGCATATTACAAACATAAGTCCCATTATTGGGGAGTGTGTCTCCCATAGTATTTGCTTATGCCTTCCAAGCAAAAGCTTCCAAAAATGAGGATGGAGCAACTTGCAATGCCCCTTGCAAGAGCCATGCAGTACAGCATATTACAAACATAAGTCCCATTATTGGGGAGTGGGTCTCCCATAGTATTTGCTTATGCCTTCCAAGCAAAAGCTTCCAAAAATTAGGACGGAGCAACTTGCAATGCCCCTTACAAGAGCCCTGCAGTACAGCAAATTACAAACATAAGTCCCATTATTGGGGAGTGGGTCTCCCATAGTATTTGCTTATGCCTTTCAAGCAAAAGCTTCCAAAAATTAGGATGGAGCAACTTGCAATGCCCCTTGCAAGAGCCATGCAGCAATGGCGTACCGCCAATGGCGGCAGGCCACGCGACTGCTATGGGGCCCGTGAGCCGTGGGGACCCCATAGCAGTCCAGGGGCGGACATACCGCTGCCGGTGCAGCTGCGCCGGGGGGCCCGCCAGTGCAGCTGCTCCCTGCCAGCGGCGGGCAGGGAGCGATCCCTGCAGCTCCACTGCTGACAGGAGGAGAATGGCAGCGGAGCTGAAAGCAACCAACCTCTGCTTCCTCCCTGACCCAGGAACGCGCAGCTTGATGATGTCATCATGCTGCGTGCGTCTGGATCAGGTAGAAATCTGCCGGTAACCAGGAGAATGCTGTAGGGGAGCGAGCTGAGGTAAGTTGTTGTTTTTTGTTTTTTTTACCGCTGGGGAGGTGAGGTGGGGAGAGCAATGATGGAATGGTGGGGCTTGGGAGAGCAATGATGGGGTTGGAGAGAGCAATGAAGGGGATAGTGGGGCTGGGGAGAGCAATTATGGTGATGTGGACTGGGGAGAGCAATGGTGGGGATTGGGGGCTGGGGAGAGCAATGATGGGGCTGGGGAGAGCAATGATGGTGCTGGGGAGAGCAATGATGGGGCTGGGGTGAGCAATGATGGGGATGGTGGAGATGGGGAGAGCTGTGATGGGGCTGGAGAGAACAATGATGGGGATAGTGGGGCTGTGGAGAGCAATGATAGGGATGTGGGGAAGGAGAGAGCAATGATGGGGGTGCTGGGAGAGAGCAATGATGGGGGTGCTGTGAGAGCAATGATGGTGCTGTGAGAGAGCAATGACGGGGTTTGCTGTGAGACAGCAATGACGGGGTGCTCAGTAAGAGCAATGACGCGGTGCTGGGACAGAGCAATGATGGGGGTGCTGGGAGAGAGCAATGATGGGGGTGCTGGGACAGAGCAATGATGGGGGTGCTGGGAGAGAGCAATGATGGAGGTGCTGGGAGAGATCAATGACATGGGTGCTGGGAAAGAGCAATGACGGGGGTGCTGGGAGAGAGCAATGACGGGGGTGCTGGGAGAGAGCAATGACGGGGGTGCTGGGAGAGAGCAATGATGAGGGTGCTGGGAGAGAGCAATGATGGGGGTGCTGGAACAGACCAATGATGGAAGCCGCGAACAGTCAGCAGAGGGTTGTTTAAATTTGGCGCCAATCTCGCTGATTGGTCGCGTCTGGCATCCGCGACCAATCAGCAGATCGGGGTTTAAATTTGGGGCCAAAATCGCTGATTGGTCGCGTCTGGCGTCCGCGACCAATCAGCTGAGAGTTGTTTAAATTTGGCGCCAATCTCGCTGATTGGTCGCGGCTGGCAGCCGCGACCAATCAGCACAGCGCTGTTTACATTTGGCGCCAATGTCGCTGATTGGTCGCGTCTGGCGTCCACGACCAATCAGCAGAGCGTTGTTTAAATTTGGCGCCAAGCTCGCTGATTTTTCGTGGCTGGCGTCCGCGACAAATCAGCATACCAGTGTTTAAATGTGACGCCAAGATCGGTGATTGGTCGCGGCCACTATTTAAATGTGGCGCCCAAATCGGTGATTGGTCGCGGGCAGCGGCCACGACCAATCAGTACAGCAGTGTTTAAATTTTGCGCCAAGATCACTGATTGGTCGGGCGCGGAGACCGCGACCAATCAGCGAATCGTATTGGTGAGGAACGGGGAGCGGAATCGTATTGGTGAGGACTGGGGAGCGCCGCTGCCTGTGCGGCTACTTCCGCTGCAAGAAGCCGGGAGATGAGCGACTGCTCACAGCAGAAGTATCCCGACCCGCAGCGCTGCTCCCCGGTCCTCCCTTGACACCCTAGCCGCATGGATGTCAGCGCCTCTGCCTGTGCGGCTACTTCCGCTGCGAGAAGCCGGGAGATGAGTGGCTGCTCGCAGCAGAAGTATCCCGACCCGCAGCGCCGCTCCCCGATCCTCCCTTGACACGCTAGCCGCTGATCTCCCGACAGTAGCCGCATGGTGTTACTAAGGTCCGGACATTTGTGTTCACAATCGCTGATTGGTCGCGGGCGCTGCCCGCGAACAATCACCAATTTGGGCACCACATTTAAATATCGGCCGCGACCAATCACCGATCTTGGCTCCACATTTAAACACCGCTGTGCTGATTGGTCGTGGACCCTGCCCGCGACCAATCACCGATTTGAGCGGCACATTTAAACAGCGGCCGCAACCAATCACCGATGTTGGCGCAACATTTAAACACCGCTGTGCTGATTGGTCGCGGACGCTGGCCACGACCAATCACCGATTTGGGCACCACATTTAAATAGCGTCCGCGACCTATCAGCACAGCGGTGTTTAAATGTGTCTGCAAGATCGGTGATTGGTCGCGGCCCCTATTTAAATGTGGCGCCCAAATCGGTGATTGGTCGCGGGCAGCGTCCGTGACCACTCAGCACAGCAGTGTTTAAATGTGGCGCCCAAATCGGTGATTGGTCGCGGGCAGCGTCCGCGACCAATCAGCACAGCGGTGTTTAACTTTTGCAGCAAGATCAGTGATTGGTCGTGGCCGAAGACTGCGATCAATCACCGATTTGTGCGCCACATTTAAATAGCGGCCGCGACCAATCACCGATCTTGCAGAGACATTTAAACACCCCTGTGCTGATTGGTCGCCGACGCTGCCCGCGAGCAATCACCGATTTGGGCGCCACATTTAAATAGCGTCCGCGACCAATCAGCACAGCGGTATTTAAATGTGTCTGCAAGATCGGTGATTGGTCGCGGGCGCTATTTAAATGTGGCGCCCAAATCGGTGATTGATCGCGGGCAGCATCGGCGACCAATCAGCACAGCGGTGTTTAAATGTCTCTGCAAGATTGGTGATTGATCGCGGCCGCTATTTAAATGTGGCGCACAAATCGGTGATTTGTCGCGGTCTTCGGTCTTCGCCGCGACCAATCACTGATCTTGCCGCAAAAGTTAAACACCGCTGTGCTGATTGGTCGCGGACGCTGTGACCGCGACCAATCACCGATCTTGCGGACACATTCAAACATCACTGTGCTGATTGGTCGCGGACGCTATTTAAATGTGGCGCCCAAATCGGTGATTGGCCGTGGGCAGCGTCCGCGACCAATCAGCACAGCGGTGTTTAACTTTTGAGCCAAGATCAGCGATTGGTCGCGGCGAGAGATCGCGACCAATCAGCGAATCGTATTGGTGAGGACCGGGGAGCGGAATCGTATTGGTGAGGACCGGCGAGCGGCGCTGCCTGTGCAGCTACTTCCGCTGCGAGAACCCGGGACATGAGCGGGCGCTCGCAGCAGAAGTATCCCGACCCGCAGCACCACTCCCCGGTCCTCCCTTGACACCCTAGCCGCATGGATGTCAGCGCCGCTGCCTGTGCGGATACTTCCGCTGCGAGAACCCGGGACATGAGCGGGAGCTCGCAGCAGAAGTATCCCGACCCACAGCGCTGCTCCCCGGTCCTCCCTTGACACCCTAGCCGCATGGATGTCAGTGTGATACCCCAGGGGTCTGGTTGCCACAGTAACGTAATGTTATGTCTGAGAGCAGGTGGGAGGTCCTTTAGTCAGGGATCCTGTGCATGCCACACCTCCTGCCCAGTCTTGGGAGGGGAAGAACTTCCCCTATATAAACCTGGGGCTGAGGCAGGGTGAGTAAGTAGAAGAAGAGAAGAAGTAGAGACAGCATAGGAAGAAACAGCAGTTACAAGGAGTCAGGGGCTGGCAGCTGCAGAGTTCGCCCTGACTAAGAAGACTTTTTACCGGACCCGGAGTCCGAGGCTGTGGGGACTAATTCCTGCCCAGCAGCAGAATCCGTCAGGCAGGGGATTTCAGGTCCTCTGGCCCAGAAGCCCGAAGGCACGGTCACACGCGTGGGACCAGCACCGCCATCGTGGAGCGGAAGCCATTAGAAGGCCCCGAGTCACCGGCCATACGGGTGAGCACCACACGGTACACTCAGGGACGTGGGCTACTTACATCAGCTCCTAGCAAGGTAGCCAGAAGAGTACAGTCAGTTTGGGAGGCCTACAACTACGCCTGGCCAGGGGAGATCCCATCTGCTCAAGGACTGACCAGGCCCCATCCGCTAGCAAGTACTCCGGGAGGGTCTTTTGTTGTTACCAGTAAAGACCCTGAACTACACCGTACAGTCTCTGAGTGGTTCCTGCTACCCCCATCATCCACGTCGGCTGCCCTGAGGCCATACCCCTCCCGTTGGGGGTTATACTATCACGCTGCACAATCCCACCATCGGCCTCAGCGGTCTGCCCTGCAGCAGCAGCCCCCTGGCTGCACTCAACGGGTGGCGTAGTCATCAACCATTTACTACTAATGGACTGCCGTCTAGTTTGACTCCCTGGGCACGGACCGGGTCACCGCCACGAGACTACAACCCTCCACAGATCCGGCTCCGGGTAAGCTCCCGCATGCGCAGCGCAGCGCGACACAGGCCCAGGGGCGCGTCAACTTTGGCGTAGTCGGCAGGATTTCGTGCCCGCAACCACCGGGTACTGCGTGCCTGAAAAGCAAAGACTGTTCAAACTTACCAGTGGTGAAGATTCCCGCTATCCGCGAAGTTTTCCCGCCATCCGGCGCCATCTTCGACCTTCTTCCCGCCATCCGTGGAGTTTTCCCGCCATTGGACGCCATCTTGAGGACGCCGCGCGGGAAGAAGAGGGGCGTGGACTCCGAAAGCGCGCGAGAACTGAAGCCCCGCCTCACGTCCGGACGTTGCGTAAGGTCCTGGAAGGAGCCCAGCAGACGCCGACGTCACAGGAGCGCGACGGAAGGTCCTCAACCCTGACGATCCACTGCGGAGCCGCGGCCTACGGAAGAGGATCATCGCAAGGTAGGCCACGGTCCACTAGGGGGGAGGAAGATGTCGGATACGGAGGAGAGCTTCACTGCCTCAACCCCCGCCAGCGCTACCGCTGCTGCAGTTATGCCCTTCACCATGCCCTATATCCCGGGAGCAGCTTGGCTACCCCAGTACTCAGGGGAGTCACATACCCTGCATGACTTTAGAGAAAAGCTGGATAGCCTCTTCCAGGTGTACCCCCTCACAGAAGAGCAAAAAGTGAGCATCCTGGTGGCCCAACTAACCGGGGCAGCCAAAAGAGAAGTAAAATCTTGGCCACCTGGGAGGAGGACTGTCGCAGAGATACTAACCCGGCTGAGGGACACCTTCGATACCCGCACCTCAGCCGAGATCAAGCTTAGATTCTACGGGTGCAAGCAGCGAGCGCATGAGAGTATAAGGGACTATGCACTAAACCTACAAGAGGCCCTGAGGGCCATAAAGCAGACCGACCCTGATGGGGTGGGAAACGAGGACAGGCTGTTGACTGAACAATTTATAGAGGGTTTATATTGCAATGCCCACCGAACCCAGTTGCGGGCAATGGCCTTACAGGATCCCCATCTGGACTTTGCACAGTTCAAGGATAGAGCTATCCGGGTGCTCCGAGAACCAGCACCGGGTGGCGTTGTGACCCACAGGCGCCCAGCTATCACTTACCACCAGGAGGCGGCGCCCTTGTCGACAGGGCCTGTGGGAGCTCATGCGCAGGCTTTGGACAATGACCCGGCTCCAGACCTACACCATCAGGTCCAAGAGCTAGTTAAGAGCGTTGCTGCGCTAACCCGAACTGTGCAGTCTTTACAGGTTTCCACCCCAGGGAAGATCCAGCTGGCATCCGGACCGGAGGACATCCCGTGGCGTCGACCAAGGAGGACCCCACCGGCCAGAGGAAGACCCAGTGACCGATACAGCGAGGACGGACGACCCATCTGCCGCCGCTGCAATCAACCCGGACATATGGAAAGGTACTGTTCTTTAAACGGGCACAACCTGGGGTAGAGGGCCAACCCCCAGGAAAAAGATCACCAGGCCCATCGAACTGGCGCGACAGATATGTGGGAGGACGTCCAGTCTTGCCTGTGGTACTGGATGGCATTCCCATGAGTGCCCTACTGGATACCGGGTCACAGGTCACCACCATCCCGTACGTGCTCTTCAAGCAGTACTGGAATGACTCGGATATTACCCGCTACCCTGACGACGACTTGAGTATCATCGCCAGCAATGGCCAGCCCGTGCCACAGATCGGATTTAAAGAGGTGACCCTCAAAATCGGTAGAGTCGAACTGGCCGCACAGGGACTGATCATTGTAGATATTGATAAACATGAGAGTCACCCAAAAATAACTCTAGGAACTAACGTAATTGAAAATTGTCTTGCAGAGGTGATTTTCCTTTTACAGCAGGTTGCCAAGAACGCCAGCTCCGGCGAGCAGCGGGTGCTCCAGAAAGAGATCCGGGCACTGATGCAACGGCAACAAGTGGAACTCTCCGGCAGTGAGATTGGTAGCGTAAGAATGTGTGACCCTTTTCCTATTGCCATGCCCCCAAAAAGTGAAATGATGATTTGGTGCCGGGCAGCTATTGGTCTGAGAGGTAGAGATTACCAGGCAATGGTAGAACCAGTTTACTCAGACAGTAGGCCCACCATTTTGACAGCACGGGGGGTGGTCAATGTACGCCATGGGAGGGTGCCCGTTCGCATAATAAATATCGGGGAGAGGGAAGTGTACCTGCCCCGGTATGCCACGCTAGCCAAATTATATACCACTAATCAAAATTCTATACAATCTGTGGAACCCTTGCCTCCATCTCACCCGGAGGAAGGTAACGGCTCTAAGAAAGACATGGAGGACTGGTGTCAGCAACTACATCTGGGTACTGACTCCACTCCCTCACATCAGAAACAAGGAGTCTATCGGGTGGTTCAAGAGTATGAGAGAGTGTTTAGTAAACACCCGTTAGACTTCGGGCGAGTCAAGGGGGTAGAACACCGCATCCCCACGGGAGATCATCCTCCCATAAAAGAGAGGTATCGACCCGTACCCCCTGCACATTACCAACACGCCAAGGGGATGCTTAGAGACATGAAGGAGGCTGGGGTAATCCGGGATAGCTGTAGCCCCTGGGCAGCCCCACTAGTTTTAGTCAAAAAGAAAGACAACACCATGAGGATGTGTGTAGATTACCGGAAAATCAACCGTATCACACACAAGGATGCGTACCCCTTACCAAGGATAGAGGAGTCATTGGCTGCTTTAAGATCTGCTAACTTCTTCTCTACCTTGGATCTCACTAGCGGGTACTGGCAGGTTCCTGTAGCAGAGGCGGACCGGGAGAAGACCGCATTCACCACCCCGATGGGACTTAGCGAGTTCACCTGCATGCCGTTCGGACTCTGCAACGCCCCAGGAACCTTCCAACGATTAATGGAGTGCTGTCTGGGCCACAGAAACTTCGAGACGGTCCTGTTGTACCTGGACGATGTCATCGTATACTCCAAAACTTATGAGGACCACCTGAAACACCTGGCGGAGGTGTTCGAAGCTCTGGCGAGTTACGGCCTAAAGGTGAAACCCTCCAAGTGTCACCTCCTGAAACCAAAGGTGCAATACCTGGGACACGTGGTGAGCGCTGACGGAGTGGCTCCCGACCCCGATAAGATCACCGCAATTAAGGGATGGCCAAGCCCCTCCAGCGTAAAAGAAGTGCGGCAGTTCCTAGGGTTGGTAGGCTACTACCGAAGGTTTATTCCCGGTTTCACCAAAAAGGCAGCACCTATGCAGGACCTCCTGATAGGCCAGTCCCGGAAGGCCAAGAACCAGAAGCCGCCCTTCAAATGGGAAAAGCTAGAAGAAGAGTCCTTCCGCCAGCTGAAGATGGCCCTCACGGGGGATGAAATCTTGGCGTACCCGGACTATAGCCAGCCCTTCATCCTCTACACCGACGCCAGTAACATCGGGCTAGGAGCCGTACTGTCCCAGATTCAGCAGGGGAGAGAACGAGTAATCTCCTATGCCAGCCGAAAACTGCGACCCACCGAAAGGAACCCCGAAAATTACAGCTCATTTAAGCTAGAGTTCCTGGCCGTGGTATGGGCAGTCACCGAGCGCTTTAGGCATTACCTCGCTTCTTCCCGGTTCACCGTATACACGGATAACAACCCGTTGACACACCTGGACACGGCAAGACTCGGTGCCCTGGAGCAGAGGTGGATGGCCCGTCTGTCCAACTACGAGTTCACAATCAAATACCGGGCAGGACGCTCCAATACTAACGTGGACGCCCTGTCCAGGATGCCCAACCTGCCGGACGAAGGAGAAGATCCGGAGGGACTGGAAGAAGTTGAACTCCCTGCGTTCCACCGTCATGGGACTATCCAGTATTCCCACCGGGTAAGGGGTAAGCAGGCTGCTACGTTGGACCCCTTACCCCACTACAACTGGGCGGAAACGCAAGACAGCGACCCTGCCGTCCGACTGGTGAAGGAGATGCTGACTCGGCCGGAGGCTCGCCTTGAACCAGACGCTCCGGAGGAAGCCAAACAACTATGGGCGGAGAAGAGTCGACTATTCCTTTACAAGGGGAAGTTGTGCCGCAGAATGGTCAACTCCCGGACGCATGAACTACTCTGGCAAGTAGTGGTGCCCCGAAGAGACGCAGCCATGGTGATGGAGGCATACCACGACGGAGCTGGACACTTCGGGTGGAAAAAGCTGGAGTTCCTGCTGCGCGAGCGGTTCCACTGGGTAGGCATGAGGGGAACCATCGAGAAGTGGTGCAGAGACTGTGGCCCGTGCAATCTGAGAAGGAAGGACCGGGCCAGCCAGAAGACTCCCCTGCAGTCCATCGTCACCCGGCAACCGTTGGAACTGGTAGCCTTGGATCATGTAAAACTGACCCCAAGCAGAAGTGGCTACGTCTACGCGTTAACCATCGTGGATCATTACTCCCGGTTCTTGGTTGTCGTCCCCGTCAAGGACTTAACGGCTCAAACAGCAGCTAGGGCCTTCCAGCAGCACTTCTGCCGTCCACACGGGTACCCGGACCAAGTGCTGACGGACCAGGGACCTGCCTTTGAAGCGGAGGTCTTCCAGGAATTCTGCAATCTGTATGGCTGCCGGAAGATAAGGACGACACCCTACCATCCGCAAACTAATGGACTTTGTGAAAAAATGAACCAGGTGGTAATGGATCTTCTAAAAACATTGCCCCTGGAAGAACGCAGTCTGTGGCCTGAGAAGTTGCCCGATCTGGTGGACCTATACAACCACATCCCGGTAGGTTCCACCAACTGTACCCCGGCTTACCTAATGAGGGCGAGACCTGGTAAGTTACCTGTTGACCTGGAAATGGGAGTCCTGACACCTGAGGACACTTCACCAGAAACAGACTGGGACACAGAGAGGCAGCAGCAGTACCGGAGAGTACAGGAGAGCGTGGAGCGAAGTCTCTGTCAGGCTAGGGAAAGACAAGAGAAGACTTACAACCAGTATGCTCCCGCTGTTCCCCTGGTACCCGGAGAGCAGGTCTTGAAGAGGAAAAGACGGCTCCACAAGTTGGATGACCAGTGGGAGAAGGACCCGTACACCGTACTGCCCTCAAGCCACGAGAACCCGAAGGTCTGTACCATCAGTAAAGACGGAGGGGAAACCACAGCCATTGTATCCCGGGACCACCTGAAGAAGTGTCCCGAACAACTGAGGAACCCTGAAGAGGAACAAGAAGACCATCGACCCGTGGGAGAAAGGGAAGATATGGTTAGTACCGTGCTCGGGGACTTCCCTCGGTCTTGGACTCAAGTCAATGGTGCAGTTGTGGTACCCGTACTCACCTTCCTCCAACCATCATCCCAAGAACCTACGGAGCAACGGGTAGAGCTGGAAGAACAGCCGGTCCAGGAGGCAGAAGACTCCACACAAGTAGAACAGGAGAATCAACCCTCTGCTTATAGTGAGCCTGCCGTACCCCTAGTGAGACAAAGAGCCGGTAGACAGCTGCCCAGTTTACCCTTGACAGCTCCTACACCCTGTAGTTCAGGGCCAGACAGTCAGCTCCGTAGGTCCACTAGGGCCACTAGAGGCCAGTTACCCGCACGTTGGAGGATCTAAATGTTTAAGCTATTTTATAATGTTTACCTGTCTATAGTTGCTTGTGTGTAATTTTGTATTTCTAGTTGTTTTTAGGAATCCTTGGTGGATTTACCGGGAATCCTTGTATATAGTTGGAGCGTAACCCAGGATGGACTAAAGACTGTCAAGGACTCGGGGTAGAACAGACCCCTACCTGGTTACGTCTCCCTGTGTTGGTGAAATGGACACCTTGCTTTCTTCAGAGACTGCACCCGGTTGCGGACACGCCGTAACCATCTTTATGTGTTTTCTTATTGTATTATTAATGTTTTGCCTTGTTATGTTTTCTAAATGTGTTTAGTCCCGGAGTACTAAATTTTACTAGGGGGGAATGTGACACCCCAGGGGTCTGGTTGCCACAGTAACGTAATGTTATGTCTGAGAGCAGGTGGGAGGTCCTTTAGTCAGGGATCCTGTGCATGCCACACCTCCTGCCCAGTCTTGGGAGGGGAAGAACTTCCCCTATATAAACCTGGGGCTGAGGCAGGGTGAGTAAGTAGAAGAAGAGAAGAAGTAGAGACAGCATAGGAAGAAACAGCAGTTACAAGGAGTCAGGGGCTGGCAGCTGCAGAGTTCGCCCTGACTAAGAAGACTTTTTACCGGACCCGGAGTCCGAGGCTGTGGGGACTAATTCCTGCCCAGCAGCAGAATCCGTCAGGCAGGGGATTTCAGGTCCTCTGGCCCAGAAGCCCGAAGGCACGGTCACACGCGTGGGACCAGCACCGCCATCGTGGAGCGGAAGCCATTAGAAGGCCCCGAGTCACCGGCCATACGGGTGAGCACCACACGGTACACTCAGGGACGTGGGCTACTTACATCAGCTCCTAGCAAGGTAGCCAGAAGAGTACAGTCAGTTTGGGAGGCCTACAACTACGCCTGGCCAGGGGAGATCCCATCTGCTCAAGGACTGACCAGGCCCCATCCGCTAGCAAGTACTCCGGGAGGGTCTTTTGTTGTTACCAGTAAAGACCCTGAACTACACCGTACCGTCTCTGAGTGGTTCCTGCTACCCCCATCATCCACGTCGGCTGCCCTGAGGCCATACCCCTCCCGTTGGGGGTTATACTATCACGCTGCACAATCCCACCATCGGCCTCAGCGGTCTGCCCTGCAGCAGCAGCCCCCTGGCTGCACTCAACGGGTGGCGTAGTCATCAACCATTTACTACTAATGGACTGCCGTCTAGTTTGACTCCCTGGGCACGGACCGGGTCACCGCCACGAGACTACAACCCTCCACAGATCCGGCTCCGGGTAAGCTCCCGCATGCGCAGCGCAGCGCGACACAGGCCCAGGGGCGCGTCATCAGCGCCGCTGCCTGTGCTACTACTTCCGCTGCGAGAACCCGGGACATGAGCCGGAGCTCGCAGCAGAAGTATCCCGACCCGCAGCGCTGCTCCCCGGTCCTCCCTTGACACCCTAGCCGCATGGAGGTCAGCGTCGCTGGTGGTCGGGAGATGAGCGCCTCGCGCCGGTCATCTCCCGGCTGCATTGCCGCTGAGCTCCGTCCCGCAGATGAGCCGCTAACGGCCACCATCTTTTTTCAGAAATCCCGGGGCGCTGATTGTCCGCTGCCGGACCAATGAGCGGCGCAGGATTTCCTGGACAGACAGACAGATAGACAGACAGAAAGACAGACAGACAGACAGACGGGATAAGACGATTACATATATAGATGGGGGGCACCGTGCTGCTTATCACTTTATATTTTGATTACTAAGTGGCTAATAGTATATTAATGGGGGGGGGGGGTACATATCTATAGTCAGTAGCGCAGTGTGGGGGAGATGCATGTACAATATATGTGACCTTGTTATTTTCTAGGCTGGAGATGATCGTGACAAGACAAGTCGTGGCTGGGAGATGTGGACATGAAGGTCTGACCAGATGGAGAAGAAGCAGCAGAAACCGACTCTGATCAGATGAGACGTCAGCGGTAAGTGCCTGGATGTAAATATTATTCTGCATCTGCACTGTGTGACTTGGAGTGATAATGTTGTTTGTAAAATCTCTTAGGCTGCATTCTCACATTTGTGTGAAATGTCTGTGTGCTGCCAGATTTTCTTTATCGGATGGTCCACTGACTCGTAGAGTTTTATAGATCCATTCACACATCCATGAAAATCACGGATCTGAGAATGAGATCTGTGAGGGTCAGAGAATGTCCTGTTCTGATCTGATTTTGAGGATTAGAATAGGACATGCTCAATGCGTCGGTAAAACAGGGCAGCACACCGACACTGCACACAGATGCAGGAATGTAGCCGTATTATGTATAGCATACTCCCTTAGTATATAGTGTACTCACTTATTATGTATAGCGCCATCCTTAGTTATATAGTTTCCTCTTTTATTATGTATAACACTCTCCCTTATTATGTACCATCCTCTCTAGCTCTAGGAGGTCACAGTTGGGGGATCATACTATGTTGGGGTCAGCATACTTTGCCCTGGGAGTTGAGGTGGGGTACAGCAGGGTGATTATACTGTGCATGTGGAGGAATTCACCATGGGCGTATCATACTGTGTTTGGGGGGCCCTTTTCTTGGCATCACACTTTATGGGGCAATGAAAGAGGAATCTAGGACTTCAGCAGGAGGAAAATTACTATGTAAAGGATGAAAAGTTGTGAGATCTGCTCTTCTGTGACCCCGACAATTATATACATTTTTTTTGTGGGGGGAGGGGGCCCATTTAGAACTTCTGCTATGGGGCCCCATGATTCCTATGTACGCCCCTGCCATGCAGTACAGCATATTACAAACATAAGTCCCATTATTGGGGAGTGGGTCTCCAATAGTATATGCTTATGCCTTCCAAGCAAAAGCTTCCAAAAATTAGGACGCAGCAACTTGCAATGCCCCTTACAAGAGCCATGCAGTACAGCATAATACAAGCATAAGTCCCATTATTGGGGAGTGGGTCTCCCATAGTATTTGCTTATGCCTTCCAAGCAAAAGCTTCCAAAAATTAGGAGGAAATGCAATGCCCGTTCGAAGATGCGTGGAGGTCCCAGTAGCTTAACAAGACGGTTTTAATGCCCCTTACAAGAGACGTGGAGGTCAGAGTGGTATAACAAGACGGTTTTAATGCCCCTTACAAGAGACATGGAGGTCAGAGTGGTATAACAAGACGATTTTAATGCCCCTCAGAAGAGACGTGGAGGACAGAGTGGTATAACAAGACGCTTTTAATGCCCCTTACAAGAGAGGAGGAGATCAGAGTGGTATAACAAGATGGTTTTAATGCCCCTTACAAGAGACGTGGAGGTCAGAGTGGTATAACAAGACGGTTTTAATGCTCCTTACAAGAGACGTGGAGGTCAGAGTGGTATAACAAGACGGTTTTAAAGCCCCTCAGAAGAGACGTGGAGGTCAGAGTGGTATAACAAGATGCTTTTAATGCACCTTACAAGAGACTAGGAGGTCAGAGTGGTATAACAAGACGGTTTTAATGCCCCTCAAAAGAGACGTGGAGGTCAGAGTGGTATAACAAGACGGTTTTAATGCCCCTTGCAAGAGATGTGGAGGTCAGAGTGGTATAACAAGACGGTTTTAATGCCCCTCAGAAGAGACGTGGAGGTCAGAGTGGTATAACAAGACGCTTTTAATGCCCCTTACAAGAGAAATGGAGGTCAGAATGATATAACAAGACGGTTTTAATGCCCCTTACAAAAGACGTGGAGGTCAGAGTGGTATAACAAGACGGTTTTAATGCCCCTCAGAAGAGACGTGGAGGTCAGAGTGGTATAACAAGATGGTTTTAATGTTCCTTACAAGAGACGTGGAGGTCACAGTGGTATAACAAGATGGTTTTAATGCCCCTCAGAAGAGACGTGGAGGTCAGAGTAGTATAACAAGACGCTATTAATGCCACTTACAAGAGAAGTGGAGGTCAGAGTGGTATAACAAGATGGTTTTAATGCCCCTCAGAAGAGACGTGGAGGTCAGAGTGGTATAACAAGACTCTTTTAATGCCCCTTACAAGAGACGTGGAGGTCAGAGTCGTATAACAAGACGGTTTTAATGCCCCTTACAAGAGACTTGGAGTTCAGAGTGGTATAACAATTGCAAAAAGAACTTCGGCACTCCATATGGAGTGCCGAAGTTCTTTTTGAAATTGAGATTACTTTTTTCTTCAGAGCACCTGAATAGAGCAATGAGCGACCCCTATCTTTTTTCTATTAATCAGAGTGGTATAACAGGACGGTTTTAATGCCCCTTACAAGAGACGTGGAGTTCAGAGTGGTATAACAAGACGGTTTTAATGCCCCTCAGAGGAGACGTGGAGGTCAGAGTGGTATAACAAGACAGTTTTAATGCTCCTTACAAGAGACGTGGAGGTCAGAGTGGTATAACAAGACGGTTTTAATGCCCCTCAGAAGAGACGTGGAGGTCAGAGTGGTATAACAAGATGCTTTTAATGCCCCTTACAAGAGACTAGGAGGTCAGAGTGGTATAACAAGACGGTTTTAATGCCCCTCAGAAGAGACGTGGAGGTCAGAGTGGTATAACAAGACGCTTTTATTGCCCCCTACAAGAGACGTGGAGGTCAGAGTGGTATAACAAGTCGCTTTTAATGCCCTTTACAAGAGACGTGGAGGTCAGAGTGGTATAACAAGACGGTTTTAATGCCCCTTACAAGAGACGTGGAGGTCAGAGAGGTATAACAAGACAGTTTTAATGCCCCTTACAAGAGACGTGGAGGACAGAGTGGTATAACAAGACGGTTTTTAATGCCCCTCAGAAGAGACGTGGAGGTCAGAGTGGTATAACAAGATGCTTTTAATGCCCCTTACAAGAGACGTGGAGGTCAGAGTGGTATAACAAGACGGTTTTAAAGCCCCTCAGAAGAGACGTGGAGGTCAGAGTGGTATAACAAGACGGTTTTAATGCCCCTTGCAAGAGATGTGGAGGTCAGAGTGGTATAACAAGACGGTTTTAAAGCCCCTCAGAAGAGACGTGGAGGTCAGAGTGGTATAACAAGACGCTTTTAATGCCCCTTACAAGAGAAATGGAGGTCAGAATGATATAACAAGACGGTTTTAATGCCCCTTACAAAAGACGGGGAGGTCAGAGTGGTATAACAAGATGGTTTTAATGCCCCTCAGAAGAGACGTGGAGGTCAGAGTGGTATAACAAGATGGTTTTAATGTTCCTTACAAGAGACGTGGAGGTCAGAGTGGTATAACAAGATGGTTTTAATGCCCCTCAGAAGAGACGTGGAGGTCAGAGTGGTATAACAAGACTCTTTTAATGCCCCTTACAAGAGACGTGCAGGTCAGAGTCGTATAACAAGACGGTTTTAATGCCCCTTACAAGAGACGTGGAGTTCAGAGTGGTATAACAATTGCAAAAAGAACTTCGGCACTCCATATGGAGTGCCGAAGTTCTTTTTGCAATTGAGATTACTTTTTTCTTCAGAGCACCTGAATAGAGCAATGAGCGACCCCTCTCTTTTTTCTATTAATCAGAGTGGTATAACAGGACGGTTTTAATGCCCCTTACAAGAGACGTGGAGTTCAGAGTGGTATAACAAGACGGTTTTAATGCCCCTCAGAGGAGACGTGGAGGTCAGAGTGGTATAACAAGACAGTTTTAATGCCCCTTACAAGAGACGTGGAGGTCAGAGTGGTATAACAAGTTGGTTTTAATGCCCCTTCCAAGAGCCATACAGTACAGCATCTTAAAAATATTATTCCCATTATTGGGGAGTGGGTCTCCCACAATTTTTGCTTATGCCTTCCAAGCAAAAGCTGACAAAAATAAGGACGGAGAAACTTCTAATAATGGCAACACGGACCATGGTCACCCTGGTGGTATAGTGGTGGTGGAGGATGAGGATAAGGAGAAGAACTTAAAACAGCCGAAATGAGGAAGCGTATACCCATGTGTGGGTGTGAAGCGGTGCATGTGGATACACATCCCGAAATAACACAGTGGATTTGACTTTATGTTACTCTGCTGTCATTTGGTGGTGATGAGAAGTCTGACCCAATCCAGCCTTTGCTCATTTTGATATGGTCAGCTTGTCAGCATTGTCAGTTGACAGGCGAGTGCGCTTATCAGTTATAATTCCCACAGCGTCACTAAAAACACGCTTCCGATAACACGCTAGCGGAAGGGCAGGCCAGGACCTCCAAGGCGTACAGAGCGAGTTCATTACAAGTGTCCAGCTTGGATACCCAATAATTAAAAGGCACAGAGGAATCACGGATGACGCTGGTATGGTTGGCAAGGTACTCCCTCACCATCTTTTGAAGCTTTCCACTCCATGTTAGAGTACCCTGCGCCTCAGGGTCTGTCCGAAGGGAGGGTCTGAGAAAACTGTCCCAGAACGTAGACAGTGTTCCCCTGCCTCTGCTGGATTGAAGTTGCCTCTCTCTTGCTTGTACACTTTAGTTTGTCAACGAACTGTGACCTCTGCCGCTAGCGTGTTCAGATGGGATTTTTTTTAACAGTTCTGCAGCAAGAGCCTTCTGGTACTGGCTGATGGGATTTTTTTTAACAGTTCTGCAGCAAGAGCCTTCTGGTACTGGCCCATTTTTGTAGACCTCTCCACCTCAGGAATAAGAGAGTGAAAGTTCTCCTTGTAGTGGGGGTCTACAAGTGTCACCAACCAGTAATGACTGTCACCCAACATTTTGACAACGCGAGGGTCACGGTTAAGGCAGCGTAACATAAAGTCAGCCATGCGTGCCAGACTGGTAACGGGCAAGATTTCCGTGTCCTCACCAAGTTGACGACTGACCATGCTCTCCTCCTCCTCCTCCCTGTCCTCAGGCCACCCACGCTGAACCGACAGTATGACACTAGTACAGGTATTACCGTCTACAGCACATGATACCAGCTCCTGTTCTTCCTCCTCCTCCTCCTCTCCCTCATTCTCCCCCAATGCACGTTGGGATGAGATGAGGCTGGGCTGTGTGTAATTGCCCGCTACGGCTTCTTGATCAATCTCATCATACTCTGGCTGCAATGCCTCCTCTTTAATTCTCCTCAGAGAGTGTTGCAAAAGACAGACAAGTGGGATGCTGACACTAATGATGGCATCATCGCCACTCACCATGTTGGTGGCCTCCTCAAAGTTTGTCAGGATGGTACATATGTCAGACATCCAGGTCCACTCCTGAGGTCTTATGTTTGGAGTCTAACCTGAATATCAACGGCCTTGTTGCAGCTGGTACTCCACAACTGCTCTCTTCTGCTGACATATCCTTTGCAACATGTGGAGGGTAGAGTTCCAACGTGTGGGGACATCACACACCAGTCGGTGTGCCGGAAGCTGCGAACGCTGCTGCAACACAGCAAGGGTGGCGGAAGCTGTAGCAGACTTGCGAAGATGAGCTGACAGGCGGCGTACTTTCACGAGCAGATCTGGCAACTCGGGGAAAGATTTAAGAAACCGCTGAACCACAAGGTTAAGCACATGAGCCAGGCATGGTACGTGTGTGATCTCGCCTCGCCTCAGAGCCGCCACCAGGTTACGGCCATTGTCACACACGACCATGCCTGGATGTAGGTTCAGCGGTCTCAGCCACAGATCTGCCTGCTCTTTCACAGCTGTCCACAACTCACAAGCAGTGTGAGTTTTATCACCTAAGCTTATGAGTTTCAGCACAGCCTGTTGCCGCTTGGTGGAGGCAGTACTGCAGTGCTTCCAGCTTGTAACTGATGTGGTGATATCTGAGATGAAGGCTGAACATGAGGAGGAGGAGGAGGATGATGCGCAGGAGCTGTACACTGTGTGGGCAACTATGACTGACATAGGGCCCGCAATCCTCGGTGTGGGGAGGATGTGTTCCATCCCAAGGTCCAACTGGGTCCCGGCTTCCACTATGTTTACCCAGTGTGCCGTCAGGGAGATGTACCGTCCCTGGCCACAAGCACTTGTCCACGTGTCCGTTGTCAGGTGGACTCTCCCAGTAACTGCGTTGTTGAGGGCATGGCAGAATTTTTGGGACACGTGCTTGTGTAGTGCGGGGATGGCACACCGGGCAAAATAGTGTCGGCTGGGGACCGAGTACCGAGGGACGGCCACCGCCATAAGGTTGCGGAAGGATTCCGTCTCCACCAGCCTAAAAGGCAGCATTTCCAACGCAAGCAGTCATGAAATGTGCGAATTTGGGACTGTGGCCTGTGGGGCGTTAGCTGCGAATTTCCGCTTTCGTTCAAAGGTCTGGGATATGGACAATTGAACGCTGCGGTGGGACGTGGACGTGGTCGTTGATGCTGTTTCTTGAGAAACTGCCATAACAAGTGAATACTGAGAGGAGGGGACATCTTTACATGCAGTATGGACAGGGAATTGCCTTGCACACACAGCAGGGGGTTCTATTGCACGCACAACAGCGGAAGAAGCAGTGGTGACACCCGCTGACACTGGTTGTGGACCCTGGGTTTCGACCCACAAAGTCGGGTGCTTTGCTGCCATGTGCCTGATCATGCTGGTGGTGGTCAGGCTGGTAGTTTTGTCACCCCTGCTGATGCTGGCATGGCAGGTGGAACAAATGGCCTTTTTGGGGTTATCAGCAGAGTCTTTAAAAAAATTCCAGACTCTGGAAGACCTACCGCTTGTACTGGCAACGTCCCTCGTGTTGGTGTTACGGGGAACGGTTGCTCTCCTTCTGTCTGCGGCCACCACACTGCTTCTTCCTGCCTGTTGGGGTACTCTGCCTCCCTCCCCCTGTGTGCTGCTGGCCTCATTCTGCATGTCCTCCTGCCACGTTGGGTCAGTTACTAGATCATCCACCACCTCCTCCTCTTCCACTTGCGCACCAAGATGCTCCTCCTCACTTCCTGGCAATTGTGTCTCGTCATCGTCCACCTCTTGTGACAAATTGACAGCGTCGACTCCCTGTGGCCGTGGCTGTTCAAATATTTGGGCATCGCTACATGGGATCTCCTCTTCCACCACTTCAAGCATAGCAGGCGAGGGGCACAAATATGGAAATGGACCAGTGAACAGCTCTTCAGAGTGTCCAAGTGTGGGATCAATTGCTGTCTGACGACACTCGGCATGGTGGGAGGAAGGAGCATCAGGGTGAGGAGGAGTATGCGGTCGAGACTCATGGCTATTAAGAGTTGACCGTGTGGAAGACAGACCGGAGGTGGTGGTGCCCAGGTAACTGGAAGTATTATCTGCTATCCAATTAATAACCTGTTCACACTGATCAGTTCACAATACTGGTGTTGTTCTGTGCTTCCCTAGTAATTCGGTCAAGAAGTGGGAGCAAGAAGATGTGGCTGTTGGTTGTGGCACATTTTCACCTTGGCCACGGCCCCCTCCTCTGCACGCACCATCACCAGAACGTCCAGTTCCTCGTCCCGTGCCACGCGCCTTGCCCATTGTAAGGGACGTAAAATAGCTTACACTCGCACTATCAATGTAAAAAGGGTAACAAATCGTAGGTTAGAACCGTGGAAGGGGAAAACCACAGTTCTATTTCTCTGGCTTACACCCGACTCTTTTAAACAATCAGAACAATCAGGGAGAAACTATTACTGTTTTTCTTTACGGAAAAAATACCAAAACCTGAATAATAGAGATTTTTTACCGTGGAATGGCAAAACCACAGTTATTGTGGTGTATACCAGACTTTTTTAAAAATATAGATTTGCGGCTGAACAGTGAGCGACACACTCAAACTGTTTTTTTTAAGATACCAAAGACCCAAAACTGGATACTACAGAGATTTTACCCGTAGAACTGCAAAACCACACTAGGATTTGTCGGGCCTACACCAGACTATTTTCAACAGATATATTTTTGTGTCACAACAGTCAGGAGACACTACTGTTTTTTTTTTACTGCAAAAAATGCGAAATGCAGGATAATAGAGATTTTTTACCGTGGAACAGCAAAACCACAGTTTTAATTTACTGGTGTATTTACCAGACTTTTTTAAATATATAGATTTGCGGCTGAACAGTGAGCGACACACTCAAACTGTTTTTTTTTAGATACCAAAGGCCCAAAACTGGGTACTACAGAGATTTTATCCGTGGAACTTCAAAACCACACTTCTATTTCTGTGGCCTATACCAGACTCTTTTCAACAGACATATTTGTGTCTGAAAAATCAGAGACACACTTTTTTTTTTTTACGGGGGGGGACACCAATAGGTTAATAAGACGGGTATTTGTACTGTGTGAAGGAGGAAAAAAAAAAGGATTTAGATGTAAAAAAAGGACTTTTACTGGCCTCCGAGACCTGGAGCTAAGTCCAGCAATTTCAGAAACAGGAGCACAGAGGACTGCAATGCAGCGTTTGCTGGTATAACCACTGCGTCTCCTATACAGCCCGCCTGCCCGCCTGCCCGATATCTTGGATTGATATTAGTCCTGAGAAGGACTGTTTGTTTGTTCTGGCAGCCTTTACAGACCCTACACTAACTATTTTGCAGGAAAAATCTCTCCCTAGCTCAGCAGCGCTGTCCCTACACTGTCTAATCCGGAGCGACTGTGTCCAAGATGGCGGTGCCCGGTTTTAAATACTCGAGGTGACGCTGTGCGGCCAGCCAACCACTGTAATGCCCACAAACAACATGGCTGCGGCATTACAGTGACTGGCTGGCAATCCCTGCATGTTCATTGGCTCTGTAAAGAGCGCCAAACATGCAGGGCGGAGACCCGAGCTCCCGCCCGAGTAACCCGGAAATGCTCTGTGCTCGCCGAACATGCCGAGTAGCGTGATGCTCGGGCGAGTACCGAGCAGTGTCGAGCATGCTCGCTCAACACTAGTCTTTATATATAGTGTATGTAAACTTCTGATTTCAACTGTATATATTATCCCTCTCACACAATTAATTTTGAATATCTTAATTCACTAATCAATGTCACCAAATTCAGTATACCCATGCACTGACACTTTAGAAGGACACAAAGCTACATATTATGGTAGGTGGTATTCTTTAAATATATTGTCTTAATTTCACTGTCCTTACTTTAGACTTTTTATTGACATCGTATTTGTAGTACCGGCGTCCCTGCCCTCTGCTAGGCAGGGACGCTGCTCCTCTCACCGCTCTGCTCCGTGCCCGGCTTCCTCCCCCCGCTCTGCTGTCAGCGCGCGCTCCGTCCCGGCGTCCTCCTCCTGCTCTGCTCTCAGCGCGCGCTCCTTCCCGGCCCCTGTGCTTAGGGCGCGCGCGCGCGCGCTCCCCTCCTCTTAAAGGGGCCGCGCGCGCCGCCCTAAAGAGTCCCCGGCCAATGGCCGGAGGACTTCATCATATATAGGCACCTCCTCCAAAATGGAGGTGCCCGAGCAATGTTGTTTGCACCTGTGTCTCACCTGTGCTTCAGCCCTCAGGTCCCGTTGCCAGTTTCCTGCCAGTTTCCTGCTAGTTACCTGCCAGTACCTGCCAGTTACCTGCCTGATTCCTGCCTGAATACTTGTTACCTGTCTGCCAGTCTGAGGTCCGACGGTCTGCCTTACAACTCCGGTCAGTCTGTCTAAGGACCAACTTGCCCGCTCACCTGGGAGCGCACATCAGCTACCTGCCTGCTTGCCTGAGGTCCGACGGTCTGCCTTACTACTCCGGTCAGTCTGTCTATGGACCAGCTTGCCCGCTCACCTGGGAGCGCTTCTCCGTTATCTGCCTGCTTGCCAGCCCGGAGGCTCCGTTGTCACGTGCTGTGACCACCAGCTACTCCAGACTCTTGCCCGCTCACCTGGGAGCGCATCTCCGTTACCTGCCTGCTTGCCAGCCCGGAGGTCCCGTTGTCACGTGCGGTGACCATCAGCTATTCCAGAGACTCTTGCCCGCTCACCTGGGAGCGCTTCTCCGTTACCTACCTGCCTGCCAGCCCGGAGGTTCCGCCGTCACGTGCCGTGACCACCTGCTATTCCAGAGACTCTCGCTTGCTCACCTGGGAGCACACATCTACCACCTGCCTGCTAGCCTACCCGGAGGCTCTGCCATCACAGGTCGTACCTACCCCTTACCCAGAGACTGCCCTGATCACTTGCCGTAACTCCCTGTCCGTTCACCCAGAGACTGCCACCCGCTCCCTTACAAGGGCCGCCCCCTTGTATAGTAGCTCAGAGGTTCCACCTCCCGGACCCGTTACAGTCCGCCTCCCGGACCCGTTACAGTTTGCTCGGGCCATGGAACCCGGTGGCACCCAAGCTCCCTCGCTCTCGGACCTCGCTCTTGAACTGTCCCGTCAGAGGTCCCAACAGGAGGCCATCCTGGGTCACCTGCGGAATGTTAATACTCGCCTGAACACTCTGTCTGATCCACCAACAACCTCCGCCAGTGCCATATCTTGCAATCCGGCGGCTCCGCTGCTCACTAATACTATGGTATCCTACCCCGGACCCCGGCTTTCTGCACCTCCTCGCTTCGGAGGCGACCCCGTCCAGGCTCGGGGCTTCTTGAATCAGTGCACCCTGCATTTTGAACTTTTGTCCTACCAGTTTAACTCCGACCGGGCCAAAATTGCCTTCATCATGTCCCATCTCACCGGGGAGGCCCTGGCCTGGCTGAATCCTCTATGGGAGAGAGGAGACCCCCTGGTGTCCAACTTGCCTGCTTTTCTCACGGCTTTCCGGAAAGTCTTCGACGAACCCGGACGGAAGACCTCATCTGCATCATCGTTGCTACGCCTCCGTCAGGGGAGTCTCACCGTGGGCCAATATGCCATACGGTTCCGTACCCTTGCCTCGGAGCTGGCCTGGGATAACGACGCTCTGGTTTCCGTCTTCTGGGAGGGTCTGTCCGGCCGTATTAAAGATGAACTTGCCGGTCGGGACATTCCTACCACTCTCGATGACTTAATAACTCTTGCCACCCGAATTGACCTACGGTTTCAGGAGCGTGCCAAAGAGGTCACCCGTGAGAGAAGGATTCCACGTTTAGCTCCTACTTTCCAGAAACCCGTCATTCCCTCCATCTCTCCCCAGGTACACTCTCCTGAGCCTATGCAGGTCGACCAGACCAAGATGGTCAAAACCCGTCAGGACTCACGCCGTGCCGAGGGGAGCTGCTTCTACTGTGGCAGTAAGGAGCACCGGATCCGTGCCTGCCCGGAGAGGTCGGGAAACGCCTGTGTCTAGGTTCGCTCAGAGAGGTCCACCTAGACAAGAATAAATCCTCTCCATCCCTGCTGTTGTCAGTTTCGATCATCTACGGGGAGAACCGTTATTTCGAACTAGCCCAACTTGACTCTGGAGCAGCCGGGAACCTTATTTCACAGTCCCTGGTTGAGAAATACCGCATCCCCACCAAACCTCTGGCTGTACCCTTGTCTGTCGCTGCCGTGGATGGGGGCCTCTTACCTCGCCCCATTCAACTCATCACCGAATCCATTACCCTGCAGGTGGGAATGCTGCATTCTGAAAGTATCTCCTTTCATGTTCTGCCTGGACTCTCTCACGCCCTCTTGCTAGGTCTGCCCTGGCTCCAGAGACATGCACCCGTGCTAGACTGGCAAACCGGAGAGGTCCTTCGCTGGGGACAAGACTGTCATAAAACCTGCCTGGTTCCCGTCCATCCCGTCCGTCCCTCTCCTACCCCAGCTAATCTACCTGGACTTCCGATTCCTTATTGGTCTTATGCAGATGTCTTTAATAAAAAGGAGGCAGAGACATTACCACCACATAGACCATACGACTGTCCCATCGATCTGCTACCCGGTACTACTCCTCCCCGTGGGCGTATCTATCCTTTATCCGCTGCTGAGACCCGGTCAATGTCCGAATATATTGAGGAGAATCTGGCCAGAGGATTCATCCGGAAATCTACCTCCCCGGCGGGAGCAGGCTTCTTTTTCGTCAAAAAGAAGGACGGCTCTCTCCGTCCCTGTATAGACTATAGAGGCCTAAACCTGATCACGGTGAAGAATAAGTACCCCCTTCCGCTCATTCCAGAATTATTTGATCGTCTGAGGGGGGCTAGGATCTTCACCAAACTGGACCTTCGTGGGGCGTACAACCTGGTTCGTATTCGTCAGGGGGATGAATGGAAGACGGCATTCAACACCCGGGACGGCCACTATGAATACCTGGTAATGCCCTTTGGTCTCTGTAACGCTCCTGCCGTCTTTCAAGAGTTGGTCAATGACATCTTCCGGGACCTTCTCTACTCCTGCGTAGTGGTGTACCTGGACGACATCTTGGTCTTCTCTCCGGATCTCCAGACTCACCGGAGGGACGTTCGTCAGGTCCTGCTCAGGCTAAGGCAGAACCATCTCTACGCTAAATTTGAGAAGTGCCTCTTTGAGCAGACCTCGCTTCCGTTTCTGGGCTACATTATCTCTCAGACCGGCCTTCAAATGGATCCTGAGAAACTGTCTGCCATCGAGAAATGGCCCCGACCGGAGGGGTTGAAGGCCATTCAGCGTTTCCTGGGCTTCGCCAACTACTACCGCCTCTTCATACCACACTTCTCTTCCCGGACGGCCCCAATTTCTGCGCTCACCCGTAAAGGTACTAATCCCAAAGAGTGGCCACCCGAAGCAGAGGAGGCCTTTCTTTCCCTTAAACAGGCCTTCTCTTCCGCCCCGGTGCTGCATCGCCCAGATGGCAACAAGCAGTTCTTCCTGGAAGTTGACGCCTCCTCCTCTGGAGCCGGAGCGGTACTTACTCAAAAATCATCTTCCGGGAGGATGGTAACTTGTGGCTTCTTCTCTAAACTCTTTTCCTCCTCTGAGCGCAACTATTCCATAGGAGACCGAGAGTTATTGGCCATCAAACTGGCATTGGAGGAGTGGCGTTACCTGCTCGAGGGGGCTCTTCACCCAGTAATAATTTACACTGACCACAAGAACTTGGCTTACCTCCAGCATGCCCAGAGACTTAACCCGCGCCAAGCCCGGTGGTCCTTGTTTTTTGCTCGTTTTGATTTTGTCCTTCATTTTCGCCCGGCTGACAAAAACGTCAAGGCGGATGCCTTGTCTCGATCCTTTCTGGTGTCTGATCTCGAGGAGGATCCGAAACATATCATCGATCCCGCCAGAGTAATGCAGGTGGCTCCCGTGAGTCTAAATAGTCTTCCTCCTGGTAAGACGTTCGTACCAGTACCTGATCGGGAGAAGATTCTACACTGGGGTCATTCGTCCAAACTAGCTGGCCACGCCGGTCAGAAAAAGACCCTCCAGCTTATTACCCGGCACTACTGGTGGCCTAACCTGCACAAGGATGTAATAGACTTTGTTTCTGCCTGTGTGTCCTGCGCCCGCAACAAAGTTCCGAGACACCTGCCGGCCGGCCGCCTCCTACCTCTGCCAGTACCTGCTGCCCCCTGGCAGCATATAGCGATGGACTTCATTACTGATCTGCCCGTCTCTGCCGGTTGTACGGTCATTTGGGTGGTCGCTGACCGCTTCTCCAAGATGGCTCACTTCATTCCACTGTCAGGTCTTCCGTCTGCACCCGAGCTGGCTAAAGACTTTATCCGCCACATCTTCCGTCTTCATGGCCTGCCCCGTCACATCGTGTCGGATCGTGGGGTATAGTTCACTTCCCGTTTCTGGAGAGCCACTTGTAAATTGCTGAACGTCACCCTGGACTTCTCCTCCGCTTACCACCCACAGTCTAATGGTCAAGTGGAGCGGATCAATCAGAACCTGACCAGTTACCTTCGGCACTTCGTTAATGCCCACCATTCTGACTGGGTGGATCTCCTGCCATGGGCCGAATTCTCGTACAACAATCACGAGAGCGAGTCTTCCTCCAAATCCCCGTTTTTTGTAGTCTACGGTCAGCATCCTCGGATCCCGTTTCCCGTCTCCACCTCGGCGGACAATCCGGCTGCGGAATCTCTTGTTAACAAATTTTCCTCCATATGGGAGAGTACCCGGTCCGCACTCCTTCTGTCATCCGAGCGTATGAAAAGACACGCTGACAAAAAACGTCTGGACCCTCCTCAATTCCGCCCTGGGGATAAAGTCTGGCTCTCGTCCAAATATGTCCGGCTCAAGATCCCTTCCTATAAGTTAGGGCCTCGGTTCATCGGCCCACTGGAGGTCATCAGTCAGATCAACCCGGTGGCCTATAAATTGAAACTCCCGGCCAACTTACGGATCCCTAACTCCTTCCATGTGTCTCTCCTCAAACCTGTGGTACTTAACTCTTTTTCCAAGTCTACAGGTACGCCTCCTGCTCCGGTTTCTGCTGAGGACGAGTTTGAGGTAGAGAACATTCTTGCCACCAAAAGGGTAAAAGGAAAGACCTTTTTCCTGGTAGATTGGAAGGGGTTTGGTCCTGAGGAGAGAACGTGGGAGCCCCGGGAGAACATCCATGCCCCTCTCATCCTAGCTAAATTTCTGTCTGGCCTAAAAAAGGGGGGGCCTAAAGGGGGGGGTACTGTAGTACCGGCGTCCCTGCCCTCTGCTAGGCAGGGACGCTGCTCCTCTCACCGCTCTGCTCCGTGCCCGGCTTCCTCCCCCCGCTCTGCTGTCAGCGCGCGCTCCGTCCCGGCGTCCTCCTCCTGCTCTGCTCTCAGCGCGCGCTCCTTCCCGGCCCCTGTGCTTAGGGCGCGCGCGCGCGCGCTCCCCTCCTCTTAAAGGGGCCGCGCGCGCCGCCCTAAAGAGTCCCCGGCCAATGGCCGGAGGACTTCATCATATATAGGCACCTCCTCCAAAATGGAGGTGCCCGAGCAATGTTGTTTGCACCTGTGTCTCACCTGTGCTTCAGCCCTCAGGTCCCGTTGCCAGTTTCCTGCCAGTTTCCTGCTAGTTACCTGCCAGTACCTGCCAGTTACCTGCCTGATTCCTGCCTGAATACTTGTTACCTGTCTGCCAGTCTGAGGTCCGACGGTCTGCCTTACAACTCCGGTCAGTCTGTCTAAGGACCAACTTGCCCGCTCACCTGGGAGCGCACATCAGCTACCTGCCTGCTTGCCTGAGGTCCGACGGTCTGCCTTACTACTCCGGTCAGTCTGTCTATGGACCAGCTTGCCCGCTCACCTGGGAGCGCTTCTCCGTTATCTGCCTGCTTGCCAGCCCGGAGGCTCCGTTGTCACGTGCTGTGACCACCAGCTACTCCAGACTCTTGCCCGCTCACCTGGGAGCGCATCTCCGTTACCTGCCTGCTTGCCAGCCCGGAGGTCCCGTTGTCACGTGCGGTGACCATCAGCTATTCCAGAGACTCCTGCCCGCTCACCTGGGAGCGCTTCTCCGTTACCTACCTGCCTGCCAGCCCGGAGGTTCCGCCGTCACGTGCCGTGACCACCTGCTATTCCAGAGACTCTCGCTTGCTCACCTGGGAGCACACATCTACCACCTGCCTGCTAGCCTACCCGGAGGCTCTGCCATCACAGGTCGTACCTACCCCTTACCCAGAGACTGCCCTGATCACTTGCCGTAACTCCCTGTCCGTTCACCCAGAGACTGCCACCCGCTCCCTTACAAGGGCCGCCCCCTTGTATAGTAGCTCAGAGGTTCCGCCTCACGGACCCGTTACAGTCCGCCTCCCGGACCCGTTACAGTATTACATCGATAATGTGATTATATTACTTATAATATACTCAGTTACTACTGCTGTTATTATCCCTTCTCATTCTTTATTTATCGGGGTCACAGAAGAGCAGATATCACAACTTTCCAGCCTTTACATAGTAATTTTCCTCCTGCTGAAGTCCTAGATTCCTCTTCATTGCCCCATAAAGTGTGATGCCAACAAAAGTGCCCCCAAAAGCAATACGATACCCCCATGGTGAATTCCTCCACATGCACAGTATAATGTCCCTACTGTACCCCACCTCAACTCCCAGGGCAAAGTATGCTGACCCCAATACAGTATGATCCCCCAAATGGGACCCCCATACAGCCCTCCATGCAGTATAATGGGCCTTTATACAGTATAATGGTCCGCACAAACCTTCCCACTCCACAGAGTATAATGCACTCGTCATTGTCCTCTACACAGTATAGTGCACTTTCCATGGTGCTCCACACAGTATAATGAACTCGCCATGGTCCTCCACACAGTATAATGCACTTGATATGGTCCTCCACACAGTATAATGCACTCCTGTACGCAGTATAATGTAGCCCCCCATAGAGTAAAAATGCGGCCCCCACCATAGGGCAAAATGCATCCCCCAGTCCTCCAATATACACTGATTTAAAAATAAATAAATACATACTTACCGCTCCTAATTTCCCGCTGCTTCAGTCTCTGCAGCGAGTCTCTGTCATCACTAGTGTTGAGCCACCCCCGTAGTGTTCGAGTTCGGTTCGGTTCGTCGAACACCCGTGTGTTCGCCGAACTGTTCGTCGAACACCTTCGAACACCGTTAAAACCAATGGCAGGCAAACAAAAAAACACATAGAAACACATAGAAAACACCTTCAAAGGTGTCCAAAAGCTGACAAACTGCTCAGAAGACATAACTAACACATGGAAAAGTGACAAGTACATATAGTCATGCGAAAATAAAAGAGGTGGAGGAGTAAAAGGAGGGGGAGACACAGATATAGGCATGTCATGCCCTTCTAAAATCCAAAAAGTGAGAAGCCGACACGGCCAGTCCGCTCCTGCCCGTGCCACCTCCGTGTCGCCGGGTTTGTGCCAGAGCCGCGGTGAACCCTGACGGCCAGCCCCCCTCTCCCAATACTGGTGCCTGTCCGCTGGTGGGTCGAGCGAGCCCCCCTGTGGTGGAGGCAGCTCTAAGCTTTTTAATTTAAATTGTCTCTCTAATTTGAATGAATACACTTTAAATCCATTTACAAGGATCTATTGGAGGGCAAGTCTCATGCCAGCAGCCGCGGTAATTCCAGCTCCAGTAGCGTCCACTAAAGCTGCTGCAGTTAAAAAGCTTTTATAAGGATCGAGCTCGGCTGTCCACCGCAAGGCATCCTACTGCCAGTCCCAGCCCCTATGCCTTGGGGTGCCTCCTGATGCTCTTCACTAAGTATCCCATGGTCCCGAAGCATTTCCTTTGAAAAAATTAAGTGTCTAAACTACAGGTGGTGCAGCTTGCTTAACAGCCGGGATAATCCGCTCACTAGCAGACACTGCTACTAGGCACAAAGTATTTCCTGGGCTAGATGCAGTTAAAAATTTGTAATTAGATACTCTCGTTGGATGCTGAGAAAGCATTCCATAGAGTCTCCTGGCACGCCATATATGATTCTCTTAAAAAGCTTGGGGTAGGGGTCTAGGGGACCCTTTTATAGCCAAAATCACGGCCCTGTATCGCAATACGTCACCTAGGCTGAAGATAAATGGAACTGTAGCACCCTGAGGGCTCGGTTGCTACAGACATATTGCACCTCACCCAGAGGTGTGATATCTCACTCTCAGGTAAGGATGGAGTGTGGATCAGGACCCGACACCTGCATGCATTACACCACATTACCGTGGGGCAGGGCGACCAATATGCCCCTGAGATGGGCACGACAGTCCCTGTCCCTGGCTGGAGTGGGGGGAGGGAACACTGAGGAAGGGGAACCCTGTAGTGCAGGAGCAGGGAGGAAGCAGTTCCTGGGTGCATTGAGAAGGGAGTATAAAAGGTGGGCACCATCTTAGTTCAGTGCAGAGAAGTCTGAGCAGAAGTGGCAGGGAGCAGGGGCTCTGCATGAGCTCTGCTCCGGAGGCGGGCCTAGTAACAGAGGCCCAGGCCTGGAAGAGGGAGAAGGAAGGAAGAGGAGCGGAGAAGGCTCCAGGAACGAGGAATGAAGGGATCCCAGGGGTGCGGACGGGCGAGTCGCCACCGCACGCCCGAATCCACCTGCGTGGAGGGGTCAGGCCAAAGGGGGAGACCGGTCCCCGAACTAGTGGAGGCAGGAAACGACCCTCAGCTAGAAACCGGAGGCTCTGACATTTTATGTGGCGCAGCCCCTCGCTACACCCGCTAGGAAGGCACCACATAGGGTCAGGGAAACTGGCGCCAAGTTTACCAAGAGGAGGCCCGAGGCAGCCGGACAGAAGTGTTGGTAAGAAAGGCCAGACAAAGGACACACAAAGGGGGTCCTGTGAAGTGCTCCAAAGTTATCTGGGAGTTGTCTGAGCCCCTCACCTGGTGAGCACAGTACGACGTGGGCAGCCGTTACCTGCAGACGTGGTCTGGATAATAAGAACTGTGAGTAAAGGCCCTGAACTGCATCACTGACTCCGTGTCGTTACTGCTGCTGCCCTGCACCATCACCCCCATCCTCCGCATACACTGCCCTGAGGCTATACTCCTCCCGTGGGGAGTTATGCTACGCTCTGCTGCACCCACAACACCAGCCTCAGTGGTCTGCCCTGTAGCGGCGGTTCACTCTGACCGCAATCCACGGGTGGCGTAGTCGGACATTTAAACATGAAAACCACATAAATAGTTCCGCCACTGGTTTGACCGCCCTGAGCCACGGAACTGGGTCGCCGCCACGAAGACTACAACCACCAGCATCCACCAAAAAGGGTCCGGCTCCGGGTGTCCCAAGGCCCAGGGGGTGCGTCAGAACATTTTCATCACCTTTCACAATCACCAATGGGACAAGGCAGTGATGTCCTCTGTCCCCTCTCTTATACATCCTAGTGACGGAGCACCTGCTCTCATCAATTCGCCATAACCCCAATATTAGGTGGATTGAGGTGGGAGGCACCGAGTACAAGTGCTCTCTATTTGCTGATGATGTCCTAGTATATATCACTCAATCACATATATCCATCCATGCTGTTATGGCTGAAATAGATCACTTTGTTACATGGTAAAATTTTAAAATCAATGCAGCGAAGTCTGAGGCCCTCGATGTCTCCCTCCCCAAATCCATATAGGATTCCATCCAGTCCAACTTTCCCTTTGCCTGGCCCTCACAGGGTATCAAATACTTAGGAATTCCTATTCATAGAGACCTCTCCCATCTATGTTATCTTAATTTTGGGCCCTTTATTGAACAACTCCATACAGACCACGGTTGGCAAGTTAGAACTGTAAGATTCACTACGTGAACCACTGGTGTTTTGTGGAAAAGCACATGTACACTGCGTTCCAAATTATTATACAAAAAGTGTTTAGGAGTGATAAGGGAAGAATTTGTTTGTTTGTCAGTTAAACTCATTGATGGTGATGTGTGTCAGGGCTCTTTATATCACTGTAAGCAATTGCAGACACCTGTGCTAATTAGTTTGGCAGGTGTGTCCAATGAAAGGCAAGACTACTTAAGAAGGCTCTCTCACATTATTAAGCAGCCTACATTTTCTGCCAAAATGGGAAAGAAAAAGGATGTGTCGGCTGCTGAGAAGCAACAAATTGTGGAGTGTTTAGGTCAAGGCATGACTACAATCAACATTGTGCGATGATCAGGATGAAGTGTCTTGGCAATCAAGAAGTATGTAGCTGATTCACAGTACACACGTGTGCGTGCTGATAAGGGCAAATTGAGGACTCTTTCCTACAGGCAATTACGTCAGGTTGAAAGAGCAGCGGCAAAAAAGCCTTGTCATAGCAGCAGACAAGTTTTTGAAGCTGCTTGTGCCTCCAACGTCCCCCGAACAACAAGATGCAGGGTCCTTCAGAGGTTTGCAGCTGTGCATGCGCCATCCTGTCGACCTCCTCTATCCACTTCACACAAGCAGAAACGGCTCCAGTGGGCCAAACATTACATGAAGACTGATTTCAAAACTGTTTTGTTCACGGATGAGTGCCGTGCAGCGCTCGATGGTCCAGATGGATGGAGTGGAGGATGGCTGGTTGATGGACACCCCACGCAAACACGGCTACAGCGCCAACAAGGAGGAGGTGGAGTAATGTTTTGGGCTGGAATCATGGGGAGAGAGATTGTCGGCCCCTTTAGGATCCCTGAAGGCGCTAAAGATGAACTCCATAATGTATGTGGATTTTCTCAAACAGCACTTCCTGCCATGGTTCAAGAAGAAGAACCGTGTATTTCACAGCAAGATCATTTTTCTGCATGATAATGCACCATCTCATGCTGCACATAAAACATCTGCATCTCTGGCTGATATGGGCATAAAAGGGGACAAACTTATGGTGTGACCCCCATGCTCCCCTGACCTCTACCCCATTCAGAACCTTTGGAGCATCATTAAAAGGAGTGTCTATGATGGCGGGAGGCAGTTCACATCTAAGCAACAGCTCTGGGAGGGTATTCTGTCCTCATGCAAAACAATTGAAGCAGAAACCATCCAAAACCTGACAAATTCAATGGACGAGAGAGTTCAGAAGCTCCTTTCGAACAAGGGGTCCTATGTGAAAATGTAACATCACCTAGAATAAAGTTTTGAGTTGAAAACTGTTTGATTTCAGTTTCTAACAACCTGCTAATGCTTATAATTTCAAAAATGACCTTTTTTTTGGTCTTTATTAAAATGAAAAGGTTGATCGAAAAGTTTGGGGGATCTAAGAGTGTGGCAACCCAGTAGTCATGATTACTTCGAATTCTGACAATATGAGGGTCATGCTGCAGGTAGTGCAGCAAGAAGGCACTTATGTGCCTTGGGCATCTCAGAGCCCCAAAATTATTTTCCGGGCTAGATGCAGCTAAAAATTATTTTTAATTTTAAATCTGGTGAAGCTTTAGTATAGATGGCCTAATAGGATCAGTGCTGCACACTGCTACAAAGCCCAAATTATTTTCCAGTCAAGATACAGATAAACATGATTAGTAATTTGAAAGCTTAAAACGGTTGGTAGGGTGATTTTAACCAATCATCAAGCTTTTACTCTCCCCAGGATGACACAGGGGTAGAAAAGTCGTTTCGGATCCATGATTTGTTCATCTTTATGAACGTGAGTCTGTCTACATTATCAGTGGAGAGCCGCGTGCGCTTATCTGTCAGCACACCACCAGCAGCGCTGAACACACGTTCAGACAGAACGCTGGCTGCGGGGCATGACAAGATCTCCAAGGCGTAAGTGGCTAGCTCCGGCCATTTATCCAGATTGGAAGCCCAAAAAGAGCAAGGGTCCAGTGACACAGTCGTGGCTTCAATGTTTACTTGGAGATACTCCTGTACCATCGTCTCTAGGCGTTGACTATGTGTCAGACTTCTTGTCTCCTGTGGCCTTGCAAAGGATGGGCTAAAAAAGTGGTGAAATGATTCCGCAAAATTGATGTTACCAGCAGATACTGTGGTTCTGTTACGGTTTGAGTGCTGAACACTTGACGGTCCCACGGTTGGCAAGTTGGAACTGTGAGATTCACTACGTGCACCACTGGTATTTTGTGGAAAAGCACATGTAAGATTCTGCAACAGTCTCTGCTGATACTCCTGCATGAGTGCATCCCTTTCTATGGCAGGAATAATTTCTGCAAATTTACTTTTGTACCGGGGATCTAACAGTGTGGCAACCCAGTAGTCAGGATTATTTCTAATTCTCACAATTCGAGGGTCATGTTGCAGGTAGTGCAGCAAGAAGGCACTCATGTGTGTTGCGCATCCAGGAGCACCAAGTCCCTGTTGTGTTGGTGGCGAGGTAACAATCATGCTTCCTTCCTCTGTCCTCTCCCCCCAACCTCGCACAACAGAAATGTGATCAAGGTCTCCCTCATCTGATGAGTCTTCCATCAGTTCGTCCTCCACTTCTTCCTGGGCTCCTGCACCTTCCTCACTAGTTTGGCTGCTACCATGCGCCCTGGTAAAACCATCTCCCCCACCCTCACATGCCTGCCGCCTTGGTGCTGCCGACCGTCTGGACCTTGCAGATGTTAGCCCTTCCGCATACAACTCCTCCTCCTCTACTTCCTCCACCTCCTCTTGTGCCACCACCTGACTCCGAATTCTGTTTAACATGTGCTCCAGCATGTAAATCACCGGAATAGTCATGCTGATAATGGCATCGTCAGCACTAAACATCTTCGTCGCCATTTCAAAACTGTGCAGAAGGGTGCATAGGTCCCTGATCTGAGACCACTCCTCCAGCGTGATTTGCCCCACCTCTGAATCTCGTTGGCCCAGGCTATACGTCAGAACGTATTGCACCAGGGCTTGTCGGTGCTGCCACAGTCGCTGCAACATGTGCAGAGTTGAATTCCACCGGGTAGGCACATCGCATTTTAGCCGGTGAAGTGGCAGGCCCAACGACTTCTGTAGAGATGTAAGTCGCTGAGCTGCGGGATGCGAACGGCGGAAGTGAGCACACAGCGACCGTGCCCTCTGCAGAAGGCCATCTAGTCTGGGATAGTGGGCTAAAAATTGCTGGACAACCAGGTTCAACACGTGAGCCATACAAGGCACGTGTGTGACATTGCCCCGGCGAAGGGCCGCACCCAGGTTTGCAGCATTGTCGCACACGGCCTTCCCTGGTTTCAGGTCCAGTGGAGACAACCATTCATGAAATTGGTTCTCCAGAGCTGACCACAACTCCTCAGCTGTGTGACTCACATTTCCCAGACATTTCAATGTAAAAACCGCCTGATGACGTTGAGCCCTACTGCCAGCATAGTAAGGAGGTGTGCAGGATCCCTTCTGCGCAGTTAGAAAGCTTGTGGCATGACCAGACATGCTTTGGGTGCAGGTGGAAGACCGAGAGGAGGTTGAGGAGGCAGAAGCAGTGGAGGAACTTTGACATAAAGAGGATTGACGCACAACTCGTGGGGACGGCAAGACTTGGACAGCAGCCCCTTGTCCTGCTGTCACCATAGTTACCCAGTGCCCAGTCAGCAACATGTAACGCCCCTGTCCATGCCTACTCGTCCAAGTGTCTGTGGTGAAATGCACCCTGTCACACACAGAGTTTCTCAAAGAAGCGGTGATGTTGTGTGCGACATGCTGGTGGAGCGCAGGCACACCTTTCTTTGAGAAGTAGTGCCGACTGGGCATCTGGTACTGGGGCACTGCGACGGACATAAGGTCTCGAAAATCCTCTGTGTCCACCAGGCGGAAAGGCAGCATTTCTGTAGCCAAGAGCTTGCAGATGGTGCAATTCAACCTCTTAGCTTTCTCATGGCTAGGAGGAAATGGTCTTTTACTTGTCCACATCTGAGGGACCGAGGGCTGGCTATTGTGCTTAGACGGGGTTGATAAGGGTGTCCCCGGCAAACTGCCGGTCTGTGAGGAAGATGCAGGCGGACATGTTAGGTTGCCTTGATCCAAAGGTGGTGCTATCGATGTCGGACAGCGCTCAACACCAGCTGGTGTTACCACCTCCAAAGAAAATGATGACCTGCCAATCACGCTGGCTGTTGCGGGTAAAGAGGTGGCAGGTCTGCGCCCCAAAACAGGTGTGACTGCTGTCCCCCCAGTCACAGAGGATGAAGAGGCCGCGGATGCACAAGATATGGCAGACGGTGATTGGCCCGGCCGGCTAGGCCGCATTGTAGCACACTGAGCTTCCCACTGCAACTTATGCTTCATGTCCATGTGCCGGTTCATGCATGAAGTACTCAAACTATGTATTTTTTGGCCTCTACTTAGCTTTTGCTGACAAATGTTACAGATAACACGAGTTGGGTCATCTTTATCGATCTGAAAAAATGCCCAGGCTATGCAAGGCTTAGCACCCATGCGACCTGAAGAGCCACCACGACTTGTTGTGAGAGGCAGAGTTGTGTTTGAGGATGCAGTTGTTGACGTGCTTCCAGTACGACGTCTCTGTCCAGGAAGGCGCAACCTGACCTCGTCGTCACTAGCATCTTCCTCCACCTCCTCTGCTGACCTCATCTCTTGGCTGACTGTGGGTTGACAGTAAGTGGGATCTCCGACCTCATCATCATCACCCTGTGCGTTATCACACCCGTCGTCCTCAGAGCCAACCTGTTCCTGCCCTGACAAAAAACTAAAGTTGTCGCTCCAATCAGGTATTTGAGTCTTATCATCGTCTTCCTCATTGTCTCCACCAACAGGAGTTACAGTTTGGGAATGAGGGTCTACATTATGGTCAGAACCTTCTGCGTCTGGTCCTGGATCCGACTCATAAAGATTCTGGGCATCAGTGCAGATCATTTCCTCGTCTGGATTCACAGAAGCGCTGGAGTCGACCTCTGATTCCCAGGCTATAGTATGAGTAAACAGCTCTGCAGACTCAACCATCTGTTCTACCTCATACTCAGACGGGCAGCTGGAGATTTGGGAGCTGTGAGGAAGCAAGTGCGATTTGGGTGACACCTTTGAGGACTGGAGTATTTGTGATGTTGAAGTTGATGTGGAGGAGAGCCCACTTAAAGGAGCACTTGATATCCGTTGAAGCACCTGCTGTTTTTGTGCCTCATCTGGAATTTGTAGCGATTGGCGTGGCTGTAAGAAAGGGATCTTATCACATTGTCCGCTAAAAGAAGTAGACATTTTAGTTTGGCTGGAAGATGGTCTTTCTTCTGCAGATGTTACTGTTGCTATAACACCTACCCCACGGACACAACCTTTTTTCCCCTTCCCAACACGCCTATTCCCCTTTCCACCAGCAGCAGGCCTTTTTCCACTCATTTTGGTGGTTAACTAATTCACAACTCTGGAGTTGTTTGCACAAAAAAACAATGGATGGTAACCGAGCAGAGCTGAGTGGCCAAACTGTGGTATTAGGCCAAAACTATTGGCTGGGTTAGATGCAGAAAAAAATTATTTTGAATTTGCAACCTGATGGAGGTCAGTATAGATGGACTAATAGACCAAGTCCCACACACCGCTAGAAGCCCAACTATTTTTTCAGAGCTAGATGCAGAAAAAAATTATATTCAATTTGCAACCTGCTGGAGGTCAGTATAGAAGGACTAATAGAACAAGTCCCACGCACTGCTAAAAGCCCAAATATTTTTTCAGAGCTAGATGCAGAAAAAAATTATTTTTAATTTGCAACCTGATGGAGGTCAGTATAGATGGACTAATAGACCAAGTCCCACACACCGCTAGAAGCCCAACTATTTTTTCAGAGCTAGATGCAGAAAAAAATTATATTCAATTTGCAACCTGCTGGAGGTCAGTATAGAAGGACTAATAGAACAAGTCCCACACACTGCTAGAAGCCCAAATATTTTTTCAGAGCTAGATGCAGAAAAAAATTATTTTTAATTTGCAACCTGATGGAGGTCAGTATAGATGGACTAATAGACCAAGTCCCACACACTGCTAGAAGCCCAAATATTTTTTCAGAGCTAGATGCAGAAAAAAATTATTTTTAATTTGCAACCTGATGGAGGTCAGTATAGATGGACTAATAGACCAAGTCCCACACACCGCTAGAAGCCCAACTATTTTTTCAGAGCTAGATGCAGAAAAAAATTATATTCAATTTGCAACCTGCTGGAGGTCAGTATAGAAGGACTAATAGAACAAGTCCCACACACTGCTAGAAGCCCAAATATTTTTTCAGAGCTAAATGAAGAAAAAAATTATTTTTAATTTGCAACCTGATGGAGGTCAGTATAGATGGACTAATAGACCAAGTCCCACACACTGCTAGAAGCCCAAATATTTTTTCAGAGCTAGATGCAGAAAAAAATTATATTCAGTTTGCAACCTGATGGAGGTCAGTATAGATGGACTAATAGAATGATGCTATGCCCAAAAGATTTTACTTCACTAGGTGCAGTAAAAAAATTGGTATTCTATACACAGGTGTTATATCTTGCAACACAGATAGGCTACTCCACTGACTAACACACTCTGCAATAGGCCAAAAAGGATTAGCTTTGCTAGATTCAGCCAAATGCTGTGAAAAAAACTTGCACAGCACTGGCACAGACCTGCCTGGCAAAAACTGATAGGAACTCATGTAACCTAGTCCTGAAAAGGACTCCAATTACAATTAGTCTTTACTCCCACAACCTATCTATTTAAGAGCACAGACCTCCCTGATAAAAGTCGTAGGAAATGCTGTAACCTAGTCCTTAAAAGGACTGCAATCACAACTATTCCCTACTCCCAAGCTATCTGTATATTTGTGCGAAAATTGGCTTGAAATTAACAAGGTATAGCGCACACAGCAACAGCGGTGCCGTCCAACACGCAGCTGCAGCAGTGAGAAAATGGTGGCGACGGGGAAAATGGCTTGGTCTTATAGGGCAAGGACATGTGACATACACTGCCAATGACACATGCCCTTGCTTGTGTGAAAAAAAGCACTTCGCTCCGTGTGTGCGCTGCTGATAGGCTGACAGATTGCACCTCCCCACTGCAAATGCGGGAAAGAGAAAAAAAAATGGAGATCTTCATTGTTCCTGCAGAGATCCATCCCCTGCCCCTCCCCCCACCCCGCTGTACACTCAAACTGCGTATTAACATTAATTTTCATCATTACTGAGAAAAAATCCAGTTATGATTTTGGTGCACAAACAGTTATCGAACATAACCTCGAACAGCCGAATTTTTCTCAAATTGTTCGTGTTCGCCGAACGGCTCGAACACCGCCCAAAACAGCTCGAATTTGAGATTGGCGAACAGTTCGAGTAGAACAACGCTCATCTCTATTCCTAAGTGGACAGTTTGATTTCACAGAAGTTTGATTTACTTGGAGTTATATTCTGTTGTTTAAGTGTTCCCTTTATTTTTTTGATCTAATATGTTTGTATAGAAGTGTGTAATATGTCATGTCTATGTATTTTTGTACATATGTGTATTTGATGCCCGTGTATTTATCTGTGAGTACATCCATGTATTCACATATGCAGGGCCGGCGTCAGCACCCAGGCAAGTACCGGGACCCTGGACCTTCACGTGCACTGCGCACGGCCATGTCAGGTGAAGTGCCGGCAATCAAGCAGCGCCAGATGTCCTACGCAAATGCCGTGGAAGTGGTCCGGGCCCTGACGGCGAGTGAGTCCCCCTGATGATCCAGGGCATTGTCTGTGACACGCCAGCAGCACTGCACTGACACACGCCTGAGGCGCAGCTGGACAGGACACAGGCCGGGCAGGTGAGTGAGGTTTGTTGCTGGCTTCCCCAAACCCCATAATAAAAATAATTCTAATGTGTGTGTGTATGTGTATGACTGTGTATATATATTTATATATGTGTTTTTATGAATGTGTTCAAATATGTACATATGCCTGTATGCACGTGTCTGCTTATTGTTTGTGTACATTACTGTGTACCATGTACTGTGTGTGTACGTGCATCTCTGCATACTGTTTGTGTGTGTGCATGTCTGCGTTCTGTGTGTGTGCATGTTTGCATGTGTGAAGGATAAGTAGGCAGGCTGGGTCCTGTGTTGTAAGCCTATATTTCTCTGCGTCATGTGACACTCCCTCTCCCTTCATTCCTCCTCTGCATCTGACGCAGCGACATGATGACGCGTCACGCTGTGTCAGACAGTGGAGCTGGCAGCTGCTGAGGTGATGACTAGAGATGAGCGTTGTTCTACTCGAACTGTTCGCCAATCTCAAATTCGAGCTGTTTTGGGCGGTGTTCGAGCCGTTCGGCGAACACGAACAATTTGAGAAAAATTCGGCTGTTCGAGGTTATGTTCGATAACTGTTCGTGCACCAAAATCATAACTGGATTTTTTCTCAGTAATGATGAAAATTAATGTTAATACGCAGTTTGAGTGTACAGCGGGGTGGGGGGAGGGGCAGGGGATGGATCTCTGCAGGAACAATGAAGATCTCCATTTTTTTTTCTCTTTCCCGCATTTGCAGTGGGGAGGTGCAATCTGTCAGCCAATCAGCAGCGCACACACGGAGCGAAGTGCTTTTTTTCACACAAGCAAGGGCATGTGTCATTGGCAGTGTATGTCACATGTCCTTGCCCTATAAGACCAAGCCATTTTCCCCGTCGCCACCATTTTCTCACTGCTGCAGCTGCGTGTTGGACGGCACCGCTGTTGCTGTGTGCGCTATACCTTGTTAATTTCAAGCCAATTTTCGCACAAATATACAGATAGCTTGGGAGTAGGAAATAGTTGTGATTGCAGTCCTTTTAAGGACTAGGTTACAGCATTTCCTACGACTTTTATCAGGGAGGTCTGTGCTCTTAAATAGATAGGTTGTGGGAGTAAAGACTAATTGTAATTGGAGTCCTTTTCAGGACTAGGTTACATGAGTTCCTATCAGTTTTTGCCAGGCAGGTCTGTGCCAGTGCTGTGCAAGTTTTTTTCACAGCATTTGGCTGAATCTAGCAAAGCTAATCCTTTTTGGCCTATTGCAGAGTGTGTTAGTCAGTGGAGTAGCCTATCTGTGTTGCAAGATATAACACCTGTGTATAGAATACCAATTTTTATACTGCACCTAGTGAAGTAAAATCTTTTGGGCATAGCATCATTCTATTAGTCCATCTATACTGACCTCCATCAGGTTGCAAACTGAATATAATTTTTTTCTGCATCTAGCTCTGAAAAAATATTTGGGCTTCTAGCAGTGTGTGGGACTTGGTCTATTAGTCCATCTATACTGACCTCCATCAGGTTGCAAATTAAAAATAATTTTTTTCTTCATTTAGCTCTGAAAAAATATTTGGGCTTCTAGCAGTGTGTGGGACTTGTTCTATTAGTCCTTCTATACTGACCTCCAGCAGGTTGCAAATTGAATATAATTTTTTTCTGCATCTAGCTCTGAAAAAATAGTTGGGCTTCTAGCGGTGTGTGGGACTTGGTCTATTAGTCCATCTATACTGACCTCCATCAGGTTGCAAATTAAAAATAATTTTTTTCTGCATCTAGCTCTGAAAAAATATTTGGGCTTCTAGCAGTGTGTGGGACTTGGTCTATTAGTCCATCTATACTGACCTCCATCAGGTTGCAAATTAAAAATAATTTTTTTCTGCATCTAGCTCTGAAAAAATATTTGGGCTTCTAGCAGTGTGTGGGACTTGGTCTATTAGTCCATCTATACTGACCTCCATTAGGTTGCAAATTAAAAATAATTTTTTTCTGCATCTAGCTCTGAAAAAATATTTGGGCTTCTAGCAGTGTGTGGGACTTGGTCTATTAGTCCATCTATACTGACCTCCATCAGGTTGCAAATTAAAAATAATTTTTTTCTTCATTTAGCTCTGAAAAAATATTTGGGCTTCTAGCAGTGTGTGGGACTTGTTCTATTAGTCCTTCTATACTGACCTCCAGCAGGTTGCAAATTGAATATAATTTTTTTCTGCATCTAGCTCTGAAAAAATAGTTGGGCTTCTAGCGGTGTGTGGGACTTGGTCTATTAGTCCATCTATACTGACCTCCATCAGGTTGCAAATTAAAAATAATTTTTTTCTGCATCTAGCTCTGAAAAAATATTTGGGCTTCTAGCAGTGTGTGGGACTTGTTCTATTAGTCCTTCTATACTGACCTCCAGCAGGTTGCAAATTGAATATAATTTTTTTCTGCATCTAGCTCTGAAAAAATAGTTGGGCTTCTAGCGGTGTGTGGGACTTGGTCTATTAGTCCATCTATACTGACCTCCATCAGGTTGCAAATTCAAAATAATTTTTTTCTGCATCTAACCCAGCCAATAGTTTTGGCCTAATACCACAGTTTGGCCACTCAGCTCTGCTCGGTTACCATCCATTGTTTTTTTGTGCAAACAACTCCAGAGTTGTGAATTAGTTAACCACCAAAATGAGTGGAAAAAGGCCTGCTGCTGGTGGAAAGGGGAATAGGCGTTTATGGAAGGGGAAAAAAGGTTGTGTCCGTGGGGTAGGTGTTAAAGCAACAGTAACATCTGCAGAAGAAAGACCATCTTCCAGCCAAACTAAAATGTCTACTTCTTTTAGCGGACAATGTGATAAGATCCCTTTCTTACGGCCACGCCAATCGCTACAAATTCCAGATGAGGCACAAAAACAGCAGGTGCTTCAATGGATATCAAGTGCTCCTTTAAGTGGGCTCTCCTCCACATCAACTTCAACATCACAAATACTCCAGTCCTCAAAGGTGTCACCCAAATCGCACTTGCTTCCTCACAGCTCCCAAATCTCCAGCTGCCCGTCTGAGTATGAGGTAGAACAGATGGTTGAGTCTGCAGAGCTGTTTACTCATACTATAGCCTGGGAATCAGAGGTCGACTCCAGCGCTTCTGTGAATCCAGACGAGGAAATGATCTGCACTGATGCCCAGAATCTTTATGAGTCGGATCCAGGACCAGACGCAGAAGGTTCTGACCATAATGTAGACCCTCATTCCCAAACTGTAACTCCTGTTGGTGGAGACAATGAGGAAGACGATGATAAGACTCAAATACCTGATTGGAGCGACAACTTTAGTTTTTTGTCAGGGCAGGAACAGGTTGGCTCTGAGGACGACGGGTGTGATAACGCACAGGGTGATGATGATGAGGTCGGAGATCCCACTTACTGTCAACCCACAGTCAGCCAAGAGATGAGGTCAGCAGAGGAGGTGGAGGAAGATGCTAGTGACGACGAGGTCAGGTTGCGCCTTCCTGGACAGAGACGTAGTACTGGAAGCACGTCAACAACTGCATCCTCAAACACAACTCTGCCTCTCACCACAAGTCGTGGTGGCTCTTCAGGTCGCATGGGTGCTAAGCCTTGCATAGCCTGGGCATTTTTTCAGATCGATAAAGATGACCCAACTCGTGTTATCTGTAACATTTGTCAGCAAAAGCTAAGTAGAGGCCAAAAAATACATAGTTTGAGTACTTCATGCATGAACCGGCACATGGACATGAAGCATAAGTTGCAGTGGGAAGCTCAGTGTGCTACAATGCGGCCTAGCCGGCCGGGCCAATCACCGTCTGCCATATCTTGTGCATCCGCGGCCTCTTCATCCTCTGTGACTGGGGGGACAGCAGTCACACCTGTTTTGGGGCGCAGACCTGCCACCTCTTTACCCGCAACAGCCAGCGTGATTGGCAGGTCATCATTTTCTTTGGAGGTGGTAACACCAGCTGGTGTTGAGCGCTGTCCGACATCGATAGCACCACCTTTGGATCAAGGCAACCTAACATGTCCGCCTGCATCTTCCTCACAGACCGGCAGTTTGCCGGGGACACCCTTATCAACCCCGTCTAAGCACAATAGCCAGCCCTCGGTCCCTCAGATGTGGACAAGTAAAAGACCATTTCCTCCTAGCCATGAGAAAGCTAAGAGGTTGAATTTCACCATCTGCAAGCTCTTGGCTACAGAAATGCTGCCTTTCCGCCTGGTGGACACAGAGGATTTTCGAGACCTTATGTCCGTCGCAGTGCCCCAGTACCAGATGCCCAGTCGGCACTACTTCTCAAAGAAAGGTGTGCCTGCGCTCCACCAGCATGTCGCACACAACATCACCGCTTCTTTGAGAAACTCTGTGTGTGACAGGGTGCATTTCACCACAGACACTTGGACGAGTAGGCATGGACAGGGGCGTTACATGTCGCTGACTGGGCACTGGGTAACTATGGTGACAGCAGGACAAGGGGCTGCTGTCCAAGTCTTGCCGTCCCCACGAGTTGTGCGTCAATCCTCTTTATGTCAAAGTTCCTCCACTGCTTCTGCCTCCTCAACCTCCTCTCGGTCTTCCACCTGCACCCAAAGCCTGTCTGGTCATGCCACAAGCTTTCTAACTGCGCAGAAGGGATCCTGCACACCTCCTTACTATGCTGGCAGTAGGGCTCAACGTCATCAGGCGGTTTTTACATTGAAATGTCTGGGAAATGTGAGTCACACAGCTGAGGAGTTGTGGTCAGCTCTGGAGAACCAATTTCATGAATGGTTGTCTCCACTGGACCTGAAACCAGGGAAGGCCGTGTGCGACAATGCTGCAAACCTGGGTGCGGCCCTTCGCCGGGGCAATGTCACACACGTGCCTTGTATGGCTCACGTGTTGAACCTGGTTGTCCAGCAATTTTTAGCCCACTATCCCAGACTAGATGGCCTTCTGCAGAGGGCACGGTCGCTGTGTGCTCACTTCCGCCGTTCGCATCCCGCAGCTCAGCGACTTACATCTCTACAGAAGTCGTTGGGCCTGCCACTTCACCGGCTAAAATGCGATGTGCCTACCCGGTGGAATTCAACTCTGCACATGTTGCAGCGACTGTGGCAGCACCGACAAGCCCTGGTGCAATACGTTCTGACGTATAGCCTGGGCCAACGAGATTCAGAGGTGGGGCAAATCACGCTGGAGGAGTGGTCTCAGATCAGGGACCTATGCACCCTTCTGCACAGTTTTGAAATGGCGACGAAGATGTTTAGTGCTGACGATGCCATTATCAGCATGACTATTCCGGTGATTTACATGCTGGAGCACATGTTAAACAGAATTCGGAGTCAGGTGGTGGCACAAGAGGAGGTGGAGGAAGTAGAGGAGGAGGAGTTGTATGCGGAAGGGCTAACATCTGCAAGGTCCAGACGGTCGGCAGCACCAAGGCGGCAGGCATGTGAGGGTGGGGGAGATGGTTTTACCAGGGCGCATGGTAGCAGCCAAACTAGTGAGGAAGGTGCAGGAGCCCAGGAAGAAGTGGAGGACGAACTGATGGAAGACTCATCAGATGAGGGAGACCTTGATCACATTTCTGTTGTGCGAGGTTGGGGGGAGAGGACAGAGGAAGGAAGCATGATTGTTACCTCGCCACCAACACAACAGGGACTTGGTGCTCCTGGATGCGCAACACACATGAGTGCCTTCTTGCTGCACTACCTGCAACATGACCCACGAATTGTGAGAATTAGAAATAATCCTGACTACTGGGTTGCCACACTGTTAGATCCCCGGTACAAAAGTAAATTTGCAGAAATTATTCCTGCCATAGAAAGGGATGCACGCATGCAGGAGTATCAGCAGAGACTGTTGCAGAATCTTACATGTGCTTTTCCACAAAATACCAGTGGTGCACGTAGTGAATCTCACAGTTCCAACTTGCCAACCGTGGGACCGTCAAGTGTTCAGCACTCAAACCGTAACAGAACCACAGTATCTGCTGGTAACATCAATTTTGCGGAATCATTTCACCACTTTTTTAGCCCATCCTTTGCAAGGCCACAGGAGACAAGAAGTCTGACACATAGTCAACGCCTAGAGACGATGGTACAGGAGTATCTCCAAGTAAACATTGAAGCCACGACTGTGTCACTGGACCCTTGCTCTTTTTGGGCTTCCAATCTGGATAAATGGCCGGAGCTAGCCACTTACGCCTTGGAGATCTTGTCATGCCCCGCAGCCAGCGTTCTGTCTGAACGTGTGTTCAGCGCTGCTGGTGGTGTGCTGACAGATAAGCGCACGCGGCTCTCCACTGATAATGTAGACAGACTCACGTTCATAAAGATGAACAAATCATGGATCCGAAACGACTTTTCTACCCCCGTGTCATCCTGGGGAAAGTAAAAGCTTGATGATTGGTTAAAATCACCCTACCAACCGTTTTAAGCTTTCAAATTACTAATCATGTTTATCTGTATCTTGACTGGAAAATAATTTGGGCTTTGTAGCAGTGTGCAGCACTGATCCTATTAGGCCATCTATACTAAAGCTTCACCAGATTTAAAATTAAAAATAATTTTTAGCTGCATCTAGCCCGGAAAATAATTTTGGGGCTCCGAGATGCGCAAGGCACATAAGTGCCTTCTTGCTGCACTACCTGCAGCATGACCCTCATATTGTCAGAATTCGAAGTAATCATGACTACTGGGTTGCCACACTCTTAGATCCCCCAAACTTTTCGATCAACCTTTTCATTTTAATAAAGACCAAAAAAATGGTCATTTTTGAAATTATAAGCATTAGCAGGTTGTTAGAAACTGAAATCAAACAGTTTTCAACTCAAAACTTTATTCTAGGTGATGTTACATTTTCACATAGGACCCCTTGTTCGAAAGGAGCTTCTGAACTCTCTCGTCCATTGAATTTGTCAGGTTTTGGATGGTTTCTGCTTCAATTGTTTTGCATGAGGACAGAATACCCTCCCAGAGCTGTTGCTTAGATGTGAACTGCCTCCCGCCATCATAGACACTCCTTTTAATGATGCTCCAAAGGTTCTGAATGGGGTAGAGGTCAGGGGAGCATGGGGGTCACACCATAAGTTTGTCCCCTTTTATGCCCATATCAGCCAGAGATGCAGATGTTTTATGTGCAGCATGAGATGGTGCATTATCATGCAGAAAAATGATCTTGCTGTGAAATACACGGTTCTTCTTCTTGAACCATGGCAGGAAGTGCTGTTTGAGAAAATCCACATACATTATGGAGTTCATCTTTAGCGCCTTCAGGGATCCTAAAGGGGCCGACAATCTCTCTCCCCATGATTCCAGCCCAAAACATTACTCCACCTCCTCCTTGTTGGCGCTGTAGCCGTGTTTGCGTGGGGTGTCCATCAACCAGCCATCCTCCACTCCATCCATCTGGACCATCGAGCGCTGCACGGCACTCATCCGTGAACAAAACAGTTTTGAAATCAGTCTTCATGTAATGTTTGGCCCACTGGAGCCGTTTCTGCTTGTGTGAAGTGGATAGAGGAGGTCGACAGGATGGCGCATGCACAGCTGCAAACCTCTGAAGGACCCTGCATCTTGTTGTTCGGGGGACGTTGGAGGCACAAGCAGCTTCAAAAACTTGTCTGCTGCTATGACAAGGCTTTTTTGCCGCTGCTCTTTCAACCTGACGTAATTGCCTGTAGGAAAGAGTCCTCAATTTGCCCTTATCAGCACGCACACGTGTGTACTGTGAATCAGCTACATACTTCTTGATTGCCAAGACACTTCATCCTGATCATCGCACAATGTTGATTGTAGTCATGCCTTGACCTAAACACTCCACAATTTGTTGCTTCTCAGCAGCCGACACATCCTTTTTCTTTCCCATTTTGGCAGAAAATGTAGGCTGCTTAATAATGTGAGAGAGCCTTCTTAAGTAGTCTTGCCTTTCATTGGACACACCTGCCAAACTAATTAGCACAGGTGTCTGCAATTGCTTACAGTGATATAAAGAGCCCTGACACACATCACCATCAATGAGTTTAACTGACAAACAAACAAATTCTTCCCTTATCACTCCTAAACACTTTTTGTATAATAATTTGGAACGCAGTGTACATGTGCTTTTCCACAAAACACCAGTGGTTCACGTAGTGAATCTTACAGTTCTAACTTGCCAACCGTGGTCTGTATGGAGTTGTTCAATAAAGTCCCCAAAATTAAGATAACATAGATGGGAGAGGTCTCTATGAATAGGAATTCCTAAGTATTTGATACCCTGTGAGGGCCAGGCAAAGGGAAAGTTGGACTGGATGGAATCCTATATGGATTTGGGGAGGGAGACATCGAGGGCCTCAGACTTCGCTGCATTGATTTTAAAATTTTACCATGTAACAAAGTGATCTATTTCAGCCATAACAGCATGGATGGATATATGTGATTGAGTGATATATACTAGGACATCATCAGCAAATAGAGAGCACTTGTACTCGGTGCCTCCCACCTCAATCCACCTAATATTGGGGTTATGGCGAATTGATGAGAGCAGGTGCTCCGTCACTAGGATGTATAAGAGAGGGGACAGAGGACATCACTGCCTTGTCCCATTGGTGATTGTGAAAGGTGATGAAAATGTTCTGACGCACCCCCTGGGCCTTGGGACACCCGGAGCCGGACCCTTTTTGGTGGATGCTGGTGGTTGTAGTCTTCGTGGCGGCGACCCAGTTCCGTGGCTCAGGGCGGTCAAACCAGTGGCGGAACTATTTATGTGGTTTTCATGTTTAAATGTCCGACTACGCCACCCGTGGATTGCGGTCAGAGTGAACCGCCGCTACAGGGCAGACCACTGAGGCTGGTGTTGTGGGTGCAGCAGAGCGTAGCATAACTCCCCACGGGAGGAGTATAGCCTCAGGGCAGTGTATGCGGAGGATGGGGGTGATGGTGCAGGGCAGCAGCAGTAACGACACGGAGTCAGTGATGCAGTTCAGGGCCTTTACTCACAGTTCTTATTATCCAGACCACGTCTGCAGGTAACGGCTGCCCACGTCGTACTGTGCTCACCAGGTGAGGGGCTCAGACAACTCCCAGATAACTTTGGAGCACTTCACAGGACCCCCTTTGTGTGTCCTTTGTCTGGCCTTTCTTACCAACACTTCTGTCCGGCTGCCTCGGGCCTCCTCTTGGTAAACTTGGCGCCAGTTTCCCTGACCCTATGTGGTGCCTTCCTAGCGGGTGTAGCGAGGGGCTGCGCCACATAAAATGTCAGAGCCTCCGGTTTCTAGCTGAGGGTCGTTTCCTGCCTCCACTAGTTCGGGGACAGGTCTCCCCCTTTGGCCTGACCCCTCCACGCAGGTGGATTCGGGCGTGCGGTGGCGACTCGCCCGTCCGCACCCCTGGGATCCCTTCATTCCTCGTTCCTGGAGCCTTCTCCGCTCCTCTTCCTTCCTTCTCCCTCTTCCAGGCCTGGGCCTCTGTTACTTGGCCCGCCTCCGGAGCAGAGCTCATGCAGAGCCCCTGCTCCCTGCCACTTCTGCTCAGACTTCTCTGCACTGAACTAAGATGGTGCCCACCTTTTATACTCCCTTCTCAATGCACCCAGGAACTGCTTCCTCCCTGCTCCTGCACTACAGGGTTCCCCTTCCTCAGTGTTCCCTCCCCCCACTCCAGCCAGGGACAGGGACGGTCGTGCCCATCTCAGGGGCATATTGGTCGCCCTGCCCCACGGTAATGTGGTGTAATGCATGCAGGTGTCGGGTCCTGATCCACACTCCATCCTTACCTGAGAGTGAGATATCACACCTCTGGGTGAGGTGCAATACGTCTGTAGCAACCGAGCCCTCAGGGTGCTACAGTTCCATTTATCTTCAGCCTAGGTGACGTATTGCGATACAGGGCCGTGATTTTGGCTATAAAAGGGTCCCCTAGACCCCTACCCCAAGCTTTTTAAGAGAATCATATATGGCGTGCCAGGAGACTCTATGGAATGCTTTCTCAGCATCCAACGAGAGTATCTAATTACAAATTTTTAACTGCATCTAGCCCAGGAAATACTTTGTGCCTAGTAGCAGTGTCTGCTAGTGAGCGGATTATCCCAGCTGTTAAGCAAGCTGCACCACCTGTAGTTTAGACACTTAATTTTTTCAAAGGAAATGCTTCGGGACCATGGGATACTTAGTGAAGAGCATCAGGAGGCACCCCAAGGCATAGGGGCTGGGACTGGCAGTAGGATGCCTTGCGGTGGACAGCCGAGCTCGATCCTTATAAAAGCTTTTTAACTGCAGCAGCTTTAGTGGACGCTACTGGAGCTGGAATTACCGCGGCTGCTGGCATGAGACTTGCCCTCCAATAGATCCTTGTAAATGGATTTAAAGTGTATTCATTCAAATTAGAGAGACAATTTAAATTAAAAAGCTTAGAGCTGCCTCCACCACAGGGGGGCTCGCTCGACCCACCAGCGGACAGGCACCAGTATTGGGAGAGGGGGGCTGGCCGTCAGGGTTCACCGCGGCTCTGGCACAAACCCGGCGACACGGAGGTGGCACGGGCAGGAGCGGACTGGCCGTGTCGGCTTCTCACTTTTTGGATTTTAGAAGGGCATGACATGCCTATATCTGTGTCTCCCCCTCCTTTTACTCCTCCACCTCTTTTATTTTCGCATGACTATATGTACTTGTCACTTTTCCATGTGTTAGTTATGTCTTCTGAGCAGTTTGTCAGCTTTTGGACACCTTTGAAGGTGTTTTCTATGTGTTTCTATGTGTTTTTGTTTGCCTGCCATTGGTTTTAACGGTGTTCGAAGGTGTTCGACGAACAGTTCGGCGAACACACGGGTGTTCGACGAACCGAACTCGAACACTACGGGGGTGGCTCAACACTAGTGATGACAGAGACTCGCTGCAGAGACTGAAGCAGCGGGAAATGAGGAGCGGTAAGTATGTATTTATTTATTTTTAAATCAGTGTATATTGGAGGACTGGGGGATGCATTTTGCCCTATGGTGGGGGCCGCATTTTTACTCTATGGGGGGCTACATTATACTGCGTACAGGAGTGCATTATACTGTGTGGAGGACCATATCAAGTGCATTATACTGTGTGGAGGACCATGGCGAGTTCATTATACTGTGTGGAGCACCATGGAAAGTGCACTATACTGTGTAGAGGACAATGACGAGTGCATTATACTCTGTGGAGTGGGAAGGTTTGTGCGGACCATTATACTGTATAAAGGCCCATTATACTGCATGGAGGGCTGTATGGGGGTCCCATTTGGGGGATCATACTGTATTGGGGTCAGCATACTTTGCCCTGGGAGTTGAGGTGGGGTACAGTAGGGACATTATACTGTGCATGTGGAGGAATTCACCATGGGGGTATCGTATTGCTTTTGGGGGCACTTTTGTTGGCATCACACTTTATGGGGCAATGAAGAGGAATCTAGGACTTCAGCAGGAGGAAAATTACTATGTAAAGGCTGGAAAGTTGTGATATCTGCTCTTCTGTGACCCCGATAAATAAAGAATGAGAAGGGATAATAACAGCAGTAGTAGCAGGAGTATATTATAAGTAATATAATCACATTATCGATGTAATACGATGTCAATAAAAAGTCTAAAGTAAGGACAGTGAAATTAAGACAATATATTTAAAGAATACCACCTACCATAATATGTAGCTTTGTGTCCTTCTAAAGTGTCGGTGCATGGGTATACTGAATTTGGTGACATTGATTAGTGAATTAAGATATTCAAAATTAATTGTGTGAGAGGGATAATATATACAGTTGAAATCAGAAGTTTACATACACTATATATAAAGACTAGTGTTGAGCGAGCATGCTCGACACTGCTCGGTACTCGCCCGAGCATCACGCTACTCGGCATGTTCGGCGAGCACAGAGCATTTCCGGGTTACTCGGGCGGGAGCTCGGGTCTCCGCCCTGCATGTTTGGCGCTCTTTACAGAGCCAATGAACATGCAGGGATTGCCAGCCAGTCACTGTAATGCCGCAGCCATGTTGTTTGTGGGCATTACAGTGGTTGGCTGGCCGCACAGCGTCACCTCGAGTATTTAAAACCGGGCACCGCCATCTTGGACACAGTCGCTCCGGATTAGACAGTGTAGGGACAGCGCTGCTGAGCTAGGGAGAGATTTTTCCTGCAAAATAGTTAGTGTAGGGTCTGTAAAGGCTGCCAGAACAAACAAACAGTCCTTCTCAGGACTAATATCAATCCGAGATATCGGGCAGGCGGGCAGGCGGGCTGTATAGGAGACGCAGTGGTTATACCAGCAAACGCTGCATTGCAGTCCTCTGTGCTCCTGTTTCTGAAATTGCTGGACTTAGCTCCAGGTCTCGGAGGCCAGTAAAAGTCCTTTTTTTACATCTAAATCCTTTTTTTTTTCCTCCTTCACACAGTACAAATACCCGTCTTATTAACCTATTGGTGTCCCCCCCCGTAAAAAAAAAAAAGTGTGTCTCTGATTTTTCAGACACAAATATGTCTGTTGAAAAGAGTCTGGTATAGGCCACAGAAATAGAAGTGTGGTTTTGAAGTTCCACGGATAAAATCTCTGTAGTACCCAGTTTTGGGCCTTTGGTATCTAAAAAAAAACAGTTTGAGTGTGTCGCTCACTGTTCAGCCGCAAATCTATATATTTAAAAAAGTCTGGTAAATACACCAGTAAATTAAAACTGTGGTTTTGCTGTTCCACGGTAAAAAATCTCTATTATCCTGCATTTCGCATTTTTTGCAGTAAAAAAAAAACAGTAGTGTCTCCTGACTGTTGTGACACAAAAATATATCTGTTGAAAATAGTCTGGTGTAGGCCCGACAAATCCTAGTGTGGTTTTGCAGTTCTACGGGTAAAATCTCTGTAGTATCCAGTTTTGGGTCTTTGGTATCTTAAAAAAAACAGTTTGAGTGTGTCGCTCACTGTTCAGCCGCAAATCTATATTTTTAAAAAAGTCTGGTATACACCACAATAACTGTGGTTTTGCCATTCCACGGTAAAAAATCTCTATTATTCAGGTTTTGGTATTTTTTCCGTAAAGAAAAACAGTAATAGTTTCTCCCTGATTGTTCTGATTGTTTAAAAGAGTCGGGTGTAAGCCAGAGAAATAGAACTGTGGTTTTCCCCTTCCACGGTTCTAATCTACGATTTGTTACCCTTTTTACATTGATAGTGCGAGTGTAAGCTATTTTACGTCCCTTACAATGGGCAAGGCGCGTGGCACGGGACGAGGAACTGGACGTTCTGGTGATGGTGCGTGCAGAGGAGGGGGCCGTGGCCAAGGTGAAAATGTGCCACAACCAACAGCCACATCTTCTTGCTCCCACTTCTTGACCGAATTACTAGGGAAGCACAGAACAACACCAGTATTGTGAACTGATCAGTGTGAACAGGTTATTAATTGGATAGCAGATAATACTTCCAGTTACCTGGGCACCACCACCTCCGGTCTGTCTTCCACACGGTCAACTCTTAATAGCCATGAGTCTCGACCGCATACTCCTCCTCACCCTGATGCTCCTTCCTCCCACCATGCCGAGTGTCGTCAGACAGCAATTGATCCCACACTTGGACACTCTGAAGAGCTGTTCACTGGTCCATTTCCATATTTGTGCCCCTCGCCTGCTATGCTTGAAGTGGTGGAAGAGGAGATCCCATGTAGCGATGCCCAAATATTTGAACAGCCACGGCCACAGGGAGTCGACGCTGTCAATTTGTCACAAGAGGTGGACGATGACGAGACACAATTGCCAGGAAGTGAGGAGGAGCATCTTGGTGCGCAAGTGGAAGAGGAGGAGGTGGTGGATGATCTAGTAACTGACCCAACGTGGCAGGAGGACATGCAGAATGAGGCCAGCAGCACACAGGGGGAGGGAGGCAGAGTACTCCAACAGGCAGGAAGAAGCAGTGTGGTGGCCGCAGACAGAAGGAGAGCAACCGTTCCCCGTAACACCAACACGAGGGACGTTGCCAGTACAAGCGGTAGGTCTTCCAGAGTCTGGAATTTTTTTAAAGACTCTGCTGATAACCCCAAAAAGGCCATTTGTTCCACCTGCCATGCCAGCATCAGCAGGGGTGACAAAACTACCAGCCTGACCACCACCAGCATGATCAGGCACATGGCAGCAAAGCACCCGACTTTGTGGGTCGAAACCCAGGGTCCACAACCAGTGTCAGCGGGTGTCACCACTGCTTCTTCCGCTGTTGTGCGTGCAATAGAACCCCCTGCTGTGTGTGCAAGGCAATTCCCTGTCCATACTGCATGTAAAGATGTCCCCTCCTCTCAGTATTCACTTGTTATGGCAGTTTCTCAAGAAACAGCATCAACGACCACGTCCACGTCCCACCGCAGCGTTCAATTGTCCATATCCCAGACCTTTGAACGAAAGCGGAAATTCGCAGCTAACGCCCCACAGGCCACAGTCCCAAATTCGCACATTTCATGACTGCTTGCGTTGGAAATGCTGCCTTTTAGGCTGGTGGAGACGGAATCCTTCCGCAACCTTATGGCGGTGGCCGTCCCTCGGTACTCGGTCCCCAGCCGACACTATTTTGCCCGGTGTGCCATCCCCGCACTACACAAGCACGTGTCCCAAAAATTCTGCCATGCCCTCAACAACGCAGTTACTGGGAGAGTCCACCTGACAACGGACACGTGGACAAGTGCTTGTGGCCAGGGACGGTACATCTCCCTGACGGCACACTGGGTAAACATAGTGGAAGCCGGGACCCAGTTGGACCTTGGGATGGAACACATCCTCCCCACACCGAGGATTGCGGGCCCTATGTCAGTCATAGTTGCCCACACAGTGTACAGCTCCTGCGCATCATCCTCCTCCTCCTCCTCATGTTCAGCCTTCATCTCAGATATCACCACATCAGTTACAAGCTGGAAGCACTGCAGTACTGCCTCCACCAAGCGGCAACAGGCTGTGCTGAAACTCATAAGCTTAGGTGATAAAACTCACACTGCTTGTGAGTTGTGGACAGCTGTGAAAGAGCAGGCAGATCTGTGGCTGAGACCGCTGAACCTACATCCAGGCATGGTCGTGTGTGACAATGGCCGTAACCTGGTGGCGGCTCTGAGGCGAGGCGAGATCACACACGTACCATGCCTGGCTCATGTGCTTAACCTTGTGGTTCAGCGGTTTCTTAAATCTTTCCCCGTGTTGCCAGATCTGCTCGTGAAAGTACGCCGCCTGTCAGCTCATCTTCGCAAGTCTGCTACAGCTTCCGCCACCCTTGCTGTGTTGCAGCAGCGTTCGCAGCTTCCGGCACACCGACTGGTGTGTGATGTCCCCACACGTTGGAACTCTACCCTCCACATGTTGCAAAGGATATGTCAGCAGAAGAGAGCAGTTGTGGAGTACCAGCTGCAACAAGGCCGTTGATATTCAGGTTAGACTCCAAACATAAGACCTCAGGAGTGGACCTGGATGTCTGACATATGTACCATCCTGACAAACTTTGAGGAGGCCACCAACATGGTGAGTGGCGATGATGCCATCATTAGTGTCAGCATCCCACTTGTCTGTCTTTTGCAACACTCTCTGAGGAGAATTAAAGAGGAGGCATTGCAGCCAGAGTATGATGAGATTGATCAAGAAGCCGTAGCGGGCAATTACACACAGCCCAGCCTCATCTCATCCCAACGTGCATTGGGGGAGAATGAGGGAGAGGAGGAGGAGGAGGAAGAACAGGAGCTGGTATCATGCGCTGTAGACGGTAATACCTGTACTAGTGTCATACTGTCGGTTCAGCGTGGGTGGCCTGAGGACAGGGAGGAGGAGGAGGAGAGCATGGTCAGTCGTCAACTTGGTGAGGACACGGAAATCTTGCCCGTTACCAGTCTGGCACGCATGGCTGACTTTATGTTACGCTGCCTTAACCGTGACCCTCGCGTTGTCAAAATGTTGGGTGACAGTCATTACTGGTTGGTGACACTTGTAGACCCCCACTACAAGGAGAACTTTCACTCTCTTATTCCTGAGGTGGAGAGGTCTACAAAAATGGGCCAGTACCAGAAGGCTCTTGCTGCAGAACTGTTAAAAAAAATCCCATCTGAACACGCTAGCGGCAGAGGTCACAGTTCGTTGACAAACTAAAGTGTACAAGCAAGAGAGAGGCAACTTCAATCCAGCAGAGGCAGGGGAACACTGTCTACGTTCTGGGACAGTTTTCTCAGACCCTCCCTTCGGACAGACCCTGAGGCGCGGGGTACTCTAACATGGAGTGGAAAGCTTCAAAAGATGGTGAGGGAGTACCTTGCCAACCATACCAGCGTCATCCGTGATTCCTCTGTGCCTTTTAATTATTGGGTATCCAAGCTGGACACTTGTAATGAACTCGCTCTGTACGCCTTGGAGGTCCTGGCCTGCCCTGCCGCTAGCGTGTTATCGGAAGCGTGTTTTTAGTGACGCTGTGGGAATTATAACTGATAAGCGCACTCGCCTGTCAACTGACAATGCTGACAAGCTGACCATATCAAAATGAGCAAAGGCTGGATTGGGTCAGACTTCTCATCACCACCAAATGACAGCAGAGTAACATAAAGTCAAATCCACTGTGTTATTTCGGGATGTGTATCCACATGCACCGCTTCACACCCACACATGGGTATACGCTTCCTCATTTCGGCTGTTTTAAGTTCTTCTCCTTATCCTCATCCTCCACCACCACTATACCACCAGGGTGACCATGGTCCGTGTTGCCATTATTAGAAGTTTCTCCGTCCTTATTTTTGTCAGCTTTTGCTTGGAAGGCATAAGCAAAAATTGTGGGAGACCCACTCCCCAATAATGGGAATAATATTTTTAAGATGCTGTACTGTATGGCTCTTGGAAGGGGCATTAAAACCAACTTGTTATACCACTCTGACCTCCACGTCTCTTGTAAGGGGCATTAAAACTGTCTTGTTATACCACTCTGACCTCCACGTCTCCTCTGAGGGGCATTAAAACCGTCTTGTTATACCACTCTGAACTCCACGTCTCTTGTAAGGGGCATTAAAACCGTCCTGTTATACCACTCTGATTAATAGAAAAAAGAGAGGGGTCGCTCATTGCTCTATTCAGGTGCTCTGAAGAAAAAAGTAATCTCAATTGCAAAAAGAACTTCGGCACTCCATATGGAGTGCCGAAGTTCTTTTTGCAATTGTTATACCACTCTGAACTCCACGTCTCTTGTAAGGGGCATTAAAACCGTCTTGTTATACGACTCTGACCTGCACGTCTCTTGTAAGGGGCATTAAAAGAGTCTTGTTATACCACTCTGACCTCCACGTCTCTTCTGAGGGGCATTAAAACCATCTTGTTATACCACTCTGACCTCCACGTCTCTTGTAAGGAACATTAAAACCATCTTGTTATACCACTCTGACCTCCACGTCTCTTCTGAGGGGCATTAAAACCATCTTGTTATACCACTCTGACCTCCCCGTCTTTTGTAAGGGGCATTAAAACCGTCTTGTTATATCATTCTGACCTCCATTTCTCTTGTAAGGGGCATTAAAAGCGTCTTGTTATACCACTCTGACCTCCACGTCTCTTCTGAGGGGCATTAAAACCGTCTTGTTATACCACTCTGACCTCCACATCTCTTGCAAGGGGCACTAAAACCGTCTTGTTATACCACTCTGACCTCCACGTCTCTTCTGAGGGGCTTTAAAACCGTCTTGTTATACCACTCTGACCTCCACGTCTCTTGTAAGGGGCATTAAAAGCATCTTGTTATACCACTCTGACCTCCACGTCTCTTCTGAGGGGCATTAAAAACCGTCTTGTTATACCACTCTGTCCTCCACGTCTCTTGTAAGGGGCATTAAAACTGTCTTGTTATACCTCTCTGACCTCCACGTCTCTTGTAAGGGGCATTAAAACCGTCTTGTTATACCACTCTGACCTCCACGTCTCTTGTAAAGGGCATTAAAAGCGACTTGTTATACCACTCTGACCTCCACGTCTCTTGTAGGGGGCAATAAAAGCGTCTTGTTATACCACTCTGACCTCCACGTCTCTTCTGAGGGGCATTAAAACCGTCTTGTTATACCACTCTGACCTCCTAGTCTCTTGTAAGGGGCATTAAAAGCATCTTGTTATACCACTCTGACCTCCACGTCCCTTCTGAGGGGCATTAAAACCGTCTTGTTATACCACTCTGACCTCCACGTCTCTTGTAAGGAGCATTAAAACTGTATTGTTATACCACTCTGACCTCCACGTCTCCTCTGAGGGGCATTAAAACCGTCTTGTTATACCACTCTGAACTCCACGTCTCTTGTAAGGGGCATTAAAACCGTCCTGTTATACCACTCTGATTAATAGAAAAAAGATAGGGGTCGCTCATTGCTCTATTCTGGTGCTCTGAAGAAAAAAGTAATCTCAATTTCAAAAAGAACTTCGGCACTCCATATGGAGTGCCGAAGTTCTTTTTGCAATTGTTATACCACTCTGAACTCCAAGTCTCTTGTAAGGGGCATTAAAACCGTCTTGTTATACGACTCTGACCTCCACGTCTCTTGTAAGGGGCATTAAAAGAGTCTTGTTATACCACTCTGACCTCCACGTCTCTTCTGAGGGGCATTAAAACCATCTTGTTATACCACTCTGACCTCCACTTCTCTTGTAAGTGGCATTAATAGCGTCTTGTTATACTACTCTGACCTCCACGTCTCTTCTGAGGGGCATTAAAACCATCTTGTTATACCACTGTGACCTCCACGTCTCTTGTAAGGAACATTAAAACCATCTTGTTATACCACTCTGACCTCCACGTCTCTTCTGAGGGGCATTAAAACCGTCTTGTTATACCACTCTGACCTCCACGTCTTTTGTAAGGGGCATTAAAACCGTCTTGTTATATCATTCTGACCTCCATTTCTCTTGTAAGCGGCATTAAAAGCGTCTTGTTATACCACTCTGACCTCCACGTCTCTTCTGAGGGGCATTAAAACCGTCTTGTTATACCACTCTGACCTCCACATCTCTTGCAAGGGGCATTAAAACCGTCTTGTTATACCACTCTGACCTCCACGTCTCTTCTGAGGGGCATTAAAACCGTCTTGTTATACCACTCTGACCTCCTAGTCTCTTGTAAGGTGCATTAAAAGCATCTTGTTATACCACTCTGACCTCCACGTCTCTTCTGAGGGGCTTTAAAACCGTCTTGTTATACCACTCTGACCTCCACGTCTCTTGTAAGGAGCATTAAAACCGTCTTGTTATACCACTCTGACCTCCACGTCTCTTGTAAGGGGCATTAAAACCATCTTGTTATACCACTCTGATGTCCTCCTCTCTTGTAAGGGGCATTAAAAGCGTCTTGTTATACCACTCTGACCTCCACGTCTCTTGTAAGGAGCATTAAAACTGTCTTGTTATACCACTCTGACCTCCACGTCTCCTCTGAGGGGCATTAAAACCGTCTTGTTATACCACTCTGAACTCCACGTCTCTTGTAAGGGGCATTAAAACCGTCCTGTTATACCACTCTGATTAATAGAAAAAAGATAGGGGTCGCTCATTGCTCTATTCTGGTGCTCTGAAGAAAAAAGTAATCTCAATTTCAAAAAGAACTTCGGCACTCCATATGGAGTGCCGAAGTTCTTTTTGCAATTGTTATACCACTCTGAACTCCAAGTCTCTTGTAAGGGGCATTAAAACCGTCTTGTTATACGACTCTGACCTCCACGTCTCTTGTAAGGGGCATTAAAAGAGTCTTGTTATACCACTCTGACCTCCACGTCTCTTCTGAGGGGCATTAAAACCATCTTGTTATACCACTCTGACCTCCACTTCTCTTGTAAGTGGCATTAATAGCGTCTTGTTATACTACTCTGACCTCCACGTCTCTTCTGAGGGGCATTAAAACCATCTTGTTATACCACTGTGACCTCCACGTCTCTTGTAAGGAACATTAAAACCATCTTGTTATACCACTCTGACCTCCACGTCTCTTCTGAGGGGCATTAAAACCGTCTTGTTATACCACTCTGACCTCCACGTCTTTTGTAAGGGGCATTAAAACCGTCTTGTTATATCATTCTGACCTCCATTTCTCTTGTAAGGGGCATTAAAAGCGTCTTGTTATACCACTCTGACCTCCACGTCTCTTCTGAGGGGCATTAAAACCGTCTTGTTATACCACTCTGACCTCCACATCTCTTGCAAGGGGCATTAAAACCGTCTTGTTATACCACTCTGACCTCCACGTCTCTTCTGAGGGGCATTAAAACCGTCTTGTTATACCAGTCTGACCTCCTAGTCTCTTGTAAGGTGCATTAAAAGCATCTTGTTATACCACTCTGACCTCCACGTCTCTTCTGAGGGGCTTTAAAACCGTCTTGTTATACCACTCTGACCTCCACGTCTCTTGTAAGGAGCATTAAAACCGTCTTGTTATACCACTCTGACCTCCACGTCTCTTGTAAGGGGCATTAAAACCATCTTGTTATACCACTCTGATCTCCTCCTCTCTTGTAAGGGGCATTAAAAGCGTCTTGTTATACCACTCTGTCCTCCACGTCTCTTCTGAGGGGCATTAAAATCGTCTTGTTATACCACTCTGACCTCCATGTCTCTTGTAAGGGGCATTAAAACCGTCTTGTTATACCACTCTGACCTCCACGTCTCTTGTAAGGGGCATTAAAACCGTCTTGTTAAGCTACTGGGACCTCCACGCATCTTCGAACGGGCATTGCATTTCCTCCTAATTTTTGGAAGCTTTTGCTTGGAAGGCATAAGCAAATACTATGGGAGACCCACTCCCCAATAATGGGACTTATGCTTGTATTATGCTGTACTGCATGGCTCTTGTAAGGGGCATTGCAAGTTGCTGCGTCCTAATTTTTGGAAGCTTTTGCTTGGAAGGCATAAGCATATACTATTGGAGACCCACTCCCCAATAATGGGACTTATGTTTGTAATATGCTGTACTGCATGGCAGGGGCGTACATAGGAATCATGGGGCCCCATAGCAGAAGTTCTAAATGGGCCCCCTCCCCCCACAAAAAAAATGTATATAATTGTCGGGGTCACAGAAGAGCAGATCTCACAACTTTTCATCCTTTACATAGTAATTTTCCTCCTGCTGAAGTCCTAGATTCCTCTTTCATTGCCCCATAAAGTGTGATGCCAAGAAAAGGGCCCCCCAAACACAGTATGATACGCCCATGGTGAATTCCTCCACATGCACAGTATAATCACCCTGCTGTACCCCACCTCAACTCCCAGGGCAAAGTATGCTGACCCCAACATAGTATGATCCCCCAACTGTGACCTCCTAGAGCTAGAGAGGATGGTACATAATAAGGGAGAGTGTTATACATAATAAAAGAGGAAACTATATAACTAAGGATGGCGCTATACATAATAAGCGAGTACACTATATACTAAGGGAGTATGCTATACATAATACGGCTACATTCCTGCATCTGTGTGCAGTGTCGGTGTGCTGCCCTGTTTTACCGACGCATTGAGCATGTCCTATTCTAATCCTCAAAATCAGATCAGAACAGGACATTCTCTGACCCTCACAGATCTCATTCTCAGATCCGTGATTTTCATGGATGTGTGAATGGATCTATAAAACTCTACGAGTCAGTGGACCATCCGATAAAGAAAATCTGGCAGCACACAGACATTTCACACAAATGTGAGAATGCAGCCTAAGAGATTTTACAAACAACATTATCACTCCAAGTCACACAGTGCAGATGCAGAATAATATTTACATCCAGGCACTTACCGCTGACGTCTCATCTGATCAGAGTCGGTTTCTGCTGCTTCTTCTCCATCTGGTCAGACCTTCATGTCCACATCTCCCAGCCACGACTTGTCTTGTCACGATCATCTCCAGCCTAGAAAATAACAAGGTCACATATATTGTACATGCATCTCCCCCACACTGCGCTACTGACTATAGATATGTACCCCCCCCCCCCCATTAATATACTATTAGCCACTTAGTAATCAAAATATAAAGTGATAAGCAGCACGGTGCCCCCCATCTATATATGTAATCGTCTTATCCCGTCTGTCTGTCTGTCTGTCTTTCTGTCTGTCTATCTGTCTGTCTGTCCAGGAAATCCTGCGCCGCTCATTGGTCCGGCAGCGGACAATCAGCGCCCCGGGATTTCTGAAAAAAGATGGTGGCCGTTAGCGGCTCATCTGCGGGACGTAGCTCAGCGGCAATGCAGCCGGGAGATGACCGGCGCGAGGCGCTCATCTCCCGACCACCAGCGACGCTGACCTCCATGCGGCTAGGGTGTCAAGGGAGGACCGGGGAGCAGCGCTGCGGGTCGGGATACTTCTGCTGCGAGCTCCGGCTCATGTCCCGGGTTCTCGCAGCGGAAGTAGTAGCACAGGCAGCGGCGCTGACATCCATGCGGCTAGGGTGTCAAGGGAGGACCGGGGAGCAGCGCTGTGGGTCGGGATACTTCTGCTGCGAGCTCCCGCTCATGTCCCGGGTTCTCGCAGCGGAAGTATCCGCACAGGCAGCGGCGCTGACATCCATGCGGCTAGGGTGTCAAGGGAGGACCGGGGAGTGGTGCTGCGGGTCGGGATACTTCTGCTGCGAGCGCCCGCTCATGTCCCGGGTTCTCGCAGCGGAAGTAGCCGCACAGGCAGCGCCGCTCGCCGGTCCTCACCAATACGATTCCGCTCCCCGGTCCTCACCAATACGATTCGCTGATTGGTCGCGATCTCTCGCCGCGACCAATCGCTGATCTTGGCTCAAAAGTTAAACACCGCTGTGCTGATTGGTCGCGGACGCTGCCCACGGCCAATCACCGATTTGGGCGCCACATTTAAATAGCGTCCGCGACCAATCAGCACAGTGATGTTTGAATGTGTCCGCAAGATCGGTGATTGGTCGCGGTCACAGCGTCCGCGACCAATCAGCACAGCGGTGTTTAACTTTTGCGGCAAGATCAGTGATTGGTCGCGGCGAAGACCGAAGACCGCGACAAATCACCGATTTGTGCGCCACATTTAAATAGCGGCCGCGATCAATCACCAATCTTGCAGAGACATTTAAACACCGCTGTGCTGATTGGTCGCCGATGCTGCCCGCGATCAATCACCGATTTGGGCGCCACATTTAAATAGCGCCCGCGACCAATCACCGATCTTGCAGACACATTTAAATACCGCTGTGCTGATTGGTCGCGGACGCTATTTAAATGTGGCGCCCAAATCGGTGATTGCTCGCGGGCAGCGTCGGCGACCAATCAGCACAGGGGTGTTTAAATGTCTCTGCAAGATCGGTGATTGGTCGCGGCCGCTATTTAAATGTGGCGCACAAATCGGTGATTGATCGCAGTCTTCGGCCACGACCAATCACTGATCTTGCTGCAAAAGTTAAACACCGCTGTGCTGATTGGTCGCGGACGCTGCCCGCGACCAATCACCGATTTGGGCGCCACATTTAAACACTGCTGTGCTGAGTGGTCACGGACGCTGCCCGCGACCAATCACTGATTTGGGCGCCACATTTAAATAGGGGCCGCGACCAATCACCGATCTTGCAGACACATTTAAACACCGCTGTGCTGATAGGTCGCGGACGCTATTTAAATGTGGTGCCCAAATCGGTGATTGGTCGTGGCCAGCGTCCGCGACCAATCAGCACAGCGGTGTTTAAATGTTGCGCCAACATCGGTGATTGGTTGCGGCCGCTGTTTAAATGTGCCGCTCAAATCGGTGATTGGTCGCGGGCAGGGTCCACGACCAATCAGCACAGCGGTGTTTAAATGTGGAGCCAAGATCGGTGATTGGTCGCGGCCGATATTTAAATGTGGTGCCCAAATGTCACGGGTGTGTTGCCACGAAGATGGTCACGAGTACACAGCCTGACTTCTCGCAGCTGACTTGTTGGTGCTTTGTGTTTTTTCGGCAGTGAAGGAGTTAATTCTCTCTCTCTCTGGGCTAGCTGAGGTCCAGCCTCGCCCAGCTGCAATCAATGTTTCTTTAGTGAGACTCCTTCATATTCCTGCAGGTCTGTTTGGGAGGTGTCGGTGAAAGCTTTTCATTCAGACTTACAGAGCGGATCGTGGTGTTTGGAGTTGCTGAGATAAGTGTATTTGGAAGTGTTTTTTCCCTTTCCTCGCTTTATCATTTATCTCCTTTCCCGTTGGTGTTCCCTCTGTTGTAGTTGTGTAGAAGTTGTATGCAAGGTGGTTTTGGTTTTTCCCTTGTACTGTCTCGTTCGTCTAAGTACTGTGTGTGGGCATATTATTTCTGGTTCCCAATTGTTGTGATCGGGGTCCTTCTCAGGACTAGATTACTGAGGTGCAGGGATCCTCAGGAGGTAGGGGTTACGCTGGCGGCCTGGACCTCTGTACCTTTAACAGTACCTCCAGGTTGAGGGATTAGTCAGGGCCCCAGCTTAGGGTCAGCCTAGGCCCCCTACCTCCAGTATTCTGTGAAAATGTCACACTGTCACAGAATACTGAAGGTAGGGGGCCTAAGCTGACCCTAAGCTGGGGCCCTGACTAATCCCTCAACCTGGAGGTAGTGTTAAAGGTACAGAGGTCCAGGCCGCCAGCGTAACCCCTACCTCCTGAGGATCCCTGCACCTCAGTAATCTAGTCCTGAGAAGGACCCCGATCACAACAATTGGGAACCAGAAATAATATGCCCACACACAGTACTTAGACGAACGAGACAGTACAAGGGAAAAACCAAAACCACCTTGCATACAACTTCTACACAACTACAACAGAGGGAACACCAACGGGAAAGGAGATAAATGATAAAGCGAGGAAAGGGAAAAAACACTTCCAAATACACTTATCTCAGCAACTCCAAACACCACGATCCGCTCTGTAAGTCTGAATGAAAAGCTTTCACCGACACCTCCCAAACAGACCTGCAGGAATATGAAGGAGTCTCACTAAAGAAGCATTGATTGCAGCTGGGCGAGGCTGGACCTCAGCTAGCCCAGAGAGAGAGAGAATTAACTCCTTCACTGCCGAAAAAACACAAAGCACCAACAAGTCAGCTGCGAGAAGTCAGGCTGTGTACTCGTGACGATCTTCATGGCAACACACCCGTGACACCAAATTGGTGATTGTTCGCGGGCAGCGCCCGCGACCAATCAGCGATTGTGAACACAAATGTCCGGACCTTAGTAACACCATGCGGCTACTGTCGGGAGATCAGCGGCTAGCGTGTCAAGGGAGGATCGGGGAGCGGCGCTGCGGGTCGGGATACTTCTGCTGCGAGCAGCCACTCATCTCCCGGCTTCTCGCAGCGGAAGTAGCCGCACAGGCAGAGGCGCTGACATCCATGCGGCTAGGGTGTCAAGGGAGGACCGGGGAGCAGCGCTGCGGGTCGGGATACTTCTGCTGTGAGCAGTCGCTCATCTCCCGGCTTCTTGCAGCGGAAGTAGCCGCACAGGCAGCGGCGCTCCCCAGTCCTCACCAATACGATTCCGCTCCCCGTTCCTCACCAATACGATTCGCTGATTGGTCGCGGTCTCCGCGCCCGACCAATCAGTGATCTTGGCGCAAAATTTAAACACTGCTGTACTGATTGGTCGTGGCCGCTGCCCGCGACCAATCACCGATTTGGGCGCCACATTTAAATAGTGGCCGCGACCAATCACCGATCTTGGCGTCACATTTAAACACTGGTATGCTGATTTGTCGCGGACGCCAGCCACGAAAAATCAGCGAGCTTGGCGCCAAATTTAAACAACGCTCTGCTGATTGGTCGTGGACGCCAGACGCGACCAATCAGCGACATTGGCGCCAAATGTAAACAGCGCTGTGCTGATTGGTCGCGGCTGCCAGCCGCGACCAATCAGCGAGATTGGCGCCAAATTTAAACAACTCTCAGCTGATTGGTCGCGGACGCCAGACGCGACCAATCAGCGATTTTGGCGCCAAATTTAAACAACGCTCTGCTGATTGGTCGCGACCGCCAGCCGCGACCAATCAGCGATTTTGGCCCCAAATTTAAACCCCGATCTGCTGATTGGTCGCGGATGCCAGACGCGACCAATCAGCGAGATTGGCGCCAAATTTAAACAACCCTCTGCTGACTGTTCGCGGCTTCCATCATTGGTCTGTTCCAGCACCCCCATCATTGCTCTCTCCCAGCACCCTCATCATTGCTCTCTCCCAGCACCCCCGTCATTGCTCTCTCCCAGCACCCCCGTCATTGCTCTCTCCCAGCACCCCCGTCATTGCTCTTTCCCAGCACCCATGTCATTGATCTCTCCCAGCACCTCCATCATTGCTCTCTCCCAGCACCCCCATCATTGCTCTGTCCCAGCACCCCCATCATTGCTCTCTCCCAGCACCCCCATCATTGCTCTGTCCCAGCACCGCGTCATTGCTCTTACTGAGCACCCCGTCATTGCTGTCTCACAGCAAACCCCGTCATTGCTCTCTCACAGCACCATCATTGCTCTCACAGCACCCCCATCATTGCTCTCTCCCAGCACCCCCATCATTGCTCTCTCCTTCCCCACATCCCTATCATTGCTCTCCACAGCCCCACTATCCCCATCATTGTTCTCTCCAGCCCCATCACAGCTCTCCCCATCTCCACCATCCCCATCATTGCTCACCCCAGCCCCATCATTGCTCTCCCCAGCACCATCATTGCTCTCCCCAGCCCCATCATTGCTCTCCCCAGCCCCCAATCCCCACCATTGCTCTCCCCAGTCCACATCACCATAATTGCTCTCCCCAGCCCCACTATCCCCTTCATTGCTCTCTCCAGCCCCATCATTGCTCTCCCAAGCCCCACCATTCCATCATTGCTCTCCCCACCTCACCTCCCCAGCGGTAAAAAAAACAAAAAACAACAACTTACCTCAGCTCGCTCCCCTACAGCATTCTCCTGGTTACCGGCAGATTTCTACCTGATCCAGACGCACGCAGCATGATGACATCATCAAGCTGCGCGTTCCTGGGTCAGGGAGGAAGCAGAGGTTGGTTGCTTTCAGCTCCGCTGCCATTCTCCTCCTGTCAGCAGTGGAGCTGCAGGGATCGCTCCCTGCCCGCCGCTGGCAGGGAGCAGCTGCACTGGCGGGCCCCCCGGCGCAGCTGCACCGGCAGCGGTATGTCCGCCCCTGGACTGCTATGGGGTCCCCACGGCTCACGGGCCCCATAGCAGTCGCGTGGCCTGCCGCCATTGGCGGTACGCCATTGCTGCATGGCTCTTGCAAGGGGCATTGCAAGTTGCTCCATCCTCATTTTTGGAAGCTTTTGCTTGGAAGGCATAAGCAAATACTATGGGAGACCCACTCCCCAATAATGGGACTTATGTTTGTAATATGCTGTACTGCATGGCTCTTGTAAGGGGCATTGCAAGTTGCTCCGTCCTAATTTTTGGAAGCTTTTGCTTGAAAGGCATAAGCAAATACTATGGGAGACCCACTCCCCAATAATGGGACTTATGTTTGTAATTTGCTGTACTGCAGGGCTCTTGTAAGGGGCATTGCAAGTTGCTCCGTCCTAATTTTTGGAAGCTTTTGCTTGGAAGGCATAAGCAAATACTATGGGAGACCCACTCCCCAATAATGGGACTTATGTTTGTAATATGCTGTACTGCATGGCTCTTGCAAGGGGCATTGCAAGTTGCTCCATCCTCATTTTTGGAAGCTTTTGCTTGGAAGGCATAAGCAAATACTATGGGAGACACACTCCCCAATAATGGGACTTATGTTTGTAATATGCTGTACTGCATGGCTCTTGTAAGAGGCATTGCAAGTTGCTCTGTCCTAATTTTTGGAAGCTTTTGCTTGGAAGGCATAAGCAAATACTATGGGAGACACACTCCCCAATAATGGGAATAATGTTTTTAAGATGCTGTACTGTATGGCTCTTGTAAGGGGCATTAAAAGCGTCTTGTTAAGCTACTGCTGTGACGCCTCATGCTCGAAAAAGCCCTTTAGTTTACCGTTGGAGATGGGGGACTCGGAGTCGGGTCCTGTGATGAAGAGATGGGATGTCGCCGTGGCCCGGACCCGACCCGTGCTCAGGGCCGTCACATTAAAAAGGATGGTATGGGCTTATCCGGGTTGAGTGGCTAATAAACGACTACGCCACCTGTGGTGCCTGGTGAAGGGCCACCAGCGCCGCTACAGTCCACTGAGGCATGGTGTTATGGCGGCCAGAGTTGTTACTACTCCCCACAGGCAGAGCGAGGCCTCAGGGCAGAGGGACAGGATGAAGGGGGTAGTAGTAGAAGAGCACGGGCTCCGCGTCTCGCGGTGTGGCGCAGAATGAACAGTCCGGAGGCCATAGGGGTGAACTTCCAAGGCTTTACTCACTTTAGACATGGCAGAAGGAAGGCGACTCCCTCCTCCCCGTGGAGTCCTGCGGTCACCAGGGACGGGGGTCCGACAACCTCCGAGTAAGTCCAGCATTTAGTCGGGACCCTACACCAGAGTGTTCCTGAACTACAGACCAGATCCTTTCCTGTCCGTGTGTGTGTGCGAAATAGGCCTGGTCTCCCTCTGATGCACGGGTGGCAGTTCCGCTCCGTCCGATGCCCGGTGGGATCCTCAGGGCCTAACCGGGCTTTCCCGACCAGGACATAGAGTAGCAAGGTCGGGTGTCAGGGGACCGGTACCCCTCTTGCAGCCGGAGTCCCTCTGAATATATCAGCATGGCGAGGACAGGTGGCGTACACCGCTCCATCTGCATCCTGCCTGGGATCCATTTGCTGTGGAGCCACACTCTTGAGCTCCGGGCCTTCTTGGTCCTGGTCATTGGCCGGGTTGAGACATTCCTGGTCTGCAACCTGCCCCTCGTCCCAAAGCCAGGATACGAGGGCTGTGTCCCTTGCCGATGCAGGCCCACACAGGGTCTGCACTCCGGGAGGGAGGTCACAGTTACACACAGTATATGACAGCACAGAAAACAGCCGAAAGACACCAAGACCAAAGATGGCTCTATATTAAATATGAAATTTGAAGTGTAAGTCCTCCACCCTCACCCACTAACTGGTTCCCCTAACTCTTGGTTCCCCAGTCTCCCTGTAACCAGGGGAGCCGCACCTAGTGCATACTAGCCCCCTCTGGTGGAGAAATGTGGTGTTGGATGCAAAGGTTGGGTCACGACTATCACACTGTTCTTACCTCAGAGGAGGAACACTACACTCCATTAGAGAAGTGCAGCATCCCTGTGGCGGTCGAACCCTCAGGGGCGCCACACTGCGACCTCAACCACTTTTCCGAGAGGCATTAAAAGCGTCTTGTTAAGCTACTGGGACCGCCACGTCTCTTCAAAGGGGCATTAAATGCATCTTCTTAAGCCACTTTGAACTCCACAGATCTTCCAAGGGGCATTGAAATTATGTTTTTAATTACCTCTAACCTCCACGACTCTTCCAACGAGCATTGCATTTCCTCCTAATTTTAGTCAGCTTTTGCTTTTCAATGAAAGGTGAAAACTAAGGAAGACCCACTCCCCAATAATGGGTAGAAAGTTTTTAGTACGCTGTAATCCACGTCTGTTTCAAGGGGCATTGCAGTTCCTCATAATTTTTGGAAAGCCTTCCATTCACTGCTTAGGCCAACAGTGCACAGGAGACCCAGTTGCTATAAATGGAAAAAAGGTTTATTTAAGGCCCTCTCACCTCCATGTCATTTCCAAGTTGCATTGGAGTGCCTCAAAATTTTTGGTAGGCATTGCACTCACTGTATGCCCTATAACTGTGTAGCCGAACCGCTCCTTTTGTTACAGAAACATATCCTACAAGACATATGTGGTTGACAGGACTGATATTGATGTGAATGGTCCCTGTTCCTCCTGCTGTTTTTCCTTTGCCACTACCTCATCCATCATTTATCACCTGAAGCTTTGTTTTAATGGGAGTCATAGAACTTGGAAAGTAGCAGGAAAACATCCAGCAATCCTCAGAGGAGGTAGGATATGCGCCAAAACGCTGACCACCTCAGACCTAGCCGCTACTACATACATGTGCTTGCATTCCTTGAAAACAAAGCAGATGCTAACTTCTATCATCCTCATCATGCTCCTCACCTTGGCACTCTCAACTCCCCTGATGGAGAAGCCAGGGCCCACCGGAGGAGTCTGGTTCTCTGGTGGGCTCGTCCAATGCTGCCCTAAAGCAGGCCAGTCTAAGAAAAGTGTGTGGGGAATGGGGATGTTCCGCGGAGAAATCGGGGTGGCTGGGGACCGTTTATGGACACCCGGCCGCCCCCAGGCGGCTGGGGACCATGTGTGGACACCCGGCCGCGGGGCGGCTGGGGACCAAGTGTGGACCCCCGGCCGCCCCCTGGCGGCTGGGGACCGAGGGTGGACACCCGGCCGCCGGACGGCTGGTGACTGAGTATGGATACCTCGCTGCCCAAACAGCCATGGGGTAGTGGCCAGCTTCGGCCTCCACATGCCTAAAAAGCCCAATTTCAAGTGCAAGCAAGCTAGCAGTATGGTATTGCAGCCTGGGGGTGGGTGGGTGGTTGGCTGCATATTTTCGCTTGCATTGCAAGGAATTGAGGTACAAGTGAACTCTGCCCTGGGACAAGAACTTGCACGGGGATAGTTGCAAGTCTGCATCTTCTGATGTTAAAATGACATTTCCCGGTGAATGCATTTGTCACGGTTGAAAGCAATACAAAAGTGCAAAAACGCATAAAAAATGCTACTTGTGAACATAGCCCAAGGTGTGGAGGAGTATTTTTGTTTTTGGTTATTTATTTTACCTTATACACAAGTCTTTACTCTGGAAAAGAAATTCCTTAACATATTTCACAGGAAAAAAGCTTCACTTTCGTTTTTGAACGTTTTATTATGAGCCAGTAAAAGTGGCTTAATACCTCTGAACACGTTGTTGACAACAGTGACCTGGGGGTCAGAAATGCTTCCTGGGGCGATCCCCATGCTGTCCCCATGTCATTTGAGCACTGTCTGTCACTATCGTTTTGGGCACTTTTTAGGCTTTCTACAGACTGCCGGGGGTGCCGCCGCAAAAATGCTCTGGTCTCCCATAGACTAACATTGGGCTCGTTGCTTTGGTCGAGCACCCGAGTATCACGGCGAGCTCGGGCCAAGCTTCGAGCACCCGAGCATTTTAGTGCTCGCTCAACACTAATTATTATATATACACTAGCTATTGAATCCATTCTACGCACGGTTGGCGAGCATTTTTATTGGTATATGGTCTCCCAACCTGTTATGTGCTGCCCCCATCCTGTTATGTGCAGCCCCCTTCCTGCACCCCCATCCTGTTATGTGATCCCCCATCCTGTTATGTGCCATCCCCATCCTGGTATTTGAGCTACTCCTATCCTGGAATTTGTGGCCCCCCAATCCTGGTATTTGTGCTACTCAATCCTGCTCCTCCATCCTGTAATGTGCTGCCCCACATCCTATCCTGGTATGCATGGTACCCCTGATCCCTATCCTGGTATGCATGGTACCCGTGATCCCTATCCTAGTATGTATGGCACCCCTCATCCCTATCCTGGTATGTATGGCGCCCTTCATCCCCAGTCCTGGTATGCATGGCACCCCTCATCCCCCATCCTGGTATGCATGGCACCCCTTTTCTCAATCCTGGTATGCATGGCACCCCATCCCTCATCCTCGTATGCATGGCCCCCTCATCCCTATCCTGGTATGTATGGCACCCTTCATTCCTAGTCCTGGTATGCAGTGTTCCCCTCATCCCCAATCCTGGTATGCATGGCACCCCTCATCCCTAATCCTGGTATGCATGGCACCCCTCATCCCAATCCTGGTATGTATGGCACCCCTCATCCCAATACTTGTATGCATTGCACCCCATCCCTCATCCCTCATCCTGGTCTGCATGGCACCATCATCCCCAAGCCTGATATGTATGGCTCCTCAGCCTTATCCTGGTATGCATGGTACCCCATCCCTCATCCCTATCCTGGCATGCAAGGTACCCCATCCCTCATCCCTATCCTGGCATGCATGGTACCCCTCATCCTGGTATGCATGGAACCCTAATCACCAATCCTGGTATGTATGGCCCCTCAGCCTTATCCTGGTATGCATGGTACCCTTCATCCCCATCCTGGTATGCATGGCACCCCATCACTCATCACGAATCCTGGTATGTATGGTACCCCTCAGACTTATCCTGGTATGCATGGTACCCCTCATCCCCATCCTGGTATGCATGGAACCCCTCATCCCCATCCTGGTATGAATGGTACCCCTCATCTCCTAATTCTGGTATGCATGGCACTCCATCCCTCATCCTGGTATGTATGGTATACCTCATCCCTATCCTAGTATGCATGGCACCCCATCCCTCATCCCTCATCCTGGTATGCATTGTACCCCCTCATCCCTAGCCTGGTATGTATGGCACCCCTCATCCGTATCACGCTGCACACACACAAAAAATAAACAATTATACTCACCTTTCTTCCATGTGCTCCAGCGCTGTGTCACCTTTTGCTGCAAGGAGTGTGGCGTTGGAATACGCGCGTGCCCATGCCGCGCTGTCTGGCGCCATTTTGCTGAAGACACACTGCAAATGGTCCTGCCCCCGGTCTCCGGTCAGAACAGAGGCGCCGCGGCAACAATCCTCCCGGTCAGGTAAGTATGTATTTATGGCGCTGGAGATTGCGGTATGCGTTCAGCATCTACGCATACCACGATCTCCGGCGCTATACACTCCTCTTACCTGTAACGGCTGGATGCGGTCGTCTGTCTGGAGCCAGACTGCACAGGTGCATTGCGTTTGCGCAGTCTATAAGGGCTTCGAACAGAGGGACGTTTGTAGCGTTATGTTATAAATAAAGAATGAGAAGGGATACTAACAGCAGTAGTAACTGAGTATATTATATGTAATATAATCACAATATCGATGTAATACGATGTCAATAAAAAGTCTAAAGTAAGGACAGTGAAATTAAGACAATATATTTAAAGAATACCACCAACCATAATATGTAGCTTTGTGTCCTTCTAAAGTGTCAGTGAATGGGTGTACTGAATTTGGTGACATTGATTAGTGAATGAAGATATTCAAAATTAATTGTGTGAGTGGGATAATATATACAGTTGAAATCAGAAGTTTACATACACTATATATAAAGACACATATACATGTTTTTCTCAATATCTGATAAGAAATCAGAATAAATCATTCCAGTTTTAGGTCAATTAGGATTATCATAATTTGTAATATTTGCTAAATGACAGAATAATGAGAAAGAGAATGTTTTAAGGCATTTTTATTACGTACTGCAAAGTCAAAAGTTTACATACACTAAGATTACTATGCCTTTAAACAATTCTGGACTGCCCATATGATGATGTCATGTGTTTGGAAGCTTCTGGTTAACATCTGAGTTAATTAGAGACACACCTGTGGATGTATTTTAATGCACACCTGAAACACACTGCTTCTTTGTGTAGCATCATGGGAAAGTCTAAAGAAATCAGCCAAGATATCAGGAAGAGAATTGTTGTCTTGCACAAGTCTTGCTTATCCTTGGGTACAATTTCAAGATGCCTGAAGGTACCTCATTCATCTGTACAACAATTATATGCAAGTACACACAAGATGGGAATGTCCGGCCATAATACTGCTCAGGAAGGAGACGGGTTCTGTATCCCAGAGTTGAACGTTCTTTCGTCAGACATGTGCATATCAACTCAAAGATAAAAGCAAAAGACCTTGTGAAGATGATGGCGGAAGCTGGTAAGATTGTGTCAAGATCCACAGTGAAACGAGTACTGTATCAACATGGGCTGAAAGGCCTCTCTGCCAGGATGAAGCCATTACTCCAAAAGAAGCATAAAAAGACAGATTAATGTTTGCAAATGCACATAGGAACAAAGATTTTTGGAGACATGTCCTGTGGTCTGATTAAACTAAAATGTAACTTTTTGGGCATAATGATCATCGTTACATTTGGAGGAAGAAGGGAGAAGCTTGGAAACCTAAGAACACTATCCCAAGTGTGAAATACGGGGGTAGCAGCATCATGGTGGTGTGGGGTTGTTTTGCAGCAGGAGGGACTGGTGCACTTCACAAAATAGATAGCATCATGAGAAAAGAAGATTATGTGGCAATACTGAAGCAACATCTCAAGACATCAGCCAGGAAGTTAAAGCTTGGGTGGAAATGGATCTTCTAAATGGACAATGACCCGAAGCATAGTGTCAGAATGGTAACAAAGTTACTTAATGATAACAAAGTCAATGTTTTGGAGTGGCCATCACAAAGCCCTGATCTCAATCCTATTGAAAATGTATGAGCAAAGCTGAAAATTTAGGTGCAAGCAAGGCGCCCTACAAACCTGGATCAGTTACAACAGTTTTGTCAGGAGGAATGGGCCCAAATTCCGACCAACTATTGTGAGAAGCTTGTGGAAGGATATCCCAAACATTTGACCCAAGTTATTCAGTTTAAGGGCAATGGTACCAAATACTAATGAAATGTATGTAAACTTTTGACTTTGAAATAAGTAATAAAAATGCCTTAAAACATTCTCTCTCTCATTATTCTGGCATTTGGCAAATATTAAAAATTTTGACCTAAAACGGGAAAGGTTTATTCTGATTTTATGTCAGATATTGAGAAAAATATGCACATCTTTCTTCTAATATAGTGTATGTAAACTTCTGGTTTCAACTGTATATTAATTATAATACTAAAATAATGGTGACAACAATTATGAATAAAAATCAAAAAAGTCCCTTCTTAAGAGGAAATGTGACAATGAAACAAAGTAATTTTAAAGTGCAATGTGCATAAATGACACTAGATAAATAGCCAATTAAATATTATTTGCTAAGTGAGTATCTACCTTTAGTAAGTAACATTAAACTTGATTAACCATTTTTTTGAAAGAATAAATATAAGTACTTCAAGTGAATACTATGATCTCCAATCAGGAAAATTAGTACTCTATTCCCTTAATTAAAAATCCATAATGGATCATGTCAATATGTGTATTATCCATGGTGGAAAAACCTATAAAACGGAATAATACCAATATATAAAGAAGAAAGGTTTTTCATTAATCAATGAGGTTTTATAGCTTTTGTGTTATCCCTGATGCTGCACCGTCATTCTTTTAATCCTCTTTAAGTCTTTTATTCACTATTTTATTACAACCATGATTTCTTCTCTTTGTTACAGTCTTGGCTATCCTTACACTGCCATCAGTCCCACTCTGCAAGCTGATGAGACTTTCCAAAATCAGATTGTGCAGAAAGGAATCAGCCAACCAGAGCATCCACGCACAGTTCACTCTAAGGTGAGTACATAAAAATACCCATTAGTGCAATACAAAAATTAAATGAGCATATATAGAGGGAGATGAACAATTTAAAAATATAAAACATAAAATGTCAAGCTAAACCCCTGTATTTTGAAGCCTATGAGGATTCGGCTGCTACAGGAGTATTGCACCTAAACCCAGAGGTGTGATATTCCACTCCCGGGCAAGGATGGAGAGTGGAACTGAGCTCAGTCAGCTGCATGCACTACATACATCCCATTTCCGAGGAACAGGCCGACGGTACTCCCACTTAGAAATGTGCAGGTACGACCGAGTCTGTTCCTGGCTGGAGTGGGAGGGGGGTGGTACATCCCAAGTAGTGTAGGGGCAGATAGGGGGAGCAGCCTGGGTAAAGATAGGAGCTCATTGGGTGCTGGTCACCTGAGCTCACACATAGAGGGTGTATATAAGGTGGGCACCAACTAAGAACAGGGTCAGATGCAGAGAACAAGACAGCTGCAGAGAAGCAGACAGCAAGACAGCTGCAGAGGAGCAGACAGCAAGCAGAGAGGAAGTCAGCCTGCAGCAAGAGAGAGACCCTGAGTGAGAGAGGAGCAAAGAAGGAGTACCCAGAGGGGAAAACAGAGAGGACCCAAGAACCCAAATTAAAGCACTGGGTGAGGAGTCGGCACAGGGTACCGGATCCCAAGCTGGTGGGGGCAGAAAACACACCCCAGCCAGAGACCGGAGACCGTGGGCAGCGTTTGTCACGGTCACCCATCACATCCACCCCGAAGGCACACCACATGAAGGGTCAGGGAACCCAGGGCCAAGGGTGTCCCAACAGAAGGCCCGAGGGAGCTGGACCTAGGTGGATTACTGGTGGGGACGGCCGGAGAACGGGACAGAAAGAGAGCTCAGGGCCACGCTCCGGACTTGTTTGGGGGTTGGCTGGATCCAGGACCTGGTGGACGCAGCACGGCTCGGGTGGTCACTAGCAGCTGGAGTGACCGGAACATCAGCAGTGAGTAAATACCCTAAACTGCACAACCCGACTCTGTCTTCCTTTAACATCTATGCTGCACCATTACAACCCCCATCCTCTGCACCTGACCCCCTGAGGCTATACCCCACCCGTTGGGGGTTATACCATCACAAGCTGCACCTACACCATCAGCCTCAGCGGACCCTGCTGCAGCGGCGGCCATAGTGACCGCAACACAACGGGTGGCGTAGTCGACATTAAGAACTAATAACATCTGTAGGACTGCCACATAACACTGAGCTTGACGCCCTGGGCACGGGGCCGGGTCACAGCCGCTCGGAGACTACAACCCCCCCCATCTGATCCGGTGCCGGGTATTCCCCTCAAAAAGGAATATGTCCCAGGGGGCGCGTCAACTTTGGCGTAGTCGGCAGGATTACGTGCCCGCAACACCCGGGTACTGCGTGCCTGAAGAAAAGTGCAAGTTTACCTCAGAAAGAAGTCTCCCGCCGGTTCCGGAGGGTCCACGCCATCGGACTCCATCACCAGTCGTTTCCCGCCGATTGTCCGCCATTTCCAACTTGTTCCCGCCATCTGCAGAGTTTCCCGCCACTGGGCGACGCTTCCCGCCAAAACCGCAGATTTCCCGCCTTGGAAGAGCAGCGGACGCCATTATGGGCGTGCCAAAGGAGGGCAGGAGGCCACCTCCCATCGTGGGCCAGGACAGAAAATGGCGCCAAAAGTGGAAACCGCCCCCACCAACAGAGACTGTGATGCTAGAGGTGTCTGTCAGCGTGAAAGAACTACCCCTGGAGCTGACAGTCACCGAGTTGCCCCGGGACCGCCCTCGAAGTGGGAGGAGACGAAAGAAAAGAACGAAGATGGGTGCCGCCTGGAGCAGTCTGGAGCGAGCGCACCCGGAGGCAAGAAGTCTAACGAGGAGTAGCGGAGAAGTTTACCCGGATATGAAGAGAAAGCAGAACAGCACCGGCCCGCTGGCCAGGAGTCTGCTAAAGACCGAGGAAGGAGAGCAGAGCAGCACCGGCCCGCTGGCCAGGAGCCTGCTGGAAGAAGAGCAGAGCAGCACCGACCCGTTGGTCAGGAGCCTGCTAGACACCACGACCCCACTAGGCCTAGTGGAGGTCCTTGCACAGCTCCTCCGAGACCGGGAGTGTGCACAGACTGCCCTGGAGGGCCTCGCACGGAGGATGGCCCGGGTACAGCGCGAGATACTGGCGGAGTGGAGCCGGGAGATGACCCAGCAAGCTGAGACCAGTCAACGGAGCACGCTACCCTGGAAGAGGAAGCAGACCGCCTCTGAGGATGGCGCGGGAGGACCCAAGGCCGGAGACGGCGCCGAGAAGGGAGCCGAACGCATGGAGGCAGGTAAAGGGGACGCCTATACCCCAAGCCGAGAAACCGCCCACCTGCCCCAGCTCCCCGTCGCAGAGCCCGAAAGTCCCCCTGCTGTGCCCGTAGCCGCCATGTCACCGCTATGGACTAGGCCCCGACCGGAAGCCGCCGCAGCGACCCCTGTGACGTCACGCGCCTCGACCCGGAGCGTGACAAAGCAGGAAATACCACCAGCCTGGTCGCAAGGCCTAGTACCCCCGGGCGCCGCATCACCAACAGCGCCCCCTACCTCCGCGGAGCCTCCGGCCTGGCCGCAAGGCCAGGTAGCCCAGGGCGCCGCCGTCCTAACGGTGCCCTTCACCTTCCAGGTGCCCCAGGCCTGGCCGCAAGGCCTGGGCAACCCGGGCGCCACCACCACCGCGCCCGCGCCCGTAAAACCAAGGGTGCCACACCTGGGGGAGGACTTGTTTAGCCAGCTCACATGGCCGGGCGGGCGGCCCTTCATCTGGCCCGAAGGATACCATGAGCTGGAACGGCAGCAGAAACTAAGACCCCTGGATGAACCCCTGATTCCGGCTCCGAAGCCCGTGGCACGGATCTCGCCCCCGCTAGCGGAAGCACAGTTTGAGTGGGACCCCACCGGAGAAGATCTAATGGGGTTCACTCAGGAAACTAGGGCAGCTGCAGCAGAGCGCGCTGAGTGTTGCCGACAGCAGCTCGAAGAGTTCGCGAGGGAGCGGAGAGAGAGGCGGGTCCGGGAACAACAGGCCCAAATAAGGAGCGCCGAGCAAAAGAGCCGGACCAGGAGGGACCCCCGTGCAGCGCACAGTCCCCGTACCACCGGGACTGTAATCAAGTTTAACCAGCAGCACGGGTGGGGCTTCATCAGAGACAACAACACCCTCGGCGACGTCTTTGTCACGCGCAGAGACGTGGAATCCCATCTGCCGGAGGGGCACAGAGGTCGTGACCTCTACATCGGAGACGAGGTCACCTTCACCCGGCACAAGTGTGCCAAAGGACCTTATGCCCTCCACGTGCACCGCCTGACGGAGGAGGAGTTGCAGTGCGGGGAGGAGGAGCAAGAGGACCCGGACGGGTCTGAAACTAGAGCCAAAGGTAACCAAAAAGCAAGAGCAGGAGGACGCCGTCGCTAAGGACAGCGAAGCAGGAGCTGTATATAGTTGCCCGTCGGGGCACAGTGAATTGAAACTGAAACCGTAAAATTGAAACTGTTGCTGCTAATATAGTCCCCGTTGGGACCAGCATGTGTGAACTGTTACCCGTTTAACCCCTAAATCCCACTGACCGAGGACTGAGAGCGGTCATTCCTCCCCAATACCTGGCCGAGGACTGAGAGCGGCCAACTTCCCCTGTAAATAGTTGCGCGTCCTAAAGCGCCCCCTACCGGTTTTATAGGAAAACCATTTTTCTAGAGAAACTGTCGCACTTTTCCCGGACACACGTTGCACAGTGTCCGGAGGAGGAACCTGAAACAAGAAACGACTACGAGAATGTTTATATGAAAAGTTTTATATGATGTTTTATATGTTTATGTTTATAAAAAAAAAATGTATGTTTGGTGTTTTATGTCTTGCAGCCCGAGGACGTGCTGTGATTTACCAGGGGGGAATGTGGCACCCTGAGGATTCGGCTGCTACAGGAGTATTGCACCTAAACCCAGAGGTGTGATATTCCACTCCCGGGCAAGGATGGAGAGTGGAACTGAGCTCAGTCAGCTGCATGCACTACATACATCCCATTTCCGAGGAACAGGCCGACGGTACTCCCACTTAGAAATGTGCAGGTACGACCGAGTCTGTTCCTGGCTGGAGTGGGAGGGGGGTGGTACATCCCAAGTAGTGTAGGGGCAGATAGGGGGAGCAGCCTGGGTAAAGATAGGAGCTCATTGGGTGCTGGTCACCTGAGCTCACACATAGAGGGTGTATATAAGGTGGGCACCAACTAAGAACAGGGTCAGATGCAGAGAACAAGACAGCTGCAGAGAAGCAGACAGCAAGACAGCTGCAGAGGAGCAGACAGCAAGCAGAGAGGAAGTCAGCCTGCAGCAAGAGAGAGACCCTGAGTGAGAGAGGAGCAAAGAAGGAGTACCCAGAGGGGAAAACAGAGAGGACCCAAGAACCCAAATTAAAGCACTGGGTGAGGAGTCGGCACAGGGTACCGGATCCCAAGCTGGTGGGGGCAGAAAACACACCCCAGCCAGAGACCGGAGACCGTGGGCAGCGTTTGTCACGGTCACCCATCACATCCACCCCGAAGGCACACCACATGAAGGGTCAGGGAACCCAGGGCCAAGGGTGTCCCAACAGAAGGCCCGAGGGAGCTGGACCTAGGTGGATTACTGGTGGGGACGGCCGGAGAACGGGACAGAAAGAGAGCTCAGGGCCATGCTCCGGACTTGTTTGGGGGTTGGCTGGATCCAGGACCTGGTGGACGCAGCACGGCTCGGGTGGTCACTAGCAGCTGGAGTGACCGGAACATCAGCAGTGAGTAAATACCCTAAACTGCACAACCCGACTCTGTCTTCCTTTAACATCTATGCTGCACCATTACAACCCCCATCCTCTGCACCTGACCCCCTGAGGCTATACCCCACCCGTTGGGGGTTATACCATCACAAGCTGCACCTACACCATCAGCCTCAGCGGACCCTGCTGCAGCGGCGGCCATAGTGACCGCAACACAACGGGTGGCGTAGTCGACATTAAGAACTAATAACATCTGTAGGACTGCCACATAACACTGAGCTTGACGCCCTGGGCACGGGGCCGGGTCACAGCCGCTCGGAGACTACAACCCCCCCCATCTGATCCGGTGCCGGGTATTCCCCTCAAAAAGGAATATGTCCCAGGGGGCGCGTCATAAAGAAGAAAGGTTTTTCATTAATCAATGAGGTTTTATATCTTTTGTGTTATCCCTGATGCTGCACCGTCATTCTTTTAATCCTCTTTAAGTCTTTTATTCACTATTTTATTACAACCATGATTTCTTCTCTTTGTTACAGTCTTGGTTATCCTTACACTGCCATCAGTCCCACTCTGCAAGCTGATGAGACTTTCCAAAATCAGATTGTGCAGAAAGGAATCAGCCAACCAGAGCATCCACGCACAGTTCACTCTAAGGTGAGTACATAAAAATACCCATTAGTGCAATACAAAAATTAAATGAGCATATATAGAGGGAGATGAACAATTTAAAAATATAAAACATAAAATGTCAAGCTAAACCCCTGTATTTTGAAGCCTATAACATATAAATTCATACTTTAATCAATGCTGCACCATTATTCATGTCGTAGAGTGCATCTTCTTACAGTCACCACTGGACTTACGAGAGCTTCAATCAGCAAGATATCTTGAGTAAACAGTATTTACATCATACTGGATAAACATGAGATACAATTCAGTGTCACACAGTCCGTGTGCTGCTGACATAACACATTCAGGGAAAAAAGAAAAACAGGAAGTAAAAAACAACCAACAATTGACAGCTTCCCTCCCCACATTACAGCAAGCATATAACTTTACACACTATCGCCACCTGCTGTCTGGTTAGTATAAAGTCCTCCTTTCACTTATAATAAGTCCTAATCTGTTGCATATGCCAACACCCTTTCTCAACAGTAAGGACTTATTCAATCAAACCCAACTTTTTTTATTAGTCTCTGGTGTTTATCAGCATTCAACGCCTTCGTGAAGATGTCTGCTGTCATTTCTTCAGTAGGACAATACTCTAACTTCAAGACTCCTTGTTCCTGATGATCTCTCAAGAAATGATATTTCACATCAATATGCTTGGTTCTTGGATTGACTCTTTCCATCTGAGCAAGAACAAGACATTCTTGATTGTCCTCTTTCAGTTTTGTTGGTTCCAACTGTGGTTGTCCTAATTCTGTCAACAATTGTCTTAACCACAGTACTTCTTGACTCGCATGTGCTGCGGCAACATATTCTGCTTCTGTTGAAGACAGTGTCACAATTCACTGTTTCTTACTTGTCCAACTTATTGGTCCACCTGAGAGAAAAAAAATATGTCCACTGGTAGATCTTCTGTCAGTTGGATCTGCAGCCCAATCTGCATCAACATATCCTGTTAAAATGCAATTATCACTTGTGGGTAATTTCAGCTTAACATTGCTAGTTCCTTTCAAATAACGCATTACTCTCTTCACGGCATTCCAATCAGCTTTATTTGGTTTTGATACCTTTCTACTCAGGATTCCTACTGCTGCTGCGATGTCTGGTCTTGTAACGGTCGCTAGATACAGTAGTTCTCCTATTGCTGTTCTGTATTCTTCATTATTTGGTAGCATATTTTTTTCACTGTTCATCTCTTTGAGATAATTAGTTTCCATTGGAGACTTTACTGTTTTTGCATCCTTTAATCCAGATTTTTCTGTTATTTCTTGAATAATGTGATTTTGATTCAGTATTATTATTATTATTTATTATTAAAGTGCCATTTATTCCATGGCGCTTTACATGTGAAAAGGGGTATACATAGCAAAAAACAAGTACAATAATCTTGAACACAATGTGACAGCGACTGGTACAGGAGGAGCGAGGACCCTGCCCGCGAGGGCTCACAATCTATAAGGGATGGGTGAGGATACATTAGGTGAGGGTAGAGCTGGTCATGCAGCGGTGGTTACTGCAGGTAGTAGGCTTGTCGGAAGAGGTGGGTCTTCAGGCTCCTTTTGATGGTTTCCACTGTGGACGAGAGTCTGATGTGTTGGAGTAGAGAGTTCCAGAGTAGGGGGGAAGCATGGGAGAAATCTTGTATGCGATTGTGGGAGGAGGAGGAAACTTCCATCTTCTTCTCTTTCTTCCTGTATTCCTAGGTACTGTTTCACATTTCCCAAGTCTTTGATTTCGAAATGTTGCTTCAGGATTTTTAGAATGTTTTCTTTATCCTTTTGCTGTTTAAAAGAAATCAAAATGTTGTCTACATACAGTACAGACCAAAAGTTTGGACACACCTTCTCACTTAAAGATTTTTCTGCATTTTCATGACTATGAAAATTGTACATTCACACTGAAGGCATCAAAACTATGAATTAACACATGTGGAATTATATACTTAACAATAAAGTGTGAAACAACTGAAAATATGTCTTATATTCTTGTTTCTTCAAAGTAGCCACCTTTTGCTTTGATGACTGCTTTGCACACTCTTGGCATTCTCTTGATGAGCTTCAAGAGGTAGAAACCGGAAATGGTCATCCAACAATCTTGAAGGAGTTCCCAGAGATGCTTAGCACTTGTTGGCTCTTTTGCCTTCACTCTGCGGTCCAGCTCACCCCAAACCATCTCGATTGGGTTCAGGTCTGGTGACTGTGGAGGCCAGGTCATCTGGTGTAGCACCCCATCACTCTCGCCCTTGCTCAAATAGCCCTTACACAGCTTGGAGGTGTGTTTGGGGTCATTGTCCAGTTGAAAAATAAATGATGGTCCAACTAAACGCAAACCGGATGGAATAGCATGCTGCTGCAAGATACTGTGGTAGCCATGCTGGTTCAGTATGACTTAAATTTTGAATAAATCCCCAACAGTGTCACCAGCAAAGCACCCCCACTTTATCACACCTCCTCCTCCATGCTTCACAGCGTGAACCAGGCATGTAGAGTCCATCCGTTCACCTTTTCTGCGTCGCACAAAGACATGGTGGTTGGAACCAAAGATCTTACATTTGGACTCATCAGACCAAAGCACAGATTTCCACTGGTCTAATGTCCATTCCTTGTGTTCTTTAGCCCAAACAAGTCTCTTCTGCTTGTTGCCTGTCTTTAGCAGTGGTTTCCTAGCAGCTATTTTACCATGAAGGCCTGCTACACAAAGTCTCCTCTTAACAGTTGTTGAAGAGATGTGTCTGCTGCTAGAACTCTGTGTGGCATTGACCTGGTCTCTAATCAGAGCTGCTGTTAACCTGCGATTTCTGAGGCTGGTGACTCGGATAAACTTATCCTCAGAAGCAGATATGACTCTTGGTCTTCCTTTCCTGGGGCGGTCCTCATGTGAGCCAGATTCTTTGTAGCGCTTGATGGTTTTTGCAACTGCACTTGGGTACACTTTCAAAGTTTTCCCAATTTTTCAGACTGACTGACCTTCATTTCTTAAAGTAATGATGGCCACTCGTTTTTCTTTACTTAGCTGTTTTTTTCTTGCCATAATACTAATAGTCTATTCAGTAGGACTATCAGCTGTGTATCCACCAGACTTCTGCATAACACAACTGATGGTCCCAACCCCATTTATAAGGCAAGAAATCCCACTTATTAAAACTGACAGGGCACACCTGTGAAGTGAAAACCATTTCCGGTGACTCCCTCTTGAAGCTCATCAAGAGAATGCCAAGAGTGTGCAAAGCAGTCATCAAAGCAAAAGGTGGCTACTTTGAAGAACCTAGAATATAAAACAAATTTTCAGTTGTTTCACACTTTTTTTGTTAAGTATATAATTCCACATGTGTTAATTCATAGTTTTGATGACTTTAGTGTGAATTGTACAATTTTCATAGTCATGAAAATACAGAAAAATCTTTAAATGAGAAGGTGTGTCCAAACTTTTGGTCTGTACTGTATATGAGTACATAAATCCATCTATTAATCAGCCTTTTTGTGTACAAGCATGGATCAGCTTTGCTTCTTTGAAATTTTTCATTTTTAAGTACTTCAGTGATTTAGTCATTCCACGCTTTAGCTGCTTGCTTTAAACCATATATGCTTTTTTTCATCTTTGAATCCTGGAGGTTATTCCATGTAAATGTCTTCTGTTAAATCTCCATTCAAAAAAGCTGTCTTTACATCCAGATGTCTCAGTTCCATCTGTTTCATTGCTGCAACTGTAAGTAAAGTTCTTATTGTAGTGTGTTTGACAACTGGAGCAAATGTCTCATCATAGTCTTCTCCATATTTTTGAGAATACCCTTTAGCTACGAGTCTTGCTCGGTATCTTTCAGCTGTGCCATCTGTTTGGTATTTTACTTTAAAAATCCATTTACATTCTATGGCTTTTCTTCCTTCTGGCAAATCTGTTAGTGTCCATGTATTTGAATCATGTATGGATTTAATTTCTGTTTCTGTTGCTTCTATCCATTTATTAGCTTCTTCTTCAGGAGGTTTAGATATGTCTTCCAAAGAGGTAGGCTCATAGATTTTTCTTATGCTTGTCTTGTATGAGAGACGTTTTGGTGGTTTTCCTTTGTTCTCTCTCATTGAACGTCTTGGTTCTGTGTCTGTTTGTAGTTGTGATTCTTCACTTTCAGTATTTTGCTCTTCATTAATTTCTACTTCTTTCTCATCAGATATTTCTTCAGTTATGTCACTATTGTTTTTCTCATTTTTTGTTTCAACTGAAATCATAATGTCTTCATTTAAATCTTCAATGAATATCACACTGTTACTCACCGTAACACTGTCTGTTTTGGGATCTAGGATTCTATATCCTTTGCAATTTTCACTATATCCAATGAATATTCCTTCCATGGATCTGTTTTGAAGTTTGGAACGTTTTTCTGTTGGAATGAATATAAAAACTTTACATCCAATCACTTTTAAATGATTGACACTTAGTTTCATACCTTGCCACAGTTCATATGGAGTTTTCTTCAGTTTTATGGAGAAAAGTCGGTTCTGTAGATATCTAGCTGTCATTGCTGCCTCACCCCAATATTTCTCTGCTAGTTTGGAATCCGTCAGCATACATCATATAATTTCTGTTAGAGTTCTGTTTTTCCTTTCTGCTACTCCATTTTGTTTAGGTGTGTATGGAACAGTTTTCTGGTGTTCTATTCCATTTTGTCTTAAGTAGTCTTCTATTCTGTGACCTGTAAATTCACCTCCATTATCACTCCTGATGACAATTGTCTTCCTTTGAAATTTGTTACTTGATCTTGCTACATAGTCTACAAGCTTATCAAAAACTTCACTTTTGTTCTTAATTAAGTATGTGACTGTGTATCTTGAGTAGTCATCTATAAAAGTCAACATGTATCTATTGCCTCCTTATGTAGTCACTTTCATGGGTCCATATACGTCAGTATGCACCAAATCAAGTGGTGTTTCGCTTTTCATCTCACTTTCTTTTGGAATAGATATCCTTGTGGCTTTGGATTTTATACAACATTCACACCTTACGGTAATTGAGCAATCTGATATCTTTAAATCGTTTGTCAATTCTTTTCTCTGTAGTTCCCTTATACTGTCATGGTGTCTATGTCCTAGCCGACTTTGCCACATGTGAATACAGTTTTTGTGATCATGTGTACATACCTTCATCTGTTCCTTTGGTGTGTCAAAATGATATAATTGTTCATCTGCCTTGACTTTGGTTATCACCTTGTTTCCTGCAATAATTTCACACTCATTGTCTTTGAATTTTACTGTAAGCCCTTTTGCTGTTAAACATTTCACAGATAATAATCCGCCTTCCAATTTTGGAACATACAACACATCCTGTACAAGTATCTTTGAATCTTGTTCGAACTTGTTTGAACAATTTAGCATACCTTGTCCGATACCTTCTGCGGTTATTTTGATTTCATCTGCAAGATAAATGGCTTCTTTCTAATCTAAATCAAGATCAGTAAAGAAATTCTTGTCACTTGTGATATATGACTCGTTGCTCCTGAATCAATAAACCAACCAAGTGATGATTTCTTGTCTGTTACTTTAAATGTGCCATTCCAATTATTCTCACATGAATCGGAAATTGTGTTTTTTACTTTCTGTGTATGCTTTTTATGTTGTAATTTTTGTTGTTCTGCTTTCCATATGGTACAATCTTTCTTTAAATGACCTTTTTTCTTACATCTGAAGCTTTCTCTTGTCTCTTTATTATAGGGTTTTTTAAATTCTTTAGCTTTAAGAGCGTTTTCACTGTCCTTTTCAGTAGAAGAATCATTTCTTTGTTCTTTTCTTCTCTGATATTCATCTATTAGTCTTGTTTTCACAAAATCTAATGTAATGTCAGTTTCTGGTCTCGTCTCAAGGGCATTTATCAAGGCTGTATACGAATCTGGTAAACTGCACAATCATATAGCTGCTACATGACTTTCTTTAATGTCTTCACCAATAGATCTTAGCTGTGATATCACTTCCATCATTGAGAATATGTGCTTCTGCATGTCGTCATTTGCGCTCAATCTCATACTGTAAAGCTTTCTTAATAAAATTAACTTGTGATTCAAGCTAGGTCTTTCATACAGTTTTCTTAATGCTTCCCACATTCCTTTCGCTGCTTCTTCATTTCTTATATGTATTAATTGAGCATCATCCACTAATAAGCTAATGGTGGCTCTCGCTTGTCTATTCTTCTTATCCCATGTCTGATTATCTTGATCTGGTCTTTCTGTAACAATTACTTCCCATAAATCGACCCAAACAGGGAGTCCCCAGCTGTGCAACGGGAAGGAGCGCGCCCCGACGCGCGTTTCGGTGATCTTTTTCAAGAGGCGCCTCTTGAAAAAGATCGCCGAAATGCGTGTCGGGGCGCGCTCTTTTCACCCTGCTTTTTTGTGGTGAGTCAATACATGTATGTGCTATAGGGATCATTGTCCTTACCTATACCTCCCTTTTCTCAATATCAGGGTATCTATATACAGACAGCGAGTAATGCTAAGGTCTCCCTGTATGCCATATTTCATTAATTGTTACTCCTAATATATGCTGTTTGCTCTATACTGTATATTTTAATAATGACTCACCCAAGTCTACTTTGACTATATATATATAAATTGATTACTCTATATTGCCCACCCCCTTCTCGGTACTCCCCAGCCGCTGGCACTTTTCACCTCACCCCCTTGTCACTGCTATTTTTATATTTCTTTTATATTTGGAATTTTGTATTCAAATAAAATTATATTTACTGTTTGCCATAATACTCAAGTGTCCTCCTATCTTTATATGTATTCATTGGAGTAGGCAATACGGACTTGGTGCCTGACACTGGGTCTAGGTACCATGGTCTGTCCAACATTGAACATTTGGCCTCTTTTTTTCTCATCTGCGCACTGTGCGCGCATGACGGGCTGAGTCAGCGTGGAGAGAGGGGGGCCCTCTGGCATCTCTGCCGGGGAAAGAGGGTAGGAGGCAGAGACGCCGGAGCTACAGTACCCCCCCTTTATGCCCCCTCATTTTTTAGGCCTGCTAGAAATTTCTCCAGGAGGAGAGGGGTATGGATGTTCTCTCTGGGTTCCCAGGATCTCTTCTCAAAACCAAACCCCTTCCAGTCTAAAAGAGAAAAGGTCTTTACTCTTACCCTCTTGGTAGCCAGGATACTCTCTACTTCAAAAACGTCTGCAGTGCTGACAGGAGCAGGAGTAGTTCCCGAATCTTTGGAAAATGGACTAGATGTTTAAGGAGAGACACATTAATTTGCGACCTATGCCGTAATAGTATGGCACACGTCGTATTCCCCTGTTCAGTGCAGGCTCTGGCGTTGAGTCCGCACTAAATGTGGCACATAAAGAGAAATTATATCATCGCACACTCATAAGATTAGTTGCAGTGTTCATTTATTTTAGTATAGGCATAACATCAAACCAGTAACATGTAGTGGCGACAATAAATGGCGACAGTAGTAGTAGACGTTTCGGCCTAATCCAGGCCTTATTCATTAAGTCGCACTACTGTAAAAGAGAGGTAAGATGTTTAGGATACATACATGTGAGGGAAGCAATAGTGATATACAACTCCATATAAAGTGATATTGACAGACGAGAAAAAGGCCAAAGAAGGGAGGGGGGGGGGGAGAAAGGGGAGGGGTGGGAGGGAAGGGAGGTGGATAGGGAGCAAGAAGTAAAATAACAAATATACATATATACATATATACAAAGGGTTACAATCGCTAAGTATCATGGAGTACACAGTAAGGTTACCTTGTATAGGTTGAGATGCAGATATGTGCCAGAAGGGATTATTATGGGAAATCTTGAGTAACACTGTAATGGCAAGGGATGTATATTAGAGACATGTTAGGGTCCCATGTAGGAGGGGGAATTTTGAAGACCAGTACCTCGTTTGTATGCCTTGTGCTTATCGGCCTATAGGGGACTGAAAACAGAGGAAGTCCCAGTTAATCAGTGCTATGCAAAGGGAAGTAAGACAAACCCCTCTAAGGTAAATACCTTCGCTTATGGTGTGGTACAGTGCTCCTGCGTCTCCATTTGGTGCTGTGGTCCCAGGTATGGCCGTTCAAATAGGGGAGGAGGACAGCGTGTCTGTCTCCCTGTGCTGCTTATTGAACACTGGGAGTCCCCGTTTAAATATGTTGTGGCTGAGCGCTAAACCGGAAGTGCGTCACGGGAGGGGGCGTGTCCCCGGAAGTGACGTTACGCTCTGGGTATAATGGTGTATAGACGCTGAAGGTTGCTAAGGTACTCAGTACACAATAGTGGCTGGCTGACTAGCGCATGTGCAGAGCGCAGCGGGGCATACATATACAGGAGTAAAGTATAATATAGCGTTGTTGCGAGTACGGAAAGAGGACTTATATGTTAAGGTGTAATGCACAGCATTGCGCTATGAATGGGAGCAGGGGGGCACCACTAGATATTGTTAGTATTAGGCACTTGGGTTAGTCCTAGAGGAGTTAACTCACCTATATGTACAAGTGGGTTCAGTGGGTCTGTAAGGAGAAAAGACAGTCAGTTATTGGAGGTGTATAGCAGACTATAACAATTAGGTGGTAATATATAGGAATTCAATGGATCCAATCGATCTCTCTGTTTAGACCTTTTGGGGATAACGTCTGTAGTGTATGGATCCAGTAAGACTCCCGTTGTCTTAATAGTTTAACGTGGTTGCCCCCCTGTCTAGGTCTTGCCACATGTTCAATCACTTGGAAGCGGAGTTGGGCCACCGTATGTCTGGCTCTGGTAAAGTGATCTGGTAGTGGGAGCCAATTCTTGCCACAACGGATGGTTGACTTGTGGCTTGCTATGCGATCTTTAATGTGCTGTGTGGTCTCGCCTACGTATAGCAGACCACATGGGCATTTGATAACGTAGATTACAAAATTCGAGTCACACGTAAAGAATCCCCTGATGGGGTAGCTTTTCCCTGTCCTGGGATGTGTGATAGTGTCAGACTTAATGATGTTGGAGCATGCTGCACAATTGAGACAGGGAAAAGTGCCGTGGCGACGAGTGCTGAGCAGGCGTTGAGAGGCAGTTGCACGTGATGACCCTATGTCTGCCCTAATGATCTTATCTTTGATGTTGGGTGCTCTTTTTGCGCACATGAGTACTGGATTTGCAAATGTGGGAATTTCTGGGTAGGCTCTGGCCAGGAGGGGCCAGTGTTTTTTAATGATGGCTTGAACTTTAGGCATTAAGGGGTGATGCGTGTGTACAAATGGCATCCTTTCCATTTTTGTAGTGGGCAGATGAGGGGGTTTTGGTTCCAGTGCTTGGTCTGCCTCATGCTGGAGGAGCTGGGTAGGGTAATTGCGTTCCCTGAATTTGGCAGACATGTCCTGTAGGCGTTGGGAGAGAGTGTTCGGGTCAGAGACGATTCGGGTCACTCTATGAAATTGGGAGCGTGGAAGACTATTTTTTGTAGCTTTGGTGTGGCAGCTAGAATAGTGTAGAAGGCTGTTACAGTCTGTTGGTTTAGAGAAGAGGTCAGTTATAAGTTTATTGTTGCCATCACGGATGACTAGAGTGTCAAGAAAGGAGATTTGATTAGGATCATAGGTAATTGTGAACTGTAGTTCGGGTCTGACGGAGTTGATATACGTGAAGAAGGTAATGAGTGTCTCTGGTGGGCCCTGCCATATGAGAAAGATATCATCTATATAGCGATGATAGGTGGTGCAGTGTAGTTTGAATGACTCATTAGGATAAATGAAACTCTCCTCGAACCTGTGCATATAGGCATTAGCGTAAGCAGGAGCTACATTTGAGCCCATTGCGGTGCCCCGCTTTTGCACAAAGAAGTCGTCGCCAAATAGGAAGAAGTTCTGGTGTAGGACTAGTGTCAGTAGTTCTAAGCAGAATTGGATAGATAGGGGAGATAGATCAGACTCTGTAAGAAGATGTGCCGTGGCTTTTAAACCTAGTTCATGGGTAATTGAAGTGTACAAGCTGTTAACATCCAGTGTAACTAGTAGGCTGGTCGGGGTAAGACATGAGGTGTTCCTGATGATTTCCAAGAAGGCATTTGTGTCAAGTATAAAAGCTCGTGTTTTTTTGACAAGTGGTGTGAGAATCTTTTCTAGATAGATTGCTAATGGGGAAAGAATAGAATCAGTAGAAGCTACAATGGGTCGTCCCGGGGGTTTGGTCAATGATTTATGAATCTTAGGAAGGATATAGAATACGGGGGTTATAGGGTGGGAATTGGTTAGAAAAGTTGCTGTTTTGTGGTCAATGATTTTGAGATCAAGGTATCTGGTAAGAACTTCCTGAATTTTAGAGCGGATGTTACTGGTGGGGTCGTAAGAAATACGACTATAAGTCGTTGTGTCGGCTAGTTGGCGATTAACCTCGTCCATGTAACTTGTCCGGTCCATGATGACCGTAGCGCCCCCCTTGTCTGCTGGTTTGATCACTATGTTTTTGTTGTTACCCAGGCTTTTTAAGGCACTTTTTTCCTCATTGGTAAGGTTTTGATGTGTGGGAAAGAATCCTAGGTGTTGTTGGTGTAGCAGATTTCTGATGTCCCTGGTGATGAGAGCAATGGTTGTCTCAGTCGCGTGATTGGTGTGTGGAGGACAGAATGTACTAGGGTTACGTAACCCCAGATTAACTATGGAAAGCTCCATTGCAGTATCACCCCCTGGTGGAGGTGCTCTGAACATGGAGGTCTCTTTAGATAGTCCAAAGTGGGTCTTCAATCGTACAGACCGATAGAAATGTTGCAAGTCCTTCTCCAGCTGGAACGAGTCCCAGTTGGGTGTCGGACAGAAGGATAAACCTTTCTGTAAGACTGCTAGTTCAGTGGGGGAAAGGGTGTAACTGGAGATATTCTTCACCAGGTTCGGTGTCTTACCTGGGAGCGGGTTGTCATTCTTTCGTTTCCTCGATCTCCTTGTGGGTCTGGATGTTGGCGTCCTCCTTTTTTGGTTTTCCATAAAAAAGTTGGCTCGTTTCGCCCAGTAGAGGAATCGCTTCCCGAGCTGAAGGAGTTGTGATAACGCTGACCTGGTTGATGGCGGCGTGTAGAGGAACCGGAGGAGGCGTTCCATCTGTAGACCCGGTTGTTGCTGTAGTCTTCGTTATCCCTCTGGAATTTCTGGCGCTTGCGTTCTTGTAGGGTTTTTTGGTGATCTGTAAGAATTTTGTCAGTCTTATTCTTCAGCGTAGTCCACTCTGTTGATGATAGGTTAGCAATGAGTTGAGTCTCGATGGCGGCAATGGATTTCTCGCTCTCCTTAATAGCTTTCTGCAAAAAATCTACCGTGAGAATGATGATATCAAGGGAGCACTTATTCAATATCTTTTTGAACTTATCACAGTATTGTTCGTTATCCGAAAATAGTGTGGGGCGGAGATTACTCCTCAGACCTCTGGGGATCTTTCCCTGTCTATGATACTCAGCTAAAGTTACAGCATGTAAGTTATATGAGACAAGTCGTCGTCTCTCTTTTTCGTAGTCTTTACTTCTTATCTCCTCGGAGGGAGTCTTGAGAAATTTGCTGGACGTAGTCACTAATGACAATATATTATGACTGGTAGTCTCGTCGTATGCGAAAATGTCGGTTGACATTTGGAAGACTGGTGCAACGCTCAAGACTAGTAAATCGTTAGAATAGATAATTAGCGTGCACTCTGTCGGTAAGTTAGAGGTGCTGTTGAAGGGGCGCGTAGTGCCCAGTACGTACAGAGAAATTATATCATCGCACACTCATAAGATTAGTTGCAGTGTTCATTTATTTTAGTATAGGCATAACATCAAACCAGTAACATGTAGTGGCGACAATAAATGGCGACAGTAGTAGTAGACGTTTCGGCCTAATCCAGGCCTTATTCATTAAGTCGCGCTACTGTAAAAGAGAGGTAAGATGTTTAGGATACATACATGTGAGGGAAGCAATAGTGATATACAACTCCATATAAAGTGATATTGACAGACGAGAAAAAGGCCAAAGAAGGGAGGGGGGGGGGAAGGGAGGTGGATAGGGAGCAAGAAGTAAAATAACAAATATACATATATACATATATACAAAGGGTTACAATCGCTAAGTATCATGGAGTACATAGTAAGGTTACCTTGTATAGGTTGAGATGCAGATATGTGCCAGAAGGGATTATTATGGGAAATCTTGAGTAACACTGTAATGGCAAGGGATGTATATTAGAGACATGTCAGGGTCCCATGTAGGAGGGGGAATTTTGAAGACCAGTACCTCGTTTGTATGCCTTGTGCTTATCGGCCTATAGGGGACTGAAAACAGAGGAAGTCCCAGTTAATCAGTGCTATGCAAAGGGAAGTAAGACAAACCCCTCTAAGGTAAATACCTTCGCTTATGGTGTGGTACAGTGCTCCTGCGTCTCCATTTGGTGCTGTGGTCCCAGGTATGGCCGTTCATATAGGGGAGGAGGACAGCGTGTCTGTCTCCCTGTGCTGCTTATTGAACACTGGGAGTCCCCGTTTAAATATGTTGTGGCTGAGCGCTAAACCGGAAGTGCGTCACGGGAGGGGGCGTCTCCCCGGAAGTGACGTTACGCTCTGGGTATAATGGTGTATAGACGCTGAAGGTTGCTAAGGTACTCAGTACACAATAGTGGCTGGCTGACTAGCGCATGTGCAGAGCGCAGCGGGGCATACATATACAGGAGTAAAGTATAATATAGCGTTGTTGCGAGTACGGAAAGAGGACTTATATGTTAAGGTGTAATGCACAGCATTGCGCTATGAATGGGAGCAGGGGGGCACCACTAGATATTGTTAGTATTAGGCACTTGGGTTAGTCCTAGAGGAGTTAACTCACCTATATGTACAAGTGGGTTCAGTGGGTCTGTAAGGAGAAAAGACAGTCAGTTATTGGAGGTGTATAGCAGACTATAACAATTAGGTGGTAATATATAGGAATTCAATGGATCCAATCGATCTCTCTGTTTAGACCTTTTGGGGATAACGTCTGTAGTGTATGGATCCAGTAAGACTGTGCATTACACCTTAACATATAAGTCCTCTTTCCGTACTCGCAACAACGCTATATTATACTTTACTCCTGTATATGTATGCCCCGCTGCGCTCTGCACATGCGCTAGTCAGCCAGCCACTATTGTGTACTGAGTACCTTAGCAACCTTCAGCGTCTATACACCATTATACCCAGAGCGTAACGTCACTTCCGGGGACACGCCCCCTCCCGTGACGCACTTCCGGTTTAGCGCTCAGCCACAACATATTTAAACGGGGACTCCCAGTGTTCAATAAGCAGCACAGGGAGACAGACACGCTGTCCTCCTCCCCTATATGAACGGCCATACCTGGGACCACAGCACCAAATGGAGACGCAGGAGCACTGTACCACACCATAAGCGAAGGTATTTACCTTAGAGGGGTTTGTCTTACTTCCCTTTGCATAGCACTGATTAACTGGGACTTCCTCTGTTTTCAGTCCCCTATAGGCCGATAAGCACAAGGCATACAAACGAGGTACTGGTCTTCAAAATTCCCCCTCCTACATGGGACCCTGACATGTCTCTAATATACATCCCTTGCCATTACAGTGTTACTCAAGATTTCCCATAATAATCCCTTCTGGCACATATCTGCATCTCAACCTATACAAAGTAACCTTACTGTGTACTCCATGATACTTAGCGATTGTAACCCTTTGTATATATGTATATATGTATATTTGTTATTTTACTTCTTGCTCCCTATCCACCTCCCTCCCCCCCTCCCCCTTCCCCCCCCCCTCCCTTCTTTGGCCTTTTTCTCGTCTGTCAATATCACTTTATATGGAGTTGTATATCACTATTGCTTCCCTCACATGTATGTATCCTAAACATCTTACCTCTCTTTTACAGTAGCGCGACTTAATGAATAAGGCCTGGATTAGGCCGAAACGTCTACTACTACTGTCGCCATTTATTGTCGCCACTACATGTTACTGGTTTGATGTTATGCCTATACTAAAATAAATGAACACTGCAACTAATCTTATGAGTGTGCGATGATATAATTTCTCTGTACGTACTGGGCACCACGCGCCCCTTCATCAGCACCTCTAACTTACCGACAGAGTGCACGCTAATTATCTATTCTAAATGTGGCACATGTCAGCTGATCTATACAGCTGACATGTGCCCGCAACAGCCGCGAGAGGAATCGCGATCCACCTGCAGCTGTTAACTAGTTAAATGCCACTGTCAATCTCTGACAGCGGCATTTAACATCGCCAAGCCGGAGGCGCATCACTTTCCCCGCCCATCGGTGACCCTGTCACATGATTGCGGGTCACCAATGGGTTGGCATGACAACCAAAGATTTGCAGGAGAATTCTGTGGCTCTCATGTCCAGATTGCTATGAGCGCCACCCAGTGGGCTGTGCTCATAGCACGTGAGCAAATCTGCTACATAGAGGCGATCTGATCATCGCCTGTATGTAGCAGAGTCGATCAGGCAAATGCTGCTTTTAGTCTCCCATGGAGACTATTGAAGCAATCAAAAAGTTTAAAAAAAATGTTTAAACATATTAAAAAAATAAAAAAATAAAAAATAAAAGTTTAAAACACCCCCCTTTCGCCCCAATTCAAAGTAAAACAATAAAAAAAAATCACACATACACATATTTGGTATCGCTGTGTTCAGAATCGCCCGATCTATCAAAATAAAAAAATAATTAATCCGATCAGTAAACGGCGTAATGAGAAAAAAATTCTAAACTCCAGAATTACGTTTTTTTGGTCGCCGCAACATTGCAATGATGTTTAAGCTTATACTTGTTTAGGGGATTCTTTTTTACTTGTGCGTCCATTGGTTTTTGGCCCAGTCTGGTTTCGCAGTTTTTCTTATGTGTTTGTTATTTTTTTGTGTGTGCTTTAGGGAGAAGCCTGGAATACTTGGGATTGTCTCTGTGGAGCAGTGGCTCCATTTCATCTTACACACAGAGTGCCAACTTCTGCAGTCAGGTAGGGATGTTTTTATAAGGGCTTTCACAATTATATCTTTGTATGCCATGATCCCTGTAGCAGCATACTATTTGTTCCAGTAGCGTAGCTACCGGGGGGGCAGAGGAGGCTGTCGCCCCGGGCCCCGCGCTCTGAGGGGGCCCACCCGGAGCTACACTATTGTAACTGTAGCGGCGTGTGCAGCACGCTGCTACAGTTACACTCCGGGCAGAGCAGGGAGACTCGATGTCCCTGCACTGCCTGGCGGCTGCTATGGGGCCCTTAAGCAGGAGGGGTGCTCCCGGTGCCAGCATCAGGCCCCCCCACCATTCACCACAACCGCGAGCTCAGTGATGGGAGAGGGAGCGACCTCTGTGTCTGAGCACCCGGCCCGCTGTGCTGAAGATGTGTACCGACTGGGCGCTCAGAGCAGCGGGGGAACCAGGAGGAGAGAGAGGTGAGTATTGTGCTTATTTATTTATTTTTTCTTATGGGGGGATTATGCTACAGACTGCCTATGGGGGTGGGGGGATTATGCTACAGACTGCCTATGGGGGGTGGGGGGAAAATGCTACAGACTGCCTATGGGAGGGTGGGGGGATTATGCTACAGACTGCCTATAGGGGGGGGGGGTAATTCTACAGACTGCCTATGGGGGCGGGGAGATTATGCTACAGACTGTCTATGGGGTTTGGGGGGAATTATGCTACAGACTGCCTATGAGGGAGTGGGGGGATTATTCTACAGACTGCCTATGGGGGATGGGGGGATTATGGTACAGACTGCCTATGGGGGGGGTGGGGGGAATTATGCTACAAACTGCCTAGGGGGGGGTGGGTGATTATGCTACACACTGCCTGTTGGGGGTTTATGCTGCAGACTGCCTATAGGGGGTGGGGAGATAATTCTACAGACTGCCTATGGGGTGGGTGGGGGGATTATGCTACAGACCGCCTATAGGGCGTGGGGGGATTATGCTACAGACTGTCTATGGGGGGGTGGGGAAATTATGCTACATACTGCCTATGGGGGGTGGGAAGATTTTGCTACAGACTGCCTATGGGGGGTGGGGGGATTATGCTACATACTCCATATGGGGGGGATTATCCTGCAGACTCTGCCTCTGGGGAGTGCACTATACTTTATTGAGGACTATCTGGCGCATTATACTATATGGAGGCTATTTATACAGTGTGGGGTTTACAGTTAGGGTCATACAGTGTGGGAGATTATGTGGGGTCTTTTCACAGTGTAGGGGCCATCATACAGTGTGGGAGGTAATGTGGGGTCTTTGTATATTGAGGAGGCCATCATACAGTGTGGGAGATAATGTGGGGTGTTTGTATAGTGTGGGGTTCATCATGCAATGTGGGAGATAATGTGGGGTCTTTGTGCAGTGTGGGGGCCATAATACAGTGTGGGAGATAATGTGGGGTCTTTACACAGTGTGAGAGCCATCGTACAGTGTGGGAGATAATGTGGGGTCTTTTCACAGTGTGGGGGCTATCATACAGTGTGGGAGATAATGTGGGGTCTTTGCACAGTGTGGAGTCCATCATACAGTGTTGGAGACATCAGTTTGGAGACTACTAAGGGGTCAGTATACTGTGTGTTGGGTACTATACAGTGAGGGGGCATTATACTGTGTATAGGAGAGCATCATACTGTATATAGGGGAGCTGTGCATGGGGGGAGACTAAGGACATTATTAAATGTTAAGTTGGCACTTATCGTTATAGGGTAACTTAGGTTATTGTGACTGTCAGAGGAGCACACAGAGGGCATTATTACTTTCTAGGGGGCAAAATGTGTCACTGTTTTTTAGGGCACTTGCACACGGCATTACTGTATTCTAGAGGGTTGCTTTACCATTTTGAGAGCACACAGAAGGTGCAGTAATATGGACTTGTACAGCAAAAGAGGCTCAGTATTGGGGTATCAGCAGGAAGAGGTGTTTGTGCAGGTTGGGAACAGATGGGGACAGGGCCTGAAATGTAAGGAGTCAAATGTGTCTTTGTTATGATCTCTGCAGACCTGAGACTCTGAGTCCTGGATGGAGAAGTCGTTGTGTCGGTCTGGGCCAGATGGAAAAGAAGGGAAAAGTGAACAATTTAATCAGAAAGGACATCAGCTGTAAGTTACTATATATAACTGTGCTGTGATCTCTTATATATTCTGCAGAACTGGTATCTAGCAATATGTCACCATATGGCGGTAATAACAGTGCTGCTCTTTGTATAGAGATTATTTTCAGTATCAGCTGTCATCTGCTGAGGTTCTCCTACATCCACTGTCTGGGTGCGCCACTATTTTTGTAATCAGGGTTACCTGGTTAGGGGCCCACTCAGAAGTTTTGCCCCCCCCTGAACCAAAACCCTAGCTACACCTCTGATTTGATCATATATAAGCCCTGCTTACTGTCATTTAACAGTCATACATTACATACAGTTAGATCCAGAAATATTTGGACAGTGACTGAATCTTTGTGATTTGAGCTCTACATGCCACTATTTTTTATTTAAAATGAAACAACTGAGATGCAATTGAAGTGTAGACTTTCAGGTTCAATTAAAGGGTTTGAACAAAATTATCCTGTGAAATGTTTAGGAATTGCAACCATTTTTCTACATAGCCTCCTCATTTCAAGGCCACAAAGAAGTTGGACAAATTAACTTTACCATAAATAAAATGTTCATTATTAATACTTTATAGAGAATCCTCTGCAGGCAATGACTGCCTGAGGTCTGGAAGTTATGGACGTCACCAAATGCTGGGTTTCCTCCTATTTGATGCTTTGCCAGGCCTTTACTGCAGCTGACTTCAGGTGTAGCTTGTTTGTGGGTCTTTCTCCCTTAAATTTTGTATTAAAGGGGTTTTCCCACAAATAAAGTACATTTTAATTAATAGATCTTGGAATAACAATAATTGGATGTGCTTAAAAAAAATGTTCTTGTGCTGAGATTATCTTATAAACTAGATGGTGGCCCGATTCTAACGCATGGGGTATTCTAGAATATGTATGCGGCCGACCGGGCGCAATCAGCAGAACGTTGTTTAAATTTGGCGCCAAAATCGCTGATTGGTCGCGGCCGGCAACCGCGACTAATCAGCAAAACGGTGTTTAAATTTGGCGGCAATATCGGTGATTGGTCACGGGTGGTGGCCGCGACCAATCAGCGAACTGTGTTAGTGAGGACCGGAGAGCTTGTTTAAATTTGGCGATAAAATCGACCAATCAGCAGAGCGTTGTTTAAATTTGGCGCCAAAATCGCTGATTGGTAGCTGTCGCGGGTGGCCGCGACCAATCAGCAGAGCGTTGTTTAAATTTAGTGCCAATCTCGCTGATTGGTCGCGGTCGGCCACCGTGACCAATCAGCAGAGCGGCGTTTAAATTTGCAGCCTATATCGCTGATTGGTCGCGGCCGGCCACCGCGACCAATCAGCAGAGTGGCGTTTAAATTTGCCAGACATCTCACTGATTGGTCGCGGTGGCCGGCCGCGACCAATCAGCAGAGCGGCGTTTAAATTTGCCACCCATCTCGCTGATTGGTCGCGGTTGCCGGCCGCGACCAATCAGCGGAGCGGCGTTTAAATTTGCCGCCCATCTCGCTGATTGGTCGCGGTAGCCGGCCACCGCGACCAATCAGCAGAGCGGCGTTTAAATTTGCCGCCCATCTCGCTGATTGGTCACGGCCGGCCACCGCGACCAATCAGCACAGAGGCGTTTAAATTTGCCGCCCATCTTGCTGATTGGTCGCGGTCGGCCACCGCGACCAATCAGCAGAGCGGCGTTTAAATTTGCTGCCCATCTCGCTGATTGGTCGCGGTCCGCCGGCCACCACGACCAATCAGCAGAGCGGCGTTTAAATTTGCCGGCCATCTCGCTGATTGGTCGCGGTGGCCGGCCGCAATTAATCAGCAGAGCGGCGTTTAAATTTGCCGGCCATCTCGCTGATTGGTCACGCCCGGCAACCACGACCAATCAGCACAGCGGCATTTAAATTTGCCGCCCATCTCGCTGATTGGTCACGGCCGGCCACCGCGACCAATCAGCACAGCGTTGTTTAAATTTGCCGCCCATCTCGCTGATTGGTCGCGGTGGCCACCGCGACCAATCAGCACAGCGGCGTTTAAATTTGCTGCCCATCTCGCTGATTGGTCGCAGCCAGTCACCGCGACCAATCAGCAGAGCGGCTTTTAAATTTGCCGCCCATCTCGCTGATTGGTCACGGCCGGTCACCGCGACCAATCAGCAGAGCGGCGTTTAAATTTGCTGCCCATCTCGCTGATTCGCCGCGGTCGGCCGGCCACCGCGACCAAATTAGCAGAGCGGCGTTTAAATTTGCCGCCCATCTCGCTGATTCGTCGCGGTGGCCAATCAGCGTCGTATTAGTTTGGGCCCGGGAGCGGCGCTGCCTGTGCGGCTCCGTATTAGCGAGGACCGGGGAGCGGCGCTGCCTGTGCGGCTCCTTCTGCTGCGAGAAGCTGGGAGATGAGCAGCTGCTCGCAGCATAAGCATCCTGACCGGCGGCGCCGCTCCCCGGTCCTCCGTTCACACTTGCTGTTGGGAGATCAGCGGGCCAAGCCGCTGATCTTCCGACGTTAGCCGCATGGAGGTCAGCGGCGCTGGTTGGGGTACTTGTGCTGCTAGCGCCGCTCATCTCCCGGCTGCATCGCCACTGACCTCCGTCAGCCAGATGAGCTGCTAACGGCCGCCATCTTTTTTCAGAAATCCCGCGGCGCTGATTGGCCGCTGCCGGACCAATGAGCGATGCGGGATTTCCAGGACAGACAGACAGACAGAAAGACAGACAGACAGACTGATGTCTCAGTCAGTGGGCGCAATGCCATCACTTCATCGCGCCGCATTGTGCCGGGCAGTGGAGTACTATATGTACTGTATGGAGGTCTCTGGGGTGTGCATTATAGTATATGTACTGTATGGAGGATTATGAGATGTGCATTATACTATATGTTTCATACTGAGGACTATGGGGTGTGCATTATACTGTATGTACTGTATGGAAGACTATGGGGTGTGCATTATACTGTATAGAGGACTATGGTGGGTGCATTATACGATATGCACTGTATGAAGAACTATGGGTGTGCATTAAACTGTATGGAGGACGAAGGGGAGTGTAGTATACTGTATGGAGGACTATGGGGTATGCATTATATTGCATGTACTGTATGGAGGACTATGGATTGTTCATTATACTGTATGGAGGACTATGGGGTGTGCATTATACTGTATGTACTTTATGGAGGACTATAGGGTGGGCATTATACTATATGAAGGACTATGGGGGTGCATTATACTATATAGGAGGTAATATGGGGCCCATTATACTATATGGAAGGCAATGTGGGCACCATTATAATATTTGGAGGGCTATGTGGAGACCATTATAATATTTGGAGGGGCATTATAATTAGAGATGAGCGTTGTTCTACTCGAACTGTTCGCCAATCTCAAATTCGAGCTGTTTTGGGCGGTGTTCGAGCCGTTCGACGAACACGAACGATTTGAGAAAAATTCGGCTGTGAGATGTTATGTTCGATAACTGTTCGTGCACCAAAATCATAACTGGATTTTTTCTCAGTAATGATGAAAATTAATGTTAATACGCAGTTTGAGTGTACAGCGGGGTGGGGGGAGGGGCAGGGGATGGATCTCTGCAGGAATAATGAAGATCTCCATTTTTTTTTCTCTTTCCCGCATTTACAGTGGGGAGGTGCAATATGTCAGCCAATCAGCAGCGCACACACGGAGCGAAGTGCTTTTTTCACACAAGCAAGGGCATGTGTGATTGGCAGTGTATGTCACATGTCCTTGCCCTATAAGACCAAGCCATTTTCCCCGTCGCCACCATTTTCTCACTGCTACAGCTGCGTGTTAGACGGCACCGCTGTTGCTGTGTGCGCTATACCTTGTTAATTTCAAGCCAATTTTCGCACAAATCTACAGATAGCTTGGGAGTAGGGAATAGTTGTGATTGCAGTCCTTTTAAGGACTAGGTTACAGCATTTCCTACGACTTTTATCAGGCAGGTCTGTGCTCTTAAATAGATAGGTTGTGGGAGTAAAGACTAATTGTAATTGCAGTCCTTTTCAGAACTAGGTTACATCAGTTCCTATCAGTTTTTGCCAGGCAGGTCTGTGCCTGTGCTGTGCAAGTTTTTTCACAGCATTTGGCTGAATCTAGCAAAGCTAATCCTTTTTGGCCTATTGCAGAGTGTGTTAGTCAGTGGAGTAGCCTATCTGTGTTGCAAGATATACCACCTGTGTATAGAATACCAATTTTTTTACTGCACCTAGTGAAGTAAAATCTTTTGGGCATAGCATCATTCTATTAGTCCATCTATACTGACCTCCATCAGGTTGCAAATTGAATATAATTTTTTTCTGCATCTAGCTCTGAAAAAATATTTGGGCTTCTAGCAGTGTGTGGGACTTGTTCTATTAGTCCATCTATACTGACCTCCATCAGGTTGCAAACTGAATATAATTTTTTTCTGCATCTAGCTCTGAAAAAATATTTGGCCTTCTAGCAGTGTGTGGGACTTTCTCTATTAGTCCATCTATACTGACCTCCATCAGGTTGCAAACTGAATATATTTTTTTTCTGCATCTACCTCTGAAAAAATATTGGGCTTCTAGCTGTGTGTGGGACTTGTTCTATTAATCCATCTATACAGACCTCCATCAGGTTGCAAACTGAATATAATTTTTTTCTGCATCTACCTCTGAAAAAATATTTGGGCTTCTAGCTGTGTGTGGGACTTGTTCTATTAGTCCATCTATACTGACCTCCATCAGGTTGCAAATTAAAAATAATTTTTATCTGCATCTACCTCTGAAAAAATATTTGGGCTTCTAGCTGTGTGTGGGACTTGTTCTATTAGTCCATCTATACTGACCTCCATCAGGTTGCAAACTGAATATAATTTTTTTCTGCATCTAGCTCTGAAAAAATATTTGGCCTTCTAGCAGTGTGTGGGACTTTCTCTATTAGTCCATCTATACTGACCTCCATCAGGTTGCAAATTAAAAATAATTTTTTGTCTGCATCTAGCTCTGAAAAAATATTTGGCCTTCTAGCAGTGTGTGGGACTTTCTCTATTAGTCCATCTATACTGACCTCCATCAGGTTGCAAACTGAATATATTTTTTTTCTGCATCTACCTCTGAAAAAATATTGGGCTTCTAGCTGTGTGTGGGACTTGTTCTATTAATCCATCTATACAGACCTCCATCAGGTTGCAAACTGAATATAATTTTTTTCTGCATCTACCTCTGAAAAAATATTTGGGCTTCTAGCTGTGTGTGGGACTTGTTCTATTAGTCCATCTATACTGACCTCCATCAGGTTGCAAATTGAATATAATTTTTTTCTGCATCTAGCTCTGAAAAAATATTTGGGCTTCTAGCTGTGTGTGGGACTTTCTCTATTAGTCCATCTATACTGACCTCCATCAGGTTGCAAATTAAAAATAATTTTTTGTCTGCATCTTGCGCTGAAAAAATATTTGGCCTTCTAGCAGTGTGTGGGACTTTCTCTATTAGTCCATCTATACTGACCTCCATCAGGTTGGAAACTGAATATATTTTTTTTCTGCATCTACCTCTGAAAAAATACTGGGCTTCTAGCTGTGTGTGGGACTTGTTCTATTAATCCATCTATACAGACCTCCATCAGGTTGCAAACTGAATATAATTTTTTTCTGCATCTACCTCTGAAAAAATATTTGGGCTTCTAGCTGTGTGTGGGACTTGTTCTATTAGTCCATCTATACTGACCTCCATCAGGTTGCAAACTGAAAATAATTTTTTGTCTGCATCTAGCTCTGAAAAAATATTTGGCCTTCTAGCAGTGTGTGGGACTTTCTCTATTAGTCCATCTATACTGACCTCCATCAGGTTGCAAACTGAATATATTTTTTTTCTGCATCTACCTCTGAAAAAATATTTGGGCTTCTAGCTGTGTGTGGGACTTTCTCTATTAGTCCATCTATACTGACCTCCATCAGGTTGCAAATTGAATATAATTTTTTTCTGCATCTAACCCAGCCAATAGTTTTGGCCTAATACCACAGTTTGGCCACTCAGCTCTGCTCGGTTCCCATCCATTGTTTTTTTGTGCAAACAACTCCAGAGTTGTGAATTAGTTAACCACCAAAATGAGTGGAAAAAGGCCTGCTGCTGGTGGAAAGGGGAATAGGCGTGTTGGGAAGGGGAAAAAAGGTTGTGTCCGTGGGGTAGGTGTTAAAGCAACAGTAACATCTGCAGAAGAAAGACCATCTTCCAACCAAACTAAAATGTCTACTTCTTTTAGCGGACAAGGTGATAAGATCCCTTTCTTACGGCCACGCCAATCGCTACAAATTCCAGATGAGGCACAAAAACAGCAGGTGCTTCAACGGATATCAAGTGCTCCTTTAAGTGGGCTCTCCTCCACATCAACTTCAACATCACAAATACTTCAGTCCTCAAAGGTGTCACCCCAATCGCACTTGCTTCCTCACAGCTCCCAAATCTCCAGCTGCCCGTCTGAGTATGAGGTAGAACAGATGGTTGAGTCTGCAGAGCTGTTTACTCATACTATAGCCTGGGAATCAGAGGTCGACTCCAGCACTTCTGTGAATCCAGACGAGGAAATGATCTGCACTGATGCCCAGAATCTTTATGAATCGGATCCAGGACCAGACGCAGAAGGTTCTGACCATAATGTAGACCCTCATTCCCAAACTGTAACTCCTGTTGGTGGAGACAATGAGGAAGACGATGATGAGACTCAAATACCTGATTGGAGAGACAACTTTAGTTTTTTGTCAGGGCAGGAACAGGTTGGCTCTGAGGACGACGGGTGTGATAACGCACAGGGTGATGATGATGAGGTTGGAGATCCCACTTACTGTCAACCCACAGTCAGCCAAGAGATGAGGTCAGCAGAGGAGGTGGAGGAAGATGCTAGTGACGACGAGGTCAGGTTGCGCCTTCCTGGACAGAGACGTAGTACTGGAAGCACGTCAACAACTGCATCCTCAAACACAACTCTGCCTCTCACCACAAGTCGTGGTGGCTCTTCAGGTCGCATGGGTGCTAAGCCTTGCATAGCCTGGGCATTTTTTCAGATCGATAAAGATGACCCAACTCGTGTTATCTGTAACATTTGTCAGCAAAAGCTAAGTAGAGGCCAAAAAATACATAGTTTGAGTACTTCATGCATGAACCGGCACATGGACATGAAGCATAAGTTGCAGTGGTAAGCTCAGTGTGCTACAATGCGGCCTAGCCGGCCGGGCCAACCACCGTCTGCCATATCTTGTGCATCCGCGGCCTCTTCATCCTCTGTGACTGGGGGGACAGCAGCCACACCTGTTTTGGGGCGCAGACCTGCCACCTCTTTACCCGCAACAGCCAGCGTGATTGGCAGGTCATCATTTTCTTTGGAGGTGGTAACACCAGCTGGTGTTGAGCGCTGTCCGACATCGATAGCACCACCTTTGGATCAAGGCAACCTAACATGTCCGCCTGCATCTTCCTCACAGACCAGCAGTTTGCCGGGGACACCCTTATCAACCCCGTCTAAGCACAATAGCCAGCCCTCGGTCCCTCAGATGTGGACAAGTAAAAGACCATTTCCTCCTAGCCATGAGAAAGCTAAGAGGTTGAATTTCACCATCTGCAAGCTCTTGGCTACAGAAATGCTGCCTTTCCGCCTGGTGGACACAGAGGATTTTCGAGACCTTATGTCCGTCGCAGTGCCCCAGTACCAGATGCCCAGTCGGCACTACTTCTCAAAGAAAGGTGTGCCTGCGCTCCACCAGCATGTCGCACACAACATCACCGCTTCTTTGAGAAACTCTGTGTGTGACAGGGTGCATTTCACCACAGACACTTGGACGAGTAGGCATGGACAGGGGCGTTACATGTCGCTGACTGGGCACTGGGTAACTATGGTGACAGCAGGACAAGGGGCTGCTGTCCAAGTCTTGCCGTCCCCACGAGTTGTGCGTCAATCCTCTTTATGTCAAAGTTCCTCCACTGCTTCTGCCTCCTCAACCTCCTCTCGGTCTTCCACCTGCACCCAAAGCCTGTCTGGTCATACCACAAGCTTTCTAACTGCGCAGAAGGGATCCTGCACACCTCCTTACTATGCTGGCAGTAGGGCTCAGCGTCATCAGGCGGTTTTTACTTTGAAATGTCTGGGAAATGTGAGTCACACAGCTGAGGAGTTGTGGTCAGCTCTGGAGAACCAATTTCATGAATGGTTGTCTCCACTGGACCTGAAACCAGGGAAGGCCGTGTGCGACAATGCTGCAAACCTGGGTGCGGCCCTTCGCCGGGGCAATGTCACACACGTGCCTTGTATGGCTCACGTGTTGAACCTGGTTGTCCAGCAATTTTTAGCCCACTATCCCAGACTAGATGGCCTTCTGCAGAGGGCACGGTCGCTGTGTGCTCACTTCCGCCGTTCGCATCCCGCAGCTCAGCGACTTACATCTCTACAGAAGTCGTTGGGGCTGCCACTTCACCGGCTAAAATGCGATGTGCCTACCCGGTGGAATTCAACTCTGCACATGTTGCAGCGACTGTGGCAGCACCGACAAGCCCTGGTGCAATACGTTCTGACGTATAGCCTGGGCCAACGAGATCCGGAGGTGGGGCAAATCACGCTGGAGGAGTGGTCTCAGATCAGGGACCTATGCACCCTTGTGCACAGTTTTGAAATGGCGACGAAGATGTTTAGTGCTGACGATGCCATTATCAGCATGACTATTCCGGTGATTTACATGCTGGAGCACATGTTAAACAGAATTCGGAGTCAGGTGGTGGCACAAGAGGAGGTGGAGGAAGTAGAGGAGGAGGAGTTGTATGCGGAAGGGCTAACGTCTGCAAGGTCCAGACGGTCGGCAGCACCAAGGCGGCAGGCATGTGAGGGTGGGGGAGATGGTTTTACCAGGGCGCATGGTAGCAGCCAAACTAGTGAGGAAGGTTCAGGAGCCCAGGAAGGAGTGGAGGACGAACTGATGGAAGACTCATCAGATGAGGGAGACCTTGATCACATTTCTGTTGTGCGAGGTTGGGGGGAGAGGACAGAGGAAGGAAGCATGATTGTTACCTCGCCACCAACACAACAGGGACTTGGTGCTCCTGGATGCGCAACACACATGAGTGCCTTCTTGCTGCACTACCTGCAACATGACCCTCGAATTGTGAGAATTAGAAATAATCCTGACTACTGGGTTGCCACACTGTTAGATCCCCGGTACAAAAGTAAATTTGCAGAAATTATTCCTGCCATAGAAAGGGATGCACGCATGCAGGAGTATCAGCAGAGACTGTTGCAGAATCTTACATGTGCTTTTCCACAAAACACCAGTGGTGCACGTAGTGAATCTCACAGTTCCAACTTGCCAACCGTGGGACCGTCAAGTGTTCAGCACTCAAACCGTAACAGAACCACAGTATCTGCTGGTAACATCAATTTTGCGGAATCATTTCACCACTTTTTTAGCCCATCCTTTGCAAGGCCACAGGAGACAAGAAGTCTGACACATAGTCAACGCCTAGAGACGATGGTACAGGAGTATCTCCAAGTAAACATTGAAGCCATGACTGTGTCACTGGACCCTTGCTCTTTTTGGGCTTCCAATCTGGATAAATGGCCGGAGCTAGCCACTTACGCCTTGGAGATCTTGTCATGCCCCGCAGCCAGCGTTCTGTCTGAACGTGTGTTCAGCGCTGCTGGTGGTGTGCTGACAGATAAGCGCACGCGGCTCTCCACTGATAATGTAGACAGACTCACGTTCATAAAGATGAACAAATCATGGATCCGAAACGACTTTTCTACCCCTGTGTCATCCTGGGGAGAGTAAAAGCTTGATGATTGGTTAAAATCACCCTACCAACCATTTTAAGCTTTCAAATTACTAATCATGTTTATCTGTATCTTGACTGGAAAATAATTTGGGCTTTGTAGCAGTGTGCAGCACTGATTCTATTAGGCCATCTATAATAAGCTCCACCAGATTTAAAATTACTAATCATGTTTATGTGTATCTTGGCTGGAAAATAATTTGGGCTTTGTAGCAGTGTGCAGTACTGATTCTATTAGGCCATCTATACTAAGCTCCACCAGATTTAAAATTACTAATCATGTTTATCTGTACCTTGGCTGGAAAATAATTTGGGCTTTGTAGCAGTGTGCAGCAATGATTCTTTTAGGCCATCTATACTAAGCTCCACCAGATTTAAAATTAATAATAATTTTTAGCGGCATCTAGCCCGGAAAATAATTTTGGGGCTCCGAGATGCGCAAGACACGTAAGTGCCTTCTTGCTGCACTACCTGCAACATGACCCTCATATTGTCAGAATTCGAAGTAATCCTGACTACTGGGTTGCCACACTATTAGATCCCCCAAACTTTTCGATCAACCTTTTCATTTTAATAAAGACCAAAAAAATGGTCATTTTTGAAATTATAAGCATTAGCAGGTTATTAGAAACTGAAATCAAACAGTTTTCAACTCAAAACTTTATTCTAGGTGATGTTACATTTTCACATAGGACCCCTTGTTCGAAAGGAGCTTCTGAACTCTCTCGTCCATTGAATTTGTCAGGTTTTGGATGGTTTCTGCTTCAATTGTTTTGCATGAGGACAGAATACCCTCCCAGAGCTGTTGCTTAGATGTGAACTGCCTCCCGCCATCATAGACACTCCTTTTGATGATGCTCCAGAGGTTCTGAATGGGGTAGAGGTCAGGGGAGCATGGGGGTCACACCATAAGTTTGTCCCCTTTTATGCCCATATCAGCCAGAGATGCAGATGTTTTATGTGCAGCATGAGATGGTGCATTATCATGCATAAAAATGATCTTGCTGTGGAATACACGGTTCTTCTTCTTGAACCATGGCAGGAAGTGCTGTTTGAGAAACTCCACATACATTATGGAGTTCATCTTTACCCCTTCAGGGATCCTAAAGGGGCCGACAATCTCTCTCCCCATGATTCCAGCCCAAAACATTACTCCACCTCCTCCTTGTTGGCGCTGTAGCCGTGTTTGCGTGGGGTGTCCATCAACCAGCCATCCTCCACTCCATCCATCTGGACCATAGAGCGTTGCACGGCACTCATCCGTGAACAAAACAGTTTTGAAATCAGTCTTCATGTAATGTTTGGCCCACTGGAGCCGTTTCTGCTTGTGTGAAGTGGATAGAGGAGGTCGACAGGATGGCGTATGCACAGCTGCAAACCTCTGAAGGACCCTGCATCTTGTTGTTCGGGGGACGTTGGAGGCACCAGCAGTTTCAAAAACTTGTCTGCTGCTATGACAAGGCTTTTTTGCCGCTGCTCTTTTAACCTGACGTAATTGCCTATAGGAAAGAGTCCTCAATTTGCCCTTATCAGCACGCACACGTGTGTACTGTGAATCAGCTACATACTTCTTGATTGCCAAGACACTTCATCCTGATCATCGCACAATGTTGATTGTAGTCATGCCTTGACCTAAACACTCCACAATTTGTTGCTTCTCAGCAGCCGACACATCCTTTTTCTTTCCCATTTTGGCAGAAAATGTAGGCTGCTTAATAATGTGGGACAGCCTTCTTAAGTAGTCTTGCCTTTCATTGGACACACCTGCCAAACTAATTAGCACAGGTGTCTGAAATTGCTTACAGTGATATAAAGAGCCCAGACACACATCACCATCAATGAGTTTAACTGACAAACAAACAAATTCTTCCCTTATCACTCCTAAACACTTTTTGCATAATAATTTGGAACACAGTGTACATGTGCTTTTCCACAAAACACCAGTGGTTCACGTAGTGAATCTTACAGTTCTAACTTGCCAACCGTGGTCTGTATGGAGTTGTTCAATAAAGGGCCCAAAATTAAGATAACATAGATGGGAGAGGTCTCTATGAATAGGAATTCCTAAGTATTTGATACCCTGTGAGGGCCAGGCAAAGGGAAAGTTGGACTGGATGGAATCCTGCATGGATTTGGGGAGGGAGACATCGAGGGCCTCAGACTTCGCTGCATTGATTTTAAAATTTGACCATGTAACAAAGTGATCTACTTCAGCCATAACAGTATGGATGGATATATGTGATTGAGTGATATATACTAGGACATCATCAGAAAATAGAGAGCACTTGTACTCGGTGCCTCCCACCTCAATTCACCTAATATTGGGGTTATGGCGAATTGATGAGAACAGGTGCTCCGTCACTAGGATGTATAAGAGAGGGGACAGAGGACATCCCTGCCTTGTCCCATTGGTGATTGTGAAAGGTGATGAAAATGTTCTGATGCACCCCCTGGGCCTTGGGACACCCGGAGCCGGACCCTTTTTGGTGGATGCTGGTGGTTGTAGTCTCCGTGGCGGCGACCCGGTTCCGTGGCTCAGGGCGGTCAAACCAGTGGCGGAACTATTTATGTGGTTTTGATGTTTAAATGTCCGACTACGCCACCCGTGGATTGCGGTCAGAGTGAACCGCCACTGCAGGGCAGACCGCTGAGGCTGGTGTTGTGGGTGCAGCAGAGCGTAGCATAACTCCCCACGGGAGGAGTATAGCCTCAGGGCAGTGTATGCGGAGGATGGGGGGGATGGTGCAGGGCAGCAGCAGTAACGACACGGAGTCAGTGATGCAGTCCAGGGCCTTTACTCACAGTTCTTATTATCCAGACCACGTCTGCAGGTAACGGCTGCCCACGTCGTACTGTGCTCACCAGGTGAGGGGCTCAGACAACTCCCAGATAACTTTGGAGCGCTTCACAGGACCCCCTTTGTGTGTCCTTTGTCTGGCCTTTCTTACCAACCCTTCTGTCCGGCTGCCTCGGGCCTCCTCTTGGTAAACTTGGCGCCAGTTTCCCTGACCCTATGTGGTGCCTTCCTAGCGGGTGTAGCGAGGGGCTGCACCACATAAAATGTCACAGCCTCCGGTTTGTAGCTGAGGGTCGTTTCCTGCCTCCACTAGTTTCGGGGACCGGTCTCCCCCTTTGGCCTGACCCCTCCACGCAGGTGGATTCGGGCGTGCGGTGGCGACTCGCCCGTCCGCACCCCTGGGATCCCTTCGTTCCTCGTTCCTGGAGCCTTCTCCACTCCTCTTCCTTCCTTCTCCCTCTTCCAGACCTGGGCCTCTGTTACTAGGCCCGCCTCCGGAGCAGAGCTCATGCAGAGCCCCTGCTCCCTGTCACTTCTGCTCAGACTTCTCTGCACTGAACTAAGATGGTGCCCACCTTTTATACTCCCTTCTCAATGCACCCAGGAACTGCTTCCTCCCTGCTCCTGCACTACAGGGTTCCCCTTCCTCAGTGTTCCCTCCCCCCACTCCAGCCAGGGACAGGGACTGTCGTGCCCATCTCAGGGGCATATTGGTCGCCCTGCCCCACGGCAATGTGGTGTAATTCATGCAGGTGTCGGGTCCTGATCCACACTCCATCCTTACCTGAGAGTGAGATATCACACCTCTGGGTGAGGTGCAATACCTCTGTAGCAACCGAGCCCTCAGGGTGCTACAGTTCCATTTATCTTCAGCCTAGGTGACGTATTGCAATACAGGGCCGTGATTTTGGCTATAAAAGGGTCCCCTAGACCCCTACCCCAAGCTTTTTAAGAGAATCATATATGGCGTGCCAGGAGACTCTATGGAATGCTTTCTCAGCATCCAACAAGAGTATCTAATTACAAATTTTTAACTGCATCTAGCCCAGGAAATACTTTGTGCCTAGTAGCAGTGTCTGCTAGTCAGCGGATTATCCCGGCTGTTAAGCAAGCTACACCACCTGTAGTTTGGACACTTAATTTTTTCAAAGGAAATGCTTCGGGACCACGGGATACTCAGTGAAGAGCATCAGGAGGCACCCCAAGGCATAGGGGCTGGGACTGGCAGTAGGATGCCTTGCGGTGGACAGCCGAGCTCGATCCTTATAAAAGCTTTTTAACTGCAGCAGCTTTAGTGGACGCTACTGGAGCTGGAATTACGCGGCTGCTGGCATGAGACTTGCCCTCCAATAGATCCTTGTAAATGGATTTAAAGTGTATTCATTCAAATTAGAGAGACAATTTAAATTAAAAAGCTTAGAGCTGCCTCCACCACAGGGGGGCTCGCTCGACCCACCAGCGGACAGGCACCAGTATTGGGAGAGGGGGGCTGGTCGTCAGGGTTCACCGCGGCTCTGGCACAAACGGAGGTGACACGGAGGTGGCACGGGCAGGAGCGGACTGGCCGTGTCGGCTTCTCACTTTTTGGATTTTAGAAGGGCATGACATGCCTATATCTGTGTCTCCCCCTCCTTTTACTCCTCCACCTCTTTTCTTTTCGCATGACTATATGTACTTGTCACTTTTCCATGTGTTAGTTGTGTCTTCTGAGCAGTTTGTCAGCTTTTGGACACCTTTGAAGGTGTTTTCTATGTGTTTCTATGTGTTTTTGTTTGCCTGCCATTGGTTTTAACGGTGTTCGAAGGTGTTCGACGAACAGTTCGACGAACAGTTCGGCGAACACATGGGTGTTCGACGAACCGAACCGAACTCGAACACTACGGGGGTGGCTCAACACTAGTACCTACACTTATACTTATTTATCTATTCTTAAATTTACCTATACTTTCTTACCTATACTTATCTTTTCTTACTTATACTTATTCTTTCTTACGTATTTTAATCTATATTTATCACTTATAGTTATCGATGCGGAGGTCCCTGATGATGTTGGACATCCGATCTTCTGCTGTTCTCTGCATTAACTTCTGGAAGCTCAGGTATGCAGCTTGCTCTGATATTATTGAGCAGGTGTCTTGTTGAGGGTTTTCTAGTTGACAAATGAAAACCCTCTGAACACGGCCTGGTCCTCTGGTGTTATAGATAATGTAGCCTCTGCCGCTTGGATCTTGTCAAGCTTAAAAGCATGGAACTTTGGTTTAGGCTTAGTTAGCTATAGAAAAGATGCAGAAAAAAAGTCATGGTGAAAATTGGTAACTAATAGTGTTGAGCGATACCTTCCGATATCAGGAAATATCGGATCGGATTGGATCTGGCCGATACTCAAAAAGTATCGGATATCGCCGATTCCGATACCGGAAACCAATGCAAGTCAATGGGACACAAATATCGGAATGAAAATAAACCCTTTCTTTCCTTGTAGGTTAATTCTACATGAAGGAAAACAACTAACAATAATGTAGAATGTATTGGGGGAAGTGGTTGCCCAAATCGATGGGAACAGTGCTCACAGTGAAACATGAAAAGCCGGCAATTCAGCAGTGGCATACACCGGTACCCGACAATTTAGAACAGAAAGAATAGAGCTTCACACATAGATTAGATAGATAGAAACATGTCAGTCACATATATAATAAACACAGTGACAGTGTTGGTTACTGTAATTGTCATTTAGTGTAAAGGATTTATTTTAAAAAATAATAGTGCTTTCATGCACCATCTCTTTAAAAAAGCCGGCCGGCAATTCAGCAGCGGTACCCGACAATTTAGAACAGAAAGATAAAGCATCACACATAGATTAGATAGATAGAATCATGTCAGTCACATATATAATAAGTACAGTGACAGTGTTGGTTACTGTACTTGTCATTTAGTGTTAAAATAAAGGATTTATTAAAAAAAAATTGGCGTGGGGTTCCCCGTAATTTTAGTCTCTAGCCGAGGTTAAGCAGACGGCTGGGGCAGATGTTTGAAGTCTGGGAAGGGGGTAATACCCATGGAGCTTCCCAGGCTACTAATATCAGCCCCCAGCTGAATACCTAGCCTTTACTAGCTATTAAAATGGGGGACCCCCCAAAAAAATGACGTGGGGTCCCCCCTATTTTAATAGCTAGCAAAGGCTAGGCAGACAGCTGGGGGCTGATATTAATAGCCCAGGAAGGGTGCCATGAATATTGGCCCCCTCCTAGGCTAGAAACACCAGCTGTCAGTCGCCCCAGAAATGGCGCATCCATAGGATGTGCCAATTCTGGCACTTAGCCTCGCTCTTCCCACTGCCCTGTAGCGGTGGCAGTGGGGTAATAGGGTTGGGGTTGATGTCAGCTAATAATGCCAGCTGACATCAAGCCCAGGTTAGTAATGGAGAGGCGTCTATAAGACACCCCCATTACTAACCCCATAGTCAAAGTTACAAAAAAACACAAACACCCAGAATAAAGTCCTTTAATTTAAATAAACACGCAATTCTTTATTGTTCTAAATTAAACCATACTTACCGTATCGCCCATTCCAGCTGAAGTCAACGATCTCCTGCAATAAAAGAAAAATAATAAACGAACATCATCCTTACCTTTCCATGGTTCCCACGACAGCTTCAGCTCTGTTACATCGAGATGACAGGCTGGAGCGCAGCAGAACGCTGCCATCCAGCCTGTCATCCCGCAGACACTGAGAAGCGCAGGCATGTGTAACATACCTGGCGGCGCCCTTGCATGGTGGTCCATCTCCCACTGTGCAAGAGCGCGCACTTGATCTCCAGTCCAGAATGTCTCTCTGGCTTCCCTCCATGCTGTCTGTTTGTGTCTGTTTCTGCTGCTTAAGGGCGGCGCCCGATCACTTCCTGCTTTTTGTACCTGCTTTGGGTCACACCCCTTGTGCGTCCTCAGCCTATTGCTGTCTGTCACCTGGTATATAACCCAGCTGCTCCAATCAATCCCTGCCTGAGCATTGTGCTTCATTCAGTGTGTGCTTGCACTCTGAAGGTGCCAGGTCTCGTTCTGTGTTTCTCTTGTCTGCCTATCCTGGAGGCTGTATTTCCAGGCCTGTCTGAACACGCTCCTAGCCTGTTCCCCCCGCCTTCTAGGGGCTGATTACCTAGACCCGCTCCTGTATCTTGTCTGTCCTGTCTGAACACGCTCCTAGCCTGTTCCTCCCGCCTTCTAGGGGCCGATTACCTAGACCCGCTCCTGTATCTTGTCTGTCCTGTCTGAACACGCTCCTTGCCTGTTCGTCCCGCCTCTCTGGGGGCCGTATTCCCAGACCCGCTCCTGTATCCCCCTGCAGTGTCGGTCTCTTCCGTACACTCAGTTCCAGTCTGAACTCTCTCCTATCCTTTACCTGTTTTGCCTCTATGTCCGTTCCTTTCCTTTTTCTGCAGAGTCTGAACTCGTACCTAACTCCTGCTTGTTGTCTCTGTACTCCCGTTTGTGAGTTTGTGGTCCACTCACTGCTTCACTGCGGGTGCCCTGTGGGTGTCTGGCTCTGCCTTTCCCTTCCTGTCTGTTCCGTGTGAACAGAGCCCTGTCCGTCCTGCTCTAACTCCTTGCTCACTGCTCCGGCAGCCTTGCTCCGCTCTGACCCTTTTGCTCACTGCTCCAGGCGGCCTCGTCCTGCTCTGACTCCTTGCTCACTGCTCCGGCAGTCTCGCTCAGCTCTGACCCTTTGCTCACCACTCCTGGCGGTCTCGTCCTGCTCTGCTCTTGCTCACCGCTCCAGGCGGTCTCGTCCTGCTCTGCTCTTGCTCACCACTCCAGGCGGTCTCGTCCTGCTCTACTCTTGCTCACCGCTCCAGGTGGTCTCGTCCTGCTCTGCTCTTGCTCACCGCTCCAGGCGGTCTCGTCCTGCTCTGCTCTTGCTCACCGCTCCAGGCGGTCTCGTCCTGCTCTGCTCTTGCTCACCGCTCCAGGCGGTCTCGCTCACCGCTCCAGGCGGTCTCGTCCTGCCCTGCTCTTGCTCACCGCTCCAGGCGGTCTCGTCCTGCCCTGCTCTTGCTCACCGCTCCAGGCGGTCTCGTCCTGCCTGCTCTCGCTCACCTCTCTGGGCGGCCTCACTCTGCTGTGTTTGTCCGCCACATCTGTGGTTCTGTTCCAGAGTCCCAGTGTGTACTGGGTCCTATCCCGCCTGTGTTCCTACCTGCTAGTGCCTTCCTGTCTGCACTCTAGCCGTGCTTGCCTGTACCCCCCTGCCTGCATACCCGCCTGCCTGCATACCAGTCATGCCTGCCTATTCCCACCAGTCTGTGTGCCAGCCTAACCAGTCTGTTCCTGTATTCCCCTGTGTGGGTCAACAGCCGTGTCCGGGGTCTGTCCTGGAGTAGCACCTGGTCCCTCTGCTCGGTTCCTCCTTGGTGCACTGGCGTCATATGCCGTCGTGCGACCCTGGTCAGATCGGGTGAATACCTAGTTACGCCCCTCCAGGCATTCACTCTCCGGCACGGTCCAGTGGAATCACACGCACACGCCGCTCAGCCCAGGCGTGTGCATTACAGCATGCTTGCGCTCCTCAGTGTCTCGCTGTGACGGTATCCTCCCAGGCTAGAAACACCAGCCGTCAGCCGCCCCAGAAATGGCGCATCCATAGGATGCGGTGAGCAAGCAGAACAGAACAAAACCGCAGGTGCGGTGGACAAGGCAGGGCAGAGCGAAACCGCAAGTGCGGTGGATAAGGCAGAGCAGAGGAGAACCGCCGGAGCGGTGGGCTAGGCAGAGCAGAGCGAAACCGCCGGAGCGGTGAGCAAGCCGAGAAGAACAGGGCTGATGGTGCAGGCAGAGAGGACAGGGGTCTGTTCACATGGAACAGACTGAAAGATACAGGAAGATGGCTAGAACACAGGAGGTAGATACGGAGGAAGGGAAAAGGGACAAGCAGAACCAGATACACACAAGGTACTTACAATGAAGTAGCGAGTGGACACAAAACTCACAAACAGAAGTACAGAGACAACGAGTAGGAGTTAGGTGCTGGTTCAGACACTGCAGGAAAAGGGAGGGTATGGACATAGAGACAAAACAGGTAAGAGGCTAAGAGACAGTTCAGACAGGAACTGATACTGCAACGAGATACAGGAACGAGCCTGGGTATACAGGCCCCAGGGTGGCGGAAATGGACTAGAAGTCACAGATAACAGGCCTGGGTATGCAGCCCCCAAGGTGGCGGAAACAGACAAGATACAGGACAAGAACTGGCAACTCAGAGGCAAGGAGCGCACTGAAAGTTTGTGTTGCTCAGGCACCTCCTTCTGGGTGGAGGGGGTTTAAATATCCAGTGACTCACAGCAATAGGCTGGAGACGCATTAGGGGTGCACCCACAGCAGCTATAAGAATCAAGAAGTAACCAGGCCGCCGCACTAAGCAGTCAGTCAAGAGACATGCACACAGCATGAACTGGAGCAAGGTTTGCAGGCTGGACAGATGGGTAAGATTGCGGTCTTGCATGGTGAGAGGTGGTGCACTATGCAAGCATGCCGCCAGGGATGTTACATTACCGCCCCACCTTTACACCCCCTCTTCTTCAGGCCTGCAAAGGTCTTCTGCAGAGAATTTGGAGGCCAATCCTTCTCTTCAAAAGGGTTACCTCTTCTGTCCACTAGAGGAAACGAAACTGGTCTCATCATCGTGGTGACTAGGATGCTTCCTCCTATCAAGCCATCCTCAGCAACAGATGAAGTGGGTGAAGTACCAGGAACAGCACACAGGAAAGTCTCTCTCCATTTGTTATCAGGTAACACCCTGGTGGATTCAGGAGACAACTGGAGGTCCTCCGCCTGGTTGGAGGGGTGCAGAGACTCGGGGGTAACCACCGTCTTGACGTATACTTTGCCAAGCTTACTGGAAGAAGTGGGTGGCGTACCAGGTACCGGGTGTAGGAAAGTCTCTCTCTGTTTACCAGGTAGCACCCTGGGGAATTCAGGAGTCAACTGGAGGTCCTCCACCTGGTTGGAGGGGTGCAGAAACTTGGGGGTAACCACCGCCATGAAGTACACTTTGCCAAGCTTACTGGAAGAAGTGGGCGGTGTGCCATGTACCGGATGTAGGAAAGTCTCTCTCCGTTTATCAGGTAGCACTCTGGGGAATTCAGGAGACAACTGGAGGTCCTTCGCCTGGTTGGAGGGGTGCAGAGACTCGGGGGTAATCACTGCTTCAAAGTACACTTTGCCTGGCTTACTGGATTAAGTGGGCAAAGTACCAGGTACAGGATGTAGGAAAGTCTCTCTCCATTTATCAGGTAGCACCCCGGGGAATTCAGGAGACACCTAGAGGTCCTCCGCCTGGTTGGAGGGGTGCAGAGACTCAGGGGTAATCACTGCTTCAAAGTACACTTTGCCAGTCCTACTGGATGAAGTGGGCTAAGTACCAGGTACAGGGTACAGAAAAGTCTCTCTCCATTTGTTTCAGATAGCACCCCGGAGGATTTAGGAGGCAACTGGGGTTCCTCCGCCTGGTTGGAGGTGTGCAGAGACTTGGAGGTAGCCACCGCCTTCATGGACTTAAGGCCAGATTTATTATAGACGGGGGGTCCTTGCTTCGGGACCATCTTCAATCTGGTTTCAGAGATGACATGTCTGTGAGGTGGGGCGGTACCTGAAGCCAGATCATTGGTACAATCGTCGAGACTGTGTGGGGACATCGCCTCCGCTTCTCTTCCTTCGGAGACTTCAGCACACAGCGAGTCAGCGACTAGCAGATCTGGTGAAGAAGAAGAAGAAACTGCTGACTGTCCTGAAGATATGGGGACTGGACACCCCTTGTACCTTAGCAGTCCCCCAGGATACACCATTCAGGATCTCCTGACCAGAACGGGCACTAGATCTCTCGGCTCTGGACGACCTGTGGGTAAGCCAGTCAGCACCTGGAATGTGAGCTTCTTCATGTGTAATGCTCCAATCTGGAGCTTAATTTGTACAGACATATTTTGACTGTTTCTGAGTAGGGCTCGTCCTTCTGCTGACAATGCCCAAACCGGCTTCTGGAGTTGTCGGACGGGAATCGGACACTGACTCTTCAAGGCTTTAAGCCCGAAACTTCCGGTTAATCCGAGGCCTTCACTTGTCACGGAGACTGTCATGGTCATCTGTGGAGAGGAAACACTAACGCCAAGGGCAGCCTCTCCTACAGGCCTAATGTCTTGGGATTCTCCAACCTTCGCTGGGCAAAGACCATCAGGGGGTCCCAACCAACCACAGCGGGACCGCAATTCGATTTTGTGATTGAGTTCTGGCCTCTGCTTTGCCTGACGAACATAGTCATCCTTCATGTATTCAGTGTGGATAGCTGCCTTTACAGGCTGGGAAACAGGAGGTCTTTGGGAGGACAGAACCTGGCGTGATGGTTTACCTCTACGTCTTGCACGTCTGGACTGCCTCTTGAGGTTGGGAAGAGAATTATTCTGTGGAACATAGTCATCCTTTCTGGATTCTGGGTGGGCAGCAGTTTCTTCAGGCTGGAGAACTGGTAGGCTACATACACACATTACCCATCGGGGCTGCTCTAGCATATTGGGAAGGGAAGCTTTAGCAGAGGCTTCAGGATTAGGGTCATCGAAAACCATTAGAAGGCCACCAGGAAGGCCTGCAGGTTGAAGACGATAGGATCCCATGCTTCCCATAGGGGGGTGATCCATTTCAAGGCATCACCCGCTAGATAGGACATCAAAAATGCCACTTTAACCCGATCGGTAGGAAAATAGTGAGCATAGAACTTGAAATGCAGCATGCATTGCTCCACAAACGCACGGCTTCGTTTTGGATCCCCATAGTACCGTGGCAGATCCGCAGGAACGAGTGCTGATAGATCCATTTGGGCTGGTGCGTAAATCGCCAGGACCTTGGTTTGCGTAAAAATTTTTTCTTGGTGCACGTATTCGCCAGACAGGGATTCAAATGTCTCTGAGAGCAAAGGGCCGTGGGGCTCAACGGGAACCATGGCCTGAGCAAACTGTTACGCTCGCGCCCGGACTGACTGGCGTGAGCGTGGTTAGTGATCCCACTGTACCATGAGCCGAGGAGTTCCTGGAGGGGCGTAACTAAGTATCAACAGGATCCGACCAAGGTCGCACGGCGGCTCAGTCGACTCCGTGAACCAAGCAGGAACCGAGCAGAGGGACCAGGTGCTACTCCAGGTCTGACCCCAGTCACAGCTGTTGACCCACACCGGGGAATGCAGGAACAGGTAGGAAGGACTGGCGTACAGACAAGTGGGTATTGGCAGGCACGGCTGGTATGCAGACAGGTGGGTACTGGTAAGCACGGCTAGTATGCAGACAGGCAGGTACTAGCAGGTTGGAGCACAGGCTGGTTAGGGTCCAGTACAGACTGGGAGACAGGAACAGAGCCGCAGACGCGATAGACAAGCAGAGTAAAGCGAAACCGCCGGAGCGGAGGACAAGGCAGAGCAGAGCGGAACCACCGGAGCGGTGAACTAGGCAGAGCAGAGCGAAACCGCCGGAGTGGTGGACAAGGCAGAGCAGAGAGGAGTCGCCGGAGCGGTGGACAAGGCAGAGCGGAGCGAAACCGCAGGTGCGGTGGACAAGGTAGAGCAGAGAGGAACCGCCGGAGCGGTGGGCAAGGCAGAGCAGAGAGAAACCGCTGGCGCGGTGAGCAAGCAGAACAGGACAAAACCGCAGTTGCGGTAGACAAGGCAGAGCAGAACGAAACCGCCGGAGCGGTGGACAAGGCAGAGCAGAGAGGAACCGCCGGAGCAGTGGACAAGGCAGGGCAGAGCGAAACTGCAGGTGCAGTTGACTAGGCAGAGCAGAAAGGAACCGCCGGAGTGGTGGGCTAGGCAGAGCAGAGGAGAACCGCCGGAGCGGTAGGCTAGGCAGAGCAGAGTGGAACCGCCGGAGCAGTTGACTAGGCAGAGCAGAAAGGAACCGCCGGAGTGGTGGGCTAGGCAGAGCAGAGGAGAACCGCCGGAGCGGTAGGCTAGGCAGAGCAGAGTGGAACCGCCGGAGCGGTGGGCTAGGCAGAGCAGAGAGGAACCGCCAGAGTGGTGGGCAAGGCAGAGCACAGGAGAACCGCCGGAGTGGTGAGCAAGCAGAGCAGAACAGGGCTGATGGTGCAGGCAGAGAGGACAGGGCTCTGTTCACATGGAACAGACTGAAAGATACAGGAAGATGGCTAGAACCCAGGAGGTAGATACGGAGGAAGGGAAAAGGGACAAGCAGAACCAGATACACACAAGGTACTTACAATGAAGTAGCGAGTGGACACAAAACTCACAAACAGAAGTAAAGAGACAACGAGTAAGAGTTAGGTGCTGGTTCAGACACTGCAGGAAAAGGGAGGGTACGGACATAGAGACAAAACAGGTAACAGGCTAAGAGACAGTTCAGACAGGAACTGATACTGCAACGAGATACAGGAACAAGCCTGGGTATACAGCCCCCAGGGTGGCGGAAATGGACTAGAAGTCACAGATAACAGGCTTGGGTATATGGCCCCCAGGGTGGCGGAAACAGACTAGAAGTCATAGATAACAGGCCTAGGTATGCAGCCCCCAGGGGGGTAGAAACAGACAAGACACAGGACAAGACCTGGTAACTCAGAGGCAAGGAGCACACTGAAAGTTAGTGTTGCTCAGGCACCTCCTATTGGGTGGAGGGGGCTTAAATATCCAGTGACTCACAGTAATAGGCTGGAGATGCATTAGGGGTGCGCCCCCAGCAGCTATAAGAATCAGGAAGTAACCGGGCCGCCGCCCTAAGAAGTCAGTCAAGAGACATGCACACAGCATGAACTGGAGCAAAGTTTGAAGGCTGGACTGATGGGTTAGATTGCGGTCTTGCATGGTGGGAGGTGGTGCACTATGCAAGCATGCCGCCAGGGATGTTACACTACTTAATCAAGAGATAAAAAGGATCTTTCATAATTATGCACCATAAATGAAATTAATAAATGATATGAAAAATCAGAATGAATGTAATATATTCGATTGTGACAACACTCAGCTCAGTGTGCTACCAGCTCAAACTTAACCCCTTCGGGTGATTTTCAGTTTTTCCTCCCTTCTTACAAGAGCCATAACATTTTTATTTTTCCTTCCACATAACCGTATGGGGGCTTGTTTATTGCAGGATGAGCAGTAGTTTTGAATGACGCAATTCATTTTATCATGTGATGCACTTGAAAATGGTAAAAAAAATTCCAAGCATGTTAAAATTGCAAAAAAAGTGCAATTTTACAATTTTTGTTTTATTTACCATGTTAACTATATGGTAAATCTGACCTGGCAATATGATTATCCAGGTGAGTACAATTACGCAGATACCAAACACATGATGACATTTTTATTGATATCATTTTGAGGCAGATACAATGTTTTGATCACCTTTTATTGCATTTTATTACAATGTTGCGGCGGCCAAAAAAACTTAATTCTGGTGTTTTGATTTTTTCTTTGTTACGCCGTTTATTGATCAGATTAATTTTATATTTTGAGTGATCAGACTTTTACAAACACAGCAATACAGAGATACCAGATATGTGTATTTTTTTTTTAATTGTTTTATTTTTAATGGGACCAAAGGGGGGTGATTTGAACTTTTCTGTATTTTTTAGTTTCCTTATATTTTTAAAAACAATTTTTTTAACTTTTTTTCCTATATTTATCAGTTCCCTTAGGGGAATTGAAGCTTTGACTGTCTGACTGCTGATGCACTGCTATGTATAGCTAAAATTACAATCTCCTATGAATGCAGCTAAACGGTGGCTTTCACAGGAGTACTGTCATGACAAGCATGGAGATCTTCAGCGACCCCCGAATGTCATGGTAACCCATCAGCACCCCGTGATCATGTCAGGGTCGCACCGATGGGCATGTAGAAAAACGCGCCCCCCCCCCCCCCCCCGCCAGCGCATGTTAAATGCCACTGTCAGAGATTGACAGCGAGATCTAACATGTTAATGGCTGCAGGCGGAGTAGTGTTACACCAGCAGCTGTTAAAGATTAAAACAACCATCATCCGCAGGAAAAGATGCGGGCTCGGCGTGCGACCTCGCATCAAAGGCAGGGACATGACATATGACCGACATGTATGCCATATTTCATGAAGGGGTTAAGAAGCTATCTGTGACATAGCTGATAGTATTGAGGTGGCGGCTTGTCTTGTCTTATATACACAGAGCAGCTTAGTCCGATGTACTTGATATTTCAGATACTTGTTATCTAATAAATGTAATAAGTGCACATAAAATAATAGATTTTCCTGTATCATTATTACACGTTATTGCCACTTTAGGACATTTCTGGTCCGGATAACTCAGCATTACACCTGGTTGGTCATAGTTCACCATCCATGTAGACATGCAGGCTAGGAGGAATAGGAGATGATGCTCCTCCCATTTCATGATTGTGGGGCTCACAGTAGTGAAGCACTCAGAGGTCACACATTTTTTCCCTGTTCTGTGGATGGGTGATATATTGAAAATACTTTAAAGGAATTTCTAGTGCTCTAATATTGATAACCAGAACAGGTCATCAATATAAGATTGGTGGGGACCAACGCCCTGCAGTCCCACTGATTAACTGTTATTTCCTCCGCCAGGGGTTGGATATAACCAATAAACAGACATCACAGCTCCATTCATTGGTTAGTGGCGGCTGCTGGTACTACAGATTAGCCCCTATTGAAAGAAACACAGGCTGATCTGCATTTCTTGGCATCAGTGGCGTACCGCCAATGGCGGCAGACCACGCGACTGCTATGGGGCCCGTGAGCAGGGGCCCCATAGAAGTCCAGGGGTGGACATACCGCAGCCGGTGCAAAGGCACCGGGTCCCCACCATGCAGATGCACCAAGGGGCCCGCAAGGTGCAGCTGCTCCCTGCACGCGGCGGTCAGGGAGCGATACCTGCAGTTCCGCTGCTGTCAGGAGGAGAATAGCAGTGGAGCTGGAGGGTTCGTCCTCTGCTTCCTCCCTGACCCAGGCGCGCGCAGCTTGATGACGTCATCATGCAATGCCTGGGTCAGGAAGAAAGCTGCCGGCAACCAGGAGGATGCTGCAGGGGAGCGAGCTGAGGTAAGTTTTTTTTTTTTTTTTCACTGAAATGCTGGGGAGGGGAGGTGGGGGGAGAGCAATGGTAGGGCTGGGGAGAGGAATGATGGGGCTGGGAAGAGCAATAATGGGGCTGATGGGACTGGGGAGAGCTATGATGGGGCTGGGGAGAGAAATATTGGGGCTGGGGAGAGGAATAATGTGGTTGATGGAGCTAGGGAGAGCAATAATGGGGCTGATGGGGCTGGTGGGAGGAATAATGGGGTTGATGGGGCTGGGGAGAGCAATAATGGGGCTGAAGGGGCTGGGGAGAGGAATGATGGGGCTTGGGATAGGAATAATGGGACTAATGGGGCTGGGAAGAGCAATAATGGGGCTGGGGAGAGGAATGATGGGACTGGGGAGAGGAATAATGGGGTTGATGGGGCTGGGGAGAGGAATAATGGAGTTGATGGGGCTGGGGAGAGGAATAATGGGATGATGGGGCTGGGGAGAGCAATGATGGGACGGTGGGGCTGGGGAGAGCAATGATGGGATGGTGGGGCTGGGGTGAGCAATAATGGGGCTGATGGGGTTGGGGAGAGGACTAATGGAGTTGATGGGGCTGGGGAGAGGAATAATGGGATGATGGGGCTGGGGAGAGCAATAATAGGGCTGATGGGGCTGGGGAGAGGAATGATGGGGCTGGGAAGAGCAATAATGGGGCTGATGGGGCTGGGAAGAGCAATAATGGGGCTGATGGGGCTGGGAAGAGCAATAATGGGGCTGGGAAGAGCAATAATGGGGCTGATAGGGCTGGGGAGAGCAATTATGGGGATGGTGGGGAAGGGGAGAGCAATGGCGTGTTGCTGGGAGAGAGCAATGATGGGGTGCTGGGAGAGAGCAATGATGGGGGGCTGGGAGAGAGCAATGATGGGCAGCTGGGAGAGAGCAATGATGGAGGTGCTGGGACAGAGTAATGATGGGGGTGCTGAGAGGAAATGATGGGGGTGCTGGGAGAGCGCAATGATGGGGGTGCTGGGAGAGAGCAATGATGGGAGTGCTGGGACAGAGCAATGATGGGGGTGCTGGGACAAAGCAATGATGGGGGTGGTGGGACAGAGCAATGATGGGGGTGGTGGGACAGAGCAATGATGCGGATGCTGGGACAGAGCAATGATAGGGGTGCTGGGAGAGAGCAATGAGGGGGGTGGCTGGGACAGAGTAATGATGGGGGTGCTGGGACAGAGTAATGATGGGGGTGCTGGGAGAGAGCAATGATGGGGGTGCTGGGACAGAGCAATGATGGGGGTGCCGGGAGAGAGCAATGATGGGGGTGCTGGGAGAGAGCAATGACGGGGGTGCTGGGAGAGAGTAATGATGGGGGTGCTGAGAGAGGGCAATGGCGGAGGTGGTGGGAGAGAGCAATGACGGGGGTGCTGGGAGTTAGCAATGACGAGGGTGCTGGGAGAGAGTAATGATGGGGGTGCTGGGAGAGAGCAATTATGGGGGTTTCACTTAGCTTGTACTATAAAGCCTTGTATGTTTTCCGTGTGCACATAGCCTAACAGTTAATTGGGGAGAGTCACAGAGACTGAACAATTTATATTATTGGCCGGTGAAAATTATAGTTAATGGGGGGGTACTGTGCTGCTTATCACTTTATATTTTGATTACTAAGTGGCTAATAGTATATTATTGGGGGGGTACATATCTGTAATCGAGGACGCAGAGTGGGGGAGACACATGTATGCATACAATATGTGACCTTGTTATTTTCTAGGCTGGAGATCATCGTGACAAGACGAGTCGTGGCTGGGAGATGTCGACATGAAGGTCTGACCAGATGGAGAAGAAGCAGAAACCGGCTCTGATCAGATGAAACGTCAGCGGTAAGTGCCTGGATGTAAATATTATTCTACAGTGGTGGCCAAAAGTATTGGCACCCCTGCAATTCTGTCAGATAATACTCAGTTTCTTCCTGAAAATGATTGCAATCACAAATTCTTTGGTATGATTATCTTCATTTAATTTGTCTTCAATGAAAAAACACAAAAAGAATTGTCCTAAAGCCAAATTGGATATCATTCCACACCAAACCTAAAAAAAGGGGGTGGACAAAAGTATTGGCACTGTTTGAAAAAACATGTGATGCTTCTCTAATTCGTGTAATTAACAGCACCTGTAACTTATCTGTGGCACCTAACAGGTGTTGGCAATAACTAAATCACACTTGCAGCCAGTTACCATGGATTAAAGTTGACTCAACCTCTGTCCTGTGTCCTTGTGTGTACCACATTGAGCATGGAGAAAAGAAAGAAGACCAAAGAACTGTCTGAGGACTTGAGAAACCAAATTGTGAGGAAGCATGAGCAATCTCAAGGATACAAGTCCATCTCCAAAGACCTGAATGTTCCTGTGTCTTCCGTGCGCAGTGTCATCAAGAAGTTTAAAGCCCATGGCACTGTGGCTAACGTCCCTAGATGTAGACGGAAAAGGAAAATTGACGAGAGATTTCAACGCAAGATTGTGCGAATGGTGGATAAAGAACCTCGACTAACATCCAAACAAGTTCAAGCTGCCCTGCAGTCCGAGGGTACAACAGTATCAACCCGTACTATCCGTCGGCGTCTGAATGAAAAGGGACTGTATGGTAGGATACCCAGGAAGACCCCACTTCTTACCCCGAGACATAAAAAAGCCAGGCTGGAGTTTGCCAAAACTTACCTGAGAAAGCCTAAAACGTTTTGGAAGAATGTTCTCTGGTCAGATGAGACAAAAGTAGAGCTTTTTGGGAAAAAGCATCAACATAGAGTGTACAGGAAAAAAAAAGAGGCATTCAAAGAAAAGAACACGGTCCCTACAGTCAAACATGGCGGAGGTTCCCTGATGTTTTGGGGTTGCTTTGCTACCTCTTGCACTGGACTGCTTGACCGTGTGCATGGCATTATGAAGTCTGAAGACTACCAACAAATTTTGCAGCATAATGTAGGGCCAGTATGAGAAAGCTGGGTCTCCCTCCGAGGTCATGGGTCTTCCAGCAGGACAATGACCCAAAACACACTTCCAAAAGCACTATAAAATGGTTTGAGAGAAAGCACTGGAGACATCTAAGGTGGCCAGCAATGAGTCCAGACCTGAATCCCATAGAACACCTGTGGAGAGATCTCAAAATGGCAGTTTGGAGACGGCACCCTTCAAATATCAGGGACCTGGAGCAGTTTGCCAAAGAAGAATAGTCTAAAATTCCAGCAGAGCATTGTAAGAAACTCATTGATGGTTACCGGTAGCGGTTGTTCGTAGTTATTTTGGCTAAAGCTTGTGCAACCAAGTATTAGGCTGAGGGTGCCAATACTTTTGTCTGGTCCATTTTTGGAGTTTTGTGTGAAATCATCAATGATTTGATTTTTGCTTCATTCTCTTTTGTGTTTTTCCTTGCAAGCAAATTAAATGAAGATAATAATACCAAAGAATTTGTGATTGCAATCATTTTCAGGAAGAAACTGAGTATTATCTGACAGAATTGCAGGGGTGCCAATACTTTTGGCCACCACTGTATATCTGCACTATGTGACTTGGAGTGATAATGTTACCTGTAAAATCCCTTAGGCCACATTCTCACATTTGTGTGAAATGTCCGTGTGCTGCCAGATCTTTTTATTGGATGGTCCACGGACTCGTAGAGTTTTATAGATCCATTCACACATCCATGAAAATCACGGATCTGAGAATGAGATCTAAGAGGGTCAGAGAATGTCCTGTTCTGATCCGATTTTGAGAATTAGAATAGGACATGCTCAATGCGTCAGTAAAACAGGGCAGCACTCCGACACTGCACACAGTTGCAGGAATGTAGCCTTATTATGTATAGCACAGTCCCTTAGTATATAGTGTACTCACTTATTATATATAGCGCCATCCTTAGTTATATAGTTTCCTCTTTTATTATTTATAACACCCTCCCTTATTATGTACCATCCTCTCTAGCTCTAGCGGCTCACAGTTGGGGGATCATACAGTGTTGGGGTCAGCATACTTTACCCTGGGAGTTGAAGTGGGGTATAGTAGGGTCATTATACTGCGTATGTGGAGGAATTCACCATGGGGGTTTCATAGTGTGTTTGGGGGGCCCTTCTATTGGCATCACACTTTATTCAGCAATGAAAGAGAGATCTAGGATGTCAGCAGGAGGAAAATTACTATGTAAAGGATGGAAAGTTGTGAGATCTGATCTTTAGTGACTCCGACAATTATTTAATTTTTTTTTTTTGGGGGGGGGATTTTTTAGAGCTTCTGCTATGGGACCCGATGATTCATATGTACGCCCCTGCTTGGCACTGACCACTAAACAGTACAGAGGTGTGATGTTCTGCTCTATTTACATCAGGTTGCAGCCAGGGGTAAGAACAGCTAATCAGTGTGATCCGACCCTCAATGATTTTATATTGATGAACTAGCCTAAATAAAGCTCATCAATGTGAAAGTATCCGGAATCCTTCTAAATACAAAAAATAAAAACATTCTATTCTCACCTCAGGAGCCATGTAACCCATGGTTCCAGCGAAACTGGTGGCTGTCCGGTCTCCGTGCATGTTCTCAAGTGCAGGACCGTAATCCGTGATCTTAATGTGGCCCGTATCAGTCACCAGGATGTTCTCGGGCTTTAGGTCTCTGTAAGAAAAAGAAAATGAACCTAAGTAAGTGTTCTTCTTATATCTGTGGTGAAATGATGATATACGAGAATAAACATATTTTCTCTCACTGCTGTACTTTCCTCTGAGATAACTCCTTTACTATATGCCCTGTACCACTGTATTACATGTGACGGCCGCTCATCTGCAGCTTCTTGACAGTGATACCATATAGGACTACTAGACACCAGCTACAGGGCATCAGTCTGCAGGTCACCAGGGTGGAGGGACTGAGTGCAGCTAAGCTTTAAAGGGGTTTTCCCATGAATAAAAGTTAATTTTAATCAATAGATTTTATAATAATATTAATTTTCACAATTGGATGTGATTAAATAAAATGTTCCTGTGCTTATCAGCAAATGATTATTTCTTTGAAGTAACACATTGTTTAAAAAAAAACAGGCTGAGTGTAATCTGACAAAACATCGGATATCACTGGAACCAATATTATTTTATGGGCTCGTGTACATGTCTGATATTTTTCCTTGGACCAAATGCAGACTGCCCAAGTTGGATCCAATCAACGGATCATACTCGGCCATGCAAGTCAATGAGTCCATGGAAAACATCGGACTGCACTCGGATGACATCTGAGTGCAGGCCAATTTCCACAGACTGACAGAATGGAAAAGATGGAGACATTTTTTTTCCATCTTCTCCACATCAGAAAAAATTGGATCACACTATGATCAAATTCTTTTCAGAGTTTAATCAAAATGTGATTTGTATAATCATCTGGACTCTCTTTGATGAGAGAATATACGCTGGTGTAACTCAGCCTCACACTGACTACATTACCTGTGGATGATGCCCTTAGAACGGAGGAACTGGATCCCACACACTAGATCGGCGGCATAGAATCTGACAAAGAGAAAATGAATAAGAATCAGATCCCACAGATAGTAAACTTGGAAATTCATATTAGTCAATAGGACCATTATTCCATATTATTCACTATGTGACTGCCGAATCGTGATGGTATAAACAGCGTACAATGTCAATATTGCAGTCTCGAGAATGCACGTATGAAAATTACATACTTATGATTATATACCGACTATACTCCTGGACGTCTCTCAATTCTCTCCTATTTGAAGAAGCCTGGTGAGACTAGTCGGCATGTGATCACAAGTATGAAAATTGTACCCGTAATCACAGGATCGCCCACCTGAACGGGGTATACAGGGAAATCTTGACCGTGTGCGCGTTGCATACTTTCACAATTTGTCTGTCTGCAGTCACATAGAGAGACTGCTGATTTTTCTTCTGAGACTGAACAACTCCTTTAACACATTACCTGGCACTGGTGATGTCAAGCGGCCCCTTACTGTGTAGAAGTTGGTAAAAGTCCCCGCAGCTCATGTATTCCATACCAAGAAAAACATTCATCTGTAGCATGAAACATTAGCATTTATTATACAGTAAAGACAAATACTCATTTCAGTACTTGAAGGGGTTTTTCCATCCAAGAATGTTAAAGCATATTGGTAAGATATGTAGTCACTCAATGCAAAAGGTGGCCTAACTGCTGTGACCCCTAAAATTCTAAACAATGATATCTAATATATAAATACATTTAGAAATTCTTGTTTCAGACAATCTTTGATAATTATTTTTCTTTTAATTATATACCTAGGCCCAGATTCATAATTTGAATATTTTTAATCACTTTCCTTTTTGGTCTTGTGGTATTTGTTGCTGACTTTTGGTGCCAAATTCTTCAAAATGGCGCACACAATTCAAGAATTTGGTACAAAGTAAAAAATGCTCGTTTTCTGCCTTGAAGTGTTTTTGCAACTTTTTGGCCCCAAAAATCACACATTTTTGAATAGGTCCAAAAATATGGCAAAAAACCTGGCATACTCAAAAAATACGCCAAAGGGGATTGAAATTAAGACTGCGTCATATTTGCAACTTAAAAAAATCACAATTGATGAATCAAGTATAAACATCTGGAATCACTAAACTCTGCCCACAAAGTGAAAAAAAGCAGACAAGCTCATACAAAATAGACTTCAAAAAAAGGGCAAATAGAGTAATGAATTGAGTGCAAATAAAAAAAAGGCAACAACACACAGAACCAGACAAAAAACAGATGTAAAGGCAATGATGAATCAAAGCCTTAATCTTATCTCTCTGCTTTGTTTAGGGCTGCCATACAGTAACTGTTTTCTGTGTATCCCGCTTCCCAAAAAGTGGAATTAAAGATAGTTATGAAGTGTTGTGTACTCCCACATAATACAAACGTAAAGTGCAAGCTATGCATAAAAAACAACTGTTAACAACAACAATGTTATGAGTCTTGTAAAACACCAACACAAAAAAATGTTTTTGTTTTGTTTTATTTTTTCAGTATGCTAATGTAGCAAAACATAAAAATCATATAAATCTGGTTTCACCATTATCATAAAGACCCCGAGAAAAAAGTTAACATATTATGTAAGTGCCATAAAACCCCCAAAATACCAGCAAACTTGCTATTTTTTTCAATCCAACCTACAAAAAATGCATACACCTTATCCAATACTATGTGCACTCTATAACGGTGCAGTTAAAAACACAACGCTTCATGCAAAATTAAATATAGACCTTCAAACAACTACGGTGACAGAAGAATAGAAAAGTCACAGCTTTTAGACTGCGGAGATGAAAAAGCAACTGAAAATGCTGCTCTCTTACTGCCTGTGCTGCTTCTTTATGGGGATAAAGGGGTTGTTCAGATTAGGAAAAGATTGATTTTCTTCCAGAACAAAGTGCTTCTGCCCATGAGCTGCGCCTGGTATTTCAGCTCAGCCACATTCAAGACTATACAGAGCCATTTTGGTCTGAACATTAATACCCCCTCTATATCACCTCTGTAGAGTTTGTCTCTGGCTGAGGTATTGTCCATTGATCAGTGAAGCTTGGTTGCATTCAGTGACATTTCTTAAAGGAGTTTTCCACTCTCATGATGTACCTAGCATTAGAATAGGTCATTAATATCAGATTGGTGGGGTTCGATCAGCTGTTACCATCTCCGCCAAAAGCCGGATGTAAACAGTGTACGGAGCAAACAAGGTTTAGTGGCCGCTCTTGGTACTGCAGGACAGCTCCTATTTAGACGAATAGGTCATCAACATCAAAGTAGTGGCAAGACCTTTCAGCACTAAGCAGTCACAATTCTACCTTGGTCTGGAATCCAAAGTCTGCGTGGACGAGGAAGGGGCTTCCAGATGCCAGCTGAAGAACTCGCCTCTCCACCATCACATCCAGCCTATCACCTCCGGCTAGCAGGGCTCTTTTGCTGATGATCTTAACAGCAAATTCTTGATGGGTTAAAGTATCTTCCGCCATCTGGACCTTTCCAAAGCTTCCGAAGCCGAGCACATGGTGGAATAATAATCTCTCCTTGATGGAATGAGAGATTGTGCCGGAGCTGGATGGCCGAACACCACTGCATCCTATTAGGGGAGAAAAATGACAAATCTCACAATAAATCTAACATTTACAGGCCATTATTCAGACTGAGGAAATCTTCTGTTCTAAGTAAAGCTTGTATTTCATTTTATGACTTGTGTTAATGGATTTTATTAATACGCAACTTAGTATTCCTGTAAGCAATCTACATAGGTTTGTCTGATAAAGAGGAGAAGTTATAAAATGATTATTTCCATTATACACTTGGCTGTGATGAGGTTGATCAATATGAACATTTAAAGGGTTTTTCCATAATGACACTTATCACTATAGACAAATCGTATGGATTTTACCGAGACATTCGATTTACAGTGAATTTATTCTCTGCAAATTCAATTTCCTTTATTAAGCTCTGGGATACTGGGGTATGGAAATACTCCTAAAGCATAGTAAAGGTAAGATGTCGAAAAAAAAGACAGAAAAAAATAATATTCACCTCACTTCTCACCTTTTCTGCTCTCTGACCTTCAATGTTCTTGGCCCTGCTCCTTACCGCCATTGTGCACTGATGGAACCCTGTCATCTTCACACTAGGCCAGGACTTCCGGCCATAACTAGGCCTGGGATGTCCCTGCGCATGCAAAGGAATGTCCTGGGTCTACTAGCAGCTGGAATTCCTGGTCCAGAGTCATGAAGCAAGTGATGATGTTACGACATGTGCCATGACCTTACGACAAGCACTCTAGACCAGGACTTCCAGACACAGGGACTTCCAGGGTCTACTCACAACCTAGTGGGAAGATGTGTCAGTGCACGGTCATGGTAAGTAAAGGAGTTGAGGACCGTACTGGGGACCACAAGCAGCAGAGACATTAGTTTTTTAACCTTTTGATTTGTTCAACAAGATGGTGGCGACCATTTTGCTGAATTCCTACAGAGCAAACTACAAAAAATATGGAAAAGAATACTGATTTTTTGTAAAAGTCAACTTCACTTGAATAAACTCTCCCAACTCTAATTATCACCTATATTATTCTGGGACCCTTATGATCACTAGAACAGGACATCTGCAGGTGACCTGTGTGTGTGTGTGTGTGTGTGCGTGTGGGGGGGGGGGGGGGTTGATAGCGTGATGGTGAAACATGCATATTGTTATTTTCAACTCAATATTTATGGGACTGACGGAAACAGCAAAGTGCTACAGTATTTTGCTGGCAACTGTAGATGGGAAATCTGAAAAGATGTTTAACCATGTTGTACCTATCTGTAGGGCTCTAGCAGCAGTTTACTGTTAACAGTGCTAACAAATGCTTTCTGGGAGTTCCCTAAGGCTAGGCATATGGACGGGCATGTGGATGGGCATCAGGAAGGATGCTACAACTGTCAATCCAGAGCAGAGATGTGGTTAAGCACTTACTGCAGAATGCCAAGAGCATTTCAGAGTCACAGAATTCCCAAAAATCTGAAGCATTATACACCAGATTAAAGCTACATTTTCTCAGTCACAATGCTGCTAAAAGCTTTAATTTGTAGACCGACCTGCTGATAGTCTTCTTTTTAGAAAATCACTCTAGCAATTTTTTTTCCATATACAAAGATTACTTGCCATCAGTATTCTAGCTGTTTAACCAGTTTACAACCTGTCTGTTTCCCCCCATTCCTGTCATACATGCACATTTAAGGGCCCTAAAAAGAATGTTCTCGCTTAGATATTTAAAAGTTTTGCCTTTTTTTTTTTGCAATACATGGGGCTTAATTTTCAAGGCATTTTTATATTAATTTTTTCTTTGCTTATGACGCGCCCCCAGGGCCGTGGGGTACTTGGCAGCCGGGCCTCTTGTTGCTGCTGGCGGGGGATATCACGGTGGCTGGCCAGGTCCGTGACCCTGTGCGGTCAGTACAAAAAGGGGATATAATTGTTAGGGACAGTTCGTGACGCCACCTGTGGTGCCTGGTGAGGATCACCAGCGCTGCAGCAGTCCTCTGAGGCAGGTGTTAGGGCAGCTTGAGATGGAACGGCTCCCCACAGGTGGAGCAGGCCTCAGGGCAGTGAAATGAGAGCGTGGGTTGCGCTGGGCTTTGTAGTGCAGGGATCGGAATGGCGCCGGTGAAAGAAGGGACGGAGGCAGTACAGTGCAATCATCCAAGATTTTTACTCACAGTTCTTTAGACGGTCCACAGGTGCACTGTACAGGTGCAAGCCTCCCACGTCGCACTGCGTTCACCGGGCAGGGGTTCAGTCCTTCCTCAGGCAGCTTGGGAGTACCTGGCAGAACCCCACTTTCTTGTGTGCCTCTCTAGACCGACTTCACGCCGGGTCTTTCTCCCTCCTTCCCTGCGGTTCCTCACTCTGTATCCTATTCGGGTACTCTGAAGTCCCTCCTGTCCGTCGGAGTTGCACAGACCTGCTTGACCTTACTTGGATTGGAGTGGGAGTTGTGACTACTGGCTATAGAAGCCAGAAGCCTCTGGTTTTTCCAGCCGAGGCTTGAAGCTGCACGACTGGGCCAGGGGCCGGCCCCCTTCTTGCGGCCTAGATCCTCCTGACACTTGGCAGGTTCGGGGTGTACAGGTGCTGTCTGCACTCACCGTACCCCATAGGATCCCTTCTAAAGAACGGAGCTTACTCCCTGCTCCCCTCCTGGGCCTCTGAGACTAGGCCCTGCTTGGGGAGCAGAGCTCTGACTGAGACTCTGCTCCCTGACAGTCCTCCTCTGACTGAACACACTCTCTAAGATGGCTTCTCTATTTATACCTCCTTCTGCAAGTGCTTACTCTAACTACTTCCTCCACCCACACCCACTACTGGTTCCCCCTACCTTTGGTTCCCCCCACTCCAGCCAGGGACAGGGCTCAGCAGAAAACTACATTGTGTCTTGCCCCTCCTGCTGGCCTGGAGCAGTGTAGTGTTGGATGCAGGTGTTTGGGGTGCAGCACTCCCTCCTTAACTGAGTGAAGGGAGACACCACACCTCTGGGTGAGGTGCAGTACCTCTGTGGCGACTGAACCATCAGGGTCGCCACACTTATATCAGGGGAAAAATGTTAATAAAAATAGGAAATGTGTCTATTTTTCACTTTATTTAAGCAAAGGACAAGTAAAACATTTCAATTTGCATTCCCCTTTACATAGAAATGATTTTTAGATAATGAACGTATTTTTCTTTTCAATGGAGGCAGGTCTAGAAGCAGTGATTCAGACTGGCTGGGTCTCTTTTCTTAGTTTTTTCATTATTTATGCTTTTTTTTCTATTTTATTTTTGCTTTTTTCATTTATTGTTTCATATATTTTACACACTATGCCCCCCATAAGGCCTTAAAAGACCTTACAACCCAGCAGCGCTTGTTCCTTCCCTACAGCTAGCGATCACATGTTTCCTGGATCTGGAGGAGGCAGCATGGTAATTGCTTCCTAATTTCTTGTTAATCTGTAACACAAGTGCTGGTATAGCTCTGTGAATACAGCCAAACAGATGATATGTCTGAGCATGCTCGTTACTCGAGATTTCCGAGCATGCTGAAGATACTATGTGTTCACTCGAGCATGCTCATCGAAAAGGTTAACAGAACTTACTCGCTCATCACTAATGGTAAGTATGGTAATAAGCCATGTATTACCTTATGTCTGGGAAGTCTGGCTGTGTATAACACTCCCCCACTCACAGCTTCACTATCTTGTACAAGCTGCTTACAATCCACTGACGATTAAGAACGTCAATGCAGAGTAATGAGTGGACTGTACAGAAATGTATAATCTATGGGTCACCCAGAAGTATATTTCATCACACCTCAGTTACATCTACACATCCCCCTTCAATATAGGGAATTGGGTCATGTGATCTCCAGCCTGACAACTATTCCAGTACATGTGACGCGCCCCTGGGCCTGTGTCGCGCTGCGTTGCGCACGCGGGAGCTTACCCGGAGCCGGATCTGTTGAGGGTTGTAGTCTCGTGGCGGTGACCCGGTCCGTGCCCAGGGAGTCAAACTGAGCGGCGATGTATCAGCGGTAGATGTTGGACGACTACGCCACCCGTTGAGTACAGCTAAGGAGCTGCTGCTGCAGGGCAGACCGCTGAGGCCGGTGGTAGGATTGTGCAGCGTGATAGTATAACCCCCAACGGGAGGGGTATGGCCTCAGGGCAGCCGACGTGGATGATGGGGGTAGCAGGAACCACTCGGAGACGGTACGGTGTAGTTCAGGGTCTTTACTGGTGACAAAGATAGACCCTCCCGGAGTACTGGCTAGCGATTGGGGCCTGGTCAGTCCTTGAGCAGATGGGATCTCCCCTGGCCATGCGGAGTTGTAGGCCTCCCAAACTAACTGTACTCTTCTGGCTACCTTGCTAGAGGCGGGTATAAGTAGCCCACGTCCCTGAGTGTACCGTGTGGTGCTCACCCGTATGGCCGGTGACTCGGGGCCTTCTAGTAGCTTCCGCTCCACGACGGCGGTGCTGGTCCCATGCGTGTGACCGTGCCTTCGGGTTTCTTGGCCAGAGGACCTGGAATCCCCTGCCTGACGGATTCTGCTGCTGGGTAGGAGTTAGTCCCCACAGCCTCGGACTCCGGGTCCGGTAAGAAATCTTCTCAGTCAGGGCGAGCTCTGCAGCTGCCAGCCCCTGACTCCTTGTAACACTGCTCCCACAGAGCTCCTGATGTTCTGTTCCTATATTTGCTTCTTTTCTCTGTCTCTACTTCTTCTCTACTCACTAACCCTGCCTCAGCCCTAGGTTTATATAGGGGAAGTTCTTCCCCTCCCAGGACTGGGCAGGAGGTGTGGCATGCATAGGATTCCTGACCAAGAGACCTCCCACCTGCTCTCAGGCATAACATTGCTGTTACTGTGGAAACCAGATCCCTGGGATGCCACATTCCCCCCTAGTGAAATTTAGTACTCCGGGACTAAACATATTTTAGAAGAACATAACAAGATATAACAATAACAATACAATAAAGAAACACATAAAGGTGGTCACGGCATGTCCGTAACCGGGTGCAGTCTTTGAAGAAAGCAAGGTGTCCATTTCACCAAAACAGGGAGACGTAACCAGGTAGGGGTCTGTCCTGCCCCGAGTCCTTAACAGCCTTTAGTCCGTCCTGGGTTACGCTCCAACTATGTACACAGGATTCCCGGTAAATCCACCAAAGACTCCTATAAACAACTAGAAACACATAATTATACACAAGCAACAAGAAAAACAGGTAACCACAAATAAAACAATTTATACACTTCAAATCCTCCAACGTGCGGGTAACTGGCCTCTAGTGGCCCTAGTGGACCTACGGAGCTGACTGTCTGGCCCTGAACTACAGGGTGTAGGAGCTGTTAAGGGTAAACTGGGCAGCGGTCTACGGGCCCTTTGGCTCACTAGGGATATGGCAGGCTCACTGCAAGCAGAGGGTTGATCCTCCTGGTCTGCTGGTGTGGGGTCTTCTGCCTCCTGGACCGGCTGTTCTTCCAGCTCTACCTGTTGCTCCGTAGGTGCTTGGGATGCTGGTTGGAGGAAGGTGAGTACGGGTACCACAACTGCACCATTGACTTGAGTCCAAGACCGAGGGAAGTCTCCGAGCACAATACTAACCATATCTTCCCTTTCCTCTACGGGTCGATGGTCTTCTTGTTCCTCTTCAGGGTTCCGTAGCTGTTCAGGACACTTCTTCAGGTGTTCCCGGGATACAATGGCTGTGGTCTCCCCTCCGTCTTTACTGATGGTACAGACCTTCGGGTTCTCGTGGCTTGAGGGCAGTACGGTGTACGGGTCCTTCTCCCACTGGTCGTCCAACTTGTGGAGCCGTCTTTTCCTCTTCAAGACCTGCTCTCCGGGCACCAGGGGAACAGCGGGAGCATACTGGTTGTAAGTTTTCTCTTGTCTCTCCCTAGCCTGACAGAGACTTCGCTCCACGCTCTCCTGTACTTTCCGGTACTGCTGCTGCCTCTCTGTGTCCCAGTCTGCTTCTGGTGAAGTGTCCTCGGGTGTCAGGACTCCCATTTCCAGGTCAACAGGTAACTTACCAGGTCTCGCCCTCATTAGGTAAGCCGGGGTACAGTTGGTGGAACCTACCGGGATGTGGTTGTATAGGTCCACCAGATCGGGCAGCTTCTCAGGCCACAGACTACGTTCTTCCAGGGGCAACGTTTTCAGAAGATCCATTACCACCTGGTTCATTTTCTCACAAAGTCCATTAGTTTGCGGATGATAGGGTGTCGTCCTTATCTTCCGGCAGCCATACAGATTGCAGAATTCCTGGAAGACCTCCGCTTCAAAGGCAGGTCCCTGGTCCGTCAGCACTTGGTCCGGGTACCCGTGTGGACGGCAGAAGTGCTGCTGGAAGGCTCTAGCTGCTGTTTGAGCCGTTAAGTCCTTGACGGGGACGACAACCAAGAACCGGGAGTAATGATCCACGATGGTTAACGCGTAGACGTAGCCACTTCTGCTTGGGGTCAGTTTTACATGATCCAAGGCTACCAGTTCCAACGGCTGCCGGGTGACGATGGACTGCAGGGGAGTCTTCTGGCTGGCACGGTCCTTCCTCCTCAGGTTGCACGGGCCACAGTCTCTGCACCACCTCTCGATGGTTCCCCTCATGCCTACCAAATGGAACCTCCCGCGCAGCAGGAACTCCAGCTTCTTCCATCCGAAATGCCCAGCTCCATCGTGGTATGCCTCCATCACCATGGCTGCGTCTCGTCGTGGCACCACTACTTGCCAGATTAGTTCATGCGTCCGGGAGTTAACCATCCTGCGGCACAACTTCCCCTTGTAAAGGAACAGTCTACTCTTTTCTGCCCACAGTTGCTTGGCTTCCTCCGGAGCGTCTGGGTCAAGGCGAGCCTCTGGCTGAGTCAGCATCTCCTTCACCAGCCGGACAGCAGGGTCACTGTCTTGCGTTTCCGCCCAGTTGTAGTGAGGTAAGGGGTTAAGCGTAGCGCCTTGCTTACTCCTTACCCGATGGGAATACTGGATAGTCCCATGACGGTGAAACGCGGGGAGTTCGACTTCTTCCAGTCCCTCTGGATCTTCTCCTACGTCCGGTAGGTTGGCATCCTGGACAGGGCGTCCGCGTTGGTATTGGAGCGTCCTGCCCGGTATTTGATGGTGAACTCGTAGTTGGACAGGCGGGCCATCCATCTCTGCTCTAGGGCACCGAGTCTTGCCGTGTCCAGGTGTGTCAATGGGTTGTTATCCGTGTACACGACGAACCGGGAAGAAGCGAGGTAGTGCTTAAAGCGTTCGGTGACTGCCCACACCACTGCCAGGAACTCTAGCTTAAATGAGCTGTAATTCTCAGGGTTTCTTTCGGTGGGTCGCAGTTTTCGGCTGGCGTAAGCGATTACTCGCTCTTTCCCCTGCTGGATCTGGGACAGCACGGCTCCTAGCCCGATGTTACTTGCGTCGGTGTAGAGGATAAAGGGCTGGCTGTAATCCGGGTACGCCAGGATTTCATCCCCCGTGAGGGCCATCTTCAGCTGGCGGAAGGACTCTTCTTCCAACTTCTCCCATCTGAAGGGCGGCTTCTGGTTCTTGGCCTTCCGGGACTGGCCTATCAGGAGGTCCTGCATAGGAGCTGCCTTTTTGGTGAAACCGGGGATGAACCTGCGGTAGTAGCCTACCAACCCAAGGAACTGCCGCACTTCCTTTACACTGGAGGGACTTGGCCATTCCTTAATTGCGGTGATCTTATCAGGGTCGGGAGCCACTCCGTCAGCGCTCACCACGTGTCCCAGGTACTGCACCTTTGGTTTCAGGAGGTGACACTTGGAGGGTTTCACCTTTAGGCCGTAGCTTGCCAGAGCTTCGAACACTTCCGCCAGGTGTTTCAGGTGGTCCTCATAAGTCTTAGAATATACGATGACATCGTCCAGGTACAACAGGACCGTCTCGAAGTTTCTGTGGCCCAGACAGCACTCCATTAATCGTTGGAAGGTTCCTGGTGCGTTGCAGAGTCCGAACGGCATGCAGGTAAACTCGCTAAGTCCCATCGGGGTGGTGAATGCGGTCTTCTCCCGGTCCGCCTCTGCTACAGGAACCTGCCAGTACCCACTAGTGAGATCCAAGGTAGAGAAGAAGTTAGCAGATCTTAAAGCAGCCAAAGACTCCTCTATCCTTGGTAAGGGGTACGCATCCTTGTGTGTGATACGGTTGATTTTCCGGTAATCTACACACATCCTCATGGTGTTGTCTTTCTTTTTGACTAAGACTAGTGGAGCTGCCCAGGGGCTACCGCTATCCCTGATCACCCCAGCCTCCTTCATGTCTCTAAGCATCCCCTTGGCGTGTTGGTAGTGTGCAGGGGGTACGGGTCGATACCTCTCTTTTATGGGAGGATGGTCTCCCGTGGGGATGTGGTGTTCTACCCCCTTGACTCGCCCGAAGTCTAACGGGTGTTTACTAAACACTCTCTCGTACTCTTGAACCACCCGATAGACTCCCTGTTTCTGGTGTGAGGGAGTGGAGTCAGTACCCAAATGTAGTTGCTGACACCAGTCCTCCATTGTTTTCTTAGAGCCGTTACCTTCCTCCGGGTGAGATGGAGGCAAGGGTTCCACAGATTGTATAGCATTTTGGTTAATGGTATATAATTTGGCTAGCGTGGCATACCGGGGCGGGTACACTTCCCTCTTCCCGATATTAATTATGCGAACGGGCACCCTCCCATGGCGTACATTAACCACCCCCCGTGCTGTCAAGATGGTGGGCCTACTGTCTGAGTAAACTGGTTCTACCATTGCCTGGTAATCCCTACCTCTCAGACCAATAGCTGCCCGGCACCAAATCATCATTTCACTTTTTGGGGGCATGGCAATAGGGAAAGGGTCACACATTCTCACGCTACCAATCTCACCGCCGGAGAGTTCCACCTGTTGCCGTCGCATCAGTGCCCGGATCTCTTTTTGGAGCACTCGCTGCTCGCCGGAGCTGGCGTTTTTGGCAACCTGCTGTAAAAGGAAAATCACCTCTGCAAGACAATTTTCAATTACATTAGTTCCTAGAGTTATCTTTGGGTGACTCTCGTGTTTGTCAATGTCTACAATGATCAGTCCCTGTGCTGCCAGTTCAACTCTACCAATTTTAATGGTCACCTCTTTAAATCCGATCTGTGGCACGGGCTGACCATTGCTGGCGATGATACTCAAGTCGTCGTCAGGGTAGCGGGTAATATCCGAGTCATTCCAGTACTGCTTGAAGAGCACGTACGGGATGGTGGTGACCTGTGACCCGGTGTCCAGTAGGGCACTCATAGGAATGCCATCCAGTACCACAGGCAAGACTGGACGTCCTCCCACATATTTGTCGCGCCAGTTCGATGGGCCTGATGATCTTTTTCCTAGGGGTTGGCCCTCTACCCTAGGTTGTGCCAGTTTAAAGGACAGTACCTTGCCATATGTCCGGGTTGATTACAGCGGCGGCAGATGGGTCGTCCGTCCTCGTTGTATCGGTCGCTGGGTCTTCCTCTGGCCGGTGGGGTCCTCCTTGGTCGACGCCACGGGATGTCCTCCGGTCCGGATGCCAGCTGGATCTTCCCTGGAGTAGAAACCTGTAAAGACTGCACCGTTCGGGTTAGCGCAGCAACGCTTTTAGCTAGCTCTTGGACCTGATGGTGCAGGTCTGGAGCCGGGTCATTGCTCAAAGCCTGCGCATCAGCTCCCACAGGCCCTGCCGACAAGGGCGCCGCCTCCTGGTGGTAAGTAGTAGTGGGGCGTCTGTGGGTCACAACGCCACCTGGTGCCGGTTCTCGGAGCACCCGGATGGCTCTGTCATTGAACTGTGCAAATCCCAGATGAGGGTCCTGTAAGGCCATTGCCCGCAACTGGGTTCGGTGGGCATTGCAATATAAACCCTCTATAAATTGTTCAGTCAACAGCCTGTCCTCGTCTCCCACGCCGTCAGGGTCGGTCTGCTTAATGGCTCTCAGGGCCTCTTGTAGGTTCAGGGCATAGTCCCTTATACTCTCATGTGCCCGCTGTTTGCACCCGTAGAATCTAAGCTTGATCTCGGCTGAGGTGCGGGTATCAAAGGTGTCCCTCAGCCGGGTTAGTATCCCTGCGACAGTCCTCCCCCCAGGTGGCCAGGACTTTACCTCCCTTCGGGCTGCCCCAGTTAATTGGGCCACCAGGATGCTCACTTTTTGCTCTTCTGTGAGGGGGTACACCTGGAAGAGGCTATCCAGCTTTTCTCTAAAGTCATGCAGGGTATGTGACTCCCCTGAGTACTGGGGTAGCCAGGCCGCTCCCGGGATATAGGGCATGGTGAAAGGCATGACTGCAGCAGCGATGGCGCTGGCGGGGGTTGAGGCAGTGAAGCTCTCCTCCGTATCCGACATCCTCCTCCCCCCTAGTGGACCGTGGCCTACCTTGCGATGATCCTCTTCCGTAGGCCGCGGCTCCGCAGTAGATCGTCAGGGTTGAGGACCTTCCGTCGCCCTCCTGTGACGTCGGCGTCTGCTGGGCTCCTTCCAGGACCTTACGCGACGTCCGGACGTGAGGCGGGGCTTCAGTTCTCGCGCGCTTTCGGAGTCCACGCCCCTCTTCTTCAAGCGCGACATCTTCAAGATGGCGTCCAACGGCGGGAAAACTCCACGGAAGGTGGGAAGAAGGCTGAAAATGGCGCCGGATGGCGGGAATCTTCACCGATGGCGGGAAGAAGTCTGAAGATGGCGCCGGATGGCGGGAATCTTCACCACAGGTAAGTTTGAACAGTCTCTTTCAGGCACGCAGTACCCGGTGGTTGCGGGCACGAAATCCTGCCGACTACGCCAAAAGTTGACGCGCCCCTGGGCCTGTGTCGCGCTGCGTTGCGCACGCGGGAGCTTACCCGGAGCCGGATCTGTTGAGGGTTGTAGTCTCGTGGCGGTGACCCGGTCCGTGCCCAGGGAGTCAAACTGAGCGGCGATGTATCAGCGGTAGATGTTGGACGACTACGCCACCCGTTGAGTACAGCTAAGGAGCTGCTGCTGCAGGGCAGACCGCTGAGGCCGGTGGTAGGATTGTGCAGCGTGATAGTATAACCCCCAACGGGAGGGGTATGGCCTCAGGGCAGCCGACGTGGATGATGGGGGTAGCAGGAACCACTCGGAGACGGTACGGTGTAGTTCAGGGTCTTTACTGGTGACAAAGATAGACCCTCCCGGAGTACTGGCTAGCGATTGGGGCCTGGTCAGTCCTTGAGCAGATGGGATCTCCCCTGGCCAGGCGGAGTTGTAGGCCTCCCAAACTAACTGTACTCTTCTGGCTACCTTGCTAGAGGCGGGTATAAGTAGCCCACGTCCCTGAGTGTACCGTGTGGTGCTCACCCGTATGGCCGGTGACTCGGGGCCTTCTAGTAGCTTCCGCTCCACGACGGCGGTGCTGGTCCCATGCGTGTGACCGTGCCTTCGGGTTTCTTGGCCAGAGGACCTGGAATCCCCTGCCTGACGGATTCTGCTGCTGGGTAGGAGTTAGTCCCCACAGCCTCGGACTCCGGGTCCGGTAAGAAATCTTCTCAGTCAGGGCGAGCTCTGCAGCTGCCAGCCCCTGACTCCTTGTAACACTGCTCCCACAGAGCTCCTGATGTTCTGTTCCTATATTTGCTTCTTTTCTCTGTCTCTACTTCTTCTCTACTCACTAACCCTGCCTCAGCCCTAGGTTTATATAGGGGAAGTTCTTCCCCTCCCAGGACTGGGCAGGAGGTGTGGCATGCATAGGATTCCTGACCAAGAGACCTCCCACCTGCTCTCAGACATAACATTGCTGTTACTGTGGAAACCAGATCCCTGGGGTGCAACACATGCACTAATGTGTTGACAGGAAGTCAGTCTCTGACGTCATGTGATCTGTAGGATGACCTCATTACCTATCAAATCCCACCTGGCAGCTCAGACTCTTCCCTGCATCCCGAGCGTCAGCCTCCTTATCGTTCTGTATGTCCTCCCATGCAGATAAAGAGATGTATGAAGACTTTTCTAAAATAAATCCTATCTTTGCTGCCATAGCAGACAATCATAGAGCAGCTTTCATTTAGTTTATATAAGTGAGCAGTGACATTGTAGGGGAGACCAGCTGAAGCTCCATCACATGAAGCATTATCAAACCTGTCTAAGGGTCTGTTCACATATTAAGTATTTGATTCAGAGATTTCTACACCATATCTGCATCTTTTGTAAGGAAAAATACAGTGGCAAAAACACGCGCTTTTGTCCAAATTTTTCCCCACTCATAAGTATGGGTGAAATCTGCAGGAAAAACATTGAAAGAATTGATATTCTGCAGATTTAACCCCTTCACAACATCCGCCGTACATGTACTGAGCAAGTTGGAAGCAAGTGTATAAAGCGGGCTCACAGGGTGAGCCAGCCTAATACCCGACAGGTGATGTCTGTGTATTACAGCCAGGACCTGCCGCTAACAATCGCTGGTGGAGCGCTGCTCTGACATGCATAACACGCAACAGCATGCGTGCGTGTCATTCCCTCTGCTCATCGGTGTGCCTGTGATGTAATTGCATGTCGGCGATGGGTTGTCATTAAAGCCTGGTGTCAGCTGATGACCCCCTGTGCCTGTCATTATGGAGCTCCATTGAAACCCTGACTGTGGCCAGGCTTCAAAGGAGACTATGATTTCTGATATATACATCTTTGTATCTAGCACAGGCGATTGGACAATTGCGTCTTCAAGTCCCCTAAGGGGGCTAACAATTATAGTGAAAAATAAAAAAAATGTTTTGAAAAAAAAAAAATGACAATATAGCTTTTATTAAACTTAATTAAAAATGTAGGGATCAATGTAGGGATGCCCTGCATTTGGTTAGCTGCAGGGCATCTCTACATTTATCCATTTACCATAGATTTCCTGATGAACCAACATCTGGTGGAGAAACGCGTCGAGATACATTGGAAGACCGTACATGTGGACTGAAAAGTATCTTGGCCCATGAAATCTATACATTGTTCAGTCTATGATAACTGTGCTTTTTTTAACACTAATGTTTATGTTTGTGCTCACCATTCCATTATGAATTATTTGGATCTATTATTGTGACTTCTATCTGAGATCAGGATAGCTTCTCGCTTGAGGTCAAGCTGAAGGGCAAAGAATTTACCGTATTTTTCGGACCATAAGATGCACTTTTTTCCCCAAAATTTGGAAGGAAAATGGGGGTGCGTCTTATGGTCCGAACTTTACTTTACCGGTGGTGGTGGAGCGGGTATCGCAGGGTCCTCCGGCGGCGGCAGAGGTGAGATGCTGCTGAAGCCAGGGCCTGTACCTGTGCTGGTGTCGGGTGGTGAAGCAGAGGAGCCGAGGCCTGTGCCGGGCTGTGAGTGGTGTCCGGCGGTGAGGCAGAGGAGACGGGGCCTCTGCCAGGCTGTGAGCGGTGTCCGACGGTGAGGCAGAGCAGTGTGTGCTGCTTCCGGAGCTCCGGCGGCCATTTTCCTGTAGATCTCTGCCTCACCGCCAGACGCCACTCACAGGTCCAGGCCCCAGGCAAGTTCACAGGCCCCAGACATGTCCACAGGCCCCAGGCCCCAGGCCAGTCCACAGGCCCCAGCCGGTCTACAGGCCCCAACCAGACACCGGCATCTCACCTCTTCTGCTGCCTCCGGGTTCCTGAGGCAGGGAACAGAGGGATCTGCGATCCTGCTCCACCATCACCGCAACTCACAGCTGCTGCAGCACCGGCTTCATGTGTCCAGGGTCTGCAGCATTCCTCCACTTCCGCCGGGCCGGTTTCCTGAAGGATCCTGCCTCCTGCTCCACCACCCCCCCAGGTAAGATACCTAATCAGACTAGAAGACCGACCCCATCTTATAAAAAATTTTTTTTTTCCTATTTTCCACCCCAAAATTTGGGGTGCGTCTTATGGTCCGGTGCGTCTTAAAGTCCGAAAAATACGGTATATATGAATCAATGGGCATATTTGTCAGATGTCATATCTTGTATATATATCCACATTCAAGCATGTACAATATTATATTGCTGCCTTGCTGCGCTTTATTCACATTTTGGACTCGAGATACTCTCCTACTCTTACATTGTATATTGTTTGCATACCCTGCAGACCTCGTTTTTATGTAGTCACAGTGGATGATTTATTTATATATATATTTCTAATCCCGTTACTATCATACTAGCCCTGTGCTCTCCCTCTCTATTAGTGTTCAGGGACTTACAGAGAGTTTTAGGGATAGACGACTTGTGAGTGGGGGCGCCATTGTCGTACAAATTCTAGAGTGCCAACCCCTGTCGTCAGGAATGGTCACCCTAGAGGACAATAGGAGATGACTAGTTCCTGTGGTATCATTGATATGTTATTATATTTATTCATTCCCGCTATTATCATATTAGAGGTTGACGAACCTTCAGTTCCCATCCTGTACTTGCTCACCAAGGTCCATAGAAGTCTATAAGACCCTCCGGGACAGCCCATTGTCTCAGTCAATGGGCGTCTATCTGAGCCAATTTCTAGATTCTTGTATTACTATCTAAAACCGGTTGCTATGGAACTTCCTCCTTTCATCAAAAACTGCGGAAATTTTAAAGAGATTGGATAATATTCATGTTGGTTTAAATATGTTTCTCATTACATGTGATGTAGAACCATTATATACTTGAATTTCACATGAATATGGATTATCCGCTGCTAGGTTTTTTTCTTTCAGGCTGGGGTTTGGATGAATCTCTTGTGGATTTTCTTATGATTCTTTTTTAATATGTAGCGTCGGCGTCTCTGCCTCCTGCTGGGCAGAGATGCCGATCCCCTCACCGCCGTGGTCCCGGTCCGACGTCCTCTGGCTCCCCTCCTGCGTCAGCCGGGGGTGCGCGCACCGCGCGCAGTTCCCCGGGCACTGTGCTCAGGGCGCGCATGCATTCCCTCCCTCTTAAAGGGGCCGTGCGCACCATCCTAAAGAGTCCCCGGCCAATGGCCGGAGGACTTCCCCTATATAAGACACCTCCTCCAAAATGGAGGTGCCTAGGTGCCTGTGCAAGATTGTTGTTTGTGTGCTTACACTCTCCTCAGTCCTCAGGTCCCAGTGCCCGCCAGCCTGTCTATCAACTGTGCCTGCCTGTCTGTCTACTGGCTGTGCTCATCTGCTGTGCCTGTCAGCTTCAGCCATCAGTCCCTTGGGAGTTGCCTGCTCTCACAATGTCGGTCCCAGAGTGGCACCTGGTTCACCTTCCCGGTCCCTCCTTGGTTCACGAAGTCGACTAAGCCACCATGTGGCAAGGGTCAGTCCGGGTATGCACTTAGTTACACCCCTCTCATCCCTCCTTGCATCACAGCACAGAGGTTCCACCACCTGGATCCGTAACAGTTTGCACAGGCCATGGAATCCGGTGGCTCCCAGGCTCCTTTGCTCTCAGACCTGTACCAAGAGGTCTCTCGCCAGAGATCCCAACAGGATACTATCATGTCCTATCTGCGGACAGTCAACTCCCTCCTGGACATGCTGTCCACCCCGACTGTGTCCGCCTCTAACCAAGCAACCCAGTGGCGCTGTAGCACCCGGCTTAGGACCCCGGCTACCTGCTCCTCCACGTTTCGGTGGTGACCCTGCCCCATGTCGGGGCTTCATAAATCAGTGCACGCTGCACTTTAAGGCTCTGGTGTCCACTTTTTGAGAGGGCCTTTCCGGATAGAGCAAGGATGAGCTAGCCGGTCATGACATACCTCCCTCTCTAGATGACCTGGTGTCATTAGCTACCCAAATTGACATCCGTTTTCAGGAGCGTTCTAAGGAGACGACCTGGAAGAGAAGACCCCTGCGTCTCGCACCAACCTTCCAAAGGCCAGTCTCACAACCAGCATTCCCCCCGGTGTCCTCTCCAGAGTCTATGCAAATATACCAAGTTAAGACGGTCAAGTCTCGCCAGGAGATCCGCCGCGCCGAGGGGAGTTGCTTCTACTGTGGCAGTATAGAGCATCAAATCCGCTCCTGTCCGGTGAGACCGGGAAACTCCAGTGTCTAGAACCGCTTGGAGAGGTCGCTCTAGGCAAAAGTTCTTTGTCTCCGTCCTTGACTCTGTCTGTCTCAGTTACCAGTGATAAGACCCGCTTCTTCGAGACTGCCTATCTGGATTCCAGAGCCGCTGGGAATCTCATTCAACAGGCCGTTGTGGAGCGTTATCAGATTCCTACCATACGTCTGGATGATCCTTTAGCGGTTTCCTCTGAGGATGGAAAGCTTCTCTCTGAGACCATCTTGTTTGTCACTGAGCCTGTAACCCTTCAGGTGAGAATGCTACATTCGGAGAAGATCTCCTTTTACGTGCTGTCCGGCATCTCTCAGCCCCTCTTGCTTGGCCTGGCTTGGCTATAGAGACATGAGCTCATCCTGAATTGGAGCTCGGGTGAGGTGCTCCTTTGGGTTCAGGAATGCCATAAGTCTTGTCTGGTTCCGTTTCGTCCTGCTCGACCTCCGTCTATCCCAGCTAACCTACCTGGCCTGCCGGCACCCTACTGGTCATATGCAGACGACTTTGCTAAAAAGGAGGCAGAGACACTACCACCTCATAGGCCGTGTGATTTCCCCATCGACCTAATACCTGGTGCTTCACCTCCTTGCGGGTGAATCTACCCCTTGTCGCTGGCCGAGAACGGTGCTATGTCTGAATACATAGAGGAGAATCTTGCTAGGGGATTTATCCTGAAATCCACCTCTACGGCTGGAGCAGGATTCTTCTTTGTCAAGAAGAAAGACGGCTCTCTTCATTCATGTATCGACTATAGGGGTCTAAACCAGATTACCATAAAAAATAAGTACTCCCTGCCTCTTATCTCGGAGCTGTTTGACCGCCTATAAGGCGCGAAGATCTTCACTAAGCTCGATCTTCGTGGGGCGTACAGTCTGGTCCGAATTCGCCAGCGAGACGAGTGGAAGACGACATTCAACACTCGGGATGGTCAGTACGAGTACCGCGTAATGCCCTTCGGTCTCTGTAATGCTCCAGCCGTCTTCGAGGAGTTAGTAAACGACATCTTCCGAGATCTCCTGTATTCCTGCATGGTGGTGTACCTGGACGATATCTTGGTGTTCTCCCCTGATCTGCCCTCTCACCGGAGGGATGTTCGTCAGGTACTACTGCGGCTTTGGAAGAATCGCCTGTATGTTAAGTACGAGAAGTGCCTCTTTGAGCAGACCTCCCTACCATTTCTGGGATATATCATCTCTGAGACCGGACTGCGGATGGATCCCGAGAAGGTGTCTGCCATCTTAAAGTGGCCCCGACCCGAGGGGTTGAAGGCTATTCAGCGGTTTCTGGGATTCACTAACTATTACCTCCTCTTCATTCCTCATTTCTCCTCCCGGACTGCTCCCATATCTGCTCTCACCCGTAAAGGAGCAAATCCCAGGGAATGGACTTCTGAGGCGGAAAATGTCTTTGTTTCTCTTAAGCAAGCCTTCTCCTCCGCACCAGTGCTACATCGTCCTGATTGCAATAAACAGTTCTTCCTGGAGGTTGATGCCTCTTCCTCCAGAGTCGGAGCAGTGCTCACCCAGAAATCTTCGTCCGGGCGAATGGTAACCTGCGGCTTCTTCTCCAAACTCTTTTCTTCGTCCGAGCGCAATTACTCCATTGGAGATCGAGAACTGCTGGCCATCAAATTAGCGCTGGAGGAGTGGCGCTACTTGCTATAAGGGGCTCTGCTCTCGGTGGTCATCTACACTGACCATAAAAACCTCACTTACTTGCAGACCGCCCAAAGACTAAATCCGCGTCAGGCCAGATGGTCTTTGTTCTTTGCTTGTTTCTGCTTCTCTCTCTATTACCGCCCGGCAGTCAAGAATATTAAAGCTGACGCTCTATCCCGCTCTTTTCTGTCTACCGACTAAGAGGAGGAGCCTCTACACATCATTGACCCCTCCAGAATAATGACTGTTGCTCCGTTTGACCTGTCTCATCTACCTCCTGGTAAGACCTTTGTAGCGGCTCAAGATCGCAACAGGGTCTTACTCTCGGGTTATTCGTCCAAACTGGCTGGTCATGCCGGCCAGAGGAAGACGCTTCTGCTCATTGCCTGATATTATTGGTAGCCCACCCTGCGCAAGGATGTTGCGGATTTTGTCGCGGCTTGTTCCTCTTGTGCCCGTAACAAGATACCTAGGCACCTTCCAGCTGGTCGTCTTCTTCCTCTTCCCGTGCCTTCTGCTCCTTTGCAGCACATTGCGATGGACTTCATCACTGATCTCCCGGTATCTTCTGGTTCTACCGTCAGTTGGGTGGTCGCTGACTGCTTCTCCAAGATAGCTCACTTCATCCCTCTGCCTGGTCTTCCGTCTGCACCTGTGCTTCCTAAAGACTTCATTCATCACATCTTTCGTCTCCACGGCTTACCCCTCCACATTGTCTCTTACCGAAGAGTTCAGTTCACTTCTCGCTTCTGGAGAGCCACGTGCAAGCTGATGGATGTCTCATTGGACTTTTCTTCGGCCTATCATTCTCAGTCCAATGGTCAAGCAGAGCGTATTAATCAGATCCTTACCAGTTTTCTTCAGCATTTTGTCAACGCTCACCATAGCGATTGGGTAGAACTCCTGCCTTCGGCCGAGTTTTCTTTTAACAACCATGTGAGTGAGTCCTCTGATATGTCTCCTTTTCTTGTGGTTTATGGCCGACACCCCCAAATTCCTTTTCCCGTCTCCTCTTCAGTGGACAATACTTCCGTGGAGTCTCTTGTCAGTGAATTTTCGGTGTTTTGGGAAGACACTAGATCTGCGCTTCTTCAGTCCTCCGAGCGGATGAAGAAGCATGCTGATAAGAGACGTCTGGAACCGCCTCTATTTCGTCCTGGAGACAAGGTCTGGCTTTCCTCCAAATATGTCCGCCTCAAGATACCATCATACAAGATGGGTCCACGGTTTATCGATCCTTTAGAGATTCTGAGTCAAATAAATCCAGTGGCGTATTAGCTAAAACTCCCTGCCTCCTTACGGATTCCCAATTCCTTTCACGTGTCTCTCCTCAAGCCTGTTGTCCTTAATCCTTTATCTGACTATCCAGGTACCACTCCAGCTCCAGTCTCCGCTGAGGACGTCTTTGAAGTAGAGAACATTTTGGCCATCAAGAGGGTAAGAGGAAAGACTTTCTTTCTTGTGGATTGGAAGGGGTTTGGTCCTGAGGAGAGGTCTTGGGAGCCCAGGGAGAACATTCATGCCCCTCGTCTTCTAGAAAAATTTCTTGCAGGCCTAAAGAAGAGGGGCGCAAAGGGGGGGTACTGCCGGGCAGAGACGTTGATCCCCTCACCGCTGCTGTCCCGGTCCGGCGTCCTCCAGCTCCCCCCAGCGTCTGCCCGGGGTGCGCGCACCGCACGCAGATCCCCGGGCACTGTGCTAAGGGTGCGCGAGCGTGCACTCCCTCCATCTTAAAGGGGCCGCGCGTGCCGTCCTAACGAGTCCCCGGCCAATTTCCGGAGGACTTCCCCTTTATAAGGCACCTCCTCCAAAATGGAGGTGCCTGTGCAAGATTGTTGTTTGTGTGCTAACACTCTCCACAGTCCTCTGGTCCCAGTGCCCGCCAGCCTGCCTATCAGCCGCGCCCGCCTGTCTACCGGCCGTGCTCATCCGCAGCTTCAGCCATCAGTCCCATGGGAGTCGCCTGCTCTCACAAGGTCGGTCCCAGAGTGGCACCTGGTTCACCTTCCCGGTCCCTCCTTGGTCCACAGAGTCCACTAAGCTGCTGTGTGGCCAGGGTCTGTCCGGGTAGGCACTTAGTTACGCCCCTCTGATCCCTCCTTGCATCACAGCACAGAGGTTCCACCACTCAGATCCGTAACAGAATACATTTTGTTACATCATTTTGTGCTCAAAGATCGAGACTACCTACACAAGAAAGATGTGGCAATGGCCGCGGCTTGGGCCCCATCTTACGCCAATCTCTCCTTGGGATTTTGGGAGTGTGAATACATCAGATTCCAGAACATTGAACATACGTCATTGGGATCAGTGATATCTTGGATGAGATTCATACACGATGTGTTGTTTATTTTGCAGGGCTCCCATGAGGAACTTGAAAAATTCTTAAAATATCTCAATGACAATGCATTGAATAGTAAGCTAACCCATCATATTGATCAAAAGAAAATTGATTTTCTGGATTTGGATATTCATGTTGATGACCATGGACAGTTGCATACAAATATTTATCGCAAGAATACTAGTGCCAATGCTTTCTTGCATGCCAAATCAGTCATCTGGCACATGTAATACAGGCAATGCCGTCTGGACAATTTATTAGGGCACATCGTATTTGTGACCAAGACAAAGCTTTTGAAGAATAGGCATGTGATATGACCAAAACCTACAAAAGACAAAAGACAAAAATGTATCTCATACCCTACCATCATTATATATAAATATAAAGCAAAGTTGCATGATAAATATAGGGTACTTAGTGAACTATTTTTGATCAAAAAAAGTATACAAGCCGTCCCACCAGCGGCAAGGTGACCCTAAATTGGGACGGTACCTATACTGCCTATATTAAAAACCTTACTGTATATCAAAGTTGAAGTAATGCATATAAAAGGGTAGACAAATAGGACCGGGTCCCAACTCCAGACCACCCAGGCCCGTGGTAAGCTACATATATACCAGTCAGCTCAACAAAGGGGATGCCACACCCTTAAATTGCACAGAATGCAAACAAGACAAAAAAACAGGCAATGTGAACTGAGGTCTAAGATGGTAGACATGCAAGAAATAGGAGCATGTTCACACTAGCAAAAAAGAAACAAAACCTACAAAAGACAAAAGACAAAAATATATCTCATACCCTACCATCATTATATATAAATGTAAAGCAAAGTTGCATGATAAATATAGGGTACTTAGTGAACTATTTTTGATCAAAAAAAGTATACAAGCCGTCCCACCAGCGGCAAGGTGACCCTAAATTGGGACGGTACCTATACTGCCTATATTAAAAACCTTACTGTATATCAAAGTTGAAGTAATGCATATAAAAGGGTAGACAAATAGGACCGGGTCCCAACTCCAGACCACCCAGGCCCGTGGTAAGCTACATATATACCAGTCAGCTCAACAAAGGGGTTGCCACACCCTTAAATTGCACAGAATGCAAACAAGACAAAAAACCAGGCAATGTGAACTGAGGTCTAAGATGGTAGACATGCAAGAAATAGGAGCATGTTCACACTAGCAAAAAAGAAACAAAACCTACAAAAGACAAAAGACAAAAATATATCTCATACCCTACCATCATTATATATAAATGTAAAGCAAAGTTGCATGATAAATATAGGGTACTTAGTGAACTATTTTTGATCAAAAAAAGTATACAAGCCGTCCCACCAGCGGCAAGGTGACCCTAAATTGGGACGGTACCTATACTGCCTATATTAAAAACCTTACTGTATATCAAAGTTGAAGTAATGCATATAAAAGGGTAGACAAATAGGACCGGGTCCCAACTCCAGACCACCCAGGCCCGTGGTAAGCTACATATATACCAGTCAGCTCAACAAAGGGGATGCCACACCCTTAAATTGCACAGAATGCAAACAAGACAAAAAAACAGGCAATGTGAACTGAGGTCTAAGATGGTAGACATGCAAGAAATAGGAGCATGTTCACACTAGCAAAAAAGAAACAAAACCTACAAAAGACAAAAGACAAAAATATATCTCATACCCTACCATCATTATATATAAATGTAAAGCAAAGTTGCATGATAAATATAGGGTACTTAGTGAACTATTTTTGATCAAAAAAAGTATACAAGCCGTCCCACCAGCGGCAAGGTGACCCTAAATTGGGACGGTACCTATACTGCCTATATTAAAAACCTTACTGTATATCAAAGTTGAAGTAATGCATATAAAAGGGTAGACAAATAGGACCGGGTCCCAACTCCAGACCACCCAGGCCCGTGGTAAGCTACATATATACCAGTCAGCTCAACAAAGGGGATGCCACACCCTTAAATTGCACAGAATGCAAACAAGACAAAAAACCAGGCAATGTGAACTGAGGTCTAAGATGGTAGACATGCAAGAAATAGGAGCATGTTCACACTAGCAAAAAAGAAACAAAACCTACAAAAGACAAAAGACAAAAATATATCTCATACCCTACCATCATTATATATAAATGTAAAGCAAAGTTGCATGATAAATATAGGGTACTTAGTGAACTATTTTTGATCAAAAAAAGTATACAAGCCGTCCTCCCACCAGCGGCAAGGTGACCCTAAATTGGGACGGTACCTATACCACCCAGGCCCGTGGTAAGCTACATATATACCAGTCAGCTCAACAAAGGGGATATATTTTTGTCTTTTGTCTTTTGTAGGTTTTGTTTCTTTTTTGCTAGTGTGAACATGCTCCTATTTCTTGCATGTCTACCATCTTAGACCTCAGTTCACATTGCCTGTTTTTTTGTCTTGTTTGCATTTTGTGCAATTTAAGGGTGTGGCATCCCCTTTGTTGAGCTGACTGGTATATATGTAGCTTACCACGGGCCTGGGTGGTCTGGAGTTGGGACCCGGTCCTATTTGTCTACCCTTTTATATGCATTACTTCAACTTTGATATACAGTAAGGTTTTTAATATAGGCAGTATAGGTACCGTCCCAATTTAGGGTCACCTTGCCGCTGGTGGGACGGCTTGTATACTTTTTTTGATCAAAAATAGTTCACTAAGTACCCTATATTTATCATGCAACTTTGCTTTACATTTATATATAATGATGGTAGGGTATGAGATATATTTTTGTCTTTTGTCTTTTGTAGGTTTTGTTTCTTTTTTGCTAGTGTGAACATGCTCCTATTTCTTGCATGTCTACCATCTTAGACCTCAGTTCACATTGCCTGGTTTTTTGTCTTGTTTGCATTCTGTGCAATTTAAGGGTGTGGCATCCCCTTTGTTGAGCTGACTGGTATATATGTAGCTTACCACGGGCCTGGGTGGTCTGGAGTTGGGACCCGGTCCTATTTGTCTACCCTTTTATATGCATTACTTCAACTTTGATATACAGTAAGGTTTTTAATATAGGCAGTATAGGTACCGTCCCAATTTAGGGTCACCTTGCCGCTGGTGGGACGGCTTGTATACTTTTTTTGATCAAAAATAGTTCACTAAGTACCCTATATTTATCATGCAACTTTGCTTTACATTTATATATAATGATGGTAGGGTATGAGATATATTTTTGTCTTTTGTCTTTTGTAGGTTTTGTTTCTTTTTTGCTAGTGTGAACATGCTCCTATTTCTTGCATGTCTACCATCTTAGACCTCAGTTCACATTGCCTGGTTTTATGTGATATGACCAGTAGATACTTACAACGTGGTACAAAATGGAAATTATTCAACAGGCCTACTATCGGGCCAAACATGCCAATAGACAATATCTTCTCAATACTAAAAAGAAAAAGGAATCTGATGGGCATGTTCAATTCATCACGAATTATGGAGAGATACCAACGTGGAGGTGGAACTAAGGACTAGTCGTAGATTGGATAAAAATTAAATAGGCTTTATTTGGAATAAATAGATAAAAAGTATTTAAAACCAGTTAAAAGTTGATGAAGTCTCCAAACCAGAGGCCAGTATATCTAGAGAGTAGGAGTAACGTATTGAATTTTGATAGAAGATGGTCCTTATTGTGGTCCAGAGGTGTAAAACCTGTGGAAAAGGGTAAGGGGGGTTATCTTGGTGGGATTATTTAATAAGGTCTAGATGAGATAGATGGAGACCGATGTACCTGTTATAGAGTCCTTTTTTATTGGTGAATAAGTACCAGGGGTATGGTCTGTTAGGTAGGTACTCTTATTCCATGGTGGGAGAATCTACGGGGCTAAATGATAAGTATAAAGGATTAATTAGAATAGAGAGGTGCTGCAAAGTAGATAAATAGACTGTACCTACTGTAATCCGGGCGGATATTGGTTTCGGGTAAGAAGAGGTCCAGAGGTTCAGGCTTCCTTTAAAAACTGGTGTCCTTGGTAGTCACTTTAGTCTACCTACGGTGTGAAGGTAGAGGGTAGGTGGAAAACGATCTTTGCCCTGGTGGGGACTATAAATAAGTAGTGGATACTACCTGATGATGCAGGTGTGCTCCAATAGGTGACCTGTGGCGGTCAGGGGAGGTTTGGTGGGTCTTATGTAGTGGTGACTCTATACGTCCTGGTGGTGTGGTAATTATATCTGTAGTGAGGTAAGTCACATGGGTCAGGTGAGGTAGGATGTCAGCCAAATCAAGGTATGAGAATCCTTACTAGGTTTACCTTGCAAGGGGAGTTTGTAGCACAGTGGTTCCCCTAGGTCCTAGAGCCGGTCAGTGCCAGATAGGAGAAGTATTGGTAGGGGTAGCCCTTGTGTATATAGGTAGGCCTGGTTCTAGGAGAGAAGCGGCCGGTTAGTCAGATAGAGGATAAAGCTGTGCGGAGTTCACGGAACAGCGCAGAGTCCTGTTACTCACAGTTGGGGAAGTCTACGTGGATTTGATTCAGATAGTCGTCCCAGGGTCGGTGGCATCCTGTCGGCAGGTATCGTGACTGTTTTTCCGGAGCGAGAGTGGAGTCCCGGCCGGAGACTTCCGCCCCTCGCGTGATCTCAGATAGGAGGAGCGCGCGCTTCCTGCAGAAAGCGCGCGAGACCTGTGTGATGCGCTGCCACGTGACACACAGGATGTAGCGGTCCCTTAGCGTTAGTGAGCTGGGATAGGGCGGGTCCTACGCGTTTCGAAAGATTCGTCTTTCTTCCTCAGGGATAGTCCTACCCAGCATCAGTGCCCTTATATACTCTAGTCAGGAGTGGTCTTGATGACTGCCTGTCAGTCATGTGTATGCTTGCTGAACACACACAGGTCTGTCAGTCATTAAATGCAAATAGCTCGATGTCACTGTTTAACCCTTTGGGTTTAAGGGTGTTCAGTTGGAATATCCACTTACTTTCTGTTCTGGACATAGTTTTAATAAAGTTACCAGTGTGTTGGTACAATCTGGATACCTGTGATTTGGGTCCCATTTATGCATCCATTATGTTTTTCCATGTAATGCTTGGAGAGCGGGTGTTCCTTGTATTTGTTTTTTATGTTCCTTAGATGTTCGTTTATTCTGACATTCATAGGTCTTTTAGTTCGCCCTACATACATCTTTTGGCAAGGGCATGTCAAACCATATATTACTCCTGTACTTGTGCAGGTGATAAAGTCCTTAATGGGGTATGATTCAGCTCCATGGCTGACAGTACTTTGTTTGCAGGTTTTAACCATTCTGCACATTTTACATTTTTTACATGGAAAAAAACCTTTAATTCTTTGTTTAAAAGGGGTGTATATTTGATTTTTTAATGAAAAATTATTTGTTGTTGGTGCTAATATGTTTTTTAGATTCCGTGCCTTTTTATATATGTATTAGGGTTTGTCAGGTATCTGATCTCCAATTATTTTGTCATCCCTGAGTATGTGCCAATGTTTCCCTACAATTTTTCTGAATAGATGGATATTGGAACAATATGGTGTGATGATCGGAATGTTAAGCTGTTCTCTATCATACTGTGATTTTTTATTGGTATTTCTGGATGGGTTCAAAAGGGTTTCCCGTGGTATTTGGGCTACGGAATCTACTATTTCATTGAGAAATTTAGCATTATATCCTTTCTCAAGGAACTTTCTTGTCAGTTGATCAGCCTCTTTTCTGAAGTCGGGATTTGTTGAGCAATTTCTGTGTATTCGTATGTACTGGCTCCGAGGTACATTGAGTAGCCAGTTTGGTAGGTGACAACTGTCCAGTGGTATATATCCGTTTGCGTCTGTGGGTTTGTAGTAGGTACGTGGTTGTCTTCAATATAAATATTTAAGTCCAAGAAGTTGATTGTTTTGGTGCTGGTGGTAGATGTAAACTGTAGAAAGTAGTTATTGTTATTTATATCCTGTAGGAACTTCTCAAGGGAAGAATGATCGCCTGACCATATGAATAATATGTCGTCAATAAATCTCCGCCATAGGACCAGGTTCGGATGTAGGGTTCCCCCTGGGTGGATGGTTAGAGATTCCCACTCTCCCACATACAAATTAGCGTAGCTGGGGGCGAACCTGGTTCCCATGGCAGTGCCCAATTGCTGGGAGTAGTAGTTCCCCTCATATGCAAAGTAATTATGAGTGAGTATGAATGTCATACATTCTGTGATGAATTGACTCTGTTCTGTGGACATTTTTTGTTGTAAAAAGTGGCGGGAGGCTTCACATCCCTTTTGGTGTTGGATATTGGTATACAAAGAGGTGATATCTAAGGTCCCCAGGATATAGTTACTTTGCCAGGTGATATTATTTAATATTTGTATTGCATGCTTGCTGTCCTTCAGGTGAGATGGTAATACTGGTATTAGGTCTTGAAGGTGATGGTCTACTAATCTAGAAAGGTTGGCTGTAAGACATTGTATCCCTGAAAGAATTGGTCTCCCTGGGGGTTCTTTTTGATCTTTATGTATTTTGGGTAAATGGTAAAATACGGCTAGTCTAGGGAATGGAATATTCACATAGTCGTATTCATTTTTAGTGAGAAAACCTGCCTCTAATCCCTTTTTGGTTAATGATTTGAGTTCCTGTAGATAAGTGGTAGTTGGATTTGAAGGGATAATCGATATGTGCGTGCGTCACTCAGGAGTCTAAGTGACTCTTTGTGATAGTAGTCATGGTCTACAATAACTATGCCGCCTCCCTTGTCGGCCGGGCGGATGACTATATCTTTATTTTTTTGGAGATTCTTTATGGCAGTTATTTCTGATTTAGTGAGATTGGTACTGAATTTTAAGCACTTCTGGACCACAATAAGGACCATCTTCTATCAAAATTCAATACGGTACTCCTACTCTCTAGATATACTGACCTCTGGTTTGGAGACTTCATCAACTTTTAACTGGTTTTAAATACTTTTTATCTATTTATTCCAAATAAAGCCTATTTAATTTTTATCCAATCTACGACTAGTCCTTAGTTCCACCTCCACGTTGGTGTCTCTCCATTTCTCCCTTTTCCCACTACCTAAGCGCAAATTATATCCCTACTTGTATTGATACTACCCCACTGATACATTGTGGTTTGTGTCCCTTTATTCGCTGCTAACCAGTGACCAGCCTACCAGCGCCTCCTACCTTTCATTTGGCAAATTGGATCATCACGAATTATCATTCGAGGTGGAAGGAAATTACTAATATCATCTCCAAACAATTTTTGGCTAATTCTCCAACAGGATCAGACAATACTTCCTTTTCTATCAAATCGTCCATTGATTATGGCTAAACGTATTAAGACACTACGTGATACACTAGTTTATAGTCATCATGTACCTGATACATCTTCATACACACTGCTCAAAAAAATAAAGGGAGCACTCATATAACATGAGAGGATGATAGGAGTTATACTTCACCCAAGACTACGATGTAAGACACAGATGAAGTTATTCTTCCCTTATCTGGACATTTGGACTGACGCCCAGAAATTAGATTGTAACTTGTTTTTAGCTGTCTCAGCAACCTTTTACTGCTATGAATTATCACTTTTCTGCTTATGAAACTTTCTTATCAACATTCCACTGTTATGAATCATCACTTCACTGCTTGTGAAACAAAGGCATTTTACTGCGCATGTGTGACAAAAAAACTATGATTATTAGTATAAATAAAGGGACAGCACCTATAGAGGCAGACGCGCTCAGGGGCTTCCCAGTACTTGATTATACACTACGTGTCTGTGTATTTCTTGTTACGGGGATACCCCGACTCCAACAAGGACCCTCCATGGCTGAATGATCCTAACAATTCCTGGCGCCCGAACAGGGACCCGAGGTCTGCGTATTCCTTCAAGTTCATCGACCGGCACGAGTAACCGCTGAGATTGGGACATCGGAACAGCAGATGACAAACCTGGCCAGGTAAGAGACACTGTTAGTTCTCTTACATCTGCTCTGCGATAGTCCGTAAATTTCATGCATATCTTGTGTTGGGATTGAGGAACTAGTAGAGAAGGATACCTATAGCTCGGGTCATTCATGTATATACTGTAGGATCTGCCGAAGGAGAGGTCAGAGAAGGTTATGAAACGGATGGTATGAAAGAGATGTGGATGTCGGGAATAGCCTCATAAGCCGCACTAAGGTAGATGACATAAGTATTACGGAGATTGCCTAACTGAGTCATAAGGTTGTGTCCTTTCGGGGAAACCTTCGCTCACGCTTAACTCCCGAACCTTTGTCCTCCTTTTTGACGGATAAGAGATTGACAGAATGAGCCCATGGAAGTAATGATAATACTCCAGGGACACGATATATAATGGAGACTGTATGGTTCATTTTATGTATTGTTGGTCTTGCCCTTGTTGCCATATATATATGTGTTAGAATTACTCTACACTTCAGACAAAACGGTCCAGAGAAACCGTTTCAGATACTGGCTCCTTAGGACAGAATAGGTAACGAGGAAAGGTAAAATATAGAATATATTTTATCTAACCCAAAAAAGCCTCCTAAGGTAGGAATAGTCAGGAAAAATGGGCAACAAACAGACTAAGACCACAAATGATGAACAAGATGTCTATACAATCGTGAAAGAAAGGTGTGGTGTAGAAGCAACTAAGAATTTAGGGAAAGTTTGCAAAACTTTTCAGGTAGCAAGGCATGACAGGTTCAACAGGAAACTATGGGAGGACATTCGGGTTAGAAAAGCAGGAGTGATAAGAGACAAAGGATGGCAGGAACAAGTAGAGGCCATGGTCGAACTATCAAAAACAGCAGAGACAGACCATTGGACTTTTAATAAAGACAATGGATTATGGAGAACTCCAGTCAGACAGGGTCCCATTGTACAAACAGAAAACAGTAAACAAATGAACCCATTGGCACCACCATATCAGCCCAGGTCAGAACCCACACTGTATCCTGATTTTCGGGGTCCGGGTGGATGGACATGTACAAACTGTGGACTCCAGAATCCAGACTGGAGAGACACATGTGCAGGATGTGGAGCACCACGACCACATGATATGTTGGCACCAGTGCGTATCCTCAGTCGACCATACAGAGAAGAAGATGGTGGCAATCCACCGCGTAGAGTAACTAGATACCATCAGACTAGACAATATTTTCCATGGACCCCCGCTGAGGGAATGTCCCTACTTCAGAATGCACCAGATCCAATACAATGCCCACTAAGATTTGCTACGTACATACAGCAGATAATACACACCCATAATGGAACATGGTCAGATGGGACAGAATTATGTAGAATGAAAATGACACCAGGGTTGTATCAGGAATTGATGACAGTTATAGAACCTCATAGACCTCAACCAGTAGATGGTGAGGATCCAAATACCGCACTGTCAGGACAGAATTTTATGATCAGACTTATGGAGTTTATGAGAACTAAACAACGAATGAGAGGGACTTCAGGAACTGTCTCCCAGAAGTCAGGACAGCCTGTAGATGAATACTACTTAGCGGTAGAAAACAGTTACAGAGACGAGGGAATGGACCTTACCAATGAAGGAGTCATTCGACTGATGACAAAAACTTTTATAGAGAATCTTAACCCAAAACTTAGGGAAAAGTTCAAGGCTGCAACTCCTGATTGGAGAACCTTAGATGATCCCCAGATAGTCAGACAAAAACTATTAGGGATAGAAATGGATATGCGTGAGGCAGCATCCAAACCCGTCAGAGTAGCAGCAAATAATAGTCTGGTCAATAAAAACAACAGATCAAATCAGACCTATGACAAAGGGAACTTGGATAAGAAAACTAATCCATGTCACTACTGTAAGAAACCAGGACATTGGATTAGAGAATGCAGGAAAAAAGCCAGGGATATAGAAGATGGTACCTATGTCCCAAGAGAATCACAAGAAAAGACAGTACAGGCTTCTGCTCCTGCAGCAAGCGAGTGACTAGACGTGATGCAAACCACTTTGACTGGAAGGCGCCCAATAATTCAGGTAAAAGTAGCAGGAAAACAATGCCCTTTTCTAATAGATACCGGAGCAACTTCCTCCGTCCTCAATGAAGACGCCTTACCAAATGCTGATTGTTTATCAGATGATGTAACCTATACCGAAGGGTATGATGGAGGAATCAGGACACTCCCATATAGTATTCCCCTTGAAACAAAGATAGGATCTAAAATATTTTTATCTAAATTTCTTTTTGTCAAAGGGGCACCTACTTGTCTTCTAGGTACAGACCTATTAAAGCAGACAGAAATGAATATCCAATTTTTGGAGAATGGTAGAGTCCAAATTTTGGTGCCTGATGACCAAGAGTCTCTAGAAAACATTGTAAAAGTCCAAGCCTTAGAGGATGAGAAAGATCCTGCCCCTACCCAAATTATTTTAGATCTTTCTGAGGTACCAGAAAAATTATGGGCACAACATGACACCGATGTAGGACTAATGCCAATAGCTCCAGTAAAAGTCACTCCTGTTCCAGGTGTGACACTACCCCAATTGAGACAGTATCCTATTAGTGCCCAACAAGAACACGCCATAGGAGAACAGATAAAAGATTATCTAAAAACTGGAGTACTGATAGAAGTAAAGTCACCAGCCAATACACCGTTGTACCCCGTAAAAAAGAAATCTACTGAGGGGTCAGCTGCTAGATACCGGATGGTACATGATTTAAGAGAGATAAATAAAATTTTGGAACCTATTACTCCTGTTGTGCCAAATCCACACACGTTGCTATCACAGATCCCAGCAACAGCACGAGTATTTTCTGTCATAGACTTATCAAATGCATTTTTTTCAGTACCATTACACCCAGACTGTTACAAACTGTTTGCATTTATATTTAAGAATAGACAATTAGCATGGACAAGATTACCACAGGGTATGATACATTCACCTACCTTGTACTCAGAAGCTATGAGATCAGTTCTTCAAAATTTCAAACCTACGGATGAGGTTGTAATTCTTCAATATGTTGATGACCTATTATTATGTGCCCCTGCTCAAGAGTCCGCAAACAGCAACACAATAAGGTTGTTAATATTTCTAGCAGACATGGGCTGTAAAGTTAACAAGAAAAAAAGTACAACTTTGTATGACTACGGTAGTATTTCTAGGACACTGCATTTCACAAGGTATTCGGCACCTCACCGCCGACAGACTAAAAATCATTAGAGATCTTGTTCCTCCCAAGAACTACAAAACATTAAGAGCATTTTTGGGAATAGTATCACACTGCAGACAATGGGTTATACATGCTAGTCAGCTTATGCAACCTCTATATGATTGTTTAAAAATCGAGCCTTTTCAGTTAACTGAATCAGCGCTCATAGCCTTTCAAGACCTCAAGAAAGGTCTCATGTCAGCCCCGGCCTTGGGAATCCCAGACTACGCCAAACCATTCCAATTAATGGCTGCGGAAATGTCTAATCATGCTACAGGAGTACTAACACAGAAACATGAAAATAAACAAAGACCTGTCGCATACTATTCTGCTCAATTAGATAATGTTACCAAAGCTGCACCATCATGTGTCAGAGTAGTAGCAGCTGTCTCTCTTTTGGTAGAAAAAGCCTCAGAAATAGTACTAGACCATGCCTTAATAGTACAAACTACACATGATGTACATGGCATACTGAATCAGGTATTGCCAAAACACATTTCAATGGCTAGACATCTTAGATTACAATGCTCCTTACTAATGCCACCAAACCTCACTTTTCGCCGCATATTGTCCCTAAATTTAGCCACTCTGTTACCACTAGAGACAAAGGGGGGAGTGGAAGGAGGTCAGGAAGACGAAGATGAAAATTTTTTACAATACCACGAACAAGACAATATAATACATGATTGCTTACAGTGTATAGAACAAGAAACACAAGGGCTACCTAATGTACAGGACACCCCTCTTGACAATCCAGACCTACATATGTATATAGATGGTAGTAGGTATGCAGATGAAACTGGTAACTTTCACACAGGTTATGCCATTGTATCAGATCATGATGTTATTGAAGCTGAGCCAATGCAGGCCAGCTGTTCAGCCCAGGAAGCTGAACTATTAGCTCTAATACGAGCATTACAGTTAGCAAAAGAAAAAACCGCTAATATTTTTTACTGATTCTAGATATGCATATGGTATTGTACATGATTTTGGATGTATATGGAGAGCTAGAGGTTACATGACAGCTTCAGGTCAACCAGTAAAACATGGACAGATGATTAGACAAATCCTAGAATCAGCTGCCTCAACCAAACAAGTAGCAGTAATAAAAGTACCTGCACATGTAAGACTCGACACCGAGATAGCTAGGGGTAATGACCGAGCCGACAAGGCTGCTAAGCGAGCTGCAGTAAAACCTCTGACAACTGACCACACTATTAGTGCAGTATCAGAATTTGACTTAATTACACGGCTCAAAGAAGCCCACCAGCAGGTGAGTAGAGAAGAAAAAGAAGAGTGGCAGAAACAGGGGGCAGAAGAAAAAGAAGGACTATGGAGAAAAGGAGATGAGCTTTGTCTCCCCCGAGCGTGGTACCCTGTTGTGGTCAGTGAAGCCCACGGACCTACACATGTGTCTGCAAACGGTATGATACAGAGGGTCAGACAGAAGTGGTTAGCCCCAGGGTTCGGCCAGGTAGCTCGAGCAAAATGTGGTTCTTGTGAAATCTGTTTAGCCCACAATCCAGGACAGACTGTTAAGACCCCCCAGAAGCACCATGTAAGACCACTATATCCGTTCCAGAGACTTCAGATCGATTACATCCAGATGCCTAAGCATGGACACTATGAGTATGTACTGGTATGTGTGGACATGTTTTCGGGGTGGCCAGAGGCTTATCCAGTTCATACAGCCACGGCTAAAGTCACTGCAGTAAAAATAGCACATGAACTGGTACCCCGTTATGGTATCCCAGAAGTGATCGAGTCAGATAGAGGTACACATTTTACTGGAGAGATCTTTCAGAATGTAATGAAAATGTTGTGTATAAAAAGTGAACTACACACCCCTTACCACCCACAGAGTTCTGGTAAGGTTGAGAGAATGAATGGAACACTTAAGTTAAAAATACAGAAAGCCATGGCAGAAACACAGAAACCATGGACTGAGTGTCTCCCAATAGCATTGTATTCAGTCAGAAACACCCCCCAGGGAAAGAGCAAACTCACCCCCCATGAAATATTGTTTGGTAGAGTTGCCAATACAGGATTGTATTTCCCACAGACTTTAATGTTAGAAACTGAAAGCTTAACTGCTTATGTACAAAATTTATGTAAGCATGTGTCTAAAATACACTCTTTAGTGTTCTCTTCCATTCCAGATCCTGATTCCATTGAGGGAACGCACAAGCTGCAACCAGGAGACGAAGTTTACGTAAAAAGACATAACAGAAGAACGCTAGAACCCAGATTTGAGGGTCCATATCAGGTGTTATTGACAACTCCAACTGCAGTAAAATTGGAAGGAAAATCAGCATGGGTACATGCAAGCCATTGCAAAAAGAAATAGTGGTGATTGTACTTGTGTTAGCTATAACGATAGATCAGGGAGACCTGTGGGATAAACTAAGTTCCCCAAAACCTGCAGATAATAAATTTATAAAACATCATGAGACATTGGTAAACGGGCTGCTCGATGGCGGACAGAAAATAGCAGACTGTTGGATTTGTACGCATTCTCCAATATCAGCCACGAGCATACCCTTCCTGGCCGTACCCATGACCACTGAGGAAGTGTTTACATGGACTAATTGCTCAGACAAATTAGCAAATAACCAAACCGTTAATTCTAGATTATGGAACACCACTGTTGCCATCCCAGTTGTGGGGTGGGTGGGATTTCCCTGGTGGCAAGGTAATATGACCGGAAAAATAAACAACTTACAATATTTAGCGTTTAAAGGAGGTGTATGGGTTCCTAGAAATAAGACGGGACTAACAGACTTAGGGTTAATTCCTACAGAAAATATACAACTCAGTTTTAGTAGCACAGTATCTTCTTCTCAACCTTTTAAACCTGATATAGTAGAAAAATACATACACAATAATGGTTGGAAATATTCACAATTATTCCCCGATGGAAACAATGATATATGTTCAAAGATACCAGGTAATATATTATGTAATGAGTCAAGTGCATATGACCCAGGTACACCGACTTGTGAAAATCCAGATGCAGGATACTGTAGTCCATTAGGTCAAAAACCCCCTTGGTGTATACTTCAGAATGTATCTAAATTTTTAGATTTGGTACATAGGTTGGTGCTCCAACACTCTGCAATATGGGATCTGCCTGAAGGAACCTTCTGGATTTGTGGAAATGGAGCATACAAATGGCTCCCAGTAGGAATAAAAGGTGCATGTACTCTAGGACGCTTAACACCGGCCACATTTATAGTTCAGAATCAGCAGGTAGATATGCAAGCAGTACCTAAACACACACTATACAAAAGAGCAGCCGACAACTCGCCTAGACCTTCAGGTAGGCCACATGTGGTCCAAATGGGAATTCCTAATAAAATATTCAGCACTTTCTTTGTGTATCCAATGTTGATGCAGATGTGGGATAAATTAGTTCAGGCCACCGACTATCTAGATGATCAGATATGGGATATTATGGATATACTTAATACTAGTATAGCTGTCCAAAATCAACTTATAATTGTTACTAATCAACATACTGTAGTGTTAGACTACCTAACTGCGGCCCAGGGAGGAATGTGTCAAATTATTGGTCCAACCTGTTGTCATTACATAGATCCAAACAGTACAATGAGTATGAGGTTCAAGCTGGCAGATATACAACGATTACGGGATGAATATGACACACACAATGACCAAAATAAAGATAGCTGGTGGTCAGACACCTTCTCCTTTCTCAACCCAAAGAACTGGTTTAAGGGTATTGGAGGTTGGGTGGCTGGAATTCTGCAAGGTATATTACAGATTGTGCTAATTATAGTAGTCATATATGTAGTGTTTAAAATAGGATTAAAAATTATTTTAATATGCATAAATAAGCTTTGTAACACGGACTCAAGAATATGAAAGAAAAGAACTCCCGGACCAGGTTTTCTACCAAAAGTCCATAAGGAAGAATCAAAGGGGGGACTGAGAGGATGATAGGAGTTATACTTCACCCAAGACTACGATGTAAGACACAGATGAAGTTATTCTTCCCTTATCTGGACATTTGGACTGACGCCCAGAAATTAGATTGTAACTTGTTTTTAGCTGTCTCAGCAACCTTCTACTGCTATGAATTATCACTTTTCTGCTTATGAAACTTTCTTATCAACATTCCACTGTTATGAATCATCACTTCACTGCTTGTGAAACAAAGGCATTTTACTGCGCATGTGTGACAAAAAAACTATGATTATTAGTATAAATAAAGGGACAGCACCTATAGAGGCAGACGCGCTCAGGGGCTTCCCAGTACTTGATTATACACTACGTGTCTGTGTATTTCTTGTTACGGGGATACCCCGACTCCAACAAGGACCCTCCATGGCTGAATGATCCTAACAAACACATCCTAGATCTGAATGAATGAAATATTCTCATTGAATACTTTGTTCTGTACAAAGTTGAATGTGCTGACAACAAAATCACACAAACATCATCAATGGAAATCAAACTTATTAACCAATGGAGGCCTGGATTTGGAGTCACCCCAAAAATTAAAGTGGAAAAACACACTACAGGCTGATCCAACTTTGATGTAATGTCCTTAAAACAAGTCAAAATGAGGCTCAGTATTGTGTGTGGCCTCCACGTGCCTGTATGACCTCCTTACAATGCCTGGGCATGCTCCTGATGAGGTTGCAGATGGTCTCCTGTGGGATCTCCTCCCATACCTGGACTAAAGCATCCGCCAACTCCTGGACAGTCTGTGGTGCAATGTGACGTTGGTGGATGGAGCGAGACATGATGTCCCAGATGTACTCAATCGGATTCAGGTCTGGGGAACGGGTGGGCCAGTCCATAGCTTCAATGCCTTTATCTTGCAGGAACTGCTGACACACTCCAGCCACATGAGGTCTGGCATTGTCCTGCATTAGGAGGAACCCAGGGCCAACCGCACTAGCATATGTTCTCACAAGAGGTCTGAGGATCTCATCTCGGTACCTAATGGCAGTCAGGCTACCTGTGACGAGCACATGGAGGGCTGTGCGGCCTTCCAAAGAAATGCCACCACACACCATTACTGATCTACTGCCAAACCGGTCATGCTGAAGGATGTTGCAGGCAGCAGATCGCTCTCCACGGCGTCTCCAGACTTTGCCACGTCTGTCACATGTACTCAGTGTGAACCTGCTTTCATCTGTGAAGAGCACAGGGCGCCAGTGGCGACTTTGCCAATCCTGGTGTTCTGTGGCAAATGCCAAGCATCCTGCACGATGTTGGGCTGTGAGCACAACCCCCATCTGTGGACGTCGGGCCCTCATACCACCCTCATGGAGTCGGTTTCTAACCGTTTGTGCAGACACATGCACATTGCACATTTGTGGCCTGCTGGAGGTCATTTTGCAGGGCTCTGGCAGTGCTCCTTCTGTTCCTCCTTGCACAAAGGCGTAGGTAGCAGTCCTGCTACTGGGTTGTTGCCCTCTTACAGCCCCCTCCATGTCTCCTGGTGTACTGGCCTGTCTCCTGGTAGCGCCTCCAGCCTCTGGACACTACACTGACAGACACAGCAAAACTTCTTGCCACAGCTCGCATTGATGTGTCATCCTGGATGAGCTGCACAACCTGAGCAACTTCTGTGGGTTGTAGAGTCCGTCTCATGCTACAACAAGTGTGAAAGCACAACCAACATTTAAAAGTGACCAAAACATCAGCCCAGAAAGCATTGGTACTGAGATGTGGTCTGTGGTCCCCACCTGCAGAACCACTCCTTTATTGAGGGTGTTTTGATAATTGCCAATAATTTCCATCTATTGTCTATTCCATTTGCACCACAGCATGTGGAATTGATTGTCAATTAGTGTTGCTTCCTAAGTGGACAGTTTGATTTCACAGAAGTTTGATTTACTTGGAGTTATATTCTGTTGTTTAAGTGTTCCCTTTATTTTTTTGAGCAATGTAGATTTGGCTCAAAGGGCAACTGCAAAGCGTGCAGATATATTGAAAAAACTGATATCTTTCAGGATTCGATGGGTGAGCAGGCTTCCAAGATTCTGTATTTCATTAATTGCAGAACATCTATGGTCATCTATCAAGCCACATGTTTCTGTGGACTCATCTATATTGGTATGACAACTCGGTAGCTTTGGAACACATCTACTATATAATTGTCTTATCCTGTCTGTCTGTCTGACTGTCTGTCTGTCCAGGAAATCCCGCGTCGCTTATTGGTCCGGCAGCGGCCAATCAGCGCCGCGGGATGTCAGAAAAAGATGGCGGCCGTTAGCGGCTCATCTGCGGGACGGAGCTCAGCGGCATTGCAGCCGGGAGATGAGCGCCGCGAGGCGCTCATCTCCTGGCCGGTACCAGCAGAAGGACCCCGACCGCCGGACCCATCTGCGGGACGGAGATACAGCCGGGAGATGAGCGGCGCGAAGCGCTCATGTCCCGGCCGGTAGCAGCGGAAGGACCGCCGGCGTCGCTGACATCCATGCGGAAGGGAGGACCGGGGAGCGGCGCTGCGGGTCGGGATACTTCTGCTGCGAGCGCCCACTCATGTCCCGGGTTCTCGCAGCGGAAGTAGTTGCACAGGCAGCACCGCTCCCCGGTCCTCACCAAGACGATTCGATGATTGGTCGCGGTCTTCGGACCCGACCAATCACTGATCTTAGCGCAAAAGTTAAATACCGCTGTGCTGATTGGTCGCGGACGCTGCCCGCGACAAATCACCGATTTGGGCGCCAAATTTAAATATCGGCCGCGACCAATCAGCACAGTAGTGGTTAACTTTAGCCGCAAGATCAGTGATTGGTCACGGGCCAAGACCGCGACCAATCACCGATTTGTGCGGCACATTTAAATAGCGGCCGCGACCAATTGGATGTCAGCGCTGCTCCCCGGTTCTCCCTTCACACCCTTGCCGCATGGATGTCAGCGGCGCTGCCTGTGCGGATACTTCCGCTGCGAGAACCCGGGACATGAGCGGGCGCTCGCAGCAGAAGTATCCCGACCCGCAGCGCCGCTCCCCGGTCCTCCCTTCACACCCTAGCCGCTCCCCGGTCCTCCCTTCACACCTTAGCCGCTGATGTCCCCACAGTATCCGCATGGTGTTACAAAGATCCGGACATTTGTGTTAAAAATTGCTGATTGGTCGCTGGCGGTGCCCACGACCAATCACCGATTTGGGCGCCAAATTTAAATATCGGTCGCGACCAATCACCGATCTTGGCTCCACATTTAAACACCGCTGTACTGATTGGTCGCGGTCGCTATTTAAATGTGGCGCCCAAATCGGTGATTGGTCGCGGGCAGCGGCCGCGACCAATCAGCAGAGCGGTGTTTAACTTTAGCGCCAAGATCACTGACTGGTCGCGTGCGGAGAGCACGACCAATCAGCAAATCGTATTGGTGAGGAGCGGGGAGCGGAATCGTATTAGTGAGGACCGGGGAGTGCCGCTGCCTGTGCGGATACTTCCACTGCGAGAAGCCTAGAGATGAGCGACTGCTCGCAGCAGAAGTATCCCGACCCGCAGCGCCACTCCCCGGTCCTCCCTTCACACCCTAGCCGCTGATGTCCCCACAGTATCCACATGGTGTTGCAAAGATCCGGACATTTGTGTTAAAAATCGCTGATTGGTCGCTGGCGCTGCCCGCGACCAATCACCGATTTGGGCGCCAAATTTAAATATCGGCCGTGACCAATCACCGATCTTGGCTCCACATTTAAACACTGCTGTACTGATTGGTCGCGGACGCTATTTAAATGTGGCGCCAAAATCGGTGATTGGTCGCGCCCAGCGTCGGCGACCAGTCGGCACAGCGGTGTTTAAATGTGGAGCCAAGATCGGTGATTGGTCGCGGCCGATATTTAAATTTGCCGCCCAAATTGGTGATTGGTCGCGGGCAGCGCCAGCGACCAATCAGCGATTTTTAACACAAATGTCCGGACCTTTGTAACACCATGCGGATACTGTGGGAAGATCAGCGGCTAGAGTGTGAAGGGAAGACCGGGGAGCGGCGCTGCGGGTCGGGATACTTCTGCTGCGAGCAGTCGCTCATGTCCCGGGTTCTCGCAGCGGAAGTAGCAGCACAGGCAGCGGCGCTCCCCGGTCCTCACTAATACGATTCCGCTCCCCGCTCCTCACCAATACGATTCGCTGATTGGTCGCGCTCTCCGCACGCGACCAATCAGTGATCTTGGCGCTAAAGTTAAACACCGCTCTGCTGATTGGTCGCGGCCGCTGCCCGGGACCAATCACCGATTTGGGCGCCACATTTAAATAGCGGCCGCGACCAATCACCGATCTTGCCGCCACATTTAAACACTGCTGTGCTAATTGGTCGCGGACGCCTGCCGCGACCAATCAGCGAGCTTGGCGCCAAATTTAAACAACGCTCTGCTGATTGGTCGCGGACGCCAGACGCGTCCAATCAGCGAGATTGGCGCCAAATTTAAACAACGCTCTGCAGATTGATCGCGGTCACTGGCCGAGATCAATCAGCAGTATTGGCGCAAAATTTAAACAACGCTCTGCTGATTGGTCGCGGCCGGTGACCAATCAGCGATTTTGGCGCCAAATTTAAACCCCGCTCTGCATTGCTCTGCTGATTGGTCGCGGTCGCCGGCCGCGACCAATCAGCAGTATTGTCGCCAAATTTAAACACCTCTTTGCTGATTGGTCGCGGTCGCGACTAATCAGCGATTTTGGTGCCAAATTTAAACACGCTCTCCATTCCTCACTAACACGGTTCGCTGATTGGTCGCGGCCGCCGCCCGCGACCAATCAGCGAGATTGGCGCCAAATTTAAACAACGCTCTGCTGATTGGTCAAGGCCGGCGACCGCGACCAATCAGCTGAGCGATGCAAAGCGGGGTTTAAATTTGGCCTCAAAGTCGCTGATTAGTCGGGTCTGACGGCCGCGACCAATCAGCAGAGCGTTGTTTAAATATTGCGTCAAAATCGCTGATTAGTCGCGGCCGGCGGCCTCGACCAATCAGCGATTTTGGCGCCAAATTTAAACACCGCTCTGCTGATTGGTCGCGACCGGCGGCCTCGACCAATCAGCGATTTTGGCGCCAAATTTAAACACCGCTCTGCTGATTGGTCGCGGCCGGCGGCCTCGACTAATCAGCGATTTTGGTGCCAAATTTAAACCCCGCTCTGTATCGCTCTGCTGATTGGTCGCGGTCGGCGGCCGCGACCAATCAGCAGTATTGGCGCCAAATTTAAACACCGCTCTTCTGATTGGTCGCGACTAATCAGTGATTTTGGTGCCAAATTTAAACACGCTCTCCAGTCCTCACTAACACGGTTCGCAGATTGGTCGCGGCCGCCGCCCGCGACCAATCACCGATATTGCCGCCAAATTTAAACACCGCTTTGCTAATTGGTCGCGGTTGCCTAACGCGACCAATCAGCGATTTGGGCGCCAAATTTAAACGCCGCTCTGCTAATTGCGCCCTGTCGGCCGCATACCTATTCTAGAATACCCGATGCGTTCGAATCGGGCCACCATCTAGTCAAAAATATTAGGGCAGCGGAGAAAATCTGTCAAGATGAGGTGGGTGCTATTTCTCAACCTAAACCTTTGGCGAGACACTTTCGGAATTGCTACCTTCATCAATGTTATCTCTTACGTGTCAAAGGGATTGCCCGTCTGTATCCTGGGAATAGGAGGGAAAATCTAGCCAAAAAGCTGGCCCAGATTGAATAAATAAATAATAAATAAAAAAGTAAATGGATCACCACTCTAAGAAGTATGACCCCCCGAGGTTTAAACGAACAGTGGGGATTTTCGAGTTTTCTTTAAGTATACACTAGGATTTTTGGTATATTCTCATCTTCAGAGTCTTGTCCTTATTATCAATCGAATCATATAATCAATATATATCATAGTGGATTTGATTGAATAAACATATATACATGTATTGTTGGCTTTGTTGTATATATTAATGGTGGTTTATGAGTTAGTGGAAATATAACTTTATGGGATAGGAGTTATTAGGGTGTGATCAATCTATATGTGCATATTAATTTTTATTATAACTTTCAGGTTGGAGGACTGTTTGTATCATCATCGCCCGAACAGCCATACAGTTTCACATGTATTCCATCACTAAGTACAACATCAGATATATAGTTTTTGTATTATTCTCTCTAACATGACCACATCTCTTTTTCATATATATTTTATTATTATATTTTATGCTTTTTTATTTTTCCTATATACACATATATAACTATCACTCACATACACTTACACATTGAATTAAGGATATTAAATTATCACATGGAGATAGCTTCTAGTATATTCATTCACCTCTATATATACACAAGGTAATTAGATGTATTTATTTGGATATGTCATATTTTTATGGGTTCATACAAGAACCAACATTTTAATACATACACACATACTTTATTATGGTTGGCTTGTTGCCATCTTTACTCTGTTTTAACCTGGTTGTGCTTTCGCTGTGTGTTATATTACGCATGCGCTGCATAGGATAATTAAGCAAACTATTCACCTATATCATATACAAATAGAGAGTTTATAGTGTGTTTATTCACTTTTACATATACACATTATATAAGCAATAATATTGTGTATGCACGCATTAACTATATTATATATAGAACTTTTTCTATATTTCATACAATTATATTTTGGCACGTATAATTATATTTAGACTTTGATGCTGACCCGCACTATTGCCCTTTTCTAATATGGCTGCAGGGTCGCTATGCGCCACACTGCGCATGCTCCGGTGTGCTCTCGTACCTGATACTGGAATGTTTTCATTGAACTGCAACCTTTGGCCGTGTTTCGGTGATGCACATTCGGTCGCAGACGGGACGGCTATCCGGACACGTGGGACAGTAGAGGCGTCCGATAATATGGCGTCCTTGATTTGTAAGTAACCACAGCTGTAATCACCCTATAAAACATCGCCTCTTCCTCCTCCACCTCACTTCCTAATGAATCGGTAGAGAAACGTGCGTTGAAGCATGTGGAAGGGGTGATGATGTGCCTTTAGATAGTACGTAATAATATGCACAAATTTAACTTTTTATGAACTTATTTCTGTATTCTTTTTTGCATTATGACATTTGATATTGCATGGTGATCACTTTTACTGTTCATCCTATGATTTGGATAGGCATAGTTCCATACATATATAAATTTTCCTTTTTGCTTAAATAATTTAACTACATTTGGATATGCACATACATATATATATATATATATATATATATATATATATATAGTTATATAACGTGCACAATGCACTTTTTGGATAAAATTCATTTTATAAATAGCAGATTTTTGTGCATTAACAGTGGAATTATGTTTGGATATGTACAGACATAATACCGTATTGTTTGGACTATGAGACGCACCTGACCATAAGACGCACCAGGGTTTTAGAGGAGGAAAATAGAAAAAAAATATGTGATCATGATGCACTGTTAAGGGGGAGAGAGTCTGCTTCTGACACTGTTATATATATGCCCCCCCCCTTACTATTATAAGTGGCCCCATACCCATCCTGGTATGCATGACATCCCAATCCCCCATCCTGGCATGCATATCACCCCTTCCCCCCCTCCTGGTATGCATGGCACTCCAATTCCCCATCCTGGTATGCATTGAACCTTCAACCCCATCCTGGTATGCATGGCACACCTCCATCCTGGTATGCATGGCATCTTTCCATTCTGGTATGCATGGCACCCCTCCATCCTGGTTTGCATGGCACCCTTAATCCCCATCCTGGTATGCATGGCACCCCTGATCTCCATCCTGGTATGCAAGGCACCCCTCATCCTGGTATGCATAGCACCCCTCCATCCTGGTATGCATGGCACCCCTCCATCCTGGTATGCATGGCATGCTTGATCCCCATCCTGGTATGCATTGCACCCCTCATCCTGGTATGCATGGCATCCCTCATCCTTATCCTGGTATGCATGGTATCCCTCATCCATATCCTGGTATGAATGGCACCCCTTAACCTGGTATGCATGGCACCCCTCAACCTGGTATGCATGGCACCCCTCATCTTTATCCTGGTATGCATGGCACCCCTCATTCCTATCCTGGTATGCATGGTATCCCTCATCCGTATCCTGGTATGCATGGCACACCTCATCCGTATCCTGGTATGCATGGTATCCCTCTTCCTGGTATGCATAGCACTCTTAATCCCAATCCTGGTATGCATGGCACCCTTCATCCCTAACCTGGTATGCATGGCACCCCAATCACCCATCCTGGTATGCATGGCACCCCTCATCCCTATCCTGGTATACAAAGCCCCCCTCATCCCTCTTCCTGGTTTGCTTGACACCCCTCATCCCTCTTCCTGGTATGCATGGCACCCCTCATCCCTATACTGGAATACACAAAAGAAATAAACACTTCTACTCACCTTCCTCCCCTCTGCTCCATCAATGCGTCCTGTTTATCAGCACTGATCTCACCGTGTGAGCCGTGCATGACTGCTATGTGCCCTCACAAAGTGAGATGAGCTGCGGGAATAGTCACTGCTCCCTTGCCGGGACTGTGTCCGTGGGGAGCAGTAACTTTATTCTTCTTAATAGCTGGCACACAGTGTAGCCGCAGCGCGGCTCCTGCTGCTGCCAGGCAATCGCATTTGTTCGCTATTAAAGAGTATAAAAATTCACCCCTCTCCACGGCCATGGTCAGGCACACGCGATCGCCTGGCCGCAGCAGGAGCTGTGCTGCGGCTGCACTCTGTGCCGGCTACTAAGGAAAATTAATATTCAGTGCTCCAAACGCCCATGGGCGTGGGGAGCAGTGAATATTCATTTTCTTTAGTAGCGGGCACAGTGTAGGCTACAGCAGGTGGCTCCTTCCTCCTGTGCCACGCTCCTCCGCTGCTGCCGCTCCCCCCACACCCCTCACCAGCCACAGTATATATACAGTACAGACCAAAAGTTTGGACACACCTTCTCATTTAAAGATTTTCTGTATTTTCATTACTGTGAAAATTGTATATTCACACTGAAGGCATCAAAACTATGAATTAACACATGTGGAATTATATACTTAACAAAAAAGTGTGAAACAACTGAAAATATGTGTTATATTCTAGGTTCTTCAAAGTAGCCACCTTTTGCTTTGATGACTGCTTTGCACACTCTTGGCATTCTCTTGATGAGCTTCAAGAGGTAGTCACCGGAAATGTTTTCACTTCACAGGTGTGCCCTGTCAGGTTTAATAAGTGGGATTTCTTGCCTTATAAATGGGGTTGGGACCATCAGTTGTGTTAAGCAGAAGTCTGGTGGATACACAGCTGATAGTCCTACTGAATAGACTGTTAGAATTTGTATTATGGCAAGAAAAAAGCAGCTAAGTAAAGAAAAATGAGTGGCCATCATTACTTTCAGAAATGAAGGTCAGTCAGTCCGAAAAATTGGGCAAACTTTGAAAGTGTCCCCAAGTCCAGTTGCAAAAACCATCAAGCGCTACAAAGAAACTGGCTCACATGAGGACCGCCCCAGGAAAGGAAGACCAAGAGTCACCTCTGCTTCTGAGGATAAGTTTATCCGAGTCACCAGCCTCAGAAATCGCAGGTTAACAGCAGCTCAGATTAGAGACCAGCTCAATGCCACACAAATTTCTAGAAGCAGACATATCTTTACAACAACTGTTAAGAGGAGACTTTGGTGCAGCAGGCATTCATGGTAAAATACGGTAGCTGCTAGGAAACCACTGCTAAGGACAGGCAACAAGCAGAAGAGACTTGTTTGGGCTAAAGAACACAAGGAATGGACATTAGACCAGTGGAAATCTGTGCTTTGGTCTGATGAGTCCAAATTTGAGATCTTTGGTTCCAACCACCGTGTCTATGTGCGACGCAGAAAAGGTGAACAGATGGACTCTACATGCCTGATTCCCACCATGAAGCATGGAGGAGGAGGTGTGATGGTGTGGGGGTCCTTTGCTGGTGACACTGTTGGGGATTTATTCAAAATTGAAGGCATACTGAACCAGCATGGCTACCACAGCATCTTGCAGCGGCATGCTATTCCATCCGGTTTGAGTTTAGTTGGACCATCATTTATTTTTCAACAGGACAATGACCCCAAACACACCTCCAGGCTGTGTAAGGGCTATTTGACCAAGACGGAGAGTGATGGGGTGCTACGCCAGATGACCTGGCCTCCACAGTCACCAGACCTGAACCCAATCGAGATGGTTTGGGGTGAGCTGGACCGCAGAGTGAAGGCAAAAGGGCCAACAAGTGCTAAGCATCTCTGGGAACTCCTTCAAGATTGTTGGAAGACCATTTCCAGTGACTACCTCTTGAAGCTCATCAAGAGAATGCCAAGAGTGTGCAAAGCAGTCATCAAAGCAAAAGGTGGCTACTTTGAAGAACCTAGAATATAAGACATATTTTCAGTTGTTTCACACTTTTTTGTTAAGTATATAATTCCACGTGTTAATTCATATTTTTGATGCCTTCAGTGTGAATGTACAATTTTCATAGTTATGAAAATACAGAAAAATCTTTAAATGAGAAGGTGTGACCAAACTTTTGGTCTGTACTGTATATATACATACCCCACATTCAGACTATAAGACATACCCCCAACCTTCCTCCAAAATTTTGTCTTATAGTCTGAAAAATACGGTATATAACATGCATTATGCATATTTCTTGGATTATATCCATTGGATGAATAGTATTTTTTTTGGACATAGAAATACCGCATTTTTCGGACTATAAGACGCACCGGACCATAAAATGCACCTAGGTTTTAGAGGAGGAAAATAAAAAAAAAATGTAAGCAAAAAATGTGTTCATGATGCACTTTTAAGGGGGAGGGGGTCTTCTGCTGACACTGGAATAAGGGTAATGTCCCCCAATTATGACAATATCACCCATCCTGGTATATATGCCCCCCCCTTCCTTTTATATGTGGTCCCCATCCGCATCCTGGTATGCCTGGCATCTCTCCATCCTGGTATGCAGGGCACCCCTCATCCTTCTTCTGGTATGCATTGCACCCCTCATCCCCATCCTGGTATTCATGGCACAGCAATCCCCATCCTGGTATGCATGGCACCCCTCATCCCCATCCTGGTATGCATGGCATCACTCATCCCCGTCCCGATATGCATGGCACCCCTCATCCCCATCCTGGTATGCATGGCATCCCTCATCCCCGTCTCGATATGCATGGCACCCCTCATCCCTGTCCCGGTATGCATGGCACCCCTAATCCTTATCCTGGTATGCATGGCACCCCTAATCCCTATCCTGGTATGCATGGCACCCCTCATCCTTATCCTGGTATGTATGGATCCCTCATCTTTATCCTTTTATGTCTGCCCCCTCAGCATTATCCTGGTATGCATGGCACCCCTCATCCTTACTCTTGTACGTATGGCCCCCTCATCCTTATCCTAGTATGCATGTTCCCCCTAATCCCCACCAGGCTGCACATAAAAAAATAAACACTCCTACTCACCTTTCTTCTCTCCTCCAGCGCTGCGTCCTGTCTGCCCGCACTGATCTCTCCTTGTGAGCCGCGCATGACATCACTGCCATGCGGGTCTCGCAAGGAGAGAGATCAGCTGCCGAAAGTCACTGCTCCCCACATCGGGACTGTGTGCGCGGGGAGCAGTGACTTCATGCTCCTTATTAGCTGCCACACAGCGTAGCCGCAGCACGGCTCCTGCTGCTGCCGGGCTATTGCGTGTGCCCGCTTATTAAAGGGCATGAATATTCACCAATCCCCACGCCCATGGGCATGGAGAGAGGTTTAATATTCATGCCCTTTAACAGCGGGCACAGGCGATTCCGGCAACAGCAGGAGCCGCGCTGCGGCTACACTGTGTGCCGCTATTAAGGAGCATGAATATTCAGTGCCCCCCACGCCCCATGGGGGTGAGGAGCAGTGAATATTCATTTTCTTTAGCAGCGGGGACAGTGTAGGCTGCAGCGGGCGGCTGCTGCCTCCTGTGCCCCGCTCCTCCGCCGCTACCACTCCCACCGCACCCCACACAATGTATATATACACCCCCCCAACATTTGGACTACAAGACGCACCCCCCATTTTCCTCCAAAATTTTGGAGGAAAAAAAGTGCGTCTTATAGTCTGAAAAATATGGTATATAAACTCAGCATAAAATCTTTTAGGCTTAATATAATACTTGTTTGTGCAATATATCCTTTTTTTTGGTCTATTTATAATAAAAATTAAATTATATTGATATTTATCAGTGGGACCAATGAAGTTATAACATTAATTTTTTCACATATGCACTTTAAACTTGATTATCATGTAATGTATAATAAAATTCTATGCAATTTATCATATATTGACCTTTTTGAATTGGTATTCCCTGTATGTAGCATGGAGTGCACACTCATCTCCTTCGCCCTGTAACATAATTTTATTCCTTTCCACCTTTTTCTTTCCCCTCCACATAATTTTTTATAACATGTATAACATGTTTTGTGTTTTTAATCGATTTAATAAAGAGACACATATTTTACAATATACTCTTGTTGCCTAATTTATAGATATAATTTTCTAGGTTTATATTATCATATTAGCCCTAATCTATTGCTCACTGTTGTTTCCAGGGATTTATAGGGACTTTGAGGGATAGATAACTTGTGAGTGGGGGCGCCATTGTCGTACTATATTTAGGGTGCCAACCCCTGCAGTCAGGAATGATCATCATAGGGGACAATAGGAGCAGACTAGTTCTGCACATTCAATATTTTTCTCTTTCACCTTCAGATTATTTCTATGTACGGATAATTTTAATTATCTTTAATAAAGGTTGCATTTTAAGGGTTTTTTTATGTAAATTATATGGTTATACCTTTTGTTTGATATGCTGTTAGTTGACTAAAAAAAATTAAAAAAATATAAAGTTCAAATCACCCCTCTTTGCCCCATTGAAAGTAAAGATATTAAAAAAAAATTACACATATGTGGTATCGTTTTTTTAGTCCCTGCAGTTCCACAAAAATTAGACCATAGACAAAATAAAGTATAAATGTTGAGTGCCCAAGAACAATTGTGCCAAAGAGAAATAACACGTTACAACGATATATAGATGGAATATATTTATGAATTAAAATAAATAATAATGAAAGTCAAAAAATGGGAAAAGGATACCCAAACAAAGGTGGCACTTGGGGTAAGTATATGCATAATTGTTATTCCATTGATAGGGCAGTAGAATGAATATGTTCATCAGTGGTAAAATACCACAACTATATAATCAAACATAGGGTATGTACATAAGTAGGAATATGGTAAGTATATATTGTTTAAATAGCAGCAATAGCAGATTTTTTTCACCACTAAAATAATTAAAAACTTGACATGATGGGCATTGCCATAATCGTCTTGATGAGGAGAATAATATTGCAAGGTAATTTTTACTACAATATGTAAACACAATTCCCATAAAACAATGTCATATTGTATTTTTTTTCCACAATTTCACTGCACTTGGAATTGTTTCCCTTTTTCCAGTACACTAGTGGTGAAAAGAATGGTGTCATTCAAAAGTAAAACTCGTCCCGCAAAAAAATAAGCCCTCATATGTCTATGTGGACAAAAAAATAGTTATGGCTATGGGAAGAAGGGGGTAAAAAAAATAGAAACACAAAAGCGGAAATTAGCTGTGGCGTGAAGGGGTTAAGTCTGCACCAAATCTGCAAGTCACAAATAAGCAACGTGTGCATGAGACTTCAGGATTCTCATTCACTTTGCTGGCATCTGGAAATCCTTCAGGTTTTGTGACAAATCTGCACTGAAAAAAAAAACGCAGCATAAAGCATCGTGTGCATGACGCGCCCCTGGGCCTGTGTCGCGCTGCGTTGCGCACGCGGGAGCTTACCCGGAGCCGGATCTGTTGAGGGTTGTAGTCTCGTGGCGGTGACCCGGTCCGTGCCCAGGGAGTCAAACTGAGCGGCGATGTATCAGCGGTAGATGTTGGACGACTACGCCACCCGTTGAGTACAGCTAAGGAGCTGCTGCTGCAGGGCAGACCGCTGAGGCCGGTGGTAGGATTGTGCAGCGTGATAGTATAACCCCCAACGGGAGGGGTATGGCCTCAGGGCAGCCGACGTGGATAATGGGGGTAGCAGGAACCACTCGGAGACGGTACGGTGTAGTTCAGGGTCTTTACTGGTGACAAAGATAGACCCTCCCGGAGTACTGGCTAGCGATTGGGGCCTGGTCAGTCCTTGAGCAGATGGGATCTCCCCGGGCCAGGCGGAGTTGTAGGCCTCCCAAACTAACTGTACTCTTCTGGCTACCTTGCTAGAGGCGGGTATAAGTAGCCCACGTCCCTGAGTGTACCGTGTGGTGCTCACCCGTATGGCCGGTGACTCGGGTTTCTTGGCCAGAGGACCTGGAATCCCCTGCCTGACGGATTCTGCTGCTGGGTAGGAGTTAGTCCCCACAGCCTCGGACTCCGGGTCCGGTAAGAAATCTTCTCAGTCAGGGCGAGCTCTGCAGCTGCCAACCCCTGACTCCTTGTAACACTGCTCCCACAGAGCTCCTGATGTTCTGTTCCTATATTTGCTTCTTTTCTCTGTCTCTACTTCTTCTCTACTCACTAACCCTGCCTCAGCCCTAGGTTTATATAGGGGAAGTTCTTCCCCTCCCAGGACTGGGCAGGAGGTGTGGCATGCATAGGATTCCTGACCAAGAGACCTCCCACCAGCTCTCAGACGTAATATCTCTATCACTGTGGCAACCAGACCCCTGGGGTGTCACATTCCCCCCTAGTGAAATTTAGTACTCCGGGACTAAACATATTTTAGAAAAACATAACAAGATATAACAATAACAATACAATAAAGAAACACATAAAGTTGGTCACGGCATGTCCGTAACCGGGTGCAGTCTTTGAAGAAAGCAAGGTGTCCATTTCACCAAAACAGGGAGACGTAACCAGGTAGGGGTCTGTCCTGCCCCGAGTCCTTATCTTCCGGCAGCCATACAGATTGCAGAATTCCTGGAAGACCTCCGCTTCAAAGGCAGGTCCCTGGTCCGTCACACTTGGTCCGGGTACCCGTGTGGACGGCAGAAGTGCTGCTGGAAGGCTCTAGCTGCTGTTTGAGCCGTTAAGTCCTTGACGGGGACGACAACCAAGAACCGGGAGTAATGATCCACGATGGTTAACGCGTAGACGTAGCCACTTCTGCTTGGGGTCAGTTTTACATGATCCAAGGCTACCAGTTCCAACGGCTGCCGGGTGACGATGGACTGCAGGGGAGTCTTCTGGCTGGCACGGTCCTTCCTCCTCAGGTTGCACGGGCCACAGTCTCTGCACCACCTCTCGATGGTTCCCCTCATGCCTACCCAATGGAACCGCCCGCGCAGTAGGAACTCCAGCTTCTTCCATCCGAAATGCCCAGCTCCATCGTGGTATGCCTCCATCACCATGGCTGCGTCTCGTCGTGGCACCACTACTTGACAGATTAGTTCATGCGTCCGGGAGTTAACCATCCTGCGGCACAACTTCCCCTTGTAAAGGAACAGTCTACTCTTTTCTGCCCACAGTTGCTTGGCTTCCTCCGGAACGTCTGGGTCAAGGCGAGCCTCTGGCCGAGTCAGCATCTCCTTCACCAGCCGGACGGCAGGGTCACTGTCTTGCGTTTCCGCCCAGTTGTAGTGAGGTAAGGGGTTAAGCGTAGCGCCTTGCTTACTCCTTACCCGATGGGAATACTGGATAGTCCCATGACGGTGATGTCACGCTGTCTCGGTATACTGGAGGTAGGGGGCCTAAGCTGACCCTAAGCTGGGGCCCTGACTAGTCCCTCAACCTGGAGGTACTGTTAAAAGTACAGAGGTCCAGGCCGCCAGCGTAACCCCTACCTCCTGAGGATCCCTGCACCTAAGTAATCTAGTCCTGAGAAGGACCCCGATCACAACAAAAGGGGACAAGTAATAATATGCCCACACACAGTACTTAGACGAACGAGACAGTACAAGGGAAAAACCAAAACCACCTTGCATACAACAACTACTCAACTACAACAGAGGGAACACCAACGGGAAAGGAGATAAATGATAAAGCGAGGAAGGGAAAAAACACTCCAAATACACTTATCTCAGAAACTCCAAACACCACGATCCGCTCTGTTAGTCTGAATGAAATGCTTTCACCGACACTTCCCAAACAGACCAGCAGGCATTTGAAGGAGTCTCACTACAGCAGTATTGATTGCAGCTGGGCGAGGCTGGACCTCGTCTAGCACAGAGAGAGAGAGAATTAACTCCCTCACTGCCGAAAAACACAAAGCACCAACAAGTCAGCTGCGAGAAGTCAGGCTGTGTACTCGTGACGATCTTCGTGGCGACACACCCGTGACAGTACCCCCCCTTCTACGAGGGGCCTCCGGACCCTCAGGGCCAGGTTTATCCGGGTGAGTCGTGTGGAAGGCCCGAACTAATCGGTCTGCGTTAATATCTGACGCAGGAACCCACATCCTCTCCTCAGGACCATACCCTTTCCAATGAACCAGGTACTGAAGGGACCGGCGATTAAAGCGTGAATCGATGACCCTCGATACCTGGAACTCCAAGTTACCATTGACCACCACTGGAGGGGGAGGTAAAGGTGACGGTACCACCGGCGCCACATACCTCTTAAGCAACGATCTGTGGAACACGTTGTGAATTTTAAACGTAGGGGGGAGGTCAAGACGGAATGCCACCGGATTAATAATAGAACTGATTCTGTACGGCCCGATGAACCTGGGACCCAGTTTCCAGGAGGGAACCTTAAGTTTAATATTCCTGGTAGACAACCATACCCGATCGTTCACACTTAGGTCCGGACCAGACACTCTCCTCCTATCAGCCATACGTTTGTATCGGTTCCCCATAGTATTCAGATTCTTCAGCACCCCTCTGCATACTGAAGCGAGTGATGAGGAAAATCGTTCCTCCTCAGGAACCCCCGAAGAGCCACCCCTACTGAAAGTACAAAACTGGGGGTGAAAACCATATGCCCCAAAAAATGGGGACTTACCAGTGGACTCGCTCCGCCTATTATTAAGAGCAAACTCTGCCAGAGGTAAGAAAGAAGCCCAGTCCTCCTGGTTCTCTGACACAAAACACCGGAGATATGTCTCCAAGCTCTGGTTCATACGTTCCGTCTGACCATTGGTCTGAGGATGAAAAGCCGATGAGAATGACAAATGCATCCCCCGCCGTGCACAAAACGCCTTCCAGAACTTGGACACAAACTGAGACCCCCGATCAGACACCACCTCGGAGGGTACCCCGTGAAGCCTCACAATCTCCCCAATGAACACCTGCGCAAGAGTTTTAGCATTAGGGAGAGCCGGAAGAGCGATAAAATGTGCCATCTTGCTGAACCTGTCCACTACAACGAGTATGACCGTTTTACCCGAAGACGGAGGGAGGTCCGTAATAAAGTCCATAGACAGATGAGTCCAAGGACGCTCCGGGATCTTCAAAGGTAAGAGGGCCCCAGACGGACGGGTATGTGAGGTCTTAGAGCGCGCACAAACCCCACAGGACGCGAAAAAAGTTACCACCTCCTTATGTAAGTTAGGCCACCAAAACCGACGCGAGAGGAGATCCACAGTTGCTTTACTCCCCGGGTGTCCTGCAAAAACTGAGTTATGGTGTGCCTCGATCACCTTTTGTCGCAACTGATCTGGAACAAACAGTCTCCCCGGAGGCCCAACAGGGGCGTCCCCCTGAGCCTCCAATACCTCCTCCTCCAGCTCAGAGCATACTGCCGAAACCACCACCCCCTCCTGAAGGGTAGGAATCGGGTCGTCCGTATTCCCGGCCCCAGGGAAACTACGAGATAAGGCATCCGCCTTTACATTTTTTGACCCAGGACGATATGTAACGACAAAATTAAACCTGGTAAAAAACAATGACCACCTAGCTTGTCTGGGATTCAGACGTTTCGCGGACTCCAGATATAGCAGGTTCTTGTGATCGGTGATGACGGTGACCGGATGGACTGCCCCCTCCAAAAAATGGCGCCACTCCTCAAAAGCTAACTTAATGGCCAAGAGTTCCCTATTGCCGACATCGTAATTCCTCTCAGCGGACGACAATTTTTTAGAGAAAAAGGCGCACGGATGCCACTTACCAGGGGACGAACCCTGTGACAATACTGCTCCCACCCCTACCTCGGAAGCGTCTACCTCTACAATGAATGGCTGTGACGCATCAGGTTGAATGAGTATGGGTGCCGAGGCAAAACATTTTTTCAAGGAGGAGAATGCTTGACAAGCCTTGTCAGACCACCTAGAAAAATCCGTCCCCTTTTTAGTCATGTCTGTGAGAGGCTTAACCATGGACGAGAAATTACGAATGAACTTCCGGTAATAATTAGCAAACCCCAGGAAACGTTGTAGTGCCTTAAGATTCTCTGGCCGATCCCACTCAAGAACTGCCCGCACTTTCCCAGGGTCCATACGAAAACCGGACGCTGAAACCAGGAAGCCTAAAAACTGGAGTTCCTGTACGGCGAACACACACTTTTCCCATTTGGCATACAGTTTATTATCCCGCAAGATCTGTAACACCTGCCTAACGTGCTCCTGATGAGACACCAGATCCGGCGAGTAAATTAAGATATCATCCAGATATATGACAACAAACTGTCCCACCAGGCGGCGAAAAATGTCATTAACAAAGTGTTGGAACACCGCCGGGGCATTAGTCAGACCGAATGGCATGACAAGGTTCTCATAATGCCCCTCTGGAGTGTTAAACGCCGTCTTCCACTCATCCCCCTCCTTCATCCTAATCAGATTGTACGCCCCCCTGAGATCCAACTTAGAGAACCATTTGGCGCCCACGATCTGATTAAAGAGATCGGGAATAAGTGGGAGCGGATACGGATCTCGGACCGTAATCCGATTAAGTTCACGGAAATCCAGGCAAGGGCGTAGGCCTCCATCTTTCTTCTTAACAAAGAAGAACCCCGCAGCCACCGGTGAAGATGAAGGTCTAATATGCCCCTTAGCCAGACTTTCTGAAATATAATCCTTCATGGCCTGCCTCTCAGGACCAGAAAGGTTATACAACCTAGCTTTAGGTAACTTGGCCTCAGGGAGCAGTTTTACAGAACAGTCATACTCGCGATGAGGAGGTAGTTCCTGACACCCTTTCTCCGAGAATACATCCTCAAAGTCCGCCAGAAATGGAGGTAAGACCCAAGGAGTAACCGCACCGATGACCGTGTTCATGCAGTTTTTATTACAGAATTTACTCCATTGGCTTATCTCTCTGGTTTGCCAATTAATAACCGGGTTATGCTTAGCTAACCAAGGAAGGCCCAACACTATAGGAGTGGGAAGACCCTCCAACACGTAGCAAGACAACAGTTCTTTATGTATCGCCCCCACTTGAAGTTTTACGTCATGCACAGCTTGCAAAAAACTTCCCTGACCGAGAGGCCTGGCATCGATCGAGAATATGGGGATGGGTTTAGCCAACTCACTCAATCGCATACCTTGAACCCGGGCAAACCGAGCATCAACCAGATTAGCCCCGGCCCCACTATCCAGAAGAACAGATATCCTCTCAGTTCTCGTACCCACCACCACCTCCGCCGGTACGAGAAACTGAGACGAACCTAGGGACGAAATACCTACTCCCAGATTGCCGTCCACCACACAACCTGGGATCAACAGTTTTCCGACGACTCTTCACTCTGCAAGGGACGGGATGGACACCCCCCAATAAAATGTCCCTTTCTCCCGCAGAAGAAACACCTTCCTGTCTTATGGCGCACCACCGGTCCCCTCCCCCGAAATGATGTCCCTCCTAATTGCATAGGCTCCTCTGGACTGACCAGGGGAACCACCATATGAGGGGACCTTGTAGGAGGTGGAGTCATCACAGGGGGTAGAGTTATCCCGCACCTCTCCCGAAGCCGTCTGTCAACGCGAATAGCAAGGGCCATAGCGGCTTCCAGTGACGCGGGAGAGTCATACTGTGCCAACACATCCTGTAATTTGTCGGATAAACCATGACAAAACTGGCTCCTAAGAGCCGGGTCATTCCACTGGGTGTCCGTGGCCCACCTACGGAACTCCGAACAGAATTCCTCCGCCGGACGATCTCCCTGCTGGATCCTACGTAACTTAGACTCAGCAAGGGAGATCCGATCTGGGTCATCATATACGAGTCCCAGAGCAGCGAAAAACCTATCCACTGACTGGAGAGCCGGGGAGCCCGGGGGAAGAGAGAACGCCCAAGATTGTGGGTCCCCTTGTAGGAGCGAGATGACAATTCCCACCCTTTGTTCTTCATTCCCCGATGACCGAGGCCGCAGCCGAAAGTACAACTTGCATGCCTCCCGGAAAACAAAAAACTTGTCCCGCCCCCCAGTGAACCTGTCAGGGAGAGCTACTTTAGGTTCTGGTCCGGCTTGCTCCTGAGGATGCAAAACCTTGGACCTAACGTCCGCCAGCTCCATGGACAAACTCTGCAACTGCCGAGCTAGACCGGCTACTGGATCCATGGTAGCTGGAGAAAAAGTAAGTGGGTCGGTGAAAATGTCACGCTGTCTCGGTATACTGGAGGTAGGGGGCCTAAGCTGACCCTAAGCTGGGGCCCTGACTAGTCCCTCAACCTGGAGGTACTGTTAAAGGTACAGAGGTCCAGGCCGCCAGCGTAACCCCTACCTCCTGAGGATCCCTGCACCTAAGTAATCTAGTCCTGAGAAGGACCCCGATCACAACAAAAGGGGACAAGTAATAATATGCCCACACACAGTACTTAGACGAACGAGACAGTACAAGGGAAAAACCAAAACCACCTTGCATACAACAACTACTCAACTACAACAGAGGGAACACCAACGGGAAAGGAGATAAATGATAAAGCGAGGAAGGGAAAAAACACTCCAAATACACTTATCTCAGAAACTCCAAACACCACGATCCGCTCTGTTAGTCTGAATGAAATGCTTTCACCGACACTTCCCAAACAGACCAGCAGGCATTTGAAGGAGTCTCACTACAGCAGTATTGATTGCAGCTGGGCGAGGCTGGACCTCGTCTAGCACAGAGAGAGAGAGAATTAACTCCCTCACTGCCGAAAAACACAAAGCACCAACAAGTCAGCTGCGAGAAGTCAGGCTGTGTACTCGTGACGATCTTCGTCGCGACACACCCGTGACAGGTGAAACGCGGGGAGTTCGACTTCTTCTAGTCCCTCTGGATCTTCTCCTACGTCCGGTAGGTTTGGCATCCTGGACAGGGCGTCCGCGTTGGTATTGGAGCGTCCTGCCCGGTATTTGATGGTGAACTCGTAGTTGGACAGGCGGGCCATCCATCTCTGCTCTAGGGCACCGAGTCTTGCCGTGTCCAGGTGTGTCAACGGGTTGTTATCCGTGTACACGACGAACCGGGAAGAAGCGAGGTAGTGCTTAAAGCGTTCGGTGACTGCCCACACCACTGCCAGGAACTCTAGCTTAAATGAGCTGTAATTCTCAGGGTTTCTTTCGGTGGGTCGCAGTTTTCGGCTGGCGTAAGCGATTACTCGCTCTTTCCCCTGCTGGATCTGGGACAGCACGGCTCCTAGCCCGATGTTACTTGCGTCGGTGTAGAGGATAAAGGGCTGGCTGTAATCCGGGTACGCCAGGATTTCATCCCCCGTGAGGGCCATCTTCAGCTGGCGGAAGGACTCTTCTTCCAACTTCTCCCATCTGAAGGGCGGCTTCTGGTGCTTGGCCTTCCGGGATTGGCCTATCAGGAGGTCCTGCATAGGAGCTGCCTTTTTGGTGAAACCGGGGATGAACCTGCGGTAGTAGCCTACCAACCCGAGGAACTGCCGCACTTCCTTTACACTGGAGGGACTTGGCCATTCCTTAATTGCGGTGATCTTATCAGGGTCGGGAGCCACTCCGTCAGCGCTCACCACGTGTCCCAGGTACTGCACCTTTGGTTTCAGGAGGTGACACTTGGAGGGTTTCACCTTTAGGCCGTAGCTTGCCAGAGCTTCGAACACTTCCGCCAGGTGTTTCAGGTGGTCCTCATAAGTCTTAGAATATACGATGACATCGTCCAGGTACAACAGGACCGTCTCGAAGTTTCTGTGGCCCAGACAGCACTCCATTAATCGTTGGAAGGTTCCTGGTGCGTTGCAGAGTCCGAACGGCATACAGGTAAACTCGCTAAGTCCCATCGGGGTGGTGAATGCGGTCTTCTCCCGGTCCGCCTCTGCTACAGGAACCTGCCAGTACCCACTAGTGAGATCCAAGGTAGAGAAGAAGTTAGCAGATCTTAAAGCAGCCAAAGACTCCTCTATCCTTGGTAAGGGGTACGCATCCTTGTGTGTGATACGGTTGATTTTCCGGTAATCTACACACATCCTCATGGTGTTGTCTTTCTTTTTGACTAAGACTAGTGGAGCTGCCCAGGGGCTACAGCTATCCCTGATCACCCCAGCCTCCTTCATGTCTCTAAGCATCCCCTTGGCGTGTTGGTAGTGTGCAGGGGGTACGGGTCGATACCTCTCTTTTATGGGAGGATGGTCTCCCGTGGGGATGTGGTGTTCTACCCCCTTGACTCGCCCGAAGTCTAACGGGTGTTTACTAAACACTCTCTCGTACTCTTGAACCACCCGATAGACTCCCTGTTTCTGGTGTGAGGGAGTGGAGTCAGTACCCAAATGTAGTTGCTGACACCAGTCCTCCATTGTTTTCTTAGAGCCGTTACCTTCCTCCGGGTGAGATGGAGGCAAGGGTTCCACAGATTGTATAGCATTTTGGTTAATGGTATATAATTTGGCTAGCGTGGCATACCGGGGCAGGTACACTTCCCTCTTCCCGATATTGATTATGCGAACGGGCACCCTCCCATGGCGTACATTAACCACCCCCCGTGCTGTCAAGATGGTGGGCCTACTGTCTGAGTAAACTGGTTCTACCATTGCCTGGTAATCTCTACCTCTCAGACCAATAGCTGCCCGGCACCAAATCATCATTTCACTTTTTGGGGGCATGGCAATAGGGAAAGGGTCACACATTCTCACGCTACCAATCTCACCGCCGGAGAGTTCCACCTGTTGCCGTCGCATCAGTGCCCGGATCTCTTTTTGGAGCACTCGCTGCTCGCCGGAGCTGGCGTTCTTGGCAACCTGCTGTAAAAGGAAAATCACCTCTGCAAGACAATTTTCAATTACATTAGTTCCTAGAGTTATCTTTGGGTGACTCTCGTGTTTGTCAACGTCTACAATGATCAGTCCCTGTGCTGCCAGTTCAACTCTACCAATTTTAATGGTCACCTCTTTAAATCCGATCTGTGGCACGGGCTGACCATTGCTGGCGATGATACTCAAGTCGTCGTCAGGGTAGCGGGTAATATCCGAGTCATTCCAGTACTGCTTGAAGAGCACGTACGGGATGGTGGTGACCTGTGACCCGGTGTCCAGTAGGGCACTCTTAGGAATGCCATCCAGTACCACAGGCAAGACTGGACGTCCTCCCACATATTTGTCGCGCCAGTTCGATGGGCCTGATGATCTTTTTCCTAGGGGTTGGCCCTCTACCCTAGGTTGTGCCAGTTTAAAGGACAGTACCTTGCCATATGTCCGGGTTGATTACAGCGGCGGCAGATGGGTCGTCCGTCCTCGTTGTATCGGTCGCTGGGTCTTCCTCTGGCCGGTGGGGTCCTCCTTGGTCGACGCCACGGGATGTCCTCCGGTCCGGATGCCAGCTGGATCTTCCCTGGAGTAGAAACCTGTAAAGACTGCACAGTTCGGGTTAGCGCAGCAACGCTTTTAGCTAGCTCTTGGACCTGATGGTGCAGGTCTGGATCCGGGTCATTGTTCAAAGCCTGCGCATCAGCTCCCACAGGCCCTGCCGACAAGGGCGCCGCCTCATGGTGGTAAGTGGTAGTGGGGCGTCTGTGGGTCACAACGCCACTTGGTGCCGGTTCTCGAAGCACCCGGATGGCTCTGTCCTTGAACTGTGCAAATCCCAGATGAGGGTCCTGTAAGGCCATTGCCCGCAACTGGGTTCGGTGGGCATTGCAATATAAACCCTCTATAAATTGTTCAGTCAACAGCCTGTCCTCGTCTCCCACGCCGTCAGGGTCGGTCTGCTTAATGGCTCTCAGGGCCTCTTGTAGGTTCAGGGCATAGTCCCTTATACTCTCATGTGCCCGCTGTTTGCACCCGTAGAATCTAAGCTTGATCTCGGCTGAGGTGCGGGTATCAAAGGTGTCCCTCAGCCGGGTTAGTATCCCTGCGACAGTCCTCCCCCCAGGTGGCCAGGACTTTACCTCCCTTCGGGCTGCCCCAGTTAATTGGGCCACCAGGATGCTCACTTTTTGCTCTTCTATGAGGGGGTACACCTGGAAGAGGCTATCCAGCTTTTCTCTAAAGTCATGCAGGGTATGTGACTCCCCTGAGTACTGGGGTAGCCAGGCCGCTCCCGGGATATAGGGCATGGTGAAAGGCATGACTGCAGCAGCGGTGGCGCTGGCGGGGGTTGAGGCAGTGAAGCTCTCCTCCATATCCGACATCCTCCTCCCCCCTAGTGGACCGTGGCCTACCTTGCGATGATCCTCTTCCGTAGGCCGCGGCTCCGCAGTAGATCGTCAGGGTTGAGGACCTTCCGTCGCGCTCCTGTGACGTCGGCGTCTGCTGGGCTCCTTCCAGGACCTTACGCGATGTCCGGACGTGAGGCGGGGCTTCAGTTCTCACGCGCTTTCGGAGTCCACGCCCCTCTTCTTCCCGCGCGACGTCTTCAAGATGGCGTCCAACGGCGGGAAAACTCCACGGAAGGCGGGAAGAAGGCTGGAAATGGCGCCGGATGGCGGGAATCTTCACCGATGGCGGGAAGAAGGCTGAAGATGGCGCCGGATGGCGGGAATCTTCACCACAGGTAAGTTTGAACAGTCTTTTTCAGGCACGCAGTACCCGGTGGTTGCGGGCACGAGATCCTGCCGACTACGCCAAAAGTTGACGCGCCCCTGGGCCTGTGTCGCGCTGCGTTGCGCACGCGGGAGCTTACCCGGAGCCGGATCTGTTGAGGGTTGTAGTCTCGTGGCGGTGACCCAGTCCGTGCCCAGGGAGTCAAACTGAGCGGCGATGTATCAGCGGTAGATGTTGGACGACTACGCCACCCGTTGAGTACAGCTAAGGAGCTGCTGCTGCAGGGCAGACCGCTGAGGCCGGTGGTAGGATTGTGCAGCGTGATAGTATAACCCCCAACGGGAGGGGTATGGCCTCAGGGCAGCCGACGTGGATAATGGGGGTAGCAGGAACCACTCGGAGACGGTACGGTGTAGTTCAGGGTCTTTACTGGTGACAAAGATAGACCCTCCCGGAGTACTGGCTAGCGATTGGGGCCTGGTCAGTCCTTGAGCAGATGGGATCTCCCCGGGCCAGGCGGAGTTGTAGGCCTCCCAAACTAACTGTACTCTTCTGGCTATCTTGCTAGAGGCGGGTATAAGTAGCCCACGTCCCTGAGTGTACCGTGTGGTGCTCACCCTTATGGCCGGTGACTCGGGTTTCTTGGCCAGAGGACCTGGAATCCCCTGCCTGACGGATTCTGCTGCTGGGTAGGAGTTAGTCCCCACAGCCTCGGACTCCGGGTCCGGTAAGAAATCTTCTCAGTCAGGGCGAGCTCTGCAGCTGCCAGCCCCTGACTCCTTGTAACACTGCTCCCACAGAGCTCCTGATGTTCTGTTCCTATATCTGCTTCTTTTCTCTGTCTCTACTTCTTCTCTACTCACTAACCCTGCCTCAGCCCTAGGTTTATATAGGGGAAGTTCTTCCCCTCCCAGGACTGGGCAGGAGGTGTGGCATGCATAGGATTCCTGACCAAGAGACCTCCCACCTGCTCTCAGACGTAATATCTCTATCACTGTGGCAACCAGACCCCTGGGGTGTCACATGCACACAGCCTTACAGTAGGAGTGTCTATTTACCCATAACAACCAATCAGAAATCAGCTTTCATTTTACCAAAGCTGGTTGAGAAATGAAAGCTGAGCTCTAGTTGGTTGATATGGACAACAAAGACAATGTAATGAACAGTTTTGATAAATGATGCTCTGAGACTCCCCATTATACATCAGGGGACAGCAGCTCCATGTCACCGATCTATCACTGCTGTCAGGAGATGGGATCAAGAACAATTGATAAGAATCAAGCAATATGGATGATGTGGTCTGCATTACAGGAACCATATAGGAGAAGACCTCAATATGGCGGATAACGCAGACATGACACATCTGCTACAGCAGGTACACAAGGCAGACACAAGGATTTCTAATTGTACGGCGTACGGTGCTGAGAAGCAACTGCAATACTCATAAAATAAACCTAAAAAGAGACGGACAATCCTTTACAAGAATCACTAGGATTATTATTATTCTTTATTATTATGGTGCCATTTATTCCCTGTCGCTTTACATGTGAGAAGGTGTATACATAATAAAGACAAGTACAATAATCATGAACAATACAAGTTAGCGACTGGTCCAGGAGGAGAGAGGACCCTGCCCGCGAGGGCCACAGTCTAAAAGGGATGGGTGAGGATACAGTAGGTGAGGGTAGAGCCGGTCGTGCAGCGATGTGGTGGAGCGAGGGTTACTGCAGCTTGTAGGCTTGTCAGAAGAGCTCGGTCTTCATGTTCCTTCAGATTCTCGCCTACTGTGCAAACCTTCAGATGTGTTGAGGTAGAGCTTTCCAGAGTAGGGGGGATCAGGGCCGGCTCCAGGTTTTTCTGGGCCCCGGGCGAAAGAGTCTCAGTGGGCCCCTTTAACACATACCACGATTCATGATGCAGAGATACGGCGGAGAAATATATATATATATATATATATATATAGTACAATGCAAAGATTTCACTTCTTACATTACATGAGTGATATCGATCCACACAGAATACTGGCCCCCATATAAGGCTCCATATGGAATACTGGCCCCCATATAAGGCTCCATACGGAATACTGGCCCCCATATAAGGCTCCATACGGAATACTGGCCCCCATATAAGGCTCCATACGGAATACTGGCCCCCATATAAGGCTCCATACGGAATACTGGCCCCCATATAAGGCCCCATACGGAATTCTGGCCCCCATATAAGGCCCCATACGGAATACTGGCCCCCATATAAGGCTCCATACGGAATACTGGCCCCCATATAAGGCCCCATACGGAATACTGGCCTCCATATAAAGCCCCATACGGAATACTGGCCCCCATATAAGGCTCCATACGGAATACTGGCCCCCATATAAGGCTCCATACGGAATACTGGCCCCCATATAAGGCTCCATACAGAATACTGGCCCCCATATAAGGCCCCATACGGAATACTGGCCTCCATATAAGGCCCCATACGGAATACTGGCTCCCATATAAGGCTCCATACGGAATACTGGCCCCCATATAAGGCTCCATACGGAATACTGGCCCCCATATAAGGCCCCATACGAAATACTGGCCCCCATATAAGGCTCCATACGGAATACTGGCCCCCATATAAGGCCCCATACGGAATACTGGCCCCCATATAAGGCCCCATACGAAATACTGGCCCCCATATAAGGCTCCATACGGAATACTGGCCCCCATATAAGGCCCCATACGGAATACTGGCCTCCATATAAGGCCCCATACGGAATACTGGCCCCCATATAAGGCTCCATACGGAATACTGGCCCCCATATAAGGCTCCATACGGAATACTGGCCCCCATATAAGGCTCCATACGGAATACTGGCCCCCATATAAGGCTCCATACGGAATACTGGCCCCAATATAAGGCTCCATACGGAATACTGGCCCCCATATAAGACTCCATACTGAATACTGGCCCCCATATAAGGCTCCATACGGAATACTGGCCCCCATATAAGGCTCCATACGGAATACTGGCCCCCATATAAGGCCCCATACGGAATACTGGCCCCCATATAAGGCTCCATACGGAATATTGGCCTCCATATAAGGCTCCATACGGAATACTGGCCCCCATATAAGGCTCCATACGGAATACTGGCCCCCATATAAGGCTCCATACAGAATACTGGCCCCCATATAACGCTCCATACAGGATACTGGTCCCCTTATAAAGCTCCATGCAGGATACTGGTCCCCTTATAAAACTCCATACAGGATACTGGCCCCCATATAACGCTCCATACAGGATACCGGTCCCCTTATAACGCTCCATACAGGATACTGGCCCCCATATAATGCTGCATGCAGGCTGTTACCCCCCACAGAATGCCCCATACAGGCTGCCCCCCCCTTATAATGCTCCATGCAGGCTGTTACCCCCCACATAATGCCCCATACAGCCCCCCCCTTTTAATGCTCCATGCAGGCTGTTACCCCCCACATAATGCCCCATACAGGCTGCCCACCCCCCTTATAATGCTCCATGCAGGCTGTTCCCCCCACATAATGCACTATGCAGGCTGCCCCCCCCCTTTATAATGCGCCATGCAGGCTGTTCCCCACCTTATAATACCCCATGCAGGATGTCACCCCCCCTCTTTATAATGCCCCATGCAGGATGTCCCCCCCCTCTCTTTATAATGCCCCATGCAGGATGCTCCCCCCTCTCTTTATAATGCTCCATGGAGGATGCCACCCCCCCGACTTCTCTTTATACTGCCCCATGCCTCCATACATTAAAAAAAAAAAATCAAATACTCACCTCCCTTCTCCTCACCTGCTACCTGCTGCCCGCTGCTCGGATCCGAACTCCAGCGTTGTCGGCGTCTTCCCGCTCAGCGCTCCCTGTGACGGCTCAGGGGAGGGCACGGTGTAAAGACGTCACCGCGCCCTCTGACCTGAGACGTCACAGAGAGCGCAGAGCAGGAAGACAGCTGATCTGCGGAGGCACGGGGAGAGGTAAGTATCCAGCTGCCGGGGCCCTGAGCAAGCGGGGGAGAAGGGCGGGCGCTGGCACCGCTCTCCTCCGCTCATAGCCCGGCAGGGTGCGCGATCGCCAGTGGGCCCCTCTGCCTGCTCAGGGCCCCGGCATTTGCCCGGGTGCGCCGGGTGCTGACGCCGGCCCTGGGGGGGATGCACTGGAGAAATCTTGTATGTGATTGTGGGAAGAGGCAATAAGAGGGGAGTAGAGAAGGAGATTGAAACATTCTAACATTTGTACAAATTTGACTACTTTTTGGGAGCGTTTTCTGCAGAAAGTCATTTAAGGGGTTGTCCACTACATGTCAACCCCTTCTGGAATGCTACAGTGCCCCAAATAAAGTAAAAACACTTCATATTTACCTCAGTGCCTACATCGTTGGAATGGCGCTATTCCAGGAGGTATGTGTTTTTAATTTTATTTGAGGCACTGCAGCGCTTAAAGGTACTATGTTATCAAGGTTTTGAAACCTAATCTGAGATATAATATATAAAGATATATAGATATCTAATATATAGAGATAAATGTTTCACTCATTGGGATGCTTGCTGTAGTTTTGATAAAATCGCAGTTTTATCAGCAGGATTATCACTACTGCTGCCAGGTAGTTATCTATATTCATGAGCTCTGTATAACCCCACCCCCACCACTGACTGGGAGTTTTCTGACTATGCACAGGGTACACACAGAAAGCTGCCAATCAGTGTTGTTAGCTGGGTTATACAGAGCTCAGCATTCAGAGAACTGGTAAATTTGTAGCAGAGAAAACTGTGATTTTGTCATAATTATACCATGCAATCCAATGAATAGTACATGCTTGGTAGAAGGATCTCAGCCCCTATATCATGCTGCTCTCATATAGGGTAACACAAAACTGTTGCTAGATTCCCTTTGGAACGGGTGTCAGAATTTTCCATGTGTTGTGGTAAATCTCAGCAGAACTGAACCTGGACATTACACAATGATAATAACATTTCACCATGATTTGGAAACAGATATCTCTGACCACTTTGTATTGGTAAACTGCCTACAACAACTATAATCATATGCTCAAATATAAAACAGTTTTTTGTAATTTTTTTATTATAAAGGTAGATTTGGAATCATTTTGGTGACTTTATCCCTGGATTACATGTGGAGGTATAAAACATGGACAATAAAGTTGCCTATAATTACTAGTTACATTTCTCTTTTTACCTGAGCCTCCCACGTCTTCTTTCTTCTGGCTATTGGCCTGGATTGATGGTGTCTTTCCTTCCTCTGAACAGTCCAGGCTGATTCTTCTGTTCTTCGGTAATTTTCTCTGGACAATGATGTCTTCATCTGCTTGTGACGCGCCCCCTGGGCCATGTTGTTAGGGATACCCGGAGCCGGATCAGATGGGGGTTGTAGTCTCCGAGTGGCTGTGACCCGGTCCGTGCCCAGGGTGTCAAACTCAGTGTGTGGCAGTCCTACAGATGTTATTAGAGTTCTTTGTGTTGACTACGCCACCCGTTGATTTGCGGTCAAAAGGCCGCCGCTGCAGCAGGGTCCGCTGAGGCTGTTGGTATGTGTGCAGCTTTGGTAGTATAACCCCCAACGGGAGGGGTATAGCCTCAGGGGGTCAGATGTAGAGGATGGTGGTTGTGAAGGTGCAGGATGAATCAGCAAGAAGACTCAGAGTCGGGCTGTGCAGTTCAGGGGTTTTTACTTACGGGTGTTCTTATGGTCACTCTGGCCTGAAGCGACCACCCGAGCCGTGCTGCGTCCACCAGGTCCTGGACTCGGCTAACCCCCAGGCAGTTCTGGAGCGTGGTCCTGAGCTCCTGTCTGACTTTCCCTCTCTTCTGGCCGTTCTCACCAGGGATCCACCTATGTCCGGCTCCCTCGGGTCTCTTGGTGGGTACACCTCCTCTGGGTTCCCTGACCCTATACTTGGTCTGCCTTCCTGGTGGATTTGGTGAGGGTCGTGGCAGATCCTGCCCACGACCTCCGGTCTCTGGCTAAGGTGTGCTTTTCTCTCTGCCAGCTTGGGATCCGGTACCCTAGGTGCCAACTCTTCACCCTCTGATCTAATTTTGGGTTCTTGGAGTTCCTGCTTGTTTTCTCTGGGTCCTTCTGACTCCTCTCTCTCTCTTGGCCTTGGAGCTGCTCTTCTCCTCTGCTCTCTTCCTCTGACTCTGCACAAAGACTTCTCTACAAAAGACCCTGTCCTAAGATGGTGCCCACCTTATATACTCCCTCTATGTGTGAGCTCAGGTGACCAGCACCCAATGAGCTCCTAGCATTACCCAGACTGCTCCCCCTATCTGCCCCTACACTACTGGGATGTTCCACCCCCCTCCCACTCCAGCCAGGAACAGACACTGTCGTACCTGCACATTTCTCTAGTGGGAGTACCATCGGTCTGTTCCCCGGAAATGGGATGTGTGTAGTGCATGCAGCTAACTGAGCTCAGTTCCACACTCCATCCTTACCCGGGAGTGGAATATCACACCTCTGGGTTGAGGTGCAATACCCCTGTAGCAGCCGAATCCTCAGGGTGCTACATTTGCGCCATCTCTGGGGTGGGAGACATCTTCCGTCCCGAGTCTGGTTTCTTCCTCTTTTTTCACTTCCTTTGGGGTTTTTTGATAGAAGACTTCTCATCAGCCGCTGAGCCCAAATGTCTTCTGTTTTTCAATCCTTCACTCTGGGCAATGACGTCCTCATCCACTCGCTCCATCTCTGGAGTGGGAGACATCTTTCGTCCCGAGTCTGTTTTTTTACCCTTTCTTCCTCTCCATTTGGGTTTTTTGATTGAAGACTCCTCATCAGCCGATGAGTCCAAGTGTTTTCTTTTTCTCTCTCTCTTCTTCCCTACAATCTCCTCTTTTTCCATATCATCGATTTGCTCACAGTCCGCAGACAACTTCTTCACTATCACCAGTCAACTCCAACTGTCACTTTCCTCAACTGTCAACTGAGCTCACAGGCACCTGGATGGAACTGGTCAAGTGATCAGTAACTGACCAATAAGATTCCAAGGTATATGCTACAGTATAAGTATGGGAATCTATCAGTTTGATATAAGGGTTGTAATAAAATTAAATCTGTTTTTATTCTACTGTTTTTAGTTAGTTAAAACTTTATCTTTTCCATTTCCATCACTTCAGTATTATCTCACAGATAATATTAGGATTTTAGGGCCCATTTTAACAATATGCTGTATTCATCCACATCAATGAACTATATAGCTGACCATTGTACTTATTGAGAAACAGTTGAGATCTCTATATTATTTGTATCGAGTGGCTACAAACAAAGCAAACAAGATGAGTTTCTCATCCACTGCTGTACTCAGCATAAGCAGCGGCTGAAATTACAAATGTTTGTTTTGATTGCTGTCTATGCAGAGCGCAGAAGTCTATGACAAACTCATTTTGACTTCAGTGTTTTTTATAAGCAGTGACCAAGATGACAGAAAATGAGCAATAAATTATTGAAGGCAGCTCTAATCATGTGCAGTGCATATAAGCAGTGTTCATTCATTCTCTACTCATTTTCTGTTGTCCCAGTCTCTGTCTACGTAGAGGGAACCACTTGAGATGAGTTTGCTGTTGTGCTCTGCTTAGGCAGTGACTTATAAGAGAAAGCTTACTTCATTATACTAAGCTTTGTAATTTCCATCTTTGCTTATGTAGAGCAGCAGCCACTTACAAACTCATCTCCCCTTCTGCGTTCTGCATAAGTAGCGTTGGGTTGGCATTCGCTTTGCTACTCAACACTGTCTTTATTTATTACATAGAGCTGCTTTTATAGTTTTACATTTTTACTAACCCGAACTAGTGTTACAAGCAGGTCAAGAGACTGGTTTAGGATTAAGCTAATGGTTAGGGCTAGGAATAGGGCTAAAGGTAATAACATTGTTCTATAAAAAATGCATTAAGAAAATAGAAAGCATACAAATAAACTAATGTATTGCGTTTTATATTTTTAAAATTCGAGAGATGACCAGCAAAAAACAGAAAAAAAAGTAAGAAATGAAATTGCAAAGTATAATTACATCAGTATTTTCCTTAAATTACAATACACGTGCAATACTGGGCTTTTTGAAAGGACTCTCGGAGTGCTATTGGTTCACGGGTTAGGGGGCACATACTTGTCTTGTCCTGGGTGCTTACAACCCATGCTGTGACTGTGTGCTATCAGCAGAGTGCACAGCAACCAGCAAGTTTTTTAATTTACTTTTTTTTTCTGCATTTTTTCATCTGTAGCCTAAAAGTCAACAGGTAAATATTAAATGCACTACAAACATCAGGCTTTTTTATTGTGTGATAGCTCACTGTAGGTGTGTTTTGCACAAGCCCTAATGAGTATGAGTATGCATATGATGATAGGGTGAGTATTTGTTATTGTTTTCTTCATGTATATGGTATATTTGTATGTATATTGGGGGCTATTTCGGACTCACACTGTATATATGGAGGCTATGTGGGGTTCACACTGTATATATGGAGGCTATGTAGGGCTCACATTGTATAGATGAAGGCTATGTGGGGCTCACACTGTATATATGAAGGCTATGTGGGGCTCATACTGTATATAGGAGCCCAGGTGGAGGCTCATACTGTATATAGGGGGCTATGTTGGTGCTCAATCTGTATATACAGAGGCCATGAGGGGCTCATGCTATATATAGGAAGCTATGTGGGGGCACATACTAGATTAGGAGGCTATGTGAGGGCTCATACTGAATGTAGGAGGTTATGTGGGGGTTCATACTGTATGTATGAGGCTATGTGGGGGCTTATACTGTGTATAGGAGGCTATGTGAAGGCTCATCTTGTATATAAGAGGCTACTTGGGGCTCACACTATATACAGGGAGGCTATGTGGTGCTCATGCGGTATATAGGAGGCTATGGGGGGCTTATGCTGTATATAGGAGGCTATTTGGGGCTCATACTGTAAATAGGATATATATATGGGACACACTATATATGCAGGCTATGTGGGGCTCACATTGTATATATGGAGGCTGTGTGGGGGTTCGTACTGTATATGGGAGGTTATGTGGAGGCTCATACTGAATGTAGGAGGCTATTTGGGGGCTCAGACTGAATGTAGGAGGCTATATGGGGGCTTATACTGTTTATAGGAGGCTATATGGGGGCTCATACTGTATATAGGAGGCTTTGTGAGGGCTCATATTGTTTATAGAGAAGCTATGTGGGGCTCATACTATATATAGGGGGCTATGCAGGAGCTCATATTGTATATAGGAGATAACCGGGGCTCATACTATATAGGGTGGTCCAAATGTAGGTGGACAGAAAGTGTTATAAGGTTATGAAGGGGGAGGTTTATCAAACATGGTGTAAAGTGAAACTGGCTCAGTTGCCCTTAGCAACCAATCAGATTCCACTTTTCATTCCTCACAGACAAAGTTTATAGTCGAAAACCAAAAGTGTCAGTGATTTGAAAAATTACATAAGAGATGCATTTCAAGAAATTAATACCCAAAGAGACTTGTGCAAATAAAGTTTGTCGAAGCGTTAGAGGCAGACTTCAAAGCTGTGCAAATTGTAATAGAAAACAGTTTGAGCACCGGCGTTGATAACATTTAAGGGTTTTTGAATTATTGTTCAGAATAAAATTTAATTGTCAATGTTATGCTTGTGTTAGTAAATATAATTTTAAATATAAATCAAAATAAATGTTATTATTTTCTGTCCACCTACTTTTGGACCACTCTGTATATAGGGAGCTGTGTGTGAGCTTTCACGGTATTGAGGTGTGCAGTAGCCCTCTTTTCCTTCTGCTCCATTATGACCACAGGTAATATTTATCCATTGTGATTAGTGATGAGCGAACGTGCTCGCCACTACTCGGTACTCGCCGGAGCATCGTGGTGCTTGACAAGCTCGGCGAGTTTTTCCGGGTTGCTTGGGCAGGAACTCGGGTCCCCTCCCTGAATGTTTGGCGCTCTTTAGAGAGCCAATGAACATGCAGGGATTGCCTGCCATGCACTGTAATGCCGTAGCCATGTTTGTTGGTGGCTAGTGTTGAGCGATACCTTCCGATATCGGCAAATATCGGATCGGATTGGATCGGACCGATACCCAAAAAGTATCGGATATCGCCGATTCCGATACCGGAAACCAATGCAAGTCAATGGGACAGAAATATCGGAATGAAAATAAACCCTTTCTTTCCTTGTAGGTTAATTCTACATGAAGGAAAACAACTAAGAATAATGTAGAATGTATTGGGGGAGGTGGGGGAGACAATAAAGGCATAGAGGTTTAGCCCAATCAAAAGGAATAGCAGGAATTAATATTTTTTTAAGACGTTCTGAGTTACGGAAATATTGACTATGTTAAGTATTTTTATATTTTGTCAGATATTTATGTTTCACTACTTCCATGCTCTTCACCTTCTTTTTAAGTTCTCCCACAATTTCTCCTTCATCATCCTCAGCATCAGCATCTTTTTCATCCACTTCTTCTTCACCTTCTTCATCTTCTTCTTCACCTTCTTCGTTTTATTCTTTTTTTTTACATTCTTCATATACTTCTTATTCAACTGTTATTCTTCTTCATATTCTACTTCTTCATCTTCTTCATATTCTTCTTCTTCATCATATTCTTATTTGTGACAGGCATTCCTGTAGTTGTTATCTATAAAAGTTTGAACATTACACCTTTCGTTCTGCTCGTCACAAAAGATTTACAACAGGATTTGTCTGCGTTCAGTTTGGCCTGCAGCAGCAGGTCTTTTCTAGGGGCACCACGAGGAGGAACGGACTCACCCCCATACACTGCTTAGTCATCTTTTGCTTATAATATATTATCTTTTGCTCTGATTTTTAGTCTTATGCTTAATGTTCTTCCGCTTTTTTTTCTGCAGCTTCTTGTACTTCTGCTTCTTAGTTTTCTGTCTATTGTTCTTCTGTATCTTGGTGGTTGTCTTCTCTTCTTTGTCCTCTTGGTCAACTTCTTCAGGGTCATCTTCTTGGTCTTCTTCGGGGTGGTCTTCAGGGTCGTCGTCTTCGGGGTCCTCGTCTTCAGGGTCGTCATCTTCGGGGTCCTCGTCTTCGGGGTCCTCGTCTTCTTCGGGTTGGTCTTCAGGGTCCTCGTCTTCAGGGTCCTCTTCTTCGGGGTCCTCGTCTTCTTCGGGGTGGTCTTCAGGGTCCTCGTCTTCTTCGGGGCGGTCTTCAGGGTCCTCGTCTTCAGGGTCGTCGTCTTCGGGGTCCTCGTCTTCTTCGGGTTGGTCTTCAGGGTCCTCGTCTTCAGGGTCCTCGTCAGGGAGATCCAGAGTGATTACCAAGAACCATTTCAAAAAGCTTGAACTTGGAAATGTAGCAGAAGGTACAAGAAGGCTGAGGAACTACCGAGGAACAGCTGACGGTACTGGAACCCGGATGGGTAGCAGAAGGTACAAGAGCCAATGGAACTACCGAGGACCAGCTGACGGTACTGGAACCCGGATGGGTAGCTGAAGGTACAAGAGCCAATGGAACTACCGAGGACCAGCTGACGGTACTAGAACTCGGTTACTAAGCAGGAGGTACCTGTGCCAGAAAGCACTACCAAGGACCAGCAGATGTTGGTGGTACTTGGATACCGAGAAGTAGGCACCTAATCCAAAGGCACTGCCGAGAACCAGCTGACGGTACTGGAACCCGGATGGGTAGTAGAAGGTACAAGAGCAAATGGAACTACTGAAAACCAGCTGACGGTACTGGAACTCGGTTACTAAGCAGGAGGTACCTGTGCCAGAAAGCACTACCAAGGACCAGCAGACGTTGGTGGAACTTGGATACCGAGAAGGAGGCACCTAATCCAAAGGCACTGCCGAGAACCAGCTGACGGTATTGGAACCCGGATGGGTAGCAGAATGTACCCATTTAAAAAAAAGTTTCAAGGCCGCGAGCCGGCCGCAGTTACCAAAACCCACAGTCGTACAGGGGGTGCTTGTCCTATTGGCACTATGGAACCAGCCTTCATTGCCAGATCCCGCAGCCCACATAGGAGTCACCTAAACTGCAGTCACCATAGAGTCGGCTAACCCGACCGCAACACGACACGACAACGCATTGGAGGCAAAGTGACGTTGACACTACCCGGAAACAGCTGGCGTGCTGGAACCAGGCTGGGCAGGAGGGAATACCCGTGCCAAAGACACTGCCGAGAACCAGCTGACGGTACTGGAACCCGGATGGGTAGTAGAAGGTACAAGAGCAAATGGAACTACCGAGGACCAGCTGACGGTACTGGAACCAGGATGGGTAGCAGAAGGTACAAGAGCCAATGGAACTACCGAAGACCAGCTGATGGTACTGGAACCTGGATGGGTAGCAGAAGGTACAAGAGCCAATGGAACTACCGAAGACCAGCTGACGGTATAGGAACTCGGTTACTAAGCAGGAGGTACCTGTGCCAGAAAGCACTACCAAGGACCAGCAGACGTTGGTGGAACTTGGATACCGAGAAGGAGACACCTAATCCAAAGGCACTGCCGAGAACCAGGTGACGGTACTGGAACCCAGATGTGTAGTAGAAGGTACAAGAGCAAATGGAACTACCGAGGACCAGCTGACGGTACTGGAACCCGGATGGGTAGCAGAAGGTACCCATGTAAAAAAAAGTTTCAAGGCCGCGAGCCGGCCGCAGTTACCGAAACCCACAGTCCTACAGGGGGTGCTTGTCCTATTGGCACTATGGAGCCAGCCTTCATTGCCAGATCCCGCAGCCCACATAGGAGTCACCTAAACTGCAGGCACCATAGAGTCGTCTAACCCGACCGCAACATGACAGGACAACGCATTGGAGGCAAAGTGACGTTGACACTACCCGGAAACAGCTGGCGTGCTGGAACCAGGCTGGGCAGGAGGGAGTACCCGTGCCAAAGACACTGCCGAGAACCAGCTGACGGTACTGGAACCCGGATGGGTAGTAGAAGGTACAAGAGCAAATGGAACTACCGAGGACCAGCTGACGGTACTGGAACCCGGATGGGTAGCAGAAGGTGCAAGAGCCAATGGAACTACTGAAGAACAGCTGACGGTACTGGAACTCGATTACTAAGCAGGAGGTATCTGTGCCAGAAAGCACTACCAAGGACCAGCAGACGTTGGTGGAACTTGGATACCGAGAAGGAGGCACCTAATCCAAAGGCACTGCCGAGAACCAGCTGACGGTACTGGAACCTGGATGGGTAGCAGAAGGTACCCATGTAAAAAAAAGTTTCAAGTCCGCGAGCCGGCCGCAGTTACCAAAACCCACAGTCCTACAGGGGGTGCTTGTGCTATTGGCACTATGGAACCAGACTTCATTGCCAGATCCTGCAGCCCACATAGGAGTCACCTAAACTGCAGGCACCATAGAGTCGGCTAACCCGACCGCAACATGACAGGACAACGCATTGGAGGCAAAGTGACGTTGACACTACCCGGAAACAGCTGGCGTGCTGGAACCAGGCTGGGCAGGAGGGAGTACCCGTGCCAAAAACACTGCTGGGAAACAGCTGGCGGTGCTGGAACCCAGGGTAAATACTAAAATCAGAGTGGAGCCAGAGGCGTAATTGGAGCAACTTTAAAATCTGTAGTAGTGTGAATGTGGACAGAGCAGGAGAATTTGCCGGACACACAGCTGGGGAACAGCTGACGTTACTGAAGCCCAATAACACTGGAGCAAGCGTTTGTGACACCCCAGGGGTCTGGTTGCCACAGTGATAGAGATATTACGTCTGAGAGCAGGTGGGAGGTCCTTTGGTCAGGGATCCTGTGCATGCCACACCTCCTGCCCAGTCTTGGGAGGGGAAGGACTTCCCCTATATAAACCCGGGGCTGAGGCAGAGTGAGTGAGAAAGAAGACAGAACAAAAGTAGAGAAGAGAAGCAGCATAGCAAGAAACATCAGGAGCTCTGTGGGGAGCAGTGTTACAAAAAGTCAGGGGCTGGCAGCTGCAGAGCTCGCCCTGACTGAGAAGATTTCTTACCGGACCCGGAGTCCGAGGCTGTGGGGACTAACTCCTACCCAGCAGCAGAAACCGTCCGGCAGAGGATTTCAGGTCCTCTGGCCCAGAAGCCCGAAGGCACGGTCACACGCGTGGGACCAGCACCGCCATCGTGGAGCGGAAGCCATTAGAAGGCCCCGAGTCACCGGCCATACGGGTGAGCACCACACGGTACACTCAGGGACGTGGGCTACTTATTCCCGCCTCTAGCAAGGTAGCCAGAAGAGTACAGTTAGTTGGGAAGGCCTACAACTCCGCCTGGCCAGGGGAGATCCCATCTGCTCAAGGACTGACCAGGCCCCTATCACTAGCAAGTACTCCGGGAGGGTCTATCTTTGTCACCAGTAAAGACCCTGAACTACACCGCACCGTCTCTGAGTGGTTCCTGCTACCCCCATCATCCACGTCGGCTGCCCTGAGGCCATACCCCTCCCGTTGGGGGTTATACCATCCACGCTGCACCATCCTTCCACCGGCCTCAGCGGTCTGCCCTGCAGCGGCAGCTCCATAGCTGCATTCAACGGGTGGCGTAGTCATCAACCATCTACTGCTAGTACATCGCCGCTCAGTTTGACTCCCTGGGCACGGACCGGGTCACCGCCACGAGACTACAACCCTCAAGAGATCCGGCTCCGGGTAAGCTCCCGCGTGCGCAACGCAGCGCGACACAGGCCCAGGGGCGCGTCACGTTGACTGTGCAGAAGGCACTTCTGAGCAGCAACTAGCGGTATTGGAGCCCAGGGTAAATACTAAAAACAGAGGAGCCAGAGGTGTAATTGGAGTTTTACATCAGTAGTACAGTGGATGTGGACAAAGCAGGAGAATTTGCCGGACACACAGTTGGGGAACAGCTGACGTTACTGAACCCCAATAACACGGCAGCAAGTGTTGACTGTGCAGACGGCACTTCCGAGCACCAACTGGCGGTGTTGGAGCTCAGGGATAATACTGAAAACAAAGGAGCCAGAGGTGTAATTGGAGCAACTTTAAAATCTGTAGTAGTGAGAATGTGGACAGAGCAGGAGAAATTGCCGTCCGCACCGCAGGGGAACAGCTGACGTTACTGAACCCCAATAATACGGCAGCAAGTGTTGACTGTGCAGACGGCACTTCCGAGCGCCAACTGGCGGTGTTGGAGCTCAGGGATAATACTGAAAACAGAGGAGCCAGAGGTGTAATTGGAGCAACTTTAAAATCTGTAGTAGTGAGAATGTGGACAGAGCAGGAGAAATTGCCGTCCGCACAGCAGGGGAACAGCTCTTGTTACTGAACCCCAATAACATGGCAGCAAGTGTTGACTGTGCAGACGGCACTTCCGAGCGCCAACTGGCGGTGTTGGAGCTCAGGGATTATAGTTCAGGTGGTAGAAACATGAACACAACAGGAGACCTGGATACTGTTGCCAACCAATTATTTATTCTGGAAGAGGACTGGGAAATTCATGAGAGATCCAGGCCTTGTTCATTTTGAGAAAAGTAAGCCGGTCAACGTTATCGGAGGATAGTCGCATGCGACGGTCTGTCAGTACACCACCTGCGGCACTAAAGACGCGTTCCGATAATACACTAGCAGCAGGGCAAGCTAGCAACTCCAATGCATACTGACTAAGCTCTGGCCATGTATCCAGCTTACAGACCCAAAACTTGAAGGGAGAAGAGCCGTCTGGGAGTACACTAAGAGGGCAAGACATGTAGTCTGTCACCATCTGACGGAAACGTTGCCTCCTGCTGACTGGAGCCTTCTGTGATGGTGTAGACATTTGTGGCGGCGGGGACACAAAACTTTGCCACATTTCGGCCATACTGGTCTTGCCTTGTGCTGAGGCGCTGCTTCTGCTCCCTCTTTGAGCAGAGCTTCCTCCACTGCCTCGACGCACTGAGCTGCTTTGTAAAGCACTAGCAGCACTGCTCTCGGTTGGAATGGAGAACATGATGGAATGCACCAGTGCGTCTTGGTACTCCCGCATTTTACGATCCCGGTTCAACGGTGTTATGAGGCTTTGTAAGTTGTCCTGGTAGCGAGGATCTAGGAGGGTGGACACCCAATAATTAGCCGTGTTGAGAATGTGGGCGATGCGGCGGTCGTTTCTCAGGCACTGCAGCATGAAATCAACCATGTGCTGCAGACTGCCAACTGGCCAAGAAACGCTGTCCCCTGCTTGAGGCGTGATCTCTGCCTGCTCTGCATCACCCCACCCTCGCTCTAGATACTGACTACTAGAGCATTGTGTACCTCCCTCCTCTGGACAGATGTCTTCCTCATCCATTGACTCTTCCTCATCCTCCTCACAAAGTGTCCCCTGCCTAGGCCTTTGTGAGGAACCACGTTGCGCAGACTGTAGAGAAGCAGATGGCATTTGTGACTCCTCATCCTCCACCTCTTCCAAAACCTCGTCCCTTAGTGCTTGCAGTGTTTTTTCAAGCAGGCAGATAAGGGAGATAGTCATGCTGACTAGTGCATCATCTGCACTCGCCATCCCCGTGGAATAATCGAAGGCACGCAAAACATGGCAAATGTCCTTCATAGAGGCCCACTCAGTGGTGGTGAAGTGTGAACGGCGCGCACTGCAACTTGTTTGCGCCTGCTGCAGCTGGTACTCCATTACTGCTGCCTGCAGCTCACACAACCTCTCCAACATATGTAACGTTGAATTGCACCTGGTGGGTAGGTCACATATGATGCGATGTTCCGGAAGACGTAATTGGCGCTGCAGAGCTGCAATGCGTGATCTTGCGTTGCTGGAACGCCGCAAGTGAGCGCACTCTATGCGGACCTTGTGAAGCAGTGCATCAAGATCCGGATAGTCCCTCAAAAAACTCTGCACGACCAAGTTGAGCACATGTGCCAGACATGGGATGTGAGTGAGGTTGCCTAGGCCCAGAGCTGCCACCAGATTTCGGCCATTGTCACACACTACCATGCCTGGCTGGAGATTCGCTGGCACAAACCACACGTCGCTCTGCTGCTTGATGGAATTCCAGAGCTCCTGCGCTGTGTGGCTTCGATTCCCCAAAGAAATTAATTTTAATATGGCCTGTTGACGTTTGGCCATGGCTGTGCTCATATCGGTCATCATAACAGGTAACCGTTCATGGGTCGATGTGGAGGTAGACCGTGACGGCTCCTGCAGCGCTGATTCAGAGGAACTGGAGTATGAGGAGGAGTCAATGTGTACAGACTGGATTCCTGCAATCCTTGGAGTTGGCAGAACACGTACAGCGCCACTCTCAAGATCTGTACCCGGCTCCACAACATTTACCCAATGGGCAGTGAGGGAAAGGTATCGTCCCTGTCCATGCTTACTGGTCCACGCATCGGTGGTCAGATGGACCTTGCTACTGACGGCGTTTTGTAGCGCTTGTTTAATTTTTCCCTCCACATGATGTTGCAGGGCAGAGACGGCTAGCCTGCTGAAATAAAAGCGGCTGGGCACGTTGTATTGTGGGACTGCCAATGCCATTAAGTTACGGAAGGTGTCAGTCTCCACCAGCCTGAACGATAGCATTTCAAGGGCCAGTAGTTTAGCAATGCCAGCATTCAGAGCCTGTGCTCGGGGGTGGTTTGCCGAGTATGGGCGCCTTTTCTCCCATGCCTGTGCTAACGATGGCTGTAGACTGGCCGGGGAGTGTGAGGATGACTGGGAAAGTGGTGCTGTGGGTGGAATTACACTGTGTCTCTGTACAACAGTGCCAGAGTTTCTTCCATGGCGATCCTGTGAGGAAGCCGAACCAGCTGTTTGTGAGCTGGAGGAAGAGGTTACAACATGAGCTGAAGAGGTGGTAGGTGGCACTGTAGGTTGGCCTAGGTCTTCAGTGTGTTTTTGTAACTCCACCACGTGCTTGGTCCGCACATGTTTCCACATATTTGTGGTATTGAGGTTGCTGACACTTTTCCCTCTTTTCACCTTCTGATTACACAGCTTGCATTTGACAAAGCAAATGTCATCTGCAACTGTGTCAAAAAAGGACCAGGCACTGCAAGTCTTGGGAGCGCCCGCTTTGGATTTTGGAAGAGCCATGCTCCTAATGGGTGCCGAAGTGGAGGCTACAGGCAACCAAGTCTGCCCCCTCCCTCTCCCTCCTTTTTGGGCTGTTCGGGGAATCTCTTCCTCAGAGCTGCTCCCACCACCTTCCTGTCCCTCACGCCATGATGGGTCAAGGACCTCATCATCTACACCACCCTCTTCAAACAACTGCTTCTCCTGGGTAGTCTCGACAGCAAAGTGCGCAACAGAAAGAGGCACCTGAGTCTCATCATCAGATGCGTACTGAGGTGTGCTGCTGACCATAGGCACTGGCCCACCCGCCTCTTCAGATTCAGAGAGACAAAACGGTTGCGCATCACTGCATACTACCTCTTCTTCAAATTCTCGAATTCTGCTTGGCTGGCCCCCTCTTTCCAAGCCAAGAGATTCAGAGAACAGAAGTAGAGATGGCTCCTGTCCAGGGCTCTCTGACTGCCTGGGCAATTTGGCAGGTGGTGAAGAGACAGATGGGTGCTCTTCAGTGTTCAGGACCTGAGAGGATCTGGAACTAATTGAAATCGATGCGTTAGCTGCCATCCATCCGACAACGGCTTCAATTTGGTCCTCCCGCAGCAGTGAGGTACGACTAGCTCCTACAAAGCTGCGCATAAAGGACTGTTCCCTGGTAAAACTGGGGGATGCTGAGTCACTGGTGCCCGCAGCAGGCACAGAATCCCCACGTCCTCTCCCTGCAGGCACAGAATCCTCATGTCCTCTCCCTGCAGAAACTCCACGCCCAAGCCCACGACCACGACCACGACCACATGCCTTACTCCCTGCCTTCTTCATCTTGGTAGACTGATATAGATAGGCAGAAAAGTACTAAGGGCTTAGTGTGCTTATTCCTAAACAGCTGCTAACAGGAATAAGAAACACTAATTTTATAAAGTGTGGACTAGACTTTAATATGAGCTAATGTGGCCTACACAACTGTAAAGTGGAGTGTTTGGTGAACTTTATTTAGGTTTTTTTTGTCACAAAAAGACACTGGATGTGCCCAAAGATGTAATACCGATAGTATCACAAACTTTTTGCAGCTATTACAATGTAGGAAGGTAACTTACAATGCAATAGATGAGGCTACAAAAAATAGGCTAATACTAATCTGGCTGGGGCTGCAGGGCACAATGCTGCAGAAAGGCTCCTCTAACTACTCCTATATAGTGTGTTTGGAACCAATTTAGCTGAATACGGATGGAACCACCACACTAATAGGAGATATCAGGAAAAATTATGAATTGGCAAAAAAGGACAATGTATGAGGCAGTGACACACACTGAGTGCACTACAACCAGACGTGGCTGAAGCACACACTACAGGGTGAGCTACACTCACACACACAGACCTTGCAGACAGCGGTGAACAGAACAGAGAACTGTGCACTAGCGCTGCAAGGCACAGCGATTTATAAAGTAGCTTGGGTAAAGCAGAATAGACCAAATAAGTAGCTAAAACTGTCCCTCAGAACAACAGCGTCCTATCCCTAACTGAATTCACAGCAAAGTGAGCTCAAAATGGCGGCGGCGGCTTTTATAGTGCATCATGACATCATTTCAGCAGCCAAGCACAGCCATGCCATTAGTTAAGATGCCTACATGCCTAACAGAATGTGCCCACACTTCTTAGGATCCTCATTGGCTGATTAAAATGAAACTGGCTCATTGCATTATGGGAACTTCCGATTCCGGTATACGATATTGCAAAAGTATCGGAATTAAGTATCGGAATTCCGATACCGCGAATATCGGCCGATACCCGATATTTCAGTATCGGAATGTTCAACACTATTGGTGGCATTACAGTGATTGGCTGGCCGCACAGCGTCATCAGGTCTATATCAGACCTGGCGCCGCCATGCTCGTCACAGTCACTCCGGATCAGACAGTGTAGGGAGAGCTGCTTATTTGTCAGGGAGAGATTTGATCGTGAATTAGGTAGTGAAGGGAGAAAAACCGTACATGACACATATCCATCTTAACAAACAGTCCTTCTGAGGACTAATCCATCTGCAGAGATATCAAGCAGGCAGGGTGTATAGGCAGGCGGTGTATATAGCAGACTGCAGTGCATATAGCACAAGAGGCTCCATTCCTGTTCTGTCGGCTGCTGCTGTTAAATATTTCTGGAAATAGGCCCAGGTCTCAGGGGCCAGGAATAATTTTTTTTGCATCTTAATCCTCATTATTTGCTTAAAAAGCAATCCAGGGAACAGGGTTTTTCTGCACTATTTGCTTGTTGACACTGCAGAATACAGCCAGATCCTTTCCATATTACAGCGCTAAAAATCCATCTATTCAAAACTGTGTTTTCTCCATCACACGGATTACATATACGTTTTCAGAAAATACTGCAATTTCTGGCCTCCATTAAATTTTTTTTTCAGTGTGTCAGCAAAGTTTTTGACACTGGTTTGCTGTTCAAAACAGTTACCTACAGGCCAGGTATTTAAAACTATGTTTTCTCCGTCACACGGATCACATATACGTTTCCAGAAAATACTGCCATTTCTGGCCTCCATTAAAAAAAAATTTCAGTGTGTCAGCAAAGTTTTTGACACTGGTTTGCTGTTCAAAACAGTTACCTACAGGCCAGGTATTTAAAACTGTGTTTTCTCGGTCACACGGATTACATTTACGTTTTCAGAAAATACTGCCATTTCTGGCCTCCATTAAAAAATTTTTTTAGTGTGTCAGCAAAGTTTTTGGCACTGGTTTGCTGTTCAAAACAGTTACCTACAGGCCAGATATTTTAAACTGTGTTTTCTCCGTCACACGGATTACATATACGTTTTCAGAAAATACTGCCATTTCTGGCCTCCATGAAAAAAAAATTTCAGTGTGTCAGTGAAGCAATTGACACCAGATTGCTGTTCAAAATAGTTACCTACAGGCCAGGTATTTAAAACTGTGTTTTCTCAGTCACACGGCTCACATATAGGTTGTCAGAAAATACTGCCATTTCGGGCCTCCATTAAATTTTATTTTCAGTGTGTCAGCAATGTTTTTGACACTGGTTTGCTGTTCAAAACAGTTACCTACAGGCCAGGTATTTAAAACTGTGTTTTCTCCGTCACACGGATTACATATACGTTTTCAGAAAATACTGCCATTTCTTGCCTCCATTTAAATTTTTTTTCACTGTGTCAGCAAAGTTTTTGACACTGGTTTGCTGTTCAAAACAGTTACCTATAGGCCAGGTTTTTAAAACTGTGTTTTCTCCGTCACACGGATCATATATAGGTTTTCAGAAAAAACTGCCATTTCTGGCCTCCATTAAAAAAAATTTTGAGTGTGTCAGGACAGTTTTTGACACTGGTTTGCTGTTCAAAACAGTTACCTACAGGCTAGGTATTTAAAACTGTGTTTTCTCCGTCACACGGCTCACATATAGGTTGTCAGAAAATACTGCCATTTCTGGCCTCCATTAAATTTTATTTTCAGTGTGTCAGCAATGTTTTTGACACTGGTTTGCTGTTCAAAACAGTTACCTACAGGCCAGGTATTTAAAACTGTGTTTTCTCCGTCACACGGATTACATATACGTTTTCAGAAAATATTGTCATTTCTGGCCTCCATTAAAAAAAAATTTCAGTGTGTCAGTGAGCAATTGACACCAGATTGCTGTTCAAAATAGTTACCTACAGGCCAGGTATTTAAAACTGTATTTTCTCCGTCACACGGCTCACATATACGTTGTCAGAAAATACTGACATTTCTGGCTTCCATGAAATTTTTTTTTCAGTGTGTCAGCAAAGTTTTTGACACTGGTTTGCTGTTAAAAAACAGTTACCTACAGGCCAGGTATTTAAAACTGTGTTTTCACTATCACATAGATTACATATACATTTTCAGAAAATACTGCCATTTCTGGCCTCCATTAAAACAATTTTTCAGTATGTCAGCAAAGTTTTTGACACTGGTTTGCGGTTCCAAACAGTTAACTATAGGTCAGGTATTTAAAACTGTGTTTTCTCCGTCACACGGATCACATATACATTTTCAGAAAATACTGCCATTTCTGGCCTCCATTAAAAATTTTTTTGAGTGTGTCAGGACAGTTTTTGACACTGGTTTGCTGTTCAAAACAGTTACCTACAGGCCAGGTATTTAAAACTGTGTTTTCTCCGTCACACGGATTACATATACGTTTTCAGAAAATACTGCCATTTCTGGCCTCCATTAAAAAATTTCTTCAGTGTGTCAGCAATTTTTTTGACACTGGTTTGCTGTTCAAAACAGTTACCTACAGGCCATGTAATTAAAACTGTGTTCTCTTGCTCTTGCTCTGGCCTGCCCTTGTATTGGCTCTGGCCTACTCTCGCTCTGGCTCTGGCCTGCCCTTGCCTTGGCTCTGGCCTACTCTTGCTCTGGCTCTGGCCTGCCCTCGCCCTGGCTCCGGCCTGTTCTCGCTGTGGCTCTGGCCTACCCTCGCCCTGGCTCCGGCCTGCTCTTGCCCTGGCTACGGCCTGCTCTCGCCCTGGCTCCGGCCTGCTCTCGCTCTGGCTCTGATCTGCCCTCGCCTTGGCTCCAGCCTGCTGTTGCTCTAGCTCTGGCCTGCCCTCGCCTTGGCACGGTCCGGATCGCGCTCTGGCCTGCCCTCGCCTTGGCTCCGCCCTGTTCTCGCTCTGGTTCCGTCCTGCCTTCGTCCTGGCTTCGGCCTGATCTCGCTCTGGCCTGCCCTCGCCCTGGCTCCGGCCTGCTCTCGCTCTGGCCTGCCCTCGCCCTGGCTCCGGCCTGCTCTCGCTCTGGCCTGCTCTCGCCCTGGCTCCGGCCTGCTCTATCTCTGGCTCTGTCCTGCCCTTGTCCTGGCTCCGGTCTGCTCTCCCTCTGGTCTGCCCTTGCCTTGGCTCAGTCCTGCTCTCACTCTGGCTCCGGATTGCTCTCTCTCTGGCTCTAGCATGACCTCGCCCTGGCTCCAGCCTGCTATCGCTCTGGCTGTGGCCTGGTCTCGCTCTGGCTCCGGCCTGCCCTCGCCCTGGCTCTGGCCTGCCCTCGCTCTGGCTCCGGCCTGCTCTCGCCCTGGCTCCGGGCTGCCCATGCCTTGGCTCCGACCTTTTCTCACTCTGGCTCTGGCCTTCCCTTGCCTTGGCTCTGGACTACTCTCGCTCTGGCTCTGGCCTGCCCTTGCACTGGCTCCGGCCTGCTCTCGCCATGGCTCCGGCCTGCTCTCGCTCTGGCTCTGGCCTGCCTTCGCCGTGGCTCCGGCCTGCTCTCGCTCTGGCTCCGGCCTGCACTCGCTCTGCCTCCGGCCTGCACTCGCCCTGGCTCCGGCCTGATATGACTCTGGCTCTGGCCTGCCTTCGCCTTGGCTCTGGCCTGCTCTCACTCTAGCTCTGGCCTGCCCTCGCCCTGGCTCCGGCCTGCTCTCGCACTGGCCCTGGCCTGCCCTTGCCTAGGCTCCGGCCAGCACTCGCTCTGGCCTGCCCTTGCCTAGGCTCCAGCCTGCTCTCTCTCTGGCCCTGGCCTACCCTCGCCCTGGCTCCGGCCTGCTCTTTCTCTGGCCTGCCCTTGCCATGGCTCCAGGCTGCTTTCGCCCTGGCTACAGCTTGCTCTCTCTCTGGCTCTGGCCTGCTCTCGCTCTGGCACTGGCCTGCCCTTGCCTTTGATCTGGCCTGATCTCGCTCTGGCTCTGGCCTGCTCTCGCCCTGGCTCCGGCCTGCTCTCGCTATGGCTACGGCCTGCCCTCGCATGGGCTACGGCCTGCTCTCGCCCTGGCTTTGGCCTTCTCTCTCCGGCTCCGGCCTGCTCTCGCTATGGCTGTGGCCTGCTCTCACTCTGGCTCCGGACTGCTCTCGCTCTGACTCCGGCCTGCCCTCGTCCTGGCTCCGGCCTGTCCTTGCCCTGACTCCGGCCTACTCTCGCTCTGGCTCTGGCCTGCCCTCGCCCTGGCTCCGGTCTGCTCTCGCTCTGGCTCTAACCTGCCCTCGCCTTGGCTCCGGCCTGCCCTCGCCTTGGTTCCGTCCTAATCGCGCTCTGGCCTGCCCTCGCCTTGGCTTCACCCTGTTCTCGCTCTGGTTCCGTTCTGCCCTCGTCCTGGCTCCGGCCTACTCTCGCCCTGGCTCCGGCCTGCTCTCGCCCTGGCTCCGGCCTGCTCTCACCCTGGCTCCTGCCTGCTCTCGCCCTGGCTCCTGCCTGCTCTATGTCTGGCTCTGTCCAGCCCTCGTCCTGGCTCCGGCCTGCTCTCCCTCTGGTCTGCCCTTGCCTTGGCTCCGGCCTGCTCTCGCCCTGGCTCCGGCCTGCTCTCGCCCTGGCTCCGGCCTGCTCTCGCCCTGGCTCCGGCCTGCCCTCACCTTGGCTCTGGCCTGCTGTCTCCCTGGCTTCGGCCTGCTGTTTCTCTGGCTCTGGCCTGCTGTCGCTCTGGCTCTGGCCTCGCCTAGGCTCCGGCCTGCCCTTTCCTTGGCTCCGGCCTTCTCTCGCTCTCGGTCTGGCCTGCCCTTGCCTTGGCTCCGGCCGACTCTCGCTCTGGCTCTGGCTCCGGCCTGCTCTCGCCCTGGCTCTGGCCTGCCCTCGCCTTGGCTCCAGCTTGCTCTCCCTCTGGCTCTTGCCTGCCCTCGCCCTGGCTCTGGCCTACCCTCCCCTTGGCTCTGGCCTGCTCTGAATCTGGCTCTGGCCTGCCCTCGCCCAGGCTCCGGCCTACTCTCGCTCTGGCTCTGGCCTGTACTCTACTTGGCTCCGACCTGCTCTCGCCCTGGCTCCGGCCTGCCCTCGTCCTGGCTCCGACCTGCTCTCGCTCTGGCTCTGGCCTGCCCTCGCCTAGGCTCCGGCCTGTTCTCGCTCTGGCTCTGGCCTGCCCTGGCTGCGGCCTGCTCTTGCTCCGGCCTGCCCTCATCCTGGCTCCGGCCTGCTCTCGCTCTGGCTCCCGCATGCCCTCGTCGTGGCTCCTGCCTGCCCTCGCCTTAGCTCCGGCCTGCTATCGCCCTGGCTCCAGCCTGCCCTTGCCTTGGCTCTGGCCTGCTGTCGCCCTGGCTCCGGCCTGCTGTCGCTCTGGATCTGGCCTGCTCTCGCTCTGGCCTCGCCCTGACTCCGGCCGGCTTTCTCCCTGGTTACGGCCTGCCCTTGCCTTGGTTCCGGCCTTCTCTCACTCTCGCTCTTGCCTGCCCTTGCCTTGGCTCTGGCCGACTCTCGCTCTGGCTGTGGCCTGCCCTCGCCCTGGCTCAGTCCTGCTCTCGCTCCGGCTCTTGCCTGCTCTCTCCCTGGCTCCGGCCTGCTCTTGATCTGGCTCCGGCCTGCCCTCGCCTTGGCTTTGGCTTGCTCTCTCTCTAGCTCTGGCCTACCCTCCCCTTGGCTCCGGCATGCTCTGACTCTGGCCTGTCCTCTACTTGGCTCCGGCCTTCTCTCGCTCTGGCTCCGGCCTGCCCTCGTCCTGGCTCCGGCCTGCTCTCACTCTGGCTCTTGCCTGCCCTCGCCTTGGCTCCGGTCTGCTCTCGCCCTGGCTCCGGCCTGCCCTCGTCCTGGCTCCGGCCTGCTCTCGCTCTGGCTCCCGCATGCCCTCGTCGTGGCTCAGGCCTGCCCTCGCCTTGGTTCCGGCCTGCCCTCACCTTGGCTCTGGCCTGCTGTCTCCCTGGCTCTGGCCTGCTGTCACTCTGGCTCTGGCCTGCTCTCGCTCTGGCCTCGCCCTGGCACCGGCCGGCTCTCACCCTGGTTCCGGCCTGCCCTTTCCTTGGCTCCGGCCTTCTCTCGCTCTCGGTCTGGCCTGCCCTTGCCTTGGCTCTGGCCTGCCCTCACTCTGGCTCTGGCCTGCCCTCGCTCTGGCTCAGGCCTGCTCTCACCCTAGCTCCGGCCTGCCCTCGCTCTGGCTCCGGCCTGCTCTCGCTCTGGCTCCGTCCTACCCTCGCCCTGGCTCCGGCCTGCTCTCGCTCAGGCTTTGGGCTGCCGTCGCCCTGGCTCCGGCCTTCTCTCGCTGTGGCAGTGGCCTGCCCTCGCCCTGGCTCCGGCCTGTTCTCGCTCTGGCCTGCTCTCGTCCTGGCTCAGGCCTGCCCTCGTCCTGGCTCCGGCCTGCTCTTGCTCTGGCCTGCCCGCGCCGTTGCTCCGGCCTGCTCTCGCTCTGGCTCCGGCCTGCCCTTGCCCTGGCTCTGGCATGCTCTCGCTGAGACTCCAGCCTGCTCTCGCTCTGGCTGTTGTCTGCTCTCGCTCTGGCTCCGGCCTGCTATAGCTCTGGCTCCGGCCTGCCCTCGCCCTGGCTCTAGCCTGCCCTCGCTCTGGCTCCGGCCTGCTCTAGCCCTGGTACCGGGCTGCCCTTGCCTTGGCTCCGGCCTTTTCTCGCTCTGGCTCTGGCCTGCCCTTGCCTTGGCTCTGGCCTACTCTCAATCTGGCTCCGGCCTGCCCGTGCCCTGGATTTAGCCTGCTCTCGTTATAGTTCTGGCTTGCTCTCGCTCTGACACTGGCCTGCCCTTGCCTTTGCTCCGGCCTAATCTCGCCCTGGCTCCGGTCTGCTCTCGCTTTGGCTCCGGCCTGCCCTCGTTCTGGCTCCGGCCTGCTCTCGCTCTGGCTCCCACATGCCCTCGTCGTGGCTCCGGCCTGCCCTCGCCTTGGCTCTGGCCTGCCCTCACCTTGGCTCTGGCCTGCTCTCGCCCTGGCTCCGGCCTGCTGTCGCTCTGGTTCTGGCCTGCTCACGCTCTGGCTCTGGCCTCGCCCTGACTCCGGCCGGCTTTCTCCCTGGTTACGGCCTGCCCTTGCCTTGGTTCCGGCCTTCTCTCACTCTCGCTCTTGCCTGCCCTTGCCTTGGCTCTGGCCGACTTTCGCTCTGGCTGTGGCCTGCCCTCGCCCTGGCTCAGTCCTGCTCTCGCTCCGGCTCTTGCCTGCTCTCTCCCTGGCTCCGGCCTGCTCTTGATCTGGCTCCGGCCTACCCTCGCCTTGGCTCCGGCTTGCTCTCTCTCTAGCTCTGGCCTACCCTCCCCTTGGCTCCGGCATGCTCTGACTCTGGCCTGTCCTCTACTTGGCTCCGGCCTTCTCTCGCTCTGGCTCCGGCCTGCCCTCGTCCTGGCTCCGGCCTGCTCTCACTCTGGCTCTTGCCTGCCCTCGCCTTGGCTCCGGTCTGCTCTCGCCCTGGCTCCGGCCTGCCCTCGTCCTGGCTCCCGCATGCCCTCGTCGTGGCTCAGGCCTGCCCTCGCCTTGGTTCCTGCCTGCCCTCACCTTGGCTCTGGCCTCGCCCTGGCACCGGCCGGCTCTCGCCCTGGTTCCGGACTGCCCTTTCCTTGGCTCCGGCCTTCTCTCGATCTCGGTCTGGCCTGCCCTTGCCTTGGCTCTGGCCTGCCCTCGCTCTGGCTCTGGCGTGCCCTCGCTTTGGCTCAGGTCTGCTCTCACCCTAGCTCCGGCCTGCCCTCCCTCTGGCTCCGGCCTGCTCTCGCTCTGGCTCCGTCCTACCCTCGCCCTGGCTCCGGCCTGCTCTCGCTAAGGCTTTGGCCTGCCCTCGCCCTGGCTCCGGCCTGTTCTCGCTCTGGCTCTGGCCTGCTCTCGTCCTGGCTCAGGCCTGCCCTCGTCCTGGCTCCGGCCTGCTCTTGCTCTGGCCTGCCCGCGCCGTTGCTCCGGCCTGCTCTCGCTCTGGCTCCGGCCTGCCCTTGCCCTGGCTCTGGCATGCTCTCGCTGAGACTCTAGCCTGCTCTCGCTCTGGCTGTTGTCTGCTCTCGCTCTGGCTCCGGCCTGCTATAGCTCTGGCTCCGGCCTGCCCTCGCCCTGGCTCTGGCCTGCCCTCGCTCTGGCTCCGGCCTGCTCTAGCCCTGGTACCGGGCTGCCCTTGCCTTGGCTCCGGCCTTTTCTCGCTCTGGCTCTGGCCTGCCCTTGCCTTGGCTCTGGCCTACTCTCAATCTGGCTCCGGCCTGCCCGTGCCCTGGATTTAGCCTGCTCTCGTTATAGTTCTGGCTTGCTCTCGCTCTGACACTGGCCTGCCCTTGCCTTTGCTCCGGCCTGCTCTCGCTCTGGCTCCGGCCTGCCCTCATTCTGGCTCCGGTCTGCTCTCGCTCTGGCTCCCACATGCCCTCGTCGTGGCTCTGGCCTGCCCTCGCCTTGGCTCTGGCCTGCCCTCACCTTGGCTCTGGCCTGCTGTCGCCCTGGCTCCGGCCTGCTCTTGCTCTGGCTCCGGCCTGCCCTCGCCTTGGCTCTGGCTTGCTCTCTCTCTGGCTCTGGCCTACCCTCCCCTTGGCTCCGGCATGCTCTGACTCTGGCCTGCCCTCGCCCTGGCTCCGGCCTACTCTGGCTCTGGCCTGTCCTCTACTTGGCTCCGGCCTTCTCTCGCTCTGGCTCCAGCCTGCCCTCGTCCTGCTCTCACTCTGGCTCTGGCCTGCCCTCGCCTTGGCTCCGGTCTGCTCTCGCTCTGGCTCCGGCCTGCCCTCGTCCTGGCTCCGGCCTGCTCTCGCTCTGGCTACCGCATGCCTTCATCAAGGCTCCGGCCTGCCCTCGCCTTGGCTCCGGCCTGTCCTCACCTGGCTTCGGCCTGCTGTCGCTCTGGCTCTGGCCTGCTCTCGCTCTGGCCTCGCCCTGGCTCCGACTGGCTCTCGCTCTGGTTCCGGCCTGCCCTTTCCTTGGCTCCAGCCTTCTCTCGCTCTCGGTCTGGCCTGACCTTGCCTTGGCTCCGGCCGACTCTCGCTCTGGCTCTGGCCTGCTCTCACCCTAGCTCCGGCCTGCCCTCGCTCTGGCTCCGGCCTGATCTCGCTCTGGCTCCGTCCTACCCTCGCCCTGGCTCCGGCCTGCTCTCGCTCCGGCTTTGGGCTGCCGTCGCCCTGGCTCCGGCCTTCTCTCGCTGTGGCAGTGGCCTGCCCTCGCCCTGGCTCCGGCCTGCTCTCGCCCTGGCTCTGGCCTGCTCTCGTCCTGGCTCAGGCCTGCCCTCGTCCTGGCTCCAGCCTGCTCTTGCTCTGGCCTGCCCTCGCCGTTGCTCCGGCCTGCCCTTGCCCTGGCTCTGGCATGCTCTCGCTGAGTCTCCGGCCTCCTCTCGCTCTGGCTGTTGTCTGCTCTCGCTCTGGCCTGCTATAGCTCTGGCTCCGGCCTGCCCTCGCCCTGGCTCTGGCCTGCCCTCGCTCTGGCTCCGGCCTGCTCTCGCCCTGGTACCGGTCTGCCCTTGCCTTGGCTCTGGCCTTTTCTCGCTCTGGCTCTGGCCTGCCCTTGCCTTGGCTCTGGCCTACTCTCAATCTGGCTCCGGCCTGCCCGTCCCCTGGATTTAGCCTGCTCTCGTTATAGCTCTGGCTTGCTCTCGCTCTGACACTGGTCTGACCTTGCCTTTGCTCCGGCCTGCTCTCGCTCTGGCTCCGGCCTGCCCTCGTCCTGGCTTCGGCCTGCTCTCGCTCTGGCTCCCGCATGCCCTCGTCGTGGCTCCGGCCTGCCCTCACCTTGGCTCTGGCCTGCTGTCGTCCTGGCTCCGGCCTGCTGTCGCTCTGGCTCTGGCCTGCTCTCGCTCTGGCTCTGGCCTCGCCCTGGCTCCGGCCTGCCCTTTCCTTGGCTCCGGCCTTCTCTCGCTCTCTGTCTGGCCTGCCCTTGCCTTGGCTCCGGCCGACTTTCGCTCTGGCTCTGGCCTGCCTTCGCCGTGGCTCCGGCCTGCTCTCGCTCTGGCTCCGGCCTGCACTCGCTCTGCCTCCGGCCTGCACTCGCCCTGGCTCCGGCCTGATATGACTCTGGCTCTGGCCTGCCTTCGCCTTGGCTCTGGCCTGCTCTCGCTCTAGCTCTGGCCTGCCCTCGCCCTGGCTCCGGCTTGCTCTCGCACTGGCTCTGGCCTGCCCTCGCCTAGGCTCCGGCCAGCACTCGCTCTGGTCTGCCCTTGCCTAGGTTCCAGCCTGCTCTCTCTCTGGCCCTGGCCTACCCTCGCCCTGGCTCCGGCCTGCTCTTTCTCTGGCCTGCCCTTGCCATGGCTCCAGGCTGCTTTCGCTCTGGCTACAGCTTGCTCTCTCTCTGGCTCTGGCCTGATCTCGCTCTGGCACTGGCCTGCCCTTGCCTTTGATCTGGCCTGATCTCACGCTGGCTCTGGCCCGCTCTCGCTCTGGCTCCGGCCTCCTCTAGCTCTGGCTCTGGCTTGCCCTCGCCCTGGCTCTGGAATGTCCTCGCTCTCACTCCGGAATGTCCTCGCTCTCGCTCCGGCCTGCTCTCGCTCTGGCTCTGGCCTGCCCTTGCGCTCCGGCCTTCTCTCGCTCTGGCTCTGGCCTGCCCTTGCCTTGGCTCTGGCCTACTCTCGCTCTGGCTCCGGCCTGCTCTCGATGTGGCTCTGGCCTGCTCTTGCTCTGGCCTGCCCTTACCTGTGCTCCGGCCTGCTCTCGCTCTGGCTCTGGCCTGCCCTCGCCTTGGCTCCGGCCTGCTCTCGCCTTGGCTCCGGCCTGCTCTCGCTCTGGCTCTGTCCTGCTCTCGCTCTGGCCTGCCCTTGTCTTTGCTAAGGCCTGCTCTCGCTCTGGCTCTGGCCTGCCCTTGCCTTTGCTCCAGCCTGCTCTCGCTCTGGCTCCGGCCTGCCCTCGTCGTGGCTCCGGCCTGCTCTCGCTCTGGCTCCGGCATTCCCTCGCACTGACTCAGGCCTGCCCTCTCTCTGGCTCCTGCCTGCCCTCGCTTTGGCTCCGGCCTGCTATCGCCATGGCTCAGGCCTGCCCTCGCCGTGATTCCTGCCTGCTCTCTCTCTGGCTCTGGCCTGCCATCGCCCTGGCTCCGACCTGCTCTCGCTCTGGCCTGCTCTCGACCTGGCTCCGGCCTGCTATTGCTCTGGCTCGGGCCTGCACTCGCCCTGGCTCCGGCCTGCACTCGCTCTGGCTCCGGCCAGCACTCGCACTGGCTCCGGCCTGATATCACTCTGGCTCTGGCCTGCCTTTGCCTTTGCTCCGGCCTGCTCTCGCTCTAGCTCTGGCCTGCCCTCGCCCTGGCTCCGGCCTGCTCTCGCACTGGCTCTGGCCTGCCCTCTACTAGGCTCCGGCCAGCACTTGCTCTGGCTCTGGCCTGCCCTAGCCTAGGCTCCAGCCTGCTCTCTCTCTGGCCCTGGCCTACCCTCGCCCTGGCTCCGACCTGCTCTTTCTCTGGCCTCCCCTTGCCTTGGCTCTGGCCTGCCCGCACCTGGCTCCGGCCTGCCCTTGCCCTGGCTCCGGCCTGCCCTCACCCTGGCTCGGTTTCCTCTCTCTCTGGCTCTGGCCTGCCCTTGCCCTTGCTCCGGCCTGCTGTCGCTGTGGCTCTGGCCTGATCTCTCTCTGGCTCTGGCCTGCCCTCGCCCTGGCTCCGGCCTGCTATCGCTCTGGCTCTGGCCTCGCCTTGGCTCCGGCCTGCTCTCGCATGGCTCCGGCCTGCCCTTGCCTTGGCTCCGGCCTTCATTCGCTCTGGCCTGCCCTTGCCTTGGCTCTGGCCTGCTCTCACTCCGCCTCTGGCCTGCCCTCGTCTTGGCTACGGCCTGCTCTCGTCCTTGCTCCGGCCTGCTCTCGCTCTGGCACTGGTCTCCTCTCGCCCTGACTCCGGCCTGCCCTCGTCCTGGCTCCGGCCTGTCCTTGCCCTGACTCCGGTCTACTCTCGCTCTGGCTCTGGCCTGCCCTCGCCCTGGCTCCGGCCTGCTCTCGCTCTGGCTCTAACCTGCCCTCGCCTTGGCTCCGGCCTGCCCTCGCCTTGGTTCCGTCCTAATCGCGCTCTGGCCTGCCCTCGCCTTGGCTTCACCCTGTTCTCGCTCTGGTTCCGTTCTGCCCTCGTCCTGGCTCCGGCCTACTCTCGCCCTGGCTCCGGCCTGCTCTCGCCCTGGCTCTGGCCTGCTCTCGCCCTGGCTCCTGCCTGCTCTCGCCCTGGCTCCTGCCTGCTCTATGTCTGGCTCTGTCCAGCCCTCGTCCTGGCTCCGGCCTGCTCTCCCTCTGGTCTGCCCTTGCCTTGGCTCCGGCCTGCTCTCGCCCTGGCTCCGGCCTGCCCTCACCTTGGCTCTGGCCTGCTGTCTCCCTGGCTCCGGCCTGCTGTTTCTCTGGCTCTGGCTTGCTGTCGCTCTGGCTCTGGCCTCGTCCAGGCTCCGGCCTGCTCTCGCCCTGGTTCCGGCCTGCCCTTTCCTTGGCTCTGGCCTTCTCTCGCTCTCGGTCTGGCCTGCCCTTGCCTTGGCTCCGGCCGACTCTCGCTCTGGCTCTGGCTCCGGCCTGCTCTCGCCCTGGCTCTGGCCTGCCCTCGCCTTGGCTCCAGCTTGCTCTCCCTCTGGCTCTTGCCTGCCCTCGCCCTGGCTCTGGCCTACTCTCCCCTTGGCTCTGGCCTGCTCTGAATCTGTCTCTGGCCTGCCGTCGCCCAGGCTCCGGCCTACTCTCGCTCTGGCTCTGGCCTGTACTCTACTTGGCTCCGACCTGCTCTCGCCCTGGCTCCGGCCTGCCCTCGTCCTGGCTCCGACCTGCTCTCGCTCTGGCTCTGGCCTGCCCTCGCCTAGGCTCCGGCCTGTTCTCGCTCTGGCTCTGGCCTGCCCTGGCTGCGGCCTGCTCTTGCTCTTGCTCCGGCCTGCCCTCATCCTGGCTCCGGCCTGCTCTCGCTCTGGCTCCCGCATGCCCTCGTCGTGGCTCCTGCCTGCCCTCGCCTTAGCTCCGGCCTGCTATCGCCCTGGCTCCAGACTGCCCTTTCCTTGGCTCTGGCCTGCTGTCGCCCTGGCTCCGGCCTGCTGTCGCTCTGGTTCTGGCCTGCTCTCGCTCTGGCTCTGGCCTCACCCTGACTCCGGCCGGCTTTCTCCCTGGTTACGGCCTGCCCTTGCCTTGGTTCCGGCCTTCTCTCACTCTCGCTCTTGCCTGCCCTTGCCTTGGCTCTGGCCGACTCTCGCTCTGGCTGTGGCCTGCCCTCGCCCTGGCTCAGTCCTGCTCTCGCTCCGGCTCTTGCCTGCTCTCTCCCTGGCTCCGGCCTGCTCTTGATCTGGCTCTGGCCTGCCCTCGCCTTGGCTCCGGCTTGCTCTCTCTCTAGCTCTGGCCTACCCTCCCCTTGGCTCTGGCATGCTCTGACTCTGGCCTGTCCTCTACTTGGCTCCGGCCTTCTCTCGCTCTGGCTCCGGCCTGCCCTCGTCCTGGCTCCGGCCTGCTCTCACTCTGGCTCTTGCCTGCCCTCGCCTTGGCTCCGGTCTGCTCTCGCCCTGGCTCCGGCCTGCCCTCGTCCTGGCTCCGGCCTGCTCTCGCTCTGGCTCCCGCATGCCCTCGTCGTGGCTCAGGCCTGCCCTCGCCTTGGTTCCGGCCTGCCCTCACCTTGGCTCTGGCCTGCTGTCTCCCTGGCTCCGGCCTGCTGTCGCTCTGGCTCTGGCCTGCTCTCGCTCTGGCCTCGCCCTGGCACCGGCCGGCTCTCGCCCTGGTTCCGGCCTGCCCTTTCCTTGGCTCCGGCCTCCTCTCGATCTCGGTCTGGCCTGCCCTTGCCTTGGCTCTGGCCTGCCCTCGCTCTGGCTCTGACCTGCCCTCGCTCTGGCTCAGGCCTGCTCTCACCCTAGCTCCGGCCTGCCCTCGCTCTGGCTCCGGCCTGCTCTCGCTCTGGCTCCGTCCTACCCTCGCCCTGGCTCCGGCCTGCTCTCGCTCAGACTTTGGGCTGCCGTCGCCCTGGCTCCGGCCTTCTCTCGCTGTGGCAGTGGCCTGCCCTCGCCCTGGCTCCGGCCTGTTCTCGCTCTGGCTCTGGCCTGCTCTCGTCCTGGCTCAGGCCTGCCCTCGTCCTGGCTCCGGCCTGCTCTTGCTCTGGCCTGCCCGCGCCGTTGCTCCGGCCTGCTCTCGCTTTGGCTCCGGCCTGCCCTTGCCCTGGCTCTGGCATGCTCTCGCTGAGACTCCAGCCTGCTCTCGCTCTGGCTGTTGTCTGCTCTCGCTCTGGCTCCGGCCTGCTATAGCTCTGGCTCTGGCCTGCCCTCGCCCTGGCTCTGGCCTGCCCTCGCCCTGGCTCTGGCCTGCCCTCGCTCTGGCTCCGGCCTGCTCTAGCCCTGGTACCGGGCTGCCCTTGCCTTGGCTCCGGCCTGCCCTCGCTCTGGCTCTGGCCTGCCCTTGCCTTGGCTCTGGCCTACTCTCAATCTGGATCCGGCCTGCCCGTGCCCTGGATTTAGCCTGCTCTCGTTATAGTTCTGGCTTGCTCTCGCTCTGACACTGGCCTGCCCTTGCCTTTGCTCAGGCCTGCTCTCGCCCTGGCTCCGGTCTGCTCTCGCTCTGGCTCCGGCCTGCCCTCGTTCTAGCTCAGGCCTGCTCTCACCCTAGCTCCGGCCTGCCCTCGCTCTGGCTCCGGCCTGCTCTCGCTCTGGCTCCGTCCTACCCTCGCCCTGGCTCCGGCCTGCTCTCGCTCAGGCTTTGGGCTGCCGTCGCCCTGGCTCCGGCCTTCTCTCGCTGTGGCAGTGGCCTGCCCTCGCCCTGGCTCCGGCCTGTTCTCGCTCTGGCTCTGGCCTGCTCTCGTCCTGGCTCAGGCCTGCCCTCGTCCTGGCTCCGGCCTGCTCTTGCTCTGGCCTGCCCGCGCCGTTGCTCCGGCCTGCTCTCGCTCTGGCTCCGGCCTGCCCTTGCCCTGGCTCTTGCATGCTCTCGCTGAGACTCCAGCCTGCTCTCGCTCTGGCTGTTGTCTGCTCTCGCTCTGGCTCCGCCTGCTATAGCTCTGGCTCCGGCCTGCCCTCGCCCTGGCTCTGGCCTGCCCTCGCTCTGGCTCCGGCCTGCTCTAGCCCTGGTACCGGGCTGCCCTTGCCTTGGCTCCGGCCTTTTCTCGCTCTGGCTCTGGCCTGCCCTTGCCTTGGCTCTGGCCTACTCTCAATCTGGCTCCGGCCTGCCCGTGCCCTGGATTTAGCCTGCTCTCGTTATAGTTCTGGCTTGCTCTCGCTCTGACACTGGCCTGCCCTTGCCTTGGCTCTGGCCTACTCTCAATCTGGATCCGGCCTGCCCGTGCCCTGGATTTAGCCTGCTCTCGTTATAGTTCTGGCTTGCTCTCGCTCTGACACTGGCCTGCCCTTGCCTTTGCTCAGGCCTGCTCTCGCCCTGGCTCCGGTCTGCTCTCGCTCTGGCTCCGGCCTGCCCTCGTTCTGGCTCAGGCCTGCTCTCACCCTAGCTCCGGCCTGCCCTCGCTCTGGCTCCGGCCTGCTCTCGCTCTGGCTCCGTCCTACCCTCGCCCTGGCTCCGGCCTGCTCTCGCTCAGGCTTTGGCCTGCCCTCGCCCTGGCTCCGGCTTGCTCTCGCTCAGGCTTTGGGCTGCCTCGCCTTGGTTCCGGCCTGCCCTCACCTTGGCTCTGGCCTCGCCCTGGCACCGGCCGGCTCTCGCCCTGGTTCCGGACTGCCCTTTCCTTGGCTCCGGCCTTCTCTCGATTTCGGTCTGGCCTGCCCTTGCCTTGGCTCTGGCCTGCCCTCGCTCTGGCTCTGGCGTGCCCTCGCTCTGGCTCAGGTCTGCTCTCACCCTAGCTCCGGCCTGCCCTCCCTCTGGCTCCGGCCTGCTCTCGCTCTGGCTCCGTTCTACCCTCGCCCTGGCTCCGGCCTGCTCTCGCTCAGGCTTTGGCCTGCCCTCGCCCTGGCTCCGGCCTGTTCTCGCTCTGGCTCTGGCCTGCTCTCGTCCTGGCTCAGGCCTGCCCTCGTCCTGGCTCCGGCCTGCTCTTGCTCTGGCCTGCCCGCGCCGTTGCTCCGGCCTGCTCTCGCTCTGGCTCCGGCCTGCCCTTGCCCTGGCTCTTGCATGCTCTCGCTGAGACTCCAGCCTGCTCTCGCTCTGGCTGTTGTCTGCTCTCGCTCTGGCTCCGGCCTGCTATAGCTCTGGCTCCGGCCTGCCCTCGCCCTGGCTCTGGCCTGCCCTCGCTCTGGCTCCGGCCTGCTCTAGCCCTGGTACCGGGCTGCCCTTGCCTTGGCTCCGGCCTTTTCTCGCTCTGGCTCTGGCCTGCCCTTGCCTTGGCTCTGGCCTACTCTCAATCTGGCTCCGGCCTGCCCGTGCCCTGGATTTAGCCTGCTCTCGTTATAGTTCTGGCTTGCTCTCGCTCTGACACTGGCCTGCCCTTGCCCTTGCTCCGGCCTGCTCTCGCCCTGGCTCCGGTCAGCTCTCGCTCTGGCTCCGGCCTGCCCTCGTTCTGGCTCCGGCCTACTCTCGCTCTGGCTCCCACATGCCCTCGTCTTGGCTCCGGCCTGCCCTCGCCTTGGCTCTGGCCTGCCCTCACCTTGGCTCTGGCCTGCTGTCGCCCTGGCTCCGGCCTGCTGTCGCTCTGGTTCTGGCATGCTCTCGCTCTGGCTCTGGCCTCGCCCTGACTCCGGCCGGCTTTCTCCCTGGTTACGGCCTGCCCTTACCTTGGTTCCGGCCTTCTCTCACTCTCGCTCTTGCCTGCCCTTGCCTTGGCTCTGGCCGACTCTCGCTCTGGCTGTGGCCTGCCCTCGCCTTGGCTCAGTCCTGCTCTCGCGCAGGCTCCGGCCTGACCTCGCCTTGGCTCCGGCCTGATCTTGCTCTGGTTCTGGCCTGCCTTCGCCTTGGCTCCAGCCTGCTCTCGCTCTTGCTCTGGTCTGCTCTCGCTCGGGCTCTGGCCTGCCCTCTTTGGCTCCAGCCTGCTCTTGCTTTGGCTCCGGCCTGACCCCGCCCTGGCTCCGGCCTGCCCTCGCCCTGGCTCCGGCCTGCCCTTGCTCTGGCTCTGGCCAGTCCTCGCCTTGTCTCACACCTGCTCTCGCCCTGGCTCCGGCCTGCTCTTGCTCTGTCTCTGGCCTGCCCTCGCCCTGGTCAGTTCTTGCTCTGGCTCTGGCCTGCCGTCGTCTTGACTCAAGCCTGCTCTCGCTCGGGTTCTGGCCTGCCTTCGCCTTGGCTCCAGACTGCTCTGGCTCTGGCTCAGGCCTGCTCTCTCTCGCTCTGGCTCTGGCCTGCCCTAGCCTCCTCTCGCTCTGGCCTGCCCTCATTCTGGCTCTGGCCTGCTCTCCTTCTGGCTCTGGTATGCATGCCCTCGCCTTGGCTCCGGCCTCCTCTCGCTCTCACTATGTCCTGCTTTCGCGCTGGCTCCAGCCTGCTCTGGATCTGTCATGCCCTCGCTTTGTCTCCGGCCTGCTCTCGCCCTGGCTCCGGCCTGCCCTCGCCCTGGCTCCGGCCTGCTCTGGCTCTGTCCTGCCCTCGCCTTGGCTCCGGCCTGCTCTCGCGCAGGCTCCGGCCTGCCCTCGCCTTGGCTCCGGCCTGCTCTCGCTATGGTTCTGGCCTGCCTTCGCCTTGGCTCCAGCCTGCTCTTGCTCAGGCTCAGGCCTGCTCTCTCTCGCTCTGGCTCTGGCCTGCCCTTGACTTGGCTCCGGACTGCTCTTGCTCTGGCCTGCTCTCGCTCTCGCTCCGGCCTGCTCTCGCGCAGGCTCCGGCCAGACCTCGCCTTTGCTCCGGCCTGCTCTCGCTCTGGTTCTGGCCTGCCTTCGCCTTGGCTCCAGCCTGCTCTCGCTCTTGCTCTGGTCTGCTCTCGCTCTGGCTCTGGCCTGCCCTCTTTGGCTCAAGCCTGCTCTTGCTTTGGCTCCGGCCTGCCCCCGCCCTGGCTCCGGCCTGCCCTCGCCCTGGCTCCGGCCTGTCCTTGCTCTGGTTCTGGCCAGCCCTCGCCTTGTCTCCGGACTGCTCTCGCCCAGGCATACCGGAGCTCTTGCTCTGTCTCTGGCCTGCCCTCGCCCTGGTCAGTTCTTGCTCTGGCTCTGGCCTGCGGTCGTCTTGACTCAAGCCTGCTCTCGCTCGGGTTCTGTCCTGCCTTCGCCTTGGCTCCAGACTGCTCTGGCTCTGGCTCAGGCCTGCTCTTTCTCGCTCTGGCTCCGGCCTGCCCTCGCCCTGGCTCCGGCCTGCTCTGGCTCTGTCCTGCCCTCGCCTTGGCTCCGGCCTGCTCTCGACCTGGCTCCGGCCTGCCCTTGCCTTGGCTCCGGCCTGCTCTCACTCTGGTTCTGGCCTGCCTTCGCCTTGGCTCCAGCCTGCTCTTGCTCAGGCTCAGGCCTGCTCTCTTTCCCTCTGGCTCTGGCCAGCCCTTGACTTGGCTCCGAACTGCTCTTGCTCTGGCCTGCTCTCGCTCTGGCTTGCCCTCGCCTTGGCTCCGGCCTGCTCTTGCCCTGCCTCTGGCCTACCCTCACCCTGGCTCCGGCATGCTCTTTCTCTGGCTCTGGCCTGCACTCTCTCGCTCTGGCATTGGCCTGCCTTCGCCTTAGCTTCGGACTGTCCCGCGCTGGCAGTGGCCTTCTCTAGCTCGAGTTCTGGCCTGCCCTTGCCTTAGCTCCGGCCTGCTCTCGCTCTGGCATGCCCTCGCCTTGGTTCCGGCCTGCTATCGCTATGGCTCAGGCCTGCCTTCGCCTTGGCTGTGGCCTGCTCTCGCTCTGGCTCCGGCCTGCATTCACCATGGCTCCGGCCTGCTCTCGCTCTGTCTCCGGACTGCCATCGCCCTGGCTACGGCCTGCTCTTGCTTTGGCTACGGCCTTCCCTCGCACTGGCTCTGGCCTAATGTCACTCTGGCTCCGGCCTGCCTTCGCCTTGGGTCCGGCCTGCTCTCGCTCTGGCTTCTGCCTGCCTTCGCCCTTGATCCGGCCTGTTCTCGCTCTGGCTCCAACCTGCCCTCGCCTTGGCTCCGGCCTGCTCTCGCTCTGGCATCGGCCTGCCCTCGTCCTGGCTCCAGCCTGCTGTCGCTCTGGCTCTGGCCTGCCCTCGCCGTGGCTCTGGCCTGCTCTCGCTCTGGCTCTTGCCTGCCCTCGCCTTAGCTCCGTTCTGCTCTCGCCCTGGCTCTGGCATGCCCTCGCCTTGGCTCTGGCCTACTCTCGCTCTGACTCTGGCCTGCCCTCACCCTGGGTCCAGCCTGCTCTGGATCTAGCTCTGGCCAGCCCTCGCCTTGGCTCGCCTGCTGTCGCCCAGGCTCTGACCTGCTCTCGCTCCTGCTCTGGCCTGCCCCTGCCTTGACTCCGGCCTGCTCTTGCCTTTGCTCCGGTCTGCTCTCGCTCTGGCTCCGGGCTGCCCTCGCCCTGGCTCCGGCCTGCCCTTGCTCTGGCTCCGGCAAGCCCACGCCTTGGCTCCGGCCTGCTCTCGCCCTGTCTCTGGCCTGCTCTCCCTCTGGTTCTGGCCTGCCTTCGCCTTGGCTCCAGCCTGCTCTTGCTCTTGCTCAGGCCTGCTCTCTCTCGCTCAGGCTCTTGCCTGCCCTTGCCTTGGCTCCGGACTGCTCTCGCTCTTGCTCTGGCCTGATCTCACTCTGGCTCTGGCCTGCCCTCTTTGGCTCCAGCCTGCTCTCGCTTTGGCTCCGGCCTGCCCCCGCCCTGGCTCCGGCCTGCCCTCGCCCTGGCTCCGGCCTGCCCTTGCTCTGGCTCTGGCCTGCCCTCGCCTTGTCTCCGGCCTGCTCTCGCCCTGGCTCCGGCCTGCTCTTGCTCTGTCTCTGGCCTGCATTCGCCCTGGTCAGTTCTTGCCCTTGCTCTGTCCTGCCGTTTTCTTGACTCCAGCCTGCTCTCGCTCGGGTTCTGGCCTGGCTTCGCCTTGGCTCCAGACTGCTCTGGCTCTGGCTCAGGCCTGCTCTGGCTCTGGCTCAGGCCTGCTCTCTCGCGCTCTGGCTCTGGCCTGCCCTAGCCTCCTCTCGCACTGGCTTTGGCCTGCCCTCGTTCTGGCTCTGGCCTGCTCTCCCTCTGGCTCTGGCATGCATGCCATCGCCTTGGCTCCGGACTCCTCTCGCTCTCACTATGTCCTGCTCTCGCTCTGGCTCCAGCCTTCTCTGGCTCTGTCATGCCCTCGCCCTGGCTCCGGCCTGCTCTGGCTCTGTCCTGCCCTCGCCTTGGCTCCAGCCTGCTCTCGCTCAGGCTCTGGCCTGCCTTCGCCTTGTCTCTGGTCTGCTCTCGCTCTGGTTCTGGCCTGCCTTCGCCTTGGCTCCAGCCTGCTCTTGCTCAGGCTCAGGCCTGCTCTCTCTTGCTCTGGCTCTGGCCTGCCCTTGCCTTGGCTCCGGACTGCTCTCGCTCTGGCCTGCTCTCGCTCTGGCTCTGGCCTGCCCTCGCCTTGGCTACGGCCTACTCTTGCCCTGGCTCCGGCTTGCTCTCGCTCTGGCATGCCCTCGCCCTCGCTCCGGCCTGCTCTCTCTCTGGCTCTGGCCTGCTCTCTCTCGCTCTGGCTCTGGCCTGCCCTTGCCTTAGCTTCGGACTGTCCCGCACTGGTTGTGGCCTGCTCTAGCTCTGGTTCTGGCCTGCCCTTGCCTTGACTCCTTCTTGCTCTCGCTCTGGCATGCCTTCGCCTTGGCTATGGCCTGCTATCGCTCTGGCTCCGGCCTGCCTTCACCATGGCTCCGGCCTGCTCTCGCTCTCTCTCCGGCTTGCCCTCGCCCTGGCTACGGCCTACTGTCGCTTTGGCTCCGGCCTGCCCTCGCCCTGACGCCGGCCTAATATCACTCTGGCTCCTGCCTGCATTCGCCTTGGGTCCGGCCTGCTCTCGCTCTGGCTCTTGCCTGCCTTCGCCCTTGATCCGGCCTGCTCTCGCTCTGGCACCGGCCTGCCCTCTCCCTGGCTCCAGCCTACTGTCGCTCTGGTTCTGGCCTGCCCTCGCCGTGGTTCTGGCCTGCTCTCGCTCTGGCTCTTGCCTGCCCTCGCCTTGGCTCCGGTCTGCTCTCGCTCTGGCTCTGGCCTGCCCTCGCCTTGGCTCCGGCCTCCTCTTGCTCTGACTCTGGCCTGCCCACGCCCTGGGTCCAGCCTGCTCTGGATCTAGCTCTGGCCAGCCCTCGCCTTGGCTCGCCTGCTCTTGCCCTGGCTCTGACCTGCTCTCACTCTGGCTCTGGCCTGCCCCTGCCCTGGCTCCGGCCTGCTCTCGCCTTTGCTCCGGCCTGCTGTCGCTCTGGCTCCGGCCTGCTCTTGCCCTGACACCGGCCTGCTCTTGCTCTGGTCTGTTCTCGCTCTGGTTCTGGCCTGCCTTCACCTTGGCGCCCGCCTGCTCTTGCTCTGGCTCAGGCCTGCTCTCTCTCGCTCAGGCTCTGGCCTGCCCTTGCCTTGGATCCGGACTGCTCTCGCTCTTGCTCTGGCCTGCTCTCGCTCTGGCTCTGGCCTACCCTCGCCTTGGCTCCGGCCTGCTATTGCCCTGGCTCCGGCCTGCTCTCTCTCACTCTGGCCTGCCCTTGCCTTAGCTCCGGACTGCTCTCGCGCTGGCTGTGGCCTGTTCTAGCTCTGGTTCTGGCCATCCCTTGTCTTGGCTCCAGCCTGCTCTTGCTCAGGCCTGTCTTTGCCTTGGCTCCGGCCTGCTATCGCTATGGCTCAGGCTTGACTTCGCCTTGGCTCCGGCCTTCTCTCGCTCTGGCTCCGGCCTGCCTTCACCATGGCTCCAGCCTGCTCTCGCTCTGGCTCCGGCCTGCCCTCGACCTGGCTACGGCCTGCTCTCGCTTTGGCTCCCGCCTGCCCTCACCCTGGCTCCGGCCTAATCTCACTCTGGCTCCGGCCTGCCTTTGCCTTGGGTCTTGCCTGCTCTCGCTCTGTCTCTGGCCTGCCCGCGCCCTGGTCAGTTCTTGCTCTGGCTCTGGCCTGCCATCGTCTTGACTCCAGCCTGCTCTCGCTCGGGTTCTGGCCTGCTCTTGCTCTGGCTCAGACATGCTCTCTCTCGCTCTGGCTCTGGCCTGCCCTAGCCTCTGGTCTAGGCTACTCTCGCTCTGGCCTGCTCTCGCTCTGGCATGCATGCCCTCACCTTGGCTCCGGCCTACTCTCGCTCCGGCCTGCTCTGGCTCTGTCCAGCCCTCGCCTTGGCTCCGGCCTGCTCTCTCCCAGGCTCCGGCCTGCCCTCGCCTTGGCTCCGGCCTGCACTCGCCTTGGCTCCGGCCTGCTCTTGCTCTGGCTCTGGCCTGCCCTCACCCTGGTCTGTTCTTGCTCTGGCACTGGCCTGCTGTCATCTTGACTCTGTCCTGCTCTCACTCGGGTTCTGGCCTGCCCTCGCCCTGGCTCCGGCCAGCTCTTTCTCTGGCTCTGGTCTGCTCTCTCTCGCTCTGGCTCTGGCCTGCCCTTGCCTTAGCTCCGGACAGCCCTCGTACTGGCTGTGGCCTGCTCTAGCTCTGGTTCTGGCCTGCCCTTGCCTTGGCTCCGGCCTGCTTTCGCTCTGGCCTGCCCTCGCCTTGGCTCCGGCCTGCTATCGCTATGGCTCAGGCCTGCCTTCGCCTTGGCTCCGGTCTGCTCTAGCTCTGGCTCCGGCCTGCCTTCGCCATGGTTCCAGCCTGCTTTCGCTATGGCTCCGGTCTGACCTCGCCCTGGCTACGGCCTGCTCTCGCTTTGGCTCCGGCCTGCCCTCGCACTGGTTCCGGCCTAATATCACTCTGGCTCCGGCCTGCCTTCGCCTTGCATCCGGCCTGCTCTCGCTCTGGCTCTGACCTGCCTTCGCCCTTGATCCGGCCTGTTCTCGCTCTGGCTCCGACCTGCCCTCAACTTGGCACCGGCCTGCTCTCGCTCTGGCACCTGCATGCCCTGGCCCTGGCTCCGGCCTGAGGTCGCTCTGGCTCTGGCCTGCCCTCGCAGTGGCTCTGGCCTGCTCTTGCTCTTGTTCCGGCCTACTCTCTCTTCCTTTGGCTCTGGCCTGCCATTGCCTTGGCTCCGGCATGCTCTGGCTCTGGCATGCTCTCGCTCTGGCTCTGGCCTGCACTCGTCTTGGCTCCGGCCTGCTCTTGCCCTGGCTCCGGCCTGCTCTCGCTCTTGCTCTGGCCTGGCCTCGCCCTGGCTCCGTCCTGCTCTCTCTCTGGCTCTGGCCTGCCCTTGCCTTCGCTCCGACCTGCTCTTGCCCTAGCTCTGGCCTGCCCTTGCTCTGGCTCTGGCCTGCCTTCGCCCTGGCTTCGGCCTGCTCTCGCCCTGGCTCCGGCCTGCTCTCTCTCTGGATCTGGCCTGCCATCGCCCTGGCTCCGGCCTGCTCTCTCTCACTCTGGCCTGCCCTTGCCTTAGCTCCGGACTGCTCTCGCGCTGGCTGTGGACTGTTCTAGCTCTGGTTCTGGCCATCCCTCGCCTTGGCTCCAGCCTGCTCTTGCTCAGGCCTGTCCTTGCCTTGGCTCCGTCCTGCTATTGCTATGGCTCAGGCTTGACTTCGCCTTATCTCCGGCCTTCTCTCGCTCTGGCTCCGGCCTGCCCTCGACCTGGCTACGGCCTGCTCTCGCTTTGGCTCCCGCCTGCCCCCACCCTGGCTCCGGCCTAATCTCACTCTGGCTCCGGCCTGCCTTTGCCTTGGATCTTGCCTGCTCTCGCTCTGTCTCTGGCGTGCCCGCGCCCTGGTCAGTTCTTGCTCTGGCTCTGGCCTGCCATCGTCTTGACTCCAGCCTGCTCTCGCTCGGGTTCTGGCCTGCCTTCGCTTTGGCTCCAGCCTGCTCTTGCTCTGGCTCAGGCATGCTCTCTTTCGCTCTGGCTCTGGCCTGCCCTAGCCTCTGGTCTAGGCTACTCTCGCTCTGGCTCTGGCCTGCCCTCGTTCTGGCTCTGGCCTGCTCTCGCTCTGGCTCTGGCATGCATGCCCTCACCTTGGCTCCGGCCTACTCTCGCTCCGGCCTGCTCTGGCTCTGTCCAGCCCTCGCCTTGGCTCCGGCCTGCTCTCTCCCAGGCTCCGGCCTGCCCTCGCCTTGGCTCCGGCCTGCACTCGCCCTGGCTCCGGCGTGCTCTTGCTCTGGCTCTGGCCTGCCCTCACCCTGGTCTGTTCTTGCTCTGGCACTGGCCTGCTGTCGTCTTGACTCTGTTCTGCTCTCACTCGGGTTCTGGCCTGCCCTCGCCCTGGCTCCGGCCAGCTCTTTCTCTGGCTCTGGTCTGCTCTCTCTCGCTCTGGCTCTGGCCGGCCCTTGCCTTAGCTCCGGACAGCCCTCGCACTGGCTGTGGCCTGCTCTAGCTCTGGTTCTGGCCTGCCCTTGCCTTGGCTCCGGCCTGCTTTCGCTCTGGCCTGCCCTCGCCTTGGCTCCGGCCTGCTATCGCTATGGCTCAGGCCTGCCCTCGCCTTGGCTCCGGTCTGCTCTAGCTCTGGCTCCGGCCTGCCTTCGCCATGGTTCCAGCCTGCTTTCGCTATGGCTCCGGTCTGACCTCGCCCTGGCTACGGCCTGCTCTCGCTTTGGCTCCGGCCTGCCCTCGCACTGACTCCGGCCTAATATCACTCTGGCTCCGGCCTGCCTTCGCCTTGCGTCCGGCCTGCCTTCGCCCTTGATCCGGCCTGTTCTCGCTCTGGCTCCGACCTGCCCTCAACTTGGCTCCGGCCTGCTCTCGCTCTGGCACCTGCATGCCCTGGCCCTGGCTCCGGCCTGAGGTCGCTCTGGCTCTGGCCTGCCCTTGCAGTAGCTCTGGCCTGCTCTTGCTCTTGTTCCGGCCTACTCTCTCTTCCTTTGGCTCTGGCCTGCCATTGCCTTGGCTCCGGCATGCTCTGGCTCTGGCATGCTCTCGCTCTGGCTCTGGCCTGCACTCGTCTTGGCTCTGGCCTGCACTCGTCTTGGCTCCGGCCTGCTCTCGCTCTAGCTCTGGCCTGGCCTCACCCTGGCTCCGGCCTGCTCTCTCTCTGGCTCTGGCCTGCCCTTGCCTTCGCTCCGGCCTGCTCTTGCCCTAGCTCTGGCCTGCCCTTGCTCTGGCTCTGGCCTGCCTTCGCCCTGGCTTTGGCCTGCTCTCGCCCTGCCTCCGGCCTGCTCTCTCTCTGGATCTGGCCTGCCATCGCCCTGGCTCTGGCCTGCTCTCGGCTCTGGTTCTGGCCTGCCTTCGCCTTGGTGCCAGCCTGCTTTGGCTCTTGCTTAGGCCTGCTCTCTCTCGCTCTGGCCTGCCCTTGCCTTGGCTCCGGACTGCTCTCCCTCTGGCCTGCTCTCGCTGTGGCCTGCCCTTGCCCTGGCTCCAGCCTGCTCTCGCTCTGGCTCTGGCCTGCCCTCGCCCTGGCTCTGGCCTGCCCTCGCCCTGGCTATGGCCTGCTCTCGCCCTGGCTCTATCCTGCTCTCTCTCTGGCTCGGGCCTACTCTCGCTCTGGCTCTGGCCTGCTCTCGCTCTGGCCTCGCCCTGGCTCCGTCCTGATCTATCTCTGGCTACAGCATTCTCTTGCCCTGGCTCCGGCCTGCTCTCGCTCTGGACTGCCCTCGCCTTGATTCCGACCTGTTTTCGCCTTGGCTCCAGCCTGCTCTTGCTCTGGCTCTGGCCTGCACTTGCTCTGATCTGTTCTTGCTCTGGCTCTGGCCTGCCGTCGTCTTAACTCCGTCATGCTCTCGCTCTGGTTCTGGCCAGCCTTCGCCTTGGCTAGAGCCTGCTCTTGCTCTTGCTCAGGCCTACTCTCTCTTTCTCTGGCTCTGGCATGCCCTTGCCTAGGCTTCGGACTGCTCTCGCTCTGGCTCTGGCCTGCTCTCGCTCTGACCTGCCCTTGGCTTGGCTCCGGACTGCTCTTGCCTTGTCTCCGGCCTGCCCTCGCCCTCGCTCTGGCCAGCTCTCTCTCTGGCTCCAGCCTGATCTCTCTCTGGCTCCGGCCTGCTCTCGTTCTGGCTCCAGCCTGCCTTCGCCATGGCTCCGGCCAGCTCTCGCTCTGGCTTCGGCCTGCCCTCGCTACGGCTTGCTCTCGCTTTGGCTCCGGCCTGCCCTCGCCCTGGCTCCGGCCTAATATCACTCTGGCTCCGGCCTGCCTTCGCCTTGGGTCCGGCCTCCTCTCGCTCTGGGTCTGGCCTGCCTTCGCCCTTGATCCGGCCTGTTCTCGCTCTGGCTCCGACCTGCCCTCGCCTTGACTCCGGCCTGCTCTCGCTCTGGCACCGGCCTGCTCTCGCCCTGGTTCCAGCCTGCTCTCACTTTGGCCCCGGCCTGCCCTCGCCCTGGCTCCGGCCTGCTGTCGATCTGGCTCTGGCATGCCCTCGCCTTGGCTCCGGCCTCCTCTCGCTCTGACTCTGGCCTGCCCTCGCCCTGGGTCCAGCCTGCTCTGCATCTGGCTTTGGCCAGCCCTCGCCATGGCTCGCCTGCTCTCGCCCTGGCTCTGACCTGCTCTCGCTCTGGCTCTGGCCAGCCCCTGCCTTGGCTCCGGCCTTCTCTCGCCTTGGCTTCGGCCTGCTCTCGCTCTGGCTCCGGCCTGCCCATGCTCTGGATCCGGCCAGCCCTCGCCTTGGCTCTGGCCTGCTCTCGCCCTGACTCCGGCCTGCTCTTGCTCTGGATCTGGCCTGCCCTCCTCCTGGTCTGTCCTTGCTCTGGCTCTGACCTGCCATCGTCTTGACTCCGGCCTGCTCTCGCTCTGGTTCTGGCCTGCCTTCGCCTTGGCTCCAGCCTGCTCTGGCTCTGGCTCAGGCCTGCTCTCTCTCGCTCTGGCACTGGCCTGCTCTGGCTCCGGCCTGCTCTGGCTCTGGCCTGCACTCGTCTTGGCTCCCACCTGCTCTTGTCCTGGCTCCAGCCTGCTCTCGCTCTTGCTCTGGTCTGCCCTCGCCCTGGCTCCGGCCTGCTTTCTCTCTGGCTCTGGCCTGCCATCGCCCAGGCTCCGGCTTGCTCTTGCTCTGGTTTTGGCCTGCCTTCGACTGGGCTCCAGCCTGCTCTGGATATGGCCTGCTCTCTCTAAGGCTCTGGCCTGCCCTTGCCTTGGCTCCGGTCTGCTCTTGCCCTGGATCTGGCATGCCCTCGCTCTGGATCTGGCCTGCCCTCACCATGGCTCCGGCCTGCTCTATCTCTGGCTCTGGCCTGCCATCGCCCTGGCTCCAGCCTGCTCTCGCTCTGGTTCTGGCCTGCCTTCGCCTTGGCGCCAGCCTGCTCTGGCTCTGGCTTAGGCCTGCTCTCTCTCGCTCTGGCCTGCCCTTGCCTTGGCTCCGGACTGCTCTCGCTCTGGCCTGCCCTTTCCCTGGCTCCGACCTGCTCTCGCTCTGGCTCTGGCCTGCCCTCGCCCTGGCTCTAGCCTGCTCTCTCTCTGGCTCTGGCCTACTCTCGCTCTGGCTCTGGCCTGCTCTCGCTCTGGCCTCTCCCTGGCTCCATCCTGCTCTCGCTCTGGTTACGGCATGCTCTTGCCCTGGCTCCGGCCTTCTCTCGCTCTGGCATGCCCTCGCCCTGACTCCGGTCTACTCTCGCTCTGGCTCCGGCCTACTCTTGCTCTGGCTCTGGCGTGCCCTCACCTTGGCTCCGGCCTGCTCTCGCTCTGACTCTGGCCTGTCCTTGCCCTTGCTCCGGTCAGCTCTGGATCTGGCTCTGGCCTGCTCTCGCCTTGGCTCCAGTCTGCTCTCGCCCTGGCTCTGGTCTGCGCTCGCCTTGGCTCTGGCTTGCTCTCGCTCTTGCCTGCCCTCGCCTTGGCTCCGACATTCTCTCGCTCTGGCCTGCCCACGCCTTGGCTCCGGGCTGCTCTCCCTCTGGCTACGGACTGCCCTCACCCTGGCTCCGGCATGCCATCGGTCTGGTTCTAGTCTGCCCTCTCCTTGGCTCTGGCCAGCTCTGGATCTGGCTCTGGCCTGCCCTCGCCTTGGCTCCGGCCTGCTCTCGCCCTGGCTCCGGCCTGCTCTCACTCTGACTCTGGACTTCCCTCGCCTCGGCTTGGCCTGCTCTCACCTAGGCTCTGGCCTGCTCTCGCTATGGCTCCGGCCTGCCCTCGCCATGGCTCCGGCCTGCCCTTGCTCTGGCTCCGGCCAGCCCTCGCCTTGGCTCCCGCCTGCTGTCGCCCTGACACCGGCCTGCTCTGGCTCTGGCCTGCCCCTGCCTTGGCTCCGGCCTGCTCTTGCTCTGGATCTGGCCTGCCCTCGCCCTGGTCTGTTCTTGCTCTGGCTCTGGCCTGCCGTCGTCTTGACTCTGGCCTACCTTTGCCTTGGCTCCAGCCTGCTCTGGCTATGGCTCAGGCCTGCTCTCTCTCGCTCTGGCTTTGGCCTGCCTTTGCATTGGCTCCGGACTGCTCTCGCTCTGGCTCTGGCCTGCCCTCGCATTTGCTCCGTCCTGCTCTTGCCCTGGCTCCGGCCTGCTCTCTCTCTGACTGTGGCCTGCCATTGCCTTGGCTCCGGCCTGCTCTCGCTCTGGTTTTGGACTGCCTTCGCCTTGGCTCCAGCCTGCTCTGGCTCAGGCCTGCTCTCTCTCACTCTGGCTCTGGCCTGCCCTTGCCTTGGCTCCGGACTGCTCTCGCTCTGGCTCTGGCCAGCTCTCTCTCTGGCTCTGGGCTGCCCTTACCTTGGCTCCGGTCTGCTCTTGCCCTGCCTCTGGCCTGCCCTCAATCTGGATCTGGCATGCCCTCGTCCTGGCTCCGGCCTGCTCTCTCTCTGGCTCTGGCCTGCCATCTCCCTGGCTCCGGCATGCTCTCGCTCTGGTTCTGGCATGCCTTTGCCTTGGCTCAAACCTGCTCTGGCTCTGGCTCAGGCCTGCTCCCTCTCGCTCTGGCCTGCCCTTGCCTTGACTCCGGACTCCTCTCGCTCTGGCTCTGGCCTGCTCTCGCTCTGGCCTGCCCTTGCCCTGGCTCCGGCCTGCTTTCGCTCTGGCTCTGGCCTGCCCTCGCCCTTGCTCTGGCCTGCACTCTCTTTGGCTCTTGCCTGCCCTCGCTCTGGCTCCGACCTACTCTTGCTCTGGCCTGCTCTCGCTCTGCCTCTGGCCTCGCCCTGGCTCCGTCCAACTCACGCTCTGGCCCCAGCCTTCTCTTGCCCTGGCTCCGGCCTTCTCTCGCTCTGGCTCTGGCCTGCCCTCTCCATGGCTCCGGTCTACTCTCGCTCTGGCTCCGGCCTGCTCTCTATCTGGCTCTGGCGTGCCCTCGCTCTGACTCTGGCCTGCCCTCACCCTGGCTCCGGCCTGCTCTGGATCTGGCTCTGGCCTGCTCTCACCCTGGCTCCGGCCTGCTCTGGCTCTGGCTCTGGCCTGCCCTCGTCTTGGCTCTGACCTGCTCTCGCTTGCCCTGGCCTTGGCTCCGACCTTCTCTCGCTCTGGCCTGCACTCGCCTTGGCTCCGACCTGCTCTCGCTTTGGCTCTGACCTTCCCTGGCTCTGCTACTGGCCTGCCCTCGCCTTGGCTCCGGCCTGCTCTCGCCTTGGCTTCGGCCTGCTCTTGCTCTAGCTCCGGACTGCCCTCGCCCTTGCTCCGGCCTGCCATCGCTCTGCTTCTGGCCTGCCCTCGCCTTGGCTCCGGCCTGTTCTCACCGTGTTCCGGACTGCTCTCGCTCTAGCACCGGACTGCCCTCACTCTGGCTCCGGACTGCCATCGCTCTGACTCTGGCCTGCCCTCGCCCTGACTCTGGCCTGCCCTCGCCCTGTCTCCGTCCTGCTCTCGCCCTGGTTCCGACCTGCCCTTGCCTTGACTCCGGCCTTCTCTCTCTCTGGCTCTGGCCTGCCCTCGCCTTGGCTCCAGCCTGCTCTCGCTCTGACTCTGGCCTGCCCTCGCCCTGGCTCCGGCCTGCTATGGATCTGGCTCAGGCCTGCCCTCTCCTTGGCTCCGGCCTCCTCTCGTCCTGGCTCCGGCCTGCTCTAGCCTTGGCTCCGGCCTGCTCTACCTTTGTCTCCGGCCTGCTCTTGCTCTGGCCTGACCTCGCCTTGGCCCGACCTGCTCTCGCTCTGGCCTGCCCTCGCCTTGGCTCCGGCCTGCTCTCGCTCTGGCTCTGGCCTACCCTGGCTCTGGTTCTGGCCTTCCCTCGCCTTGGCTCCGCCCTGCTCTCGCCTTGGCTCCGGCCTGCTCTCGCTCTAGCTCCGGACCGCCCTCGCCCTGGCGCCGGCCTGCCATCGCTCTGGCTCTGGCCTGCTCTGGATCTGGTTCTGTCCTGCCCTCGCCTTGGCTCCGGCCTGCTCTCGCTCTGGCTCTGGCCTGCCCTTGCCATGGCTCCGGCCTGCTCTCGCCTTGGCTCCGGCCGGCTCTTGCTCAGGCTCCGGCCTGCCCTCGCTGTGGCTCCGGCCTACCCTTGCTCTGGCTCCGGCCAGCCCTCGATTTGCCTCCGGCCTGCTCTCACCCTGGTTCCGGACTGCTCTTCCTCTGGCCTGTCGTCGTCTTGACTCTGGCCTGCTCTAGCTCTTGTTCTGGCCTTCCTTCGCCTTGGCTACGGCATGCCCTCGCTCTGGCTCAAGCCTCCTCTAGCTCTGGCTCTGGCCTGCCTTGCCAAGCTTGGCTCCAGACTGCTTTCGCTCTGGCCTGCTCTCGCTCTGGCCACCTCTCGCTCTTGACTGCCCTTGCCTTGGCTCCGACGTGCTCTCTCTTTCGCTCTGCCCTGCCCTCGCCTTGGCTCCGGCCTGCTCTCGCTCAGGTTCTGGCCTGCCCTGGCTCTGCTTTTGGACTGCCCTCGGCTTGGCTCCGGCCTGCCATCGCTCTGGTTCCAGCCTGCCCACGCTTTGGCTCCGGCCTGCTCTCACCCTGGCTCCGGCCTGCTCTGGTTCTGGCCTGCCCTCGCCCTGGCTCTGGCCTGATCTCTCTCTGGCTCTGGCCTCGCCTTGTCTACAGCCTGCTCTCGCCCTGGTTCCGGCCTGCTCTTGCTCTTGCCTGCCATTACCTTGGCTCCGGCCTGCTCTCGCTCAGGCTCTGACCTGCCCTGGCTCTGCTTTTGGACTGCCCTCGCCTTGGCTCCGGCCTGCCATCGCTCTGGTTCCGGCCTGCCCACGCCTTGGCTCCGGCCTGCTCTCACATTGGCTCCGACCTGCTCTCTCTCTGGCCTGCCCTCGCCTTGGCTCCGGCCTGCTCTCGCTCTGGCTCTGGCCTACCCTGGCTCTGCTTCTGGCCTGCCCTCGCCTTGGCTCCGCACTGCTCTCGCCTTGGCTCCAGCCTGCTCTCGCTCTAGCTCTGGACCGCCCTCGCCCTGGCTCCGGCCTGCCATCGCTCTGGCTCCGGCCTGCTCTGGATCTAGCTCTGTCCTGCCCTCGCCTGGGCTCCGGCCTGCTCTCGCTCTGGCTCTGGGCTGCCCTCGACTTGGCTCCGGCCTGCTTTCGCCTTGGCTCCGGCAGGCTCGTGCTCTAGCTCCGGCCTGCCCTCGCTGTGGCTCCGGCCTACCCTTGCTCTGGCTCCGGCCAGCCCTCGTCTTGACTCCGGCCTGCTCTCGCTCTTGTTCTGGCCTGCCTTCACCTTGGCTACGGCATGCCCTCGCTCTGGCTCAAGCCTCCTCTAGCGCTGGCTCTGGCCTGCCCTTGCCTTGGCTCCAGACTGCTCTCGCTCTGTCTCTGGCCTGCCCTCGCCTTGGCTCCGGCCTGCTCTCACTCTTGCCTGTCCTCGCCTTGGCTCCGACGTGCTCCCTCTCTCGCTCTGGCCTGCCCTCACCTTAGCTAAGGCCTGCTCTCGCTCTGGGTCTTGCCTGCCCTGGCTCTGCTTCTGCACTGCCATCGCCTTGGCTCCGGCCTGCTCTTGCCTTGCCTCCGGTCTGCTCTCGCTCTAGCTCCGGACTGCCCTCGTCCTGGTTCGGGCCTGCCATCGCTCTGGTTCCTGCCTGCCCTCGCCTTGGCTCCGGCCTGCTCTTGCCCTGGCTCCGGCCTGATCTCGCTCTGGCTCTGGCCTTCCCTTGCCCTGGCTCCGGCCTGCTCTCTCTCTGGCTCTGGCCTGCCCTCGCCTTGGCTCTGGCCTGATCTCGCTCTGGCTCTGGCCTGCTCTGGCTCTGGCTCTGGGCTGCCCTCACCCTGGCTCCGGCCTGCTCTCGCCCTGGCTCCGGCCTGCTCTCGCTCTGGCCTTCCCTCGCCCTGGCTCCGGCCTGCTCTCTCTCTGGTTCTGGCCTGCCCTCGCCCTGGCTCCGGCCTACTCTCGCTCTGGCTCTGGCCTGATATCGCTATGGATCTGGCCTAGCCTTGGCTCCGGCCAGCTCTCGCCCTGGTTCCGGCCTGTCCTCGCCTTGGCTCTGGCCTTCTCTTGCCCTGACTCCGGCATTCTCTCGGCCTGGCTCCGGCCTGCTCTTGCCCTGGCTCCGGCCTGCCCTCGCCTTGGCTCCCGCCTCTTCTCGCCCTGGATCCGGCCTGCTCTCGACTTGGCTCTGGCCTGCTCTCGTTCTTACTCCAACCTGCCCTCGCTCTGGCTCCTGCCTGCCCTCGCCTTGGCTCCGGCCTGCTCTCGACTTGGCTACGGCCTGCCATCGCTCTGACCCTGGCCTGCCCTCGCCCTGTCTCCGTCCTGCTCTCGCCCTGTTTCCGACCTTCCCTTGCCTTGACTCCGGCCTTCTCTCTCTCTGGCTATGGCCTGCCCTTACCTTGGCTTCAGCCTACTCTCGGTCTGCTCTGGCTCTGGCCTGCTCTCACGCTTGCTCTGGCGTGCCCTCGCCTTGGGTCCAGCCTGCTCTCGCTCTGACTCTGGCCTGCCCTCGCCCTGGCTCCGGCCTGCTATGGATCTGGCTCAGGCCTGCCTGGCCTTGGCTCCGGCCTGCTCTCGCCCTGGCTCCGGCCTGCTCTAGCCTTTGCTCCGGCCTGCTCTCGCCCTGGCTCCGGCCTGCTCTAGCATTGGCTCCAGCCTGTTCTCGCTCTTGCCTGCCCTCGCCTTGGCTCCGGCCTGCTCTCGCTCTGGCTCTGGCCTACCCTGGCTCTGCTTCTGGCCTTCCCTCGCCTTGGCTCCGCACTGCTCTCGCCTTGGCTCCAGCCTGCTCTCGCTCTAGCTCCAGACCGCCCTCGCCCTGGCTCCGGCCTGCCATCGCTCTGGCTCTGGCCTGCCCTCGAATTGGCTCCGGCCTGCTCTCGCCTTGGCTCCGGCAGGCTCGTGCTCTGGCTCCGACCTGCCCTCGCTGTGGCTCCGGCCTACCCTTGCTCTGGCTCCGGCCAGCCCTCGTCTTGACTCCGGCCTGCTCTCGCTCTTGTTCTGGCCTGCCTTCACCTTGGCTACGGCATGCCCTTGCTCTGGCTCAAGCCTCCTCTAGCTCTGGCTCTGGCCTGCCCTTGCCTTGGCTCCAGACTGCTCTCGCTCTGTCTCTGGCCTGCCCTCGCCTTGGCTCCGACCTGCTCTCACTCTTGCCTGTCCTCGCCTTGGCTCCAACGTGCTCTCTCTCTCGCTCTGGCCTGCCCTCACCTTAGCTAAGGCCTGCTCTCGCTCTGGGTCTTGCCTGCCCTGGCTCTGCTTCTGCACTGCCATCGCCTTGGCTCCGGCCTGCTCTTGCCTTGGCTCCGGTCTGCTCTCGCTCTAGCTCCGGACTGCCCTCGCCCTGGTTCGGGCCTGCCATCGCTCTGGTTCCTGCCTGCCCTCGACTTGACTCCGGCCTGCTCTCGCCCTGGCTCCGGCCTGATCTCGCTCTGGCTCCGGCCTTCCCTTGCCCTGGCTCCGGCCTGCTCTCTCTCTGGCTCTGGCCTGCCCTCGCCTTGGCTCTGGCCTGATCTCGCCCTGGCTCCGGCCTGCTCTCGCCCTGGCTCCGGCCTGCTCTAGCCTTTGCTCCGGCCTGCTCTCGCCCTGGCTCCGGCCTGCTCTAGCCTTGGCTCCAGCCTGTTCTCGCTCTTGCCTGCCCTCGCCTTGGCTCCGGCCTGCTCTCGCTCTGGCTCTGGCCTACCCTGGCTCTGCTTTTGGCCTTCCCTCGCCTTGGCTCCGCACTGCTCTCGCCTTGGCTCCAGCCTGCTCTCGCTCTAGCTCCGGACCGCCCTCGCCCTGGCTCCGGCCTGCCATCGCTCTGGCTCTGGCCTGCCCTCGACTTGGCTCCGGCCTGCTCTCGCCTTGGCTCCGGCAGGCTCGTGCTCTGGCTCCGGCCTGCCCTCGCTGTGGCTCCGGCCTACCCTTGCTCTGGCTCCGGCCAGCCCTCGTCTTGACTCCGGCCTGCTCTCGCTCTTGTTCTGGCCTGCCTTCACCTTGGCTACGGCATGCCCTCGCTCTGGCTCAAGCCTCCTCTAGCTCTGGCTCTGGCCTGCCCTTGCCTTGGCTCCAGACTGCTCTCGCTCTGTCTCTGGCCTGCCCTCGCCTTGGCTCCGGCCTGCTCTCACTCTTGCCTGTCCTCGCCTTGGCTCCGACGTGCTCTCTCTCTCGCTCTGGCCTGCCCTCACCATAGCTAAGGCCTGCTCTCGCTCTGGGTCTTGCCTGCCCTGGCTCTGCTTCTGCACTGCCATCGCCTTGGCTCCGGCCTGCTCTCGCTCTAGCTCCGGACTGCCCTCGCCCTAGCTCCGGACTGCCCTCGCCCTGGTTCGGGCCTGCCATCGCTCTGGTTCCTGCCTGCCCTCGCCTTGGCTCCGGCCTGCTCTCGCCCTGGCTCCGGCCTGATCTCGCTCCGGCTCCGGCCTTCCCTTGCTCTGGCTCCGGCCTGCTCTCTCTCTGGCTCTGGCCTGCCCTCGCCTTGGCTCTGGCCTGCCCTCGCCTTGGCTCTGGCCTGATCTCGCTCTGGCTCTGGCCTGCTCTCGCTCTGGCTCTGGGCTGCCCTCACCCTGGCTCCGGCCTGCTCTCGCCCTGGCTCCGGCCTGCTCTCGCTCTGGCCTTCCTTCGCCCTGGCTCCGGCCTGCTCTCTCTCTGGTTCTGGCCTGCCCTCACCCTGGCTCCGGCCTACTCTCGCTCTGGCTCTGGCCTGATCTCGCTATGGATCTGGCCTAGCCTTGGCTCCGGCCAGCTCTCGCCCTGGTTCCGGCCTGTCCTCGCCTTGGCTCTGGCCTTCTCTTGCCCTGACTCCGGCATTCTCTCGGCCTGGCTCCGGCCTGCTCTCGCCCTGGCTCCGGCCTGCCCTCGCCTTGGCTCCCGCCTCTTCTCGCCCTGGATCCGGCCTGCTCTCGACTTGGCTCTGGCCTGCTCTCGTTCTTACTCCAACCTGCCCCCGCTCTGGCTCCTGCCTGCCCTCGCCTTGGCTCCGGCCTGCTCTCGACTTGGCTACGGCCTGCCATCGCTCTGACCCTGGCCTGCCCTCGCCCTGTCTCCATCCTGCTCTCGCCCTGTTTCCGACCTGCCCTTGCCTTGACTCCGGCCTTCTCTCTCTCTGGCTATGGCCTGCCCTTACCTTGGCTTCAGCCTACTCTCGGTCTGCTCTGGCTCTGGCCTGCTCTCACTCTTGCTCTGGCGTGCCCTCGCCTTGGGTCCAGCCTGCTCTCGCTCTGACTCTGGCCTGCCCTCGCCCTGGCTCCGGCCTGCTATGGATCTGGCTCAGGCCTGCCTGGCATTGGCTCCGGCCTGCTCTCGCCCTGGCTCCGGCCTGCTCTAGCCTTTGCTCCGGCCTGCTCTCGCCCTGGCTCCGGCCTGCTCTAGCCTTGGCTCCAGCCTGTTCTTGCTCTTGCCTGCTCTCGCCTTGGCTCCGGCCTGCTCTCGCTCTGGCTCTGGCCTACCCTGGCTCTGCTTCTGGCCTTCCCTCGCCTTGGCTCCGCCCTGCTCTCGCCTTGGCTCCGGCCTGCTCTCGCTCTAGCTCTGGACCGCCCTCGCCCTGGCTCCGGACTGCCATTGCGCTGGCTCTGGCATGCCCTCGCCCAGGCTCCGACCTTCTCTGGAGCTGGCTCTGTCCTGCCCTCACCTTGGCTCCGGCCTGCTCTCGCCATGGCTCCGGCCTGCTCTCGCCATGGCTCCGGCCTGCTCTCGCCTTGGCTCCGGCCTACCCTTGCTCTGGCTCCGGCCAGCCCTCGCCTTGCCTCCGGCCAGCTCTCGCCCTGGTTCCGGCCTGCTCTTTCTCTGGCCTGTGGTCGTCTTGACTCTGGCCTGCTCTCGCTCTTCTTCTGGCCTGCCTTCGCCTTGGCTACGGCATGCCCTCGATCTGGCTCAAGACTCCATTATCTCTGGCGCTGGACTGCCTTGCCTTGGCTCCAGACTGCTCTCGCTCTGGCCTGCACTCGCTCTTGTCTGCCCTCGCCTTGGCTCCGACGAGCTCTATCTCTCGCTCTGGCCTGCCCTCGCCTTGGCTCCGGCCTGCTCTCGCTCTGGCTCTGGCCTGCCCTGGCTCTGCTTCTGGACTGCCCTCGCCTTGGCTCCGGCCTGCTCTCGCCCTGGCTCCGGCCTGCTCTGGCTCTGGCCTTCCCTCGCCCTGGCTCCTCCCTGCTCTCTCTCTGGCTCTGGCATGCCCTCGCACTGGCTCTGGCCTGATCTCGCTCTGGCCTCGCCTTGTCTCCAGCCTGCTCTCGCCCTGGTTCTGGCCTGCTCTTGCTCTTGCCTGCCCTCGCCTTGGCTCCGACCTGCTCTCGCTCTGGCCTGCCCTCGCCTTGGCTCCGGCCTGCTCTCGCTCTGGCTCTGGCCTACCCTGGCTCTGCTTCTGGCCTGCCCTCGCCGTGGCTCCGCCCTGCTCTCGCCTTGGCTCCGGTCTGCTCTCGCTCTAGCTCTGGACCGCCCTCGCCCTGGCTCCGGCCTGCCATCGCTCTGGCTCTGGCGTGCCCTTGTCTTGGCTCTGGCCTGCCCTCGCCCTGGCTCCGGCCTGCTCTCACTCTGGCTCTGGCCTGCCCTCGACTTGGCTCCGGCAGTCTCTTGCTCTGGCTCCAGCCTGCCCTCGCTGTGGCTCCGGCCTACCCTTGCTCTGGCTCCGGCCAGCCCTCGCCTTGACTCCGGCCTGCTCTCACCCTGGTTCCGGCCTGCTCTTGCTCTGGCCTGTCGTCATCTTGACTCCGGCCTGCTCTCGCTCTTCTTCTGGCCTGCCTTCACCTTGGCTACGGCATGCCCTCGCTCTGACACTATACTTACACTGCTCCACCAGGGCCTCCATCCTCTTATACCAGGATCCCCCTACACTATACTTACACAGCTCCGCCAGAACCTCCATCCTCTTATACCAGGCTCCCCCTACACTATACTTACACTGCTCCACCAGAACCTCCATCCTCTTATACCAGGCTCCCCCTACACTATACTTACACTACTCCACTAGAACCTCCATCCTTTATACCAGGCTCCACCTACACTATACTTATACTGCTCCACCAGAACCTCCATCCTCTTATACCAGGCACCCCCTACACTATACTTACACTGTGACACCAGAACCTCCATCCTCTTATACCAGGCTCCCCCTACACTATACTTACACTACTCCACTAGAACCTCCATCCTTTATACCAGGCTCCACCTACACTATACTTACACTGCTCCACCAGAACCTCCATCCTCTTATACCAGGCACCCCCTACACTATACTTACACTGTGACACCAGAACCTCCATCCTCTTATACCAGGCTCCCCCTACACTATACTTACACTGCTCCACCAGGGCCTCCATCCTCTTATACCAGGCTTTCCCCATACACTATACTTACACTGCTCCACCAGGGCCTCCATCCTCTTATACCAGGCTCCCCCTACACTATACTTACGGCTCAGGCCTCCTCTAGCTCTGGCTCTGGCCTGCCCTTGCCTTGGCTCCAGACTGCTCTGGCTCTGGCTCTGGCCTGCTCTCGCCTTGGCTCCGACGTGCTCTCTCTCTCGCTCTGGCCTGCCCTCGCCTTGGCTCCGGCCTGCTCTCGCTCTGGCTCTTGCCTGCCCTGGCTCTGCTTCTGGACTGCCCTCCCCTTGGCTCTGGCCTGCTCTTGATCTAGCTCTGGACTGCCCTCGTCCTGGCTCCGGCCTGCCATCGCTCTGGTTCCTGCCTGCCCTCGCCTTGGCTCCGGCCAGCTCTCGCCCTGGCTCCGGAATGACCTCGCTCTGGCTCTTGCCTTTCCACGCCCTGGCTCCGGCCTGCTCTCTCTCTGGCTCTGGCCTGCCCTCACCCTGGCTCTGGCCTGATCTCGCTCTGGCTCTGGCCTCGCTTTGTCTCCGGCCTGCTCTCGCCCTGGTTCCGGCCTGCTCTCGCTCTGACTCTGGCCTGACCTCTCCCTGGCTACGGCTTGCTCTAGCCTTGGCTCCGGCCTGTTCTCGCTCTTGCCTGCCCTCGCCTTGGCTCCGGCCTGCTCTCGCTCTGGCTCTGGCCTACCCTCGCCTTGGCTCTGCCCTGCTCTCGCCTTGGCTCCGGCCTGCTCTCGCTCTAGCTCTGGATCGCCCTCGCCCTGGCTCCGGCCTGCCATCGCTCTGGCTCTGGCGTGCCCTCGCCTTGGCTCCGGCCTTCTCTGGATATGGCTCTGTCCTGCCCTCACCTTGGCTCTGGCCTGCTCTCACTCTGGCTCTGGCCTGCCCTCGCCATCGCTCCGGCCTGCTCTCGCCTTGGCTCCGGCCGGCTCTTGCTCTGGCTCCGGCCTGCCCTCGCTGTGGGTCCGGCCTACCGTTGCTCTGTCTCCGGCCAGCCCTCGCCTTGCCTCCGGCCTGCTCTCGCCCTGGTTCCGGCCTGCTCTTGCTCTGGCCTGTCGTCGTCTTGACTCTGGCCTGCTCTCGCTCTTGTTCTGGCCTGTCTTCGCCTTGGCTACGGCATGCCCTCGCTCTGGCTCAAGACTCCTCTATCTCTGGCACTGGAATGCCTTGCCTTGGCTCCAGACTGCTCTCGCTCTGGCCTGCTCTCGCTCTGGCCTGCCCTCGCCTTGGCTCCGGCCTGCTCTCCCTCTGGCTCTGGCCTGCCCTGGCTCTGCTTCTGGACTGCCCTCGCCTTGGCTCCGGCCTGCCATCGCTCTGGTTCCGGCCTGCCCTCGCCTTGGCTCCGGCCTGCTCTCGGCCTGGCTCCAGCCTGCTCTGGCTCTGGACTTCCCTCGTCCTGGCTCCTGCCTGCTCTCTCTCTGGCTCTGGCCTGCCCTCGCCCTGGCTCTGGCCTGATCTCGCTCTGGCTTCGCCTTGTCTCCAGCCTGCTCTCGCCCTGGTTCTGGCCTGATCTTGCTCTTGAATGCCCTTGCCTTGGCTCCGACCGGCTCTCGCTCTGGCCTGCCCTCGCCTTGGCTCCGGTCTGCTCTCGCTCTGGCTCTGGCCTACCCTGGCTCTGCTTCTGGCCTGCCCTCGCCTTGGCTCCACCCTGCTCTCGCCTTGGCTCCAGCCTGCTCTCGCTCTAGCTCCGGGCCGCCCTCGCCCTGGCTCCGGCCTGCCATCGCTCTGGCTCTGGCGTGCCCTTGCCTTGGCTCTGGCCTGCCCTCGCCCTGGCTCCGGCCTGCTCTGGATCTAGTTCTGTCCTGCCCTCGCCTTGGCTCCGGCCTGCTCTCGCTGTGGCTCTTGCCTGCCCTCGACTTGGCTCCGGCCTGCTCTCGCCTTGGCTCCGGCCTGCTCTTGCTCTGGCTCCAGCCTGCCCTTGCTGTGGCTCAGGCCTACCCTTGCTCTGGCTCCGGCGAAGCCTCGCCTTGACTCCGGCCTGCTCTCGCCCTGGTTCCGGCCTGCTCTTGCTCTGGCCTGTCGTTGTCTTGACTCCGGCCTGCTCTCGCTCTTGTTCTGGCCTGCCTTCACCTTGGCTACGGCATGCCCTCGCTCTGGCTCAAGCCTCCTCTAGCTCTGGCTCTGGCCTGCCCTTGCCTTGGCTCCAGACTGCTCTCGCTATGGCTCTGGCCTGCTCTTGCTCTGGCCTGCCCTCGCCTTGGCTCCGACCTGCTCTCGCTCTTGCCTGCCCTCGCCTTGGCTCTGACGTGCTCTCTCTCTCGCTCTGGCCTGCCCTTGCCTTGGCTCCGGCCTGCTCTCGCTCTGGCTCTTGCCTGCCCTGGCTATGCTTCTGGACTGCCCTCGCCTTGGCTCCGGCCTGCTCTTGCCTTGCCTGCGGCCTGCTCTCGCTCTAGCTCTGGACTGCCCTCGCCCTGGCTCCGGCCTGCCATTGCTCTGGTTCCTTCCTGCCCTCGCCTTGGCTCCGGCCTGCTCTCGCCCTGGCTCCGGCCTGACCTCGCTCTGGCTCTTGCCTTTCCTCGCCCTGGCTCCGGCCTGCCCTCGCCCTGGCTCTGGCCTGCCCTCGCCCTGGCTCCGGCCTACTCTCGATCTGGCTCTGGCCTGATCTCGCTGTGGATCTCGCCTAGCCTTGGCTCCGGCCAGCTCTCGCCCTGGTTCCAGCCTGTCCTCGCCTTGGCTCTGGCCTGCTCTCGCCCTGACTCCGGCATTCTCTCGGCCTGGCTCCGGCCTGCTCTCGCCCTGGCTCCGGCCTGCCCTCGCCTTGGCTCCCGCCTCTTCTCGCCCTGGATCCGGCCTGCTCTCGACTTGGCTCTGGCCTGCTCTCGTTCTTACTCCAACCTGCCCTCGCTCTGGCTCTTGCCTTTCCTCGCCCTGGCTCCGGCCTGCTCTCTCTCTGGCTCCGGCCTGCCCTAGCCCTGGCTCTGGCCTGATCTCGCTCTGGCTCTGGCCTCGCCTTGTCTTCGGCCTGCTCTCGCCCTGGTTCTGGCCTGCTCTCGCTCTGACTCTGGCCTGACCTCACCCTGGCTCCGGCCTGCTCTCGCCCTGGCTCCGGCCTGCTCTCGCTCTGGCATTCCCTCGCCCTGGCTCCGGCCTGCTCTCTCTCTGCCTCTGGCCTTCCCTCGTCCTGGCTCCGGCCTACTCTCGCTCTGGCCTGATCTCGCTATAGCTCTGGCCTGATCTCGCTATGGCTCTGGACTCACCTTGTCTTCGGCCTGCTCTCGCCCTGGTTCCGGCCTGCCCTCGCCTTGGCTCTGGCCTACTCTCGCCCTGACTCCGGCCTGCTCTCGCCCTGGGTCCGGCCTGCTCTCGCCCTGGATCCGGCCTGCCCTCGCCTTGGCTCCTGCCTCTTCTTTCCCTGGATCCGGCCTGCTCTCGACTTGGCTCTGGCCTGCTCTCGTTCTTACTACAACCTGCCCTCGCTCTGGCTCCGGCCTGCCCTCGCCTTGGCTCCGGCCTGCTCTTGCTTTAGCTCCTGCCTGCTCTCGCCTTGGTTCCGGCCTGCTCTCGCTTAAGCTCCGGCCTGCTCTCGCCCTAGCTCTGGCCTGCTCTTGCCCTGGTTCCGGCCAGCCATTCCCTTTGCTCCGGCTTGCTCCTGCTATGGCTCTGGCCTGCCCTAGTCTTGGCTCTGGACTGCTCTCGCTTTGGATCTGGCATGCCCTTGCTTGGCTCCGGCATGCTCTCTCTCTGGCTCTGGCCTGCCCTTGCTCTGACTCCGGCCTGCCCTTGCCTTGGCTCCGGCCTGCTCTCGCATTGGCTGCGGCCTGCTCCCTCTTTGGCTCTGGCCTGCCCTTGTCTTGGCTCTGGACTGCTCTCGCTTTGGCTCTGGCCTACCCTCGCTTGGCTCCGGCATGCTCTCGCTCTGGCTCTGGCCTGCCCATGCTCTGGCTCTGGCCTGCCCTCACTCTGGCTCTAGCCTGCCATCGCCTTGGCTCCGGCCTGCTCTGACTCTGGCCTTCCCTCGCCCTGGCTCCGACCTGCTCTCGCCCTGGCTCCGGGCTTGGCTCTGGAATGCTCTCGCTCTGGCTCTGGCCTGCCCTTGCTCTGGCTCCGGCCTTCCCTTGCCTTGGCTCCGGCCTGCTCTCGCCTTGGCTCCGGCCTGCTCTCGCCTTGGCTGCGGCTTGCTCCCGCTCTGGCCTGCCCTTGCCTTGTCTCTGGCCAACTCTCGCTCTGGCTCCGGCCTGCCATTGCCCTGGCTCCGGCCTGCTCTCGCTATGGCACTGGCCTGCTCTCGTCCTGGCTCTGGTCTGCCGTTGCCTTTGCTCTGGCTTGCTCTCGCTCTGGCTCTGGCCTGCCCTCGCCTTGGCTCCTGACTGCTATTGCTTTGGCTCCGGCCCGCCCTCGCTTGGCTCCGGCCTGCTCTCGTTCTTACTCTGGCCTGCCCTCGCCATGGCTCCGACCTGCCCTCGCTGTGGCTCTGATCTGCCTTCGCCTTGGCTCCGGCCTGCTCTCGCCCTGGCTCCGGCCTGCTATTGCTCTGGCATGCCCTTGCTTTGGCTACAGCCTGTTCGCGCCCTGGCTCCGGGTTGATCTCTCTTTGGCTCTGGCCAGCTCTCGTTCTTACTCCGGCCTGCCCTCGCCATGGCTCCGACCTGCCCTCGCTGTGGCTCTGGCCTGCCCTCGTCTTGGCTCCGGTCTGCTCTTGCTCTAGCCTGCCCTTGCTTTGGCTGTGGCCTGCTCTCGCCCTGGCTCCGGCTTGCTCTCACTTTGGCTCTGGCCTGCTCTCGCCTTGGCTCCAGCCTGCTTTCGCTCTGGATCTGGCCTGCCCTCGCCCTGGCTCCGGCGTGCTCTCGCTCTGGATCCGGCTTGTTCTCGCCTTGGCTCCGGCCTGTTCTCGCCTTGGCTCCGGCCTGATCTCGCCCTGGTCCCGGCCTGCTCTCGCCCTGGTTCCGGCCTGACCTTGCCTTGGCTCCGGCCTTCTCTCGCTCTTGCTCTTGCCTGCCTTTGCCTTGGCTCTGGCCTAATCTCGCTTTGCCTCCGGCCTGCCCTTGCTCTGGCTCCGGCCTGCTCTCGCTGAGTCTCTGGCCTGCTCTCGCTCTGCCCTTACCTTTGCTCCGGCCTGCTCTCGCTCGGGCTCTGGCCTTCCCTTGCCTTGGCTCCGGCCTGCTCTCGCTCTGGCCTGCCCTCGCCTTGGCTCCAGACTGCTCTGGCTCCGGCCTGCTCTCGCTGAGTCTCTGGCCTGCTCTCGCTCTGGTATGCCCTTACCTTTGCTCCGGCCTGCTCTCGCTCTTGCCTGCCCTTGCCTTGGCTCCGACCTGCTCTCTCTCTCTCGCTCTGGCCTGCCCTCGCCTTAGCTCCGGCCTGCTCTCGCTCTGGCTCTGGCCTGCCCAGGCTCTGCTTCTGGCCTGCCCTCGCCTTGGCTCCAGCCTGCTCTTGCCTTGGCTCCTGCCTGTTCTCGCCCTTGGTCCGGCCTGCTCTCGACTTGGATCCGGCCTGCTCTCGTTCTTACTCCGGCCTGCCCTCGCTCTGGCTTCGGCCTGCCCTCGCCTTGGCTCCAGCCTGCTCTCGCTCTGGCTCCAGACTGCCCTCGCCGTGGCTCCGGTCTGCTCTTGCTCTGGCTCCGGCCTGCCCTCGCAATGGCTCCGACATGCCCTCGCTGTGGCTCTGGCCTGCCTTTGCCTTTGCTCTGGCTTTCTCTCGCTCTGGCTCTGGCCTGCCCTAGTCTTGGCTCCGGACTGCTCCCGCTTTGGCTCTGGCCTTCCCTCGCTTGGCTCCGGCCTGCTCTTGCTCTGGCCTTCCCTTGCTTTGGCTCCGGCCCGCTCTTGCCCTGCCTCCGGCTTGCTCTCTCTTTGGCTCCGGCCTGCTCTTGCCTTGGCTCTGGCCTTCTCTCGCACTTGTTCCGGCCTGCTCTCGCCTTGGCTCTGGCTTTCTCTCTCTCTGGCTCTGGCCTGCCCTTGCCTTGGCTCTGACCAACTCTTGCCCTGGCTCCGGCCTGCTCTCGCTCTGGCTCTGGCCTGCCCTCGCATTGGCTCCTGCCTGCCTTCGCCATGGCTCAGTCTGATCTCGCTCTGGCCTGCTCTGGCCCAGGCTCCGGCCTGCTCTCGCTCTGGCTAGCTCTCACTCTGGCTCCGGCCTGCCATCGCTCTGGCTCCGGCCAGCCCTTGCACTGTCACCGGCCTGCTCTCGCTCTGGATCTGGCCTGCCCTCGCCATGGCTCTGGCGTGCTCTCGCTCTGAATCCGGCCTGTTCTCGCCTTGGCTCCGGCCTGTTCTCACCTTGGCTCAGGCCTGCTCTCGCCCTGGCCCCGTCCCGCTCTCGCCCTGGTTCCGGCCTGCCCTTGCCTTTGCTCCGGACTTCTCTTGCTCTGGCTCTTGCCTGCCCTTGTCTTGGCTCTGGCCTACTCTCACTTTGCCTCTGGCCTGCCCTTGCTCTGGCTCCGGCCTGCTCTCGCTGTGTCTCTGGCCTGCTCTCGCCTTGGCTCCGGCCTGCTCTCGCTCTGGCTCTGGCCTGCCCTCGCCTTGGCTCCAGCCTGCTATTCCTCTGACTCTAGCCTGCCCGAGCTCGCTCTGGCTCTGGCCTCCCCTCGTACATGCTCTTGCCTGCCCTCGCCTTGGCTCCGGCCTGCTCTGACTCTAGCTCGGGCCTGGCCTCGCCCAGGCACCGGCCTGCTCTCGCTCTGGCTCAGGCCTGCTCTCGACTTGGCTCCGGCCTTCTCTCGCCCATGCTCCGGCCTGCTAACATGCTGGTTGTGGCCTGCCCTCACCTTGGCTCCGGCCTGCTCTAGCCTTGGCTCCGGCCTGTTCTCGCTCTTGCCTGCTCTCGCCCTGTCTCCGGCCTGCTCTTGCCCTGGCTCCGGCCAGCCCTCGCCTTGGCTCCAGCCTGCTCTTGCTCTGGCTCTTGCCTGCTCTCGTCCTGACTCCGGCCTGCTCTCACTCTGGTTCTGGCCTGCCTTCGCATTGGCTCCAGCCAGCTCTCGCTCTGGCTCAGGCCTACTCTCTCTCTGGCTCTGGCCTGCCCTTGCCTTGGCTCCGGAAAGCTCTCCCCTGGCTCCAGCCTGCTCTGGCTCTAGCTCTGGCCTGCTCTCGCGCTGGCTCTGGCCTGCTCTCAACCTTGCTCCGACCTGCTCTCTCTCTCTCGCTCTTGCCTGCCCTTGCCTTGGCTCCGACCTGCTCTCTCTCTCTTGCTCTGGCCTGCCCCCGCCTTAGCTCCGGACTGCTCTCGCTCAGGCTCTGGCCTGCCCAGGCTCTGCTTCTGGCCTGCCCTCGCCTTGGCTCCAGCCTGCTCTTGCTCTGGCTCTTGCCTGCTCTCGTCCTGACTCCGGCCTGCTCTCATTCTCGTTCTGGCCTGCCTTTGCCTTGGCTACAGCCAGCTCTCGCTCTGGCTCAGGCCTACTCTCTCTCTGGCTCTGGCCTGCTCTTGCCTTGGCTCCGGAAAGCTCTCGCTTTGCCACAGGCCTGCTCTGTTTCTGGCTCTGGCCTGACCTGGCTCTGCCTCTGGCCTGCCCTCGCCTTGGCTACAACCTGCTCTCGCTCTGGCTCAGACCTACTCTCTCTCTGGGTCCGGCCTGCCCTTGCCTTGGCTCCAGACTGCTCTCGCTCAGGCACTGACTAGCCTGCTCTCGCTCTGGCTCTGGCCTGAGCTCGCTCTGGCTCTGGCCTGCCTTCACCTTGGCTCCGGCCTGCTCTCGCTCTGACTCTGGTCTGCCCTTGCCCTGGCTCCGGCCTGCTCTGGCTCTAGCTCTGGCCTGCTCTCTCGCTGGCTTTGGCCTGCTCTCGCCCTGGCTCCGACCTGCTCTCTCTCTCTCGCTCTTGCCTGCCCTTGCCTTGGCTCCGACCTGCTCTCTCTCTCTCGCTCTGGCCTGCCCCCGCCTTAGCTCCGGCCTGCTCTCGCTCTGGCTCTGGCCTGCCCAGGCTCTGCTTCTGGCCTGCCCTCGCCTTGGCTCCGGCCTGCTCTTGCCTTGGCTCCTGCCTGTTCTCGCCCTTGGTCCGGCCTGCTCTCGACTTGGATCCGGCCTGCTCTCGTTCTTACTCCGGCCTGCCCTAGCACTGGCTTCGGCCTGCCCTCGCCTTGGCTCCAGCCTGCTCTCGCTCTGGCTCCAGACTGCCCTCGCCGTGGCTCCGGTCTGCTCTTGCTTTGGCTCCGGCCTGCCCTCGCAATGGCTCCGACATACCCTCGCTGTGGCTCTGGCCTGCCGTTGCCTTTGCTCTGGCTTGCTCTCGCTCTGGCTCTGGCCTGCCCTCGCCTTGGCTCTGGACTGCTCCCGCTTTGGCTCTTGCCTTCCCTCGCTTGGCTCCAGCCTGCTCTTGCTCTGGCCTGCCATTGCTTTGGCTCTGGCCTGCTCTCGCCCTGCCTCCGGCTTGCTCTCTCTTTGGCTCCGGCCTGCTCTTGCCTTGGCTCTGGCCTTCTCTCGCACTTGTTCCGGACTGCCCTCGCCTTGGCTCTGGCTTTCTCTCTCTCTGGCTCTGGCCTGCCCTTGCCTTGGCTCTGGCCAACTCTCGCCCTTGCTCCGGCCTGCTCTCTCTCTGGCTCTGGCCTGCCCTAGCCTTGGCTCCTACCTGCCCTCGCCATGGCTTTGCCTGCTCTCGCACTGGCCTGCTCTCGCCCAGACTCCGGCCTGCTCTCGCTCTGGCTCGCTCTCACTCTGGCTCCGGCCTGCCCTTGCACTGGCACTGGCCTGCTCTCGCTCTGGATCAGGCCTGCCCTCACCCTGGCTGCGGCGTTCTCTCGATCTGGATCCGGCCTGTTCTCGCCTTGGCTCCGGCCTGTTCACACCTTGGCTCCGGGCTGCTCTCGCCCTAGCCCCGTCCTGCTCTCTCCCTGGTTCCGGCATGCCCTTGCCTTGGCTCCGTACTTCTCTCGCTCTGGCTCTTGCCTGCCCTTGTCTTGGCTCTGGCCTACTCTCGCTTTGCCTCCGGGCTGCCCTTGCTCTGCCTACGGCCTGCTCTCGCTGTGTCTCTGGCCTGCTCTCGCCTTGCCTATGGCCTGCTCTTGCTCTGGCTCTGGCCTGCCCTCGCCCTGGTTCCAACCTGCTCTAGCTCTGGCTCTGGCCTGCTCTCTTCCTGACTCCGGCCTCCTCTCACTCTGGATCTGGCCTGCCCTCGCCTTGGCTCCAGCCAGCTCTCGCTCTGGCTCAGGCCTACTCTCTTCCTGACTCCGGCCTGCTCTCACTCTGGCTCTGGCCTGCCCTTGCCTTGGCTACGGACTGCTCTCGCTCTGTCACTGGCCTGCTCTCGCTCTGGCACTGGCCTGCTCTCGTTGTGGCTCTGGCCTGCCCTCAACTTGGCTCCTGCCTACTCTCGCTCTGGCTCTGGCCTGCCCTCGCTTTGGCTCCAGCCTGCTCTTGCTCTGGATCTGGCCTGCCCTGGCTCTGCCTCTGGCCTGCCCTAGCCTTGGCTCCAGCCTGCATTCGCCTTGGCACCGGTTGGCCTCGTCCTGGCTCCTGCCTGCTATCGCTCTGGCTCCGACCTGCTCTCGCTCTGCCTCTGGACTGCCCTTGCCTCGGCTCCGGCCTGCTCTCGCTCTGGCTCTTGCCTGCCCTCTCCTTGGCTCCGACCTTCTTTCGCTCTGGCTCTCGCCTGCCCTATTCTTGGCTCTGGCCAACTCTCGCTCTGGCTCTGGCCTGCCCTCGCCCTGGCTGCGGCCTGCTCTGGCTCTGGCCTGCTCTCGCTCTGGTTCTGGCCTGCTCTGGCTCTAGTCCTTGCCTGCTCTCGCGCTGGCTCTGGCCTGCCCTCGCCCTGGCTCCGGCCTGCTCTGGCTCTGGCCTGCTCTCGCTCTGGCTCTGGCCTGCTCTGGCTCTAGTCCTTGCCTGCTCTCGCGCTGGCTCTGGCCTGCTCTCGCCCTGGCTACGGCCAGCCCTCTAACTGGCTCCAGCCTGACCTCGCTCTGGCGCTATACTGATCTCGCTTTGGCTCCGGCCTTCCCTCGCCCTGCCTCCGGCCTACTCTCACTCTGCCTCCGGCATGCCCTCGTCTTTGCGCCGGTCTGCTCTCACTCTGGCTCCGGCCTGCTCTCGCTCTGGCTCAGGCCTGCCCTCGCCCTGTCTTCGGCTTGCTCTCGCTCTGGCCTGCCCTCGCCCTGGTTCCGGCATTCTCTCGCCCTGGTTTCGGCCTGCCGTCATCTTGGATCCGGTCTGCTCTCGCTCTGGCTCTGGCCTGCCCTCGCCTTGGCTCCGGACTGCTCTGGCTCTGGCACTGGCCTGCCTTTGCCTTGGCTCCGGCCTGCTCTCGCTCTTACTCTGGCTTCCTTTGCCTTGGCTCCTGCCTGCTCTGGCTCTGGCCAGCCTTCGCATTGGCTCTGGCCGGCTCTCGCTCTGGCCTGCACTCGCTCTGGTTGTGGCCTGTCCTTGCCTTGGCTCCGGCCTGCTCTCGCTCTGGCCTGCTCTTACTCTGGCATGACCCTGGCTCTGCCCCTGGCTTGCCCTTGCCTTGTCTCCGGCCTGCTCTCGCTCTGGCTCCGTAATGCCCTCACCCTGGCTCCACTATGCCATAGCTCGGGCTCCGGCCTGACCTCGCCTTGGCTCTGTCCTCCTCTCTCCCTGGCTCCGACCTTCTCTCTCTCTGGTACTGGACTTCCCTCGCCCTGGCTCTGGCCTGCCCTCGCCCTGGCTCCGGCCTGAACTCACCCTGGCTCCATCCTGCTCTCGCTCTGGCTCCGGCCTGCCCTCACCCTAGCTCCGACCTGCCTTTGCTCTGGCTCCGGCCTGCTCTCGTTCTGGCTCCGGTCTGCCCTCGCCCTGTCTCAGGCCTGCTCTTGCTCTGGCCTGCCCTCGCCCTGGCTCCGGCATTCTCTTGCTCTGGTTTCGGCCTGCACTCGCCCTGGCTCCGGGCTGCTCTGGCTCTGGCTCTGGCCTGCCTTTGCCATGGCTACGGCCTTCTCTCACTCTAGCTCCGGCCTGCCTTTGCTTTGGCTCCGGCCAGCTATTGCTCTGGCTCTGGCCTGCGCTCCCTCTGGCTCTGGCCTGCCATCGCCTTGGCTCTGGGCGGCTCTCGCTCTGGCCGGCTCTCGCTCTGGTCTGCTCTCGCTCTATCTCTGGCATGCCTTCGCCTTGGCTCCGGCCTCCTCGCGCTCTGACTCTGACCTGCCCTCGTCCTGGCTCCGGCTTTCTCAGGTTCTGGCATTCCCTCACCTTGGCTCCGGCCTGCTATCACCTTGGCTCCGGCCTGCCCTCGTCATGGCTGCGGCCTGCTCTCGCTCTGGCCTGCCCTTGCCTTGGCTCCGGCCTGCCCTGGCTTCGACCTGCTCTCGCTCTGGCTCTGGCCTGCCCTCGCCCTGGTTCCAGCCTGCTCTAGCTTTGGCTCTGGCCTGCTCTCTTCCTGACTCCGGCCTGCTCTCATTCTGGATCTGGCCTGCCTTCGCCTTGGCTCCAGCCAGCTCTCGCTCTGGCTCAGGCCTACTCTTTATCTGGCTCTGGATTGCCCTTGCCTTGGCTACGGACTGCTCTCACTCTGTCACTGGCCTACTCTCGCTCTGGCTCTGGCCTGCCCTTGCTTTGGCTCCAGCCTGCTCTCGCTCTGCATCTGGCCTGCCCTGGCTCTGCCTCTGGTCTGCCCTCGCCTTGGCTCCGGCCTGCATTCGCCTTGGCACCGGTTGGCCTCATCCTGGCTCTTGCCTGCTATCGCTCTGGCTCCCACCTGCTCTCGCTCTGGATCTGGCCTGCCCTTGCCTCGGCTCCGGACTGCTCTGGCTCTTGCCTACCCTCTCCTTGGCTCCGACCTTCTTTCGCTCTGGCTCTCGTCTGCCCTAGTCTTGGCTCTGTCCTTCTCTAGCTCTGGTTCTGGCCTGCCCTCGCCCTGGCTGCGGCCTGCTTTGGCTCTGGCCTGCCCTTGCCCTGGCTCTTGCCTCCTCTGGTTCTGGTCCTTGACTGCTCTTGCGCTGGCTCTGGCCTGCTCTCGCCCTGGCCCTGGCCTTCCGTCGTCCTGGCTCCGGCCTGCTCTCGCTCTGCCTCTGGCCTTCTCTCGCCCTGGCTCAGGCCTGCCCTAACACTGGCTCCGGCCAGCCCTCACCTTCGCTCCGGCCAGCTCCTGCTCTGGCTCCAGCCTGCCCTCGCCATGGCTCCGGCCTGCTCTCGCCCTGGCTACGGCCTGCCCACGCCTTGGCTCCGGCCTGCCCACTAACTGGCTCCGGCCTGCCCTCGCTCTGGCTCTATACTGATCTCGCTTTGGCTCCGGCCTTCCCTCGCCCTGGTTCCGGCCTACTCTCACTCTGCCTCCGGCCAGCCCTCGTCTTTGCTCCGTCCTGCTCTCGCTCTGGCTCCGGCCTGCTCTCGCTCTGGCTCTGGCCTGCCCTCGCCCTGTCTTCTGCCTGCTCTCGCTCTGGCCTGCCCTCGCCCTGGTTCCGGCATTCTCTCGCCCTTGTTTCGGCCTGTCGTCGCCTTGGATCCGGTCTGCTATCGCTCTGGCTCTGGCCTGCCCTCGCCTTGGCTCCGGCCTGCTCTCGCTCTGGCTCTGTTCTGCCTTTGCCTTGGCTCCGGCCTGCTCTCGCTCTTACTCTGGCTTCCTTTGCCTTGGCTCCTGCCTGCTCTGGCTCTGGCCTGCCTTTGCCGTGGCTCCGGTCTGCTCTCGCTCTAGCCTGCTCTTACTCTGGCCTACCCTGGCTCTGCCCCTGGCTTGCCCTCGCCTTGTCTCCGGCCTGCTCTCGCTCTAGCTCCGTACTGTCCTCGCCCTGGCTCCGCTATGCCATAGCTCGGGCTCCGGCCTGACCTCGTCTTTGCTCTGTCCTCCTCTCGCCCTGGCTCCGACCTTCTCTCGCTCTGGCTCTGGCCTGCACTCGCCCTGACTCCGGCCTTCTCTCTCTCTGGTACTGGCCTTCCCTCGCCCTGGCTCTGGCCTGCCCTCGCCCTGGCTCCGGCCTGCACTCGCCCTGGCTCCATCCTGCTCTCGCTCTGGCTCCGGCCTTCCCTCGCCCTAGCTCAGACCTGCTCTCACTCTGGCTCTGGCCTGCCCTCGCTTTGGCTCCAAACTGCTCTCGCTCTGGCTCCAAACTGCTCTCGTTCTGGCTCCGGTCTGCCCTCGCCCTGTCTCAGGCCTGCTCTCGCTCTGGCTTGCCCTCACCCTGGCTCCGGCATTCTCTCGCTCTGGTTTCGGCCTGCCCTCGCCTTGGCTCGGGGCAGCTCTCGCTCTGGCTCTGGCCTGCCTTTGCCATGGCTACGGCCTTCTCTCGCTCTAGCTCAGGCCTGCCTTTGCTTTGGCTACCAGCCAGCTCTTGCTCTGGCTCTGGCCTGCGCTCCCTGTGGCACTGGCCTGCCTTCGCCTTGGCTCCGGGCGGCTCGCGCTCTGGCTCTGGCTTGCTCTTGCTCTGTCCTGCCCTTGCCTTGCCTCTTGCCTGCTCTCGCTCTGGCCTACCCTGGCTCTGCCTCTGGCCTGCTCTCGCCTTGCATTCGGCCTGCTCTAGCCTTGGCTCCTGCCTGCTCTCGTTCTAGCTCCATACTGCCTTCGCCCTGGCTCGGGATCGGGCTTGCCCTCGCCTTGGCTCCGTCCTGCTCTTGCTCTTGCTCTGGCCTGTTCTCGCTCTGGCTCTGGCCTCGCCCTGGCTCCAGCCTGCTCTCGCCCTGGTTCCGGCCTGACCTTGCCTTGGCTCCGGCCTTCTCTCGCTCTGAGTCAGGCCTGCCCTCGCCCTGGCTCCTGCCTGCACTCGTTCTGACTCTGACATGCTCTTGCACTGGCCTGCTCTGGCTCTGGCCTGCTCTGGCTCTGGCTCTGGCTCTATCTCTGGCATGCCTTCGCCTTGGCTCCAGCCTCCTCGCGCTCTGACTGTGACCTGCCCTCGCCTTGGCTCCGGCCTGCTCTCGCGCTGGCTCCGGCCTGCCCTTGTCATGGCTGCGGCCTGCTCTCGCTCTGACTCTGGCCTGCCCTCGCCTTGGCTCCGGCCTCCTCTCGCCCTGGCTCCGACCTGCTCTGGCTCCGGCTCTGGCCTGCCCTTGCCCTGGTTTCAGCTTGCTCTAGCTCTGGCTCTTGCCTGCCCTTGCCTTGGCTATGGACTGCTCTCGCTCTGGCCTGCTCTCGCTCTGGCTCTGGCCTGCCCACGCTTTGGCTCTGGCCTGCCCTCGCCCTGGCTCCGGCCTGCTCTCGATCTGGCTCTGGCATGCCCTCGCCTTGGCTCCGGCCTACTCTCGCCCTGGCTCCGGTCTGCTCTCTCTCTGGCTCTGGCCTGCTCTCGCCCTGGCTCCGGTCAACTCTCGCTCTGGCATGCTCTCGCTCTGGCCTCGCCCTCGCTCCGGCCTGCTCTCGCCATGGTTCCGGCCTGACCTTGCCTTGCCTCCGGCCTTCTTTCGTTCTGGCTCTGGCCTGCCCCCGCCTCGGCTCGGGCATACTCTCGCTCTGGCCTGCCCTCGCCCTGGCTCCTGCCTGCACTCGTTCTGGCTCTGGCCTGCTCTGGCTCTGGCTCTGGCCTGCTCTCGCTCTGGACTGCTCTCGCTCTGGCCTGCTCACGCTCTGGCTCTGGCCTGCCCTCACTCTGGCTCTTTCCTGCCCTCGCCCTGGCTCTGGCCTGCTCTGGCTCTGGCCTGCCCTCCTTCTGGCTCTGGCCTGCTCTCGACCTGTCTCCGGTCTGCTCTTGCCCTGGTTCCGGCATGCCCTTGCCTTGGCTCCGGCCTTCTCTCGCTCTGGCCTGCCCTTGCCTTGGCTCTGGACTTCACTCGCTCTGGCTCTGGCCTGCCCTCTCCCTGGCTCTGGCCTGCTCTCGCTCTGGCTCTGGCCTGCTCTCGCTCTGGCGTTCCATCGCCTTGGCTGCGGCCTTCTCTCACTCTGAATCTGGCCTGCCATCGCCTTGGCTCCGGCCTACTCTGGCTCTAGCTCTGGCATACCCTCGCCGTGGCTCCGTCCTGCTCTCACCTTGGCTCCGGCCTGCTCTCGCTCTGGCTCCGGCCTGCCCTCGTCTTGACTCTGGCCTACTCTTGCTCTGGTTCTGGCCTGCCTTCGCCTTGGCTCCGGCCTGCTCTCGCTCTGGCTCATGCATACTCTCTGTCTGGCTCTAGCGTGCCCTTTCCTTGGCTTCAGACTGCTCTCGCTCTGGCACTGGCCTACTGTCGCTCTGGCACTGGCCTGCTCTGGTTCTGGCTCTGGCCTGTCCTGGCTCTGCCTCTGTCCTGCCCTCACCTTGGATCCGGCCTGCTCTAGCCATGGCACATGCCTGCCCACGCCTTGGCTCCTGCCTGCTCTCGCTTTGGCTCCGGCCTGCTCTCGCTCTGGCTCTGGCCTGCTTTCCCTTTGGCTCTGGCATGCCCTCGACTTGGCTCCAGCCTTTTCTCGCCCTGGCTCTTACCTGCTCTCGCCCTGGCTCCGTCCTGCCCTCGTCCTGGCTCCGGCCTGCTCTCGCTCTGGCTCTTGCCTGCCCTCGCCTTGGCTCCGGCTTGCTCTCGCCCTGGCTCTGGCCTGCTCTCGCCCTGGCTCCGGCCTGCACTCGCCCTGGCTTCGGCCGGCTCTAGCTCTGGCTCTTGCCTGCCCTTGCCTTGGCTCCAGACAGCTTTTGCTATGGCACTGGCCTGCTGTCGCTATGGCTCTGGCCTGCCCTAGCCTAGGCTACGGCCTGCCCTCGCTCAGGCCTGCCCTCACCTTGGCTCCGACCTGCTCTCGCTCTGGCTCTGGCCTGCCCTGGCCTTGGCTCCGGCCTGCTCTCGCTCTGGCTCCGGCTTGCTCTCTCTCTGTCTCTGTCCTGTCCTGGCTCTGCCTCTGGCCTGCCCTTGCCTTGGCTACTGACTGCTCTCGCTCTGGCCTGCTCTCGCTCTGGTTCTGGCCTGCCCTTGTCTTGGCTCCGGCCTGCTCTCGCTCTGGGTCTGGCCTGCCGTCGCCTTGGCTCCGGCCTGCTCTCGCCCTGGCTCCGGCCTGCTCTCGCTCTGGCTTCGGCCTGCCCTCGCCCTTGCTCCGGCGTTCCCTTGCTCTGGCTCCGGCCTGCTCTCGCTCGGCCCTGCCCTCGCCCTTGCTCCAGGCTGCACTCGCCCTGGCTTCGGCCGGCTCTAGCCTTGGCTCTTGCCTGCCCTTGCCTTGGCTCCAGACAGCTTTTGCTATGGCACTGGCCTGCTCTCGCTATGGCTCTGGCCTGCCCTAGCCTAGGCTCCGGCCTACCCTCGCTCTGGCCTGGGCTCACCTTGGCTCCGACCTGCTCTCACTCTGGCTCTGGCCTGCCCTGGCCTTGGCTCCGACCTGCTCTCGCTCTGGTTCCGGCTTGCTCTCTCTCTGTCTCTGTCCTGTCCTGGCTCTGCCTCTGGCCTGCCCTTGCCTTGGCTACTGATGGCTCTCGCTCTGACTCTGGCCTGCTCTCGCTCTGGTTCTGGCCTGCCCTTGTCTTGGCTCCGGCCTGCTCTCGCTCTGGCATGCCCTCGCCTTGGCTCCGGCCTGCTCTCGCGCTAGCTCCGGCATGCCCTCATCATGGCTGCAGTCTGCTCTCGCTCTGGGTCTGGCCTGCCCTCGCCTTGGCTCCGGCCTGCTCTCGCTCTGGCTTCGGCCTGCCCTCGCCCTTGCTCCGGCCTTCCCTTGCTCTGGCTCCGGCAAGCCCTCGCTTTGGCTCCGGCCTTCTCTCGCTCTGCCCTGCCCTCGCCCTTGCTCCAGCATTCTCTCACTCTGGTTTCGGCTTGCCGTCGCCTTGATCCATCCTGCTCTCCCTCTGTTCTGCCTTTGCCTTGGCTCCGGCCTGCTCTCACTCTGGCCTGCTCTCACTCTGGCCTGCCCTTGCCTTGGCTCCGGACTACTCTCGCTCTGGCTCTGGCCTGCTCTCGCCTTGGCTCCAACCTGCTCTCGCTCTGCCCTGCCCTCGCCCCGGCTCCGGCACTCTCTCGTTCTGGTTTCGGCTTGCCGTCGCCTTGGATCCAGCCTGCTCTCGCCCTGTCTCCGGCCTGCTCTTGCCCTGGTTAAGGCATCCCCTTGCCTTGGCTCCGGCATTCTCTCGCTCTGGCCTGCCCTTGCCATGGCTCTGGACTACTCTCGCTCTGGCTCTGGCCTGCCCTCGCTCTGGCTCTGGCCTGCTCTCGCTCTGGCGTGCCATCGCCTTGGCTGCGGCCTTTTCTCACTCTGAATCTGGTCTGCCCTCGCCTTGGCTCCGGCCTACTCTGGCTCTAGCTCTGGCATACCCTCGCCGTGGCTGCGTCCTGCTCTCACCTTGGCTCCGGCCTGCTCTCGCTCTGGCTCCGGCCTGCCCTCATCTTGATTCTGGCCTACTCTCGCTCTGGTTCAGGCCTGCCTTCGCCTTGGCTCCGGCCTGCTCTCGCTCTGGCTCATGCATACTCTCTCTCTGGCTCTAGCCTGCCCTTGCTTTGGCTCCAGACTGCTCTCGCTCTGGCACTGGACTGCTCTCGCTCTGGCACTGGCCTGCTCTCGTTCTGGCTCTGGCCTGCCCTCGCCTTTGCTCCGGCCTGCTCTCGCTCTGGCTCTGGCCTGCCCTCGCCTTTGCTCCGGCCTGCTCTCGCTCTGGCTCTGGCCTGCCCTGGCTCTGCCTCTGTCCTGCCCTCACCTTGGATCCGGCCTGCTCTCGCCTTGGCACATGCCTGCCCATGCCCTAGCTCCTGCCTGCTCTCACTTTGGCTCCGGCCTGCTCTCTCTCTGGCTCTCGCCTGCTTTCGCTTTGGCTCTGGCCTGCCCTCGCCTTGGCTCCGGCCTTTTCTCGCTGTGGCTCTTACCTGCTCTCGTCGTGGTTCCGTCCTGCCCTCGTCCTGGCTCCGGCCTGCTCTCGCTCTGGCTCTTGCCTGCCCTCGCCTTGGCTCCGGCTTGCTCTCGCCCTGGCTCTGGCAGGCTCTCATCCTGTCTCCGGCCTGCACTCGCCCTGGCTTCGGCTGGCTCTAGCCTTGGCTCTGGCCTGCCCTTGCCTTGGCTCCAGAAAGCTTTTGCTCTGGCACTGGCCTGCTCTCGCTATGGCTCTAGCCTGCCCTTGCCTTGGTTCCGGCCTGCCCTCGCACTGGCCTGCCCACACATTGGCTCCGACATGCTCTTGCTCTGGCTCTGGCCTGGCCTGGCCTTGGCTCCGACCTGCTCTCGCTCTGGCTCCGGCTTGCTCTCTCTCTGTCTCTGTCCTGTCCTGGCTCTGCCTTTGGCCTGCCCTTGCCTTGGCTACTGACTGCTCTCGCTCTGGCTCTGGCCTGCTCTCGCTCTGGTTCTGGCCTGCCCCTGTCTTGGCTCCAGCCTGCTCTCGCTCTGGCCTGCCCTCGCCTTGGCTCCGGCCTGCTATCGCTCTGGCTCAGGCATGCCTTCGCCTTGGCTCCGGAATGCTCTCGCTCTGGCTCTGGCATGCCTTCGCCTTGGCTCCGGAATGCTCTCGCTCTGGCTCTGGCCTGCCTTCTCCCTTGCTGCAGCCTGCTCTCGCTGTGGCTCTGGCCTGACCTCGCCCTGGCTCCGGCCTCCTCTCGCTCAGACTCTTTGATGCACTCGCCTTGGCACCGGCCTCCTCTCGCTCTGACTCTGGCCTGCCCTCGCCCTGGCTCCGGCCTCCTCTCGCTCTGACTCTTGGTTGCCCTCGCCCTGGCTCCGGCATGCTCTGGCTCTGGCCTGCCCTCGCCTTGGTTCCAGCCTGCTATCGCTCAAGCTCTGGCCTGCCTTCGCCTTTGCTCCGGCCTGCTCTCGCTTTGGCTCTGGCCTCGCCCTGGCTCCGGCCTGCTCTGACCCTGGTTCCGGCCTGACATTGCCTTGGCTCGGGCCTTCTCTCGCTCTGGCTCTGGCCTGCCCCCGCGTCGGCTCTGGCATACTCTTGGTCTGGCTCTGGACTGCCCTCACCCTGGCTCCTGCCTTCACTCGTTCTGGCTCTGACCTGCTCTTGCTCTGGCCTGCTCTGGCTCCGGCCTGCACTCGCCCTGGCTTCGGCCGGCTCTAGCCTTGGCTCTGGCCTGCCCTTGCCTTGGCTCCAGAAAGCTTTTGCTCTGGCACTGGCCTGCTCTCGCTATGGCTCTAGCCTGCCCTTGCCTTGGTTCCGGCCTGCCCTCGCACTGGCCTGCCCTCACATTGGCTCCGACATGCTCTTGCTCTGGCTCTGGCCTGCCCTGGCCTTGGCTCCGACCTGCTCTTGCTCTGGCTTCGGCTTGCTCTCTCTCTGTCTCTGTCCTGTCCTGGCTCTGCCTCTGGCCTGTCCTTGCCTTGGCTACTGACTGCTCTCGCTCTGGCTCTGGCCTGTTCTCGCTCTGGTTCTGGCATGCCCCTGTCTTGGCTCCAGCCTGCTCTCGCTCTGGCCTGCCCTCGCCTTGGCTCCGGCCTGCTATCGCTCTGGCATGCCTTCGCCTTGGCTCCGGAATGCTCTCGCTCTGGCCTGCCTTCGCCATTGCTGCGGCCTGCTCTCGCTGTGGCTCTGGCCTGACCTCGCCCTGGCTCCGGCCTCCTCTCGCTCAGACTCTTGAATGCCCTCGCCTTGGCACCGGCCTCCTCTCGCTCTGACTCTGGCCTGCCCTCGCCCTGGCTCCGGCCTCCTCTCGCTCTGACTCTTGGTTGCCCTCGCCCTGGCTCCGGCATGCTCTGGCTCTGGCCTGCCCTCGCCTTGGTTCCAGCCTGCTATCGCTCAAGCTCTGGCCTGCCTTCGCCTTTGCTCCGGCCTGCTCTCGCTTTGGCTCTGGCCTCGCCCTGGCTCCGGCCTGCTTTGACCCTGGTTCCGGCCTGACATTGCCTTGGCTCGGGCCTTCTCTCGCTTTGGCTCTGGCCTCCCCCCGCCTCGGCTCTGGCATACTCTCGCTCTGGCTCTGGACTGCCCTCACCCTGGCTCCTGCCTTCACTCGTTCTGGCTCTGACCTGCTCTTGCTCTGGCCTGCTCTGGCCTGCTCTCGCTCTGGCTCAGGCCTGCTCTCTCTCTATCTCTGGCATGCCATCGCCTTGGCTTCGGCCTCCTCGTGCTCTGACTCTGACCTGCCCTCGCCCTGGCTCCGGCCTTCTCTGTCTCTGGCATGCCCTCGCCTTTACTCCGGCCGGCTCTCCCCCTGGCTCCGGCGTGCCCTCGTCATGACTGCGGCCTGCTCTCGCTCTGGCTCTGGCCTGCCTTCGCCTTGGCAACGGCCTGCTCTCGCCCTGGCTCCGACCTGCTCTCACTCTGGCTCTGGCCTGCCCTCGCCCTGGTTTCAGCCTGCTCTAGCTCTGGCTCATGCCTGCTCTTGCCTTGGCTACGGACTGCTCTCGCTCTGGCCTGCTCTCGCTCTGGATCTGGCCTGCTCTCGCTATGGCTCTAGCCTGCCCTTGCCTTGGCTCCGGCCTGCCCTCGCTCTGGCCTGCCCTCACATTGGCTCCGACATGCTCTCGCTCTGGCTCTGGCCTGCCCTGGCCTTTGCTCCAACCTGCTCTCGCTCTGGCTTCGGCTTGCTCTCTCTCTGTCTCTGTCCTGTCCTGGCTCTGCCTCTGGCCTGCCCTTGCCTTGGCTACTGACTGCTCTCGCTCTGGCTCTTCCCTGCTCTTGCTCTGGTCCTGGCCTGCCCTTGTCTTGACTCCGGCCTGCTCTCGCTCTGGCCTGCCCTTGCCTTGGCTCCGGCCTGCTATTGCTCTGGCACAGGCATGCCTTCGCCTTGCCTCTGGAATGCTCTCCCTCTGGCTCTGGACTGCCTTCGCCTTGGCACCGACCTCCTCTCGCTCTGGCTCTGGCCTGCCCTCGCCCTGGCTCCGGCCTCCTCTCGCTCTGACTCTTGGATGCCTTTGCCCTGGCTCCGGCCTGCTCTGGCTCTGGCCTGCCCTCGCCTTGGCTCCGGCCTGTCCTCGTCCTGGCTCCGGCCTGCAATCGCTCAGGCTTTGGCCTGACTTCGCCTTTGCTCCGGTCTGCTCTCGCTCTGGCTCTGGCCTCGCCCTGGCTCCGGCCTGCTCTCACCCTGGTTCCGGCCTGAAATTGCCTTGGCTCGGGCCTTCTCTCGCTCTGGCTCTGGCCTGCCCCTGCCTCGGCTCTGGCATACTCTCACTCTGGCTCTGGACTGCCCTCGCCCTGGCTCCTGCCTTCACTCGTTCTGGCTCTGACCTGCTCTTGCTCTGGCCTGCTCTGGCTCTAGCCTGCTCTCGCTCTTGCTCTGGCCTGCTCTCGCTCTTGCGCTGGCCTGCCTTCGCCTTGTCTTCGGTCTCCTCGCGCTCTGACTCTGACTTGCTCTCGCCCTGGCTCCGGCGTGCCCTCGTCATGGCTGCGGCCTGCTCTCGCTCTGGCTCTGGCATGCCCTCGCCTTGGCTCCGGCCTGCTCTCGCCATGGCTCCGACCTGTTCTCACTCTGGCTCTGGCCTGCCCTCACCCTGGTTTCAGCCTGCTGTAGCTCTTGCCTGCCCTTGCCTTGGCTACGGACTGCTCTCGCTCTGGCCTGCTCTCGCTCTGGATCTGGCCTGCTCACGCTCTGGCTCTGGCCTGCCCTCGCTCTGGCTCTGGCCTGCCCTCGCCCTGGCTCCGGCCTGCTCTGGCTCTGGCCTGCCCTCCTCCTGGCTTTGACCTGCTCTCTCTCTTGCTCTGGCCTGCCCTCGCCTTGGCTCAGGCACGCTCTCGCCCTGGATCCGGCCTGCTCTCACTCTGGCTTCGGCCTGCCCTCGCCCTGGCTCCGGCCTTCGCTTGCTCTGGCAAGCCCTCGCTTTGGCTCCGGTCTGCTCTCGCTCTGCCCTGCCCTAGCCCTGGCTCCGGCATTCTCTCGCTCTGATTTCGGCTTGATATCGCCTTGGATCCAGCCTCCCCTCGCTTTGGCCTGCCTTTGCCTTGGCTCCGGCCTGCTCTCGCTCTGGCCTGCTCTCACTCTGGCCTGCCCTCGCCTTGGCTCAGGACTGCTCTCGCTCTGGCTCTGGCCTGCCCTCGCCTTGGCTCCGACCTGCTCTTGCTCTGGCTCCGGCCTGCTCTCGCTCTGCCCTGCCCTCGCCCTGGCTCCGGCATTCTCTCGCTCTGGTTTCGGCTTGCCGTCGCCTTGGATCCAGCCTGCTCTCGCTCTGGCACCGGGCTGCACTCGCCTTGTCTCTGGCCTGCTCTTGCTCTGGCCTACCTTTGCCTTGGCTCCAACCTGCTCTCGCTCTTAACCTTTGCTGCCTTTGCCTTGGCTCCGGCCTGCTCTCGCTCTGGCTCTGGCCAGCCTTTGCCTTGGCTCAGGCCTGCTCTCGCTCTGGCTCTGGCCTGCCTTTGCCTTGGCTCTGGCCTGCTCTCGCTCTGGCTCTGGCCTGCTCTCGCTCTGGCCTAGCCTCGCCGTGGCTCCGGCCTGCTCTCTCCCTGGCTCCGGCCTGTTCTCGCTCTAGCTACGGACTGCCCTCGCCCTGGCTCCGGCCTGCCCTCGCCTTGACTCCGGCCTGCTCTCGCCCTGGCTCTGTCCTGCCCTCGCCCTGGCTTCGGGCTGCTCTCTCTGTGGCTCTGGGCTGCCCTCGCCCTGGCTCCGGCCTACTCTCGCTCTGGCCTCACCCTGTCTCCGGCCTGCTCTTGTCCTGGTTCTGGCCTGCCCTTGCCTTGGCTACGGCCTTCTCTCGCTCTGGCCTGCCCTTGCCTTGGCTCTGGACTACTCTCGCTCTAGCTCTGGACTGCCCTCTCCCTGGCTCCGGCCTACTCTCGATCTCGCTCTGGCCTGCTCTCGCTCTGGCCTGCCGTTGACTTGGCTCTGGACTACTCTCGCTCTGTCTCTAGCCTGCCCTCGCTCTGGCTCTGGCCTGCTCTCGCTCTGGTGTGCCCTCGCCTTGGCTGCGGCCTTCTCTCACTCTGAATCTGGCCTGCCCTCGCCTTGGCTCCGGCCTACTCTGGCTCTAGCTCTGGCATACCCTCGCCGTGGCTCCGTCCTGCTCTCACCTTGGCTACGGCCTGCTCTCGCTCTGGCACCGGCCTGCCCTCGTCTTGAATCTGGCCTACTCTCGCTCTGGTTCTGGCCTGCCTTCGCCTTGGCTCCTGCCTGCCCTCGCCTTGGCTCCGGCCTGCTCTCGCTCTGGCTCATGCATACTCTCTCTCTGGCTCTAGCCTGCCCTTGCCTTGGCTCCAGACTGCTCTCGCTCTGGCACTGGACTGCTCTCGCTCTGGCACTGGCCTGCTCTCGTTCTGGCTCTGGCCTGCCCTCGCCTTTGCTCCGGCCTGCTCTCGCTTTGGCTCTGGCCTGCCCTGGCTCTGCCTCTGTCCTGCCCTCACCTTTGATCCGGCCTGCTCTCGCCTTGGCACATGCCTGCCCACGCCCTGGCTCCAGCCTGCTCTCACTTTGGCTCCGGACTGCTTTCTCTCTGGCTCTGGCCTGCTTTCGCTTTGGCTCTGGCCTGCCCTCACCTTGGCTCCGGCCTTTTCTCGCTGTGGCTCTTACCTGCTCTCGCCCTGGCTCCGTCCTGCCCTCGTCCTGGCTCCGGCCTGCTCTCGCTCTGGCTCCTGCCTGCCCTCGCCTTGGCTCCGGCTTGCTCTCGCCATGGCTCTGGCATGCTATCGTCCTGGCTCCGGCCTGCACACGCCCTGGCTTTGGCTGGCTCTAGCCTTGGCTCTGGCCTGCCCTTGCCTTGGCTCCAGACAGCTTTCGCTCTGGCACTGGCCTGCTCTCGCTATGGCTCTGGCCTGCCCTTGCCTTGGCTCCGGCCTGCCCTCGCACTGGCCTGCCCTCACATTGGCTCCGACATGCTCTCGCTTTGGCTCTGGCCTGCCCTGGCCTTGGCTCCGACCTACTCTCGCTCTGGCTCCGGCTTGCTCTCTCTCTGTCTCTGTCCTGTCCTGGCTCTGCCTCTGGCCTGCCCTTGCCTTGGCTACTGACTGCTATCGCTCTGGCTCTGGCCTGCTATCGCTCTGGTTCTGGCCTGCCCTTGTCTTGGCTCCGGCCTGCTTTCGCTCTGGCCTGCCCTCGCCTTGGTTCCAGCCTGCTATCGCTCTGGCTCAGGCATACCTTCGCCTTGGCTCCGGAATGCTCTCGCTCTGGCTCTGGCTCTGGCCTGCCTTCGCCCTTGCTGCGGCCTGCTCTCGCTCTGGCTCTGGTCTGCCCTCGCCCTGGCTCCGGCCTCCTCTCGCTCTGACTCTTGGATGCCCTCGCCTTGGCACCGGCTTCCTCTCGCTCTGAATCTAGCCTGCCCTCGACCTGGCTCCGGCATGCTCTGGCTCTGGCCTGCCCTCGCCTTGGCTCCGGCCTGCTCTCGCCCTGGCTCCGGCCTGCCCTCGTCTTGGCTCCGGCTTGCTATCGCTCAGGCTCTGGACTGCCTTCGCCTTGGCTCTGGCCTGCTCTCGCTCTGGCTCTGGCCTAGCCCTGGCTCCCGCGTGCTCTCACCCTGGTTCCGGCCTGTCATTGCCTTGGCTCGGGCCTTCTCTGGCTCTGGCCTGCCCCGCCTCGGCTCTGGCATACTCTCGCTCTGGCTCTGGACTGCCCTCGCCCTGGCTACTGCCTGCACTCGCTCTGGCTCTGGCCAGCTCTCGCTCTGGCTCTGGCCAGCTCTCGCTCTATCTCTGGCATGCCTTCGCATTGGCTTCGGCCTCCTCGCGCTCTGACTCTGACCTGCCCTCGCCCTGGCTCCGGCCTTCACTGGCTCTGGCATGCCCTCGCCTTTACTCAGACCTGCTCTCGCACTAGCTCCGGCGTACCCTCGTCATGGCTGTGGCCTGCTCTCGCTCTGGCTCTGGCCTGCCCTCGCCTTGGCTCCGGCCTGCTCTCGCCCTGGCTCCGACCTGCTCTCACTCTGGCTCTGGCCTGCCCTCGCCCTTGTTTCAGCCTGCTCTAGCTCTGGCTCTTGCCTGCCCTTGCTTTGGCTACGGACTGCTCTCGCTCTGGCCCGCTCTCGCTCTGGATATGGCCTGCTCTCGCTATGGCTCTGGCCTGCCCTTGCCTTGGCTCCGGCCTGCCCTCGCTCTTGCCTGCCCTCACATTGGCTCCGACATGCTCTCGCTCTGGCTCTGGCCTGCCCTGGCCTTGGCTCCGACCTGCTCTCGCTCTGGCTCCGGCTTGCTCTCTCTCTGTCTCTGTCCTGTCCTGGCTCTGCCTCTGGCCTGCCCTTGCCTTGGCTACTGACTGCTCTCGCTCTGGCTCTGGCCTGCTCTCACTCTGGTTCTGGCCTCCCCTTGTCTTGGCTCCGGCCTGCTCTCGCTCTGGCCTGCCCTCGCCTTGGCTCCGGCCTGCTATCGCTCTGGCTCAGGCATGCCTTCGCCTTGGCTCCGGCGTGCCCTCGTCATGGCTGCAGCCTGCTCTCGCTCTGGCTCTGGCCTGCCCTCGCCCTAGCTCCGGCCTGCTCTCGCCCTGGCTCCGACCTGCTCTCACTCTGGTTCCGGCCTGCTCTAGCTCTGGCCTGCCTTCGCCCTGGCCCCGGCCTCCTCTCGCTCTGGCTCCGTCCTGCCCTCGCCCTGGCTCCGGCCTGCTCTCGCTATGGCTCCGGCCTGCCCTCGCCCTGGCTCCGGCCTAATATAACTCTGGCTCTGGCCTGCCTTCTCCTTGGATGCGGCCTGCCCTCGCTCTGGCCTGCCCTTGCCTTGGCTCCGACCTGCTCTCGCTCTTGCTCTGGCCTGCCCTGGACTTGGATCCGAGCTGCTCTGGCTCTGGCTCCGGCTTGCTCTCGCTCTGTCTCTGTCCTGTCCTGGCTCTGCCTCTGGCCTGCCCTTGCCTTGGCTACTGACTGCTTTCGCTCTGGCTCTGGCCAGCTCTCGCTCTGGTTCTGGCCTGCCCTTGTCTTGGATCCGGCCTGCTCTCGCTCTGGCTCAGGCATGCCTTCTCATTGGCTCTGGCCTGCTCTCCTCTGGCTCTGGCCAGCCTTCGCCCTGGTTCCGGCCTGCTCTCTCTCTGGCTCTGGCCTGATATCGCTCTGGCATGCCCTCGCCTTGGCACCGGCCACCTCTCGCTCTGACTCTGGCCTGCCCTCGCCCTGGCTCCGGCCTGCTCTGGCTCTGGCCTGCCCTCGCCTTGGCTCCGGCCTGCTCTCGCTCTGGCTTCGGCCTGCCTTCGCCCTGGCTCCAGCCTCCTCTCGCTCTGGCTCCGGCCTGCCCTCGCCCTGGCTTCGGCCTGCTCACGCTATGGCTCCGGCCTGCCCTCGCCCTGGCTGCGGCCTGCTCTCGCCATGGCTCCGGCCTAATATCACTCTGGCTCTGGCCTGCCTTCTCCTTGGGTCCCGCCTGCTCTCGCACTGGCTCCGGCCTGCCCTCGCCTTGTCTCCAGGCTGCTCTCGCTCTGGCTCTGGCCTTCCCTCGCCCTGGCTCCGGCCTGCTATCGCTCTGGCTCTGGCCTGCCCTCGCCCTGGCTCCGGACTACTCTCGTTCTGGCTCTGGCCTGCTTTTGCTCTGGCTCTGGCATGCCCTCGCCTTGGTTCCGGCCTCCTCTCGCTCTGACTCTGGCCTGCCCTTGCCTGGATCCAGCCTGCTCTGGCTCTGGCATGCCCTTGCCTTGGCTCCGGCCTCCTCTCGCGCTGACTCTGGCCTTCTCTGGCTCTTGCGTACCCTCGCCTTGCCTCCGGCCTGCCCTCGTCCTGGCTCCGGCCTGCTCTCGCCCTGGCTCCGGCCTGCTCTCGCCCTGGCTCCGGCCGGCAATAGCTATGGCTCTGGCCTGCCCTTGCCTTGGCTCCAGACTGCTCTTGCTATGGCTCTGGCTTGCACTTGCCCTGGCTCTGGCCTGCCCTGGCCTTGGCTCCGACCTGCTCTCGCCCTGGCTCCGGCCTGCCCTTGCCATGGCTCCGGCCTGCTCTGGCTCTGGCCTGCCCTTGCCTTGGCTCTGGCCTGCTCTCGCTCTGGCTTCGGCCTGCCTTCGCCCTGGCTCCGACCTCCTCTCGCTCTGGCTCCGGCCTGGCCTCGCCCTGGCTCCGGCCTGTTCTCGCCCTGGCTCCGGCCTGCTATCGCTCTGGCTCTGGCCTGCCCTCGCCCTGGCTCCGGACTACTCTCGTTCTGGCTCTGGCCTGCTTTTGCTCTGGCTCTGGCATGCCCTCGCCTTGGTTCCGGCCTCCTCTCGCTCTGACTCTGGCCTGCCCTTGCCTGGATCCAGCCTGCTCTGGCTCTGGCATGCCCTTGCCTTGGCTCCGGCCTCCTCTCGCGCTGACTCTGGCCTTCTCTGGCTCTTGCGTACCCTCGCCTTGCCTCCGGCCTGCCCTCGTACTGGCTCCGGCCTGCTCTCGCCCTGGCTCCGGCCTGCTCTCGCCCTGGCTCCGGCCGGCAATAGCTATGGCTCTGGCCTGCCCTTGCCTTGGCTCCAGACTGCTCTTGCTATGGCTCTGGCTTGCACTTGCCCTGGCTCTGGCCTGCCCTGGCCTTGGCTCCGACCTGCTCTCGCCCTGGCTCCGGCCTGCCCTTGCCATGGCTCCGGCCTGCTCTGGCTCTGGCCTGCCCTTGCCTTGGCTCCGGCCTGCTCTCGCTCTGGCTTCGGCCTGCCTTCGCCCTGGCTCCGACCTCCTCTCGCTCTGGCTCCGGCCTGGCCTCGCCCTGGCTCCGGCCTGTTCTCGCCCTGGCTCCGGCCTGCCCTCGACATGGCTCCGGCATAATATCACTCTGGCTCTGGCCTGCCTTCTCCTTGGGTCCGGCCTGCTCTCGCACTGGCTCCAGACTGCCCTCGCCTTGGCTCCAGGCTGCTCTCGCTCTGGCTCTGGCCTGCCCTCGCCCTGGCTCCGGGCTGCTCTCGTTCTGGCTCTGGCCTGCTTTTGCTCTGGCTCTGGCATGCCCTCGCTTTGGTTCCGGCCTCCTCTCGCTCTGACTCTGGCCTGCCCTTGCCTGGATCCGGCCTGCTCTGGCTCTGGCATGCCCTTGCCTTGGCTCCGGCCTCCTCTCGCGCTGACTCTGGCCTTCTCTGGCTCTGGCCTACCCTCGCCTTGGCTCCGGCCTGCTCTCGCCATTGCTCCGGCCTGCCCTCGTCCTTTCTCCGGCCGGCTCTCGCCCTGGCTCCGGCCTGCTCTCGCCCTGACTACGGCCGGCAATAGCTATGGCTCTGGCCTGCCCTTGCCTTGGCTCCAGACTGCTCTTGCTATGGCTCTGGCCTGTCCTTGCCCTGGCTCTGGCCTGCCCTGGCCTTGGCTCCGACCTGCTCTCGCTATGATTCCGGCCTGCCCTCGCCCTGGCTCCGGCCTAATATCACTCTGGCTCTGGCCTGCCTTCTCCTTGGGTCCAGCCTGCTCTCGCTCTGGCTCCGGCCTGCCCTCGCCTTGGCTCCAGCCTGCTCTCGCTCTGGCTCTGGCCTTCCCTCGCCCTGGCTCCGGCCTGCTGTCGCTCTGGCTCTGCCCTGCCCTCGCCCTTTCCCGGCATGCTCTCGTTCTGTCTCTGGCCTGCTTTTGCTCTGGCTCTGGCATGCCCTTGTCTTGCTTCCGGATTCCTCTCGCTCTGACTCTGGCCTGCCCTTGCCTGGCTCCGGCCTGCTCTGGCTCTGGCATGCCCTTGCCTTGGCTCCGTCCTCCTCTCGCGCTGACTCTGGCCTGCTCTCGCTCTGGCCTACTCTCGCCATCGCTCCGGCCTGCCCTCGTCCTGGCTCCGGCCTGCTCTCGCTCTGGCTCCGGCCTACTCTCGCCCTGGCTCCGGCCTGCTCTCGTTCTGGCTCTGGCCTGCTTTTGCTCTGGCTCTGGCATGCCCTCGTCTTGGTTCCGGCCTCCTCTCGCTCTGACTCTGGCCTGCCCTTGCCTGGCTCCGGCCTGCTCTGGCTCTGGCATGCCCTTGCCTTGGCTCCGTCCTCCTCTCGCGCTGACTCTGGCCTGCTCTCGCTCTGGCCTACCCTCGCCATCGCTCCGGCCTGCTCTTGCCCTTGCTCCGGCCTGCCCTCATCCTGGCTCCGGCCTGCTCTCGCCCTGGCTCCGGCCTGCTCTCGCCCTGGCTCTGCCCTGCTCTCGCCCTGGCTCCGCCCTGCTCTCGCCCTGGCTACGGCCGGCAATAGCTATGGCTCTGGCCTGCCCTTGCCTTGGCTCCAGACTGCTCTTGCTGTGGCTCTGGCCTGCCCTTGCCCTGGCTCTGGCCAGCCCTGGCCTTGGATCCGAACTGCTCTTGCTATGGCTCCGTCCTGCCCTCGCTTTGGCTCCAGACTTCTCACGCTCTGGTACTGGCCTGTCCTTGCCTTGGCTCCGGCCTGCTCTCGCTCTGGCCTTCCCTCGTCTTGGCTCCGGCCTGCTATCACTCTGGCTCAGGCCTGCCTTCGCCCTGGCTCCGGCCTGCTCTCGCTCAGGCTCCGGCCAGCCCTCGGCCTGTCTCCGGCCTGCTCTTGCTTTGTCTCCGGACTGCCCTTGCCCTGGCTCAGGCATGCCTTCGCCTTTGATCCGGCCTGCTCTTGCTCTGGCTCTGGCCTGCTTTCGCCCTTGCTCCGGCCTGTTCTCGCTCTGGCTCCGGCCTCCTCTTGCTCTGGCTCTGGCCTGCCCTCGCCCTGGCTCCTGAATGCTCTCGTTCTGGCTCTGGCTTGGTCTCGCTCTGGCCTGCTCTGGCTCTGACCTGCTCTCGCTCTGGTTCTAGCCTGCTCTTGCTCTGGTCTGCTCTCGCTCTATCTCTGGCCTGCCTTCGCCTTGGCTCCGGCCTCCTCGCGCTCTTACTCTGACCTGCACTCGCCCTGACTCCGGCCTTTTCAGGCTCTGGCATGCCCTCACCTTGGCTCCGGCCTGCTCTAGCCCTGGCTCGGGCCTGCCCTTGCCCTGGTTCCCGCCTGCTCTAGCTCTGGCTCTGGCCTGCCTTTGCCTTGGCTATGGAATGCTCTCGCTCTGGCACTGGCCTGCTCTAGCTCTGGCCTGCCCTCCTCCTGGCTCTGGCCTGTTCTCGCTCTGGCCGGCGCTCACCTTGACTCCGGCCTGCTCTCGCCCTGGCTCCGGCCAGCTCTCGCTCTGGCTTTGGCCTGCCCTCGCCCTGGCTCCGGCCTTCCCTTGCTCTGGCTCCGGCCAGCCCTCGATCTAGCTCCGGCCTGCTCTCGCCATGGCTCCGGACTAATATCACTCTGGCTCTGGCCTGCCATCTCCTTGGGTCCGGCCTGCTCTCGCTCTGGCTCCGGCCTGCCCTCGCCTTGATTCCAGGCTGCTCTCGCTCTGGCTCCAGCCTTCCCTCGCCCTGGCTCCGGCCTGCTGTCGCTCTGGCTCTGGCCTGCCCTCGCCCTGGCTCCGGCCTGCTCTCGTTCTGGCTCTGGCCTGCTTTTGCTCTGGCTCTGGCATGCCCTCGCCTTGGTTCCAGCCTCCTCTCGCTCTGACTCTGGCCTGCCCTTGCCTGGCTCCGGCCTGCTCTGGCTCTGGCATGCCCTTGCCTTGGCTCCGGCCTCCTCTCGCGCTGACTCTGTCCTGCTCTGGCTCTGGCCTACCCTCGCCTTGGCTCCGGCCTGCTCTCGCCCTTGCTCCGGCGTGCCCTCGTCCTGGCTCCGGCCTGCTCTCGCCCTGGCTTCGGCCTGCTCTCGCCCTGGCTACGGCCGGCAATAGCTATGGCTCTGGCCTGCCCTTGCCTTTGCTCTAGACTGCTCTTTCCATGGCTCTAGCCTGCCCTTGTCCTGGCTCTGTCCTGCCCTGGCCTTGTCTCCGACCTGCTCTCGCTATGGCTCAGGCCTGCCCTCGTCCTGGCTCCGGCCTGCTCTCGCCCTGGCTCCGGCCTGCTCTCGTTCTGGTTCTGGACTGCTTTTGTTCTGGCTCTGGCATGCCCTCGTCTTGGTTCCGGCCTCCTCTCGCTCTGACTCTGGCCTGCCCTTGCCTGGCTCCGGCCTGCTCTGGCTCTGGCATGCCCTTGCCTTGGCTCCGTCCTCCTCTCGCGCTGACTCTGACCTGCTCTCGCTCTGGCCTACCCTCGCCATCGCTCCGGCCTGCTCTCGCCCTTGATCCGTCCTGCCCTCGCCCTGGCTCTGGCATGCTCTCGCCCTGGCACCGCCCTGCTCTTGCTCTGGCTCTGGCCTGCTCTCGCCCTGGCTACGGCCGGCAATAGCTATGGCTCTGGCATGCCCTTGCCTTGGCTCCAGACTGCTCTTGCTATGGCTCTGGCCTGCCCTTGCCCTTGCTACGGCCTGCCCTCGCTTTGGCTCCTGACTGCTCACGCTCTGGTTCTGGGCCTGTCCTTGCCTTGGCTCCGGCCTGCTATCACTCTGGCTCAGGCCTGCCTTCGCCCTGGCTCCGGCCTGCTCTCGCTCTGGCTCCCGCCAGCCCTCGTCCTGTCTCTGGCCTGCTCTTGCTTGTCTCCGGACTGCCCTCACCCTGGCGAAGGCATGCCTTCGCCTTTGGTCCGGCCTGCTCTTGCTCTGGCTCTGGCCTGCTTTCGCCCTTGCTCCGGCCTGTTCTCGCTCTGGCTCCGGCCTCCACTCGCCTTGGCTCCGACCTGCTCTTGCTCTGGTTCGGGCCTGCCCTGGCCCTGGCACCGGCCTGCTGTCGCTCTGGCTCTGGCCTGCCCCCGCCTCTGTTCTGGCCTAGTCTTGCTCTGGCCTGCTCTCGTTCTGGCCTGCTTTGGCTCTGACCTGCTCTCGCTCTGGCTCTGGCCTGATCTTGCTCTGATCTGCTCTTGCTCTGGTCTGTTCTCGCTCTATCTCTGGCATGCCTTCGCCTTGGCTCCGGCCTCCTCGTGCTCTGACTCTGACCTGTCCTCGCCCTGTCTCGGCCTTCTCTGGCTCTGGCATGCCCTCTACTTGGCTCCGGCCTGCTCTCGCCCTGGCTCCGGCCTGCCCTCGTCATGGCTGCGGCCTACTCTCGCTCTGGCTCTGGCCTGCCCTCGCCTTGGCTCCGGCCTGCTCTCGCCCTTACTCCGACCTGCTCTCGCTCTGGCTCTGGCCTGCCCTCGCCCTGGTTCCAGCCTGCTCTAGCTCTGTCTCTGGCCTGCCTTTGCCTTGGCTATGGACTGCTCTCGCTCTGGCTCTGGCCTGGCTTTGCTCTGGCTCTGGCCTGCCCTCGCCCTGGCTCCGGCCTGCTCTGGCTCTTTCCTGCCCTCGCTCTGGCTTTGGCCTGCCCTCGCCTTGACTCCGGCCTGCTCTCGCCCTGGCTCCGGCCAGCTCTCGCTCTGGCTTTGGCCTGCCCTCGTCCTGGCTCTGGCCTTCCCTTGCTCTGGCTCCGGCCAGCCCTCGCTTTAGCTCCGGCCTGCTCTCGCTCTGCCCTGCCCTCGCCCTGGCTCCGGCATTGTCTCTCTCTGGTTACGGCTTGCCGTTGCCTTGGATCCAGCCTGCTCTCGCTCTGGCCTGCATTTGCCTTGGCTCCAGCCTGCTGTCACTCTGTCTCTGGCCTGCTCTCACTCTGGCCTATCCTCGCCATGGCTCCTGACTGTTCTCGCTCTGGCTCTGGCCTGCCCTCACCCTGTCTCCGGCCTGCTCTCGCTCTGCCCTGCCCTCGCCCTGGCTCCGGCATTCTATCTTTCTGGTTTCGGCTTGCCGTCGCCTTGGATCCAGCCTGCCCTCGCTCTGGCTCCGGGCTGCTCTCGAATTGGCTCCGGCCTGCTCTCGCTCTGGCCTGCCTTTGCCTTGGCTCCGGCCTGCTCTCGCTCTGGCTCTGGCCAGCCTTTGCCTTGGCTTCGGCCTGCTCTCGCTCTGGCTCTGGCCTGCCTCTGCCTTGGCTCCGGCCTGCTCTCGCTCTGGCTGTTACCTGCTCTAGCTCTGGCCTGCCCTCGCCCTGGCTCCGGCGTGCTCTCTCTCTGGCTCTGGGCTGCCCTCGCCCTGGCTCCGACCTACTCTCGCTATGGCTCTGGCCTGCTCTCTCTCTGGCCTCGCCCTGTCTCAAGCCTGCTCTTGCCCTGGTTCCGGCCTGCCCTTGCTTTGGCTCCGGCCTTCTCTCGATCTGTCCTGCCCTTGCCTTGGCTCTGGACTACTCTTTCTCTGCCTCTTGCATGCCCTCTCCCTGGCTCCGGCCTGCTCTCGCTCTGGCTCTTGCCTGCTCTCGCTCTGGCTCTGGCGTGCCCTCGCCTTGGCTGCGGCCTTCTCTCGCTCTGAATCTGGCCTGCCCTCGCCTTGGCTCCAGCCGACTCTGGCTCTAGCTCTTGCCTGCTCTCGCCGTGGCTCCGGCCTGCTTTCACATTGGCTCTGACCTTATTTCGCTCTGGTTCTGGCCTGCCTTCGCCTTGGCTCCGGCCTGCTCTCACTCTGGCTCATGCATACATTCTCTCTGGCTCTGGCCTGCCCTTGCCTTGGCTCCGTACTGCTCTAGATTTGGCTCTGGCCTGCTCTCGCCTTTGCTCTGGCCTGCTCTCGCTCTGGCTATGGCCTGCCCTGGCTCTGCCTCTGGCCTGCCCTCACCTTGGCTCTAGCCTGCTCCCGCCTTGGCACACGCCTGCCAACGCCCTGGTTCCTGCCTGATCTCGCTCTGGCTCCGGCATGCTCTCGCTCTGGCCTGCCCTCGCCTTTGCTCCGGCCTTTTCTCGCTCTGGCTCTTGCCTGCTCTCGCCCTGGCTATGTCCTGCCCTCGTTCTGGCTCCTGTCTGCTCTCGCTCTGGCTCTGGCCTGCCCTTGCCTTGGCTCTGGCTTGCTCTCGCCCTGGCTCTGGCCTGCTCTCACCCTGGCTCCAGCCTGCACTCGCACTGGCTTCGGCGGCTCTAGCCTTGGCTCTGGCCTGCTCTTGCCTTTGCTCCAGACAGCTTTCGCTCTGGCACTGGCCTTTTCTTGCTCTGACTCTGGCCTGCCCTGGCCTTGGCTCCGACCTGCTCTCGCTCTGGCTCCGGCCTGCCCTAGCCTTGGCTCCGGCTTGCTCGAGCTCTTTCTCTGTCCTGTCCTGGCTCTGCCTCTTGCATGCCCTTTCCTTGGCAACTGACTGCTCTCGCTCTGGTTCTGGACTGCCCTTGTCTTGGCTCTGGCCTGCTCTCGCTCTGGTCTGCCCTCGCCTTGGCTCCGGCCGACTCTCGCTCTGGTTCCGGCCTGCCTTCTACCTGGCTCCGGCCTGATCTCGCACTGGCTCTGGCCTGCCCACGCCCTGGCTCCGGACTCCTCTCGCTCTGAATCTTGGATGCCCTTGCCTTGGCACCGGCCTCCTCTCGCTCTGACTCTGGCCTGCCCTCGACCTGGCTCCGGCCTGCTATCGCTCAGGCTCTGGCCTGCATTCGCCCTGGCTCAGGCCTGCTCTGGCTCTGGCATGCCCTCGCCTTGGCTCCGGCCTGCTCTCGCCCTGGCTCCGGCCTGCTATTGCTCGGGCTCTGGCCTGCCCTGGCCTTGGCTCCGACCTGCTCTCTCTCTGGCTCCGGCCTGCCCTAGCCTTGGCACTGGCTTGCTCTCGCTCTGTCTCTGTCCTGTCCTGGCTCTGCCTCTGGACTGCACTTGCCTTGGCAACTGACTGCTCTGGCTCTGGCCTGCTCTCGCTCTGGTTCTGGCCTGCCCTTGTCTTGGCTCCGGCCTCCTCTCGCTTTGGCCTGCCCTCGCCTTGGCTCCGGCCTGCTCTCACTCTGGCTCATGCATACATTCTCTCTGGCTCTGGCCTGCCCTTGCCTTGGCTCCGTACTGCTCTAGATTTGGCTCTGGCCTGCTCTCGCCTTTGCTCTGGCCTGCTCTCGCTCTGGCTATGGCCTGCCCTGGCTCTGCCTCTGGCCTGCCCTCACCTTGGCTCTAGCCTGCTCCCGCCTTGGCACACGCCTGCCAACGCCCTGGTTCCTGCCTGATCTCGCTCTGGCTCCGGCATGCTCTCGCTCTGGCCTGCCCTCGCCTTTGCTCCGGCCTTTTCTCGCTCTGGCTCTTGCCTGCTCTCGCCCTGGCTATGTCCTGCCCTCGTTCTGGCTCCTGTCTGCTCTCGCTCTGGCTCTGGCCTGCCCTTGCCTTGGCTCTGGCTTGCTCTCGCCCTGGCTCTGGCCTGCTCTCACCCTGGCTCCAGCCTGCACTCGCACTGGCTTCGGCGGCTCTAGCCTTGGCTCTGGCCTGCTCTTGCCTTTGCTCCAGACAGCTTTCGCTCTGGCACTGGCCTTTTCTTGCTCTGACTCTGGCCTGCCCTGGCCTTGGCTCCGACCTGCTCTCGCTCTGGCTCCGGCCTGCCCTAGCCTTGGCTCCGGCTTGCTCGAGCTCTTTCTCTGTCCTGTCCTGGCTCTGCCTCTTGCATGCCCTTTCCTTGGCAACTGACTGCTCTCGCTCTGGTTCTGGACTGCCCTTGTCTTGGCTCTGGCCTGCTCTCGCTCTGGTCTGCCCTCGCCTTGGCTCCGGCCGACTCTCGCTCTGGTTCCGGCCTGCCTTCTACCTGGCTCCGGCCTGATCTCGCACTGGCTCTGGCCTGCCCACGCCCTGGCTCCGGACTCCTCTCGCTCTGAATCTTGGATGCCCTTGCCTTGGCACCGGCCTCCTCTCGCTCTGACTCTGGCCTGCCCTCGACCTGGCTCCGGCCTGCTATCGCTCAGGCTCTGGCCTGCATTCGCCCTGGCTCAGGCCTGCTCTGGCTCTGGCATGCCCTCGCCTTGGCTCCGGCCTGCTCTCGCCCTGGCTCCGGCCTGCTATTGCTCGGGCTCTGGCCTGCCCTGGCCTTGGCTCCGACCTGCTCTCTCTCTGGCTCCGGCCTGCCCTAGCCTTGGCACTGGCTTGCTCTCGCTCTGTCTCTGTCCTGTCCTGGCTCTGCCTCTGGACTGCACTTGCCTTGGCAACTGACTGCTCTGGCTCTGGCCTGCTCTCGCTCTGGTTCTGGCCTGCCCTTGTCTTGGCTCCGGCCTCCTCTCGCTTTGGCCTGCCCTCGCCTTGGCTCCGGCCTGCTCTCGCCCTGGCTCCGGCCTGCTATCGCTTTGGCTCCGGCCTGCCCTCGCCCTGGCTCAGGCCTAATATCAATCTGGCTCTGGCCTGCTTTCTCCTTGGCTCCGGCCTGCTCTCTCTCTGGCTCTGGCCTGCCTTCGTCCTTGCTCCGGCCATTGATCGCTCTGGCTCCGGCCTGCCCTCGCATTGGCTCCGGCCTGCTCTCTCTCTGGCTCTGGCCTGCCTTCGTCCTTGCTCCGGCCATTGATCGCTCTGGCTCCGGCCTGCCCTCGCATTGGATCCGGCCTACTCTCGCTCTGGCTCCGGCCTGCCCTCGCCCTGGCTCCGGCCTGCTGTCGCTCAGGCTCTGGCCTGCCCTCAACCTGGCTCTAGCCTGCTTTCGCTCAGGCTCTGGCCTGCCCTCGCCTTGGCTCCGGCCTGCTATCGCTCTGCCCCTTGCCTGCCTTCGCCTTGGCACCGGCCTGCTCTCTCTTTTGCTCCGTCCTGCCCTCGCCCTGGCTCCGGCCTAATATCACTCTGGCTCTGGCTTGCCTTCGCTCTGCCTCCGGTCTTCTCTCGCTCTGGCTCTGGCCGGCCTACACCCTTGTTCCTGCCTGCTCTCGCTTCGGCTCCGGTCAGCCCTCGCCTTGGCTCCGGCCTGCTAACGCTCGGTCTCTGGCCTGCCCTCGCCTTGGCTCCGGCCTTCTCTCGCTCTGGCTCTGGCCTGCCCTAAACTTGGCTATGACCTACTCTCGCTCTGGCCCTGGCTCCGGCCTGCTCTAGCTCTGGCTCTGGCCTGCTCTCTCTCTGGCTCTGGCCTGCCCTCACCTTGGCTCAGGCCTGCTCTCGCTCTGACTCTGGCATGACCTCGACCTGGCTCCGGCCTGCTCTGGCTCTGGCCTGCCCTCACCTTGGCCTCTGCCTGCTCTCGCCCTGGCTCGGGCCTGCCCTCGTCCTGGCTCCGGACTGCTCTCGCTCTGGCCTGCCCTCGCCTTGGTTCCGGCCTGCTCTTGCCCTGGTTCCGGCCTGCTCTCGCCCAGGCTCCGGCCTGCTCTCGTTCTAGCTCCGCACTGCCCTCGCCCTGGCTCCGGCCTGCCATCGCTCTGGCTCCGGCCTGCCCTCGCCATGGCTTCGGCCTGATCTCGAGAGCCCTGGCTCCAACCTGCTCTCACTCTGGCTCTGGCCTGCCCTAGCCCTGGCTCCGGCATACTCTCGCTCTGGCTCTGGCCTGCTCTCGCTCTGGCTCTGGCCTCGCCCTGGCTCCGGCCTGCTCTCGCTCTGGTTCCTGCCTGCCCTTGCCTTGGTTCTGGCTTTCTCTATCTCTGGCTCTGCTTGCCTTGGCATTGGCCTACTCTCGCTCTGGCTCTGGCCTGCCTTCGCCCTGGCTTCGGGCTGCTCTCGCTCTGGATCTGGCCTGCTCTCGCTCTGGCCAGCCCTCGTCTTGGCTCCTGCCTGCTCTCCCTTTGACTCTGGCCTGCCCTCGCCCTGGCTCCGGCATGCTCTGGCTCTGGCCTGCCCTCGCCTAGGTTCCAGTCAGCTTTCGCTCTGGCTCTGTCCTGCCCTCCCCCTGGCTCCGGCTTGCTCTCTCTCTGGCTCTGGCCTTCCCTCGCCTTGGCTCCGGCCTGTCTCACTCTGGCCTGCCCTCGCCTTGGCTACGGCCTGCTATCGCTCTGGCTATGGCCTGCCTCCGCCTTGACACTGACCTGCTCTCGTTTACGCTCCGTCCTGCCCTCTCCCTGGCTCCGGCCTAATATCACTCTGGCACTTGCCTGACTTCGCCCTTGCTACGGCTTGCTATCACTCTGCCTCCGGCCTGCCCTCGCCTTGGCTCCGGCCTGCTCTCACTCTGGCTCTGGCATGCCCTCGCCTTGGCTCCGGTCTGCTCTCGCTCTGGCCTGCCATCGCCGTGGTTCCGGCCTGCTCTCACTTTGACCTGCCCTTGCCTTGGCTCCAGCCTGCTATCGCTCTGGATCTGGCCTGCCCACGCCCTGGCTCTGGCCTGCTCTCGCTCTGGCTCTGGCCTGCCCTTGCCTTGGCTCCGGCCTGCTCTCGCTCTGGCACCGTCCTGTCCTCGCCTTGGCTCCGGCCTACTCTCGCTCTGGCTCTGGCCTGCCCTTGCCTTGGTTACGGCCTGCTCTGACTCTGGTTCAGGCCTACACTCTCCCTGGCTCTGGCCTGCCCTCGCCTTGGCACCGGCTTGCTCTGTCTCTTGCCTGCCCTCTCCTTGGCTCCGACCTGCTCTCGCTCTGGCTCTGGTCTGTCCTCCCATTGGCTCCGGCTTGCTCTTGCCCAGGCTCCGGCCTGCTCTCGTACTGTCTCCGGCCTGCTCTCCCTCTGGCTCTGGCCTTCCCTCTCTCGCCTTGTCTCCAGCGTGCTCTTGCTCCGGCTCCGGCCTGCTCTCGCTCTGGCCTGCCCTTGCCTTGGCTCCGGCCTGCTATAGCTCTGGCTTTCGCCTTCCTTCGCATTGGCTCCGGCCTGCTCTCGCTTTAGCTCCGGCCAGCCCTCGCCCTGGCTCCAGCCTAATATCACTCTGGCTCTGGCTTGCCTTCGCCTTTGCTACGTCCTGCTTTCGCTCTTGCTCTGGCCTGCCTTCGTTCTTGCTCCGGCCTGCTCTTGCTCTGGCTCCGGCCTGCCCTCACCTTGGATCCGGCCTACTCTCGCTCTGGCTCAGGACTGCCCTCGCCTTGGCTCCGGCCTGCTCTCGCTCTGGCCTTCCCTCGCCTTGGCTCCGGTCTGCTCTCTCTCTGTCCTGCCCTCGCCTTGGCTCCGGCCTGCCCTCGCCCTAGTTCCGGGCTGCTCTTGCACTGCCTCTGGCCTTCCCTCGCCTTGCCTCCGGCCTGTTCTTGCTCTTGCTCTGGCCTTCCTTCGTTCTTGCTCCGGCCTGCTCTTGCTCTGGCTCCGGCCTGCCCTCGCCTTAGATCCGGCCTGCTCTCGCTCTGGCTTGCCCTCGCCTTTTTCTCCGGCCTTCCCTCTCTCTGTCCTGCCCTCGTCTTGGCTCAGGCCTGCTATCGCTCTGGCTCTGGCCAGCCCACGCCCTTGCTCTGGCCTGCTCTCGCTCTGGCTCTGGACTGCCCTCGCCTTGGCACAAGCCAGATATCGCTCTGGCTCCTGCCTGCCCTCGCCCTAGCTCCGGCCAGCTGTCGCTCTGGCTCTGGACTGCCCTAGCCCTGGCTCTGGCCTGCTCTCGCTCTGGCTCTGCCCTGCCCTCGCTTTGGCTCTGGCATGACCTCGCCTTGGCTCCAGCCTGCCCTCACCCTGGCTCCGGCCTGATCTCGCTCAGGCCTAATATCAATCTTGCTCTGGTCTGCTTTCGGCTTGGCTCCGGCCTGCTCTCGCTCTGTCTTTGGCCTGCCTTCGTCCTTGCTCCAGCCAGTTATCGTTCTGGCTCCGGCCTGCCCTCGACTTCGCTCCGGCCGGCTCTTGCTCTGGCTCTGGCCTGCCCTCGCCCTGGCTCTGTCCTGCTGTCGCTCAGGCTCTGGCCTGCCCTCACCCTGGCTCTAGCCTGCTTTCGCTCTGGCTCTGGCCTGCCCTCGCCTTGGATCCGGCCTGCTCTCGCTCTGGCTCTGGCCTGCCCTCGCCTTGGCTCCGGCCTGCTCTCGCTCTGGCTTGCCCTCGCCTTTTTCTCCGGCCTGCTCTCTCTCTGTCCTGCCCTCGTCTTGGCTCAGGCCTGCTATCGCTCTGGCTCTGGCCAGCCCACGCCCTTGCTCTAGCCTGCTATCGCTCTGGCTGTGGACTGCCCTCGCCTTGGCACAAGCCAGATATCGCTCTGGCTCCTGCCTGCCCTCGCCCTAGCTCCGGCCTGCTCTTGCTCTGCTTCTGAACTTCCATCGCCTTGCCTCCGGCCTGCTCTCGCTCTGGCCTGCCCTTGCCTTCCTACGGCCTCCTCTTTCTCTGGCTCTGTCGTGCCCTCGCCCTGGCTCTGGCCTGCTCTCGCTCTGGTTCTAGCCTGCTCTTGCCTGGTCTCCGGCCTACTCTCGCCTTGGCTTCTGCCTGCTCTCGAGAGCCCTGGCTCCAACCTGCTCTCGCTCTGGCTCTGGCCTGCCCTCGCCTTGGCTCCGGCCTTCTCTCACTCTGGATCTGACCTGCCCTAGCCTTGGCTCTGACCTACTCTCCACTCTGGCTCTGGCCTGCCCTTGCACAGGCTCCGGCCTGCTCTGTCTCTTGCTCTGGCCTGCTCTCGCTCTTGATCTGTCCTGCCCTCGCCTTGGCTCAGGCCTGCTCTCGCTCTGACTGTGGCCTGCCCTCTCCCTGGCTCTGGCCTGCTCAGGCACTGGCCAGCCCTCGCCTTGGACTCGGCCTGCGCTCGTCCTGGCTCTGCCCTGCCCATGTCCTAGCTCCGGACTGCCCTATATTTGGGTTCGGCCTGCTCTCGCCCTGGCTCTGGCCTGCTCTTGCTCTGGCTTCGGCCTCTCCTCGACCTGGCTCCAGCCTGCCCTTGCTCTGGCTCTGGCCAGCCCTCGCCTTTGCTCCGGCCTGCTCTCGCTTTAACTCCGTCCTGCCCTCGCCCTGGCTCCGGCCTAATATCACTCTGGCTCTGGCCTGCCTTCGCTCTGCCTCCGGCCTGCTCTCGCTCTGGATCTGGCCTGCCTACACCCTTACTCCTGCCTGCTCTCGCTCTGGCTCCGGTCTGACCTCGCTTTGGTTCTGGCCTGCGCTCGCCCTGGCTCCTGCCTACTCTCGCTCTGGCTCCGGTCTCCTCTCACTCTGGCTGCGGCCTCCTCTCGCTCTGGCTCCGGCCTGCTCTCACTCTGAATCTGGCTTACCCTTGCCTTTGCTCCGGCCTGCTCACGCTCGGGCTCTGGCCTGCCCTCGCCTTGGCTCCGGCCTTCTCTCGCTCTGGATCTGGCCTGCCCTAAACTTGTCTATGACCTACTCTCGCTCTGGCCCTGGCTCCGGCCTGCTCTAGCTCTGGCTCAGGCCTGCTCTCTCTCTGGCTCTGGCCTGCCCTCGCCTTGGCTCAGGCCTGCTCTCGCTCTGACTCTGGCATGCTCTCGCCCTGGCTCCGGCCTTCTCTGGCTCTGGCCTGCCCTCGCCTTGGCCTGATCTCGCCCTGGCTCCGGCTCGCTCTCGCTCTGGCTCTGGCCTGCCCTCGCCTTGGCTCCGGCCTGCTCTCGCCATGGCTCCGGCCTGCTCTCGCTCTAGCTTCGGCCGGCCCTCGACCTGGCTCCGGCCTGCTCTTGCCCTGGCTCCGGCCTGCTCTCGTTCAAGCTCCGGACTGCCCTCGCCCTGGCTCCGGCCTGCCATCGCTCTGGCTCCGGCCTGCCCTCGCCTTGGCTTCAGCCTGTTCTCGAGAGCCCTGGCGACGACCTGCTCTCGCTCTGGCTCTGGCCTGCCCTCGCCCTGGCTCCGGCATACTCTCGGTCTGGCTCTTGCCTGCTCTCGCTCTGGCTCTGGCCTCGCCTTGACTCCGGCCTGCTTTCGCCCTGGTTCTAGCCTGCCCTTGCCTTGGCTCTGGCTTTCTCTCTCTCTGGCTCTGCTTGCCTTGGCTTTGGCCTACTCTCGCTCTGGCTCTGGCCTGCCCTCGCACTGGCTCCGGGCTGCTCTCGATCTGCCTCTTGCCTGCTCTCGCTCTGGCTCTGGCCTGCCCTCGCCTTGGTTCAGGCCTGCTCACGCTCTGGCTTTGGTCTGCCCTCGCTCTGGCTCCGGCGTACTCTCGCCCTGGCTCCAGCCTGCTATCGCTTTGGCACCGGCCTGCCCTCACCCTGGATCCGGCCTGCTGTCGCTCTGGCTCTGGCCTGCCCTCGCCCTGGCTCTGGCCTGCTCTCGCTCTGGCTCTGCCCTGCCCTCGCCTTGGCTCTGGCCAGCTCTCGCGCTGGCTCTGGCATGACCTCGCCTTGGCTCCAGCCTGCCCTCACCCTGGCTCCGGCCTGCTCTCGCTTTGGCTCCGGCCTGCTCTTGCTTTTGCTCCGGCCTGCCCTCGCCCTCGCTCAGGCCTAATATCAATCTTGCTCTGGTCTGCTTTCGGCTTGGCTCCGGCCTGCTCTCGCTCTGTCTTTGGACTGCCTTCGTCCTTGCTCCGGCCAGTTATCGCTCTCGCTCCGGCCTGCCCTCGACTTTGCTCCGGCCGGCTCTTGCTCTGGCTCCGGCCTGCCCTCGCCCTGGCTCCATCCTGCTGTCGCTCAGGCTCTGGCCTGCCGTCACCCTGGCTCTAGCCTACTTTCGCTCTGGCTCTAGCCTGCCCTCGCCTTGGCACCGGCTTGCTCTCGCTCTGGCCTGCCCTCGCCTTGGCTCCAGCCTGCTATCGCTCTGCCTCTGGCCTGTCTTCGCCTTGGCACCGGCCTGCTCTCGCTTTTGCTCCGTCCTGCCCTCGCCCTGGCTCCGGCCTAAAATCACTCTGGCTCTAGCCTGCCTTCGCTCTGCCTCCGGCCTGCTCTCGCTCTGGATCTGGCCTGCCTACTCCCTTGCTCCTGCCTGCTCTCGCTCTGGCTCCGGTCTGCACTCGCTTTGGTTCTGGCCTGCGCTCGCCCTGGCTCCTGCCTACTCTCGCTCTGGCTCCGGTCTCCTCTCGCTCTGGCTGCGGCCTGCTCTCACTCTGAATCTGGCATACCCTTGCCTTTGCTCCGGCCTGCTCACGCTCGGGCTCTGACCTGCCCTCGACTTGGCTCTGACCTTCTCTCGCTCTGGCTCTGGCCTGCCCTAAACTTGGCTATGACCTACTCTCGCTCTGGCCCTGGCTCCAGCCTGCTCTAGCTCTGGCTCAGGCCTGCTCTCCCTCTGGCTCTGGTCTGCCCTCGCCTTGGCTCAGGCCTGCTCTCGCTATGACTCTGGCATGCCCTCGCCCTGGCTCCGGCCTTCTCTGGCTCTGGCCTGCCCTCGCCTTGGCCTGATCTCGCCCTGGCTCCGGCCTGCCCTCGTCCTGGCTCCGGCTCGCTCTGGATCTGGCCTGCCCTCGCCTTGGCTCCGGCCTGCTCTCGCCCTGGCTCCGGCCTGCCCTCGCCCTGGCTCAGGCCTAATATCAATCTGGCTCTGGCCTGCTTTCGCCTTGGCTCCGGCCTGCTCTCTCTCTGGCTCTGGCCTGCCTTCGTCCTTGCTCTGGCCAGTTATCGCTCTGGCTCCGGCCTGCCCTCGCTTTGGCTCCGGCCTGCCCTCACCCTGGCTCCGGCCTGCTTTTGCTCAGGCTGTGGCCTGCCCTCACCCTCGCGATAGCCTGCTTTCGATCTCACTCTGGCCTGTCCTCGCCTTGGCTCCGACCTGCTATCGCTCTGCCTCTGGCCTGCCTTCGCCTTAGCACCGGCCTACTCTCGCTTTTGCACCGTCCTGCCCTCGCCCTGGCTCCGGCCTAATATCACTCTGGCTCTGGCCTGCCTTCGCTCTGCCTCCCGCCTGCTCTCGCTCTGGCTCTGGCCTGCCTACACCCTTGCTCCTGCCTGCTCTCGCTCTAGCTCCGGTCTTTTCTCGCCTTGGCTCCGGACTGCGCTCGCCCTGGTTCCTGCCTGCTCTCGCTCTGGCTCCGGTCTCCTCTCGCTCTGGCTCCGGCCTGCTCTCACTCTGAATCTGGCATGCCCTTGCCTTGGTTCCGGCCTGCTCACGCTCGGGCTCTTGCCTGCCCTCGCCTTGGCTCCGGACTTCTCTCGCTCTGGCCTGCCCTAAACTTGGCTATGACCTACTCTCGCTCTGGCCCTGGCTCCGGCCTGCTCTAGCTCTGGCTCTGGCCTGCTCTCACTCTGGCCTGCCCTTGCCTTGGCTATGGCCTGCTATAGCTCTGGCTAAGTCCTGCCGTCGCCTTGGCTCCGGCCTTCTCTCGCTCTGGATCTGGCCTGCCCTAAACTTGTCTATGACCTACTCTCGCTCTGGCCCTGGCTCCGGCCTGCTCTAGCTCTGGCTCAGGCCTGCTCTCTCTCTGGCTCTGGCCTGCCCTCGCCTTGGCTCAGGCCTGCTCTCGCTCTGACTCTGGCATGCTCTCGCCCTGGCTCCGGCCTTCTCTGGCTCTGGCCTGCCCTCGCCTTGGCCTGATCTCGCCCTGGCTCCGGCTCGCTCTCGCTCTGGCTCTGGCCTGCCCTCGCCTTGGCTCCGGCCTGCTCTCGCCATGGCTCCGGCCTGCTCTCGCTCTAGCTTCGGCCGGCCCTCGACCTGGCTCCGGCCTGCTCTTGCCCTGGCTCCGGCCTGCTCTCGTTCAAGCTCCGGACTGCCCTCGCCCTGGCTCCGGCCTGCCATCGCTCTGGCTCCGGCCTGCCCTCGCCTTGGCTTCAGCCTGTTCTCGAGAGCCCTGGCGACGACCTGCTCTCGCTCTGGCTCTGGCCTGCCCTCGCCCTGGCTCCGGCATACTCTCGGTCTGGCTCTTGCCTGCTCTCGCTCTGGCTCTGGCCTCGCCTTGACTCCGGCCTGCTTTCGCCCTGGTTCTAGCCTGCCCTTGCCTTGGCTCTGGCTTTCTCTCTCTCTGGCTCTGCTTGCCTTGGCTTTGGCCTACTCTCGCTCTGGCTCTGGCCTGCCCTCGCACTGGCTCCGGGCTGCTCTCGATCTGCCTCTCGCCTGCTCTCGCTCTGGCTCTGGCCTGCCCTCGCCTTGGTTCAGGCCTGCTCACGCTCTGGCTTTGGTCTGCCCTCGCTCTGGCTCCGGCGTACTCTCGCCCTGGCTCCAGCCTGCTATCGCTTTGGCACCGGCCTGCCCTCACCCTGGATCCGGCCTGCTGTCGCTCTGGCTCTGGCCTGCCCTCGCCCTGGCTCTGGCCTGCTCTCGCTCTGGCTCTGCCCTGCCCTCGCCTTGGCTCTGGCCAGCTCTCGCGCTGGCTCTGGCATGACCTCGCCTTGGCTCCAGCCTGCCCTCACCCTGGCTCCGGCCTGCTCTCGCTTTGGCTCCGGCCTGCTCTTGCTTTTGCTCCGGCCTGCCCTCGCCCTCGCTCAGGCCTAATATCAATCTTGCTCTGGTCTGCTTTCGGCTTGGCTCCGGCCTGCTCTCGCTCTGTCTTTGGACTGCCTTCGTCCTTGCTCCGGCCAGTTATCGCTCTCGCTCCGGCCTGCCCTCGACTTTGCTCCGGCCGGCTCTTGCTCTGGCTCCGGCCTGCCCTCGCCCTGGCTCCATCCTGCTGTCGCTCAGGCTCTGGCCTGCCGTCACCCTGGCTCTAGCCTACTTTCGCTCTGGCTCTAGCCTGCCCTCGCCTTGGCACCGGCTTGCTCTCGCTCTGGCCTGCCCTCGCCTTGGCTCCAGCCTGCTATCGCTCTGCCTCTGGCCTGTCTTCGCCTTGGCACCGGCCTGCTCTCGCTTTTGCTCCGTCCTGCCCTCGCCCTGGCTCCGGCCTAAAATCACTCTGGCTCTAGCCTGCCTTCGCTCTGCCTCCGGCCTGCTCTCGCTCTGGATCTGGCCTGCCTACTCCCTTGCTCCTGCCTGCTCTCGCTCTGGCTCCGGTCTGCACTCGCTTTGGTTCTGGCCTGCGCTCGCCCTGGCTCCTGCCTACTCTCGCTCTGGCTCCGGTCTCCTCTCGCTCTGGCTGCGGCCTGCTCTCACTCTGAATCTGGCATACCCTTGCCTTTGCTCCGGCCTGCTCACGCTCGGGCTCTGACCTGCCCTCGACTTGGCTCTGACCTTCTCTCGCTCTGGCTCTGGCCTGCCCTAAACTTGGCTATGACCTACTCTCGCTCTGGCCCTGGCTCCAGCCTGCTCTAGCTCTGGCTCAGGCCTGCTCTCCCTCTGGCTCTGGTCTGCCCTCGCCTTGGCTCAGGCCTGCTCTCGCTCTGACTCTGGCATGCCCTCGCCCTGGCTCCGGCCTTCTCTGGCTCTGGCCTGCCCTCGCCTTGGCCTGATCTCGCCCTGGCTCCGGCCTGCCCTCGTCCTGGCTCCGGCTCGCTCTGGATCTGGCCTGCCCTCGCCTTGGCTCCGGCCTGCTCTCGCCCTGGCTCCGGCCTGCCCTCGCCCTGGCTCAGGCCTAATATCAATCTGGCTCTGGCCTGCTTTCGCCTTGGCTCCGGCCTGCTCTCTCTCTGGCTCTGGCCTGCCTTCGTCCTTGCTCCGGCCAGTTATCGCTCTGGCTCCGGCCTGCCCTCGCTTTGGCTCCGGCCTGCCCTCGCTCTGGCTCCGGCCTGCCCTCACCCTGGCTCCGGCCTGCTTTTGCTCAGGCTGTGGCCTGCCCTCACCCTCGCGATAGCCTGCTTTCGATCTGACTCTGGCCTGTCCTCGCCTTGGCTCCGACCTGCTATCGCTCTGCCTCTGGCCTGCCTTCGCCTTAGCACCGGCCTACTCTCGCTTTTGCACCGTCCTGCCCTCGCCCTGGCTCCGGCCTAATATCACTCTGGCTCTGGCCTGCCTTCGCTCTGCCTCCCGCCTGCCCTCGCTCTGGCTCTGGCCTGCCTACACCCTTGCTCCTGCCTGCTCTCGCTCTAGCTCCGGTCTTTTCTCGCCTTGGCTCCGGACTGCGCTCGCCCTGGTTCCTGCCTGCTCTCGCTCTGGCTCCGGTCTCCTCTCGCTCTGGCTCCGGCCTGCTCTCACTCTGAATCTGGCATGCCCTTGCCTTGGTTCCGGCCTGCTCACGCTCGGGCTCTTGCCTGCCCTTGCCTTGGCTCCGGACTTCTCTCGCTCTGGCCTGCCCTAAACTTGGCTATGACCTACTCTCGCTCTGGCCCTGGCTCCGGCCTGCTCTAGCTCTGGCTCTGGCCTGCTCTCACTCTGGCCTGCCCTTGCCTTGGCTATGGCCTGCTATAGCTCTGGCTAAGTCCTGCCGTCGCCTTGGCTCCGGCCTGCTCTCGCTTTAGCTCCGACCTGCCCTCGCCCTGGCTCCGGCCTAATATCACTCTGTCTCTGGCTTGCCTTCGCCTTCGCTCCGGCCTCCTTTCACTCTTGCTCTGGCCTGCCTTCGTTCTGGCTCCGGCCTGCCCTCGCCTTGGCTCTGGCCAGCTTTCGCTCTGGCTCTGGCCTGCCCTCACCTTGGCTCCGGCCTGCCCTAGCTCTTTCTCCAGCCTGCCCTCGCCCTGGCTCCGGCCTGCTCTCACTTTGGCTCCGGACTGCTCTCGCTTTGGCTCCGTAATGCCCTCGCCCTGGCTCCGGCCTTCTATCGCTCTGGTTTCGGCCTGCTCTCGCTATGGCTCCGGCCTGCCCTCACTATGGCCTGTCTTTGCCTTGCCTATGGCCTGCTCTTGCTCTGGCTCTGGCCTGCCTTTGCCTTGGCTCCCGCCTGCTCTCCCTCTGGCTCTGGCCTGCTCTCGCTTGGGTTCTGGTCTGCCTTCGCCTTGGCTCTGGCCTCCTCTCGCTCTAGCTCTGGCCTGCTCTCGCTCTGGTTCTTGCCTGCTCTTGCCTTGGCTACGGCCTGCTTTCGCTCTGGCCTGCCCTCGCCTTTGCTCCAGCCCGCTATCGCTTAGGCTAAGGCCTGCATTCACCTTGGCTCCTGCCTGCTCTAGCTCTGGCTCCGGCCTACCCTCGCCCTGTCTCCGGCCTGCTCTCTCTTTGGCTCCGGCGTAATATCACTCTGCCTCTGGCCTGCCTTCTCCTTGGGTCCTGTCTGCTCTCGCTCTGGCTCTGGCCTGCCTTCGCCCTTGCTCCGGCCTGTTCTCGTTCTGGCTCTGGCCTACCCTCGCCTTGGCTGCTGCCTTCTCTTGTTCTGGCTCCAGCCTGCCCTCGCCATGGCACCGGTCTGATGTCGCTCTTGCTCTGGCCTGCCTTCGCTCTGGCTCTGGCCTGCTCTCGCTCTTGCTTTGGCCTGCCCTCGTCTTAGTTCAGGCCTGCTCACGCTCTGGCTCTGGCCTGCCCTCGCCTTGGCTCCGGCCTGCCCTCACCGCGGCTCCGGCCTGCTGTCGCTCTGGCTCTGGCATGCCCTCGCCTTGGCTCTGGCCTGCTCTCGGTCTGGCTCTGGCATGACCTCGCCTTGAATCCAGACTGCCCTCACTGTGGCTCCGGCCTGCTATCGCTTTGGCTCCGGCCTGCCCTCACCCTGGCTATGGCCTGCTCTCTCTCTGGCACCGCCCTGCCCTCGCCTTGGCTCTGGCCTGCTCTCGCGCTGGCTCTGGCATGACCTCGCCTTGGCTCCAGAATGTCCTCACCCTGCCTCCGGCCTGCTCACGCTTTGGCTCCGGCCTGCCCTCGCCCTGGCACAGGCCTAATATCAATCTGGCTCTGGCCTGCTTTCGGCTTGGCTCCGGCCTGCTCTCTCTTTGGCTCTGGCCTGCCTTCGTCCTTGCTCCGGCCAGTTATCGCTCTGGCTCCGGCCTGCCCTCGCTCTGGCTCCAGCCTGCCCTCACCCTGGCTCCGGCCTGCTTTCGCTCAGGCTGTGGCCTGCCCTCACCCTGGCTCTAGCCTGCTTTCGCTCTCACTCTGGCCTCCCCTCGCCTTGGCTCTGACCTGCTATCGCTCTGCCTCTGGCCTGCCTTCGCCTTAGCACCGGCCTGCTCTCGATTTTGCTCCGTCCTGCCCTCGCCCTGGCTCCGGCCTAATATTACTCTGGCTCTGGCCTGCCTTCGCTCTGCCTCCGGCCTGCTCTCGCTCTGGCTCTGGCCTGCCTACACCCTTGCTCCTGCCTGCTCTCGCTCTAGCATGACCTCGCCTTGGCTCCAGAATGTCCTCACCCTGCCTCCGGCCTGCTCTCGCTTTGGCTCCGGCCTGCCCTCGCCCTGGCTCAGGCCTAATATCAATCTGGCTCTGGCCTGCTTTCGCCTTGGCACGGCCTGCTCTCTCTCTGGCTCTGGCCTGCCTTCGTCCTTGCTCCGGCCAGTTATCGCTCTGGCTCCGGCCTGCCCTCGCTCTGGCTCCAGCCTGCCCTCACCCTGGCTCCAGCCTGCTTTCGCTCAGGCTGTGGCCTGCCCTCACCCTGGCTCTAGCCTGCTTTCGCTCTCACTCTGGCCTGCCCTCGCCTTGGCTCCGACCTGCTATCGCTCTGCCTCTGGCCTGCCTTCGCCTTAGCACCGGCCTGCTCTCGCTTTTGCTCCGTCCTGCCCTCGCCCTGGCTCCGGCCTAATATTACTCTGGCTCTGGCCTGCCTTCGCTCTGCCTCCGGCCTGCTCTCGCTCTGGCTCTGGCCTGACTACACCCTTGCTCCTGCCTGCTGTCGCTCTAGCTCCGGTCTGCCCTCGCCTTTTCTCCGGCCTGCGCTCGCCCTGGTTCCTGCCTGCTCTCGCTCTGGCTCCGGTCTCCTCTTGCTCTGGCTCCGGCCTGCTCTCACTCTGAATCTGGCATGCCCTTGCCTTGGTTCCGGCCTGCTCACGCTCGGGCTCTTGCCTGCCCTCGCCTTGACTCCGGTCTTCTCTCGCTCTGGCCTGCCCTAAACTTGGCTATGACCTACTCTCGTTCTGGCCCTGGCTACGGCCTGCTCTAGCTCTGGCTCTGGCCTGCTCTCGCTCTGGCCTGCCCTTGCCTTGGCTATGACCTGCTATAGCTCTGGCTCCGGCCTGCTCTCGCTTCAGCTCCGGCCTGCCCTCGCCCTGGCCTAATATCACTCTGGCTCTGGCTTGCCTTCGCCTTGGCTCTGGCCTGCTTTCATTCTTGCTCTGACCTGCCTTCGTTCATGCTCCGGCCTGCTCTTGCTCTGGCTCCGGCCTGCCCTCGCCTTAGCTCCGGCCTGCTCTCGCTCTGGCTCTGGCCTGCCCTCGCCTTGGCTAAAGCCTGCTCTCGCTCTGGCCTGCCCTCGCTCTGACTCTGGCCTGCCCTCACCCTGGCTCCGGCCTGCTCTGGCTATGGCCTGCCTCGCCTTGGCCTCGGCCTGCTCTCGCCCTGGCTCCGGCCTGCTCTCGTCTTGGTTCCTGCCTGCTCTCGCTCTGGCTCTGGCCTGCCCTCGCCTTGGCTCCGGCCTCCTCTCGCCCTGGCTCCGGCCTGCCATCGCCTTGGCTCCGGGCCTGCTCTCGCTCTGGCTTCGGCCGGCCCTCGACCTGGCTCTGGCCTGCTCTCGCCCAGGCTCAGGCCTGCTCTCGCTCTAGCATCGGACTGCCCTCACCCTGGCTCCGGCCTGCCATCGCTTTGGCTCAGGCCTGCCCTCGCCTTGGCTTCGGCCTGCTCTCGAGAGCCCTGGCTCCGACCTGCTCTCGCTCTGGCTCTAGCCTACCCTCGCCCTGGCTCCGGCATACTCTCGCTCTGGCCTGCTCTTGCTCTGGCTCTGGCCTCGCCCTGGCTCCGGCCTGCTCTCGCCCTGGCTCCGGCATGCTCTGGCTCTAGCCTGCCCTCGCCTAGGCTCCAGTCTGCTTTCGCTCTGGCTCTGTCCTGCCCTCGCCCTGGCTCCGGCCTGCTCTCTCTCTGGCTCTGGCCTTCCCTCGCCTTGGTTCCGGCCTGTCTTGCTCTGGCCTGCCCTCGCCTTGGTTCCGGCCTGCTATCGGTCTGGCTTTGGCCTGCCTCCGCCTTGACTCCGGCCTGCTCTTGTTTTGGCTCCGGCCTAATATCACTCTGGCTCTTGCCTGACTTCGCCTTGGCTCCGGCCTGCTCTCGCTCTGGCTCCGACCTGCCCTCGCCTTGGCTCCGGCCTGCTCTTGCTCTGGCTCTGGCATACCCTCGCCTTGGCTCCGGTCTGCTCTCGCTCTGGCCTGCCCTCGCCTTGGCTACGACCTACTCTCACTTTGACCTGTCCTTGCCTTGGCTCCGGCCTGCTATAGCTCTGGATCTGGCCTGCCCACGCCCTGGCTCTGGCCTGCTCTCGCTCTGGCCTGCCCTCGCCTTGCCTCCGTACTGCTCTCACTCTGGCCTGCCCTTATCTTGCCTACGGCATCCTCTTGCTCTGGCTCCGTCCTTCCCGAACGCCCTGGCTCTGGCCTGCTCTCGCTCTGGCTCTAGCCTGCCCTTGCCTTGGCTCCGGCCTGCTCTCGCTCTGGCTCTGTAATGCCCTCGCCTTGGCTCCGGCTTACTCTGACTCTGGCTCTGGTATACCCTCGCCCTGGCTCTGTCCTGCCCTCACCTTGGCACCGGCTTGCTCTGGCTGTTGCCTGCCCTCTACTTGGCTCCGACCTGCTCTCGCTCTGGCTCTGGTCTGTCCTCCCCTTGGCTCCGGCCTGCTCTTGCCCAGTCTCCGGTCTGTTCTCGTACTGTCTCCGGCCTGCTCTCGCTCTGGCTCTGGCCTTCCCTCCCTCGCCTTGGCTCGAGCCTGCTCTTGCTCCGGCTCCGGCCTGTTCTCGCTCTGGCCTGCTATAGCTCTGGCTAAGGCCTGCCTTCGCCTTGGCTCCGGCCTGCCCTCGCCCTGGCTCCGGCCTAATATCACTCTGTCTCTGGCTTGCCTTCGCCTTGGCTCCGGCCTGCTTTCACTCTTGCTCTGGCCTGCCTTCGTTCTTGCTCCGGCCTGCTCTTGCTCTGGCTCCGGCCTGCCCTCGCCTTGGCTCTGTCCTGCTCTGGCTCTGGCTCTGGCCTGCCCTCGCCTTGCCAACGGCCTGCTCTCACTCTGGCCTGCCCTTACCTTGCCTAGGGCGTCCTCTTGCTCTGGCTCCGTCCTGCCCGAACGCCCTGGCTCTGGCCTGCTCTCGCTCTGGCTCTAGCCTGCCCTTGCCTTGGCTCCGGCCTGCTCTCGCTCTTGCTCCGTCCTGCCCTCGCCTTGGCTCCGGCCTACTCTCGCTCTGGCTCTGGCATGCCCTCGCTCTGGCTCTGGACTGCCCTTGCCTTGGTTCCGGCCTGCTCTGACTCAGGCTCTGGTCTACCCTCGCCCTGGCTCTGGCCTGCCCTCGCCTTGGCACCGGCTTGCTCTGGCTGTTGCCTGCCCTCTCCTTGGCTCCGACCTGCTCTCGCTCTGGCCTGTCCTCCCCTTGGCTCCGGCCTGCTCTTGCCCAGTCTCCGGCCTGCTCTCGTACTGTCTCCGGCCTGCTCTCGCTCTGGCACTGGCCTTCACTCCCACGCCTTGGCTCCAGCCTGCTCTTGCTCTGGCTCCGGCCTGCTCTCTCTCTGGCCTGCCCTTGCCTTGGCTCCGGCCTGCTATAGCTCTGGCTAAGGCCTGCCTTCGCCTTGGCTCCGGCCTGCCCTCGCCCTGGCTCCGGACTAATATCACTCTGTCCCTGGCTTGCCTTCGCCTTGGCTCCGGCCTGCTTTCACTCTTGCTCTGGCCTGCCTTCGTTCTTGCTCCGGCCTGCTCTTGCTCTGGCTCCGGCCTGCCCTCGTCTTGGCTCTGGCCTGCTATCGCTCTGGCTCTGGCCTGCCCTCGCCTTGGCTTCGGCCTGCTCTTGCCCAGTCTCCGGCCTGCTCTCGTACTGTCTCCGGCCTGCTCTCGCTCTGGCCCTGGCCTTCACTCCCTCGCCTTGGCTCCAGCCTGCTCTTGCTCCGGCTCCGGCCTGCTCTCGCTCTGGACTGCCCTTGCCTTGGCTCCGGCCTGCTATATCTCTGGCTAAGGCCTGCCTTTGCCTTGGCTCCGGCCTGCCCTCGCCCTGGCTCCGGCCTAATATCACTCTGTCTCTGGCTTGCCTTCGCCTTGGCTCCGGCCTGCTTTCACTCTTGCTCTGGCCTGCCTTCGTTCTTGCTCCGGCCTGCTCTTGCTCTGGCTCCGGCCTGCCCTTGCCTTGGCTCTTGCCTGCTCTCGCTCTGGCTCTGGCCTGCCCTCGCCTTGGCTCCGGCCTGCTCTCGCTCTGGCCTGCCCTCTCCTAGGCTCCGGCCTGCTCTCTCTCTCTGTCCTGCCCTCGCCTTGGCTCCGGCCTGCTATCGCTCTGGCTCTGACCTGCCCACGCCCTTGCTCTGGCCTGCTCTCGCTCTGGACTGTCCTCGCCTTGGCACAAGCCAGATATCGCTCTGGCTCCGTCCTGCCCTCGCCCTAGCTCCGGCCTGCTCTTGCTCTGCCTCTGGCCTTCCCTCACCTTGCATCCGGCCTGCTCTCGCTCTGGCCTGCCCTTGCCTTGCCTACGGCCTCCTCTTGCTCTGGCTCTGTCCTGCCCTCGCCCTGGCTCTGGCCTGCTCTCGCTCTGGCTCTAGCCTGCCCTTGCCTTGTCTCCGGCCTGCTCTCGCCTTGGCTTCTGCCTGCTCTCGAGAGTCCTGGCTCCGACCTGCTCTCGCTCTGGCTCTGGCCTGCCCTCGCCTTGGCTCCGGCCTTCTCTCGCTTTGGATCTGGCCTGCCCTAGCCTTGGCTCTGACCTACTCTCACTCTGGCTCTGGCCTGCCCTCGCACAGGCTCCGGCCTGCTCTGTCTCTGGCTCTGGCCTGCTCTTGCTCTGGCTCTGTCCTGCCCTCGCCTTGGCTCCGGCCTGCTCTCGCTCTGACTGTGGCCTGCCCTCGCCCTGGCTCTGGCCTGCTCAGGTACTGGCCTGACCTCGCCTGGGACTCGGCATGCGCTCGCCCTGGCTCCGCCCTGCACTTGTCCTGGCTCCGGCCTGCTCTCGCCCTGGCTCTGGCCTGCTCTTGCTCTGGCTTTGGCCTGCCCTCGCCCTAGCTCCGGCCTGCCCTTGCTCTGGCTCCGGCCACCCCTCACATTTGCACCGGCCAGTTTTCGCTCTGGCTCTGGCCTGCCCTCACCTTGGCTCCGGCCTGCCCTCGCTCTGGCTCCGGCCTGCCCTCGCCCTGGCTCCGGCCTGCTCTCGCTTTGGCTCCGGACTGTTCTCGCTTTGGCTCCGTAACGCCCTCGCCCTGGCTTCGGCCTTCTATCGCTCTGGTTTCGGCCTGCTCTCTCTATGGCTCCGGCCTGCCCTCACTATGGCCTGTCTTTGCCTTGCCTATGGCCAGCTCTAGCTCTGACTCTGGCCTGCCTTTGCCTTGGCTCCGGCCTGCTCTCCCTCTGGCTCTGGCCTGCTCTCGCTCTGGTTCTGGTCTGCCTTCGACTTAGCTCTGGCCTCCTCTCGCTCTGGCTCTAGCCTGCTCTCGCTCTGGTTCTGGCCTGCTCTTCCCTTGGCTACGGCCTGCTTTCACTCTGGCCTGCCCTCGCTTTAGCTCCGGCCCGCTATTGCTTAGGCTAAGACCTGCCTTCGCCTTGGCTCCTGCCTGCTCTAGCTCTGGCTCCGGCCTACCCTCGCCCAGACTCCGGCCTGCTCTCTTTGGCTCCGGCCTGCCCACTCCCTGGCTCCGGCCAAATATCACTCTGGCTCTGGCCTGCCTTCTCCTTAGGTCCGGTCTGCTCTCGCTCTGGCTCTGGCCTGCCTTCGCCCTTGCTCCTGTTCTCGTTCTGGCTCTGGCCAACCCTCGCCTTGGCTCCGGCCTTCTCTTGTTCTGGCTCCAGCCTGCCCTCGCCCTGGCTCCGGTCTGCTGTCGCTCTTGCTCTGGCCTGCCCTCGCTCTGGCTCTGGCCTGCTCTCGCTCTGGCTCTGGCCTGTTACATAGTTTGTAAAGCCGAATAAAGACTTGCGTCCATCAAGTTCGACCTGTTAGGTCTGTAATTGCTAAAGTTGATCCAGAGGAGGGCAAAAACCCCAAATGATTTGGCCAATCCACCTGAGGAAAAATTCCCTCCCGACTCTGAAACCAGCAGTCAGAATAAATCCCTGTATCAACCTACTATTTTATTCTATTTTTAAGTATATGCAGAAATCTGCCTGGTATCTAGAAAAGCATCCAGTCCCCGCTTGAACTGGTTTAGTGAATCTGACATTACCGTCTCCTCACTCAGTGAATTCCATATTCTCACTGCTCTTACCGTAAAGAACCCCTTCCTATGCTGGTGCTGAAACCTTTTCTCTTCCAGTCTTAGTGAATGCCCTCTTGTTACCGTAATATCCCTCCTTTTGAACAAATCCCGGGCAAGGTCTCTATACTGTCCCCTAACATATTTGTACACATTTATTATGTCCCCCCTCAACCTTCTCTTTTCCAGGCTGAATAGTCCTAGTCTTGCCAACCTCTCTGGGTATTGCAGTCCCTCCATTCCCTTTATTAATTTTGTTGCCCTCCTTTGTACCTTTTCAAGCTCATTTATATCCTTTCTATATATTGGGGCCCATAACTGAGCACAGTATTCCAAGTGTGGTCTGACCAGTGCTTTGTACAGTGGAAGAACAATGTTCTCATCCTTTGCAGCTATACCTCTTCTGATACATCCCATTACCCTGTTTGCCCTTACAGCAGCGGCCTGACTTTGGGCACTCCAATTTAGTTTGCTATCAATCAAGATGCCCAAGTCCTTCTCCATCTCTGAATTCCCCAATGATTTCCCATTCAGTGAGTACTGGTGACTTCCATTTTTCCTTCCCATATGTATGACCTTACATTTCTCCTCGTTAAACCTCATTTGCCATTTAATGCTCCACCTACCCAGCTTATCCAAATCCCTCTGTAGGTCTTCACTATCCTCTTTTGTATTAATTGTTTTACATAACTTTGTGTCATCTGCAAATATTGACATTTTACTATTTATCCCGTTGACTATGTCGTTAATAAAGATATTAAATAACATTGGGCCTAGTACAGACCCCTGTGGTACCCCACTAGTGACGCTTACCCAATCTCGCCTTAGTTCAGTCCTGCTCATGCTCTGGCTCTGGCCTGCCCTCGCTCTGGCTCCGGCCTACTCTCGCCCTGGCTCCAGCCTGCTATCGCTTTGGCTCCGGCCTCCTATCGCTTTGGCTCTGGCCTGCCCTCACACTTACTCCGGCCTGCTGTCGCGCTGGCTCTGGCCTGCCCTCGTCTTGGCTCTGGCCTGCTCTCACGCTGGCTCTGGCATGACCTCGCCTTGGCTCCAGACTGCCCTCACCCTGGCTCCGGCCTGCTCTCGCCTTGGCTCCGGCCTGCTCTCTCTCTGGCTCTGGCCTGCCTTCGTCCTTGCTCCGGCCAGTTATCGCTCTGGCTCCGGCCTGCCCTCGCTCTGGCTCCGGCCTGCCCTCACCCTGGCTCCGGCCTGCTTTCACTCAGGCTGTGGCCTGCCCTCACCCTCTCTCTATCCTGCTTTCGCTCTCACACTGGCCTGCCCACACCTTGGCTCCGACCTGCTATCGCTCTGCCTTTGGCCTGCCTTCGCCTTAGCACCGGCCTGCTCTCGCTTTTGCTCCGTCCTGCCCTCGCCCTGGCTCCGGCCTAATATCACTCTGGCTCTGGCCTGCCTTCGCTCTGCCTCCGGCCTGCTCTCGCTCTGGCTCTGGCCTGCCTACAAACTTGCTCCTGCCTGCTCTCGCTCTAGGTCCGGTCTGCGCTCGCCCTGGTTCCTGCCTGCTCTCGCTCTGGCTCCGGTCTCCTCTCGCTCTGGCTCCGGCCTGCTCTCACTCTGAATCTGGCATGCCCTTGCCTTGGTTCCGGCCTGCTCACGCTCCGGCTCTTGCCTGCCCTCGCCTTGGCTCCGGTCTTCTCTCGCTCTGGCCTGCCCTAAACTTGTCTATGACCTACTCTCGCTCTGGCCCAGGCTCCGGCCTGCTCTAGCTCTGGCTCTGGCCTGCACTCGCTGTGGCCTGCCCTTGCCTTGGCTATGGCCTGCTATAGCTCTGGCTAAGGCCTGCCTTCGCCTTGGCTCCGGCCTGCTCTCGCTTTAGCTCCGGCCTGCCCTCGCCCTGGCTCCGGCCTAATATCACTCTGGCTCTGGCTTGCCTTCGCCTTGGCTCTGGCCTGCTTTCATTCTTGCTCTTTCCTGCCTTCGTTCATGCTCCGGCCTGCCCTCGCCTTGGCTCCGGCCTGCCCTCGCCTTGGCTCCGGCCTGCTCTCGCCCTGGCTCCGGCCTGCCCTCGTCTTGGTTCCTGCCTGCTCTCGCCCTGGCTCTGGCCTGCTCTCGTTCTGGCTCTAGCCTGCCCTTGACTTGGCTCCGGCCTGCTCTCGCTCTGGCTCTGTCCTGCCCTCGCCTTGGCTCCGGCCTACTCTCGCTCTGGCTCTGGCATGCCCTCGCTCTGGCTCTGGCCTGCCCTTGCCTTGGTTCCGGCCTGCTCTGACTCTGGCTCTGGTATACCCTCGCCCTGGCTCTGGCCTGCCCTCGCCTTTGCACCGGCTTGCTCTCGCTGTTGCCTGCCCTCTACTTGGCTCCGACCTGCTCTCGCTCTGGCTCTGGTCTGTCCTCCCCTTGGCTCCGGCCTGCTCTTGCCCAGTCTCCGGTCTGCTCTCGTACTGTCTCCGGCCTGCTCTTGCTCCGGCTCCGGCCTGTTCTCGCTCTGGCCTGCCCTTGCCTTGGCTCCGGCCTGCTATAGCTCTGGCTAAGGCCTGCCTTCGCCTTGGCTCCGACCTGCCCTCGCCCTGGCTCCGGCCTAATATCACTCTGTCTCTGGCTTGAATTCGCCTTCGCTCCGGCCTGCTTTCACTCTTGCTCTGGCCTGCCTTCGTTCTTGCTCCGGCCTGCTCTTGCTCTGGCTCTGGCCTGCCCTCGCCTTGGCTCTGGCCAGCTTTCGCTCTGGCTCTGGCCTGCCCTCACCTTGGCTATGGCCTGCCCTAGCTCTTGCTCCAGCCTGCCCTCGCCCTGGCTCCGGCCTGCTCTCGCTTTGGCTCCGTAATGACCTCGCCCTGGCTCTGGCCTTCTATCGCTCTGGTTTCGGCCTGCTCTCGCTATGGCTCCGGCCTGCCCTCACTATGGCCTGTCTTTGCCTTGCCTATGGCCTGCTCTTGCTCTGGCTCTGGCCTGCCTCTGCCTTGGCTCTGGCCTGCTCTCCCTCTGGCTCTGGCCTGCTCTCGCTTGGGTTCTGGTCTGCCTTCGCCTTGCCTCTGGCCTCCTCTCGCTCTGGTTCTGGCCTGCTCTCGCTCTGGTTCTTGCCTGCTCTTGCCTTGGCTACGGCCTGATTTCGCTCTGGCCTGCCCTCGCCTTTGCTCCGGCCCGCTATCGCTTAGGCTAAGGCCTGCATTCACCTTGGCTCCTGCCTGCTCTAGCTCTGGCTCCGGCCTACCCTCGCCCTGGCTCCGGCCTGCTCTCTCTTTGGCTCCGGCGTAATATCACTCTGCCTCTGGCCTGCCTTCTCCTTGGGTCCTGTCTGCTCTCGCTCTGGCTCTGGCCTGCCTTCGCCCTTGCTCCGGCCTGTTCTCGTTTTGGCTCTGGCCTACCCTCGCCTTGGCTCCTGCCTTCTCTTGTTCTGGCTACAGCCTGCCCTCGCCATGGCACCGGTCTGATGTCGCTCTTGCTCTGGCCTGCCTTTGCTTTGGCTCTGGCCTGCTCTCGCTCTTGCTCTGGCCTGCCCTCGTCTTAGTTCAGGCCTGCTCACGCTCTGGCTCTGGCCTGCCCTCGCCTTGGCTCCGGCCTGCCCTCACCGCGGCTCCGGCCTGCTGTCGCTCTGGCTCTGGCATGCCCTCGCCTTGGCTCTGGCCTGCTCTTGGTCTGGCTCTGGCATGACCTCGCCTTGAATCCAGACTGCCCTCACTGTGGCTCCGGCCTGCTATCGCTTTGGCTACGGCCTGCCCTCACCCTGGCTATGGCCTGCTCTCGCTCTGGCACCGCCCTGCCCTCGCCTTGGCTCTGGCCTGCTCTCGCTCTGGACTGCCCTCGCCTTGGCACAAGCCAGCTATCGCTCTGGCTCCATCCTGCCCTCGCTCTAGCTCTAGCCTGCTCTTGCTCTGCCTCTGGCCTTCCCTCACCTTGCATCCGGCCTGCTCTCGCTCTGGCCTGCCCTTGCCTTGCCTACGGCCTCCTCTTGCTCTGGCTCTGACCTGCCCTCGCCCTGGCTCTGGCCTGCTCTCGCTCTGGCTCTAGCCTGCCCTTGCCTTGTCTCCGGCCTGCTCTCGCCTTGGCTTCTGCCTGCTCTCGAGAGTCCTGGCTCCGACCTGCTCTCGCTCTGGCTCTGGCCTGCCCTAGCCTTGGTTCCGGCCTTCTCTCGCTCTGGATCTGGCCTGCCCTAGCCTTGGCTCTGACCTACTCTCACTCTGGCTCTGGCCTGCCCTCGCACAGGCTCCGGCCTGCTCTGTCTCTGGCTCTGGCCTGCTCTCGCTCTGGCTCTGTCCTGCCCTCGCCTTGGCTCCGGCCTGCTCTCGCTCTGACTGTGGCCTGCCCTCGCCCTGGCTCTGGCCTGCTCAGGTACTAGCCTGACCTCGCCTGGGACTCGGCATGCGCTCGCCCTGGCTCCGCCCTGCACTTGTCCTGGCTCCGGCCTGCTCTCGCCCTGACTCTGGCCTGCTCTTGCTCTGGCTTCGGCCTGCCCTCGCCCTGGCTCCGGCCTGCCCTTGCTCTGGCTCCGGCCAGCCCTCGCCTTTGCACCGGCCAGCTTTCGCTCTGCCTCTGGCCTGCCCTCACCTTGGCTCCGGCCTGCCCTCGCTCTGGCTCCGGCCTGCCCTCGCCCTGGCTCCGGCCTGCTCTCGCTTTGGCTCTGGACTGTTCTCGCTTTGGCTCCGTAATGCCCTCGCGCTGGCTCCGGCCTTTTATCGCTCTGGTTTCGGCCTGCTCTCGCTATGGCTCCGGCCTGCTCTCACTATGGCCTGTCTTTGCCTTGCCTATGGCCAGCTCTCGCTCTGACTCTGGCCTGCCTTTGCCTTGGCTCCGGCCTGCTCTCCCTCTGGCTCTGGCCTGCTCTCGCTCTGGTTCTGGTCTGCCTTCGACTTAGCTCTGGCCTCCTCTCGCTCTGGCTCTAGCCTGCTCTCACTCTGGTTCTGGTCTGCTCTTCCCTTGGCTACGGCCTGCTTTCGCTCTGGCCTGCCCTCGCCTTAGCTCCGGCCCGCTATCGCTTAGGCTAAGACCTGCCTTCGCCTTGGCTCCTGCCTGCTCTAGCTCTGGCTCCGGCCTACCCTCGCCCAGACTCCGGCCTGCTCTCTCTTTGGCTCCGGCCTGCCCACTCCCTGGCTCCGGCCAAATATCACTCTGGCTCTGGCCTGCCTTCTCCTTGGGTCCGGTCTGCTCTCGTTCTGGCTCTGGCCTGCCTTCACCCTTGCTCCGGCCTTCTCTTGTTCTGGCTCCAGCCTGCCCTCGCCCTGGCTCCGGTCTGCTGTCGCTCTTGCTCTGGCCTGCCCTCGCTCTGGCTCTGGCCTGCTCTCGCTCTGGCTCTGGCCTGCACTCGCCTTAGTTCAGTCCTGCTCATGCTCTGGCCTGCCCTCGCCCTGGCTCCAGCCTGCTATCGCTTTGGCTCCGGACTCCTATCGCTTTGGCTCTGGCCTGCCCTCAGACTTACTCCGGCCTGCTGTCGCTCTGGCTCTGGCCTGCCCTCGCCTTGGCTCTGGCCTGCTCTCACGCTGGCTCTGGCATGACCTCGCCTTGGCTCCAGACTGCCCTCACCCTGGCTCCGGCCGGCTCTCGCCTTGGCTCCGGCCAGCTCTCTCTCTGGCTCTGGCCTGCCCTCACCCTCGCTCTAGCCTGCTTTCGCTCTGGCTCTGGCCTGCCCTCGCCTTGGCACCGGCTTGCTCTCACTCTGGCCTGCCTTCGCCTTGGCTCCGGCCTGCTATCGCTCAGCCTCTGGCCAGACTTCGCCTTAGCACCGACCTTCTCTCGCTTTTGCTCCGTCCTGCCCTCGCCCTGGCTCTGGCCTAATATCACTCTGGCTCTGGCCTGCCTTCGCTCTGCCTACGGCCTGCTCTCGCTCTGGCTCTGCCCTGCCTACACCCTTGCTCATGCCTGCTCTCGCTCTGGCTCCAGTCTGCCCTCGCCTTGGCTCCAGCCTGCGCTCGCACTGGCTACTGCCTGCTCTCGTTCTGGCTCCGGTCTCCTCTCGCTCTGGCTCCGGCCTGCTTTTACTCTGAATCTGGCATGCCCTTGCCTTGGTTCCGGCCTGCTCACGCTCTGGCTCTGGCCTGCCCTCGCCTTGTCTCCGGCCTTCTCTCGCTCTGGCTCTGGCCTGCCCTAAACTTGGCTATGACCTACTCTTGCTCTAGCCCTGGCACCGGCTTGCTCTAGCTCTGGCTCTGGCCTGCTCTCTCTCTGGCTCTGGCCTGCCCTCACCTTGGCTCAGGCCTGCTCTCGCTCTGACTCTGACCTGCCCTCACCCTGGCTCCGGCCTGCTCTGGCTCTGGCCTGCCCTCGCCTTGGCCTCAGCGTGCTCTCGCCCTGGCTCCGACCTGCCCTCGTCCTGACTCCGGCCTGCTCTCGCTCTGGCCTGCCCTCGCCTTGGCTCCGTCCTGCTCTGTCCCTGGCTCCGGCCTGCTCTCGCACTGGCTTCGGCCGGCCCTCGACCTGGCTCTGGCCTGCTCTCGCCAAGGCTCCGGCCGGCTCTCGCTCTAGCTCCGGACTGCCCTCGCCCTGGCTCCGGCCTGCCATCGCTTTGGCTCAGGCCTGCCCTCGCCTTGGCTTCGGCCTGCTCTCGAGAGCCCTGGCTCTGACCTGCTCTGGCTCTGGCCTGCCCTCACCCTGGCTCCGGCATACTCTCGCTCTCGCTCTCGCTCTGGCCTCGCCCTGGCTTCGGCCTGCTCTCGCCCTGGCTCCGGCATGCTCTGGCTCTGGCCTGCCCTCGCCTAGGCTCCAGTCTGCTTTCGCTCTGGCTCTGTCCTGCCCTCGCCCTGGCTCCGGCCTGCTCTCTCTCTGGCTCTGGCCTTTCCTCGCCTTGGTTCCGGCCTGTCACGCTCTGTCCTGCCCTCGCCTTGACTCCGGCCTGCTCTCGTTTTGGCTCCATCCTGCCGTCTCACTGGCTCCGGCCTAATATTACTCTGGCTCTTGCCTGACTTCGCTTAGGCTCCAGTCTGCTTTCACTCTGGCTCTGTCCTGCCCTCGCCCTGGCTCCGGCCTGCTCTCTCTCTGGCTCTGGCATGACCTCGCCTTGGCTCCGGTCTGCTCTCGCCTTGGCTCCAGCCTGCTATCGCTCTGGATCTGGCCTGCACACGACCTGGCTCTGGCCTGCTCTCGCTCTGGCTCTGGCCTGCCCTCGCCTTGCCTCCGGCCTGCTCTCTCTCTGGCTGCCCTTACCTTGCCTACGGCCTCCTCTTGCTCTGGCTCCGTCCTGCCCGAACGCCCTGGCTCTGGCCTGCTCTCGCTCTTGCTCTTGCCTGACCTTGCCGTTGCTCCGGACTGCTCTCGCTCTGGCTCCGTCCTGCCCTCGCCTTGGCTCCAGCTTACTCTCGCACTGGCTCTGGCCTGCCCTCGCTCTGGCTCAGGCCTGCCTTTGCCTTCGTTCCAGCCTGATCTGACTCTGGCTCTGGCCTACCCTCGCCCTGGCTCCAGCCAGATCTCTCTCTGGCTCTGGCCTGCCTTCGTCCTTGCTCCGGCCAATTATCGCTCTGGCTCCGGCCTGCCCTCGCCTTGGCTCCGGCCTGCTCTTGCCCTGGCTCCGGCCTGCCCTCGCCCTGGCTCCGGCCTGCTGTCGCTCTGGCTCTGGCCTGCCCTCGCCCTGGCTCTAGCCTGCTTTCGCTCTGGCTCTGGCCTGCCCTCGCCTTGGCACCGGCTTGCTCTCGCTCTGGCCTGCCCTCACCTTGGCTCTGGCCTGCTATCCCTCTTCCTCTAGCCTGCCTTCACCTTGGCACGGGCCTGCTCTCGCTTTTGCTCCGTCCTGCCCTCGCCCTGGCTCTGGCCTAACATCACTCTGGCTCTAGCCTGCCTTCGCTCTGCCTCCGTCCTGCTCTCGCTCTGGCCTGCCTACACCCTGGCTCCAAACTGCTCTGGCTCTGGCCTGCCCTCGCCCTGGCTCCGGCATACTCTCGCTCTGGCTCTGGCCTGCTCTCGCTCTGGCTCTGGCCTCGCCCTGGCTCCGGCCTGCTCTCGCCCTGGTTCCTGCCTGCCCTTGCCCTGGATCCGGGCTGCTCTCGTTCTGGATCTGGCCTGCTCTCGCTCTGGCTCTGGCCAGCCCTCGTCTTGGCTCCTGCCTGCTCTCCCGTTGACTCTGGCCTGCCCTCGCCTTGGCTCCGGCATGCTCTGGCTCTGGCCTGCCCTCACCTAGGCTCCAGTCTGCTTTCGCTCTGGCTCTGTCCTGCCCTCACCCTGGCTCCGGCCTGCTCTCTCTCTGGCTCTGGCCTTCCCTCGACTTGGCTCCGGCCTGTCTCGCGCTGGCCTGCCCTCGCCTTGGCTCCGGCCTGCTATTGCTCTGGCTATGGCCTGCCTCCGCCTTGACTCCGGCCTGCTCTCGTTTTAGCTCCGTCCTGCCCTTGCCCTGGCTCCGGCCTAATATCACTCTGGCTCTTGCCTGACTTCGCCCTTGCTCCGGCCAGCTCTCGCTCTGGCTCTGGCCTGCCCTCGCCTTGGCTCCGGCCGGCTCTCGCTCTGTCTCTGGCATGCCCTCGTCTTGGCTCCGGCCTGCTCTCGCTCTGTCTCTGGCATGCCCTCGTCTTGGCTCCGGTCAGCTCTCGCTCTGGCCTGCCCTCGCCTTTGTTCCGGCCTGCTCTCACTTGGACCTGCCCTCGCCTTGGCTCCGTCCTGATATCGCTCTGGATTTGGCCTGCCCACGCCCAGGCTCTGGCCTGCTCTCGCTCTGGCCTGCCCTCGCCTTGCCTCCGGCCAGCTCTCGCTCTGGCCTGCCCTTAACTTGCCTACGGCCTCATCTTGCTCTGGCTCCATCCTGCCCGAATGCCCTGGCTCTGGCCTGCTCTTGCTCTGGCTCTTGCCTGCCCTTGCCTTGGCTCCGGCCTGCTCTCGCTCTGGCTCCGTCCTGCCCTCGCCCTGGCTCCTGCCTACTCTCGCTTTGGCTCTGGCCTGCCCTTGCCTTGGTTCCGGCCTGCTCTGACTCTGGCTCTGGCCTACCCTCGCCCTGGCTCCGTCCTGCTCTCGCTCTGGACTGTCCTCCCCTTGGCTCCGGCCTGCTGTTGCCCAGACTCCGGCCTGCTCTGGTACTGTCTCTGGACTTCCCTCCCTCGCCTTGGCTCCAGCCTGCTCCCGCTCTGACTCTGGCCTGCCCTCGCCTTGGCTCCGGCCTGCTCTTGCTCTTGACTGCCCTCGCACTGGCTCTGGCCTGCTCTCGCTTTGGCTCCTACCTGCTCTCGATCTGGCTCTGGCCTGCCCTCGCTTTGGCTCCGGCCTGCTCTCTTCCTGGCTCCTACCTGCTCTCGCTCTGGCTCTGGCCTGCCCTCGCCCTGGCTCCGGCCTGCTCTCTCCCTTGCTCCTACCTGCTCTCGCTCTGGCTCTGGTCTGTCCTCCACTTGGCTCCGTCCTACTCTTGCACTGGCTCCGGCCTGCTCTCTCCCTTGCTCCTACCTGCTCTCGCTCTGGCTCTGGTCTGTCCTCCACTTGGCTCCGTCCTGCTCTTGCACTGGCTCCGGCCTACTCTCCCTCAAGCTCAGGACTGTACTCGCCCTGGCTCCGGCCTGCCATTGCTCTGGCTCCCGCCTGCCCTCGCCTTGGCTTTGGCCTGCTCTCGAGTTTCCTGGCTCCGACCTGCTCTCGCTCTGGGTCTGGCCTGCCCTCGCTCTGGCTCCGTCCTGCTCTCGCTTTGGCTCCGGCCTGCCCTCGCCCTGGCTCCGGCCTAATATCACTCTGGCTCTGGCCTGCCTTCGCCTTGGGTCCGGCCTGCTCTCGCTCTGGCTCTGGCCTGCCTTCGCCCTTGCTCCGGCCTGTTCTCGCTCTGACTCCAGCCTGCCCTCACCTTGGCTCCGGCCTGCTCTCGCTCTGGCTCCGGCCTGCCCTCGCCCTGGCTCCAGTCTGCTGTTGCTCTGGCTCTGGCCTGCCCTCGCCCTGGCCTGCTCTCGCTCTAGCTCTGGCCAGCCCTTGTCTTAGCTCTGGTTCGCTCTCGCTCTGGTTCTGGCTTGCCTTCGCATTGGCTCCGGCCTGCTCTCGCCCTGGCTCCGGCATGCTCTCGCCCTGGCTCCGGCCTGCTGTTGCTCTGTCTTTGGCCAGCCCTCTCCCTGGCTCTTGCCTGCTCTAGCTCTGGCTCTTCCCTGCCCTCGCCTTGGCTCCGGCCTGCCCTCGCCTTTGCTCCAGCCTGCCCTCGACCTGGCTCCGGCCTGCTCTCGCTTTGGTTCCAGCCTGCCCTCGCCCTGGCTCCGGCCTAATATCACTCTGGCTCTGGCCTGCCTTCGACTTGGCCCGGCCTGCTCTTTCTCTGGCTCTGGCCTGCCTTCGCCCTTGCTCCGTCCTGTTCTCGCTCTCGCTTCGGCCTGCCCTCGCCTTGGCTCAGGCCTGCTCTTGCTCTGGCTCCGGCCTGCCCTCGCCCTGGTTCTAGCCTGCTCTCGCTCTGGCTCTGGCCTGCCCTCGCCTTGCCACCGGCCTGCTCTCACTCTGGCCTGCCCTCGCATTGGCTCCGGCCTGCTATCGCTCTGGCCTGCCTTTGCTCCCGCCTGCTCTCGCTTTGGCTCCGTCCTGACCTCGCCCTGGCTCCGACCTAATATAACTCTGGCTCTGGCCTGCCTTTGCCTTGGCTCTGCCCTGCTCTCGCTCTGGCTCTACCCTGCCTTGGTCCTTCCTCCGGCCTGTTATCACTGTGGCTCCAGCCTGCCCTCGCCTTGGCTCCGGCCTGCGCTCGCACTGGCTCCTGCCTGCTCTTGCTCTGGCTCCAGCCTCCTCTCGCTCTGACTCTGGCCTGCTCTCAATCTGAATCTGGCATGCCCTCGCCTTGGCTCCGGCCTGCTCACGCTCTGGCTCTGGCCTGCCCTCGCCTTGGCTCCGGCCTAATCTCGCTCTGGCTCTGGCCTGCCCTTGCCTTGGCTCCGGACTGCTCACGCTCTGTCTCTGGCCTGCCCTCGCTATGGCTCTAGCCTGACCTCGCTCTGGCTTCTGCTTGCTCTCTCTCTGGCTCTGGCCTGCCCTTGCCCTGGCTTCAGCCTGCTCTCTCTGGCTGTGGCCTACCCTTGCCTTGACTCTGCCTGCTATTTCTCTGACCTGCCCTCGTCTTGACTCCGGCCTGCTCTTGCTTTGGTTCTGGCCTGCCTTCGCATTGGCTCCGGCCTCTCGCCCTGGCTCCGATCTGCTCTCGCTCTGGCTCTGACTTGCCCTCGCTATGGCTCCGAACTGCTCTCGCTCTAGCTCTGGCCTGCTCTGTGTAACATGCCTGGTGGCGTTCTTGCATAGTGCTCCATCCCCCACTATGCAAGATCGCAAACTTGATCATCAGTCCAGTCTGCTAGCCTGCTTCTTGTAGCTGTTGCGGGCACACCCTTTATGCGTCCTCAGCCTATTGCTGTCAGTAACTGGATATTTAAACCAGCTCCACTCTGGAGCTGATGCCTGAGCATTTCCTTCCTTCAGAGTGCTTCTTGCCTCTGAAGTGCCAGGTCCTGTCTGAATTATCTCCTAGCCTGTTGTCTGTCCGCCTTCCTGGAGGCTGTATTTCCAGGCCAGTCTGAACACGCTCCTAGCCTGTTCGTCCCGCCTTGTAGGGGCCGCATACCTAGACCCGCTCCTGTATCTCGCTGCAGTGTCTGATCTTTTCTGAACACTCTCCTAGCCTGTTACCTGTCTTTCTCTATGTCCGTCCCTTCCCTTTTCCTACATTGTCTAAACCTGCACCTAACTCCTACTCGCTGTCTCTGTACTTCTGTTTGAGTTTTGTGTCCACTCGCTACTTCTTAGCAAGAACCTTGTGGGTATCTGGTTCAGCTTGCCCTTTTCCCTTCCTCTGTTTCTTACTGTATTTTCCAGTCGGTTCCATGTGAACAGAGCCCTGTCCTCTCTGTCTTGTCCACCGCACTTGCGGTTTCTCTCTGCTCTGACTTGCCCACCGCTCCGGCGGTTTCTCTCGGCTCTGACTTGCTCATCGCTCCTGGGGTTCCTTCCTGCTCTGCCTTGCTCACCGCTCCGGCGGTTCTTCTCTGCTCTGCCTTGTCCACCGCACCTGGGGTTTAGTTCTGTTCTGCTTTGCTCACCGCTCCAGGCGGTCTCGCTCTGCTCTGCCTCTGCTCACCGCTCCAGGCGGTCTTGCTCTGCTCTGCCTTTGCTCAACGCTCCAGGTGGTCTCGCTCTGCTCTGCCTTTGATCACCGCTCCAGGCGGTCTCGCTCTGCTCTGCCTTTGATCACCGCTCCAGGCGGTCTCGCTCTGCTCTGCCTTTGATCACCGCTCCAGGCGGTCTCGCTCTGCTCTGCCTTTGCTCACTGCTCCAGGTGGTCTCGCTCTGCCTTTGCTCACCGCTCCAGGCAGTCTCGCTCTGCTCTGCCTTTGCTCACCGCTCCAGACGGCCTCACTCTGCTCTGCCTTTGCTTACCGCTCCAGGCGGCCTTGCTCTGCTCTGCCTTTGCTCACCGCTCCAGGAGGTCTCGCTCTGCTCTGCCTTTGCTCACCGCTCCAGGTGGTCTCGTCCTGCTCTGCTCTTGCTCACCGCTCCTGGCGGTCTCACCCTGCTTTGCTCTTGCTCACCGCTCCGGCGGTCTCGCCCTGCTCTGCTCTTGCTCACCGCTCTGGAGGCCTCGCTCTGCTCTGCTTGCCTACCGCATCTGCGGTTCTGCTCCTGAGTCTCTGTCTGTATTGGACCTTATCCCGTCTGTGCTCCAACCTGCTAGTGCCTCCCTGTATGCACTCCAGCCATGCTTGCCAGTACCCCTTGCCTGCATACCAGTCGTGCTTACCAGCTCCCGACTGCCTGCATACCAGTCGTGCCTGCCTATACCCACCAGTCAGTGTGCCAGCCCAACCTGCCAGTTCCTGTATTCCCCGGTGTGGGTCAACAGCCGTGTCCGGGGTGTGACCTGGAGTAGCACCTGGTTCCTCTGCTCGGTTCCTCCCTGTTGCACAGGCGTCGTTAGCCGTCGTGCGACCTTGGTCGGATCGGGCAGATACTTAGTTACACCCCTCCAGGCACTCTCCGGTTCATGGTCCAGTGGGATCACTAAACATGCACACGCCAGTCAGTCCGACTGACTGGCATGTGCATAACACTCTGGCTCTGGCCTGCCCTCGCCTTTGCTTCGGCCTGCTATCGCTCTGGCCTGCCCTTGCCTTGGCTCCGACTTGCTCTCGTTCTGGCATGCCCACGCCTTGGCTCCGGCCTGCTCTCGCCTTGGCTCCGGCTTGCCCTCGCCTAGGCTCCTGCCTGCTCTCGCTCTGGCTCTGGCCTGCTTTAGCTCTGGATCTAGCCAGGCCTTGCCTTGCTTCCGGCCTTCTCTAGCTATGGCTCTGGATTACCCCCGCCTTTGCTCCGGCCGGCCTGCCCTTGCCCTGGCTGCGGCCTGCCCTAGCTCTGGCTCTGGCCAGCTCTTGCCTTGGCTCCCGCCTGCTCTCGCCATGGTTCCGGCCTGCCCTCGTCCTGACTCCGGCCTGCTCTCGCTCTTGTTCCGGCCTGCCCTCGCCCTGACTCCGGACTGCTCTCGCTCCTTCTCCAGCCTGCCCTCGCCCTGGCTCCGACCTGCTCTCGCTCTGACTCTGGCCAGCCCTAACTCTAGCTTCGGGCTGCTCTCTCTCTGGCTCTGGCCTGCCCTTGCCCTGGCTTCGGCCTGCTCTCTCTGGCTCTAGCCTGTCCTTGCCTTGTCTCCTGCCTGCTATTGCTCTGACCTGCCATCGTCTTGACTCCAGCCTGCTCTTGCTTTGGTTCTGGTCTGCCTTCGCATTGGCTCAGGCCAGCTTTTGCTCAGGCCTGCTCTCGCTCTGGCTCTCGCCTGCCCTTGCTTTGTCTCTGGAATGCTCTCGCTCTGGCTCTGGCCTGCCCTCGCCTTGGCTCCGGCCAGCTCTCGCTCTGGCTCTGGCCTGCCCTGGCTCTACCTCTGGCCTGCCCTCGCTTTGGCTCCGGCCTGCCCTCGTATTGGCTGCGGCCTACTCTCGCTCTAGCACCAGACAGCCCTCGCCCTGGCTCCGGCCTGCCCTCGCCCTGGCTCCTGCCAGCTCTCGCTCTGGCTCCGGCCTGCTCTCGCTCTGGCCTGCTCTCGCTCTGGCTCTGGCCTGCTCTCGCTCTGGCTCTTGCATGCCCTCCTCGCCTTGGATCCGGTCTGCTCTCGCTCTGGTTCTGGCCTGCTTTCGCCTTGGCTCCGGACTGCTCTGGCTCTGGCTCTGGCCTACTCTCGCTCTGGCTCTGGACTGCCCTCGCCTTGGACCCGGCTTGCTCTCACTCGGGCTCTTGCCTGCCCTCGCCTTGGCTCTAACCTGCTCTCGCTCTGGCCTGCCCTCCCATGCACTCCGGCCTGCTCTTGCCTTGGCTTCGGCCTGTCCTCGCCCTGGCTCCTGCCAGCTCTCGCTCTGGCTCCGGCCTGCTCTCGCTCTGGCTCTGGCCTGCTCTCGCTCTGGCTCTGGCCTGCTCTCGCTCTCGCTCTGGCCTGCTCTCGCTCTGGATCTGGCCAGCCCTTGCCTTGCTTCCGGCATTCTCTCGTTATGGCTTTGGATTATTACCCTCGCCTTTGCTCCGGCCGGCCTGCCTTTGCACTAGCTCCGGCCTGCCCTTACTCTGGCTCTGGCCAGCCCTCGCCTTGGCTCCCGCCTTCTCTCTCCCTGGTTCCGTCCTGACCTCGTCCTGGCTCCTTCCTGCTCTCGCTCTGGCTCTGGCCAACCCTCGCCTTGGCTCCAGCCGGCTCTCGCCTTGGCTCTGGCCTGCTCTCGCTCTTGCTCCGGCCTGCCCTCGCCCTGGCTCCGGACTACCATCGCTCTGGCTCTGGCCTGCCTTCGCCCTGGCCGTCTGGCCTCCTCTCGCCCTGGCTCCTACCTGCGCTCGCTCTGGCTCTGGCCTGCATCGCCCTGGCTCCGGCCTGCTCTCGCTTTGGCTCCCGCCTGCTCTCGCTATACCTCCGGACTGCCATCTCCCTGGCTTCGGCCTGCCATCGCCTTGGCTCCGGCCTGCTCTCGCCCTGGTTCCGACCTTCTCTCGCTCTGGCCTGCCCTCACCCTGGCTCTGGCCTGCTCTCTCTCTGGCTCTGGCCTGCCCTCGTTCTGGCTCTGGCCTGCTATCGCGCTGTTTCCAGCCTACCCTTGCTTTGTGGCTTCGGCCTTCTCTCGCTCTGGCTCTGGCCTGCCCTTGCCTTGGCTCTGGCCTACTCTCGCTCTGGTTCTGGCCTGCCCTCGCCCTGGCTCCAGCCTGCTCTCTCTCTGGCTGTGGCCTGCTCTCGCTCTGGCTCTGGCATGCCCTCCTCGCCTTGGATCCGGTCTGCTCTCGCTCTGGTTCTGGTCTGCCTTCGCCTTGGCTCCGGACTGCTCTGGCTCTGGCCTACTCTCGCTCAGGCTCTGGACTGCCCTCGCCTTGGACCCGGCCTGCTCTCACTCTGGCTCTTGCCTGCCCTCGCCTTGGCTCTGACCTGCTCTCGCTCTGGCCTGCCATACCATTGGCTCCGGCCTGCTCTTGCCTTGGCTCCGGCCTGTCCTAGCCCTGGCTCCTGCCAGCTCTCGCTCTGGCTCCAGCCTTCTCTCGCTCTGGCTCTGGCCTGCCCTTGCCTTGGCTCTGGCCTACTCTCGCTCTGGTTCTGGCCTGCCATCGCTCTGGCTCCAGCCCGCTCTCTCTCTGGCTGTGGCCTGCTCTCACTCTGGCTCTTGCATGCCCTCCTCGCCTTGGATCCGGTCTGCTCTCGCTCTGGTTCTGGCCTGCTTTCGCTCTGGCTCTGGCCTACTCTCGCTCAGGCTCTGGACTGCCCTCGCCTTGGACCCGGCTTGCTCTCACTCAGGCTCTTGCCTGCCCTCGCCTTGGCTCTAACCTGCTCTCGCTCTGGCCTGCCCTCCTATGCACTCCGGCCTGCTCTTGCCTTGCCTTCGGCCTGTCCTCGCCCTGGCTCCTGCCAGCTCTCGCTCTGGCTCCGGCCTGCTCTCGCTCTGGCTCTGGCCTGCTCTCGCTCTGGCTCTGGCCTGCTCTCGCTCTGGATCTGGCCAGCCCTTGCCTTGCTTCCGGCATTCTCTCGTTATGGCTCTGGATTATTACCCTCGCCTTTGCTCCGGCCGGCCTGCCTTTGCACTGGCACCGGCCTGCCCTTACTCTGGCTCTGGCCAGCCCTCGCCTTGGCTCCCGCCTTCTCTCGCCCAGGTTCCGTCCTGACCTCGTCCTGGCTCCGGCCTGCTCTCGCTCTAGCTCTGGCCAACCCAACACTTGGCTCCAGCCTGCTCTCGCCTTGGCTCCGGCCTGCTCTCGCTCTTGCTCCGGCCTGCCCTCGCCCGGGCTCCGGACTACCATCGCTCTGGCCTGCCTTCGCCCTGGCCGTCTGGCCTCCTCTCGCCCTGGCTCCTACCTGCTCTCGCTCTGGCTCTGGCCTGCCTCGCCCTGGCTCCGGCCTGCTCTCGCTTTGGCTCCCGCCTGCTCTCGCTATACCTCCGGACTGCCATCTCCCTGGCTCCGGCCTGCCATCGCCTTGGCTCCGGCCTGCTCTCGCCCTGGTTCCAACCTTCTTCTCTCGCTCTGGCCTGCCCTCGCCCTGGATCTGGCCTGCTCTCTCTCTGGCTCTGGCCTGTCCTCGCCCTGGCTCAGGCCTACTCTCGCTCTGGCTCTGGCCTGCTATCGCGCTGTTTCCAGCCTACCCTTGCTTTGTGGCTCCGGCCTTCTCTCGCTCTGGCTCTGGCCTGCCCTTGCCTTGGCTCTGGCCTACTCTCGTTCTGGTTCTGGCCTGCCCTCGCCCTGGTTCCAGCCTGCTCTCTCTCTGGCTGTGGCCTGCTCTCGCTCTGGATCTGGCATGCCCTCCTCGCCTTGGATCCGGTCTGCTCTCGTTCTGGTTCTGGCCTGCCTTTGCCTTGGCTCCGGACTGCTCTGGCTCTGGCCTACTCTCGCTCAGGCTCTGGACTGCCCTCGCCTTGGACCCGGCCTACTCTCACTCTGGCTCTTGCCTGCCCTCGCCTTGGCTCTGACCTGCTCTCGCTCTGGCCTGCCATCCCATTGGCTCCGGCCTGCTCTTGCCTTGGCTCCGGCCTGTCCTAGCCCTGGCTCCTGCCAGCTCTCGCTCTGGCTCCAGCCTGCTCTCGCTCTGGCTCCGGCATGCTCTCACTCTGGCTCTGGCCTGCCCTTGCCCTGGCTTCGGCCTGCTCTCTCTGGCTCTAGCCTGTCCTTGCCTTGGCTCCTGCCTGCTATTGCTCTGACCTGCCCTCGTCTTGACTCCAGCCTGCTCTTCCTTTGGTTCTGGCCTGCTTTCGCATTGGCTCAGGCCAGCTTTTGCTCAGGCCTGCTCTCGCTCTGGATCTCGCCTGCCCTAGCCTTGTCTCTGGAATGCTCTCGCTCAGGCTCTGGACTGCCCTCGCCTTGGACCCGGCTTGCTCTCACTTAGGCTCTTGCCTGCCCTCGCCTTGGCTCTAACCTGCTCTCGCTCTGGTCTACCCTCCCATGCACTCCGGCCTGCTCTTGCTTTGGCTTCGGCCTGTCCTCGCCCTGGCTCCTGCCAGCTCTCGCTCTGGCTCCGGCCTGCTCTCGCTCTGGCTATGGACTGCTCTCGCTCTGGATCTGGCCAGCCCTTGCCTTGCTTCCGGCATTCTCTCGTTATGGCTCTGGATTATTACCCTCGCCTTTGCTCCGGCCGGCCTGCCTTTGCACTGGCTCCGGCCTGCCCTTACTCTGGCTCTGGCCAGCCCTCGCCTTGGCTCCCGCCTTCTCTCGCCCAGGTTCCGTCCTGACCTCGTCCTGGCTCCGGCCTGCTCTCGCTCTGGCTCTGGCCAACCCACGACTTGGCTCCAGCCTGCTCTCGCCTTGGCTCCGGCCTGCTCTCGCTCTTGCTCCGGCCTGCCCTCGCCCGGGCTCCGGACTACCATCGCTCTGGCCTGCCTTCGCCCTGGCCGTCTGGCCTCCTCTCGCCCTGGCTCCTACCTGCTCTCGCTCTGGCTCTGGCCTGCCTCGCCCTGGCTCCGGCCTGCTCTCGCTTTGGCTCCCGCCTGCTCTCGCTATACCTCCGGACTGCCATCTCCCTGGCTCCGGCCTGCCATCGCCTTGGCTCCGGCCTGCTCTCGCCCTGGTTCCAACCTTCTTCTCTCGCTCTGGCCTGCCCTCGCCCTGGATCTGGCCTGCTCTCTCTCTGGCTCTGGCCTGTCCTCGCCCTGGCTCAGGCCTACTCTCGCTCTGGCTCTGGCCTGCTATCGCACTGTTTCCAGCCTACCCTTGCTTTGTGGCTCCGGCCTTCTCTCGCTCTGGCTCTGGCCTGCCCTTGCCTTGGCTCTGGCCTACTCTCGTTCTGGTTCTGGCCTGCCCTCGCCCTGGTTCCAGCCTGCTCTCTCTCTGGCTGTGGCCTGCTCTCGCTCTGGATCTGGCATGCCCTCCTCGCCTTGGATCCGGTCTGCTCTCGTTCTGGTACTGGCCTGCCTTCGCCTTGGCTCCGGACTGCTCTGGCTCTGGCCTACTCTCGCTCAGGCTCTGGACTGCCCTCGCCTTGGACCAGGCCTACTCTCACTCTGGCTCTTGCCTGCCCTCGCCTTGGCTCTGACCTGCTCTCGCTCTGGCCTGCCATCCCATTGGCTCCGGCCTGCTCTTGCCTTGGCTCCAGCCTGTCCTAGCCCTGGCTCCTGCCAGCTCTCGCTCTGGCTCCAGCCTGCTCTCGCTCTGGCTCCGGCATGCTCTCACTCTGGCTCTGGCCTGCCCTTGCCCTGGCTTCGGCCTGCTCTCTCTGGCTCTAGCCTGTCCTTGCCTTGGCTCCTGCCTGCTATTGCTCTGACCTGCCCTCGTCTTGACTCCAGCCTGCTCTTCCTTTGGTTCTGGCCTGCTTTCGCATTGGCTCAGGCCAGCTTTTGCTCAGGCCTGCTCTCGCTCTGGATCTCGCCTGCCCTAGCCTTGTCTCTGGAATGCTCTCGCTCAGGCTCTGGACTGCCCTCGCCTTGGACCCGGCTTGCTCTCACTTAGGCTCTTGCCTGCCCTCTCCTTGGCTCTAACCTGCTCTCGCTCTGGCCTACCCTCCCATGCACTCCGGCCTGCTCTTGCTTTGGCTTCGGCCTGTCCTCGCCCTGGCTCCTGCCAGCTCTCGCTCTGGCTCCGGCCTGCTCTCGCTCTGGCTCTGGACTGCTCTCGCTCTGGATCTGGCCAGCCCTTGCCTTGCTTCCGGCATTCTCTCGTTATGGCTCTGGATTATTACCCTCGCCTTTGCTCCGGCCGGCCTGCCTTTGCACTGGCTCCGGCCTGCCCTTACTCTGGCTCTGGCCAGCCCTCGCCTTGGCTCCCGCCTTCTCTCGCCCTGGTTCCGTCCTGACCTCGTCCTGGCTCCGGCCTGCTCTCGCTCTGGCTCTGGCCAAGCCTCGCCTTGGCTCCAGCCTGCTCTCGCCTTAGCTCCGGCCTGCTCTCGCTCTTGCTCCGGCCTGCCCTCGCCCGGGCTCCGGACTACCATCGCTCTGGCTCTGGCCTGCCTTCGCCCTGGCCGTCTGGCCTCCTCTCGCCCTGGCTCCTAACTGCTCTCGCTCTGGCTCTGGCCTGCCTCGCCCTGGCTCCGGCCTGCTCTCGCTTTGGTTCCCGCCTGCTCTCGCTATACCTCCTGACTGCCTTCTCCCTGGCTCCGGCCTGCCATCGCCTTGGCTCCGGCCTGCTCTCACCCTGGTTCCGACTTTCTTCTCTCGCTCTGGCCTGCCCTCGCCCTGGCTCTGGCCTGCTCTCTCTCTGGCTCTGGCCTGCCCTCGCCCTGGCTCGGGCCTACTCTCGCTCTGGCTCTGGCCTGCTATCGCGCTGTTTCCAGCCTACCCTTGCTTTGTGGCTCCGGCCTTCTCTCGCTCTGGCTCTGGCCTGCCCTTGCCTTGGCTCTGGCCTACTCTCGCTCTGGTTCTGGCCTGCCCTCGCCCTGGCTCCAGCCTGCTCTCTCTCTGGCTGTGGCCTGCTCTCGCTCTGGCTCTGGCATGCCCTCCTCGCCTTGGATCCGGTCTTGTCTCGCTCTGGTTCTGGCCTGCCTTCACCTTGGCTCCGGACTGCTCTGGCTCTGGCCTACTCTCGCTCAGGCTCTGGACTGCCCTCGCCTTAGACCCGGCCTGCTCTCACTCTGGCTCTTGCCTGCCCTCGCCTTGGCTCTGACCTGCTCTCGCTCTGGCCTGCCATCCCATTGGCTCCGGCCTGCTCTTGCCTTGGCTCCGGCCTGTCCTAGCCCTGGCTCCTGCCAGCTCTCGCTCTGGCTCCAGCCTTCTCTCGCTCTGGCTCTGGCCTGCCCTTGCCCTGGCTTCGGCCTGCTCTCTCTGGCTCTAGCCTGTCCTTGCCTTGGCTCCTGCCTGCTATTGCTCTGACCTGCCCTCGTCTTGCATCCAGCCTGCTCTTGCTTTGGTTCTGGCCTGCCTTCGCATTGGCTCAGGCCAGCTTTTGCTCAGGCCTGCTCTCGCTCTGGCTCTCGCCTGCCCTAGCCTTGTCTCTGGAATGCTCTCGCTCTTGCTCTGGCCTGCCCTCGCCTTGGCTTCGGCCAGCTCTCGTTCTGGCTCTGGCCTGCCCTGGCTCTACCTCTGTCCTGCCACCGCTTTGGCTCCGGCCTGCCCTCGCATTGGCTGCGGCCTACTCTGGCTCTAGCACCAGACAGCCCTAGCCCTGGCTCCAGCCTGTCATCGCTCTGGCTCCGGCCTGTCCTCGCCCTAGCCGTCTGGCCTTCTCTCGCCCTGGCTCCTACCTGCTCTCGCTCTGGCTCTGGCCTGCCTCGCCCTGGCTCCGGCCTGCTCTCGCTTTGGCTCCCGCCTGCTCTCGCTATACCTCCGGACTGTCTTCTCCCTGGCTCCGGCCTGCCATCGCCTTGGCTCCGTCCTGCTCTTGCCCTGGTTCGGACCTTCTCTCGCTCTGGCCTGCACTCGCCCTGGCTCGTGCCTGCTCTCTCTCTTGCTCTGGCCTGCCCTCGACCTGGCTCTGGCCTACTCACGCTCTGGCTCTGGCCTGCTATCGCGCTGTTTCCAGCCTACCCTTGCTTTGTGGCTCCGGCCTTCAATCGCTCTGGCTCTGGCCTGCCCTTGCCTTGGCTCTGGCCTACTCTCGCTCTGGTTCTGGCCTGCCCTCGCCCTGGCTCCAGTCTGCTCTCTCTCTGGCTGTGGCCTGCTCTCGCTCTGGCTCTTGCATGCCCTCCTCGCCTTGGATCCGGTCTGCTCTCGCTCTGGTTCTGGCCTGCTTTCGCCTTGGCTCCGGACTGCTCTGGATCTGGCTCTGGCCTACTCTCGCTCAGGCTCTGGACTGCCCTCGACTTGGACCCGGCTTGCTCTCACTCAGGCTCTTGCCTGTCCTCGCCTTGGCTCTAACCTGCTCTCGCTCTGGCCTGCCCTCCCATGGGCTCCGGCCTGCTCTTGCCTTGGCTCCGGCCCGCCATCGCCTTGGCTCCGGCCTGCTCTCGCCCTGGCTCCTGCCAGCTCTCGCTCTGGCTCCAGCCTGCTCTCCCTCTGGCTCCAGCCTGCTCTTCCTCTGGCTCCAGCCTGCTCTCCCTCTGGCTCCGGCCTGCTCTCGCTCTGGCTCTGGCCTGCTCTCGCTCTGGCTCTGGCCTGCTCTCGTTCTGGATCTGGCCAGCCCTTGCATTGCTTCCGGCATTCTCTCATTATGGCTCTGGATTATTACCCTCGCCTTTGCTCCGGCCGGCCTGCATTTGCCCTGGCTCCGGCCTGCCCTTACTCTGGCTCTGGCCAGCCCTCGCCTTGGCTCCCGCCTGCTCTCGCCCGGGTTCTGTCCTGACCTCGTCCTGGCTCCGGCCTGCTCTCCCTCTGGCTCTGGCCAACCCTCGCCTTGGCTCCAGCCTGCTCTCGCCTTGGCTCTGGCCTGCTCTCGCTCTTGCTCCGGCCTGCCCTCGACCTGGCTCCGGCCTGCCTTCGCCCTGGCCGTCTGGCCTCCTCTCGCCCTGGCTCCTAACTGCTCTCGCTCTGGCCTGCCTCGCCCTGGCTCCGGTCTGCTCTCGCTTTGGCTCCCGCCTGCTCTCGCTATACCTCCGGACTGCCATCTCCCTGGCTCCGGCCTGCCATCGCCTTGGCTCCGGCCTGCTCTCGCCCTGGTTCCGACCTTCTCTCGCTCTGGCCTGCCCTCGCCCTGGCTCTGGCCTGCTCTCTCTCTGGCTCTGGCCAGCCCTCGCCCTGGCTCGGGCCTACTCTCGCTCTGGCTCTGGCCTGCTATCGCGCTGTTTCCAGCCTACCCTTGATTTGTGGCTCCGGCCTTCTCTCGCTCTGGCTCTGGCCTGCCCTTGCCTTGGCTCTGGCCTACTCTCGCTCTGGTTCTGGCCTGCCCTCGCCCTGGCTCCAGCCTGCTCTCTCTCTGGCTGTGGCCTGTTCTCGCTCTGGCATGCCCTCCTCGCCTTGGATCCGGTCTGCTCTCGCTCTGGTTCTGGCCTGCCTTCGCCTTGGCTCCGGACTGCTCTGGCTCTGGCCTACTCTCGCTCAGGATCTGGACTGCCCTCTCCTTGGACCCGGCCTGCTCTCACTCTGGCTCTTGCCTGCCCTCGCCTTGGCTCTGACCTGCTCTCGCTCTGGCCTGCCATCCCATTGGCTCCGGCCTGCTCTTGCCTTGGCTCCGGCCTGTCCTCGGCCTGGCTCCTGCCAGCTCTCGCTCTGGCTCCAGCCTGCTCTCGCTCTGGCTCTGGCCTGCTTTCGCTCTGGCTCTGGCCTGCTCTCGCTCTGGATCTGGCCAGCCCTTGCCTTGCTTCCGGCATTCTCTCGCTATGGCTCTGGATTATTACCCTCGCCTTTGCTCCGGCCGGCCTGCCCTTGCCCTGGCTCCGGCCTGCCTTTGCTCTGGCTCAGGCCAGCCGTCGCCTTGGCTCCCGCCTGCTCTCGCCCTGGTTTCGGCCTGACCTCGTCCTGGCTCCGGCCTGCTCTCGCTCTGGCTCTGGCCAACCCTCGCCTTGGCTCCAGCCTGCTCTCGCCTTGTCTTCGGCCTGCTCTCGCTTTTGCTCCGGCCTGCCCTCGCCCTGGCTCCGGACTGCTCTTGCTCCTTCTCCAGCCTGCCTTCGCCCTGGCTCCGACCTGCTCTCGCTCTGGCTCTGGCCTGCACTCGCTCTTGCTTCGGCCTGCTCTCTCTCTGACTCTGGCCTGCCCTTGCCCTGCCTTCGGCCTGCTCTCTCTGGCTCTAGCCTGTCCTTGCCTTCGCTCCTGTCGGCTATTTCTCTGACCTGCCCTCGTCTTGACTCCAGCCTGCTCTTGCTTTGGTTCTGGCATGCCTTCGCATTTGCTCCAGCCTGCTTTCGCTCAGGCCTGATCTCGCTCTGGCTCTCGCCTGCCCTTGCCTTGTCTCTGGAATGCTCTCGCTCTGTCTCTGGCCTGCCCTCGACTTGGCTCCGGCCTGCTCTCGCTCTGCCTCTGTCCTGCCCTCGCCTTGGCTCCGACCTGCTCTCGCTCTGGCCTGCCCTCGCTTTGGCTCCGGCAGGCTCTCGCTCTGGCTCTTGCTCTGCCTCTGGCCTGCCCTCGCTTTGGCTCCGGCCTACCCCCGCCTTGGCTCCGGCCTACTCTCGCTCTAGCACCAGACAGTCCTCGCCCTGGCCGCCTGGCCTGCTCTTGCCCTGGGTCCGACCTTCTCTCGCTCTGGCTCTGGCCTGCCCTCGCACTGGGTCTGGCCCAGCCCTCGCCCTGGCGCCGGCCTACCCTCGCCCTGGCTCTGGCCTGCCCTCACCCTGGATCCGGTCTGCTCTCTCTCTGGGGCTCTATCCTGCCCTCGCACTGGCTCCGGCCTACTCCTGCTCAGGCCTGCTCTCGCTCTGGTCTCGCCCTGGCTCCGGCCTGCTCTCGCTCTGGCTCCGGCCTGCTCTCGCTCTGGCTCCGGCCTGCCCTCACCCTGCCTCCGGCCTGATCTCTCTGGCTCTGGCCTGCCCTCGCTCTGTCTCCGGCCTACTCTCGCTCTGGCCTGCCCTCGCTCTGGCCTCGGTTCCCGCCTGCCCTTGCCTTGGTTCCGGCCTTCTTTCGCACTGGCTCTGGCCTACACTTCCATACCTTGACTCTGGCCAACTCTCGCTCTGGCTCTGGCCTACATTCGCCTTGGCTCCGGACTGCTCTCGCTCTGGCTCTGGCCTGCTCTCGCTCTGGCTCTGTACTGCCCTCGCCTTGGGCCCGGCCTGCTCTCACTCTGGCTCTTGCCTGCCCTCGCCTTGACTCCGATCTGCAATCGCTCTGGCTCGGGTCTGCCCTCAACTTGGCTCCGGCCTGCTCTCGCTCTGGCTCTTGCCTGCCCTAGCTCTGCCTCTGGACTGCCCTAGCCTTGGCTCCAGCCGGCTCTCGCCTTGGCACTGGACTGCTTTTGCTCTGGCTCTTTCCTGCCCTCGCCTTGGCTACGATCTGCTCTCGCTCTGGCTCTGGTCTGCCCTCGCCTTGGCTCCGGCCTGCTCTCGCTCTGGCTCTGGCCTGCCCTGGCTCTGGCCTGTCCTCGCCCTGGCTCCGGCCTGTCCTCGCCCTGGCTCCTGCCTGCTCTCGCTCTGGCTCCGGCTTGCTCTCGCTCTGGCTCTGGCCTACTCATGCTCTGGATCTGACCTGCACTTGCCTTGCTTCCGGCCTGCTCTCGCTCTGGCTCGGGATTACCCTCGCCTTGGCTCCGGCCGGCCTGTCCTCACCCTGGCTCCGGCCAGCCCTTGCTCTGGCTCTGGCAGGCCCTCGCCTTGGCTCCCGCCTGCTCTTGCCCTGGCTCCGGCCACCCCTCGCTCTTGCTCTGGTCCGGTCTTGCCTTGGTTCCGGCCTGCTCTCGCCCTCGCTCCGGCCTGCCCTCCCTCTGGCGCCGGCCAGACCTCGCTCTGTCTCCGGCCTGGCCTCGCCCTGGCTCCGGCCTCCCCTCGCTCTGCCTCCGGCCAGCCCTCACACTGGCTCCGGCCTGCTCTCACACTGGTTCCTGCCAGCCCTTGCCTTGGCTCTGTCCTGCTCTCGCCCTGGCTCCGGCCAGCCCTTGCCTTGGCTCCGGCCTGCTCTCGACTTGGCTCCGACCTGCTTTCCCTCTGGCTCTGGCATGCCCTCGCTCTGGCCTTGACCTGCTCCCTCTCTGGCTCTGGCCTGTCCTTGCCCTAGCTTCGGCCTGCTCTCTCTGGATGTGGCCTACTAGCTCCTGCAAGCTCTCTCTGGCTCTGGCCTGCCCTTGCCGAGGCTCCGGCCTGCTATTGCTCTGGCCTGCCCTCTTCTTGACTCCAGCCCACTCTTGCTTTGGTTCTGGCCTGCCTTAGCCTTGGCTCGGCCCTGCTCTTGCTCAGGCATGCTCTCGTTCTGGCTCTGGCCTGCCCTTGCCTGGTCTCTGGAATGCTCTCGCTCTGGCTCTGGCTTGCACTCGCTCTGGCTCTGGCCTGCCTTGGCCTTGGCTCCGGCCTGACCTCGACTTGGCTCCGGCCTGCTCTCGCTCTGGCTCCAGCCAGCCCTCTACTTGGCTCCGGCCAGCTCTTGCTCTGGCTCTGGCCTGCCCTGGCTCTGCCTCTGGCCTGCCCTCGCCTTGGCTCCAGCCTACTCTCGCTCTAGCTCCGGACTGACCTCACCCTGGCTCCGGCCTGTCATCGCTCTGGCTGCGGCCTGCCCTCGCCCTGGTCGACCGGCCTCCACTCGACCAGGCTCTGGCCTGCTCTCGCCCTGGCTCCAGCCTGCTCTTTCTGGCTCTGGCCTGCCCTCGCCCTGGCTCCGGCCTGCTATTTCTGGCTCCGGCCTGCTAACGCTTTGGCTCCCGCATGCTCTCGCTCTACCTCCGGACTGCCCTCGCCCTGGCTCCGGCCTGCCATCGCCTTGGCTCCGGCCTGCTCTCGCCCTGGCTCCGACCTTCTCTCGCTCTGCCTCTGGCCTGCCCGCGCCCTGGCTCCGGCCTGCCATCGCCCTGGCTCCGGCCTACTCTCGCTCTGGCTCTGGCCTGCTCTCGCTCAGGCCTCTCCCTGGCTCTGGCCTGCTGTCCCCCTGTTTCCGGCCTGCCCTAGCCTTGTGGCTCGGGCCTTCTCTTGCTCTGGCTCTGGCCTGCCCTTGCCTTGGCTCTGGCCTACTTTCGTTTGGTTCTGGCCTGGCCTCGCCCTGGCTCCAGCCTGCTCTCTCTTTGGCTGTGGCCTGCTCTCGCTCTGGCTCTGGCATGCCCTCCTCGCCTTGGATCCGGCCTGCACTCGCTTTGACTCTGGCCTGCCCACGGCCTGGCTCCGGCCTGCTCTGGCTCTGGCGTGCCCTCACCTTGGCTCCGGCCTTCTCTCGCTCTGGCTCCGGCCTGCTATCCTCCAGGCTCTGGCTTGCTCTCGCTCTGGCTCTGGCCTGCCCTCGCTTTGGCTCCGGCCTGCTCTCGCTCTGGCTCCGGCCTACCCTAGCCCTGGCTTCAACCTGCCCTTGCTCTGGCTCCGGCCTGCTCTCGCCCTGGCTCTGACCTGCCCTCGCCATGGATCCATCTGGCCTGCTCTCTCTCTGGCTCCGGCCTGCTCTTGCCTTGGCTCCGGCCTGCTCTTGCTCCGGCTCTGGCTTGCCCTCGTCTTGACTCCGGCCTGATCTCGCTATGGCCTGCCTTTGCCTTGGCTCCCGACTGCTCTCGCACTAGCTTTGGCCTTCTCTCGCTCTGACTCTGGCCTGCACTCGCCTTGGCCCCGGTCTGCTCTCGCTCTGGATCTTGGCTGCCCTCGCCTTGGCTGTGACCGGCACTCGCTCTGGCTCTTGCTTGCCCTCGCCTTTTCTCCGGCCTGCTCTCGCTCTGGCTCTGGCTTGCTCTCGCTCTCGTTCTAGCTCTGGCGTTCTCTCGCCTTGGCTCCGGCCTGCTCTCGCTCTGACTCTGGCCGGCCCTCGCCATGGCTACGGCCTCCTCTGGCTCTGGCCTGCCCTCTCCTTGGCTCCGGCCTGCTCTCGCCCTGGCTCCGGCCTGCCCTCGGCCTGGCTCCGGCCTGCTCTCTCTCTGGGGCACTGGCATGCCCTCGCCCTGGCTCCGGCCTGCTCTCTCTCTGGGACACTGGCATGCCCTCGCCCTGGCTCCGGCCTATTCCCGCTCTGGCTCTGGCCTGCTCTCGCTCTGGTCTCGCCCTGGCTCCGGCCTGCTCTCGCTCTGGCTCCGGCCGACTCTCGCTCTGGCTCCAGCTTGCTCGCGCTCTGGCTCCGGCCTGCCCTCGCCCTAGCTCCGGCCTGCCGTCGCCCTGGCTCCGGCCTGATCTCTCTGGCACTGGCCTGCACTCGCCTTGGCCCCGGTCTGCTCTCGCTCTGGATCTTGGCTGCCCTCGCCTTGGCTGTGACCGGCACTCACTCTGGCTCTTGCTTGCCCTCGCCTTTTCTCCAGCCTGCTCTCGCTCTGGCTCTGGCTTGCTCTCGCTCTCGTTCTAGCTCTGGCGTTCTCTCGCCTTGGCTCCGGCCTGCTCTCGCTCTGACTCTGGCCGGCCCTCGCCATGGCTCCGGCCTGCTCTGGCTCTGGCCTGCCCTCTCCTTGGCTCCGGCCTGCTCTCGCCTTGGCTCCGGCCTGCCCTCGGCCTGGCTCCGGCCTGCTCTCTCTCTGGGGCACTGGCATGCCCTCACCCTGGCTCCGGCCTGCTCTCTCTCTGGGGCACTGGCATGCCCTCGCCCTGGCTCCGGCCTATTCCCGCACTGGCTCTGGCCTGCTCTCGCTCTGGTCTCGCCCTGGCTCCGGCCTGCTCTCGCTCTGGCTCCGGCCTACTCTCGCTCTGGCTCCAGCTTGCTAGCGCTCTGGCTCCGGCCTGCCCTCGCCCTAGCTCCGGCCTGCCATCGCCCTGGCTCCGGCCTGATCTCTCTGGCACTGGCCTGCCCTCGCCCTTGCTCCGGCCTACTCTCACTCTGGCTCTGGCCTGCTCTCGCTCTGGCCTCGGTTCCGGCCAGCCCTTGCCTTGGTTCCGGCTTTCTTTCGCACTGGCTCTGGCCTACACTTCCATACCTTGACTCTGCCAACTCTCGCTCTGGCTCTGGCCTGCCTTCGCATTGGCTCCGAACTGTTCTCGCTCTGGCTCTGGCCTGCACTCTCTCTGGCTCCGGCCTGCCCTTGCCTTGGCTCCGGCCTGCTCTTGCTCCGGCTCTGGCCTGCCCTCGTCTTGACTCCGGCCTGATCTCGCTCTGGTTCTGGCATGCCTTCGCCTTGGCTCCAGCCAGCTCTCGCTCTGGCCTGCCTTTGCCTTGGCTCCCGACTGCTCTCGCACTAGCTTTGGCCTTCTCTCGCTCTGGCTCTGGCCTGCACACGACTTGGCCCCGGTCTGCTCTCGCTCTGGATCTTGGCTGCCCTCGCCTTGGCTGTGACCGTCACTCGCTCTGGCTCTTGCTTGCCCTCGCCTTTTCTCCGGCCTGCTCTCGCTCTGGCTCTTGCTCTGGCGTTCTCTCGCCTTGGCTCCGGCCTGCTCTCGCTCTGACTCTGGCCTGCCCTCGCCTTGGCTCCGGCCTGCTCTGGCTCTGGCCTGCCCTCTCCTTGGCTCCGGCCTGCTCTCGCCCTGGCTCCGGCCTGCCCTCGCCCTGGCTCCAGCCTGCTCTCTCTCTGGGGCACTGGCATGCCCTCGCCCTGGCTCCGGCCTATTCCCGCTCTGGCTCTGGCCTGCTCTCGCTCTGTTCTCGCCCTGGCTCCGGCCTGCTCTCGCTCTGGCTCCGGCCTGCTCTCGCTCTGGCTCCGGCTTGCTCGCGCTCTGGCTCTGGCCTGCCATCGCCCTGGCTCCGGCCTGATCTCTCTGGCACTGGCCTGCCCTCACCCTGGCTCCGGCCTACTCTCGCTCTGGCCTCGGTTCCGGCCAGCCCTTGCCTTGGTTCCGGCTTTCTTTCGCACTGGCTCTGGCCTACACTTCCATACCTTGACCCTGGCCAACTCTCGCTCTGGCTCTGGCCTGCCTTCGCCTTTGCTCCGAACTGTTCTCGCTCTGGCTCTGGCCTGCTCTCGCTCTGGCTCTTGCCTGCCCTAGCCTTGACTCCGATCTGCTCTCGCTCAGGCTCGGGTCTGCCCTCGCCTTGGCTCCGGCCTGCCCTCGCCTTGGCTCCGGCCTGCTCTCGCTCTGCCTCTGGCCTGCACTAGCTCTGCCTCTGGCCTGCCCTCGCCTTGGCTCTGGCCTGTCCTCGCCCTGGCTCTGGCCTGTCCTCGCCCTTTCTCCTGCCTGCTCTCGCTCTGGCTCCGGCCTGCTCTCGCTCTGGCTCTGGCCTGCTCACGCGCTGGATCTGTCCTGCCCTTGCCTTGCTTCCGGCCTGCTCTCGCTCAGGCTCTGAATTAACCTCGCCTTGGCTCCGGCCGGCCTGTCCTCGCCCTGGCTCAGGCAAGCCCTTGCTCTGGCTCCGGCAGGCCCTCGCCTTGGCTCCCGCCTGCTCTCGCCCTGGCTCCGGCCTGCCCTCGCTTTGGCTCAGGCCTGCTCTCGCCTTGGCTCCGGCCTGCTCTCGCTCTGGCTCCGGCCTGCCCTCTCCCTGGCAGCGGCCTGCCCTCGCCCAGGCTCCGGCCTGCCCTTGCTCTGGGGCACTGGCATGCCCTCGCCCTGGCTCCGGCCTACTCTCGCTCTGGCTCTGGCCTACTCTCGCTCTGGCCTCGGTTCCGGCCTGCCCTTGCCTTGGTTCCGGCCTTCTTTCGCTCTGGCTCTGGCCTACACTTCCATACCTTGACTCTGGCCAAATCTCGCTCTGGCTCTGGCCTGCCTTCGCCTTGGCTCCGGACTGTTCTCGCTCTGGCTCTGGCCTGCTCTCGCTCCGGTTCTGTACTGCCCTCGCCTTGGGCCCGGCCTGCTCTCAATCTGGCTCTTGCCTGCCCTCGCCTTGACTCCGATCTGCTCTCGCTCTGGCTCGGGTCTGCCCTCGCCTTGGCTCCGGCCAGCTCTCGCTCTGGCTCTGGCCTGCCCTCGCCTTGGCTCCGGCCGGCTCTCGCCTTGGCTCTGGCCTGTCCTCGCCCTGGCTCCTGCCTGCTCTCGCTCTGGCTCCTGCTTGCTCTCGCTCTGGCTCTGGCCTGCTCACACTCTGGATCTGTCCTGCCCTTGCCTTGCTTCCGGCCTGTTCTCAGTCAGGCTCTGGATTACCCTCGCCTTGGCTCCGGCCGGCCTGTCCTCGCCCTGGCTCAGGCCAGCCCTTGCTCTGGCTCCGGCAGGCCCTCGCCTTGGCTCCCGCCTGCTCTCGCCCTGGCTCCGACCTGCCCTCGCTCTGGTTGAGTCCTGCCCTTGCCTTGGCTCCGGCCTGCCCTCGCTCTCGCTCCGGCCTGCCCTCGCCCTGGCTCCGGCCTGCCCTCGCCCAGGCTCCGGCCTGCCCTCGCTCTGGCTCCGGCCAGCCCTCGCTCTGGCTCCGGCCAGCCCTCGCACTGGCTCCGGCCAGCCCTCGCCCTTGCTCCAGCCAGCCCTCGCTCTGGCTCCGGCCAGTCATCGCTCTGGTTCCGGCCAGCCCTCGTCCTGCCTCAGGCCAGCCCTCGCTCTGGCTCCGGCCAGCCCTCGCCCTGGCTCAGGCCAGCCCTCGCCTTGGCTCCGGCCTGCTCTCGCCCTGGCTCCGGCCAGCGCTTGCCTTAGCTCCGGCCTGCTCTCACCCTGGTTCCAAGCTGCTATCGCTCTGGCTCTGGCCTGCCCTCACCCTGGATTTGGCCTGTTCCCTCTCTGGCTCTGGCCTGTCCTTACCCTAGCTTCGGCCTGCACTTTCTGGATGTGGCCTACTGGCTGCTGCCTGCTCTCTCTGGCTCTGGCCTACCCTTGCCTTGGCTCCGGCCTGCTATTTCTCGGGCATGCCCTCGTCTCGACTCCAGCCTGCTCTTGCTTTGGTTCTGGCCTGAGTTCGCCTTGGCTCAGCCCTAGGGGCTCTCGCTCAGGCCTGCTCTCGCTCTGGCTATGGCCTGAACCTTGCCTTGTCTCTGGAATGCTCTCGCTCTGGCTCTGGCCTGCCCTCGCCTTGGCTCCGGCCTGCTCTGACTCTGGCTCTGGCTTGCCCTCGCCTTTGCTCCGGCCTGCTCTCGCTCTGGCTCTGACCTGCCCTGACTCTGCCTCTGGCCTGCAATCGCCTTGGCTCCAGCCTACTCTCGCGCTAGCTCCGACTGCCCTCACCCTGGCTCCGGCATGCCATCGCCATGGCTCCGGCCTGCCCTCGCCCTGGCCGTCCGGCCTCCTCTCGCCCTGGCCGTCCGGCCTCCTCTCGCCCTGGCTCTGGTCTGCCCTCGCCCTGGCTCCGGCCTGTTAATTCTGGCTCCCGCCTGCTCTCGCTTTGGCTCCCGAATGCTCTCGCTCTACCTCCGGACTGCCCTCGCCCTGGCTCCGGCCTGCCCTCGCCCTGGCTCCGGCCTACTCTCACTCTGGCCTGCTCTCGCTCTGGCCTCGCCCTGGCTCTGGCCTGCTGTTGCCCTGTTTCCGGCCTGCCCTTGCCTTGGCTCTGGCCTACTATAGCTCTGGTTCTGGCCATGCCTCGCCCTGGCTCCAGCCTGCTCTCTCTCTGGCTGTGGCCTGCTCTCCCTCTGGCTCTGGCATGCCCTCCTCGCCTTGGATCCGGCCTGCTCTCGCTTTGACTCTGGCCTGCCCTCAGCCTGGCACCTGCCTGCTCTGGCTCTGGCCTGCCCTCACCTTGGCTCCGGCCTTTTCTCGCCCTGGCTTCCGCCTGCCCTCCTCCTGGCTCTGGCCCGCTCTCGCTCTGGCTCTGGCCTGCTCTCGCTCTGGCTGTGGATAACCCTCGCCTTGGCTCCGTCCGGCCTGTCCTCACCCTGGCTCTGGCCAGCCCTTGCTCGGGCTCCGGCAGGCCCTTCCCTTGGCTCCCGCCTGCTCTCGCCCTGGCTCCGGCCTGCCCTCGCTCTGGCTCTTGCCTGCTCTCGCCTTGGCTCCGGCCTGCTCTCGCTCTGGCTCCGGCCTGCCCTAGCCCTGGCTCCGGCCTACCCTAGCCCAGGCTCCGGCCTGCCCTCGCCCCGGCTCCAGCCAGCCCTCGCTCAGGATCTGGCCAACCCTCGCCTTGGCTCCGGCAAGCCCTTGCCTTGGCTCCGGCCTGCTCTCGCCCTGGTTCCGGCCAGCCCTCGCCTTGGCTTTGGCCTGCTCTCGCCCTGGCTCTGGCCAGCCCTTGCCTAGGCTCTGGCCTGCTATCGCTCTGGCCTGCCCTTGCCTTGGCTCCGGACTGCTCTCACTCTAGCTTTGGCCTGCTCTCGCTCTGGCTCTGGGCTGCCCTCGCCTTGGCCCCCACCGGCTCTCGCTCTGGCTGTTGCTTGCCCTCGCCTTTGCTCCGGCCTGCTCTCGCTATGGCTCTGGTTTGCCCTGGCTCTGCCTCTGGCCAGCCCTCGCCTTGGCTCCGGCCTGGTCTCGACTTGGCTCCGGCCTGTCCTCTCTCACCTGCCTGCTCTTACTCTGGCTCTGGCCTGCTCTCACTCTGGATCTGGCTTGCCCTTGTCTTGGCTCCAGCCTGCTCTCGCTCTGGCTCAGGATTGCCCTCGCCTTGGCTCCGGATTGCCCTCGCCTTGGCTGCCGGCTCTGGAATACTTTCTCTATGGCTCTGGCCTGCCTTCGCCTTGGCTACGGACTGCTCTCGCTCTGGCTCTGGCCTGCTCTCGCTGTGGCTCTTGCCTGCCCTCTCCTTGGCTCCGACCTGCTCTCGCTCTGGCTCGGGTCTACCCTCGCCTTGGCTCCGGCCTGCTCTCGCTCTGGCTCTGGCCTGCCCTAGCTCTGCCTCTGGCCTGCCCTCGCCTTGGCTCCGGCCTGCTCTCGCCTTGGCTCCGAACTGCTCTCGCTCTGGCAACTGCCTGCTCTCGCTCCGGCTAGCTCTCGCTCTGGCTCTGGCCTGCTCACGCTCTGGATCTGTCCTGCCCTTGCCTTGCTTCCGGCCTGCTCTCGATCAGGCTCTGGATTACCCTCGCCTTGGCTCCGGCAGGCCTGTCCTCGCCCTGGCTACGGCCAGCCCTTGCTCAGGCTCCGGCAGGCACTCGCCCTGGCTCCCGCCTGCTCTCGCCCTGGCTCCGGCCTGCCCTCCCTCTGGCCTGCTCTTGCCTTGGCTCCGGCCTGCTCTCGCTCAGTCTCTGGATAGCCCTCTCCTTTGCTCCGGCCGGCCTGTACTCGCCCTGGCTCCGGCTAGCCCTTGCATTGGCTCCGGCCAGCCCTCGCCTTGGCCCCCACCGGCTCCCGCTCAGGCTCTTGCTTGCCCTCGCCTTTGCTCCAGCCTGCTCTCGCTATGGCTCTGGTCTGCCCTGGCTCTGCCTCTGGCCTGCTCTCGCCATGGCTCCGGCCTGGTCTCGACTTTGTTTCGGTCTGTCCTCTCTCACCTGCCTGCTCTCACTCTGGCTCTGGCCTGCTCTCGCTCTGGATCTGGGCTGCCTTCGCCTTGGCTACGGACTGCTCTCGCTCTGGCTCTGGCCTGCTCTCCCTCTGGCTCTGGAATGCCCTCGCCTTGGACCCGGCCTGCTCTAAATTTGGATCTTGCCTGCCCTCTCCTTGGCTCCGACCTGATCTCGCTCTGGCTCGGGTCTGCCCTTGCCTTGGCTACGGCCTGCTCTTGCTCTCGCTCTGGCCTGCCCTAGCTCTGCCTCTGGCCTACCCTCACCTTGGCTCCGGCCTGCTCTCGCCTTGGCTCCGGACTGCTCTGGCTCTGGCCTGCTCTCGCTCTGCCTCTTGCCTGCCCTCGCCTTGGCTCCGATCTGCTCTCGCTCTGGCCCGGGTCTGCCCTCGCCTTGGCTCCGGCCTGCTCTCGCTCTGGCCTGCCCTGGCTCTGCCTCTGGCCTGCCCTCGCCTTGGCTCCGGTCTGCTCTCGCCTGTGCTCCGGCCTGTCCTCGCCCTGTCTCCTGCCTGCTCTCGCTCTGGCTCCGGCTTGCTCTCGCTCTGGCTCTGGCCTGCTCACGCTCTAGATCTTTCCGGCCCTTGCCTTGCTCCGGGCCTGCTCTCGCTATGGCACTGGATTACACTCGCCTTGGCTCCAGCCGGACTGTCCTCGCCCTGGCTCCAGCCAGCCCTTGCTCTGGTTACGGCAGGCCCTCGCCTTGGCCCCCGCCTGCTCTCGCCGTGGCTCCGGCATGCCCTCGCTCAGGACTGCTCTCGCCTTGGCTCCTGCCTGCTCTCGCCTAGGTTCCGGCCTGCTCTCGCTCTGGCTCCGGCCTGCCCTCACCATGGCTCCGGTCTGCCATCGCTCTGGCTCCGGCCAGCCCTCGCCTTGGCTCGGTCCAGCCCTCGCCTTGGTTTCGTCCTGCTCTCGTCCTGGTTCCGGCCAGCACTCGCCTTGGCTCTGGCCTGCTCTCGCCCTGGCTCCGGCCAGCCCTTGCCTTGGCTCTGGCCTGCTCTCGCTCTGAACTGCCCTTGCCTTGGCTCCGGACTGCTCTCTCTCACCTGCCTGCTCTCACTCTGGCTCCCGCCTGCTCTCCCTCTGGATCTGGCCTGCCCTTGTCTTGGCTCCGGCCTGCTATCCCTCTGCTCTGGATTGCCCTCGACTTGGATCCGGCCTTCTCTCGCTCTGGCTCTTGCCTGCCTTCGCCTTGCCTACGGACTGCTCTCGCTCTGGCTCTGGCCTGCTCTCAATCAGGCTCTGGACTGCCATCGCCTTGGACCCGGCCTGCTCTCACTTTGGCTCTTGCCTGCCCTCTCCTTGGCTCCGACCTGCTCTCGCTCTGGCTCTGACCTGCCCTAACCTTGGCTCCGGCCTGCTGTCGCTCTGGCCTGCCCTTGTTCTGCCTCTGGCCTGCCCTCACCTTGGCTCCGGCCTGCTATCGCCTTGGCTCCAGCCTGTCCTCGCCCTGGCTCCAGCCTGCTCTCGCTCTGGCTCCGGCCTGCTCTCACTCTGGTTCTGGCCTGCTCTCATTCTGGCTCTGGCATGCTCTCGATCTGGCCTTCCCTTGCCTTGCTTCCGGCCTTCTCTCGCTCTAGCTCTGGATTACACTAGCCTTGGCTCCGGCCGGCCTGCCCCCGCCCTGGTTCCGGCCTGCCCTGGCTCTGGCTCCAGCAAGCATTCGCCTTTGTTCCAGCCTGCTCTCGCCCTGACTCTGGCCTGCCCTCGTCCTGGTTCCGGCCTGCTCTCGCTCTGGCTCCGGCCTGCCCTGCCTTGGCTCGGGCCTGCCCTCGCCCTGGCTCCGGCCTGCTCTCACCCTGGCTCCGGCCAGCCCTCGCCTTGGCTCCAGCCTTCTCTCGCCCTGTCTCTGGCCTGCCCTCGCCCTGGCATCGGCCTGCTCTCTTTCTGGCTCTGGCCTGTCCTTGCCTTGGCTCCGGCCTGCTCTCTCTGGCTCTGGCCTGCCCTTACCTTGGCTCCGGCCTGCTATTGCTCTGGCCTGCCCTTGTCTTGACTCCGGCATGCTCTTGCTTTGGTTCTGGCCTGCCTTTGCCTTGGCTCCGGCCTGCTCTCGCTCAGGCCTTCTCTGGCTCTGGCTCTGGCCTCGCCTTGCCTTTTCTCTGGAATGCTATCGCTCTGGCTCTGGCCTGCCCTCGCCTTGGCTCCGGCCTGCTCTCGCTCTAGCTCCGGCCTGCCCTCGCCTTGGCTCCGGCCAGCCCTCGCCCTGGCTCCGGCCAGCCCTCGCCTTGGCTCCGCCTGCTCTCGCCCTGGCTCCGGCCAGCCCTCGCCTTGGCTCCGGCCTGCTCTTGCCCTGGCTCCGGCCAGCCCTCGCCTTGGCTCCGGCATGCTCTTGCCCTGGCTCCGGCCAGCCCTCGCCTTGGCTCCGGCCTGCTCTCGCCCTGGCTCTGGCCTGCCCTCGCCCTTGCTTCGGCCTGCTCTCTCTCTGGCTCTTGCCTGTCCTTGCCTTGGCTCCGGCCTGCACTCTCTGGCTCAGGTCTGCCCTTGCCTTGGCTCCGGCCGGGTGTTGCTCTGGCCTCCCTTGTCTTGACTCCGGCCTGCTCTTGCTTTGGCTCTGGCCTGCTGTCGCCTTGGCTCCGGCCTGCTCTCGCTCTGGCTCCGGCCTGCCCTAGCCCTGGCTCCGGCCTGCCCTCGCCCTGGCTCTGGCCTGCCCTCGCCCTGGCTCTGGCCAGCCCTCGCCCTGGCTCCGGCCTGCCCTCGCCCTGACTCTGGCCAGCCCTCGCCCTGGCTCCGGCCAGCCCTCGCCTTGGCTCCGGCCTGCTCTCGCCCTGGCTCTGGCCTGCCCTCGCCCTTGCTTCGGCCTGCTCTCTCTCTGGCTCTTGCCTGTCCTTGCCTTGGCTCCGGCCTGCACTCTCTGGCTCAGGTCTGCCCTTGCCTTGGCTCCGGCCGGGTGTTGCTCTGGCCTCCCTTGTCTTGACTCCGGCCTGCTCTTGCTTTGGCTCTGGCCTGCTGTCGCCTTGGCTCCGGCCTGCTCTCGCTCTGGCTCCGGCCTGCCCTAGCCCTGGCTCCGGCCTGCCCTCGCCCTGGCTCTGGCCTGCCCTCGCCCTGGCTCTGGCCAGCCCTCGCCCTGGCTCCGGCCTGCCCTCGCCCTGACTCTGGCCAGCCCTCGCCCTGGCTCCGGCCAGCCCTCGCCCTGGCTCCGGCCAGCCCTCGCCTTGGCTCTGGCCTGCTCTCGCTCTGGCTCTGGCCAGCCTTTGCCTTGGCTCCGGACTGCTCTCACTCTAGCTTTGGCCTGCTCTCGCTCTGTCTCTGGTCTGCCCTCGCCTTGGCCCCCACCGGCTCTCGCTCTGGCTCTTGCTTGTCCTCACCTTTGCTCCGGCCTGCTCTCGCTATGGCTCTGGTCTGCCCTGGCTCTGCCTCTGGCCTGCCCTCGCCTTGGCTCCGGCCTGTCCTCTCTCACCTGCCTGCTCTCACTCTGGCTCTGGCCTGCTCTCACTCTGGATCTGGCCTGCCCTTGTCTTGGCTCCGGCCTGCTCTCGCTCTGGCTCCGGCCAGCCCTCGCCTTGACTCCAGCCTGCTCTCGCCCTGGCTCCGACCTGCACTCACTCTTGCTCTGGCCTGACCTTACCCTGGCTTTGGCCTGCTCTCTCTCTGGTTCTGGCCTGTCCTTGCCCTGGCTCCGGCCTCCTATCTCTTGATGTGGCCAACCCTCGCCTTGACTCCGGCCTGCTCTCGCTCTAGGTTTGGCCTGCTCTCGCTCTGGTTCTGGCCTGCCTTCGCCTTGGCTCCGGCCTGCTCTCGCTCTGGCCTGCCCTTGCCTTGGCTCCAGACTGCTCTCGCTCCAGCTTTGGCCTGCTCTCGCTCTGGCTCTGGTCTGCCCTTGCCTTGGCCCCGGCCTGCTATCGATCTGGATCATGGCTGCCCTCGCCTTGGCTCCGACTGGCTCTTGCTCTGGCTCTTGCTTGCCCTCGCCTTTGCTCCGGCCTGCTCTCACTATGGCTCTGGTCGGCCCTAGCTCTGCCTCTGGCCTGCCCTCGCCTTGGCTCCGGCCTGGTCTCGACTTGGCTCCTGCCTGTCCTCTCTCACGTGCCTGCTCTCACTCTGGCTTCGGCCTGCTCTCGCTCTGGATCTAGCCTGCCCTTGTTTTGGCTCCGGCCTGCTCTCGCTCTGGATTGCCTTTGCCTTGGCTCCGGCCTTCTCTCGCTCTCGCTCCGGCCTGCCCTCGTCTTGGCTCTGGCATACTTTCTCTATGGCTCTGGACTGCCCTCGCCTTGGCTCCGACCTGCGCTCGCTCTGGCCAGATCTGGCCTGCCCTTACCTTGGCTCTGGCCTGCTCTCGCTGTGGCCTGCCCTGGCTCTGCCTCTGGCATGCCCTCGCTTTGGCTCCGGCCTGCTCTCGCATTGGCTCCAGCCTGTCCTCGCCCTGGCTCCTGCCTGCACTCACTTTGGCTCCGGCCTGCTCTCGCTCTGGTTCTGGCCTGCTCTCGCTCTGGCTCCGGCTTGCTCTCGCTCTGGTTCTGGCCTGCTCTCGTTCTGGCTCCCGCCTGCTCTCGCTTTGGTTCTGGCATGCTCTCGCTCTGGCTTCGGCCAGAACTCGCACTGGCTCCGGCCAGCCTTCGCCTTGGCTCCGGCCTGCTGTCGCCCTGGTTGCGGCTAGCCCTCGCCTTGGCTCTGGCATGCTCTCGCCCTGGCTCCGGCCAGCCCTCACCTTGGCTCCGGCCTGCTCTCGCCCTGGCCTAACCTCGCCCTGGCTTTGGCCTGCTCTCTCTCTGGCTCTTGTCTGTCCTTGCCCTGGCTTCGGCCTGCTCTCTCTGGATGTGGCCTGCCCTTGCCTTGGCTCCGGCGTGCTATTGCTCTGGCCTGCCCTCGTCTTGACTCCAGCCTGCTCTTGCATTGGTTCTGGCCTGCCTTCGCCTTGGCTCCGCCCTGCTCTCGCTCAGGTCTGCTCTCTCTCTGGATCTGGCCTGCCCTTGCCTTGCTTCTGGAATGCTATCGCTCTGGCCTGCTCTCGCTCTTGCTCTGACCTGCCCTCGTCTTGGCTCCGGCCTGCTTTCACTGTGGCTCTGGCCTGCCCTCGCTCTGCCTCTGGCCTGCCCTCGCCTTGGCTCCGACATACTCTTGCTCTAGCACTGAACTGCCCTCACCCTGGTTCCGGCCTGCTATTGCTCTGGCCTGCCCTTGTCTTGACTACGGCCTGCTCTTGCATTGTTTCTGGCTTGCCTTCAAATTGGCTGCGGCCTGCTCTCGCTCATGCCTTCTCTCGCTCTGGCTCTAGCCTGCCCTTGCCTTGTCTCTGGAATGCTCTCGCTCTGGCTCTGGCCTCGCCTTGGCTCTGGCCTGCACTCAATCTGGCCTGCACTCCCTTTGCTCTGGCCTGCCCTCGTCTTGGCTCCATCCTACTCTCGCCCCTGGCTCCGACCTTCTCTGTCTTTGGCTCTGGCCTACCCTCGCCCTGGCTCCGGCCTGCTCTCTCTCTGGCTCTGGCCTCCCCTCACCCTGGCTCCGGCCTGCTCTCTCTCTACCTCCGAACTGCCCTCGGCCTGGATCTGGCCTGCTCTCGCCCTGGCTCCGAACTTCTCTCGCTCTGGCTCTTGCCTGCCCACGCCTTGGCTCCGGCCTGCCCTCGGCCAGGCTCCGGCCAACTCTCACTCTGTCTCTGGCCTGCTCTTGCCTTGGCTCTGGCCTACTCTCACTCTGGTTCTGGCCTGCCCTCGCCCTGCCAGCCTGCTCTCTCTCTGGCTGTGGCCTGCTCTCGCTCTGGGTCTGGCATGCCCTCCTATGCTTGGATCCGGCCAGCTCTCGCTTTGACTTTAGTCTGCCATCGGCATGGCTCCGGCCTGCTCTGGCTCTGGCTTGCCCTCACTTATCCTCAGAAGCAGAGGTGACTCTTGGTCTTCCTTTCCTGGGGCGGTCCTCATGTGAGTCGCCTCGGGAATGGCCTCGGGCCCCTTGGCCGCCCGCCTCGGGAATGGCCTCTGGCCCCATGGTTTCGGGCCCTTGGCTGGGCTTTGGCCTCGGGCCCCTCGGTTGAGCTTGCCTGCCCGCCTCGGGCCCCTTTGCCGCCCGCGTCGAGAATGGCCTCGGGCCCCTTGGCCGCCCGCCTCGGGAATGGCCTCGGGCCTCCTGGTTTCGGGCCCCTTGGCCGGGCTTTGGCCTCGGGCGCCTTGGCTGCCCACCTCAGGAATGGCCTCGGGCCCGTTGGCCACCCGCCTCGAGAATGGCCTCGGGCCCCTTGACCGCCCGCCCGCCTCGGGAATGGCCTCGGGCCTCCTGGCTTCGGGCACCTTGGCCAGGCTTTGGCCTCGGGCCCCTTGGCCGCCCGCCTCAGGAATGGCCTCAGGCCCCTTGGCCGCCCGCCTTGGGAATGGCCTCGGGCCCCTTGGCCGGGCTTTGGCCTCAGGCCTCTCGGCCGAGCTTACCTGCCCACCTCGGACCTCTTGGCCGTCCGCCTCGGGAATGGCCTCGGGCCCATTGGCCGCCCGCCTCGGGAATGGCCTCTGGCGGCTCCGACCTGCTCTCTCTCTTGCTCTGGCCAGCCCTCGCCATGGATCCATCTGGCCTGCTCTCTCTCTGGCTCCGGCCTGCCGTTGCCTTGGCTCCGGCCTGCTCTAGCTCCGGCTCTGGCCTGCCCTCGTCTTGAATCCGGCCTGCTCTCGCTCTGGTTCTGGCCTGCCTTCGCCTTGGCGCTGGCCTGTTCTCGCTCTGGCCTGCCCTTTGCCTTGGCTCCGGACTGCTCTCGCTCTAGCTTTGGCCTGCCCTTGCCCCGGCCTGCTCTTGCTCTGGATCTTGGCTGCCCTCGCCTTGGCTCCGACCGGCACTCGCTCTGGCTCTTGCTTGCCCTCGCCTTTGCTCCGGCCTGCTCTCGCTATGGCTCTGGTCTGCCCTGGCTCTGCCTCTGGCCTGCCCTCGCCTTGGCTCCGGCCTGGTCTCTATTTGGCTCCGGCCTGTCCTCTCTCACCTGCTTGCTCTCACTCTTGCTCCGGCCTGCTTTCACTCTGGCCTGCCTTTGTCTTGGCTCCGGCCTGCTCTCGCTTTGGCTCTGGATTGCCCTCGCCTTGGCTCCGGCCTTCTCTCGCTATGGCTCTGGTCTGCCCTGGCTCTGCCTCTGGCCTGCCCTCGCCTTGGCTCCGGCCTGGTCTCGACTTGGCTCCGGCCTGTCCTCTCTCACCTGCCTGCTCTCACTCTTGCTCCGGCCTGCTCTCGCTCTGGCCTGCCTTTGTCTTGGCTCCGGCCTGCTCTCGCTCTGGCTCTGGATTGCCCTCGCCTTGGCTCCGGCCTTCTCTCGCTCTGGCTCTGGCTTGCCCTCGCCTTGGCTCTGGCATACTTTCTCTATGGCTCTGGCCTGCCTTCGCCTTGGCTACAGACTGCTCTTGTTCTGGCTCTGGCCTGCTCTCGCTCTGGCTCTGGACTGCCCTTGCCTTGGAGCCGGCCTGCTCTCACTTTGGCTCTTGCCTGCCCTCGCCTTGGCTCCAACGTGCTCTCGCTCAGGCTCTGGCCTGCCCTCGCCTTGGCTCCGGCCCGCTCTGGCTCTGGCTCCAGCCAGCTCTCGCACTGTTTCCTGTCTGCTCTCTGGCTCTGGCCTGCCCTCACCTTGGCACGGACCTGCTTTCGCTCTGGCCTGCCCTCGCCCTGGCTCCGGCCTGCTCTGGCCCAGTCTTCCGCCTGCTCTCTCTCTGGCTCTGGCCTGCCCTCACCTTAGCTCCGGCCTACTCTCGCTCTGGCTCTTGCCTGCCCCTACCCTGGCTCCGGACTGCTCTCGCTGTTGCCTGCCCTCACCTTGGCTCCGGCCTGCTCTCGCGCTGGCTCTTGTCTGCCCTTGCCTTGGCTCCAGCCTGTTCTCGCTCTGTCTCAGGATTGCCCTCGCACTGAATCCGGCCTGCTCTAGCTCTGGCCTGCCCTCGCCTTGGCTCCGGCCTGCTATCGCTCTGGCTCCGGCCTATTCTCGCCCTGGCTCCGGCCTCCTCTCGTTTTCGCTCTGGCCTGCCCTCGCCCTTGATCCAAACTGCTCTCACTCTGACTTTGGCCTGCTCTTGTCTTGACTCCGGCCTGCTCTTGCATTGTTTCTGGCTTGCCTTCGCCTTGGCTGCGGCCTCCTCTCGCTCAGGCCTTCTCTCGCTCTGGCTCTAGCCTGCCCTTGCCTTGTCTCTGGAATGCTCTCGCTCTGGCTCTGGCCTCGCCTTGGCTCCGGCCTGCTCTCACTCTGGCCTGCCCTGGCTCTGACTCTGGCCTGCACTCCCTTTGCTCCGTCCTACTCTCGCCCCTGGCTCCGACCTTCTCTGTCTTTGGCTCTGGCCTGCCCTCGCCCTGGCTCCGGCCTGCTCTCTCTCTACCTCCGGACTGCCCTCGGCCTGGATCCGGCCTGCTCTCTCTCAACCTCCCGACTGCCCTCGGCCTGGATCCGGCCTGCTCTCGCCCTGGCTCCGAACTTCTCTCGCTCTGGCTCTTGCCTGCCCACGCCCTGGCTCCGGCCTGCCCTCGGCCAGGCTCCGGCCAACTCTCGCTCTGTCTCTGGCCTGCTCTTGCCTTGGCTCTGGCCTACTCTCACTCTGGTTCTGGCCTGCCCTCGCCCTGGCTCCAGCCTGCTCTCTCTCTGGCTGTGGCCTGCTCTCGCTCTGGCTCTGGCATGCCCTCCTATGCTTGGATCCGGCCAGCTCTCGCTTTGACTTTAGTCTGCCATCGGCATGGCTCCGGCCTGCTCTGGCTCTGGCTTGCCCTCACTTATCCTCAGAAGCAGAGGTGACTCTTGGTCTTCCTTTCCTGGGGCGGTCCTCATGTGAGTCGCCTCGGGAATGGCCTCGGGCCCCATGGTTTCGGGCCCCTTGGCTGGGCTTTGGCCTCTGGCCCCTCGGCCGAGCTTACCTGCCCGCCTCAGGCCCCTTGGCCGCCCGCCTTGGGAATGGCCTCAGGCCCCTTGGCCGGGCTTTGGCCTCAGGCCTCTCGGCCGAGCTTACCTGCCCACCTCGGACCTCTTGGCCGTCCGCCTCGGGAATGGCCTCGGGCCCATTGGCCGCCCGCCTCGGGAATGGCCTCTGGCGGCTCCGACCTGCTCTCTCTCTTGCTCTGGCCAGCCCTCGCCATGGATCCATCTGGCCTGCTCTCTCTCTGGCTCCGGCCTGCCGTTGCCTTGGCTCCGGCCTGCTCTAGCTCCGGCTCTGGCCTGCCCTCGTCTTGAATCCGGCCTGCTCTCGCTCTGGTTCTGGCCTGCCTTCGCCTTGGCGCTGGCCTGTTCTCGCTCTGGCCTGCCCTTTGCCTTGGCTCCGGACTGCTCTCGCTCTAGCTTTGGCCTGCCCTTGCCCCGGCCTGCTCTTGCTCTGGATCTTGGCTGCCCTCGCCTTGGCTCCGACCGGCACTCGCTCTGGCTCTTGCTTGCCCTCGCCTTTGCTCCGGCCTGCTCTCGCTATGGCTCTGGTCTGCCCTGGCTCTGCCTCTGGCCTGCCCTCGCCTTGGCTCCGGCCTGGTCTCTATTTGGCTCCGGCCTGTCCTCTCTCACCTGCTTGCTCTCACTCTTGCTCCGGCCTGCTTTCACTCTGGCCTGCCTTTGTCTTGGCTCCGGCCTGCTCTCGCTCTGGCTCTGGATTGCCCTCGCCTTGGCTCCGGCCTTCTCTCGCTATGGCTCTGGTCTGCCCTGGCTCTGCCTCTGGCCTGCCCTCGCCTTGGCTCCGGCCTGGTCTCGACTTGGCTCCGGCCTGTCCTCTCTCACCTGCCTGCTCTCACTCTTGCTCCGGCCTGCTCTCGCTCTGGCCTGCCTTTGTCTTGGCTCCGGCCTGCTCTCGCTCTGGCTCTGGATTGCCCTCGCCTTGGCTCCGGCCTTCTCTCGCTCTGGCTCTGGCTTGCCCTCGCCTTGGCTCTGGCATACTTTCTCTATGGCTCTGGCCTGCCTTCGCCTTGGCTACAGACTGCTCTTGTTCTGGCTCTGGCCTGCTCTCGCTCTGGCTCTGGACTGCCCTTGCCTTGGAGCCGGCCTGCTCTCACTTTGGCTCTTGCCTGCCCTCGCCTTGGCTCCAACGTGCTCTCGCTCAGGCTCTGGCCTGCCCTCGCCTTGGCTCCGGCCCGCTCTGGCTCTGGCTCCAGACAGCTCTCGCACTGTTTCCTGTCTGCTCTCTGGCTCTGGCCTGCCCTCACCTTGGCACGGACCTGCTCTCGCTCTGGCCTGCCCTCGCCCTGGCTCCGGCCTGCTCTGGCCCAGTCTTCCGCCTGCTCTCTCTCTGGCTCTGGCCTGCCCTCACCTTAGCTCCGGCCTACTCTCGCTCTGGCTCTTGCCTGCCCCTACCCTGGCTCCGGACTGCTCTCGCTGTTGCCTGCCCTCACCTTGGCTCCGGCCTGCTCTCGCGCTGGCTCTTGTCTGCCCTTGCCTTGGCTCCAGCCTGTTCTCGCTCTGTCTCAGGATTGCCCTCGCACTGAATCCGGCCTGCTCTAGCTCTGGCCTGCCCTCGCCTTGGCTCCGGCCTGCTATCGCTCTGGCTCCGGCCTATTCTCGCCCTGGCTCCGGCCTCCTCTCGTTTTCGCTCTGGCCTGCCCTCGCCCTTGATCCAACCTGCTCTCACTCTGACTTTGGCCTGCTCTTGTCTTGACTCCGGCCTGCTCTTGCATTGTTTCTGGCTTGCCTTCGCCTTGGCTGCGGCCTCCTCTCGCTCAGGCCTTCTCTCGCTCTGGCTCTAGCCTGCCCTTGCCTTGTCTCTGGAATGCTCTCGCTCTGGCCTCGCCTTGGCTCCGGCCTGCTCTCACTCTGGCCTGCCCTGGCTCTGACTCTGGCCTGCACTCCCTTTGCTCTGGCCTGCCCTCGTCTTGGCTCCGTCCTACTCTCGCCCCTGGCTCCGACCTTCTCTGTCTTTGGCTCTGGCCTGCCCTCGCCCTGGCTCCGGCCTGCTCTCTCTCTACCTCCGGACTGCCCTCGGCCTGGATCCGGCCTGCTCTCTCTCAACCTCCCGACTGCCCTCGGCCTGGATCCGGCCTGCTCTCGCCCTGGCTCCGAACTTCTCTCGCTCTGGCTCTTGCCTGCCCACGCCCTGGCTCCGGCCTGCCCTCGGCCAGGCTCCGGCCAACTCTCGCTCTGTCTCTGGCCTGCTCTTGCCTTGGCTCTGGCCTACTCTCACTCTGGTTCTGGCCTGCCCTCGCCCTGGCTCCAGCCTGCTCTCTCTCTGGCTGTGGCCTGCTCTCGCTCTGGCTCTGGCATGCCCTCCTATGCTTGGATCCGGCCAGCTCTCGCTTTGACTTTAGTCTGCCATCGGCATGGCTCCGGCCTGCTCTGGCTCTGGCTTGCCCTCACTTATCCTCAGAAGCAGAGGTGACTCTTGGTCTTCCTTTCCTGGGGCGGTCCTCATGTGAGTCGCCTCGGGAATGGCCTCGGGCCCCATGGTTTCGGGCCCCTTGGCTGGGCTTTGGCCTTGGGCCCCTCGGTCGAGCTTGCCTGCCCGCCTCGGGCCCCTTTGCCGCCCGCGTCGGGAATGGCCTCGGGCCCCTGGCCGCCCGCCTTGGGAATGGCCTTGGGCCTCCTGGTTTCGGGCCCCTTGGCCGGGCTTTGGCCTCGGGCGCCTTGGCTGCCCACCTAAGGAATGGCCTTGGACCATTTGGCCGCCCGCCTCGAGAATGGCCTCGGTCCCCTTGGCCGCCCGCCCGCCTCGGGAATGGCCTCGGGCCTCCTGGTTTCGGGTCCCTTGGCCAGGCTTTGGCCTCGGGCCCCTTGGCCGCCCGCCTCTGGAATGGCCTCGGGTCCCTTGGCCGCCCGCCACGGGAATGGCCCCGGGGCCCCTTGGCCGCCCGCCTCGGGAATGGCCTCTGGCTCTGGCCTTCCCTCACCTTGGCACGGACCTTCTCTCGCTCTGGCTCTGGCCTGCCCTCGCCCTGGCTCCGGCCTGCTCTGGCCCAGTCTGCGGCCTGCTCTCTCTCTGGCTCTGGCCTGCCCTCACCTTAGCTCCGGCCTACTCTCGCTCTGGCTCTTGCCTGCCCTTACCCTGGCTCCGGACTGCTCTCGCTGTTGCCTGCCCTCACCTTGGCTCCGGCCTGCTCTCGCGCTGGCTCTTGTCTGCCCTTGCCTTGGCTCCAGCCTGTTCTCGCTCTGTCTCAGGATTGCCCTCGCACTGACTCCGGCCTGCTCTAGCTCTGGCCTGCCCTCGCCTTGGCTCCGGCCTGCTATCGCCCTGGCTCCGGCCTATTCTCGCCCTGGCTCCGGCCTAATCTCGTTTTCGCTCTGGCCTGCCCTCGCCCTTGATCCAACCTGCTCTCACTCTGGCTTTGGCCTGCCCTTGTCTTGACTCCGGCCTGCTCTTGCATTGTTTCTGGCTCTGGCTCAGGCCTGCCCTTGCCTTGGCTCCGGCCTACTCAAGCTCTGACTTTGGCATGCTCTCGCTCTGGCCTGCCCTTGCCTTGGTTCCAGCCTGCTTTCAATCTGGCTCTGGCCTGCTCTGGCTCCGGCCTGCTCTCTCCTTGGCTCCGGCCTACCCTCGCCTTAGCTCCGGCCTGCTCTCACTCTGGCTCTGGATTGCCCTCGCCTTGGCTCCGGCCTTCTCTCGCTCTGGCCTGCCCTCGCCCTGGCTCCGGCCTGCTCTGGCCCAGTCTTCCGCCTGCTCTCTCTCTGGCTCTGGCTCTGGCCTGCCCTCACCTTAGCTCCGGCCTACTCTCGCTCTGGCTCTTGCCTGCCCTTACCGTGGCTCCGGACTGCTCTCGCTGTTGCCTGCTCTCACCTTGGCTCCGGCCTGCTCTCGCGCTGGCTCTAGTCTGCCCTTGCCTTGGCTCCAGCCTGTTCTCGCTCTGTCTCAGGATTGCCCTCGCACTGACTCCGGCCTGCTCTAGTTCTGGCCTGCCCTCGCCTTGTCTCCGGCCTGCTATCGCCCTGGGTGCGGCCTATTCTCGCCCTGGCTCCGGCCTCCTCTCGTTTTCGCTCTGGCCTGCCCTCGCCCTTGATCCAACCTGCTCTCACTCTGGCTTTGGCCTGCCCTTGTCTTGATTCCGGCCTGCTCTTGCATTGTTTCTGGCTTGCCTTCGCCTTGGCTGGGCCTGCTCTCGCTCAGGCCTTCTCTCGCTCTGGCTCTAGCCTGCCCTTGCCTTGTCTCTGGAATGCTCTTGATCTGGCTCTTGCCTCGCCTTGGCTCTGGCCTGCTCTCACTCTGGCCTGCCCTGGCTCTGACTCCGGCCTGCACTCCCTTTGCTCTGGCCTGCCCTCGTCTTGGCTCCGTCCTACTCTCGCCCCTGGCTCCGACATTCTCTGTCTTTGGCTCTGGCCTGCCCTCGCCCTGGCTCCGGCCTGCTCTCTCTCTACCTCCGAACTGCCCTCGGCCTGGATCCGGCCTGCTCTCGCCCTGGCTCCGAACTTCTCTCGCGCTGGCTCTTGCCTGCCCACGCCCTGGCTCCGGCCTGCCCTCGGCCAGGCTCCGGCCAACTCTCGCTCTGTCTCTGGCCTGCTCTTGCCTTGGCTCTGGCCTACTCTCACTCTGGTTCTGGCCTGCCCTCGCCCTGGCTCCAGCCTGCTCTCTCTCTGGCTGTGGCCTGCTCTCGCTCTGGCTCTGGCATGCCCTCCTATGCTTGGATCCGGCCAGCTCTCGCTTTGACTTTAGTCTGCCATCGGCATGGCTCCGGCATGCTCTGGCTCTGGCTTGCCCTCACTTATCCTCAGAAGCAGAGGTGACTCTTGGTCTTCCTTTCCTGGGGCGGTCCTCATGTGAGTCGCCTCGGGAATGGCCTCGGGCCCCTTGGCCGCCGGCCTCGGGAATGGAATCTGGCCCCATGGTTTCGGGCCCCTTGGCTGAGCTTTGGCCTCGGGCCCCTCGGTCGAGCTTGCCTGCCCGCCTCGGGCCCCTTTGGCGCCTGCGTCGGGAATGGCCTCGGGCTCCTTGGCCGCCCGCCTCGGGAATGGCCTCGGGCCTCCTGGTTTCGGGCCCCTTGGCCGGGCTTTGGTCTCGGGCGCCTTGGCTGCCCACCTCAGGAATGGCCTTGGGCCCCTTGGCCGCCCGCCTCGAGAATGGCCTCGGGCCCCTTGGCCGCCCGACTGCCTCGGGAATGGCCTCTGGCCTCCTGGTTTCGGGCCCCTTGGCCAGGCTTTGGTATCGGGCCCCTTGGCCGCCCGCCTCTGGAATGGCCTCGGGCCCCTTGGCCGCCCGCCTCGGGAATGGCCCCGGGGCCCCTTGGCCGCCCGCCTCGGGAATGGCCTCTGGCTCTGGCCTTCCCTCACCTTGGCACGGACCTGCTCTCTCTCTGGCTCCGGCCTGCTCTCACTCTGGCTCTGTCCTGCTCTCGCTCTGGCTCGGGCCAGAGCCAAGGAGTGGGCAGGCCAGAGCCAGGTTGACATCAGGCCGGAGCCAGGGTAAGGGCAGGCCGGAGTCAGGGCGAGGGCAGGCCGGAGCCAGGGCGAAGGCAGGCCAGAGCCAGAGCGAGAGCAGGCCGGAGCAAAGGCGAAGGCAGGCCTGAGAGTGATAGCAGGCCGGAGCCAGGGCAGGCCAGAGCCAGGGTGAGGGCAGGCCAGAGAGTGATAGCAGGCCGGAGCCAGCGCGAGGGCAGGACAGAGCCAGATTGACATAAAGCTGGAGCCAGGGCGAGGGAAGGCCAGAGCCAAGGAGAGGGAAGACCAGAGCCAGGGCGAGGGAAGGCCAGAGCCAGGGCGAGGGAAGGCCAGAGCCAGGGCGAGGGAAGGCCAGAGCCAGGGCGAGGGCAGGCCAGTGCCAGGACGAGGGCAGGCCGGAGCCAGGGCGACAGCAGGCAGGAGCCAGGGCGATGGTAGGCCGGTGCCAGGGAGAGGGCAGGCCGGAGCCAGGGCAAGAGAAGGCCAGAGACAAGGCGAGGGCAGGCCAGAGACAAGGCGAGGGCAGGCCAGAGCCAGAGCGAGAGCAGACCGAAGCAAGGACGAGGGCAGGCTGGAGCCAGGGCGAGAGCAGGCCAGAGCCAGGCCGAGAGCAGGCCGGAGCCAGGGCGAGGGCAGGCCAGAGTCAGAGCGAGAGTAGGCAGGAGCAATTGCGAGGGCAGGCCAGAGCCAGAGCGAAAGTAGGTTGGCGCCAAGGCAAGGGCAGGCCAGAGCCAGAGCGAGAGAAAGCTGGAGACAAGGCAAGGGCAGGCCGGAACCAGGGCGAGAGAAAGCTGGAGACAAGGCAAGGGCAGGCCGGAACCAGGGCGAGAGCAGGCCTGAGCCAGGGCGAGACCAGAGCCAGAAAGAGAGCACGCCAGAGTCAGAGGGAGACCATGTGTAACATACCTGGCGGCGTCCTTGCATAGTGGTCCATCTCCCACTGTGCAAGAGCGCGCACTTGATCTCCTGTCCAGAATGTCTCTCTGGCTTCCCTCCATGCTGTCTGTTTGTGTCTGTTTCTGCTGCTTAAGGGCGGCGCCCGATCACTTCCTGCTTTTTGTACCTGCTGTGGGTCACACCTCTTGTGCGTCCTCAGCCTATTGCTGTCTGTCACCTGGTATATAGCTCAGCTGCTCCCATCTATTCCTGCCTGAGCATAGTGTTTTCATTCAGTGTGTGCTTGCACTCTGAAGGTGCCAGGTCCCGTTCTGTGTTCTCTTGTCTGCCTATCCTGGAGGCTGTATTTCCAGGCCTGTCTGAACACGCTCCTAGCCTGTTCCTCCTGCCTTCTAGGGGCCGATTACCTAGACCTGTTCCTGTATCTTGTCTGACCTGTCTGAACACGCTCCTAGCCTGTTCCTCCTGCCTTCTAGGGGCCGATTACCTAGACCTGTTCCTGTATCTTGTCTGACCTGTCTGAACACGCTCCTAGCCTGTTCCTCTCGCCTTCTAGGGGCTGATTACCTAGACCCGCTCCTGTATCTTGTCTGTCCTGTCTGAACACGCTCCTTGCCTGTTCGTCCTGCCTCTCTGGGGGCCGTATTCCCAGACCCGCTCCTGTATCCCGCTGCAGTGTCGGTCTCCTCCGTACACTCAGTTCCAGTCTGAACTCTCTCCTATCCTTTACCTGTTTTGCCTCTATGTCCGTTCCCTTCCTTTTTCTGCAGAGTCTGAACTCGTACCTAACTCCTGCTTGTTGTCTCTGTACTCCCGTTTGTGAGTTTGTGGTCCACTCGCTACTTCACTGCAAGTACCCTGTGGGTGTCTGGCTCTGCCTTTCCCTTCCTGTCTGTTCCGTGTGAACAGAGCCCTGTCCCCCCTACTCAGCCTAGCCTGCTCTGACTCCTTTGCTCACCGCTCCGGCGGTTCTAGTCTGCTCTGACTCCTTTGCTTACCGCTCCGGCGGTTCTAGCCTGCTCTGACTCCTTGCTCACTGCTCCGGCAGTCCTGTCCTGCCCTGCTTCTGCCCGCTGCTCCGGCAGTCCTGTCCTGCCCTGCTTCTGCCCGCTGCTCCGGCAGTCCTGTCCTGCCCTGCTTCTGCCCGCTGCTCCGGCAGTCCTGTCCTGCCCTGCTTCTGCCCGCTGCTCCGGCAGTCCTGTCCTGCCCTGCTTCTGCCCGCTGCTCCGGCAGTCCTGTCCTGCCCTGCTTCTGCCCGCTGCTCCGGCAGTCCTGTCCTGCCCTGCTTGTGCTCGCTGCTCCTGCAGCCCCGTCCAGCTCTGTTCTTGCCCACCGCTTCGGGCGTTCCCTCTCTGCTGTGGTTGTCTACCGCATCTGCGGTTCTGTGACCCAGTCTGTACTGGGTCTTAACCTTTCTGTGCTCCAGCCCGTCCTTTCGGCCAGTACCTCCCTGCCTGCATACTCGCCTGTATCCACCCATCTGCATACCTGCCGTGTTTGCTTATATCCACCAGTCTGTGCCAGCCTAACCTGCCTGTTCCTGAGTCCCAGTGTGTACTGGGTCCTATCCCGCCTGTGTTCCTACCTGCTAGTGCCTCCCTGTCTGCACTCTAGCTGCGCTTGCCTTTACCCGCCTGCCTGCATACCAGTCGTGCCTGCCTATACCCTCCAGTCTGTGCGCCAGCCTAACCAGCCTGATCCAGTAATCCCTGTGTGGGTCAACCCCCGTGTCCGGAGTTTGACCTGGAGTAGCACCTGGTCCCTCTGCCCGGTTTCTCCCTGGTGCACTGGCGTCGTATGCCGTCGTGCCATCTTGGTCGGATCGGCCAGATACTTAGTCACGCCCCTCCAGGCACTCTCCGATTCATGGTCCAGTGGAATCACTACAATCACACGCACACGCCGCTCAGCCCGGGCGTGTGCATAACACCATGCCAGAGCCAGGGCGAGGCCAGAGCCAGTGAGAGAGCAGGCCAGAGCCAGAGCGAGAGCAGGCCGGATCCAAAATGAGGGTAGTGCTGAGCCAGAACGAGAAAAGGCCGGAGCCAAGGCAAGGGCAGTCCGGAACAAGGGTGAGAGCAGGCCGGAGCCTGGGCGAGGCCAGAGCGAGAACAAGCCAGAGCGAGAGCAGGCCGGAGGCAGGGCGATGGCAGGCCGGAGCAAGAGCAAGAGCAGGCCGGAACCAGGGCGAGAGCAGGCCGGAACAAGGGCGAGAGCAGGCCGGAGCAAGGGCGAGAGCAGGCCGGAGCAAGGGCGAAGCCAGCGCGAGAGCAGGACAGAACCAGAGCAAGAGCAGGCCGGAGGCAGAGCGAGGGCAGGCCGGAGCCAGAGCCAGAGCAGGCGGGAGCCATGGCGAGAGCAGGCCGGTGCCAAGGCGAGGGTAGGCCGGAGCAAGAGCAGGCTGGAGCCAAGGCGAGGTCAGGCCAGGGCCAGAGCGAGGGCAGGCCAGAGACAGAGGGAGAGCAGGCCAGAGCCAAGGCGAGGGCAGACCAGAGCCAGACAGAGAGCAGGCCGGAGCCAAGACGAGAGCAAGCCAGAGTCAGAGTGAGAGCAGGCCTGAGCCAGAGCGAGAGCAGGCCGGAGCAAAGGCGAAGGCAGGCCTGAGAGTGATAGCAGGCCGGAGCCAGGGCAGGCCAGAGCCAGGGTGAGGGCAGGCCAGAGAGTGATAGCAGGCCGGAGCCAGGGCGAGGGCAGGACAGAGCCAGATTGACATAAAGCTGGAGCCAGGGCGAGGGAAGGCCAGAGCCAAGGAGAGGGAAGACCAGAGCCAGGGCGAGGGAAGGCCAGAGCCAGGGCGAGGGAAGGCCAGAGCCAGGGCGAGGGAAGGCCAGAGCCAGGGCGAGTGAAGGCCAGAGCCAGGGCGAGGGCAGGCCAGTGCCAGGACGAGGGCAGGCCGGAGCCAGGGCGACAGCAGGCAGGAGCCAGGGCGATGGTAGGCCGGTGCCAGGGAGAGGGCAGGCCGGAGCCAGGGCAAGAGAAGGCCAGAGACAAGGCGAGGGCAGGCCAGAGACAAGGCGAGGGCAGGCCAGAGCCAGAGCGAGAGCAGACCGAAGCAAGGACGAGGGCAGGCTGGAGCCAGGGCGAGAGCAGGCCAGAGCCAGGCCGAGAGCAGGCCGGAGCCAGGGCGAGGGCAGGCCAGAGTCAGAGCGAGAGTAGGCAGGAGCAATTGCGAGGGCAGGCCAGAGCCAGAGCGAAAGTAGGTTGGCGCCAAGGCAAGGGCAGGCCAGAGCCAGAGCGAGAGAAAGCTGGAGACAAGGCAAGGGCAGGCCGGAACCAGGGCGAGAGAAAGCTGGAGACAAGGCAAGGGCAGGCCGGAACCAGGGCGAGAGCAGGCCTGAGCCAGGGCGAGACCAGAGCCAGAAAGAGAGCACGCCAGAGCCAGAGGGAGACCATGCCAGAGCCAGGGCGAGGCCAGAGCCAGTGAGAGAGCAGGCCAGAGCCAGAGCGAGAGCAGGCCGGATCCAAAATGAGGGTAGTGCTGAGCCAGAACGAGAAAAGGCCGGAGCCAAGGCAAGGGCAGTCCGGAACAAGGGTGAGAGCAGGCCGGAGCCTGGGCGAGGCCAGAGCGAGAACAAGCCAGAGCGAGAGCAGGCCGGAGGCAGGGCGATGGCAGGCCGGAGCAAGAGCAAGAGCAGGCCGGAACCAGGGCGAGAGCAGGCCGGAACAAGGGCGAGAGCAGGCCGGAGCAAGGGCGAGAGCAGGCCGGAGCAAGGGCGAAGCCAGCGCGAGAGCAGGACAGAACCAGAGCAAGAGCAGGCCGGAGGCAGAGCGAGGGCAGGCCGGAGCCAGAGCCAGAGCAGGCGGGAGCCATGGCGAGAGCAGGCCGGTGCCAAGGCGAGGGTAGGCCGGAGCGAGAGCAGGCTGGAGCCAAGGCGAGGTCAGGCCAGGGCCAGAGCGAGGGCAGGCCAGAGACAGAGGGAGAGCAGGCCAGAGCCAAGGCGAGGGCAGACCAGAGCCAGACAGAGAGCAGGCCGGAGCCAAGACGAGAGCAAGCCAGAGTCAGAGTGAGAGCAGGCCTGAGCCAAGGCAAGGGCAGGACAGAGCCAGAGCGAGAGCAGGCCGGAGCCAAGGGGGGGGGCAGGCCAGAGCCAGAGCGAGTGCAGGCCTGAGTCTGGGCGAGAGCTTGCCGGAACCAGAGCGAGGGCAAGCTGGAGCCAGGGAGAGAGGCGGCCGGAGCAAGGGCGAGGGAAGGCCGGAGTTATGCGAGAGCAGGCCGGAGCCAGGGTGAGGGCATGCCAAAGCGAGAGCAGGCCGGAGCCAGAGAGAGGGCAGGCCGGAGACAGAGCGAGGGCAGGCTGGAGCCACGGCGAGGGCAAGACGTAGCGAGGGTGAGAGCAGGACAGGGCCAAGGCGAAGGCAGGCCAGACAAGTGCTAAATCAGGCCGGAGCCAAGTCGAGGGCAGGCCAGAGCCAGGGCGAGGGCAGGCCAGAGCCAGGGCGAGGGCAAAACATAGCGAGGGCGAGAGCAGGCTGGAGCCAAGGCGAGGGCAGGCCGGAGCAAGAGCAAGAGCAGGACGGAGCCAGGGCGAGAGCAGGCCGGAGCTAGGGCGAGGGCAGGCGAGAGCGAGAGTAGGCCGGAGCCAAGGCGAGGGCAGGCCAGAGCCAGAGTGAGAGCAGACCGGAGCCAAGGCGAGGGCAGACAAGACCGATAGCAGGCCGGAGCCAGGACGATAGCAGGCCGGAGCCAGAGCTAGGGCAGGCCGGAGCCAAGGCGAGGCCTCACCGGAGCTAGAGTAAGAGCAGGCCGGAGCCAGGGCGAGGGCAGTCCAGAGCGAGAGCAGGCCGGAGCCAAGGCGAGGGCAGGCAGGAGCCAGAGTGAGAGCAGGCTGAAGCCAGGGCGAGATCAGGCCGGAGCTAAGGCGAGGGCAGGCCGGAGCCAGAGCGAGAGCAGGCCGGAGCCAGGGCGAGGGCAGGCCAGAGCCAGAGCAAGAGCAGGCTGGAGCCAGGGCGACGGCAGGCCAGAGCCAGAGCGAGAGCAGGCCGGTGCCAGGGCGATAGCAGGCCGGAGCCAGTGCGAGGGCAGGCCGGAGCCAGTGCGAGGGCAGGCCGGAACCAGGGCGAAGGCAGGCCGGAGCCAGAGCGAGATCAGGCCGGAGCGAGAGCAGGCCGGGGCCAGAGCGAGTGCAGGCCGGAGACAGGGCGAGTGCAGGCCGGAGACAGGGCGAGTGCAGGCCGGAGACAGGGCGAGTGCAGGCAAGAGCGAGAGCAGGCTGGAACCAGGGCGAGTGCATGCCGGAGCCAAGGCGAGGGCATGCCGGAGCCAAGGCGAGGGCTGGCAACAGCCAGAGCGAGAGCAGGCCAGAGCCAGGGCGAGAGGAGGCCCGGAGCCATAGCAAGGTCTGGCCATAGCCAGAGCAAGAGTAGGCCGGAGCCAGGGAGAGGGCAAGCTGGAGTCAGGGAGAGAGCCGACTGGAGCCAGGGAGAGAGCCTGCAGGAGCCAGAGCGAGAGTAGGCCAGAGCTAAGGCGAGGGCAGGCCGGAGCAAGAGCGAGAGCAGGCCGGAGTCAAGGCGAGGGCAGGACGGAGCCAAGGCGAAGGCAGGCCAGAGACAGAGCGAGAGCAGGCCAGAGCCAAGGCAAGGGCAGGAGGGAGCCAGAGAAAGAGCAGGCTAGAGCCAAGGCGAGGGCAGGCGGGAGCCAGAACGAGAGCAGGTCGGAGCCAAGGCAAGGGCAGGCGGGAGCCAGAGAGAGAGCAGGCAGGAGCCAGGGCAAGGCCAGGCCAGACCCAGAGTGATTGGAGGCCGGAGCCAGGGCTAGGGCAGGCCAGAGCGAGAGCAGGCCAGAGTCAAGGCGAGGGCAGACAGAAGCCAGAGTGAGAGCAGGCCGGAGTCAGGGAGAGTGTAGGCCGAAGCCAGAGCTAGAGCAGGTTGGAGAAAGGGCGAGGGCAGGCCAGAGCCAGAGAGAGAGCAGGCCGGAGCAAGGGTGAGAGGAGGCCGGAGTCAAGGCGAGGGCAGGCAGAAGCCAGAGCTAGAGCAGGCCGGAGCCAGGGCGAGGGTAGGCCGGAGCCAGGGCGAGGGCAGGTCAGAGTCAGGGCGAGGACAGGTCGGAGCCAGAGCAAGTACAGGCCGGAGCCAGAGCGAGTACAGGCCGGAGCCAGGGCGAGGGCAGGCAGAAGCCAGAGCGAGTACAGGCCAGAGCCAGGGCGAGGGCAGGCAGAAGCCAGGGTGAGGGCAGGTCGGAGCCAGAGCGAGAACAGGCCGGAGCCAGGGTAATGGCAGGCCGGAGCCAGAGCGAGAGTAGGTGGGAGCTAAGGCGAGGGCTGGCCGGAGCCAGAGAGAGAGCAAGCCGGAGCCAAGGGGAGGGCAGGCCGGTGCCATATCGAGAGCAGGCCGGAGCCAGGGAGAGGGCAAGCCGGAGCCAGGGCGACAGCAGGCCTGAGCGAGGGCGAGGGAAGGCCAGAGCGAGAGCAGGCCGAAGCCAAGGCAACGGCAGGCCGGAGCCAAGGCAAGGGCAGGCGGGTGCCAGAGCGAGAGGAGGCCGGAGCTAGAGCGAGGGCAGGCCAGAGCGAGAGCAGGCACGAGCCAGGGCGAGGGCAGGCAGGAGCCAGAGCGAGAGTAGACCGGAGCCAGTGCGAGAGCAGGCTAGAGCCAGAGCGAGAGCCGGCCGGAGCCAGAGCGATGGCAGGCCAGAGCGAGAGCATTACGGAGCCAGAAGCGCGGGAAATCCGAAGCCAGGGCGAGAGCAGGCCGGAGCAAAGGCGTAGGCAGGCCAGAGGCAGAGCGAGAGCAGGCCGGAGCCAGGGAGAGAGAAGGCCGGAGCCAGAGCGAGGGCAGGCAAGAGCAAGAGCAGGCCGGAGCAAGGGAGACGTCAGGCAAGAGCCAATGCAAGAGCAGGCCAGAGCGAGAGCATGCCGGAGCCAGGGCGAATGCAAACCGTAGCCAGGGCGACAGCAGGCTGAGGCCAAAGCTTAGGCAGGCCAGAGCGAGAGCAGGCAAGAGCAAAGGCAAGGGCAGGTCAGAGCCAGAGCGAGAGCAGGCCAGAGCCGAGTCGAGGGCAGGGCGGAGCGAGAGCGAGAGCATGCCAGAGCCAGAGAGAGAGCAGGCCGTAGCCAGAGCGAGGGCAGGTAAAAGCCAGAGCGAGAGCAAGCCGGAGACAGGGCGAGAGCAGGCCGGAGCCAGGGCGAGGGCAGGCCAGAGCAAAGGCGAGGGCAGTCCGGAGCCAGAGCGAGAGCAGGCCTGAGTTAGGACGAGGGCAGGCAAGAGCCAGAGTGAGAACAGGCCTGAGCCAAGGCGAGGGCAGGCAAGAGCCAGAGCGAGAACAGGCCTGAGCCAAGGCGAGGGCACGAGAACAGGCCTGAGCCAAGGTGAGGGATGGCCATAGCTAGGGCGAGGGCAGGCAAGAGCTAGAGCGAGAAACGGCCTGAGCCAAGGCGAGGGCAGGCCAGAGCCAGAGCGAGGGCAGGCCAGAGCCAGAGTGAGAGCAGGCCAGAGTGAGAGCAGGCAGGAGCCAGAGCGAGAGCAGGCAGAAGCCAGGGCGAGGGCAATCCGCCGCCAGGGCGAGAGCAGGCCGGAGCCAAGGCGTAGGCAGGTCAGAGCCAGAGCGAGAGCAGGCCGGAGCCAGAGCGAGGGCAGGGTAGAGCCAGAGCAAGAGAAGGCCGGAGCCAGGGCGAGGGCAGGCCAGAGCCAGAGAGAGAACAGGCCAGACCCAATGAGAGGGCTGGATAGAGCCAGAGCGAAAGCAGGCCGGAGCCGAGGCGAGGGCAGGCCGGATCGACAGCGAGAGCAGGTCAGAGCCAAGGCGAGTGCAGGCCTGAGCCAGGGAGAGAGCAGGCCGGAGAAAGAGCTAGAGCTGGCCGTAGACGAGGCGAGAGTGGGCCAGAGCAAGAGGGAGAGCAGGCCGGAGCAAGAGCGAGAGCAAGCCGGAGCCAATAGAGGGCAGGCCAGAGCAAGAGCGAGAGCAGGCAGGAGCCAGAGCGAGAGCAGGCAGGAGCCAGGGCGAGGGCAATCCGCAGCCAGGGCGAGAGCAGGCCGGAGCCAAGGCGTAGGCAGGTCAGAACCAGAGCGAGAGCAGGCCGGAGCCAGAGCGAGGGCAGGTAAGAACCAGAGCAAGAGCAGGCCGGAGCCAGGGTGAGAGCAGGCCAGAGCCAGAGAGAGAGCAGGCCGGAGCAAATGCGAGGGCTGGATAGAGCCAGAGCGAAAGCAGGCTGGAGCCGAGGCGAGGGCAGGCCGTAGCGAGAGCGAGAGCAGGCCGGAGCCAAGGCGAGGGCAGGCCGGAGCCAGGGAGAGAGCAGGCCGGAGCAAGAGCTAGAGCAGGACGTAGACGAGGCGAGAGCAGGCCAGAGCAAGAGGGAGAGCAGGCCGGAGCAAGAGCGAGAGCAAGCCGGAGCCAAGTAGAGGGCAGGCCAGAGCAAGAGCGAGAGCAGGCCGGAGCAAGAGCAAGCCAGAGCCAATGCGAGCGCAGGCCGGAGCCAGGGCGAGGGCAAGCCGGAGTCAAGCAGAGGGCAGGCCAGAGCCAGAGAGAGAGCAGGCCAGAGTCAGGGCGAGGGTAGGCCAGAGCCAGAGCGAGAGCAGGCCGGAGCAAGGGCAAGGGCAGGTCGGAGCCACTGCGAGGGCAAGCCGGAGCCAGGGTGAGAGCAAGCTGGAACCAAGGCGAGGGCAGGCCGGAGCCAGAGCAAGAGCAGGCCGGAGCCAAGGCGAGGGTAGGCCGGAGACAGGGTGAGGGCAAGCTGGAGCCAAGTCGAGGGCAAGACGGAGCCAGACCGAGAGCATGCCAGAACTAAGGCAAGGGCAGGCCAGAGCCAGAGCGAGAGCAGGCTGGAGCCAAGGCGAGGGCAGGCCAGAGCCAGAGCGAGAGCAGGCCGGAGCCATGGAAAGGGCAGGCAGTAGCCATGGCGAGGGCAGGACCGAGCCAGAGCGAGAGCAGGACTTAGCCAGGGCGAGGGCTGGCCAAAGAGAGAGCAGGCCGGAGCCAGGGCGAGGGCAGGCCAAAGTTAGGGCGAGAGCAGGCCAGAGCCAGGGCGAGGGAAGGCGAGAGCCAGAGCGAGAGCAGGCCGGAGCCAGAGAGAGAGCAGGCCGGAGCCAGGGCGAGAGCAGGTTAGAGCCAGAGCAGGCCGGAGCCAGGGTGAGAGCAAGCAGGAGCCAAAGCGACAGCAGGCCGAAGCCATGGCAAGGGCAGACCGAAGCCAGAGCGAGAGCAGGCCGAACCAGGGCGAAGGCGGGCCAGAGCGAGAGCAGGCCGCAGGCAGGGCGGGTGCAGGCCGAAGCCAGAGCGAGGGCAAGCCAGAGCCAGGGCGAGGGCAGGCCGAAGCCAGGGCGAGAGCAAGCCGGAGCCACGGCGAAGGCAGTCCAGAGCGAGAGCAGGCCGCAGGCAGGGCGAGGGTAGGCAAGAGCCAGAGCGAGGGCTGGCCAGAGCCAGAGTGAGAGGAGGCCGGAGTCAGGGCGAGGGCAGGCAAGATCGAGAGCAGGCCAGAGCCAAGGTGAGGGCTGGCCATAAAACCAGAGCGAGAGCAGGCCGAAGCCAGGGCGAGGGCAGGGAAGAGCCAGGGCGAGAGCAGGCCGGTGCCAGGGTGAGGGCAGGCCGGAGCCAGAGCGAGAGCAGGCCGGAGACAGGGCGAAGGCAGGTGAGAGCGAGAGCAGGCCGCAGGCAGGGCGAGGGCAGGCCGGAGCCAGAGCGAGGGCAAGCCAGAGCCAAGGCGAGGGCAGGCCGAAGCCTGTGCGAGAGCAGGCCGCAGCCAGAGCGAGAGCAGGCTGGAGCCACGGCGTAGGCAGGCCAGAACCAGAGCGAGAGCAGGCAGGAGCAAGGGCGGGGGTGGGCCGGAGCCAGAGCGAGGGCAGGCTGGAGCCATGGCAGGCAGTCAGGAGCCACAGCGAGGGCAGGCAGGAACCAGGGCAAGTTCAGGCCAGAGCCAGAGTGAGAGGAGGCCGGAGACAGGGCGACGGCAGGCAAGAGCGAGAGCAGGCCAGAGCCAAGGAGAGGGCAGGCAGAAGCCAATGCGAGAGCAGGCCGGAGCAAGGGAAAGGGCAGGCCGGATACAGGGCAAGGGCAAGCGGGAGCCAAGGCGAGGGCAGGCCTAAGCCAGAACGAGGGCAGGTCAGAGCGAGAGCAGGCCGGAACCAGGGCGAGGGCAGGCCCGAGCCAGAGCGAGAGCAGGCCTTAGCCAGGGCTGGCCAGAGAGAGAGCAGGCCGGAGCCAGGGCGAGAGCAGGCCAGAGCCATGGCGGGGGCAGGCGAGAGCCATAGCGAGAACAGGCCGGAGCCAGAGCGAGAGCAGGCCGGAGCAAGGCGAGGGCAGGCCAGAGCCAGAGCAGGCTGTAGCCAGGGCGAGGGAAAGCCGGAGACAGAGCAAGAGCAGGCCGGAGCCATGGCAAGGGCAGACCGGAGCCAGTGCAAAAGCAGGCCGGAGCTAAGGCGAGGGCAGGCCGGAGCCAGAGCGAGAGCAGACTGGAGCGAAGGCGAGGGTAGGCCGGAGCCAGGGAGAGGTCAGGCCGGAGCCAGGGCGAGAGAAGGCCAGAGACAAAGCGAGGGCAGGCCAGAACCAGAGCGAGAGCAGGCCGAAGCAAGGACGAGGGCAGGCCGGAGCCAGGGCGAGAGCAGGCCAGAGCCAGACCGAGAGCAGGCCGGAGCCAGGGCGAGGGCAGGCCAGAGTCAGAGCGAGAGTAGGCAGGAGCAATTGCGAGTGCAGGCCAGAGCCAGAGTGAGAGTAGGTTGGAGCCAAGGCAAGAGCAGGCCAGAGCCAAAGCGAGAGAAAGCTGGAGACAAGGCAAGGGCAGGCCGGAACCAGGGCGAGAGAAAGCTGGAGACAAGGCAAGGGCAGGCCGGAACCAGGGCGAGAGCAGGACCGAGCCAGGGCGAGACCAGAGCCAGAGAGAGAGCACGCCAGAGCCAGAGGGAGACCATGCCAGAGCCAGGGCGAGGCCAGAGCCAGTGAGAAAGCAGGCCAGAGCCAGAGCGAGAGCAAGCCGGATCCAAAATGAGGGTAGTCCTGAGCCAGAGCGAGAAAAGGCCGGAGCCCAGGGAAGGGCAGTCCGGAACCAGGGCGAGAGCAGGCCGGAGCAAGGGTGAAGCCAGAGCGAGAGCAGGACAGAACCAGAGCAAGAGCAGGCCGGAGGCAGAGCGAGGGCAGGCCGGAGCCAGAGCCAGAGCAGGCCGGAGCCATGGCGAGAGCAGGCCGGTGCCAAGGCGAGGGTAGGCCGGAGCCAGGGCGAGAGCAGGCTGGAGCCACGGCGTAGGCAGGCCAGAACCAGAGCGAGAGCAGGCAGGAGCAAGGGCGGGGGTGGGCCGGAGCCAGAGCGAGGGCAGGCCGGAGCCATGGCAGGCAGTCAGGAGCCACAGCGAGGGCAGGCAGGAACCAGGGCAAGTTCAGGCCAGAGCCAGAGTAAGAGGAGGCCGGAGACAGGGCGACGGCAGGCAAGAGCGAGAGCAGGCCAGAGCCAAGGAGAGGGCAGGCAGAAGCCAATGCGAGAGCAGGCCGGAGCAAGGGAAAGGGCAGGCCGGATCCAGGGCAAGGGCAAGCGGGAGCCAAGGCGAGGGCAGGCCTAAGCCAGAACGAGGGCAGGTCAGAGCGAGAGCAGGCCGGAACCAGGTCGAGGGCAGGCCCGAGTCAGAGCGAGAGCAGGCCTTAGCCAGGGCTGGCCAGAGAGAGAGCAGGCCGGAGCCAGGGCGAGAGCAGGCCAGAGCCATGGCGGGGGCAGGCGAGAGCCATAGCGAGAACAGGCCGGAGCCAGAGCGAGAGCAGGCCGGAGCAAGGCGAGGGCAGGCCAGAGCCAGAGCAGGCTGTAGCCAGGGCGAGGGAAAGCCGGAGACAGAGCAAGAACAGGCCGGAGCCATGGCAAGGGCAGACCGGAGCCAGTGCAAAAGCAGGCCGGAGCTAAGGCGAGGGCAGGCCGGAGCCAGAGCGAGAGCAGACTGGAGCGAAGGCGAGGGTAGGCCGGAGCCAGGGAGAGGTCAGGCCGGAGCCAGGGCGAGAGAAGGCCAGAGACAAGGCGAGGGCAGGCCAGAACCAGAGCGAGAGCAGGCCGAAGCAAGGACGAGGGCAGGCCGGAGCCAGGGCGAGAGCAGGCCAGAGCCAGACCGAGAGCAGGCCGGAGCCAGGGCGAGGGCAGGCCAGAGTCAGAGCGAGAGTAGGCAGGAGCAATTGCGAGTGCAGGCCAGAGCCAGAGTGAGAGTAGGTTGGAGCCAAGGCAAGAGCAGGCCAGAGCCAAAGCGAGAGAAAGCTGGAGACAAGGTAAGGGCAGGCCGGAACCAGGGCGAGAGAAAGCTGGAGACAAGGCAAGGGCAGGCCGGAACCAGGGCGAGAGCAGGACCGAGCCAGGGCGAGACCAGAGCCAGAGAGAGAGCACGCCAGAGCCAGAGGGAGACCATGCCAGAGCCAGGGCGAGGCCAGAGCCAGTGAGAAAGCAGGCCAGAGCCAGAGTGAGAGCAAGCCGGATCCAAAATGAGGGTAGTCCTGAGCCAGAGCGAGAAAAGGCCGGAGCCCAGGCAAGGGCAGTCCGGAACCAGGGCGACAGCAGGCCGGAGCAAGGGTGAAGCCAGAGCGAGAGCAGGACAGAACCAGAGCAAGAGCAGGCCGGAGGCAGAGCGAGGGCAGGCCGGAGCCAGAGCCAGAGCAGGCCGGAGCCATGGCGAGAGCAAGCCGGTGCCAAGGCGAGGGTAGGCCGGAGCCAGGGCGAGAGCAGGCTGGAGCCAAGGCGAGGTCAGGCCAGAGCCAGAGCGAGGGCAGGCCGGAGACAGAGGGAGAGCAGGCCAGAGGAAAGGCGATGGCAAGCCGGAGGCAAGGCGATGGCAGGCCAGAGGTAAGGTGATGGAAGGCCAGAGTCACAGCTAGAGCAGGCCAGAGCAAGGGCGAGGGCAGGCTGGAGCCAGTGAGAGAGCAAGCCGGAGCCAGGGGGAGGGCAGGATAGAGCCAGAGCGAAAGCAGGCCGGAGCCAGGCAGAGGGCAGCCCGGAGCCAGGGCAAGAGCAGGCCGGAGCCAAAACGAGGGAAGGCCAGAGACAGAGCGAGAGCAGGCCGTAGCCAGGGCGAGGGCAAGCCGGAGCAAGGGCAGGCCGGAGCAAAGTCGAGGGCAGGCCAGAGTCAGAGCGAGAGCAGGCCGGAGCCAAGGCGAGGCAGGCCGGAGCCAGAGTGAGAGCAGGCCAGAGCCAAGGCGAGGGCGGGCCGGAGCCAGGGCGAGAGCAGGCTGGAGCCAAAGCGAGGTCAGGCCAGAGCGAGGGCAGGCCGGAGACTGAGGGAGAGCAGGGCAGAGCCAAGGCGAGGGTATGCCGGAGCAAGGGTGAGGGCAGGCCGGAGCCAAGGCGAGGGCAAACCGGAGCCAGAGCGAGAGCAGGCCGGAGCCATGGCGAGAGCAGGCCGTAACCAAGGCGAGGGCAGGCCGGAGTCAGAGCAAGAGCAGGCCAGAGTCAAGGCGAGGGCAGAACAGAGCCAGACAGAGAGCAGGCCGGAGCCAAGATGAGAGCAAGCCAGAGTCAGAGCGAGAGCAGGCCTGAGCCAAGGCAAGGGCAGGACAGAGCCAGAGCGAGAGCAGGCCGGAGCCAAATCGAGGGCAGGCGAGAGCCAGAACGAGAGCAGGACGTAGCCAGGGCAAAGGCAGGCCGGAGCAAGAGCGAGAGCAGGCCGGAGCAAGGGCGAGAGCAGGCCGGAGGAAAGGCGATGGCAAGCCAGAGGCAAGGCGATGGCAGGCCGGAGGTAAGGTGATGGAAGGCCAGAGCTAGAGCAGGCCAGAGCAAGGGCGAGGGCAGGCTGGAGCCAGTGAGAGAGCAGGCCGGAGCCAGGGCAAGGGCAGGATAGAGCCAGAGCGAAAGCAGGCCGGAGCCAGGCAGAGGGCAGCCCGGAGCCAGAGCAAGAGCAGGCCGGAGCCAAAGCGAGGGAATGCGAGAGACAGAGCGAGAGCAGGCCGTAGCCAGGGCGAGGGCAAGCCGGAGCAAGGGCAGGCCGGAGCAAGGTCGAGGGCAGGCCGGAGTCAGAGCGAAAGCAGGCCGGAGCCAAGGCGAGGCAGGCCGGAGCCAGAGTGAGAGCAGGCCAGAGCCTAGGCGAGGGCGGGCCGGAGCCAGGGCGAGGGCAGGCCGGAGGAAAGGCGAGGGCAAACTAGAATCAGAGCGAGAACAGGCCCGAGCCATGGCGAGAGCAGGCCGGAGCCAAGGCGAGGGCAGGCCAGAGCCAGAGCGAGAGCAGGCTGGAGCCAAGGCGAGGGCAGGCCAGAACCAGAGCGAGAGCAGTCGGGAGCAAAGGCGAGAGCGAGCCAGAGCCAAAGCGAGAGCAGGCAGGAGCCAAGGCGAAGGCGGGCCAGACCAGAACTAAAGCAGGCCGGAGCAAAGGCGAGGGCAGGCAAGAGACAGAGTGAAAGCAGGCTGGAGCCAAAGCGAGGGCAGGCGAGAGCCAGAACGAGAGCAGGCCGTAGCCAGGGCGAGGGCAGGCCGGTGGCAGAGCGAGAGCAGGCCGGAGCAAGGGCGAGAGCAGGCCGGAGGCAAGGCGATATCAGGCCAGAGGCAAGGCGATGACAGGCCGGAGGTAAGGCGATTGCATGCCAGAACCAGGGCGAGGGCAGGCCAGAGCGAGAGAATGCCGGAGCCAGAGTGAGAGCAGGCTGGAGCCAGTGCGAGGGCAGTCCGGAGCTAGAGAGAGAGCAGGCCAGAGCCAGGACGCGGGCAGGCCAAAGCGAGAGCAGGCAGGAGCCAGGGCGAGTGCAGGCCGGAGCCAGGGAGAGTGCAGGTCAGTGCGAGAGCAGGCTGGAGCCAGAGCGAGAGCATGCCGGAGCCAGGGGGGGGGCAGGCCAGAGCCAGAGCGAGTGCAGGCCAAAGCCTGGGCGAGAGCTTGCCGGAGCCAGAGCGAGGGCAAGCTGGAGCCAGGGAGAGAGGCGGCCGGAGCAAGCGTGAGGGAAGGCCGGAGTTATGAGAGAGCAGGCCGGAGCCAGGGTGAGGGCATGCCAAAGCGAGAGCAGGTCGGAGCCACAGAGAGGGCAGGCCGGAGACAGAGCGAGGGCAGGCTGGAGCCAGGGCGAGGGCAAGACGTAGCGAGGGCGAGAGCAGGATGGGGCCAAGGCGAAGGCAGGCCAGACAAGAGCTAAATCAGGCCGGAGCCAAGTCGAGGGCAGGCCAGAGCCAGGGCGAGGACAGGCCAGAGCCAGGGCGAGGGCAAGATGTAGCGAGGGCGAGAGCAGGCCGGAGCCAAGGCGAGGGCAGGCCGGAGCAAGAGCGAGGGCAGGCCGGAGCAAGAGCGAGGGCAGGCCGGAGCAAGAGCGAGGGCAGGCCGGAGCAAGAGCGAGAGCAGGCCGGAGCCAGGGCGAGAGCAGGCCGGAGCTAGGGCGAGGGCAGGCCGGAGCTAGGGCGAGGGCAGACGAGAGCGAGAGTAGGCCGGAGCAAAGGCGAGGGCAGGCCAGAGCCAGAGCGTTAGCAGACCGGAGCCAAGGCGAGGGCAGGTCAGTGCGATAGCAGGCCGGAGCCAGGGCGATAGCAGGCCGGAGCCAGGGCGAGGCCTCACCGGAGAGTAAGAGCAGGCCGGAGCCAGGGCGAGGGCAGGCCAGAGCCAGAGCGAGAGCAGGCCAGAGCCAAGGCGAGGGCAGGCAGGAGCCAGAGCGAGAGCAGGCTGGAGCCAAGGCGAGCTCAGGCCGGAGCTAAGGCGAGGACAGGCCGGAGCCAGAGCGAGAGCAGGCCGGAGCCAGGACGAGGGCAGACCGGAGCCAGGGCGAGAGCCGGCCAGAGCCAGAGCAAGAGCAAGCCGGAGCCAGGGCGAGGGCAGGCCAGAGCCAGAGCGAGAGCAGGCCGGTGCCAGGGCGACAGCAGGCTGGAGCCAGAGCGAGGGCAGGCCGGAGCCAGGGCGAAGGCAGGCCGGAGCCAGAGATAAGCAGGCCGGAGCCAGAGCGAGATCAGGCTGGAACCAGGGCGAGAGCATGCCGGAGCCAAGGCGAGGGCATGCCGGAGCCAAGGCGAGGGCTGGCAACAGCCAGAGCGAGAGCAGGCCAGAGCCAGGGCGAGAGGAGGCCGGATCCAAAATGAGAGTAGTCCTGAGCCAGAGCGAGAAAAGGCCGGAGCCCAGGCAAGGGCAGTCCGGAACAAGGGCAAGAGCAGGCCGGAACCAGGGCGAGAGCAGGCCGGAACAAGGGCGAGAGCAGGCCGGAGCAAGGGCGAAGCCAGAGCGAGAGCAGGACAGAACCAGAGCAAGAGCAGGCCGGAGGCAGAGCGAGGGCAGGCCGGAGCCAGAGCCAGAGCAGGCCGGAGCCATGGCGAGAGCAGGCCGGTGCCAAGGCGAGGGTAGGCCGGAGCCAGAGCAGTCTGGAGCCAAGGCGAGGTCAGGCCAGAGCCAGAGCAAGGGCAGGCCGGAGACAGAGGGAGAGCAGGCCAGAGCCAAGGCGAGGGTATGCCGGAGCAAGGGTGAGGGCAGGCCGGAGCCAAGGCGAGGGCAAACCGGAGCCAGAGCGAGAGCAGGCCGGAGCCATGGCGAGAGCAGGCCGTAACCAAGGCGAGGGCAGGCAGGAGTCAGAGCAAGAGCAGGCCAGAGCCAGGGCGAGGGCAGAACAGAGCCAGACAGAGAGCAGGCCGGAGCCAAGATGAGAGCAAGCCAGAGTCAGAGCGAGAGCAGGCCTGAGCCAAGGCAAAGGCAGGACAGAGCCAGAGCCAGAGCAGGCCGGAGCCAAATCGAGGGCAGGCGAGAGCCAGAACGAGAGCAGGACGTAGCCAGGGCAAAGGCAGGCCGGAGCAAGAGCGAAAGCAGGCCGGAGCAAGGGCGAGAGCAGGCCGGAGGAAAGGCGATGGAAAGCCGGAGGCAAGGCGATGGCAGGCCGGAGGTAAGGTCATGGAAGGCCAGAACCAGAGCTAGAGCAGGCCAGAGCAAGGGCGAGGGCAGGCTGGAGCCAGTGAGAGAGCAGGCCGGAGCCAGGCAGAGGGCAGCCCGGAGCCAGAGCAAGAGCAGGCCGGAGACAAAGCTAGGGAAGGCGAGAGACAGAGCGAGAGCAGGCCGTAGCCAGGGCGAGGGCAAGCCGGTGCAAGGGCAGGCCGGAGCAAGGTCGAGGGCAGGCCGGAGGCAGAGCGAAAGCAGGCCGGAGCCAAGGCGAGGCAGGCCGGAGCCAGAGCGAGAGCAGGCCAGAGCCAAGGCGAGGGCGGGCCGGAGCCAGGGCGAGGGCAGGCCGGAGGAAAGGCGAGGGCAGGCCAGAGCCAGAGCGAGAGCAGGCCCGACTCATGGCGAGAGCAGGCCGGAGCCAAGGCGAGGGCAGGCCAGAGCCAGAGCGAGAGCAGGCTGGAGCCAAGGCGAGGGCAGGCCAGAGCCAGAGCGAGAGCAGTCCGGAGCAAAGGCGAGAGCGAGCCAGAGCCAAAGCGAGAGCAGGCAGGAGCCAAGGCGAAGGCGGGCCAGACCAGAACTAAAGCAGGCCGGAGCAAAGGCGAGGGCAGGCAAGAGACAGAGTGAAAGCAGGCTGGAGCCAAAGCGAGAGCAGGCGAGAGCCAGGACGAGAGCAGGCCGTAGCCAGGGCGAGGGCAGGCCGGTGGCAGAGCGAGAGCAGGCCGGAGCAAGGGCGAGAGCCAGGCCGGAGGCAAGGCGATGTCAGGCCGGAGGCAAGGCGATGGCAGGCCGGAGGTAAGGCGATTGCATGCCAGAGCTAGGGCGAGAGCAGGCCGGAGCCATGGCGAGAGCAGGCCGTAACCAAGGCGAGGACAGGCCGGAGTCAGAGCAAGAGCAGGCCAGAGCCAGGGCGAGGGCAGAACAGAGCCAGACAGAGAGCAGGCCGGAGCCAAGATGAGAGCAGGCCAGAGTCAGAGCGAGTGCAGGCCTGAGCCAAGACAAGGGCAAAACAGAGCCAGAGCGAGAGCAGGCCGGAGCCAAATCAAGGGCAGGCGAGAGCCAGAACGAGAGCAGGACGTAGCCAGGGCAAAGGCAGGCCGGAGCAAGAGCGAGAGCAGGCCGGAGCAAGGGCGAGAGCAGGCCGGAGGAAAGACGATGGCAAGCCGGAGGCAAGGCGATGGCAGGCCGGAGGTAAGGTCATGGAAGGCCAGAGCCAGAGCTAGAGCAGACCAGAGCAAGGGCGAGGGCAGGCTGCAGCCAGTGAGAGAGCAGGCCGGAGCCAGGGCGAGGGCAGGATAGAGCCAGAGCGAAAGCAGGCCGGAGCCAGGCAGAGGGCAGCCCGGAGCCAGAGCAAGAGCAAGCCGGAGCTAAAGTGAGGGAAGGCGAGAGACAGAGCGAGAGCAGGCTGTAGCCAGGGCGAGGGCAAGCCGGAGCAAGGGCAGGCCGGAGCAAGGTCGAGGGCAGGCCGGAGTCAGAGCGAGAGCAGGCCGTAGCCAAGGCGAGGCAGGCCGGAGCCAGAGCGAGAGCAGGCCAGAGCCAAGGCGAGGGCGGGCCGGAGCCAGAGCGAGGGCAGGCCGGAACCAGGGTGAAGGCAGGCCGGAGCCAGAGATAAGCAGGCCGGAGCCAGAGCGAGATCAGACCGGAGCGAGAGCAGGCCGGAGCCAGGGTGAGTGCAGGCCGGAGACAGGGCGAGTGCAGGCAGGAGACAGGGCGAGTGCAGGCAAAGAGCGAGAGCAGGCTGGAACCAGGGCGAGAGCATGCCAGAGCCAAGGCGAGGGCATGCCGGAGCCAAGGCGAGGGCTGGCAACAGCCAGAGCGAGAGCAGGCCAGAGCCAGGGCGAGAGGAGGCCGGAGCCATAGCGAGGGCAGGCCATAGCCAGAGCAAGAGTAGGCCGGAGCCAGGGAGAGGGCAAGCTGGAGTCAGGGAGAGAGCCGGCTGGAGCCAGGGAGAGAGCCGGCTGGAGCCAGAGCGAGAGTAGGCCAGAGCTAAGGCGAGGGCAGGCCGGAGCAAGAGCGAGAGCAGGCCGGAGTCAAGGCGAGGGCAGGCCGGAGCCAAGGCGAAGGCAGGCCAGAGACAGAGTGAGAGCAGGCCAGAGTCAAGGCAAGGACAGGCAGGAGCCAGAGAAAGAGCAGGCTAGAGCCAAGGCGAGGGCACGCGGGAGCCAGAGCGAGAGCAGGTCGGATCCAAGGCAAGGGCAGGTGGGAGCCAGAGAGAGAGCAGGCCGGAGCCAGGGCGAGGCCAGGCCAGACCCAGAGTGAGTGGAGGTCGGAGCCAGGGCTAGGGCAGGCCAGAGCGAGAGCAGGCCAGAGTCAAGGCGAGGGCAGGCAGAAGCCAGAGCGAGAGCAGGCCGGAGTCAGGGAGAGGGTAGGCCGGAGCCAGAGCTAGAGCAGGTTGGAGAAAGGGCAAGGGCAGGCCAGAGCCAGAGAGAGAGCAGGCCGGAGCCAAGGCGTAGGCAGGTCAGAGCCAGAGCGAGAGCAGGCCGGAGCCAGAGCGAGGGCACGGTAGAGCCAGAGCGAGGGCACGGTAGAGCCAGAGCAAGAGAAGGCCGGAGCCAGGGCGAGGGCAGGCCAGAGCCAGAGAGAGAGCAGGCCAGAGCCAATGAGGGGGCTGGATAGAGCCAGAGCGAAAGCAGGCCGGAGCCGAGGCGAGGGCAGGCCGGAGCGACAGCGAGAGCAGGTCGGAGCCAAGGCGAGGGCAGGCCTGAGCCAGGGAGAGAGCAGGCCGGAGAAAGAGCTAGAGCAGGCCGTAGACGAGGCGAGAGTGGGCCAGAGCAAGAGGGAGAGCAGGCCAGAGCAAGAGCGAGAGCAAGCCGGAGCCAAGTAGAGGGCAGGCCAGAGCAAGAGCGAGAGCAGGCAGGAGCCAGAGCGAGAGCAGGCAGGAGCCAGGGCGAGGGCAATCCGCAGTCAGGGCGAGAGCAGGCCGGAGCCAAGGCTTAGGCAGGTCAGAGCCAGAGCGAGGGCAGGTAAGAGCCAGAGCAAGAGCAGGCCGGAGCCAGGGTGAGAGCAGGCCAGAGCCAGAGAGAGAGAAGGCCTGAGCAAATGCGAGGGCTGGATAGAGCCAGAGCGAAAGCAGGCCGGAGCCGAGGCGAGGGCAGGCCGGAGCGAGAGCGAGAGCAGGTCGGAGCCAAGGCGAGGGCAGGCAGGAGCCAGGTAGAGAGCAGGCCGGAGCAAGAGCTAGAGCAGGCCGTAGATGAGGCGAGAGCAGGCCAGAGCAAGAGGGAGAGCAGGCCGGAGCAAGAGCGAGAGCAAGCCGGAGCCAAGTAGAGGGCAGGCCAGAGCAAGAGCGAGAGCAGGCCGGAGAAAGAGCAAGCCAGAGCCAATGCGAGCGCAGGCCGGAGCCAGGGCGAGAGCAAGCCTGAGCCAAGTAGAGGGCAAGCCAGAGCCAGAGCGAGAGCAGGCCAGAGTAAGGGCGAGGGTAGGCCAGTGCCAGAGCGAGAGCAGGCCGGAGCCAGAGCAAGAGCAGGCCGGAGCCAAGGCGAGGGTAGGCCGGAGACAGGGTGAGGGCAAACTGGAGCCAAGTCGAGGGCAGGCCGGAGCCAGAGCGAGAGCATGCCAGAACTAAGGCAAGGGCAGGCCAGAGCCAGAGCGAGAGCAGGCTGGAGCCAAGTCGAGGGCAGGCCGGAACCAGAGCGAGAGCATGCCAGAACTAAGGCAAGGGCAGGCCAGAGCCAGAGCGAGAGCAGGCTGGAGCCAAGGCGAGGGCAGGCCAGAGCCAGAGCGAGAGCAGGCCGGAGCCAGGGAAAGGGCAGGCAGTAGCCATGGCGAGGGCAGGCCCGAGCCAGAGCGAGAGCAGGACTTAGCCAGGGCGAGGGCTGGCCAGAGAGAGAGCAGGCCGGAGCCAGGGCGAGGGCAGGCCAAACTTAGGGCGAGAGCAGGCCAGAGCCAGGGCGAGGGAAGGCGAGAGCCAGACCGAGAGCAGGCCGGAGCCAGAGAGAGAGCAGGCCGGAGCCAGAGAGAGAGCAGGCCGGAGCCAGGGCGAGAGCAGGTTAGAGCCAGAGCAGGCCGGAGCCAGGGCGAGAGCAGGCCGGAGCCAAGGCGAAGGCAGGCCAGAGCCAGAGCGAGAGCAGGCCGGAGCCAGGGCGAGGGCAGGCTGAAGCCATGGCTAGGGAAGGCCGGAGGCAGAGCGAGAGTAGTCAAGAGCCAGGGCGAGGGCAAGCCAGAGCGAGAGCAGACAGGAGCCAGGGAGAGGGCAGGCCAGAGCCAGAGCAGGCCGGAGCAAGGGTGAGGGCAAGACGTAGTGAGGGATAGAGAAGGTCGGAGCCAAGGAGAAGGCAGGCCAGAGCCAAAGTGAGAGCAGGCCAGAGCCAGGGCAAGAGCAGGCCGGAGCCAGAGCGAGGGCAGCCCAAAGCCAGAGCGAGAGTAGGCGGAGCCAGGGCGAGGGCAAGCTGGAGCAAGGGAGAGAGCCGGCCAGAGCAAGGGCAAGGGAAGGCGGGAGCTAGAGCGAGAGCAGGCTGGAGCCAGGGTGAGGGCAGGCCAAAGCGACAGCAGGCCGGAGCCAGAGAGAGGGTAGGCCGGAGCAAGAGTGAGGGCAGGCTGGAGCCAGAGCGAGGGCAAGACGTAGCGAGGGCGAGAGCAGGCCAGGGCCAAGGCGAACGCAGGCCAGACCAGAGCTAAATCAGGCCGGAGCCAAGTCGAGGGCAAGCCAGAGCCCCAGAAAGAGCAGGCCAGAGCGAGAGCAGGCCAGAGCCAAGGCGAGAGCAGGCCGGAGCCAAGGCGAAGGCAGGCCGGAGTCAGAGCGAGAGCAGGCCGGAGCCAGGGCGAGGGCAGGCTGAAGCCATGGCTAGGGAAGGCCGGGGGCAGAGCGAGAGTAGTCAAGAGCCAGGGCGAGGGCAGGCCAGAGCGAGAGCAGGCAGGAGCCAGGGAGAGGGCAGGCCAGAGCCAGAGCAGGCCGGAGCAAGGGTGAGGGCAAGACATAGTGAGGGATAGAGAAGGTCGGAGCCAAGGAGAAGGCAGGCCAGAGCAAAAGTGAGAGCAGGCAGGAGCCAGAGCGAGGGCAACCCATAGCCAGAGCGAGAGTAGGCGGAGCCAGGGCGAGGGCAAGCTGGAGCCAAGGAGAGAGCCGGCCAGAGCAAGGGCAAGGGAAGGCCGGAGCTAGAGCGAAAGCAGGCCGGAGCCAGGGTGAGGGCAGGCCAAAGCGAGAGCATGCCGGAGCCAGAGAGAGGGTAGGCCGGAGCCAGAGTGAGGGCAGGCTGGAGCCAGGGCAAGGGCAAGACGTAGCGAGGGCGAGAGCAGGCCGGGGCCAAGGCGAACGCAGGCCAGACCAGAGCTAAATCAGGCCGGAGCCAAGTCGAGGGCAGGCCAGAGCCCCAGAAAGAGCAGGCCAGAGCCAGGGCGAGAGCAGGCCAGAGCCAAGGCGAGAGCAGGCCGGAGCCAAGGCGAAGGCAGGCCAGAGCCAGAGCGAGAGCAGGCCGGAGCCAGGACGAGGGCAGGCCGAAGCCATGGCTAGGGAAGGCCGGAGGCAGAGCGAGAGTAGTCAAGAGCCAGGGCGAGGGCAAGCCAGAGCGAGAGCAGGCAGGAGCCAGGGAGAGGGCAGGCCAGAGCCAGAGCAGGCCGGAGCAAGGGTGAGGGCAAGACGTAGTGAGGGATAGAGAAGGTCGGAGCCAAGGAGAAGGCAGGCCAGAGCCAAAGTGAGAGCAGGCCGGAGCCAAGGCGAGGGCAGGCTAGGGAGAGAGCAGCCCGGAGCCAAGGCGAGGGAAGGCCGGAGCCAGAGCGAGACCAGGCCAGAGCCAGGGCGAGGATAATTCGGAGCCAGGGAGAGAGCAGGACGGAGTCAGTGCGAGGGCAGGCCAGAGCTAGAGCTAGAGCAGGCCGGAGCAAGGGCGAGGGCAGGCCAGAGCCAGAGAGAGAGCAGGCCAGAGCCAGAGAGAGAGCAGGCCGGAGCCAGAGCTAGAGCAGACCAGACCAAGGACAAGAGCACGCCGGAGACAGAGCGAGAGAATGCCGGAGCCGGAGCGAGAGCAGGCCGGAGCCAGAGCGAGAGCAGGCCGGAACCAGGGAGAGGGCAGTCCAGAGCCAGACAGAGAGCAGGCCAGAGCCAGAGAGAGAGAGCAGGCCGGAGCCAGGGCGAGAGCAGGCCGGAGCCAGGGCGAGAGCAGGCCAGACCAGAGCTAAATCAGGCCGGAGCCAAGTCGAGGGCAAGCCAGAGCCCCAGAAAGAGCAGGCCAGAGCCAGAGCGAGAGCAGGCCAGAGCCAGAGCGAGAGCAGGCCAGAGCCAAGGCGAGAGCAGGCCGGAGCCAAGGCGAAGGCAGGCCAGAGCCAGAGCGAGAGCAGGCCGGAGCCAGGGCGAGGGCAGACTGAAGACATGGCTAGGGAAGACCGGAGGCAGAGCGAGAGTAGTCAAGAGCCAGGGCGAGGGCAGGCCAGAGCGAGAGCAGGCAGGAGCCAGGGAGAGGGCAGGCCAGAGCCAGAGCAGGCCGGAGCAAGGGTGAGGGCAAGACATAGTGAGGGATAGAGAAGGTCGGAGCCAAGGAGAAGGCAGGCCAGAGCCAAAGTGAGAGCAGGCCGGAGACAGAGCGAGGGCAACCCATAGCCAGAGCGAGAGTAGGCGGAGCCAGGGCGAGGGCAAGCTGGAGCCAAGGAGAGAGCCGGCCAGAGCCAGGGCAAGGGAAGGCCGGAGCTAGAGCGAGAGCAGGCCGGAGCCAGGGTGAGGGCAGGCCAAAGCGAGAGCATGCCGGAGCCAGAGAGAGGGTAGGACGGAGCCAGAGTGAGGGCAGGCTGGAGCCAGGGCGAGGGCAAGACATAGCGAGGGCGAAAGCAGGCCGGGGCCAAGGCGAACGCAGGCCAGAGCAGAGCTAAATCAGGCCGGAGCCAAGTCGAGGGCAGGCCAGAGCCCCAGAAAGAGCAGGCCAGAGCCTGAGAAAGAGCAGGCCAGAGCCAAGGCGAGAGCAGGCCAGAGCAAGAGCGAGAGCAGGCCAGAGCCAAGGAGAGAGCAGGCCGAAGCCAAGGCGAAGGCAGGCCAGAGCCTGAGCAGGCCGGAGCCAGAGCGAGAGCAGGCCGGAGCCAGGGCGAGGGCAGGCCGAAGCCATGGCTAGGGAAGGCCGGAGGCAGAGCGAGAGTAGTCAAGAGCCAGGGCGAGGGCAGGCCAGAGCGAGAGCAGGCCGGAGCAAGGGTAAGGGCAAGACGTAGTGAGGGATAGAGAAGGTCGGAGCCAAGGAGAAGGCAGGCCAGAGCCAAAGTGAGAGCAGGCCAGAGGCAAGGCGAGGGCAGGCCAGGGAGAGCGCAGCCCGGAGCCAAGGCGAGGGCAGGCCATGGCCAGTGCGAGAGTAGGCCGGAGCAAGGGCAAGGGCAGGCCAGAGGCAGGGCGAGGGCAGGTCAGAGCCAGAGTGTGAGCAGGCCAGAGCCAGGGCGAGGGCACGCTGGAGCCAGGGCAAGGGCAGGCCAGAGCAATGGTGAGGGCAGACCGGAGTCAGAGCAAGAGCAGGCAAGAGTCAGAGCGAGAGCAGGCCAGAGCCAAGGTGAGAGCAGGCAAGAGCTAAGGAGAGGGCAGGCCAGAGGGAGAGCAGGCTGGAGCCAGGGCGAGGGCAGGCCGGAGCCAAAGCGAGAGCAGGCCGGAGCCAAGGCGAAGGCGGGCCAGTCCAGAACTAAAGCAGGCCGGAGCCAAGGCGAGGGCAGGCCAGAGCCAGAGCGAGAGCAGGCCGGAGCCAAAGCAAGGGCAGTCGAGAACCAGAGTGAGAGCAGGCCATAGCCAGGGCGAGGGCAGGCCGAAGCCAGAGCTAGAGCAGACCAGAGCAAGGACAAGAGCACGCCGGAGACATAGCGAGAGAATGCCGGAGCGATAGCAGGCCGGAGCCAGAGCGAGAGCAGGCCGGAACCAGCGAGAGGGCAGGAGAGAACCAGAGCTACAGCAGGCCGGAGCCAAGGCAAGGGCAGCCTGGAGCTAGAGCGAGAGCAGGCCGGAGCCAGGGTGAGGGCAAGCCAGAACGACAGCAGGCCAGAGCCAGGGCAAGGGAAGGCCGGAGCTAGAGCGAGAGCAGGCCGGAGCCAGGGTGAGGGCAGGCCAAAGCGAGAGCATTCCGGAGCCAGAGAGAGGGTAGGCCGGATCCAGAGTGAGGGCAGGCTGGAGCCAGGGCGAGGGCAAGACATAGCGAGGGCGAGAGCAGGCCGGGGCCAAGGCGAACGCAGGCCAGACCAGAGCTAAATCAGGCCGGAGCCAAGTCGAGGGCAGGCCAGAGCCCCAGAAAGAGCAGGCCGGAGCCAGAGCTAGAGCAGACCAGAGCAAGGACAAGAGCACGCTGGAGACATAGCGAGAGAATGCCGGAGCGATAGCAGGCCGGAGCCAGAGCGAGAGCAGGCCGGAACCAGGGAGAGGGCAGGAGAGAACCAGAGCTACAGCAGGCCGGAGCCAAGGCGAGGGCAGCCTGGAGCTAGAGCGAGAGCAGGCCGGAGCCAGGGTGAGGGCAGGCCAGAACGAGAGCAGGCCAGAGCCAGGGCAAGGGAAGGCCGGAGCTAGAGCGAGAGCAGGCCGGAGCCAGGGTGAGGTCAGGCCAAAGCGAGAGCAGGCCGGAGCCAGAGAGAGGGTAGACCGGAGCAAGAGTGAGGGCAGGCTGGAACCAGGGCGAGGGCAAGACGTAGCGACGGCGAGAGCAGGCCGGGGCCAAGGCGAACGCAGGCCAGAGCCAAGGCGAAGGCAGGCCGGAGCCAAGGCGAAGGCAGGCCAGAGCCAGAGCGAGAGCAGGCCGGGGCCAGGGCGAGGGCAGGCTGAAGCCATGGCTAGGGAAGGCCGGAGGCAGAGCAAGAATAGTCAAGAGCCAGGGCGAGGGCTGGCCAGAGCGAGAGCAGGCAGGAGCCAGGGAGAGGGCAGGCCAGAGCCAGAGCAGGCCGGAGCAAGGGTGAGGGCAAGACATAGTGAGGGATAGAGAAGGTTGGAGCCAAGGAGAAGGCAGGCCAGAGCCAAAGTGAGAGCAGGCCGGAGCCAGAGCGAGGGCAGCCCATAGCCAGAGCGAGAGTAGGCGGAGCCAGGGCGAGGGCAAGCTGGAGCCAGGGAGAGAGCCGGCCAGAGCCAGGGCAAGGGAAGGCCGGAGCTAGAGTGAGAGCAGGCCGGAGCCAGGGTGAGGCAGGCCAAAGCGAGAGCATGCCGGAGCCAGAGAGAGGGTAGGCCGGAGCCAGAGAGAGGGCAGGCTGGAGCCAGGGCGAGGTCAAGACGTAGCGAGGGCGAGAGCAGGCCCAGCCAAGGCGAACGCAGGCCAGAACAGAGCTAAATCAGGCCGGAGCCAAGTCGAGGGCAGGCCAGAGCCCCATAGAGAGCAGACCAGAGCCAGAGCGAGAGCAGGCCAGAGCCAAGGCGAGAGGATGCCGGAGCCAAGTCGAAGGCAGGCCAGAGCCAGAGCGAGAGCAGGCCGGAGCCAGGGCGAGGGCAGGCCGAAGCCATGGCTAGGGAAGGCCGGAGGCAGAGCGAGAGTAGTCAAGAGCCAGGGCGAGGGCAGGCCAGAGCGAGAGCAGGCCGGAGCAACGGTGAGGTCAAGACGTAGTGAGGGATAGAGAAGGTCGGAGCCAAGGAGAAGGCAGGCCAGAGCCAAAGTGAGAGCAGGCCGGAGCCAAGGCGAGGGCAGGCGAGGGAGAGCGCAGCCCGGAGCCAAGGCGAGGGAAGGCCGGAGCCAGAGCAAGACCAGGCCAGAGCCAGGGCGAGGATAATTCGGAGCCAGGGAGAGAGCAGGCCGGAGCCAGGGCGAGGGCAGGCCGGAGCTAGAGCGAGAGCAGGCCGGAGCAAGGGCGAGGGCAGGCCAGAGCCAGAGAGAGAGCAGGCCGGAGCCAGAGCTAGAGCAGACCAGAGCAAGGACAAGAGCACGCCGGAGACAGAGCGAGAGAATGCCGGAGTCGGAGCGAGAGCAGGCCGGAACGAGAGCAGGCCGGAACCAGGGAGAGGGCAGTCCAGAGCCAGATAGAGAGCAGGCCAGAGCCAGAGAGAGAGAGCAGGCCAGAGCCAGGGCGAGAGCAGGCCAGAGCCAGGGCGAGGGAAGGCCGGAGCCAGAGCGAGGGCAATACGTAGCGAGGGCGAGAGCAGGCCGGGGCCAAGGCGAACGCAGGCCAGACCAGAGCTAAATCAGGCCGAAGCCAAGTCGATGGCAGGCCAGAGCCCCAGAAAGAGCAGGCCAGAGCCAGAGCGAGAGCAGGCCAGAGCCAAGGCGAGAGCAGGCCGGAGCCAAGGCGAAGGCAGGCCAGAGCCAGAGCGAGAGCAGGCCGGAGCCAGGGCGAGGGCAAGCCGAAGCCATGGCTAGGGAAGGCCGGAGGCAGAGCGAGAGTAGTCAAGAGCCAGGGCGAGGGCAGGCCAGAGCGAGAGCAGGCAGGAGCCAGGGAGAGGGCAGGCCAGAGCCAGAGCAGGCCGGAGCAAGGGTGAGGGCAAGACGTAGTGAGGGATAGAGAAGGTCGGAGCCAAGGAGAAGGCAGGCCAGAGCCAAAGTGAGAGCAGGCCAGAGCCAGGGCAAGAGCAGGCCGGAGCCAGAGCGAGGGCAGCCCATAGCCAGAGCGAGAGTAGGCGGAGCCAGGGCGAGGGCAAGCTGGAGCCAGGGAGAGAGCCGGCCAGAGCAAGGGCAAGGGAAGGCCGGAGCTAGAGCGAGAGCAGGCCAAAGCGAGAGCAGGCCGGAGCCAGAGAGAGGGTAGACCGGAGCAAGTGTGAGGGCAGGCTGGAGCCAGGGCGAGGGCAAGACGTAGCAAGGGCGAGAGCAGGCCGGGGCCAAGGCGAACGCAGGCCAGACCAGAGATAAATCAGGCCGGAGCCAAGTCGAGGGCAAGCCAGAGCTCCAGAAAGAGCAGGCCAGAGCGAGAGCAGGCCAGAGCCAAGGCGAGAGCAGGCCGGAGCCAAGGCGAAGGCAGGTCAGAGCCAGAGCGAGAGCGGGCCGAAGCCAGGGCGAGGGCAGGCAGAAGCCATGGCTAGGGAAGGCCGGAGGCAGAGCGAGAGTAGTCAAGAGCAAGGGCGAGGGCAGGCCAGAGCGAGAGCAGGCAGGAGCCAGGGAGAGGGCAGGCCAGAGCCAGAGCAAGGGTGAGGGCAAGCCAGAGCAAGGGTGAGGGCAAGACATAGTGAGGGATAGAGAAGGTCGGAGCCAAGGAGAAGGCAGGCCAGAGCCAAAGTGAGAGCAGGCCGGAGCCAGAGCGAGGGCAGCCCATAGCCAGATCGAGAGTAGGCAGAGCCAGGGCGAGGGCAAGCTGGAGCCAGGGAGACAGCCGGCCAGAGCCAGGGCAAGGGAAGGCCGGAGCTAGAGCGAGAGCAGGCCAGAGCCAGGGTGAGGGCAGGCCAAAGCGAGAGCATGCCGGAGCCAGAGAGAGGGTAGGCCGGAGCCAGAGTGAGGGCAGGCTGGAGCCAGGGCGAGGGCAAGACGTAGCAAGGGCGAGAGCAGGCCGGGGCCAAGGCGAACGCAGGCCAGACCAGAGCTAAATCAGGCCGGAGCCAAGTCGAGGGCAGGCCAGAGCCCCAGAAAGAGCAGGCCAGAGCGAGAGCAGGCCAGAGCCAAGGCGAGAGCAGGCCGGAGCCAAGGCGAAGGCAGGCCAGAGCCAGAGCGAGAGCGGGCCGACGCCAGGGCGAGGGCAGGCAGAAGCCATGGCTAGGGAAGGCCGGAGGCAGAGCGAGAGTAGTCAAGAGCAAGGGCGAGGGCAGGCCAGAGCGAGAGCAGGCAGGAGCCAGGGAGAGGGCAGGCCAGAGCCAGAGCAAGGGTGAGGGCAAGACATAGTGAGGGATAGAGAAGGTCGGAGCCAAGGAGAAGGCAGGCCAGAGCCAAAGTGAGAGCAGGCCAGAGACAGAGCGAGGGCAGCCCATAGCCAGAGCGAGAGTAGGCGGAGCCAGGGCGAGGGCAAGCTGGAGCCAGGGAGAGAGCCGGCCAGAGCCAGGGCAAGGGAAGGTCGGAGCTAGAGCGAGAGCAGGCCGGAGCCAGGGTGAGGGCAGGCCAAAGCGAGAGCATGCCGGAGCCAGAGAGAGGGTAGGCCGGAGCCAGAGTGAGGGCAGGCTGGAGCCAGGGCGAGGGCAAGACGTAGCGAGGGCGAGAGCAGGCCGGGGCCAAGGCGAACGCAGGCCAGACCAGAGCTAAATCAGGCCGGAGCCAAGTCGAGGGCAGGCCAGAGCCCCAGAAAGAGCAGGCCAGAGCGAGAGCAGGCCAGAGCCAAGGCGAGAGCACGCCGGAGCCAAGGCGAAGGCAGGCCAGAGCCAGAGCAAGAGCAGGCCGGAGCCAGGGCGAGGGCAGGCCGAAGCCATGGCTAGGGAAGGCCGGAGGCAGAGCGAGAGTAGTCAAGAGCCAGGGCGAGGGCAGGCCAGAGCGAGAGCAGGCAGGAGCCATGGAGAGGGCAGGCCAGAGCTAGAGCAGGCCGGAGCAAGGGTGAGGGCAAGACGTAGTGAGGGATAGAGAAGGTCGGAGCCAAGGAGAAGGCAGGCCAGAGCCAAAGTGAGAGCAGGCCGGAGCCAAGGCGAGGGCAGGCCAGGGAGAGAGCAGCCCGGAGCCAGGGCGAGAGAATGCCGGAGCCGGAGCGATAGCAGGCCGGAGCCAGAGCGAGAGCAGGCCGGAACCAGGGAGAGGGCAGGACAGAACCAGAGCTACAGCAGGCCGGAGCCAAGGCGAGGGCAGCCCGGAGCTAGAGCGAGAGCAGGCCGGAGCCAGGGCGAGGGCAGGCCAGAATGAGAGCAGGCGGGAGCCAGGGCGAGTGCAGGCCTGAGCAAGGGCGAGAGCAGGCCAGAGAGAGAGCAGGCTGGAGCCAGGGTGAGACCATGCCCGAGATAAGGCGAGGGCAGGCCAGAGCCAGAGCGAGAGCAGGCCAGAGCCAGGGCAAGAGCAGGCCGGAGCCAGAGCGAGGGCAGCCCATAGCCAGGGCGAGGGTGGGCGTAGCCAGGGCGAGGGTAAGCTGGAGCCAGGGAGAGAGCCGGCCGGAGCCAGGGCAAGGGAAGGCCGGAGCTAGAGCGAGAGCAGGCCGGAGCCAGGGCGAGGGCAGGCCAAAGCGACAGCAGGCCGGAGCCAGAGAGAGGGTAGGCCGGAGCCAGAGCGAGGGCAGGCTGGAGCCAGGGCGAGGGAAGGCCGGAACCAGGGCGAGAGCAGGCCGGAGCCATGGCGAGTCCAGAGGTAGATCAGGCCAGAGCCAGAGAGAGAGCAGGCCGGAGCCAGGGCGAGGGCAAGCCGGAGGCAGAGCGAGAGCAGGCCGGAGCCAGGGCAAGGGCAGGCCGGTGCCAAGGCGAGATCTGGACGGAGCCAGAGCGAGAGCCAAGGCGAGGGCAGGCCAGAGCGAGAGCTGTCCGGAGCCATGGCGAAGGCAGGCCGGAACCAGGGCGAGGGCAAGCTGTAGCCAGGGCGAGAGCATGCGGAGCCAGAGCGAGAGCAGGCAAGAGCCAAGGCAAGGGCAGGCCAGAGTGAGAGCAGGCCGGAGCAAGGGCGAGGGCAGGACGGAGCCAGAGCGAGAGCAAGCCTTAGCCAGGTCGAGGGCAGGCCAGAGCGAGAACAGTCTGGAGCCGGAGCGAGGGCAAGTCGTAGCCAGGGAGAGAGCAGGCCGGTGCCAAGGCGAAGGCAGGACAGAGCCAGAGCGAGAGCAGGCCGGAGCCAGGGCAAGGTCAGGCCAGAGCGAGAGCAGGCAGGAGCCAGAGCCAGTGCAGGCCGGAGCAAGGGCGAGGGCAAGACGTAGCGAGGGCGAGAGAAGGTCGGAGCCAAGGCGAAGGCAGGCCAGAGCCAATGCAAGAGCAGGCCGGAGTCAAGGCGAGGGCAGGCCAGGGAGAGAGCAGGCCGGAGCCAAGGCGAGGGCAGGCCAGAGCTAGAGTGAGAGCAGGCCGGAGCCAGGGCGAGGGTAGACCGGAGCCAGGGAGAGAGCAAGCCAGAGCGAGGGTGAGGGAAGGCCGGAGCTAGAGCGAGAGCAGGCCGGAGTCAGGGCCAGGGCAGGCCAAAGCGAGAGCAGGCTGGAGCCATGGCGAGGGTAGGCCAGAGCTAGAGCGAGAGCAGGCAAAGCCACGGCAAGGTCAGGCCAGAGCGAGAGCACCCCGGAGCCAGGGTGAGGGCAGACCAGGGCCAGAGCAAGTGTAGGCCGAAGTCAGGGCGAGGACAAGATGTAGCGAAGGCGAGAGCAGGCCGGAGCCAAGGCGAGGGCAGGCAGGAGCCAGAGCGAGAGCAGGCCGGAGCCAGGGAGAGAGCGGGCGGGAGCCAGAACAAGGGCAGGATGGAGCCAGGGCGAGGGTAGGCCGGAGCTAGAGCGAGAGCAGGCCGGAGCCAGAGCTAGAGCAGGCCGGAGCCAGGGAGAGGGCAGGTCTAGGGCAGGCTAGAGCCAGAGCGAGAGCGGGCCGGAGCCAGGGCGAGGGCAGGCGGGAGCAAGAGCGAGAGCAGGCCAGAGCCAGGCCGAGGGCAGGCCGGAGCCAGAGCGAGAGCAGGCCGGAGCCGAGACGAGGGCAGGTCGGAGCAAAAGCGAGGGCAGGTCAGAGCCAAGGCGAGGGCAGGCCGGAGCAAGGGCGAGAGCAGGCCAGAGCCAGAACGAGGGCAGGCCAGAGCCAGGGCGAGGGCAAGCCAGAGAGAGAGCAGGCAGGAGCTCGGGCAAGGGGAGGCCAGAGCCAGAGAGAGAGCAGGCCGGAGTCAAGACGAAGGCGGGCCAGACCAGAACTAAAGCAGGCCGGAGCCAAGGCGAGGACAGGCCAGATCCAGAGAAAGAGCAGGACGGAGCCAAGTCAAGGCCAGACGAGAGGCAGAGCTAGAGCAGGCCGGAACAAGGGCAAGGGCAGGACGGAGCCAGAGTGAGTGCAGGCTGGAGGAAAGGCGTCGGCAGGCCCGAGCCAGGGCGAGAGCAGGCCGGAGCAAAGGCGAAGGAAGGCCGGAAGCAGGGCGAGAGCAGGCCGGAGCCATGGCGAGGCCAGAGCTAGATTGTAACGGGTCCGGGAGGCGGAACCTCTGAGCTACTATACAAGGGGGCGGCCCTTGTAAGGGAGCGGGTGGCAGTCTCTGGGTGAACGGACAGGGAGTTACGGCAAGTGATCAGGGCAGTCTCTGGGTAAGGGGTAGGTACGACCTGTGATGGCGGAGCCTCCGGGTAGGCTAGCAGGCAGATGGTAGATGTGTGCTCCCAGGTGAGCAAGCGAGAGTCTCTGGAATAGCAGGTGGTCACGGCACGTGACGGCGGAACCTCCGGGCTGGCAGGCAGGTAGGTAACGGAGAAGCGCTCCCAGGTGAGCGGGCAAGAGTCTCTGGAATAGCTGGTGGTCACCGCACGTGACAACGGGACCTCCGGGCTGGCAAGCAGGCAGGTAACGGAGATGCGCTCCCAGGTGAGCGGGCAAGAGTCTCTGAGATAGCTGGTGGTCACAGCACGTGACAACGGAGCCTCCGGGCTGGCAAGCAGGCAGGTAGCGGAGAAGCGCTCCCAGGTGAGCGGGCAAGCTGGTCCATAGACAGACTGACCGGAGTTGTAAGGCAGACCGTCGGACCTCAGGCAGGCAGGCAGGTAACAAGTATTCAGGCAGGAATCAGGCAGGTAACTAGCAGGAAACTGGCAGGAAACTGGCAGGTAACTGGCAGGTAACTGGCAGGTAACTGGCAACGGGACCTGAGGGCTGAAGCACAGGTGAGACACAGGTGCAAACAACATTGCTCGGGCACCTCCATTTTGGAGGAGGTGCCTTATATATGATGAAGTCCTCCGGCCATTGGCCGGGGACTCTTTAGGGTGGCGCGCGCGGCCCCTTTAAGAGGAGGGAAGCGCGCGCGCGCCCTAAGCACAGGGGCAGGGAAGGAGCGCGCGCTGAGAGCAGAGCAGGAGGAGGACGCCGGGACGGAGCGCGCGCTGACAGCAGAGCAGGAGGAGGACGCCGGGACGGAGCGCGCGCTGACAGCAGAGCGGGGAGAGGACGCCGGGACGGAGCGCGCGCTGACAGCAGAGCGGTGAGGGGAGCAGCGTCCCTGCCTAGCAGAGGGCAGGGACGCCAGCGCTACAGTACCCCCCCCTTTAGGCCCCCCCTTTTTTTAGGCCAGACAGAAATTTAGCTAGGATGAGAGGGGCATGGATATTCTCCCGGGGCTCCCACGTTCTCTCCTCAGGACCAAACCCCCTCCAATCTACCAAGAAAAAGGTCTTTCCTCTTACCCTTTTGGTGGCAAGAATGTTCTCTACCTCAAACTCGTCCTCAGCAGAAACCGGAGCAAGAGGCGTACCTGTAGACTTAGAAAAAGAGTTAAGTACCACAGGTTTGAGGAGAGATACATGGAAGGAGTTAGGGATCCGTAAGTTGGCCGGGAGTTTCAATTTATAGGCCACCGGGTTGATCTGACTGATAACCTCCAGTGGGCCGATGAACCGAGGCCCCAACTTATAGGAAGGGATCTTGAGCCGGACATATTTGGACGAGAGCCAGACTTTATCCCCAGGACGGAATTGAGGAGGATCCAGACGTCCTTTGTCAGCGTGCCTTTTCATACGCTCGGATGACAGAAGGAGTGCGGACCGGGTACTCTCCCATATGGAGGAAGACTCGCTCTCGTGATTGTTGTACGAGAATTCGGCCCATGGCAGGAGATCAGAATGGTGAGCATTAACGAAGTGCCGGAGGTAACTGGTCAGGCTCTGATTGATCCGCTCCACTTGACCATTAGACTGTGGGTGGTAAGCGGAGGAGAAGTCCAGAGTGACGTCTAGCAATTTACAAGTGGCTCTCCAGAAACGAGAAGTGAACTGTACTCCTCGATCCGACACGATGTGACGGGGCAGGCCATGAAGACGGAAGATGTGGCGGATAAAGACTCTAGCCAGCTCGGGTGCAGACGGAAGACCTGGCAGGGGAATGAAGTGAGCCATCTTGGAAAAGCGGTCAGCGACCACCCAAATGACCGTACAACCGGCAGAGACGGGCAGATCAGTTACGAAGTCCATCGCTATATGCTGCCAGGGGGCAGCAGGTGCTGGCAGAGGAAGAAGGCGGCCGGCCGACAGGTGTCTCGGAACCTTGTTGCGGGCGCAGGACACACAGGCAGAAACAAAGTCCATAACATCCTTGTGCAGGTTAGGCCACCAGTAGTGCCGGGTAATAAGCTGGAGGGTCTTTTTCTGACCGGCGTGGCCAGCTAGTTTAGACGAATGACCCCAGTGTAGGATCCTCTCCCGATCAGGTACCGATACGAACGTCTTACCAGGAGGGAGACAATTTAGACTCACGGGGGCCACCTGCATTACTCTGGCGGGATCGATGGGGCAGTCACATGGTCTATGAGGTGGTAATGTCTCTGCCTCCTCCATATCAAAGACATCAGCACAAGACCAACAAGGAATCGGAAGTCCAGGTAGATTAGCTGGGATAGGAGAGGGACGGACGGAATGGACGGGAACCAGACAGGTTTTATGACAGTCTTGTCCCCAGCGAAGGACTTCTCCGGTTTGCCAGTCAAGCACGGGTGCATGTCTCTGGAGCCAAGGCAGACCTAGCAAGAGGGCGTGAGAGAGTCCAGGCAGAACGTGAAGGGAGATACTCTCTGAATGCAGCATACCCACTTGCAGAGTAATGGATTCGGTGATGAATTGGATGGGGCGAGATAAGAGGCCCCCATCCACGGCAACAACAGACAAGGGTACAGCCAGAGGTTTGGTGGGGATGCGGTATTTCTCCACCAGGGACAGTGAAATAAGATTTCCGGCTGCTCCAGAGTCAAGTAGGGCTAGTTCGGAATAACGATTCTCCCCGCAGATGATTGAGACAGACAGCAGCAGGGATGGAGAGGATTTATTTTTGTCTAGATCAAGTCCTCTGAGCGAACCTAGACACAGGCGTTCTCCCGACCTCTCCGGGCAGGCACGGATCCGATGCTCCTTACTGCCACAGTAGAAGCAGCTCCCCTCGGCACGGCGAAAGTCCTGACGGGATTTGACCATCTTGGTCTGGTCGACCTGCATAGGCTCAGGAGAGTGTACCAGGGGAGAAACGGAAGGAGTGACGGGTTTCATAAAAGTAGGAACCAGACGTGGAAGCCCCTTTTCACGGGTGACCTCTTTGGCACGTTCCTGGAACCGTAGGTCAATCCGGGTGGCAAGAGTTATTAGGTCATCGAGAGTGGTAGGAATGTCCCGACCAGCAAGTTCATCTTTAATACGGCCGGACAGACCCTCCCAGAAGACGGATACCAGAGCTTCGTTATCCCAGGCCAGCTCCGAGGCAAGGGTACAGAACCGTATGGCATATTGACCCACGGTGAGGCTTCCCTGACGGAGGCGTAGCAGAGATGATGCGGATGAGGTCCTCCGTCCGGGTTCGTCGAAGGCTTTCCGGAAAGCCGTGAGAAAGGCAGGCAAGTCGGACACCAGGGGGTCTCCTCTCTCCCATAGAGGATTTAGCCAGGCCAGAGCCTCCCCGGTGAGATGGGACATGATGAATGCAATTTTGGCTCGGTCGGAGTTAAACTGGTGGGACAATAGTTCAAAATGCAGGGTGCACTGATTTATGAAGCCCCGAGCCAGGACGGAGTCGCCTCCGAAGCGAGGAGGTGCAGAGAGCCGGGGTCCGGAAAAGGATACCATGGTACTGGCCGTAGTTGCAGGATCAGACAGGGTGTTCAGGCGAGTATTAACATTCCGCAGATGACCCAGGATGGCCTCCTGTTGGGACTTCAGACGGGACAGTTCAAGACAGAGGTCCGAGAGCGAGGGAGCTTGGGTGCCACCGGGTTCCATGGCCCGAGCAAACTGTAACGGGTCCGGGAGGCGGAACCTCTGAGCTACTATACAAGGGGGCGGCCCTTGTAAGGGAGCGGGTGGCAGTCTCTGGGTGAACGGACAGGGAGTTACGGCAAGTGATCAGGGCAGTCTCTGGGTAAGGGGTAGGTACGACCTGTGATGGCGGAGCCTCCGGGTAGGCTAGCAGGCAGATGGTAGATGTGTGCTCCCAGGTGAGCAAGCGAGAGTCTCTGGAATAGCAGGTGGTCACGGCACGTGACGGCGGAACCTCCGGGCTGGCAGGCAGGTAGGTAACGGAGAAGCGCTCCCAGGTGAGCGGGCAAGAGTCTCTGGAATAGCTGGTGGTCACCGCACGTGACAACGGGACCTCCGGGCTGGCAAGCAGGCAGGTAACGGAGATGCGCTCCCAGGTGAGCGGGCAAGAGTCTCTGAGATAGCTGGTGGTCACAGCACGTGACAACGGAGCCTCCGGGCTGGCAAGCAGGCAGGTAGCGGAGAAGCGCTCCCAGGTGAGCGGGCAAGCTGGTCCATAGACAGACTGACCGGAGTTGTAAGGCAGACCGTCGGACCTCAGGCAGGCAGGCAGGTAACAAGTATTCAGGCAGGAATCAGGCAGGTAACTAGCAGGAAACTGGCAGGAAACTGGCAGGTAACTGGCAGGTAACTGGCAGGTAACTGGCAGGTAACTGGCAACGGGACCTGAGGGCTGAAGCACAGGTGAGACACAGGTGCAAACAACATTGCTCGGGCACCTCCATTTTGGAGGAGGTGCCTTATATATGATGAAGTCCTCCGGCCATTGGCCGGGGACTCTTTAGGGCGGCGCGCGCGGCCCCTTTAAGAGGAGGGAAGCGCGCGCGCGCGCGCCCTAAGCACAGGGGCCGGGAAGGAGCGCGCGCTGAGAGCAGAGCAGGAGGAGGACGCCGGGACGGAGCGCGCGCTGACAGCAGAGCAGGAGGAGGACGCCGGGACGGAGCGCGCGCTGACAGCAGAGCGGGGAGAGGACGCCGGGACGGAGCGCGCGCTGACAGCAGAGCGGTGAGGGGAGCAGCGTCCCTGCCTAGCAGAGGGCAGGGACGCCAGCGCTACATAGATCAAGCCAGAGCCAGAGTGAGAGCAGGCCGGAGCCAGGGCGAGGGCAAGCCGGAGGCAGAGCGAGAGCAGGCCGGTGCCAGGGCAAGGGCAGGCCGGTGCCAAGGCGAGGTCTAGACGGAGCCAGAGCGAGAGCCAAGGCGAGGGCAAGGACAGAGCCAGAGCGAAAGCTGTCCGGAGCCATGGCGAAGGCAGGCCGGAACCAGGGCGAGGGCAAGCTGTAGCCAGGGCGAGAGCATGCCGGAGCCAGAGCGAAAGCAGGCAAGAGCCAAGGCAAGGGCAGGCCAGAGCGAGAGCAGGCCGGAGCAAGGGCGAGGGCAGGACGGAGCCAGAGCGAGAGCAAGCCTTAGCCAGGTCGAGGGCAGGCCAGAGAGAGAACAGTCTGGAGCGAGAGCGAGGGCAAGTCGTAGCCAGGGAGAGAGCAAGCCGGAGCCAAGGCGAAGGCAGGACAGAGCCAGAGCGAGAGCAGGCCGGAGCCAAGGCGAGGGCAGGTCGGAGCAAGAGCAGGCAGGAGCCACGGCGAGGGCAGGCCGGAGCCAGAGTGAGAGCAGGCTGGAGCCAGGGTGAGAGCAGGCCAGAGCCAGGGCAAGAGCAGGCCGGAGCCAAGGCTAGGCAGGCCAGAGCGAGAGCAGGCTGGAGCCAGGGCGAGGGCAAACCGGAGCTAGAACGAGAGCAGGCCGGAGCCAGGGCGAGGGCAGGCCAGAGCCAAAGCGAGAGCAGACCGGAGCCAAGATGAAGGCAGGCAGGAGCCAGAGAGAGAGCAGGCCGGAGCCAGGGCGAGAGCAGGCTGGAGCCAGGGCGAGAGCAGGCCAGAGCTAAGGCGAGGTCACATCGGAGCCAGAGAGAGAGCAGGCCGGAGCCAGGGCGAGGGCAGGACAGAGTCAGATCGAGAGCACGCCGGAGCCAAGGCGAGGGCAGGCCAGAGCCAGAGAGAGAGCAGGCAGGTGCCAGGGCGAGAGCAGGCTGGAGCCACAGCGAGGGCAGGCCAGAGCCAGAGCAAGGGCAGGCCAGAGCCAGAGCAAGGGCAGGCCAGAGCCAGAGCAAGGGCAGGCCAGAGCCAGAGCAAGGGCAGGCCATAGCCAGAGCGAGAGCAGGCCGGTGCCAGGGTGAGAGCAGGCTGGAGTCAGAGCGAGGGCAGGCCAGAGCCAGAGCAAGCTAGAACCAGGGCGAGGGCAGGCCGGAGCCAGAGAGACAGCAGGCCGGAGCCAGGGTGAGGGCAGGCCGGAGCTAGAGCGAGAGCAGGCCGGAGCGAGAGCAGGCCGGAGCCAGGACGAGTGCAGGCTGGAGGCAGGACGAGTGCAGGCAAGAGCTAGAGCAGGCGGGAGCAAGGGCGAGAGCATGCCGGAGCCAAGGCGAGGGGAGGCCAGAGCCAGAGCGAGAGCAGGCCGGAGCCAGGGTGAGGGCAGGCCAGAGCGAGAGCAGTCCAGAGCCAGGGCGAGTGCAAACAGTAGCCAGGGAGAGAGCAGGCTAGAGCCAAGGCAAGGGCAGGTCAGAGCCAGAGCGAGCAGGCCGGAGCAAGGGCGAGGGCAGGACGGAGTCAGAGCGAGAGCAAGCCGGAGCCAGGGCGAGGGCAGGCCAGAGCGAGAGCATTCCGGAGCCAGGTCGAGGGCAAGCCGTAGCCAGGGCGAAAGCAGGCCGGAGCCATGGCGAAGGCAGGTCAGAGCCAGAGCAAGAGTAGGCCGGAGCCAGAGTGATAGCAGGCCGGAGCCAAGGCGAGGGCAGGTAGGAGCGAGAGCAGGCCGGAGCCAAGGCGAGGGCAGGCTGAAGCCATACTGAGAGCAGGCCGGAGCCAGGGCGAGAGCAGGCCGGAGCCAGGGCAAGAGCAGGCCGGAGCCAGGGCGAGAGTAGGCCGGAGCCAAGGCGAGTGCAGGCCAGAGCGAGAGCAGGCTGGAGCCAGGGCGAGAGCAGGCCGGAGCCAGGGCGAGAGCAGGCCGGAGCCAGAGCGCGGGCAGGCCGGAGCCAGAGCGCGGGCAGGCAGGAGCCAAGGCGAGGGCTCACCGGAGCTAGAGCGAGAGCATGCTGGAGCGAGGGCGAGGGCAGGCCAGAGCCAGAGCAGGCTGGAGCAGAAGCGAGGGCAGGCAGGAGCCAAAGCGAGGGCAGGCAGGAGCCAAAGCGAGAGCAGGCCGGAGCTAAGGCGAGGGCAGGCAGAGCCAGAGCGAGAGCAGGCCGGAGCCAGGGCGAGGGCAGGCCGGAGCCAAGGCGAGGGCACACCGGAGCTATAGCAAGAGCAGGCCGGAGCCAGGGCGAGGGCAGGCCACAGCGAGAGCAGGCTGGAGCGAGGGCGAGAGCAGGCCGGAGCCAAAGCGAGGGTAGGCAGGAGCCAAGGCGAGGGCACACCGGAGCTAGAGCGAGAGCAGGCCGGAGCCAGAGCGAGGGCAGGCCAGAGCAAGAGCGAGAGCAGGCTGGAGCCAAAGCTTCGGCAGGCAGGAGCCAGAGCGAGACCAGGCTGGAGCCAGGGCGAGCGCAGGCCGGAGCTAAGGCGAGGGCAGGCCGGAGCCAGAGCGGGAGCAGGCCGGAGCCAGGGCGAGGGCAGGCCGGCGCCAAGGCGAGGGCACATGGAAGCCAAGCACATGGAAGCCAGAGCGAGAGCAGGCCGTAGCCAGGGCGAGGACAGGCCAGAGCCAGAGCGAGAGCAGGCCGGTGCCAGGGCGAGAGCAGGCTGGAGCCAGAGAGAGGGCAAGCCGGAGGCAGAGCGAGAGCAGGCCGGAAGCAGGGCAAGGGCAGGCCGGTGCCAAGGCGAGGTCTGGACGGAGCCAGAGCGAGAGCCAAGGCGAGGGCAGGCCAGAGCCAGAGCGAGAGCTGTCCGGAGGCATGGCGAAGGCAGGCCGGAACCAGGGCGAGGGCAAGCTGTAGCAAGGACGAGAGCATGCCGGAGCCAGAGCGAGAGCAGGCAAGAGCCAAGGCAAGGGCAGGCCAGAGCCAGAGCGAGAGCAGGCCGGAGCAAGGGCGAGGGCAGGACGGAGCCAGAGCGAGAGCAAGCCTTAGCCAGTTCGAGGGCAGGCCAGAGCGAGAACAGTCTGGAGCCAGATCGAGGGCAAGTCGTAGCCAGGGAGAGAGCAGGCCGGAGCCAAGGCGAACGCAGGACAGAGCCAGAGCGAGAGCAGGCCGGAGCCAGGGCAAGGTCAGGCCAGAGCGACAGCAGGCAGGAGCCAGGGAGAGGGCAGGCCGGAGCCAGAGCCAGTGCAGGCCGGAGCAAGGGCGAGGGCAAGACGTAGCGAGAGCGAGAGAAGGTCGGAGCCAAGGCGAAGGCAGGCCAGAGCCAATGCAAGAGCAGGCCGGAGCCAAGGCGAGGGCAGGCCAGGGAGAGAGCAGGCCGGAGCCAAGGCGAGGGCAGGCCAGAACTAGAGCGAGAGCAGGCCGGAGCCAGGGCGAGGGTAGACAGGAGCCAGGGAGAGAGCAAGCCGGAGCGAGGGTGAGGGAAGGCCGGAGCTAGAGCGAGAGCAGGCCGGAGCCAGGGACAGGGCAGGCCAAAGCGAGAGCAGGCCGGAGCCATGGCGAGGGTAGGCCAGAGCTAGAGCGAGAGCAGGCAGAGCCACGGCGAGGTCAGGCCGGAGCGAGAGCTGGTCGGAGCCAGGGTGAGGGCAGACCAGGGCCAGAGCAAGTGTAGGCCGGAGTCAGGGCGAGGGCAAGATGTAGCGAGGGCGAGAGCAGGCCGGAGCCAAGGCAAGGGCAGGCCAAAGCCAGAGCGAGAGCAGGCCAGAGCCAGGGAGAGAGCGGGCAGGAGCCAGAGCGAGGGCAGGACGGAGCCAGGGCGAGGGTAGGCCGGAGCTAGAGCGAGAGCAGGCCGGAGCCATAGCTAGAGCAGGCCGGAGCCAGGGAGAGGGCAGGCCGGAGGCAGGTCGAGGGCAGGCTAGAGCCAGAGCGAGAGCGGGCCGGAGCCAGGGCGAGGGCAGGCCGGAGCAAGAGCGAGAGCAGGCCAGAGCCAGGCCGAGGGCAGTCCGGAGCCAGAGAGAGAGCAGGCCGGAGCCAAGACGAGGGCAGGTCGGAGCAAAAGCGAGGGCAGGTCGGAGCCAAGGCGAGGGCAGGCCGAAGCAAGGGAGAGAGCAGGCCCGAGCCAGAACGAGGGCAGGCCAGAGCCAGGGCAAGGGCAAGCCAGAGCGAGAGCAGGCAGGAGCCCGGGCGAGGGGAGGCCAGAACTAGAGAGAGAGCAGGCCGGAGTCAAGGCGAGGGCAGGCCAGAGCCAGAGAGAGAGCAGGCCAGAGCCAGGGCGAGAGCAGGCCAGTGCCAGGGCGAGAGCAGGCCGGAGCCAAGACGAAGGCGGGCCAGACCAGAACTAAAGCAGGCCGGAGCCAAGGCAAGGGCAGGCCAGATCCAGAGAAAGAGAAGGCCGGAGCCAAGACGAGGACAGGCGAGAGGCAGAGCTAGAGCAGGCCGGAACAAGGGTGAGGGCAGGACGGAGCCAGAGTGAGTGCAGGCCGGAGGAAAGGCGTGGGCAGGCCCGAGCCAGGGCGAGAGCAGGCCGGAGCCAAGGCGAGGGAAGGCAGGAACCAGGGCGAGAGCAGGCCGGAGCCATGGCGAGTCCAGAGCTAGATCAGGCCAGAGCCAGAGCGAGAGCAGGCCGGAGCCAGGGCGAGGGCAAGCCGGAGGCAGAGCGAGAGCAGGCCGGAGGCAGGGCAAGGGCAGGCCGGTGCCAAGGCGAGGTCTGGACGGAGCCAGAGCGAGAGCCAAGGCGAGGGCAGGACAGAGCCAGAGCGAGAGCTGTCCGGAGCCATGACGAAGGCAGGCCGGAACCAGGGCGAGGGCAAGCTGTAGCCAGGGCGAGAGCATGCCGGAGCCAGAGCGAGAGCAGGCAAGAGCCAAGGCAAGGGCAGGCCAGAGCGAGAGCAGGCCGGAGCAAGGGCGAGGGCAGGACGGAGCCAGAGCGAGAGCAAGCCTTAGCCAGGTCGATGGCAGGCCAGAGCGAGAACAGTCTGGAGCCGGAGCGAGGGCAAGTCGTAGCCAGGGAGAAAGCAGGCCGGAGCCAAGGCGAAGGCAGGACAGAGCCAGAGCGAGAGCAGGCCGGAGCCAGGGCAAGGTCAGGCCAGAGCGAGAGCAGGCAGGAGCCAGAGCCAGTGCAGGCCGGAGCAAGGGCGAGGGCAAGACGTAGCGAGGGCGAGAGAAGGTCGGAGCCAAGGCGAAGGCAAGTCAGAGCCAATGCAAGAGCAGGCCGGAGCCAAGGCGAGGGCAGGCCAGGGAGAGAGCAGGCCGGAGCCAAGGCGAGGGCAGGCCAGAGCTAGAGCGAGAGCAGGCCGGAGCCAGCACGAGGGTAGACCGGAGCCAGGGAGAGAGCAAGCCGGAGCGAGGGTGAGGGAAGGCCGGAGCTAGAGCGAGAGCAGGCCGGAGCCAGGGACAGGGCAGGCCAAATCGAGAGCAGGCCGGAGCCATGGCGAGGGTAGGCCAGAGGTAGAGTGAGAGCAGGCAGAGCCACGGCAAGGTCAGGCCGGAGCGAGAGCACCCCGGAGCCAGGGTGAGGGCAGACCAGGGCCAGAGCAAGTGCAGGCCGAAGTCAGGGCGAGGGCAAGATGTAGCGAGGGTGAGAGCAGGCCGGAGCCAAGGCAAGGGCAGGCCGGAGCCAGGGAGAGAGCGGGCGGGAGCCAGAACAAGGGCAGGACGGAGCCAGGGCGAGGGTAGGCCGGAGCGAGAGCAGGCCGCAGCCAGAGCTAGAGCAGGCCGGAGCCAGGGAGAGGGCAGGTCGAGGGCAGGCTAGAGCCAGAGCGAGAGCGGGCCAGAGCCAGGGCGAGGGCAGGCGGGAGCAAGAGCGACAGCAGGCCAGAGCCAGGCCGAGGGGAGGCCGGAGCCAGAGCGAGAGCAGGCCGGAGCCAAGACGAGGGCAGGTCGGAGCAAAAGCGAGGGCAGGTCAGAGCCAAGGTGAGGGCAGGCCGGAGCAAGGGCGAGAGCAGGCCGGAGCCAGAACGAGGGCAGGCCAGAGCCAGGGCGAGGGCAAGCCAGAGAGAGAGCAGGCAGGAGCCCGGGCGAGGGGAGGCCAGAGCCAGAGAGAGAGCAGGCCGGAGTCAAGGCGAGGGCAGGCCAGAGCCAGAGCGAGAGCAGGCCGGAGCCAAGACGAAGGCGGGCCAGACCAGAACTAAAGCAGGCCGGAGCCAAGGCGAGGGCAGGCCAGATCCAGAGAAAGAGCAGGACGGAGCCAAGTCGAGGCCAGGCGAGAGGCAGAGCTAGAGCAGGCCGGAACAAGGGCAAGGGCAGGACGGAGCCAGAGTGAGTGCAGGCTGGAGGAAAGGCGTCGGCAGGCCCGAGCCAGGGCGAGAGCAGGCCGGAGCCAAGGCGAAGGAAGGCCGGAACCAGGGCGAGAGCAGGCCGGAGCCATGGCGAGGCCAGAGCTAGATCAAGCCAGAGCCAGAGTGAGAGAAGGCCGGAGCCATGGCGAGGCCAGAGCTAGATCAAGCCAGAGCCAGAGTGAGAGCAGGCCGGAGCCAGGGCGAGGGCGAGCCGGAGGCAGAGCGAGAGCAGGCCGGTGCCAGGGCAAGGGCAGGCCGGTGCCAAGGCGAGGTCTGGACGGAGCCAGAGCGAGAGCCAAGGCGAGGGCAGGCCAGAGCCAGAGCGAGAGCTGTCCGGAGCCATGGCGAAGGCAGGCCGGAACCAGGGCGAGGGCAAGCTGTAGCCAGGGCGAGAGCATGCCGGAGCCAGAGCGAGAGCAGGCAAGAGCCAAGGCAAGGGCAGGCCAGAGCCAGAGCGAGAGCAGGCCGGAGCAAGGGCGAGGGCAGGACGGAGCCAGAGCGAGAGCAAGCCTTAGCCAGGTCGAGGGCAGGCCAGAGAGAGAACAGTCTGGAGCAAGAGCGAGGGCAAGTCGTAGCCAGGGAGAGAGCAGGCCGGAGCCAAGGCGAAGGCAGGACAGAGCCAGAGCGAGAGCAGGCCGGAGCCAAGGCTAGGGCAGGTCGGAGCAAGAGCAGGCAGGAGCCAAGGCGAGGGCAGGCCGGAGCCAGAGTGAGAGCAGGCTGGAGCCAGGGCGAGAGCAGGCCAGAGCCAGGGCAAGAGCAGGCCGGAGCCAAGGCTAGGCAGGCCAGAGCGAGAGCAGGCTGGAGCCAGGGCGAGGGCAAACCGGAGCTAGAACGAGAGCAGGCCGGAGCCAGGGCGAGGGCAGGCCAGAGCCAAAGCGAGAGCAGACCGGAGCCAAGATGAAGGCAGGCAGGAGCCAGAGAGAGAGCAGGCCGGAGCCAGGGCGAGAGCAGGCTGGAGCCAGGGCGAGAGCAGGCCAGAGCTAAGGCGAGGTCACACCGGAGCCAGAGAGAGAGCAGGCCGGAGCCAGGGCGAGGGCAGGACAGAGCCAGATCGAGAGCACGCCGGAGCCAAGGCGAGGGCAGGCCAGAGCCAGAGCGAGAGCAGGCAGGTGCCAGGGCGAGAGCAGGCTGGAGCCACAGCGAGGGCAGGCCAGAGCCAGAGCAAGGGCAGGCCAGAGCCAGAGCAAGGGCAGGCCAGAGCCAGAGCAAGGGCAGGCCATAGCCAGAGCGAGAGGAGGCCGGTGCCAGGGTGAGAGCAGGCTGGAGTCAGAGCGAGGGCAGGCCAGAGCCAGAGCAAGCTGGAACCAGGGCGAGGGCAGACCGGAGCCAGAGAGACAGCAGGCCGGAGCCAGGGTGAGGGCAGGCCGGAGCTAGAGCGAGAGCAGGCCGGAGCGAGAGCAGGCCGGAGCGAGAGCAGGCCGGAGCCAGGACGAGTGCAGGCTGGAGGCAGGACGAGTGCAGGCAAGAGCTAGAGCAGGCTGGAGCAAGGGCGAGAGCATGCCGGAGCCAAGGCGAGGGGAGGCCAGAGCGAGAGCAGGCCGGAGCCAGGGTGAGGGCAGGCCAGAGCGAGAGCAGTCCAGAGCCAGGGCGAGTGCAAACAGTAGCCAGGGAGAGAGCAGGCTAGAGCCAAGGCAAGGGCAGGCCAGAGCCAGAGCGAGCAGGCCGGAGCAAGGGCGAGGGCAGGACGGAGTCAGAGCGAGAGCAAGCCGGAGCCAGGGCGAGGGCAGGCCAGAGCGAGAGCAGTCCGGAGCCAGGTCGAGGGCAAGCCGTAGCCAGGGCGAAAGCAGGCCGGAGCCAAGGCGAAGGCAGGTCAGAGCCAGAGCAAGAGTAGGCCGGAGCCAGAGTGATAGCAGGCCGGAGCCAAGGCGAGGGCAGGTAGGAGCGAGAGCAGGCCGGAGCCAAGGCGAGGGCAGGCTGAAGCCATACTGAGAGCAGGCCGGAGCCAGGGCGAGAGCAGGCCGGAGCCAGGGCGAGAGCAGGCCGGAGCCAGGGCGAGAGTAGGCCGGAGCGAGGGCGAGAGTAGGCCGGAGCCAAGGCGAGTGCAGGCCAGAGCGAGAGCAGGCCGGAGCCAGGGCGAGAGCAGGCCGGAGCCAGAGCGCGGGCAGGCCGGAGCCAGAGCGCGGGCAGGCAGGTGCCAAGGCGAGGGCTCACCGGAGCTAGAGCGAGAGCATGCTGGAGCCAGGGCGAGGGCAGGCCAGAGCCAGAGCAGGCTGGAGCAGAAGCGAGGGCAGGCAGGAGCCAAAGCGAGGGCAGGCAGGAGCCAAAGCGAGAGCAGGCCGGAGCTAAGGCGAGGGCAGGCAGAGCCAGAGCGAGAGCAGGCCGGAGCCAGGGCGAGGGCAGGCCGGAGCCAAGGCGAGGGCACACCGGAGCTATAGCAAGAGCAGGCCGGAGCCAGGGCGAGGGCAGGCCACAGCGAGAGCAGGCTGGAGCGAGGGCGAGAGCAGGCCGGAGCCAAAGCGAGGGCAGGCAGGAGCCAAGGCGAGGGCACACCGGAGCTAGAGCAGGCCGGAGCCAGAGCGAGGGCAGGCCAGAGCAAGAGCGAGAGCAGGCTGGAGCCAAAGCTTCGGCAGGCAGGAGCCAGAGCGAGAGCAGGCTGGAGCCAGGGCGAGCGCAGGCCGGAGCTAAGGCGAGGGCAGGCCGGAGCCAGAGCGGGAGCAGGCCGGAGCCCGGGCGAGGGCAGGCCGGCGCCAAGGCGAGGGCACATGGAAGCCAGAGCGAGAGCAGGCCGTAGCCAGGGCGAGGACAGGCCAGAGCTAGAGCAGGCCGGTGCCAGGGTGAGAGTAGGCCGGAGCCAGAGCGAGGGCAGGCCAGAGCGAGAGCAGGCCGGAACCTGGGCAAGGGCAGGCCGGAGACAGAGAGATAGCACGTCGGAGCAAGGGCAAGGGCTAGCCGGAGCAAGAGCGAGAGCCGGCCAGAGCCAGGGCGAGTGCAAGCCGGAGACAGGGCGAGTGCAGGCCTGAGCGAGAGGAGGCTGGAGCCAGGGCGAGATCAGGCCAGAGCCAGGGCGAGAGCAGGCCAGAGCCAGAGCGAAGGCAGGACATAGCCAGAGCGAGAGTAGGCCGGAGCCAGGGAGAGGGCAAGCTGGAGCCAGGGAGAGAGCCGGCCGGAGCCAGGGCGAGGGCAGGCCGGAGCTAGAGCAAGAGCAGGTCGGAGCCAGGGCGAGGGCAGGTCAAAGCGAGAGTAGGCCGGAGCCAGAGAGCGGGTAGGCCGGAGACAGAGCGAGGGCAGACTGGAGCCAGGGCGAAGGCAAGACGAAGCGAGGGCGAGAGCAGGCCGGGGCCAAGACGAAGGCAGGCCAGACCAGAGCTAAATCAGGCCGGAGCCAAGTTGAGGGCAGGCCAGAGCCCCAGAGAGAGCAGGCCAGAGCGAGAGCAGGCCGGAGCCAAGGCGAGAGCAGGCCGGAGCCAAGGCGATGGCAGGCCAGAGCCAGAGCGAGAGGAGGCCGGAGCCAGGGCGAAGGCAGGCAGATGCTATGGCTAGGGAAGGCCAGAGCCAGAGAGAGAGCGGGCCGGAGCCAGGGTGAGGGGAGGCCAGAGCGAGAGCAGGCAGTAGCCAGGGCGAGGGCAGGTCGGAGCCAGACCGAGAGCATGCCGGATCCAGGGCGAGGGCAGGCCAGAGCCAGAGCGAGAGCAGGCAGGAGCCAGGGCGAGCGCAGGTCGGAGCCAAGGCGAGGGAAGGCCAGAGCCAGAGGGAGAGCAGGACGGGCCAGGGTGAGGACAGGCCGGAGCCAGAGCGAGAGTAGGCCAGAGCCAGGGCGAGAGCAAGCCGGAGCCAAGGCGAGGGCAGGCTAGAGCCAGAGCGAGATCAGGCCGGAGCAAGGGCGAGGGCAGGCCAGAGCCAAGGCGAGGGCAGGCTAGAGCCAGACCGACGACAGGACATAGCCAGAGCGAGAGCAGGCCGGAGCCAGGCCGAGAGAGGGCCGGAGCCAAGGCAAGGGCACACCGGAGCCAGAGCGAGAGCAGGCCGGAGCTAGAGCGAGAGCAGGCCGGAGCCAGAGAAAGAGCAGGCCGGAGCCAGAGAAAGAGCAGGCCGGAGCCAAGGAGAGGGTAGGCCGGAGACAGGTCGAGGGCAGGCCGGAGACAGGTCGAGGGCAGGCCAGAGCCAGAGCGAGAGCAGACCAGAGCAAGAGCGAGAGCAGGCCGGAGCCAGGGCAGGGGCAGGACGGAGCCAGAGCTAGAGCAGGCCGGAGCCAAGGCGAGGGCCGGCCGGAGGTAGAGCGAGAGCAGGCCGGAGCCAGGGCGAGGGCATGCCAGAGCGAGAGTAAAACCATATGCAGGCAAAGATAATAGGATGTACAGAAGTAACACCTACCCAATAGCTGGGAGTAGTATGGGAAAGACATTGAGTCCTCACTCGGCTTTGCCCCAGCGAAATTGTTTGTCATGTTTTGTTTTGTTCTTTCTCATATTGCAGTCACTGATGAAGGTCTGCTGTGGACTGATATTAAATTATATTTTCTGATGAACATAAGCCTTTGAGTGCCGAGGTTTTCTCTATACATGCCCTGTGATATCATCAGAAAGGTCACTGTTTTTTTTATGGATCCAATTTTCAACATTAACAAGAAATGAATTTAATAAAAAGACAAAACCCCCTACCTCGTTTTATAATTGTAAGACACACATTTAAAGAAACCCTTTTATTTTATCTATATTACCTACTGCTCTATGTACTAAAAGAAAACACAGGACTCTTTACTTCCATTCCTGACCGCATTAACCCATTTACAACCCAAGGTGGTTTGCACTTTAATGACCAGGCCAATTTTTACAATTCTGACCACTGTTACTTTATGAGGTAATTACTCTGGAACGCTCAATGGTTCCCCCTGATTCTGAGATTGTTTTATCGTGACATATTGTACTTCATGATTGTGGTAAAATTTCTTCGATATCACTTGCATTTATTTGTAAAAAAAATGGAAATTTGGCAAAAATTTTGAAAATTTTACAATTTTCAAAATTTTTATTTTTATGCCCTTAAATCAGAGAGATATGTCACACAAAATAGTTAATAAATAACATTTCCCACATGTCTACTTTACATCAGCACAATTTTGGAACCAAATTTTTCTTTTTTATTAGGGAGCTATAAGGGTTAAAAGTTGACCAGCAATTTCTCATTTTTCCAACAAAATTTACAAAACCATTTTTTTAGGGACCACATCACATTTGATGTCACTTTGATGGGTCTTTATGACAGAAAATACCTAAAAGTGACACCATTCTAAAAACTGCACCCCTCAAGGTGCTCAAAACCACATTCAAGAACTTTATTAACACCTTCAGGTGCTTCACAGGAATTTTTGGAATGTGGAAGAAAAAAATTAATATTTAACTTTTTTCAAAAAATGTTACTTTAGGCACAATTTTTTTGATTTTCGCAGGGGTAACAGGAAAAAATGGACCCCAAAATTTGTTGTGCAATTTTTCCTGAGCACGCAGATACACCATATGTGGGGAAAAAACACTGTTTGGGCGCACGGCAGGGTTCGGAAGGGAAGGAGCGCCATTTGACTTTTTGAATGTAAAATTTACTTGAACAATTAGCGGACGCTATGTTGCGTTTGGGGAGCCCCTGATGTGACTAAACAGTGGAAACCGTCACAAGTGACAACATCTTGGAAACTAGACCCCCTCAGGGAACTTATCTAGATGTGTGGTGAGCACCTTGAACCCCCTGGTGCTTCACAGAAGTTTATAACAGTGAGCAGTAAAAATAAAATTTTCACATTTTTCCCTCAAAAATGTTTTTCAGCCCCCAATTTTGCATTTTCATAAGGGTAACAGGAGGAATTGCACCATGCAGTTTTTTTTGCAATTTCTCCTGAGTAAGCAGATACCCCATATGTGGGGGAAAACCACTGTTTGGGCGCACGGCAGGGTTCGGAAAGGAAGGAGCGCCATTTGACTTTTTGAATGTAAAATTTGCTTGAATAATTAGCGGACGCCATGTTGCGTTTGGAGAGCCCCTGATGTGCCTAAACAGTGGAAACCCCCCACAAGTGACACCATTTTGGAAACTAGACCCCTCAGGGAACTTATCTGGATGTGTGGTGAGCACCCTGAACTCCCAAGTGCTTTAAAGAAGTTTATAACATGGAGCCGTGAAAATAAAATCAAACTATTTCCACAAAAATGATGTTTTAGCACCATTTTTTTTATTTTCACAAGGGTAAGTGGAGAAAATGGACCCCAAAAACTTTTGTGCAATTTCTCCTGAGTACGCCAATACCCCATATGTGGGGAAAATACAGTGTTTGGGCGCACGGCAGAGTTCAGAAGGGAAGGAGCACTGTGTGACTTTTTGAACGCAAAATTGGCTGGAATCGAGAGCGGACGCCATGTCGCGTTTGGAGAGCCCCTGATGTGACTAAATAGTGGAAAGCCCCCACAAGTGACCCCATTATGGAAACTACACCCCTCAAGGATTTTATCAAGGGGTACAGCGAACATTTTGAACCCAGAGGTACGACACAGAATTTGATAACATTAGGTCATCATATTGAATAAGTTGTCATTAGTCTTGAGCGCAAGTGCTCGCTACTTGAGTTTACATCGGGTACTCAGGTATGCACCATGTATCGAGGGTGCTCGAGTGACATGCTCGAGTCACCGCCCTCATGTTTCACGGCTATTAGACACCCAAAAAAAAACATGCGGGGATCGCTCATGCATGGCAGGCAATCCCCGCAAGGTATTTTTGGCCGCAAAGCATATGGGGCGGAGACTCGAGCATGTCACTCGAGCACCCGCGATACTCAGGGCATACCCGAGCACCCAATGCAAACTCAAGTAGCGAGCACTTGCGCTCAACACCAGTCGCCATATCGTCTTCTTTTTTTTTTTACTTTTGAAAAAAATCCCAACCCTAACCCTACCCTAGCCCAACCCTAACTCCAACCCTAACCCCAACCCCAACCCATACCCTAGCCCAACCCTAACCCTAACCCCAACCCTAACCATAGCCCAACCCTAACCCCAACCCTAAGCCTAACCCTAGCCCAACCCCAAACCTAGCCCATCCCTAACCCTAACCCTACCACAACCCTAACCCTAACCCTAAAGTTTATATTTTACGCCGTTCCTCGTGCGGTATAAGTGATTAGACGACTTTATTCTTCGGGTCAGTGCGATTACAGCGATGCCAGAATCATATCGGGATTTTATGATTGACAGCTGTCACACACTAAAAGACGCATTTTTTTGTAAAATCTAGTTTTTGCATCGCCATATTTTGAGAGCTATAACTTTTCCATATATTGGCCGACAGAGTCACGTGACATCTTGTTTTTTGCGGGATGAGTTGACATTTTTATTGGTGCCATTTTCAGGCACGTGACATTTTTTGATCGCTCTCTATTCCGATTTTTGGCAGGCAGAATAAACAAAAACCAACAATTCAGGAATTGTTTTTTTTGTTTTTTTTTTATGCTGTTCCGTGTGTGGTAAAATTGATAAGGTAGCTTTATTCTTCGGGTCAGTACGTTTACAGTGGTACCACATTTACATTGTTTGTCTATGTTTTGGCGCTTTTACACAATAAAAGCTATTTTAAAGAAAAAATAATTTTTTTGCATAGCTTTATTCTGAGAGCTATAACTTTTTTCTTTTTCGGCTGATGGAGCTGTATGGCAGCTTGTTTTTTGCGGGACAAGATGACTTTTTCAGTGGTATCATTATTATTTATATTCGTCTTTTCGATTGCGTGTTATTCTATTTTTTGTTTGGCAGTATGATGATAAAGCATTGTTTTTTGCTTCATTTTTTATTTATTTTTTTTACCATGTTCACTGAAGGGGCTAACTAGTGGGACAGTTTTATAGGTCAGGTCATTCCGGACGCGGCAATACCAAATATGTGTACTTTTATTGTTTTTTTTTGCATAATAATATTTATTGATGGGTACATTATACTTTTATTTTTGATGGATTATTTTTTTATTTTTTTTTCTTCACTTTCTGACACTTTTTTTACTTTTATTCTTTGTCCCACTATGGGACTTTCACTTTTTTTATTCTGATCGCCTGTATAGCATAGGGATGGAGCACCAGCCCTGTGCTATTCAGGCTGTCAGCGCTGCAAATGCAGAAGGTACTTTGGTCATGCACTGTGCATGCCAAAATATCTTCCTGCTGTCTGGTAACCCAGATGTTGTCATGACGACATCGGGTCGTCATGGCAACATCCGGGAAGCCGCGGCAGACATCGCTGGACGCCGGCAGGAGAGGTGAGTATCCCGATCACCTCCCCTTGCCCTAGCAATGCTACGATCGATTCAGCTGCGACAATCGGCTGACACCCGGCGGCGATCGCGCCCGCACAGCCTGTGTGTGGGCGCGATCGCAAAGACGTACTAATACGTATCAGGCTCTTAAGTCCCAGGGCGCAGATACATATTAGTACGTCTTGAGCTTTAAAGGGGTTAAACTACAACTCCAATGTCAGCCCCTAATTCAATAGGAACCAAAGATCTGAGTACAGAGAATGATAATAAAATAATTTGTCCACATAAATGGCAAAACTACCCAAAAATGGAGCCCCATAAAGATGTCCCAACTTGACCTCCCCCACCCACCTAATATCAACTGATCATCAGCAATTTCTCATTTAGACAAGGGGTTGTCCTGAAAATGTCTTATTACAGAGTGTTCCCGGCAATCCATGATAAATCCGGTGGATAAACTATAAGTATACCAAAGCCTAAAAGTAAAGAGCTACTTACCTGGACTCATCCTCTTCCAGCTGTCCGGTTATAGTGACACAAGATGGCAGCAGTGTAGAACATTATACATTCTATTCCAATTGTGATGTCTATGATGTCATGTGCCTTGTGATGTCATCATAGCTATCACTGTCATTTCAAATTTACAACCGCAAGAAAAAGTTGATTTCATTGTTTAAGAAAAAACATGGTGGGTAATTGCAGCCTGTGATTATTTTACATATTGTTATTAATATTTGTCATGTCCTTCACTGCCGCCTCCTGCACAGCTTTTTATATACTGTTTATTTTAATAATGGACAATTCACAAGCCCTGCATGTGACGCGCCCCCTGGGCCATGCTGCGCCGCGCCGCGCATGCGGGGACACCCGGAGCCGGATCCAACTGGGGTTGTAGTCTCCGAGTGGCTGGGACCCGGTCCGTGCCCAGGGTGGTCAAACCGACAGCAATCTATTTGTAATGTTGTTATAGAGTTCGACTACGCCACCCGTTGATTTGCGGTCACAAGGCCGCCGCTGCAAAACAGTCCGCTGAGGCCGGTGGTATATATGTGCAGCTATGGTGGTATAACCCCCAACGAGAGAGGTATAGCCTCAGGGCAGCTGGTACGGGAGAAGGGAGTGATAGTGAGAGCGTCCCGGTACCTATGGTGCTGGTGGTGCGATGGAACACAGAGACTGATTGCAGCTTTCAATGCTTTACTCACAGTTGTTATTAACGTCAGTCCTGCAGGTGATGACGACCCGAGCCGTGCTGCGTCCACCAGGTGCGGGACTCGGCCAACTCCCAGGCAGTTCCAGAGCGTGGTCCTGAGCTCCCCTCTCCTCCTTCCTACTGGCCGTCCCCACCAGGGATCCACCTCTGTCCGGCTCCCTCGGGCCTTCTGGTGGTAAAACCTTTCCCGGCTTCCCTGACCCTATACGTGGTTTGCCTTCCTGGTGGATATGGCGAGGGGTCGCGCCAAAACTTGTCCACGACCTCCGGTTCCTGGCAGAGGATATTTGGCCTCCACCAGTTTGGGATCCGGTACCCTGTTCTGCCAACCCTTCACCCGTTAGCTCGTGGGATCTCAGGGTTCCCTCTTCTCCTGCGTCTCTGGGCCTCTCCTGGCGCTTCTGTTCTTTCTCCTTCCGCTGTCTCTCTGCTTCAGGCCTCCACTCCAGGCCTGACTCTGGAGCTGGGCCCGGACTGAGCCACAGCTCCCTGTCAACCCTCTCTGGCTGAGCTCCTCTCTTAACAGACCCCTGATCCAAGATGGTGCCCCCCCTTATATACTCCCTTCTGACACCCGAGCCCAGGTGACTAGCACCCAATGGGCTCCTACCTATGCCCAGAGTCCCTCCCCTCTCTGCTCCTACACCACTGGGATGTTCCTCCCCCCCCACTCCAGCCGGGGACAGAAGCTGTCGTACCTGCACATCTATCTGGTGGGAGTACCGTTGGTCTGTCCCCCGGAAATGGGGTGAGTGTAGTGCATGCAGCTAACTGAGCTCAGTTCCACACTCCATCCTTACCCGGGAGTGGAATACCACACCTCTGGTTCGAGGTGCAATACCCCTGTAGCAGCCGAGTCCTCGGGGTGCTACACATGTACTGTAGAATATATAGTTAATGGCCTCTGTTGAATGACTAGATGCCTATTAGAGCAATAAGATATACTCTAAGTCTACAATCTTTTGGCTGAGTCTAAGGGCTCATACTCATCTGCGTTTAAATCACACGAGTGCAATCTGATAAAAAAAATAATTGGATTGCTCTCTGACTCTTGTTATTGAATGATTATGTGTTTCTGTGATTTTTTTTTTTCCCAGCTCGGATCGAACTGAGAAAAAAAAATCACAGCATGCTGCAAGTGGCTGCATATATCAGACGAGACTCGCCAATGCAAGTCAATGTGTGCGAGAAAAAAAACGCACAGCAAACGGACCATGCTTATGCCATCCACATAATACGCATCTATGTAACACCTTTCAGTGACTGTGGCGGCATCTCAGCACACAAATCCTGTATCTCAGATCTTTGTCTGGCCTTCTCTTCTGTGTTTTGGCCATCATGCCGACAAGACAAAGGTGATTGGGGTAGGAGACATGCTGGTGAGGGGGTTGTTGGCTGCCGTGATGCTGGTAATGGAGGTGGCTGCCAAGATGCTGGCACTGGAGGTGGCTGCCGTGATGGTGCCACTGTAGTTGGTGGTGGCTGCTGTGATGCTGTGACTGGAGGAGGTGGTGATGACTGGTGTGATGCTGGTACTGGAGGTGGTGGTGGTGACTGCCGTGATGCTGGCACTGGAGGTGGTGGCTGCCGTAATGGTGGGTCTGCTGAGTGCCCTTCTTGAGGGGTCTAAAGACCGGGTTTTGTTGTCCTCAGAAAGTTGCCACTTTTCAAAGAATTAAAAGACGGCCATCGGTGAATTTGGTGGCGCAGCGGCAGACAAAACAATTTGGAGGGCAGCCCTGGTGTGCAGACTCAATAAAAAGGGAACGTGCCTGAAATAACGGGCCAGGCTTAGACAAAAACTCTCATCATCATCACTCACAGGTATTCCCATGTCACGTACGCCAGTGATGGTGGGGCGGTAGCGATGAGGGGAGGTGTCGAGGGGCTGTGGTGTACTGGTGCTCTCCGCAGGCACTTCTTCTTTCTGGCCCCCAGCTCCAGCCTCCATTTCAGATTCCTCTCTGGCCTCCAGCACCTCCAAGCTACAGGTATTTCCCTTTTTGGTCCAGTCAGATCTGTAAGGTCAGGGATGACAGAGAAAAAAGCATTTTTAATATGCAAAATAATAATCAAACCATTACAACAAATAAAACTGAAAAAGATAGCCACTTACGGGTGAAAATCTAGGACTAGGGTCAAAAACTGGAGCCGGTCATAATATAGGTATGGCCTTTCTTTTTAAGAGCCACATCACTACTGTTCCTACCCTGTTGTCGCTCGCGGCGGCACTGGTCCCGGTAACTGCTCCATAATCTTGTCACTACACCCACTGGAAAGATAAGTGGAAGAGATTATATACAATTTTTATAGGTAAAGGATGCTGTATGTAATAACATGTATAGTGTGTATTCTAATATCACTGCTAGCAGGGGCTGGCTGGCAAATTTTAGCCTGGGGGCAAGAACACAGCAGTGGTCCATGAGTAGTGGCCCATCCTTAATGGTCGTTTTCCCACAAACAATAGTATATTTTAATCAATAGATCTTGGAGTTATAATAATTTCCACAATTGGATGTGATATAATAATGTTCCTGTGCGGAGATAATCTTATAAATGTGCCCCTGCTGTGTACTGTGTAATGGCTGTGTCTGACTGTGCAGGAACATGTTCTGATCATACCACATCTCCTGGGCAGGGGGGGAGAAAAAGCGGAAACAGGCAGGATAGCAGGGGATCACAGAGGATTCTTTTTGTGAGTAAAACATTTCACTGCCTGTTTTTAAACAATATTTTAGCTCAAAGAAAGACTCAGCTGTGATCCCCTGCTGTAATGTATATATACTCTCTTTATATATAGAAGATTAGTGTGCACACAGTCTGTAGGTCAAGGTGCAGGTACACGGGATGTGGAATCCCCTGAATTGGCGTAGATTAAATCACCTCACCGCACATTCTAGTTTCAAGATGCAAACTAAAGTCTATTTGAAGACATGCAATTAGACACATTTAAGGTGCAGGGAATAATGCAACAGTAAATGAACGTTTTGACCCATCGTTTGCATCTTGAGACTAGAGTGTGCAGTGATTTAATCTATGCTATATACTCTTTTGCTTCCTCTCCTGCCCAGTAGCTGTGGTATGATCAGACCATGTTCCTGCCCAGTCAGACACAGCCATTACACAGTACACAGCAGGGGCACATTAATAACATTATCTCAGTACAGGGACATTTTATTTAAACACATCCAATTGTGGAAGTTATTATTATTCCAAGATCTATTGATTAAAATATACTTTTGTTCGCAGAAAACCCCTTTAACCCCTTAATAACATTTGACGTACTAATACGCGTCTGTGCCCTGGGACTTAAGAGCCAGACCCGTATTAGTACGTCATGGCGATCGTGCGCGCACACAGGCTGTGCGGGCGCGATCGCCGCCGGGTGTCAGCTGATTGTCACAGCTGACACCCGGTACTATGTGCAGGGAGCGGTCCTGCACCGCTCCCAGCACATTAACCCCCGCTATGCTGCGATCGAAGTCGATCGAAATCGATCGCGGCATTGGGGGGCAAGGGGAGGTGATCGGCGATACTCACCTCCTCTTCCGGCTTCCAGCGCAGACTGCAGCGGCTTCCCGGGTGTTGCCATGACGACCCGATGTCGTCATGACAACATCCGGGTCACCAGAGAGCAGGAAGATTGCTTGGACATGCGCAGTGCATCTCCAAGCAATCTTAACACTGTGCACTTCTGACAGCCTGCATGGCATAGGGATGGTGCTCCATTCCTATGCCATGCAGGCGATCAGAAAAAAAAAAAGTGAAAGTCCCAGAGTGGGACAAAGTAATAAGGTGTACAAACTGTCTGAAAGTGGGAAAAAAAAAAAAAAATGTGCAAAAATATTATAAAAAAATAAAAAAAATAATACACCAAAAATAAAAATATAATGTACCCATCAATAAATATTATTATAAAAAAAATTTAAAAAAAACAATAAAAGTACACATATTTGGTATCGCCGCGTCCGGAACAGCCTGACCTATAAAACTGTCCCACTAGTTAACCCCTTCAGTGAACACGGTAAAAAAAAAAAAAAAGCAGCAAAAAACAATGCTTTATCACCATACCGCCAAACAAAAAGTGGAATAACACGCGATCAAAAAGACGCATATAAATAAAAATGATACCGCTGAAAACGTCATCTCGTCCCACAAAAAACAAGCCGCCATACAGTTCCATCAGCCGAAAAATAAAAAAGTTTCAGCTCTCAGAATAAAGCGATGCTAAAAAATATTTTTTTCTATAAAATAGCTTTTATTGTGTATAAGCGCCAAAACATAGAAAAATTATACAAATGTGGTACCGCTGTAAACGTACTGACCCGAAGAATAAAGCTACCTCATCAATTTTACCACACGCGGAACAGAATAAAAAAAAAAAAAAAAAAAACAATTCCTGAATTGTTGGTTTTTGTTTATTCTGCCTCCCAAAAATCGGAATAGAAAGCGATCAAAAAATGTCACGTGCCTGAAAATGGCACCAATAACAACGTCAAGTCATCCCGCAAAAAACGAGCCGTCACATGACTGTCTGCCAAAATCTGGAAAAATTATAGCTCTCAAAATATGGCGATGCAAAAACTAGATTTTACAAAAAATGCGTCTTTTAGTGTGTGACAGCTGTCAGTCATAAAAACCCCATATGATTCTGGCATTGCTGTAATCACACCGACCCGAAGAATAAAGTCATCTAATCACTTATACCGCACAAGGAACGGCGTCAAAAATAAACTCTTGGGTTAGGATTGGGCTAGGGTTAGGGCTGGGTTTGGGGCTAGGGTTGTGCTGGGGCTAGGGTTGTGCTGGGGCTAGGGTTATGCTGGGGCTAGGGTTGTGCTGGGGCTAGGGTTGTGCTGGGGCTAGGGTTGTGCTGGGGCTAGGGTTGTGCTGGGGCTAGGGTTGTGCTGGGGCTAGGGTTGTGCTGGGGCTAGGGTTGTGCTAGGGCTAGGGTTGTGCTAGGGCTAGGGCTGGGGTTGGGATTTTTTTCAAAAGTAAGAAAAAAAGATGACGATATGGTGACTAGTGTTGAGAGCAAGTGTTCGCTACTTGAGTTTGCATCGGGTGCTCTGGTATGCATTGAGTATCGTGGGTATTTGAGTGACATGCTCGAGTCTCTGCCCCATATGCTTCGCGGCCAAAAAACTTTACGGGGATTGCCTGCCATGCACGAGCGATCCCCGCATGTTTTTTTTTGGGTGCCTAATAACCGTGAAACATGCGGAGCAGGGACTCGAGCATGTCACTCAAGCACACGCTGTACATGGTGCATACCTGAGTACCCGATGCAAACTCAAGTAGCGAGCACTTGCGCTCAAGAATAATGACAACTTATTCAATATGATGACCTAATGTAAACAAATTCTGTGCCGTACCTCTGGGTTCAAAATGTTCACTATACACCTTAATAAAATCCTTGAGGGGTATAGTTTCCAAAATGGGGACACTTGTGGGGGAGCTCCACTGTTTAGGCACATCACGGGCTCTCCAAACGCGACATGGTGTCCGCTAACAAATTGAATGGAAAATCGGCTCAAATTGTTAGCGGACGCCATGTTGCGTTTGGAGAGCGCCTGTGTGCCCAAACATTGGAGCTCCCCCACAAGTGACCCCATTTTGGAAACTAGACCCCCCAAGGCACCTTTCTAGATGCATAGTGAGCACTTGGAACCCCCAGGTGCTTCACAAATTGATTCGTAAAAATGAAAAAGTGAAAAAAAAAACACTTTTTCATTTTTACGAATCAATTTGTGAAGCACCTAGGGGTTCCAAGTGCTCACTATGCATCTAGATAGGTGCCTTGGGGGGTCTAGTTTCCAAAATGGGGTCACTTGTGGGGGAGCTCCAAAGTTTGGGCACAGAGGGGCTCTCCAAACGCAATGTGGTGTCCGCTAACAATTTGAGCCGATTTTCCATTCAATTTGTTAGCGGATACCATGTTGCATTTAGAGAGTCCCTGTGTGCCCAAACATTGGAGCTCCCCCACAAGTGACCCCATTTTGGAAACTAGACCCCCCAAGGCACCTATCTAGATGCATAGTGAGAACTTGGAACCCCTAGGTGCTTCACAAATTGATTTGTAAAAATGAAAAAGTGTTTTTTTTTTCACTTTTTCATTTTTACGAATCAATTTGTGAAGCACCTGGGGGTTCCAAGTGCTCACTATGTATCTAGAAATGTGCCTTGGGGGGTCTAGTTTCCAAAATGGGGTCACTTGTGGGGGAGCTCCAAAGTTTGGGCACAGAGGGGCTCTCCAAACGCAATGTGGTGTCCGCTAACAATTTGAGCCGATTTTCCATTCAATTTGTTAGCGGATACCATGTTGCATTTAGAGAGTCCCTGTGTGCCCAAACATTGGAGCTCCCCCACAAGTGACCCCATATTGGAAACTAGACCCCCCAAGGCACCTATCTAGATGCATAGTGAGCACTTGGAACCCCTAGGTGCTTCACAAATTGATTCGTAAAAATGAAAAAGTGTTTTTTTTTTCACTTTTTCATTTTTACGAATCAATTTGTGAAGCACCTGGGGGTTCCAAGTGCTCACTATGCATCTAGAAAGGTGCCTTGGGGGGTCTAGTTTCCAAAATGGGGTCACTTGTGGGGGAGCTCCAAAGTTTGGGCACACAGGGGCTCTCCAAACAGAACATGGTGTCCGCTAATTATTCAAGCAAATTTTACAATCAAAAAGTCAAATGGGGCTCCTTCCCTTCCGAGCCCTGCCGTGCGCCCAAACAGTGTTTCTTCCCCAAATATTGGGTATCTGCGTGCCCAGGGGAAATTGCACAACAAATTTTGGGGTCCATTTTTTCTTGTTACCCCTGTGAAAATAAAAAAAATTGGGTCTAAAGTAACATTTTTGTGAAAAAAGTTAAATGTTCATTTTTTTCTTCCACATTGAAAAAATTCCTGTGAAGCACCTGAAGGGTTAATAAAGTTCTTGAATGTGGTTTTGAGCACCTTGAGGGGTGCAGTTTTTAGAATGGTGTCACTTTTGGGTATTTTCTGTCATAAAGACCTCTCAAAGTGACTTCAAATGTGATGTGGTCCCTAAAAAAATGGTTTTATAAATTTTGTTGGAAAAATGAGAAATCGCTGGTCAACTTTTAACCCTTATAGCTCCCTAACAAAAAAAAATTTTGGTTCCAAAATTGTGCTGATGTAAAGTAGACATGTGGGAAATGTTATTTATTAACTCTTTTGTGTGACATATTGCTCTGATTTCAGGGCTTAAAAATTCAAATTTTGAAAATCGCAAAATTTTCAAAATTTTTGCCAAATTTCCGTTTTTTTCACAAATAAACGCAAGTGATATCGAAGAAATTTTTCCACAATCATGAAGTACAATATGTCACGAAAAAACATTCTCAGAATCAGGGGGATCCGTTGAAGCGTTCCAGAGTAATTACCTCATAAAGTGACAGTGGTCAGAATTGTAAAAATTGGCCCGGTCATTAACGTGCAAACCACCCGCGGGGCTTAAGGGGTTAACATGTTTATTACCAGCTGATTCATAGGCTATATTCACACAAACGTATTGTCTAAGTGCTGCCCGTGGAAAAAAATGACAGCACTTGGTCCAGTTCAGGTGAGCATTTAAAAATGGTAATACATAAGCATAATATGTACAATGTCTGACCACTACAAAACGGATTTAGGTTGTTAGAGGTGTAATGCAAGTAATCCAAGGTACGCTGTGCTTTTCTAGACTCCTAAAAAACAGAGTAAGGCTAAGTGCCCACAATGCAGAAATGCTGAGAATTTTTCCTGAGCGTTTCTGCATCTCCCTGGCAGAAAAAACGAAGTGGATTGTACATGCGTTTTTCCTGCCAGGGACAAGCATAAGTGAAGCGTACTTCACATGCATTTCCGCATGCGGGTTGTCAAGCGCTTTACAAGCGATTTTAGCATCACTTGGAAAGTGCTTGACAACTTGGTCACACTATATAAATCCATGCAACCGGTATGGATTTATATAGTGTGACCGTAAAAGATTGGAAAAAAATAGAAAATAAATATTATACTTACCTTCTAACGGCCCCTGGTCTCCTTATCCGATGCGTCCGGCCTTCCAGGTGTCTCGCGGTTGTGTAAAAGGACCTGCCATGATGTCATTTAGTCATGTGACGGGTCAAGCGACCGCCGACGACAGCAGTCGCGTGACCTGTCACATGACTAAATGACGTCATGGCAGGTCCTTTTAGACCATCACGAGCTGCCAGGAAGCCAGGACGCATCACTATGGAGACCGGGGGACATCAGAAGGTGAGTATAATGTATATTTTTTATTTTAATTCTTTTTTTTTTACAGGTGCTATGGTACCCGGGTCTGGAGGAGAGTCTCTTCTTCTCCAAACCCGGGTACCATCTGCACATTGAATCGCTAAATACCCGCATGTGCACATCTAGTCATGCGGATATTATGCGATTCAATGCAAGTCAATGGCGGCGAAAACGCTGCAATTACACAAAATAATTGGTAGTGCTGCGGATTTTTCTGCAATGATAATCCGCAGCGGAAATTTCCGCAGCATGTGCAGAGCACATGCGGATTATCATTAGGAACATAGCAGACCTTCTACCAAGTGTTTTTTAAGCGTTTCTTCAGCGGAATTGCCATTGCGGAAACGCTTAAAAAACGCATAGTGGGCACACAGCCTAAAGGTGGTCACACATAAGCACAGGTCTGCCAGATAGATACCTATGAATTATTATTTTGTGTATTATTTCCTACATACTTGATCGAGCAAGTCATCAATGTAAAAGTCAAATCCACATTATAGTATATGATGTATGAGTCACTAATTATCATGTGTGTCCCATCTGATGTCTGTGCACACAATGAACATATTATACCACATACAATACAATATACATAGGAGAATATATGACTGATATATAGAGATGAACAACTTAATTTGCAGGACCCTGATCCAATGGTCAGATGAATATTCAGTGGCTGCTGGATAGGAGCCCTGACAGCCTCCTACCGGACACCATTCTCTTTCTCTTCCTTTGATTTGTAGACAGGCACAATGTCATGTATGTGTCACGCCAAAAAGATGACATCATGCAAAGACTATAATCAAAAGAGGAGTCAGAGATGCCGGCAGGCAGGAGGAGGCTCGCGGGGCTCTGGTCTGGTGGCCACAGACTACTGATGGGACTGTTTGACCAGTGTCCTGAGAATCAATTCGCTTATCTGTATTGGAATAAGATATATTATGACTACATACATCAGATATTACATACAGAATAGCATGTGACAGTTATATACCACACTATGAGCACAGACATCAGATATTACACCAGTGACATATTATCCTCTGTATAACATTGGATGCCTGTATCAAAGTACATCACATACAGTATACAGCATAATATGTGATGGTATGCGATATACTGTGATACAGACATCAGATATTCATACCTCTCAACTTTTGAAGAACAGAAAGGGGGACAGAAAGAGGCTATGTGCGGCAAATTTTGGTCACGCCCCTGGTCACACCCCAATCCACGCCCATTTACCATTATCTTTCTCGCCCGTCAGGAGGAGTTGTCAGAGGGGTGCTGGTAGTGAGGGAAATTCAGCAGACGGCCGAGACTGCAAGGAGCAGACCCAAATCCAGTACTGTCCACTGTATCCAGGGCAGTTGGGACTAGAGATGAGCAGATGGATTCCGGGGACTCCAGTCGGGCGTCCAGGTCAGTGCTACCTGGCGGCTGGACTGGAGGCCATGAATCTCTTATCTTCCGGGGCAGTGCGGCGTCATCTGTGAGTCCTGCTCAACTCTTGTTGGGACCTGAGGATTATTTTTTCTTCCTCATTCACAGTCGGAGCCGCCAGAACTTTCTCATCTTTATGTAGATTCATTATACGACATCTGGCTTTCTTGTGGTGGCTCTTACTGTATATTGGGGGCTATGCGAGGGCTCATACTGTAGGTAGCTGTGGTGTGTGCTAATACTGTATGTATGGAGTTGTGTGGGGGCTCATACTGTATATAGGGGGATGTCAGCATACTTAAATCTGCTCTATATTAAGTGATAATATAAATATGCAAAAAAAATAAAATTAATATGTTAATATTAATATTGAGCTAAATTAATTTGAACCTATTGGTTCGGGCTCCACAACAGTCACGGTCTCTCATGTGGCCCCTTGGGAACATTAATCTCCCACCCCTGTTCTATTTCAAAGAGCTATGTTAAAAATCACACAGACATCATACGGACATCATACACACAGCGGGCACAACCATCACACAGACATCATACACACAGCGGGCACAACCATCACACAGACATCATACACACAGCGGGCACAACCATCACACAGACATCATACACACAGCGGGCACAACCATCACACAGACATCATACACACAGCGGGCACAACCATCACACAGACATCATACACACAGCGGGCACAACCATCACACAGACATCATACACACAGCGGGCACAACCATCACACAGACATCATACACACAGCATGCACAACCATCACACAGACATCATACACACAGCGTGCACAACCATCACACGGACATCATACACACAGCGGGCACAACCATCACACGGACATCATACACACAGAGGGCACAACCATCACACGGACATCATACACACAGCGTGCACAACCATCACACAGACATCATACACACAGCGGGCACAACCATCACACAGACATCATACACACAGCGGGCACAACCATCACACACATACATCATACACACAGCGGGCACAACCATCACACAGACATCATACACACAGCGAGCATAACTATCACACGGACATCATACACACAGGGTGCACAACCATCACACGGACATCATACACACAACGAGCACAACCATCACACACACAGCGGGCACAACCATCACACACACATCATACACAGAGCGGGCATGCCATCATACAGACATCATACACACAACGGGCACAACTATCACATGGACATCATACACACAGCGTGCACAACCATCACACAGACATCATACACGCAGCATGCACAACCATCACACAGACATCATACACACAGCGGACAAAACCATCACACAGACATCATACACACAGCGGGCACAACCATCACATGGACATCATACACACAGCGGGCACAACCATCACATGGACATCATACACACAGAGGGCACAACCATCACACAGACATCATACACACAACGGGCACAACCATCACATGGACATCATACACACAACGAGCATAACTATCACACGGACATCATTCACACATCGTGCACAACCATCCCACGGACATCATACACATAACGAGCACAACCATCACACACATACATCATACACACAGCGGGCACAACCATCACACGGACATCATACACACAACGGGCACAACCATCACACACACACACATCATACACACAGCGCGCACAGCCATCACACGGACATAATACACACAGCGGTCACAACCATCACACAGACATCATACACACAATGAGCACAACAATCACACAGACAACATACACACAGCGAGCACAACCATCACATGGACATCATACACATAATGGGCACAACCATCACACACACACACAGACATCATACACATAGCGTGCACAACCATCACACGGACATCATAAACACAACGGGCACAACCATCACAGGGACATCATACACACAGTGAGCATAACTATCACACGGACATCATACACACAGCGTGCACAACCATCACACAGACATCATACACACAACGAGCACAACCATCACACACATACATCATACACACAGCGGGCACAACCATCACACGGACATCATACACACAACGGGCAAAACCATCACACGGACATCATACACACAGCGAGCATAACCATCACAAGGACATCATACACACAACGAGCACAACCATCACAAGGACATCATACACACAACGAGCACAACCATCACACACATACATCATACACACAGCGGGCACAACCATCACACACACATCATACACACAGCGGGCACAACCATCACACACACATCATACACAGAGCGGGCATGCCATCATACAGACATCATACACACAAGGGGCACAACTATCACATGGACATCATACACACAACGGGCACAACCATCACACGGACATCATACACACAACGGGCACAACCATCACACGGACATCATACACAAAGCGGGCACAACCATCACACAGACATCATACACACAGCGGTCACAACCATCACATGGACATCATACACACAACGGGCACAACCATTGCACAGACATTATACACACAGCGAGCATAACTATCACATGGACATCATACACACAACGAGCACAACCATCACACATACATCATACACACAGCGGGCACAACCATCACACGGACATCATACACACAAAGGGCACAACCATCACACGGACATCATACACACAGCGAGCATAACTATCACACGGACATCATACAAACAGCGTGCACAACCATCACACGGACATCATACACACAACGAGCACAACCATCACACACATACATCATACACACAGCGGGCACAACCATCACACGGACATCATACACACAGCGAGCACAACCATCACACACATACATCATACACACAGCGGGCACAACCATCACACGGACATCATACACACAATGGGCACAACCATCACACGGACATCATACACACAGCGAGCACAACCATCACACACATACATCAGACACAAAGTGGTCACAGCCATCACATGGACATCATACACACAACGGGCACAACCATCACACGGACATCATACACACAACGGGCACAACCATCACACGGACATCATACACAAAGCGGGCACAACCATCACACAGACATCATACACACAGCGGTCACAACCATCACATGGACATCATACACACAACGGGCACAACCATTGCACAGACATAATACAGACAGCGAGCATAACTATCACATGGACATCATACACACAACGAGCACAACCATCACACATACATCATACACACAGCGGGCACAACCATCACACGGACATCATACACACAAAGGGCACAACCATCACACGGACATCATACACACAACGAGCACAACCATCACACACATACATCATACACACAGCGGGCACAACCATCACACGGACATCATACACACAATGGGCACAACCATCACACGGACATCATACACACAGCGAGCACAACCATCACACACATACATCAGACACAAAGTGGTCACAACATTAACCAGAGTCATTAACCAGATGATTAATTAATCATTAATCATTAATCATTAACCAGAGTCAGCATGGGTTTGTAACTAACAAGTCATGTCAGACTAACTTAATTTCCTTCTATGACAGAATCACTGACTGGGTGGATCAGGGAAATGCTGTAGATATAGTATATCTTGACTTCAGCAAAGCATTTGACAAAGTATCTCACACCATCCTTATTGAAAAAATGACCAAGTATGCAATGGACCAGGCAACTGTTAGGTGGATTCATAACTGGCTTAGTGATCGGACTCAAAGGGTGGTTGTAAATGGCTTCACATCCAGCTGGATGAATGTCTCAAGTGGGGTACCACAGGGCTCCGCCCTGGGACCTGTATTGTTCAACATCTTTATCAATGATTTAGATGAAGGAATTGAGGGTAAACTGATTAAATTTGCTGATGACACAAAGCTAGGAGGGATAGCTAATTCTAGAGAAGAGAGAGAGAGGATTCAAAAAGACCTAAATAAACTGGAGCAGTGGGCAGCAACCAACAGAATGGTTTTTAACAGGGAAAAATGCAAAGTACTACATCTGAGCAATAAAAATGAAAAAAGCATATACAGAATGGGAGGAATAGAGCTATGCAACAGTACATGTGAAAAAGACTTAGGTATACTAATAGATCATAGACTGAACATGAGTCAACAGTGTGATGCAGCAGCAAAAAAGGCAAATACAATTCTGGGATGTATTAACAGAAGCATACAGTCTAGATCACGTGAAGTCATTATCGGTCTTTACTCCTCTTTGGTCAGACCTCATCTGGAATACTGTGTACAGTTTGGGCACCACATTTTAAAAAAGACATAGACAAACTGGAGCAAGTTCAGAGAAGAGCGACCAGAATGGTGACTGGTCTGCAAACCATGTCCTATGAGGAACGGTTGCAGGATTTGGGAATGTTTAGCTTGCAAAAAAGAAGACTGAGAGGAGACTTAATAGCTGTCTACAAATATGTCAAGGGCTGTCACATTGTAGAAGGATCATCTTTATTCTCATTTGCACAAGGAAAGACTAGAAGCAATGGGATGAAACTAAATGGGAGGAGACACAGATTAGATATTAGAAAAAACTTTTTGACAGTTAGGTTGATTAATGAGTGGAACAGGCGGCCACGAGAGGTGGTGAGTTCCCCTTCAATGGACGTCTTCAAACAGAGGCTGGACAGACATCTGTCTGAGATGATCTAGTGAATCCTGCTTTGAGCAGGGGGTTGGACCAGATGACCCAGGAGGTCCCTTCCAACTCTACCATTCTATGATTCTATGATTCTATGATTCAACCATCACATGGACATCATACACACAACGGGCACAACCATCACACACATACATCATACACACAGCGGGCACAACCATCACAGGGACATCATAAACACAACGGGCACAATCATCACACAAACATCATACACACAACGGGCACAACCATCACACGGTCATCATACACACAGCGGGCACAACCATCACACGGACATCATACACAAAGCGGTCACAACCATCACATGGACATCATACACCCAACGGGCAGAACCATCACACAGACATTATACACACAGCGAGCATAATTATCACACGGACATCATACACACAACGAGCACAACCATCACACACATACATCATACACACAGCGAGTACAACCATCACACGGACATCGTATACACAATGGGGACAACCATCACACGGACATCATACACACAGCGAGCATAACTATCACACGGACATCATACACACAGCGTGCACAACCATCACACGGACATCATACACACAACGAGCGCAACCATCACACACATACATCATACACACAGCATGCACAACCATCACATGGACATCATACACATAACGGGCACAACCATCACACACACAGCGGGCACAACCATCACACGGACATCATTCACACAACGGGCACAACCATCACACGGACATCATACACACAGCGAGCATAACTATCACACGGACATCATACACACAGCGTGCACAACCATCACACGGACATCATACACACAACGAGCACAACCATCACACACATACATCATACACACAGCGGGCACAACCATCACACGGACATCATAAACACAACGGGCACAATCATCACACAGACATCATACACACAGGGGGCACAACCATCACAAGGACATCATACACACAACAGGCACAACCATCACACACACACACACATCACACACACAGCGGGCACAACTGTGGCGCCCCTGAGGGTTCAGTCGCCACAGAGGTACTGCACCTCAACCAGAGGTGTGGTATCTCCTTCTCTCAGGTAAGGAGGGAGTGCTGCCCGGAACCCCAACACCCACATTCAACACTACACTGCTCAAGGCCGGCTGGAGGGGCAACATGCATTCGCAAAGCTGAACCCTGTCCCTGGCTGGAGTGGAGGGGAACCCAGAGGTAGGGGGAATCAGTAGTGGGTGTGGGTGGAGGAAATAGTTTAGAGGAGCACCATTACAGGAGGCATATAAAAAGGGAAGCCATCTTAGGGTGGCAGTGCAGTAGAGCTCAGTGAGTGAGGGAAATCAGTCTGGGAGCAGAGGTTCTTTAGGAGCTCTGCTCCACAAGTAGGGCCCAGTCCTAGAGGCCCAGGAGGGGAGCAGATGAGTAGGCTCCGATCTACAGAAGGGATCCTAGGGAGTACGGCGAGTGCAGGACGGCACCCGTACGTCCCGAATCTGTCAGAAGACAGAGGGATCGTAGGCCGCAAGAAGAGGACCGGCCCCTGGTCCAGCCGTGTTACTCTAAGTCTCGGCTGGGAAAACCGGAGGCTTCTGGCTTATATAGTCAGTTGCCGAAGCCTCATTCTAATCCCCGTGAGGGTCAAGCAGGTCCAGGAACTCCAACAAGACAGGAGGGACTTCAGAGCACCCGAGCAGGATTGAGAGTGGGGAAGCGCAGGGCAGGAGGGAGAAAGACCCAGCGTGAACACAAGAAAGTGGGGTTCTGTCAGGTGCTTCAAATCTGCCTGACGAAGAGCTGAACCACTGCCTGGTGAATGCAGAGCGACGTGGGAGGCTAGCACCCGTACAGTGCACCAGTGGAACTGTCATAAGAACTGTGAGTAAAAACTCAGATGACTGCACCGTACTGCCTCCGTCCATTCTTTCATCTGCGCCCTCTTGCCTCCTGGCACTACAACGCCCAGAGCAAGTTACACTACCTACACTGCCCTGGAGCTAAGCTCTACCTGTGGAGAGCCACACCATCCCTGCTGCCGTAACACCAGCTCCAGAGGACTGCTCCGCAGCGGCGGCTCCCTTTAGCCGCATTCCACAGGTGGCGTCACGAACACTGCACAAATCCCCTATAAATATTACCCCCCTTTTTGGTGACCGCCCTGGGCCACGGACCGGGCCAGCCACCGTGATATCCCCCACCAGCATCCATAGGCCCGGCTGCCGAGTACCCCACGGCTCTGGGGGCGCGTCACGACCATCATACACACAGCGGCACAATCATCACATGGACATCATACACACAGCGGGCTCAACCATCACACGGACATCATACAGACATCATACACACAACGGGCACAAGCATCACACAGACATCATACACACAACGGGCACAATCATCACACGGACATCATACACACAACGGGCACAATCATCACACGGACATCATACACACAACGGGCACAATCATCACACGGACATCATACACACAACGGGCACAATCATCACACGGACATCATACACACAACGGGCACAATCATCACACGGACATCATACACACAACGGGCACAATTATCACACGGACATCATACACACAAAGGGCACAACCATAACACAGACATCATACACACAACGGGCACAATTATCACACGGACATCATACACACAACGGTCACAATTATCACACGGACATCATACACACAGCGGTCACAACCATCACACACACACATCATACACAGCGGGCACAACCATCATACACACAGCGGGCACAACATGACATGTATATATTCACTTCTTCTCCATCATGTCTCCAGTGGCAGTGGTGGGGCCTGGTGTTTGCAATCAGCAGCAGAGGATGGGCTGTACGCAGGAGAGCTGTCAGCCCTGCAGTGTCCCTAAATCCCCTTCCCATCTCCCCTAGTCCCGACTGCAGAGCTGCTGGTGACTTTGCATGAGCCCCCTCCCATCCTGTAATAACAGCAGCTACAGATGGGAGAGGCTGAGGGTCTCCCCCCTCACCTCAGGACAGCACCTTGTTGTCATGTCCTCCGCAGACTTGGCCCCGCCCCCTGTCCCCTCACCTCCTCATGCTGTGCGGTCTCTCTGCACAGTAGAATTCCTCTGCACTGATGCCGGGGAGGAGCAGGGAGCGGGAGGCGGAGCTACAAGGAGTCACACACAGCATGTAAAGCCTGCATGTCTGGAAAAAAAAAGCCCAGTGCCTAGCAACGCCCCTGCCGGGAGAAGAGTTGAGCCGGGACGGGACTGAGCCCTCAAATCGGGACAGGCCCAGGGAATAGGGGAGGGTTGTTAGCTATGGATATTATACCAGCCTCCTATTATTCTGTGTATAATATGGGATGTCTGTGCCTATAGTATATATATATTATACCACCTACAGGCTAATATGTAACTAGTGCACATTACACCATGAGTACAGACATTAGGTATTACACCAGTCACGTATTATCCTCTACAGCTCTTTAATATCTGTGGCGCTATTGTCCCCGCCGATCCTACCACAGACCGAATAATGCTACTGTCACACGATCAGTATTTTGTCAGTCTTTTTCTTGAGTATTTGGAAGCCAAAACCAGATGAGGAGCAATCAGAGAAAAGGTATAATACATACCAGTGCATATATTCTGCATTTATCACTCTCCTGGTTTGGCTTACAAATATGGATAGTGAGACCATATCCTCACATAATCTACCAGCAGCCTGATGGGTGTTATGCCGGGGTCTTAGTGCACAGGACCCGGTCATTACACGGCGTCCATCTACAGCTGGGACATTTCCTGTGAACACTCGCTCTCCCCTATCACCCGCACGGGTCTGATCCTGAAGATCTCATGTATCAGAATCCAGTTGTTCATCCCAAGATAGTTTGTATTTATCATCTGCCACATAATGGATGAGTGGGACCGAACTCAGCATGGGCTGGGGGAGCAGACAAGGCACCAGTATAATTCAGGGGTGAATAAGCAGACACACGGCCACTGAGGAGTTAAATGGAGGAAATACTTGTATCCGGTATTGGTCGGTGCCTGAGGATGTCTGTCAGTCATTGGCTGATCACAGATCCGTTGGTGATTTTGAAATTCCCGCTCAATCGTTGTTCTTTGTCCTCCGGATTATTTATTAACGACTCCTGTTAATAGCGGAGATCGCAATTTGAGCAATCCGGTCTGGGGGCAGCTCTACCCCGCTGAGAATACAGGGTCCTCTCCTCCAGAGCGGTCTGCCCCCGAACAAATGTGATCGTTCTCCTGATCGGCAGGTGGAGGATGTGCCGGCCTTGTTATTATTCTGGGAGGTTATTAACCTTTTGAGGCCGCCATCCATCCGAGACTCCAGTGCCCAGGACGCGGTCATCACACAGACGTCCGTATTCCGGCTACACAGGGCGTCCATCCAGCTGCCTCATACGGACACATTCCCTGCGAGTATTCGCTGCCTCTACAACACAATCGTATCTGATCCTGTTAATATCAAGATCAACACATTCATCTGACTGCAGTATGATAGGATTTCTGCTGTGTAGTAATCGCAGCACAGAGAGCTATGTACTGTGTGCACAGAGGTATCTATCATGTATGACATTGCTGCAGAGTTATGACTTGGTGACAGATTGCAAATGTCAGAAACTTCTTACTGCTGTCCATGTTTCTGCTGTATCATTTATTCTCTACAATCTGCATTAGAAACATAATTTATTATACATATAATGATAGAAAAGGATCCAGAACCAAGATCTCATCTCATCCGTCTTCCTGATTGAGCCCAGCCGCTAATATCTCCCCATATCCTGCAGGAACAACAACCTGTAAGAGGCGGCAGCTGCACTGACAGCACAGAGGCCACTTCTCCCCGGGGAGACTTCATCTTCTTACAATCAGATTGGTGATCGGAGCTCTCTGCACTTCCGCAGTGATTTCATCTTATAGTATATTAACACTTTTCTTTCCAGACTACTAAAGTTCTCTGATCTTTAATGGACTTACTATTTTCATCGTTGTTATTATACAGATGGAGATTGATGCTCAGATCTGAGTCTTATTGTTTGTTTTCTCAATGTGTCACCGAGATCCCCTATATTCGTTATACATCGCTACATCTGGTATTAGAGGAAGTTATCTAGAGATTGTATTGGGATATTTCTCCTCTTAACAAGGGATTCATTGTTCTCCTCTTCATTCTTGGAGCTTCTACATGTGGATATATTGCCCGAGAGCCGCCCGTCCTGACACTGGATAAAGGGGAGGAGGACAAGTGAAAGAGCAGAAGAACGAGCAGTAACGGAGCAGGAATCTATAGAAAAGGAATAAAGCTCCTGTGAGGGTGTGATGACCGATAACCTAACTGCATGTCTGACCTATGGGATCCGGACAACAGTGTAATTTTCTGAGCAATCTGCAATACATGATCGTACATGTCCTGTCACACACTTCCTCCCTGTAGCTGTACAATTGATCTGTACATGAATTACTGGATTAAACTACTGGGGAGATGATCGGGGGGATATGGTGGGGTCAAAGCAGAATTGGTCTTCCCTGAAATATCGCATGTAGGATGCGTCCCTGGCTAGTATATCGTATAAAGGGAGGTCAGACACACGGGGCACATCACAGCTTTTGGCTGATTCACTCGATATATCTATGAAAGGAAACCGAAGCATCCCTGACCCCGGGTCTTGTATTATAGAAAGCGGAGACTGCTCAACTAAAATCTCCAGACTCCTGTATGGGATGTAAACGACCAATATAAGTCGGTCATAGAACCTCGTGTTATATGGGGACAAAGAACAGAAAAGCCATCAGCCACTGAGCGGGAACTTCAAACTCATGAACAAAAAGTCACGTGACCTGTGTAAGCTGCGCCCGCTGCGTCTTATTGGTGTTTCCACACGTCTGCTCTCCATTGGCGGCTTCAGATCCATCCAATGATAAGGTAGGAGGTCGGGGCAGCGGCGGATAAAAGGGAGACAGAAACGGCATTATTGGAGATTGATTTTGGATAAGATTACAGCGATGTCTGGACGCGGCAAACAAGGAGGCAAAGTCCGTGCTAAGGCAAAGACCCGCTCATCCCGGGCAGGACTCCAGTTCCCAGTCGGCCGTGTGCACAGGCTTCTCCGCAAGGGCAATTATGCCGAGAGAGTCGGCGCCGGCGCTCCGGTCTATCTGGCCGCTGTGCTGGAGTATCTGACTGCTGAGATCCTGGAATTGGCCGGCAATGCCGCCCGGGACAACAAGAAGACCCGCATCATCCCCCGTCACCTGCAGCTGGCGGTGCGCAATGACGAGGAGCTCAACAGGCTGCTGGGTGGGGTGACCATTGCCCAGGGAGGCGTCCTGCCCAACATCCAGGCCGTGCTGCTGCCCAAGAAGACCGAGAGCAGCAAGGCGAGCAAGAGCAAGTGAGCGCCGCTCCTCCACATCTGTCCGAACAACCAAAGGCTCTTCTAAGAGCCACCACATCCTCCTCATCAGAGCCGGCACCGCTGATAGCAGGCGATGGTCCACACTATATAGAGAGAACAACACGATCTATTCTATGTTCTACTGTATGATTTACTATAGATCAGAAATGTAAAGCATTAAATAGGTTGATCCTGCTATATTTCGTAGCGCAGATACTAATTTTAGTGACCCGGCTAATAGAGAGTTAAACGGTGGAGAAAACACTTGTATCTGGTATTGGTTGGCGCCTGCTGAGATGTCTGTAATTGGTGGTTTTGAGTTTCCCGCGCAATCTTTCTTTGTGCGTCGGATTATTACCCGCCCCTCTGCTTGTAGCGGAGATCGCAATCTGAGCAATGCGGTCTGAGCACAGCTCTACCCCTCTGAGAATACAGCGCAGAGCAGCTTTCCCCGAACACGGTAATGGTTCTTATCGAAAAGAGGATGGTTCTCCACTAATCATTTATGTGAGGTCATGAACCTTCAGCGGCCTCCATATACACTGAGCCTGATACAAGCCCCGTCCTCAATCACAGGATCTTATGTTTCCATTCTGTAAGCAGCACTCGGAACATCACTACTGATGGGAGCAGTTGCGTATCTTGTATTAAAGAAAGCTGATACTGCTTCAATAACTCGGGATATCTACAGATTGCTGTAAGGAACGCAATCAGCCCGTCAAATACTATACATCACTCCAACCACAACAAACTCATCCCTTCAGTGCAAGTATCCTCAGTTATCAATGAGTGAACATTTTTAACTCATGAACAGCGTATAAAGCTTGTACTGGCATTCACACAAGCACAGGGATTGTTACTCCAACAGGAGATTGTAGCCTCTCATCTAGAAGATGTGGTGGCTCTGAAAAGAGCCTTTGGGTTGTCAGGATGGAGCAGAGAACACAATTAACCTCCGAAGCCGTAGAGAGTGCGGCCCTGGCGCTTGAGCGCGTACACCACGTCCATAGCGGTGACGGTCTTCCTCTTGGCGTGCTCGGTGTAGGTGACGGCGTCACGGATCACGTTCTCCAGGAAGACTTTCAGGACACCGCGAGTCTCTTCATAGATGAGGCCGGAGATGCGCTTGACGCCTCCTCTGCGAGCAAGACGGCGGATGGCAGGCTTGGTGATGCCCTGGATGTTATCACGGAGCACCTTCCTGTGCCGCTTGGCACCGCCCTTCCCGAGACCTTTCCCTCCTTTACCCCGACCAGACATCTTCCAAATAGTCAGCAGGAAACTATGACTAACCCGCACGGACTCTTCTTTTATTTAGCGTCTGGGTGGACCGGAGAGAAGACTGCAGAGATGACGCGTTTCCAGGGCGGGTCTTACAGAATCGACATTAGCTCCTGCTTCCTTTGCTGATTGGCTGAACACAGAACTGTTGGGGAGTTTGAATTTCCCGCTCATTGTGCAGTTTCCGCAGCTTCTAATTATATATGTTTTACCTGTGATGAGAAATGTTTCAAAAACAGTCTGTAAATAAAAGGGCAGACACGACACCAGCTGCAAGTGATCTACACTTCATATAGAAACATCAGATCACTGCTGAATATACCTGTAACGGCACTGACAGTGATTAACCCCCACTTCCATCATACCAGCATATTCGTAACATGCTATTCACTAATGTCCAGGAAGGGTCATTTCCGCACCTTACTACTCCCCTCATCATCCCTTGCATTCTGTACAATCTACATGTGACATTCTGGCTGCTCCCGGTGACTAATCTATAGGATCCTGACTGAGCTCTGACATTTCTAAGATGGGCTTGTCACTTCTGATAGAATTGCTCTTGGGGTGCGGTGATGTGAGGAGGATTGTGGCTGCCAGGATTATTGCCTCTTCTAAGGACAGTGCAGGGAGGAAGCCGCGGTCAGCAGCACTGCTCCGATACTAAATATTTTGCCACCACTGGGATTTTCCGCTCATCAGAAATGACAATATTTACTTTCTCCTAATAACACTTGTATTGTAATTGTCAGAGATCATAAAACTCAGATATCACTTGTTTCTTCATATGAAGATTTGCATTTAGAGAATGTTATTTTCATGTAGAAGATAATGACAACAGCTCAGGTCAAATAAAAAAGGAACCGTATAAATAACAAAATCACTGAGCAGCTGATTGATTCTCATTCCAGTGGTCCCATATCCAATGGAGAATACACTGTGATCTGGAAGGTGATTACATGAATGTGCTCAGTGGAGTTTATCTATAGACCGGACAATTCTCTTCACAGCAGAAGTAGTAACACAATTACATGTAGAAGCTGCGGAAACTCCAAGGAGCGGGAAATTCAAACTCCCTAACGTCCTGTGTTCAGCCAATCAGCAGAGGAAGGGGAGGAGCTAATGTTAGTAGTTACCGAATAGGAAGTTCCCGCTCAGGGGCTGATGGCTTTTTCTGTCCTTCTGGATCACGTAGTTTCAGGACTGTCGGATATCAGGAAATTTGCTTGTGTTGAGCGATCAATGGTCTCTTGGTTCCATACAGGAATTTCTATCATTTTCCAGGATCCAGGGAACAGTATCCGCTTTCTATAAACACAAAGTGCAGAACTGATTCTAACAATGGTGACTCCATCACACCAGCAATATGCCGGGAATATAAAGAAACGAGATACTGCAGTTTACAGAGAACTTTGAAAGAAGGAGGCGGGGATTTTATAAAATGTAGGTTAATATTATCTAGATAAACCTACTACAGAGCTGCAGAGGATATTAGTCTCTTAATCCTGATGCGTTTTCAGGATCAGACCCGTGCTGCTGATAGGAGTCAGCGAGTGTTCACAGGAGATAGCGCTGGATAATGGACGTCCTATAATGATCGCATCATATACACCAAGAAATCTGCGCATGCTTTCTAGATTTCTTCACAACACCGTACAGACTCCTAATAGATTATATAAAGATATTATTCAATAATCAGGGTAGAGAAGCAGATGTGAGGGATTAGCTCGTTATTATGGAGGATTTGGTGGCTCTGAAAAGAGCCTTTGTGTTATAGTCAGACGTGTAGGACGGATCTAAGCTCTCTCCCCACGGATCCGGCGGGCCAGCTGGATGTCTTTGGGCATGATGGTGACCCTCTTAGCGTGGATCGCGCACAGATTTGTGTCCTCAAACAGCCCCACCAGATAAGCTTCGCTGGCCTCCTGCAGCGCCATGACGGCCGAGCTCTGGAAGCGGAGATCGGTCTTGAAGTCCTGGGCGATCTCTCTCACCAGGCGCTGGAAGGGAAGCTTACGGATCAGCAGCTCGGTGGACTTCTGGTAACGGCGGATCTCACGGAGAGCGACTGTCCCTGGCCGGTAGCGGTGAGGCTTCTTCACTCCGCCAGTGGCGGGAGCGCTTTTCCTGGCGGCCTTAGTGGCCAGCTGCTTGCGGGGAGCTTTCCCTCCGGTGGATTTACGAGCTGTCTGCTTAGTTCTGGCCATAGCTCTGTATAGAGGAGAACAGAAGTGATGAGAGGAGCGGAGAGCGGGATATTTATACTCCTCTGCTCCTGTTAGCGCGTCATGTGAACACGCCCCCTACAACTCTATTGGCTAGTTCATAAATTAACATGAGCCGCCAAAACACGTGCGATGTCTGCGGCCAATCATTATTCACGAAATCAACCCAACACCCAGTAATCCCGCCCTCATAAAGAGGGGCAGGGTCTCTGTTCACACTCTTTTCTGGCTGCGGATACTGGCACAGGGTCACACCATGTCTACATGCGGCTTCTACAGCAAGAGCCGCAGTCGTCACTGTTCTATGTCACCAGTACACGGAGCTGTACAGGCTCTAATCTATCATCAGTCAAATCACTGGTTCTCCAATTCTCACATCGAAGTAATAACCGCACACTAATCCTTTCACTAATAAAGACGCAGGTTACAAGTGGTGATTGATTAGGATGATGTAGATTTCTGTAGGACATCGGCCCCTTCCCTCCATTGATTACACTGATCGGTCACCTGCACTGGTGTGATCGGGACACAGCGCAGCTCTATGCGGAGATGTGGGGAAAAGCTTATTCATTATAACACTGGAGCCGCTCCCTGTACACACTATAATCTAGAAGAGGCAGGATATACGGGCACTGATCATACAGCTCTGCCGGGGACAAGGTGGTGGCACTGATCATACAGCTCTGCCGGGGACAAGATGATGGCACTGATCATACAGCTCTGCCGGGGACAAGGTGGTGGCACTGATCATACAGCTCTGCCGGGGACAAGGTGGTGGCACTGATCATACAGCTCTGCCGGGGACAAGATGATGGCACTGATCATACAGCTCTGCCAGGGACAAGGTGGTGGCTCTGATCATACAGCTCTGAAGGGGACAAGGTGGTGGCACTGATCATACAGCTCTGTCGGGGACAAGGTGATGGCACTGATCATACAGCTCTGTCGGGGACAAGGTGGTGGCACTGATCATACAGCTCTGCAGGGGACAAGGTGGTGGCACTGATCATACAGCTCTGCAGGGGACAAGGTGGTGGCACTGATCATACAGCTCTGCAGGGGACAAGGTGGTGGCACTGATCATACAGCTCTGCAGGGGACAAGGTGGTGGCACTGATTATACAGCTCTGCAGGGGACAATGTGGTGGCACTGATTATACAGCTCTGCAGGGGACAAGGTGGTGGCACTGATCATACAGCTCTGCAGGGGACAAGGTGGTGGCACTGATCATACAGCTCTGCAGGGGACAAGGTGGTGGCACTGATTATACAGCTCTGCAGGGGACAAGGTGGTGGCACTGATTATACAGCTCTGCAGGGGACAAGGTGGTGGCTCTGAAAAGAGCCTTTGTGGTGTAATAACAGGGCGGTTTTGGATTATTTCTTAGCTGCGGGCTTCTTGGCTTTAGTTGCCTTCTTAGCAGGACTCTTGGCAGCTTTGGGTTTAGCAGCTTTCTTAGCCGGACTCTTCGTCACCTTCTTGGGCTTCGGAGCGGCCTTTGGCTTCTTGGGGCTCTTGGCCGCCTTCTTGGCAGCTGCTGCGGGCTTCTTGGCCTTTTTCGGGCTCTTCTTGGCCGCGGTCGGAGCCTTCTTGGGCTTCTTCGGAGACTTGGCGGCTTTCTTGGCTGCAGCAGGCTTCTTGGGCTTGGTCGCAGCTGCTGACTTCCTCTTGGCCGCTTTGTCCTTAGTCTCCTGCTGCTTCTTGTTCAGCTTGAAGGACCCGGAGGCGCCGCTGCCCTTCACCTGGAGGAGGGCGCCCTTGGTGACCAGAGACTTGACGGCCAGCTTCAGGCGGCTGTTGTTCTTCTCTACATCGTATCCTCCGGCAGACAGAGCCTTCTTCAGGGCGGCCAGAGACACCCCACTGCGCTCCTTAGAGGCGGACACGGCTTTCACGATCAGATCGGAGACGCTGGGACCGGAGGGTTTCTTGCTTTTCTTGGCGCCCCCGGCGGCGGATTTCTTCGGCAGTTTCTTGGATTTGGCGGCCGGTTCTGCGGGAGGGGGAGCGGCGGCTGGTGCGGTCTCTGCCATCGTGTGCTGCAGAACTAGAACACAAATATCTCCTGATAGGAAAACGCTGAGACCGGAGCTGGAGGCGCCTGTTATATGTACAGGCTTACTGCGCACTGATTGGCTGCTGAGCTGCATCGTCCTGAGCATCTATTGGCTGACACTGAGCACAGGCCCCGCCTCCTTCTAGCTGATCCCGAGTGGAGCTCCGCTCTCCCCTTGTGCTTCCCTGCCCGGGATAAAAGCCCTTTACCGGCTAACACCGGACAGCAGAGCGCGCTTTCTCTGTCGCTTCCTCTTCTCCATCATCTCCACTGACCGTTTGTAGCCGTCACCAGCAGAGATGCCGGGAAAGAGCCGAGAGGAGGTCCCGGGATCATCGCCTTCGTCCTCCCGATCTGCGCATCACTGTGTATCCGCGAAGATAAAACTGCTGCGGGAGCTCGTTCCTCCTATTCCCGGCTCTTGTCACCATCACAGGGATCTTTACTACAATATCCATCGTACAGGAAGCGGATTGTACGATGTGGGGACGACCTGGAGCTGCTGAGAGCCCAGAAGGGTAACACAGGCGATGGCCTCCGCTGACCGCCACCTCCCTGACCTGTAATATAAGTACACCCCGTATGTGCAGAGTATTGGGGGTGAATACGTATCCACATCAGTAGATGATCCACATAGGGGGCTGATTGCAATCACCTGTGTAATATCGTGTCTGACCCTGTGTGTAGCTGTGACGCTGCAGCAGGTAATGGAGGGAAGAGCTCTGATAAGGCGCCAGCTTCACAATGCGACTCATCCCCCAACCAAACACATAAACATCTCCGGTGAGATAACTGTGACCATGCATACCAGGAAAGGGGGTGAGGGGGTCATACATACCAGGATTGGGGGATAATGAGGCTATGCATACCAGGATTAGGGAATGAGGGGGCCACACATACCAAGATTAGGGGATAAGGAGGGCACGCATACCAGGATTGGAAGATGAGGGGGGCCACGCATACCTGGATTGGGGGATGAGGGGGGCATCCATACCAGGATTGGGGGATGAGGAGGCCATGCATACTCGAGTCAATACGTTTTCCCATTTTTTTGTGGTAAAATTAGGGGCCTCGGCTTATACTCTGGTTGGCTTTTATAAAATATACAGTATTTTAAAATCAGTGAGTACGTGGTGCCCATAATATTGCAGGACTGTGGGGTGCATTATACTATATGGGGGCTGCATTTTACCCTATAGGGTGTGTAATATACTGTATGGAGGGCTAGGGGGAGTGCATTATATTCTATGGACCATGGGAAGTTCATTGTACTATATGGAGGATTATGGGGGGCGCATTATATTATATGGAGGATTATGGAGGGCACATTATACTATATGGAAGGCTAGGTGGGGCCATTATAATATTTTGAGGCCTATGTGGGGGGCCATTATACTGTATGAAAGAAATTATATGGTGTGAAAGTTTGTGTGGGGTCCATCATACTGTTTGAAGGGCTGTGTAGGGGCTATTATACTGTATGTAAGCCCATTATGCTGTATGGAGGGCTGTGTAGGGGTCACAATTGGGGGATCATACTGTGTTGGGGTCACCAAACTTTGCCTTGGGATTTGAGGTGGGGTACAATAGCTTCATTATACTGTGCATGTGGAGGCATTCTCCTTGTGGGTGTCATACTGTGTTTGGGGGACACTTTTATGGGGTGTCATACTTTATGGGGGCAATGAAAGAGGAATCTAGGACTTCAGCAGGAGGAAAATTACTAAGTAAAGGCTGGAAAGTTGTGAGATCTGCTCTTCTGTGACACAGATAAATATATAAAAAGGAGACCCCGGAATATCTGATCTGGGGAGCAAGTGGTTGAGTTAAAAGCCACTGAACACAGGACAACTCGCTCAAAAATTACTGAAAGGATCAGAGCTGTGAAGGAACTCATTCATAGTTTTCACTATCAGTCTAGAAAGGCTTAATCAGCTCTACTAGCGCCACCTGCCATTTACCCTGTGAATAGACGTAGACAGGAGAGGACACAGGAGCAGCCACAGCTCTGATGTAGATGGTGTGGTGGCTCTTAGAAGAGCCTTTGGGGTGATGGTGATGGCGGAGCAGCAGACGGAGCAGATCACTTGGCGCTGGTGTACTTGGTGACGGCCTTGGTGCCCTCAGACACGGCGTGCTTGGCCAGCTCTCCGGGCAGCAGCAGGCGCATGACGGTCTGGATCTCCCGGGAGGTGATGGTGGAGAGCTTGTTGTAGTGAGCAGGGGCGAACTGGCCCCCCCTTTTGGAAGACCCTCGGTGGGCCCAGGGTCCCGATGGCCACTCCCCCAAGCACTTCCGATATGATTAGTGATGGACCCTCTGCAGCGGCAGAGCAGGGAGAGCGATCTCCCTGCTCTGCCTACTGCTGCAGTGCCCCTCTGCCTCCTCTTCGCAGAGCGACACTGCTGGTGCGTGAAAAGGAGGTCAGTCTCAGGCTTTCTGTGCGCACTGTGGAGGATGGACCGGCGTCGCCCCAGGCAGCGGCAGCAGAATGTATGGGCTCCTACCAGGTATATATTATTGGAGGCAGGAGAATGTATGGGCTCCTGGCAGGTATATATTATTGGAGGCAGGAGAATGTATGGGCTCCTGTCAGGTATATATTATTGGAGGCAGCAGAATGTATGGGCTCCTACCAGGTATATATTATTGGAGGCAGGAGAATGTATGGGCTCCTGGCAGGTATATATTACTGGAGGCAGGAGAATGTATGGGCTCCTGGCAGGTATATATTACTGGAGGCAGAAGAATGTATAGGCTCCTGTCAGGTATATATTATTGGAGGCAGGAGAATGTATAGGCTCTATTAATATGGCTGTGGTGAAATACAACTCAGCAAAAAAAATCTGTGGACTGGCTCCGTACCGTCCCTGGCCACATTCACCTGTCCATGTGTTTGTGGTTAGGCGGTCCTTCCCAGTAAGTTCACTGGGGAGGGCACGGGTAATGTTGTGGCACCCGTGCTTGTGGAGAAGACACCGGGACAAATAGTGGCGGCTGGGAACCAAATATGGATAGTATGGAGTATGGATACTCGGTCGCCGCCACCATAAGATTGTGGACAGCTTCCCCCTCCATGAGCCTAAAAGGCCACATTTCAAGTGCAAGCAGCTGTCAAAAATTTGGCAGTATATTATTGCGGCCTGTGGGTGGGTGGTTGGCTGGCTGCATATTTGCGCTTCCATTCCAAGGAATGGGTTAGGGACAACTGAACGCTGCACTGGGACAAGGACGTGGACGGTGATTGTTGCAAGTCTGCAGCGACAGGTGCATGGCGGGAGGCATCTTTGCATGAGCCAAGGATCACTTATGATGGGCACACTTTTAGGCAGTGACCTGGAAGTCAGAGATGCTTCCAGGGGTCTTCCCCATGCTGTTCCCATGTCTTTTCGGCACTGTATGCATGTTTCTGATGATGTGTCACACACCAGATGGCCAGATAAGGTTGTAAAATGACATTTCCCAGTGATTGCATTTGTCTTGGTTGAAAGCAATGCAAAAGTGCAAAAACGCATCAAAAACGCTACGTGTGAACATAGCCCAAGGTGTGGAGAAATATTTTTGGTTTTGGTTATTTATTTTGCCATATTCACAAGTTATTACCCTGGAAAGGATGTTCCTTGACATATTTCCCAGGAAAATCCATTTTGGATTCGTTTTTGTATGTTTTATTGTGAGTCCGTAAAAGTGGCGTAATACCTCTGACAACATTGCAGACAGCAGTGACCTGGGAGTCAGAAATGCTTCCAGGGGTCTTCCCCATGCTGTTACCATATCATTTGAGCACTGTTCCCATCGATTTGGGTAATTTTTAGGCCCTCTGCAGACTGCTGGGGAGAGCCGCCTGAAAAATGCTCGAGTTTCCCATAGACTTACATTGGGCTCGTTGCTCAGGTCGAGCACCCGAGTATTCCAATTTGCTCGACCCGAGCAACGAGTACCTGAGCATTTTAGTGCTCGCTCATCACTATTCGCGACCGACCCATCACTACAGTCAAGGTTCCTCAGCCGGGTGATGTCGGTCGACAGAAAGGGAACAGGTTTCGGTGGCACGGTTCTCAGACGTGTGCACTAGTGACGTAGCAGAAGCTCCGGAGGTGTCAGATGGGAGATTCACGGTCAGGTCAGTGACCAGGAATGACACGCGAGACGAGACGCTACCTCTGACAGGGACATACGGTACCGGGAACGGATAGAGGGAAAGACAATAGTTAGACTGGGACCAGCAGACGCCAGAGCGACATTGCAAAAGTGGATAGAGAGTTACGGGGGAAACGGGCAGCAAGTTGTGATAGGAACAGAGTATTGCCAAAGATTTAAAAGACTACCCCTTGCCCACTATAGTTAATGACAATCTAACTCCCCTTCCCTCCAATAGATCATTTTAAACTACCAGCCCCTGAATTCTAGTGTATTCTGATTTATTCTGTTATGTGGTTTACGGCTGATTTTACTGTCAAATGTTGTAAACAAATTGTTACCATATAGTACATGTTTTACAGTTTATATTAGTTGTTAAATAAAAGAAATATACATTTGTTCCCCCTGTGTCTCCGCTGTTGCATACTGTTTACCTGCATTATACAAGTAGAGAAAGTTGTCCATCTCATGTGGTGAGATATTACTGTGATATTAATCCTGATATTTTTGGAAGCTGCAAAATATTATACTCCATTTAAAATGGACAAGGTGCATGGTAAGGGACGGGAAAGTGGACGTGATGCTGATGGCGTACGCAGAGCCCAAGGCCGTGGGCAAGATGAAACTGTGCCTGCTGAGGGAGCACAACAAGCACACACATGTCAACCTAGCTTCCTGTCCCACTTTTTAGGGGGCTGCGGAGCACCACTCTTGAAGACAGAGCAGTGTGAAAAGGTTGTTGGTTGGATAGCAGATAATGCTTCAATCAGTTTGCCACTACCACCACCCTCTCTTCCACATGGTCCAGTCTCAGTAGCCGTGACTCTGGACCACATAATCCTCACCCTGATCCTCCTTCCTCCCACCATACCGAGTGTCCAGAGACAAGTGATCTCACACTTGGATACTCCGAACAGCTGCTCACATTTCCATTGATAGATTCTGGCCTCTCGCTTTGTCCACTTCAATCGGGGCAAGAGGAGAACGCATGTAGTGATGCCCAAAATTTTGAGCAGCCACGATCACACGAAGGCGACGGTGGGAAAGTGCAATTACTGTCGCAAAAGGTGGATGATGATGAGACACAATTGCCAGCAAGTCAGAAAGAGGCCCAGGGTGCGTACGTGGAAGACGAGGTGGTGGACGATGAAGTCACTGACCAAACCTGGCAAAATAACATGCATAGCAAGGAGAGCAGTGCAGAGAGGGAGAGAGGCGTATAACCACAACAAGCAGGAAGAAGCAGTGGGGTGGCCACAGACACAAGGCAGGCAACTGTTCCCCAAAACACCAATACGAGAGAAGTTGCCAGTCCAACTGTTAGTCTTCCAGAGTCTGGCTCTTTTTTAAAGACTGTCAAGATAACCCCAAAAAAGGCTATTTGCAACATCTGCCATGCCAGCATCAGCAGGAGCAGCAAAACTACCAGCCTGACCACCACCAGTATGCTCAGGCACATGACAGCAAAGCACCTGACTAGTTGGCCAGTGATGGTATATTTCACTGACGGCACACTGGGTTAATATAATGGAAGCCGGGACCTAGTCGGACCTTGGGACGGTACACATCCTCCCGACGCCGAGGATTGCGGGCCCCGGGTCAATCCGGATTGCCCCCACATTCTAAAGCTCCTGCACCTCATCCTCCTCTTCAGCCTCCATCTATAAAAAGGACCACATCAGCTGGAAGCTGAAAGTACTGTATCACTACCTCGGCCAAGCAGCAACAGGCTCTGCTGAAGCTTATCTGCTTAGGCGACAAACTGCACACTGCTGCAGAGTTGTTGAAAGCTGTAACAAAGCAGGCAGATCTTTGTCTCTCACCACTGAACATACAGCCAGGCATGGTCGTGGGTGACAATGGCCGGAACATGGTGGCGGCTCTGAGGATTGGCAACCTCACACACGTATAATACCTGGCCCATGTGCTTAACCTCGTGGTTCAGCGGTTTCTCAAAACCTACCCAGAGCGGCCTGAGCTTCTTTTGAAAGTATGCCATGTGTGCCCATTTCAGAAAGTCAGCTACAGCTTCTGCTGCCCTGACAGTGCTTCAGCAGCGTTTGCAGCTTCTAGCTGACCGACTAGTGTGTGATATCACCACACTTTGGAACTCAGCATATGTTAGGAAGGATTTGTGATCAGCAGAGGGCAGTTGTTGAGTACCAGCTTCAACAGGCAGTTGTAATTCAGGTCAGCCTAAGCACATTAGAGCTGATGAGTGGGCATGGATGTATGACATCTGTGCAGTCCTCCAAAACTTTGAGGACTCCACCAAGATGGTGAGCGGCGATGACGCCATAATTAGTGTCACCATCCCGCTTCTCTGTCTACTGAAACGCTCTCTGTTCACAATTAAAGAGGAGGCATTGCAGGCGGAGCACGATGAGATGGAGCAAGGAACTTTACAGGGTGATTCCACACATCCCAGTCTCACCTTATCTCAATGCAGATTGGGTGATAATGAGGAGGAAAAGGAGGAGAAGGAACAGGAACTGGTTTCCTGCGCTAAAGACGGTACTATCCACACCACATTCATACCGTCTGTTCAGCGTGGATGGACTGAAAAGGGGGAGGACAAGAAGGAGGACCAGGATGAGGATGAGAACATGGACAGTTGTCCTCTTTGTGGGGACAGGGAAGTCTTGGCTGTTGGCTGTCTGGCGCACATGGCTGACTTTATGTTCCGCTGCCTTTTCTGTGACCCTCGCATTGTACGTATTTCGAACAACAGTAATTACTGGTTGGTCACACTTCTAGATCCGTGCTACAAGGAGAACTTTCTATCTCTCCTTCCTGTGACTGAGAGGTCTAATAAAATGTTGCAGTACCAGAAGGCCCTTGTTGAAGAATTACTAAAAAAATCCCCTGCTGACAATGCTGGCGCCAGAGGTCACAGTTCCTTGGACAACCAAGGAGTGCAGGTGAGAGAAACAGAACTCCAATCCAGCAGAGGCAGGGGAACACTGTCAAAGGTGTGGGGCAGTTTTCTCAGACCCTCCCAGCGCCCAGGCCCTTATGAGCGGGGTAGTTTCACAAGGAGGGAAAAGTTTTGGAAGATGCTGAAGAAGTACCTTGCTGACCGTACCAGAGTCCTCCGTAATTCCTCTGTGTCTTACAACTATTGTGTATCCAAGCTGGACACGTGTCATGAACTGTCTCTCTACATCTTGGAGGTCCTGGCTTGCCCTACCACTAGCGTTTTGTCAGAGCGGGTTTTTAGTGCCGCCGGGGGCATTATAACTGATAGGAGCATCTAACTGTCAACTGAAAATACTGAAAATGCTGACAGGCTGACTCATCAAAATGAACAAGGGTTGGATTGGGCCAGACTTCTCGATACCTCTGGATGATAGCATCGTAACATAAACTCAAATCCAGTGGGTTTTTTTGAAGAGTCTATTCCCATGCACCCCTTCACACCCAGACATGGGTATTAGTGTTCAGCGAATTTGTTCGGCGAATGTTCGAAAGTTTCAAATTCGGCACGAATATGGCACATTCGGATTCGTGTTCGCAAAGGCGAGCAAATTTTCCTAAAATCGGAAAAGTTCGACGAATTTGCGTGGGATCGTGAATACAGGGCAACCACGGCGTTTTGAACAATTTTGTTAGCATAGTGCAAGTGTATGATGAGCGGTGACATGTGCCAGGTGATTGTGGGGGCTGTGGAGAGTTTAGAACAGGTCAGATCAGCGGCACACTGTTTTGTTTTTTTTCCTGTGGGCGGTAACTTTAACTGAGGAAAGCGCGGCCAGCCAATCATAACGCAAGAAGCATCTACACTGTCCAGACATAAGGGCTTCTGCAATTGGCTGCAGAAATCACATGTCCTCTCAATATAAAAAGCGGCCATGTTCCCTCAGCGCCATTATATCCATGTCACTGCTGGAGACAGACGCAGCTCAGTGTTCTCCTGTGTAATGAGAGATATGAGCTAGATAGATGGGCGCTTGTGTGGTAGTCAGATAGTGTAGATAATTCCTGGCCTGTGTACCTCTGCAACCGCTGGTGCAGCACATTTTTGATGTTCTTGTGCAAGTACTGAGATACTGACAGAAACAGAGGCCCCGTGCCATACAATAGTGCTGTGCACCGCTGGTATAGAGCTCCATGTCTCAGTATACCTTGAATCTTTTTTTGCACTTGCTAATGTGATCAAGCAAGCGCAGTGCATCTTTTCATTTAGTTGGGTTGAAATTGTGCTCTGCGCAGTCTGCAGAGCTTCTTATTGCAGAGCACAAAATCTGTTTTTTGTTTTTTTTTCTGTTGCTATTGTGATATTGAAAGCTGTGTGCACTAAAGTTGTTTTAGTATCAGATACTATTTTATGATGTGGGCCATCCCTATCTGTGTATTGGTGGTGTAAGATCAGTGTCCCAAAGTCATTTAACCCCTGAAAAACAACAGTTACTTATTAAAATCTGTGAAAACTGGCTATTTGCCCGCTTTGATGCCCACAACCCATTTGGGCCAGGCTGGAGTGATCTTAATTTTATGCGGGCCATCACTCTTTATGTAGTGGCTGTGTGAGCTCAGTGGCCCAAGTCATTTAACCCCTGAAAAACACTAGTAAATGGCTATTTGCCCGCTTTGATGCCCGTTCTGATACACAGAACCCATTTTGGCAAGGCTGGAGTGACCTGAATTTTATGCGGGCCATCACTAGATATGAAATGCTGATGTGAGATCAGTGGCCCAAAGTAATTTAATCCCTGAAAAACACAAATTACTTCTTCAAATCTGTGAAAAATGTCTATTTGCCGGTTCTGATGCCCAGAACTCATTTGGGCCAGTCTGGAGTGACCTGTTTTTGACGTGGGACATCACTATGTATATAGTGGTGGTGTGAGATCAGTGGCCCAAAATCATTTTACCCCTAAAACACACCAGTTACTTATTCAAATCTGTGAAAAGTGGCTATTTGCCCTCTTTGATGCCCGTTCTGATGCCCAAAACCCTTTTGGGCCAGCCTAGAGTGATCTGAATTTTATGCGCGCCATCAGAATGTATGTAATGGTGGTGTGTTATCAGTGGCCCAATGTAATTTAACCCATGGAAAACACAAGTTGCTTATTCAAATCTGTGAAAAGTGGCTAGTTGCCCACTTTGATGCCCGTTGTGATGCCCATAACCCATTTGTGCCAGACTGCAGTAACTTGAGTTAGATGTGGGGCATCCTAGTCCTTCGCCCAAAGTAATTTAACCTTTCCAATATCGCCCTTCATTGCCCACTTCGATGCTCATTTTTGTGCCAGTTTTATGACTTCTGTAGCCCCTTTTAAGAGTATTCACATAAGGGGACTTCGCTGCAATAAATTTTATTACTGTATTTTTTTGTTTTTGTAATTAATCCTGAAAAAAAAGAAACTGGACGAATAAGAAACCAACTTCAGCATCGTCTACAAATGAGCCATTTCTTAAAATCCACATTCTTCCACGCTACACGGTTTACAATCATGCCCAAAGACGTCCAGCTGGCTTTCCGGATCTGTGGAGAAAGATTAGATCTGTCCCGATCACTGCACAGAGTCCTACTTCAATAAGATCATTCTAACTACTGTATCTGGGTTCTACCAGCGATACTCAATCTGCGGTTACAGGATGGCGGGAGAGGGGGTTAATCCCTGTCAGTGCTTCTATTTCGCTCCATCTACACAGGCAGGAGGCTCCTCATTCACCCACGTAATATTCTATCCGGATTCCCTGTAGTGTCTGCGCCGATCCTATAACAGACTAAGACAAGCCACATATGATCTACCAGGAGTCTGATGTGGGGGAAGTCTCCACTTATGAAAATAAGTGTGAAGCGGGGATCAGCAGACACACGGCTACTAAGGAGTTAAATGGAGGAAATACTAGTTTTTCTCTGTCTAGTGGCCTTATGTGAACATGCATTTACATTTTGCATGCACATCAATTTACGTTTCAGTTCAGACTCCCAGGTTTTTTCTTTGTAGTTTAGTGTGCTTCAGTGCATATAAGGGTGTGGCCGCCCTTTGTCTGAGCTGAAAGGTTCATTCTGCCTCTCAGGTCCATGCTTCTACTAGGGTTCAGTCTCTCTGCCCTTATCCATATGTATGTCACTTGACAAATGGTAAGGTTTTAATATTAGAGTTAGGACTGTCGCATAAGGGTTGCCGTGACGTGCGGGATGGCTTTTACATTATTTTGATCAAAATTATGTTAACTAAATACCCTTTATTATTTATCATTATTTTTATGCACTTGAGATTTATCGATTTAATTCCAGTTATTTGGGTATTTTGCTTGTCTTTGGTTTTTCTCTGTCTAGTGGCCTTATGTGAACATGCATTTACATTTTGCATGCACATCAATTTACGTTTCAGTTCAGACTCCCAGGTTTTTTCTTTGTATGGGGTATTGGTCGGCGCTGGCTGAGGTCTCTCGTTCATTCTCTGATCACAGTTTTGAATTTCCCCTCAATCGTTGTTCTAAATCCGTCGGATTATTACCGGCCCCTCTGCTTGTAGTGGAGATCGCAATCTGAGCAATCCGGTCTGGGGGCAGCTGTACCCACTGGGAATACAGGGTCCTGCTCTCCGGATCCGCTTGTCACCCAAACACGGTGATCGCTCCCCTGATCGGCTGGTGGAGGATGAGCCGCCATCATTATTCTGGTGAGGGTATTAACCTTCAGAGGCCGCCGTCAACCCCAGTATTTAGTTCCCAGAACACGGGCATCAAATAGGCGTCTACATACAAGGTACACAGGGCGTCCATCCATCCATCTGCCTCATACATCGATATTCACTGTGAATATTCGCTGCCATCTGTAACCCACACGGATCTGATCCGGAAATATGTAGCAGAATCAACTCATTCATTTCACGGCAGGACCTGGATCTAATGCTCTGTGGTAAACCCATCACAACGGGTATGGACTGTGTGCACAGAGGTACATATGTACGACCACCCCTCCCCATACACCCGTGTGTAATATTTATGTTATAGATCAATGGGAAGAAACATCACCCGAAGTCAGTGGTGTCAGCTCCAGAGTGGAAAGACTGGGGGAGCAGACAAGACACCATCTCATCTGGTTGATGCGGCTTCAGTCTTTATACCCATTAACCCTCGCTGAACCCCGGGTCTTCTATCAGAATACTGCTCCCCTAATCCGGAAAACCTAGAGACCTAGTATCCAGAGGCAGTCTAGAGCAAGCGATCGTTACACAACACAGATCGTCCTATAGTCGCCAGTACTGACCACACACTGTATGAAAAAAATCAGCCTCAAAGCGGGAATTTCAAATCTTACAACCAACCAATCATCAAGTCACAGAACCAACCGCCATACACATCACATGACATTAACCGGAATCCCGGATCAGAGTTAACCCATTAGTGTTAGAATTACAGTCCATCGATCTAAACAACTGTTTACATTATCTAACACCTCAGTATGCGGAGCATGAACCCTGCACTGATGAGAACCAGACACCCGAGCTTCCTACCAGCAAGAATACAGAGCACATGAGAGATCAGTGCCCAGCCCAAGAAATTGTAGCCTCTCACTTAGAAGATGTGGTGGCTCTGAAAAGAGCCTTTGGGTTGTCAAGATGCTCCACCCTGGCAACACAAAGGCTCTTTTCAGAGCCACCCAAATCTAAGTGAGAGGCTAGTTTCCTGTTGTGCTGGGGGTGATCTGCGCTCTGCTGATTTCTCCTCTTGCTGGTAGATCGCTCTGGTATCAAGTTTCGTGCTCCACATACTGGGGAGTCGGAAACGTTAATAATTGCGCAGAGCTGTGGACTGTATGTCCTGATTAGCACCAGGCTCAGTGTATATGCAGAGTACGAGATCCTTTGTGCGGCTGCCTGTAATATTGGTAGCTGTTACAGCCTGGGACGTGTCTGTTATACACTCCTGACATGTACTGGTGTGTCTGCTCCGCAGTCTTTCACTTCTGGAGCTGACACCGCTGACTTTGGGTGATGTGATGTGTCTTCTTATGGATCTATAACATAAATATTACACACAGTGGATGCGGGGGAGTGGTGATACATATAGCTCTGTGCACACAGCTCATACCCTGCTGTGATGCGGTTATTACAGAACAGAAATCCAAGTCTTGCCATGAGATGAATGTGTTGATTCTGCTACATGATATTTTTTTCAGATCAGTGTAGGACGCAGGGGCAGCGAATATTCACTGCATGAGGCAGCTGGATAGATGGCCGCCCTGTGTACCCGGTATGTAGACTCCTATGTGATGACCGCGGATCTGTTTAGCCAATGACTAGGAACCAGATATAAGGGTTTCCTCCTCCGTTTAACTCCTTAGTGGCCGTGTGACTGCTGATCACACACATGCTTTACACAAGCGGCTCCTTCCCCCACTCCAGACCCGCAGCGCTCACATCAGGCTCCTGGTAGAACCTCAGAGACTTGTCTTAGTCTGTGGAGTGATCGGCGCCGACACCACAGGGAATCCGCAAAGAATACGTGGGTGAGTGAGGAGCCTCCTGCACGTGTAGATGGAGCGGAGAAGCATCAGATCACTGCTGAATATACAGATAACGGCATTGATTGGAATTAACCCCCTCTCCCCCTACATGAGGATTGTGTGGAGCTCAGAAAACCCAGGCAAAAATAATCGTCCAATTTATAGGTTTATTGGAATAAAAATGACTGGACTCCATGCTTAATCTTCCCCTATGCAAATATTTACCAATCATCCCTTCTATAATGTGCTGAATATACTAGATCACTGCCCAGCCAGGTAAAAGTAATCGCTGCACCATCACCACACCAGTAACATGTAGCAGGATCGACCTGTGCATTTAATGCTTCTACTCTATAGTAAACAATGTATCGTGTAGTTCTATCTGACGCTGCAGGCGATGGTTCTCTTATCCACCAGCGGTGCCGGCTCTGATGAGGAGGATGTGGTGGCTCTTAGAAGAGCCTTTGGTTGTTCGAACAGATGTGGAGGAGCGGCGCTCACTTGCTCTTGCTCGCCTTGCTGCTCTCGGTCTTCTTGGGCAGCAGCACGGCCTGGATGTTGGGCAGGACGCCTCCCTGGGCAATGGTCACCCCACCCAGCAGCCTGTTGAGCTCCTCGTCATTGCGCACCGCCAGCTGCAGGTGACGGGGGATGATGCGGGTCTTCTTGTTGTCCCGGGCGGCATTGCCGGCCAATTCCAGGATCTCAGCAGTCAGATACTCCAGCACAGCGGCCAGATAGACCGGAGCGCCGGCGCCGACTCTCTCGGCATAATTGCCCTTGCGGAGAAGCCTGTGCACACGGCCGACTGGGAACTGGAGTCCTGCCCGGGATGAGCGGGTCTTTGCCTTAGCACGGACTTTGCCTCCTTGTTTGCCGCGTCCAGACATCGCTGTAATCTTCTCCAAATAGTCAAAAGCAGAGAAAGAAGTGAACTCTAGAATAATGCCCCTTCTGTCTCCTCAGTCGCTTTTTATCCGCTGCTGCCCCGACCTCCTACCTTATCATTGGATGGATCTGAAGCCGCCAATGGAGAGCAGACGTGTGGAAACACCAATAGGACTCAGCGGGCGCAGCTTACACAGGTCACATGACTTTCTTACCCAGTAGGAGAGGAGCAGGCAGCAGTGCTCATTTGCATGTGTGGCTATAAATACCGCTGTGCTGGAGGAGCAGGAACATTGTTCTCTCTCCTCGGAGTTGTGATCGTTGTATACTCACCATGCCTGATCCCGCCAAGTCTGCGCCAGCGCCCAAGAAGGGCTCCAAGAAAGCCGTCACTAAGACTCAGAAAAAGGACGGCAAGAAACGTAGGAAGAGCAGGAAGGAGAGCTACGCCATCTACGTGTACAAGGTGCTGAAGCAGGTCCACCCCGACACCGGCATCTCCTCCAAGGCCATGGGCATCATGAACTCCTTCGTCAACGACATCTTCGAGCGCATCGCAGGGGAATCCTCCCGCCTGGCTCACTACAACAAGCGCTCCACCATCACCTCCCGGGAGATCCAGACCGCCGTGCGCCTGCTGCTGCCCGGAGAGCTGGCCAAGCACGCCGTGTCCGAGGGCACCAAGGCCGTCACCAAGTACACCAGCGCCAAGTGATCTGCTCCGTCTGCTGCTCGCCATCACCCCAAAGGCTCTTCTAAGAGCCACCACCCCGTCTACATCAGAGCTGTGGCTGCTCCTGTGTCCTCTCCCGTCTACATCAGAGCGGTGGCTGCTCCTGTGTCCTCTCCCGTCTACATCAGAGCGGTGGCTGCTCCTGTGTCCTCTCCCGTCTACATCAGAGCGGTGGCTGCTCCTGTGTCCTCTCCCGTCTACATCAGAGCTGTGGCTGCTCCTGTGTCCTCTCCCGTCTACGTCAGAGCTGTGGCTGCTCCTGTGTCCTCTCCCGTCTACGTCAGAGCTGTGGCTGCTCCTGTGTCCTCTCCCGTCTACGTCAGAGCTGTGGCTGCTCCTGTGTCCTCTCCCGTCTACGTCAGAGCTGTGGCTGCTCCTGTGTCCTCTCCCGTCTCCAGAGCTGTGGCTGCTCCTGTGTTCTGTCTATTCACAGGGTAAATGGCAGGTGGCGCTAGTACAGCTGATTTAACCCTTTCTAGACTGATAGTGAAACCTATGAATGAGTTCCTTCACAGCTCTGATCCTTTCAGTAATCTTATGAGCGAGTCCTGTGTTCAGTGGCTTTTTACTCCACCCCTTGCTCCCCAGATCTGATATTCCGGGGTCTCCTCCATCCGGTATAACCTGATTCGGTTAGTTCTTGTTTCTCCGAATAACATGAGATATTTGTGTAGAATTTATCTATAATTCCGGACACTTCTTTTCACAGAGGAAGAAATTACATCATTACATTTAGAAGTTGTGGAAACTGCAATGAGCGGGAAATTCATAATCCGCAGAGGAAGAGGAGGAGCTAATGTTACCAATGGGTGAATTCCCGCTCAGTGCTTGATGGATTTTCTGTTCTTTGTCATCATATAACACGTGGTCCTATGTCGGGCCGATATCGGGAACACCTGCATGTGTGCAGCGATTATTCCTCGTTTACATCACATACAGGAGTCTGTAGAGTTTCGGGATTAGGGCAGCAGATCTTTTTCTTCAGTACATTGCATCACAATCACTATTGTGGAGGACTATATACTGATCGGGGATTTATCCTACAAGAAACATTTCTAGAAAGATCAATTCTACTTTCCCATGCAGATCTCATTATGTCTCCCCGATCATCTCCTCAGCAGTTTTCCAGTAATCCATTTACAGATCAATTCTACAGCTAAAGGCAGATTTGTGACAGGACTCGTACGATTGTGGATTGCAGATTGCTGAGAGTTCATTGCTCAAAACATTACACTCTGCTGTCAGGAGCCTATAGGTCAGGCATGCAGTATAGGTCAGGCATGCAGTATAGGTCAGGCATGCAGCATAGGTCAGGCATGCAGCATAGGTCAGGCATGCAGCATAGGTCAGGCATGCAGCATAGGTCAGGCATGCAGTATAGGTCAGGCATGCAGCATAGGTCAGGCATGCAGTATAGGTCAGGCATGCAGCATAGGTCAGGCATGCAGCATAGGTCAGGCATGCAGTATAGGTCAGGCATGCAGTATAGGTCAGGCATGCAGTATAGGTCAGGCATGCAGCATAGGTCAGGCATGCAGTATAGGTCAGGCATGCAGTATAGGTCAGGCATGCAGCATAGGTCAGGCATGCAGCATAGGTCAGGCATGCAGTATAGGTCAGGCATGCAGTATAGGTCAGGCATGCAGTATAGGTCAGGCATGCAGTATAGGTCAGGCATGCAGTATAGGTCAGGCATGCAGTATAGGTCAGGCATGCAGCATAGGTCAGGCATGCAGTATAGGTCAGGCATGCAGTTAGATCCTCAGTCATCACATCCTCCTCAGGAGATTCTTTCCTGCTCAGGTACTGATCGCTCTTCTGCTCTTCCTCTTGTCCTCTCCCTCTTTATCCACTGACACTGAACATGGGCCCCGTCTCCTCCCAACAGAGTGAAGCTCCGCACTCCAGTTGTGCTTCTCTGCCCGGATAATGTCTGTCGTACAGAAAGCGGATTGTACGATGTGGAGACGATCTGCAGCTGCTGAGAGCCCAGAAGGGTAACACAGGTGATGGCCTCCCTGACCTGTAATATAAGTACACCCCACTATTGTGCAAAAGGTGAACTACTGAGAGAAGACACAAAATGAAGCGTCTACACACAGAGCACAGCTGTATATAGTGCACAGACTACACAACAATTATATACACTGTGTTCCAAATTATTATGCAAATAATATTTTCTCAGATTTTCCCAAATTACCTATATGAATTGCAGTCATTGTAATTTTCCAGTCAAATAACTATTAGAGTACGATTGAAAGGTTTTTGTACAAACTGCCTATGATAACAGTATATTTTAAAAAAAAATAAAAAACTCAAACTGCACTCAAAATGCATGTTCCAAATTATTATGCACAGCAGAGTTTTCAACCTTTTCATTTTAATAAAGAACAAAAAAAATGGTCATTTTTGAAATTATAAGCATTAGCAGGTTATTACAAACTGAAATCAAACAGTTTTCAACTCAAAACTTTATTCTAGGTGATGTTACATTTGCACATAGGACCCCTTGTTCGAAAGGAGCTTCTGAACTCTCTCGTCCATTGCATTTGTCAGGTTTTGACAAATGCAAATTTAAACACCGCCTTGCTGAGTGGTCGCGGTCGGCGGTCGCGACCAATCAGTGATTTTGGCTCCAAATTTAAACAACGCTCTGCTGATTGCGCTCGGCTTGACCGCATATATATACTAGAATACCCGATACGTTAGAATCGGGCCACCATCTACTAATATTTATACTTGTGGATTTGCTGCGGTTCCATTAAAGTCAATGGGCGGGAAACGCTGCAGAAACGCACATAGAGTGGTACCCGGATTGGCTGGGGAGGGCGACTACTCCCATCATCCGACCACCAGTCCCGCTGATAATAGCGAGAGCGGCGCGGCTGAGGGGATCAGCAGTGTTCTCAGCCGAGTCGGGGCTGCGCGCTGTGTAAGAAAAAATAAAAAATCACTATCTTCACCTGTCTGACAGCTCCCGATGTCCTCCTGGTCCTTACAATGTCCCCGGTGACGTGTTCAGCCCGGAGGCCGGCGGTACACTGCTGGGAGAGTGCTCGCTTCCAGCAGTGTACTTTGCTGCGCCGCCAGGACCTGAGGTCACATGAGCTCTCAGCTGAAGATCAGGGTTTCGGGGACTGAGCATATAATAAAAAAAATATTAAAACCGTGGGTATTTTTATTTCATTAAAATACTTTATTCTGGCCTTGTCTTTTATTTAATTTAAAAAGCAGTGAAAACTTTTTTTTATTTTACAAAGCGGTGAAAACTTTACTACACGGTTAGTAATGGGGGCGTCTTATAGACGCCCTCCATTACTAACCTGAGCTTCACGTCAGCCGCCAATACAAGGCTGACATGAACCCAGACCCCATTACCACACTCGCCACTGCTACAGGGCAGTGAGAAAAGCGGGTGCGCCATTTCTGGGACTGCTGAGGGGTGATATTATTAGCCGCGGAGGGGACAGGATCCATGGCCCCTTCCTTGGCTATTAATATCAGCATGCAGCTGTCTGTATAGACTCTTCTGGTTAGAATTAATAGGGGGACCCTATGTCAATTTTTTTCTGGGATCCCACTGTAATCTAGCCAGTAAAGGCTAAGCAAACAGCTATAGGTTGTTATTAATAGCCAGGGAACATTGTTGGGCTAATGGCCCCTTCCCAAGCTACTAATATCAGCCTCCAGCGGCCGGCTTTCCCTTTGCTGGTTATAAAAATGACTCAGGAGCCCATGCCATAATTTTTTAAAAATTTTAGGCTCTGTGCCCATGATTCAGACTTTGCAGGGCTTTAGACACATATTCTTCCAAAACGTTGCATTCTTTTGAACGCAGGTAAATCCACATGTGTTCACTAAAATATGCGGATTTACCACATTTAATGCATTCTAGAGGTCACATTTCGGTTACGGAGACTAGCGTCTCTGCAAGAGAATTTGACATGCTGCGGTCCTGAAAGACGCGCCACATGACAATGTCCACGGGTGATACGCACACTCAGATGCATGCATAGTGGACATGGGATTTCTAGAAATCCCATCCACTATCCTGTAACATCTCAACGCTGCAGGTTTCATCCTTTAAAAACACGCAGCGTCAAACCTGCAGCGGCTCCTGATCGTGGCCATATCCCCAAACTCACCCGCAGCATGTCAATTTCTGTAGCTAGTTTCTGCTGCAGATTTTAACCGATTGAAGTTTCATTTTATGCGGTGGATTCACATGTACCGACAACAAAAGTGCGGCAATAGAACACCGTGTTTTTGAGACAGAAAAAATATGCTACGTCATAGGCTAATGAAACAACTGTGAGCTGTTATTATAGTCAGGGAACATGTTTGACTAATGGCACCTTCCTAGGCTAAAAGTAGCAGCTTTCAGCTGCCCCAGAAATTACATGAATGGGAGTGCTGATGAAAATTGGGTGAATTGGATTAGCTGACACCTAGCTCTTTTGTTTCGTGATGACACAATGTCAATCAGACCCTTTCATTACCAAACCTAAATAAAATAAAGAATTAAATAAACACACAGACACAGAGTAAACACTTTATTTGAAATACAACAGACACATTATTTTAAGGGATTCTGTCACCCCCTGGGAGATATCAGACCTCTACTATGGGCATACAAGTTAAAGAAAATCTATACATACCTGTATGGCCCATAGTAGAGGTTTGATTTCAGAGAAAAGTGCTTTCATCTACTTTGTTTTCCACAGGATTGGTGTCCCCCGGAAACCAATAAATCCCCATCTGTTTATTGTTCCCCAAAATATCCGCCTATATGCTTAGTTACCATATTATCCCACTGCCCTGCACGTCACAGGGACCTGTGATGAGCTCTGTTCTACCTCACTACTCGGGCATGCGCAAAATGCCGCTCACATAAGGCGCGCTTTGCTTCATCCTGGCCCCGTCTCGCCGTGCACTGTACCGCAGGGTTCCATTGTGCAGGCGTCGGGAATTGACAGTTACTGCATACGCAATAACAGTAAAGGAGACCCACTTTTTAATAATGGGAACAACAAAGCATAGCCGGTTGATGGCCCTCTAACAATAGTGAGGGCCGACTGTTGATCCTTTAAGGGCCGCTGCAGAGGACTCATAGCTTGGTCCTCGTACATGTTACTCCTGTTATAGCGCAATGGTTGCTTTACTCATGCTGGACAGTGATATAGTCTATACTGAAGAGTATAAGGGACAACGGGGAAGGGTGAACATTAGGTCCTTGCCCGTGAGAAGCCAGTTTTTCATACATACAATGCGGCTGCTAATAAGGTAAGTCATACAATTGACAGCCTTCCTCACTAAACTGTTTACAAACTTGCACAAAGACAACTTGCTGGACCTCCGGATCTGTGGGAAAAGAGCTTAGATCTGCCCCTGACTTGCCCCCTGAGCCGTGGGGCACCCGGAACCGGGGTTTAGTGCGATGATGGGGGTAGTAGTGGCAACCCCATCCCGTGGCTCAGGGTGGTCAGACCAAATGCTGTGGCAGTCTATTTGTAGAGTTATGAATGTCCGACTACGCCACCCGTGGGTTGCGGTCAGGGATGACCGCCACTGCAAGGCAGACCGCTGATGCTGGTGTGCAGCACAGGGATAGGATAACTCCCAACGGGAAGAGTGTAGCCTCAGGGAAGCGTATGTGAATGCTGGTGGTGATAGTGCAGGCCGCAATAATAAGAGTTCAGAATCCGCTTCAAACAGTCCAGGGTCTTTATTGTAGGTATTACTAATGACCCGACAGGAGTACCGGGTAGGAATGGGCCTGGGTGTCTGAGAGCATTCGGGCGAGCCCCACTGGTCAGGGTGAGTGTGAAGGCCTACCGTTCTCACTCTGCCCTTGCTGACTATCCCCCTTTTCGTGGTGTAATAGCCCACGTCCCTGAGCTGGCCATGTACTTCGCCTGTATGGCTTGCCACTCGGGCCTTGGGTACCTTTTGCTTCCTCGTGCTGTACCGTTTCCCTCTGTGTGGCGGAGCCTCCATGCTTCTTTGGCCAAGGGACCTGAAATCCCTCGCGGGTTGGTTCTCTGCTGCTGGGCTTGCAACCCTGACAGCCTCGGACCCCAATGTCCGTTGGTGTAGTTCTCTCATCCAGAACCGGCTCTCGTCGCCTCTGTCCCTGGCTCGCAGCTTCTCCTCTGCCTCACGGACTCCTTGGCTACAGCTGAACTGTCCCTCCTTCTCTGGGACTAGTCTCAGTCCTGAGCTAGGTCGTCCAGTTCTCTCTAACCCTGCCCTCAGTTCCAGCTTTTATAAGGGCAGCCAGCTCCACCTACTGGCCTGGGACAGGAGGTGCTGTATGCTAATTGTCCCTGACCAGGGAACCTAACTCCTGCTCTCAGACACAGCCTATAATATTTGTGGCATCCAGGCCTGGGGTGACACACCCCGATCACCTGAGGATAACAAGGTCCTAATTCTAGAAGAGCGAACTTTTAAAAATCTGACTTATTTTGGTAGTGGGTTCTATGAGCGCCATTCAATCCTCAAGTAGGGGATGGCGGGAGAGGGGTTAATTCCATTCAGTGCCGTTATCTGTATATTCAGCAGTGATCTGATGCTTCTACTCCGCTCCATCTACACATCCAGGAGGCTCCTCATTCACCCACTAATCTACATTGATACCCTGTGGTGTTCGCTCCGATCCAACTGAGGAGAAGTCTCACAGGTTCTACAAGGAGCCTGATGTGAGCGTCGTGGGGTCTGGGGAAGACCCCGCTTCTGTAAAGCATGTGTAAGTGCGGAGTGGGGATCAACAAAACACACGGCTACTAGAGTTAAACAGTGGCAGAAATACTTGTATCCGGTATTGATCGGCGCCTGAGGATGTCTGTCTGTCATTGGCTGATCACAGATCCGTTGGCTGTTTTTAATTTCCCGCTCAATCGTTCTTTGTCTTTTGTCATATTACCGGCTCCTCTGCTTGTAGGGAGAACGCTATCTGGTCTGGGGGAAGCTCTACCCCACTGTACGGCGCAGAGCCGCTTACCCCAATCACAGTGATCGTAGAGAGAAGGGTGGGCCTCAATTATTAATTATTTTCGGGTTAACAATCTTCACCATCATTCAAGGTTTTCTCCAAGCAGCACTCGGAACATCGCTATTGATGGGAGCAGGAATGTACCTTGTATTACAGAAAGCGGATACTGCTTCCATAACTCGGGAGATCTACAGATTCCTGTATTGGACGTAATCGGTGATTGACTAGAAATCATTCCAACCACAAGAAACTATTAACCCTTCAGTGCCAGTATTCTCGGAGCTCCTTGTGAACAATGACTGAGTATTTTAATTCCTATTAAACAGTGTATAAATCTCGCACTGACATTCACAGAAGCACAGGGATTATTACTCGCCAGCAGGAGATTGTAGCCTCACTTAGAAGATGTGGTGGCTCTGAAAAGAGCCTTTGGGTTGTCAGGATGGAGCAGAGAATACAATTAACCTCCGAAGCCGTAGAGAGTGCGGCCCTGGCGCTTGAGCGCGTACACCACGTCCATAGCGGTGACGGTCTTCCTCTTGGCGTGCTCGGTGTAGGTGACGGCGTCACGGATCACGTTCTCCAGGAAGACTTTCAGGACACCGCGAGTCTCTTCATAGATGAGGCCGGAGATGCGCTTGACGCCTCCTCTGCGAGCGAGACGGCGGATGGCAGGCTTGGTGATGCCCTGGATATTATCACGGAGCACCTTCCTGTGCCGCTTGGCACCGCCCTTCCCGAGACCTTTCCCTCCTTTACCGCGACCAGACATCTTCCAAATAGTCAGCAGAAAACTGTGACTAAACCGCACGGACTCTTCTTTTATATAGCGTCTGGGTGGACCAGAGAGAAGACTGCAGAGATGACGCGTTTCCAGGGCGGGTCTTACAGAATCAACATTAGCTCCTCCTACCTCTGCTGATTGGCTGAACACTGAACTGTTGGGGAGTTTGAATTTCCTGCTCATTGTGCAGCTTCTCTATAACGGCACTGACAGTGATTAACCCCCACTTCCATCATACCAGCATATTCGTAACATGCTATTCACTAATGTCCAGGAAGGGTCATTTCCGCACCTTACTACTCCCCTCATCATCCCGTGCATTCTGTACAATCTACATGTGACATTCTGGCTGCTCCCGGTGACTAATCTATAGGATCCTGACTGAGCTCTGACATTTCTAAGATGGGCTTGTCACTTCTGATAGAATTGCTCTTGGGGTGCGGTGATTTGAGGAGGATTGTGGCAGCCAGGATTATTGCCTCTTCTAAGGACAGTGCAGGGAGGAAGCCGCGGTCAGCAGCACTGCTCAGATACTTAATATTTTGCCACCACTGGGATTTTCCGCTCATCAGAAATGACAATATTTACTTTCTCCTAATAACACTTGTATTGTAATTGTCAGAGATCATAAAACTCAGATATCACTTGTTTCTTCATATGAAGATTTGCATTTAGAGAACATTTGTTATTTTCATGTAGAAGATAATGACAACAGCTCAGGTCAAATAAAAAAGGAACCGTATAAATAACAAAATCACTGAGCAGCTGATTGATTCTCATTCCAGTGGTCCCATATCCAATGGAGAATACACTGTGATCTGGAAGGTGATTACATGAATGTGGTCAGTGGAGTTTTATCTATAGACCGGACAATTCTCTTCACAGCAGAAGTAGTAACACAATTACATGTAGAAGCTGCGGAAACTACAAGGAGCGGGAAATTCAAACTCCCTAACGTCCTGTGTTCAGCCAATCAGCAGAGGAAGGGGAGGAGCTAATGTTAATAGTTACCGAATATGAAGTTCCCGCTCAGGGGCTGATGGCTTTTTCTGTCCTTCTGGATCACGTAGTTTCAGGACTGTCGGATATCAGGAAATTTGCTTGTGTTGAGCGATCAATGGTCTCTTGGTTCCATACAGGAATTTCTATCATTTTCCAGGATCCAGGGAACAGTATCCGCTTTCTATAAACACAAAGTGCAGAACTGATTCTAACAATGGTGACTCCATCACACCAGCAATATGCCGGGAATATAAAGAAACGAGATACTGCAGTTTACAGAGAACTTTGAAAGAAGGAGGTGGGGATTTTATAAAATGTAGGTTAATATTATCTAGATAAACCTACTACAGAGCCGCAGAGGATATTAGTCTCTTAATCCTGATGCGTTTTCAGGATCAGACCCGTGCGGCTGATAGGAGTCAGCGAGTGTTCACAGGAGATAGCGCTGGATAATGGACGTCCTATAATGATCGCATCATATACACCAAGAAATCTGCGCATGCTTTCTAGATTCTTTCACAACACAGTCCAGACTCCAAATAGATTATATAAAGCTGACATTCAATAATCAGGGTAGAGAAGCAGATGTGAGGGATTAGCTCGTTATTATGGAGGATTTGGTGGCTCTGAAAAGAGCCTTTGTGTTATAGTCAGACGTGTAGGACGGATCTAAGCTCTCTCCCCACGGATCCGGCGGGCCAGCTGGATGTCTTTGGGCATGATGGTGACCCTCTTAGCGTGGATCGCGCACAGATTTGTGTCCTCAAACAGCCCCACCAGATAAGCCTCGCTGGCCTCCTGCAGCGCCATGACGGCCGAGCTCTGGAAGCGGAGATCGGTCTTGAAGTCCTGGGCGATTTCTCTCACCAGGCGCTGGAAGGGAAGCTTACGGATCAGCAGCTCGGTGGACTTCTGGTAACGGCGGATCTCACGGAGAGCGACTGTCCCTGGCCGGTAGCGGTGAGGCTTCTTCACTCCGCCAGTGGCGGGAGCGCTTTTCCTGGCGGCCTTAGTGGCCAGCTGCTTGCGGGGAGCTTTCCCTCCGGTGGATTTACGAGCTGTCTGCTTAGTTCTGGCCATAGCTCTGTATAGAGGAGAACAGAAGTGAGGAGAGGAGAGGAGAGCGGGATATTTATACTCCTCTGCTCCTGTTAGCGCGTCATGTGAACACGCTCCCTACAACTCTATTGGCTAGTTCATAAATTAACATGAGCCGCCAAAACACGTGTGATGTCTGCGACCAATCATTATTCACGAAATCAACCCAACACCCAGTAATCCCGCCCTCATAAAGAGGGGCAGGGTCTCTGTTCACACTCTTTTCTGGCTGCGGATACTGGCACAGGGTCACACCATGTCTACATGCGGCTTCTACAGCAAGAGCCGCCGTCGTCACTGTTCTTCTATGTCACCAGTGACAAAGACGTCGCCGGGGGTTCTGTGGTCCCGTATAAAACCCCACCCGTGCTCCATTTGGAATTTTATTACAGTCCCGCTGGCACGGGGACCGTGGGCAGTACGGGGGTTTCTGCGGGCCCGGCGCTTTTGCTCGGCGCTCTGGACTTGGAGCCGCTCCTCGCGGACCCGCCTCTCTCGTCGCTCCTTCGCAAAAGCCTCCAATTGTTGCCAGCAGCACTCCGTACGCTGGGCTGCGGCTGCCCGGGTCTCCTCGGTGAATCCCATCAGGTCCTCACCGGTAGGGTCCCACTCAAATTGGGCGTCCTCCAACGGAAGCGGATCGAGTTTGGCGGGCGCAGGAGCCGGAATTAGAGGCTCATCCAGAGGCCGTTCTCTCCGGAATCGAGGGTGAATATATTCAGGTGGCCACACGAAGAGCAGCCCGTCCTGGGTGGTGTTTTGTGCGGAGCGGTCTTCGCCCAGATGGGGTGCTGTGGAGGCAGAGGGCGCTGTGGTGTTTGCGGCGCCCAGGGGCTCCTGGCCTTGCGTCCAGGCCGAAGGTAGTCTGAATACAAAGGGCGCTTTAAAGATTGCGGCGCCCGGGTCTACCAGGCCTTGCGACCAGACCGGTGGCATGATGGAGGTAGAGGGCGCTGTGAAGACGGCGGCGCCCGGGGGTACTTGGCCTTGCGACCAGGCCGGGGGCGCTTCTTGCTTGGCCGCGCTCTGAGTCGAGGCGCATGACGTAGCAGGGGGCGTGGCCGCGGCTCCTGCCGCTTGAGGCCTAGCTCAGAGCGGTGACGATGCAGCAACGTGAGTGGTGAGTGGGGGCAAGCTTGCGACCATCGGGCACGGGGTGTTGTCGTCCCCATTACCTGCTCCCTTTTCTTCAACTCCCTCCGCGGCGTCGTCTCCGGCCGTCGTCCCTCCTGCACCTTCCTCAGAGGCGGACATGCTCCTTGTCGTGGGTGGTGTGCTTCGCTGGCGGGTTCCAGCCTGCTGGGCCATCTCCTTGCTCCACTCCGCCAGAGCTTCCTGCTGTACCCGGGCCATCTTCCGTGCGAGGCCCTCCAGCGCGGTCTGTGCACGCTCCCGATCTCCGGGGAGCTGCGCCAGGATCTCCAGCAGGCCTTCTGTAGTGGCGGCCTGCAACAGGCTCCTGACCACAGGGTCGGTGCTGCCTGACTCTCCCTCCATCTCCGGGTGTGTTCTCTCTAGACTCCTCCAAGCTGCTCCCATCTTCTCTCTTTTGTTCTGTATCCGCCCCCATTGAGGGTGGTCCTGGGGCAACTTGGTGATTGTCAGTTCCAGGGGCAGACCCCCCACGCTGATGGACATCTCAATCATTGCAGTCTCTGCTGGTGGGGGCGGTCTCCGCTTTTGGCGCCATTCTTCGACCTGGCCCACGATGGGAGGTGGTCTCTTGCCACCCTCTGGCACGCCCATAATGGCGTCCGCTCTGCCAGGGCGGGAAATCTTCTTAGATGGCGGGAATCGCTTCCCAGTGGCGGGAAACACTGCAGATGGCGGGAAAAGACTGCAGATGACGGGCAAATGGCGGGAACCGATCCGAGATGGCGTCCGATGGCGGGGACCCTCCGGAACCGGCGGGAGACTTCTTTTTGAGGTAAATGCGAACTTTTCTTCAGGCACGCAGTACCCGGTGGTTGCGGGCACGTAATCCTGCCGACTACGCCAAAAGTTGACGCACCCCCTGGGCCATGTTCAAGGGATACCCGGAGCCGGATCTGTATGGGGGTAGTAGTCCTTGTGGCGGTGACCCGGTCCGTGCCCAGGGTGTCAAACTAAGTGGCAGTCTATGGCAGCAGATGTTAATTTGATCGACTACGCCACCCGTTGAGTGCGGCTTTGAAGCCGCCGCTGCAAAGCAGTCCGATGAGGCCGGTGGTATATGTGCAGCAGTGATGGTATAACCCCCAACGGGAGAGGTATGGCCTCAGGGCAGCAGGTGTGGATGATGGGTGTAGTTATGTTGTAGAAAGGAGAGTCAGAGACTTGAGGTGCAGTTTCAGGGTTTTTACTCACTGATGTTGCTTTAGTCACTCTGGCCTTGAGTGACCACCCGAGCCGTGCTGCGTCCACCAGGTGCGGGACTCGGCTAACCCCCAGGCAGTTCCGGAGCGTGGTCCTGAGCTTCCCTCTCACTCTTTCTCCTGGCCGTCCCCACCAGGGATCCACCTTTGTCCGGCTCCCTCGGGCCTCTTAGTGGTTGAACCTTCTCTGGCTTCCCTGGCCCTACTCGTGGTGTGCCTTCCTGGTGGATATGGTGAGGGTCGTGGCAAAACTTGACCACGACCTCCGGTTCCTGGTTAAGGGTTACTTCTGCCTCTGCCAGCTTGGGATCCGGTGCCCTTTTCTGCCAACCCTTCACCCTTTCTGGTCTGATTCTGGGTTCTTGGGGTTCCCTCTGTCTTTCTCTCTGGGTCCTTCTTACTCCTCTCTCTCTCTCTCTGCAGGCCTTGCTCTGGAGCTGGGCCCAGCCGGAGCCACAGCTCCCTGTCAGCCCTCCTGGCTGAGCTCCTCTGCTCTGCTTCTCCTCAGGCTCTCTGACCAAAGACCCTATTCTAAGATGGTGCCCACCTTATATACTCCCTCCATGTGTGAGCCCAGGTGACCAGCACCCAATGGGCTCCTAGCTTTACCCAGACTACTCCCCCTATCTGCCCCTACACTACTGGGATGTTCCACCCCCCCTCCCACTCCAGCCAGGGACAGACGCTGTCGTACCTGCACATATACTGGTGGGAGTACCGTTGTTCTGTCCCCCGGAAATGGGATGTATGTAGTGCATGCAGCCTACTAAGCTCAGTTCCACACTCCATCCTTACCCGGGAGTGGAATACCACACCTCTGGGTCGAGGTGCAATACCCCTGTAGCAGCCGAGTCCTCGGGGTGCTACACACGCATATCTGGATCTGGATTGGGGGATGAGGGGGGCCACGCATATCAGGATTGGGGGATGAGGGGGGGCATCCATACCAGGATTGGGGGATGAGGAGGCCATGCATACTCAAGTCAATATGTTTTCCCAGTTTTTTGTGGTAAAATTAGGGGCCTTGGCTTATACTCTGGTTGGCTTTATACAGTATTTTAAAATCAGTGAGTACGTGGTGCCCATAATATTGCAGGACTGTGGGGTGCATTATACTATATGGGGGCTGCATTTTACCCTATGGGGTGTGTAATATACTGTATGGAGGACTACGGGGAGTGCATTATATTCTATGGAGGACCATGGGAAGTACATTATACTATATGGAGGATTATGGGGGGCGCATTATATTATATGGAGGATTATGGAGGGCATATTATACTATATGGAAGGCTAGGTGGGGCCATTATAATATTTTGAGGCCTATGTAGGGGGCCATTATACTGTATGAAAGCAATTATATGGTGTGAAGGTTTGTGTGGGGTCCATCATACTGTTTGGAGGGCTGTGTAGGGGCTATTATACTGTATGTAAGCCCATTATGCTGTATGGAGGGCTGTGTGGGGGTCACAATTGGGGGATCATACTGTGATGGGGTCACCAAACTTTGCCTTGGGATTTGAGGTGGGGTACAATAGCTTCATTATACTGTGCATGTGGAGGCATTCCCCTTGTGGGTGTCATACTGTGTTTGGGGGACACTTTTATGGGGTGTCATACTTTATGGGGGCAATAAAAGAGGAATCTAGGACTTCAGCAGGAGGAAAATTACTAAGTAAAGGCTGGAAAGTTGTGAGATCTGCTCTTCTGTGACTCAGATATATATATATAAAGGAGACCCCGGAATATCTGATCTGGGGAGCAAGTGGTTGAGTTAAAAGCCACTGAACACACGACAACTCGCTCAAAAATTACTGAAAGGATCAGAGCTGTGAAGGAACTCATTCATAGGTTTCACTATCAGTCTAGAAGGGCTTAATCAGCTCTACTAGCGCCACCTGCCATTTACCCCGTGAATAGACGTAGACAGGAGAGGACACAGGAGCAGCCACAGCTCTGATGTAGATGGTGTGGTGGCTCTTAGAAGAGCCTTTGGGGTGATGGTGATGGCGGAGCAGCAGACTTAGCAGATCACTTGGTGCTGGTGTACTTGGTGACGGCCTTGGTGCCCTCGGACACGGCGTGCTTGGCCAGCTCTCCGGGCAGCAGCAGGTGCACGGCGGTCTGGATCTCCCGGGAGGTAATGGTGGAGCGCTTGTTGTAGTGAGCAGGGGCGAACTGGCCCACCGGAGGATCGGGAAGACCCCCGGTGGGCCCCGGGTCCCTATGGCCACTCCCCCAAGCACTGCCGATATGATTAGTGATGGGTCCTCTGCAGCGGCAGAGCAGGGAGAGCGATCTCCCTGCTCTGCCTGTTGCCGCAGTGCCCCTCCGCCTCCTCTTCGCAGAGCGACACTGCTGGTGCGTGAAAAGGAGGTCAAGTCTCAGGCTTCCTGTGCGCACTGTGGAGGACGGCCCCGGCGCCGCCCCAGGCAGCGGCAGCAGAATGTATGGGCTCCTACCAGGTATATGTTATTGGAGGCAGGAGAATGTATGGGCTCCTGTCAGGTATATATTATTGGAGGCAGGAGAATGTATAGGCTCTAGTGTTGAGCGAACATGCTCGACACTGCTCGGTACTCGCCCGAGCATCACGCTACTCGGGATGTTCGGCGAGCACCGAGCATTTCCGGGTTACTCGGGCGGGGGCTCGGGTCTCCGCCCTGCATGTTTGGCGCTCTTTACAGAGCCAATGAACATGCAGGGATTGCCAGCCAGTCACTGTAATGCTGCAGCCATGTTGTTTGTGGGCATTACAGTGATTGGCTGGCCGCACAGCGTCACCTCGAGTATTTAAAACCGGGCGCTGCCATCTTGGACACAGTCGCTCCGGATCAGACAGTGTAGGGACAGCGCTGCTGATTTAGGGAGAGATATATCCTGCAAAATAGTTAGTGTAGGGTCTGTAAAGGCTGCCAGATCAAACAAACAGTCCTTCTCAGGACTAATATCCATCCCAGGTATATCAGGCAGGCAGGCTGTATAGGAGACGCAGTGGTTATACCAGCAAACGCTGCATTACAGTCCTGTGTGCTGCTCCTGTTGCTGAAATTGCTGGACTTAGCTCCAGGTCCCGGGGGCCAGGAAAAATCCTTTTTTTTTTTTATCTAAATCCTCTTTTTTTTTCCTCCTTCACAATGTACAAATACCCATCTTATTAACCTATTAACCTTTTGGTGCCCCCCCCCCCCCCAAAAAAAAAAGTGTGCCTCTGATTTTTCAGACACAAATATATCTGTTCAAAATAGTCTGGTGTAGGCCAGAGAAATAGAAGTGTGGTTTGCAGTTCTATGGGCCATTTGTATCTAAAAAAAACAGTTTGAGTGTGTCGCTCACTGTTCAGCCGCAAATATATATATTTAAAAAAGTCTGGTATACACCAGTAAATTATTACTGCGGTTTTGATGTTCCACGGTAAAACATCTCTATTATCCTGCTTTTAGCATTTTTTGCTGTAAAAAAAAAAATAATAGTGTCTCCCTGATTTTTCAGACACAAATATATCTGTTGAAAATAGTCTGGTGTAGGCCAGAGAGACAGAAGTGTGCTTTTGCTGTTCCATGGTAAAAAATCTCTATTATCCTGCTTTTTGCATTTTTTGCTGTAAAAAAAAAAAATAATAGTGTCTCCCTGATTTTTCAGACACAAATATATCTGTTGAAAATAGTCTGGTGTAGGCCCGAGAAATACAAGTGTGGTTTTGCAGTTCCACGGTACAAACCTCTGTATTATCCACTTTTGGGCCATTTGTATCTAAAAAAAACAGTTTGAGTGTGTCGCTCACTGTTCAGCCGCAAATATATATATATTCAAAAAAGTCTGGTATACACCAGTAAATTATAACTGTGGTTTTGCTGTTCCACGGTAAAACATCTCTATTATCCTGCTTTTGGCATTTTTTGCCGTAAAAAATAGTGTCTCCTGATTGTTCAGACACAAATATATCTGTTGAAAATAGTCTGGTGTAGGCCCGAGAAATACAAGTGTGGCTTTGCAGTTTCACGGTTCAAACCTCTGTATTATCCACTTTTGGGCCATTTGTATCTAAAAAAAACAGTTTGAGTGTGTCGCTCACTGTTCAGCCACAAATATCTCTATTTAAAAAAGTGTGGTATACCCCAATAAACAATAACTGTGGTTTTGCCATCCCACGGTAAAAAATCTCTATTATTCAGGTTTTGTTAGTTTTTTCCGTAAAGAAAAACAGTAGTGTCTCCTGACTGTTGTGACACAAAAATATATCTGTTGAAAATAGTCTTGTGTAGGCCCGACATCCCAGTGTGGTTTCGCAGTTCCACGGGTCAAATCGCTGTACTATCCAGTTTTGGGCGTTTGGTATCTAAAAAAAAAGCAGTTTGAGTGTGTCGCTCACTGTTCAGCCGCAAATATCTCTATTTAAAAAAGTGTGGTATACCCCAGTAAACAATAACTGTGGTTTTCCTCTTCCACGGTTCTAATCTACTCTTTATTACCCTTTTTCCATTGATAGTGCAAGTGTAAGCTATTTTACTTCCTTTACAATGGGCAAGGCGCGTGGCAAGGGACGTGGAAGTGGACGTTCTGGTGATGGTTCGTGCAGAGGACGGGGCCGTGGCCAAGGTGAAAATGTGCCACAACCAACAGCCACATCTTCTCGCTCCCACTTCTTGACCAAATTACTAGGGAAGCACAGAACAACACCAGTATTGAGAACTGATCAGTGTGAACAGGTTATTAATTGGATAGCAGACAATACTTCCAGTTACCTGGGCACCACCACCTCCGGTCTGTCTTCCACATGGTCAACTCTTAGTAGCCGTGAGTCTCGACCGCATACTCCTCCTCACCCTGATGCTCCTTCCTCCCACCATGCCGAGTGTCGTCAGACAGCAAGTGATCCCTCACTTGGACACTCTGAAGAGCTGTTCACTGGTCCATTTCCATATTTGGGCCCCTCGCCTGATACGCTTGAAGTAGTGGAAGAGGAGATCCCATGTTGCGATGCCCAAATATTTGAACAGCCACGGCCACAGGAAGTCGACGTTGGCAATCTGTCACAAGAGGTGGACGATGACGAGACACAATTGCCAGGAAGTGAGGAGGAGGATCGTGGTGCGCAAGTGGAAGAGGAGGAGGTGGTGGATGATCTAGTAACTGACCCAACGTGGAAGGAGGACATGCAGAGTGAGGCCAGCAGCACACAGGGGGAGGGCGGCAGAGTACCCCAACAGGCAGGAAGAAGCAGTGTGGTGGCCGCAGACAGAAGGCAGGCAACCGTTCCCCGTATCACCAACACGAGGGACGTTGCCAGTACAAGCGGTAGGTCTTCCAGAGTCTGGAATTTTTTTAAAGACTCTGCTGATAACCCCAAAAAGGCCATATGTTCCACCTGCCATGCCAGCATCAGCAGGGGTGACAAAACTACCAGCCTGACCACCACCAGCATGATCAGGCACATGGCAGCAAAGCACCCGGCTTTGTGGGGCGAAACCCAGGGTCCACGACCAGTGTCAGCGGGTGTCACCACTGCTTCTTCCACTGTTGTGCGTGCAATAGAACCCCCTGTTGTGTGTGCAAGGCAATCCCCTGTCCATACTGCATGTAAAGATGCCCCCTCCTCTCAGTCTTCACTTGTTATGGCAGTTTCTCAAGAAACAGCATCAACGTCCACGTCCCACCGCAGCGTTCAATTGTCCATATCCCAGACCTTTGAACGAAAGCGGAAATTCGCAGCTAACGCCCCACAGGCCACAGTCCTAAATTCGCACATTTCACGACTGCTTGCATTGGAAATGCTGCCTTTTAGGCTGGTGGAGACGGAATCCTTCCGCAATCTTATGGCGGTGGCCGTCCCTCGGTACTCGGTCCCCAGCCGACACTATTTTGCCCGGTGTGCCATCCCCGCACTACACAAGCACGTGTCCCAAAGCATCTGCCGTGCCCTCAACAACGCAGTTACTGGGAGAGTCCACCTGACAACGGACACGTGGACAAGTGCTTGTGGCCAGGGACGGTACATCTCTCTGACGGCACACTGGGTAAACATAGTGGAAGCTGGGACCCAGTCGGACCTTGGGACGGAACACATCCTCCCCACACCGAGGATTGCGGGCCCTATGTCAGTCAGAGTTGCCCCCACAGTGTACAGCTCCTGCGCATCCTCCTCTGCTGATAACCCCAAAAAGGCCATATGTTCCACCTGCCATGCCGGCATCAGCAGGGGTGACAAAACTACCAGCCTGACCACCACCAGCATGATCAGGCACATGGCAGCAAAGCACCCGGCTTTGTGGGGCGAAACCCAGGGTCCACGACCAGTGTCAGCGGGTGTCACCACTGCTTCTTCCACTGTTGTGCGTGCAATAGAACCCCCTGTTGTGTGTGCAAGGCAATCCCCTGTCCATACTGCATGTAAAGATGCCCCCTCCTCTCAGTCTTCACTTGTTATGGCAGTTTCTCAAGAAACAGCATCAACGTCCACGTCCCACCGCAGCGTTCAATTGTCCATATCCCAGACCTTTGAACGAAAGCGGAAATTCGCAGCTAACGCCCCACAGGCCACAGTCCTAAATTCGCACATTTCACGACTGCTTGCATTGGAAATGCTGCCTTTTAGGCTGGTGGAGACGGAATCCTTCCGCAATCTTATGGCGGTGGCCGTCCCTCGGTACTCGGTCCCCAGCCGACACTATTTTGCCCGGTGTGCCATCCCCGCACTACACAAGCACGTGTCCCAAAGCATCTGCCGTGCCCTCAACAACGCAGTTACTGGGAGAGTCCACCTGACAACGGACACGTGGACAAGTGCTTGTGGCCAGGGACGGTACATCTCTCTGACGGCACACTGGGTAAACATAGTGGAAGCTGGGACCCAGTCGGACCTTGGGACGGAACACATCCTCCCCACACGAGGATTGCGGGCCCTATGTCAGTCAGAGTTGCCCCCACAGTGTACAGCTCCTGCGCATCCTCCTCCTCCTCCTCCTCCTCATGTTCAGCCTCCATCTCAGATATCACCACATCAGTTACAAGCTGGAAGCATTGCAGTACTGCCTCCGCCAAGCGGCAACAGGCTGTGCTGAAACTCATAAGCTTAGGTGATAAACCTCACACTGCTTGTGAGTTGTGGACAGCTGTGAAAGAGCAGGCAGATCTGTGGCTGAGACCGCTGAACCTACATCCCGGCATGGTCGTGTGTGACAATGGCCGTAACCTGGTGACGGCTCTGTGGCGAGGTGAGATCACACACGTACCATGCCTGGCTCATGTGCTTAACCTCGTGGTTCAGTGGTTTCTTAAATCGTACCCCGAGTTGCCAGATCTGCTCGTGAAAGTACGCCGCCTGTCAGCTCATTTTCGCAAGTCGGCTACAGCTTCCGCCGCCCTTGCTGTGTTGCAGCAGCGTTTGCAGCTTCCGGCACACCGACTGGAGTGTGATGTCCCCACACGTTGGAACTCTACCCTCCACATGTTGCAAAGGATTTGTGAGCAGAAGAGAGCAGTTGTGGAGTACCAGCTGCAACAAGGCCGTCGATATTCAGGTCAGACTCCACACATAAGACCTCAGGAGTGGACCTGGATGTCTGAAATATGTACCATCCTGACAAACTTTGAGGAGGCCACCAAGATGGTGAGTGGCAATGACGCCATCATTAGTGTCAGCATCCCACTTGTCTGTCTTTTGCAACGCTCTCTGCAGAGAATTAAAGAGGAGGCATTGCAGCCAGAGTATGATGAGATGGATCAAGAAGCCGTAGCGGGAGATTACACACAGCCCAGCCTCATCTCATCCCAACGTGCATTGGGGAACAATGAGGGAGAGGAGGAGGAAAAACAGGAGCTGCTATCATGCGTTGTAGACGGTAGTACCTGTACAAGTGTCATACCGTCGGTTCAGCGTGGGTGGCCTGAGGACAGGGGGGAGGAGGAGGAGAGCATGGTCAGTCGTCATCTTGGTGAGGACACGGAAATCTTGCCCATTACCAGTCTGGCACACATGGCTGACTTTATGTTACGCTGCCTTAACCGTGACCCTCGCGTTGTCAAAATGTTGGGTGACAGTCATTACTGGTTGGTGACACTTGTAGACCCCCGCTACAAGGAGAACTTTCACTCTCTTATTCCTGAGGTGGAGAGGTCTACAAAAATGGGGCAATACCAGAAGGCCCTTGCTGCAGAACTCTTAAAAAAATTCCCATCTGAACACGCTAGCGGCAGAGGTCACAGTTCGTTGCCCAACCAAGGCGTACAGGTGAGAGAGATGCAACTCCAATCCAGCAGAGGCAGGGGAACACTGTCAATGTTCTGGGACAGTTTTCTGACACCCGCCCAGCTTACAGGCCCTGAGGCGCGGGGTACTCTCACAAGGAGTGGAAAGTTTCAAAAGATGGTGAGGGAGTACCTTGCCGATCGTACCAGCGTCCTCCGTGATTCCTCTGTGCCTTTTAATTATTGGGTATCCAAGCTGGACACTTGGAATGAACTCGCTCTGTACGCCTTGGAGGTCCTGGCCTGCCCTGCCGCTAGCGTGTTATCGGAGCGTGTTTTTAGTGCCGCTGGGGGAATTATAACTGATAAGCGCACTCACCAGTCAACTGACAATGCTGACAAGCTGACCCTTATCAAAATGAACAAGGGCTGGATTGGGCCAGACTTCTCATCACCACCAAATGACAGCAGAGTAACATAAAGTCAAATCCACTGTGTTATTTCGTGAGGTGTATTCACATGCACCGCTTCACACCCACACATGGGTATACGCTTCCTCGTTTCGGCTGTTTAATCTTCTTCTCCTTATCCTCAGCCTCCACCACCACTATACCACCAGGGTGCCAGCATTGCAAGTTCCTCCATCCTAATTTTTGGCAGCTTTTGCTGGGAAAGCATAAGCAAATACCATGGGACACCCACTCCCCAATAATGGGACTTATGTTTGTAATATGCTGTACTGCATGGCTCTTGTAAGGGGCATTGCAAGTTGCTCCGTCCTAATTTTTGGCAGCTTTTGCTGGGAAAGCATAAGCAAATACTATGGGAGACCCACTCCCCAATAATGGGACTTATGTTTGTAATGTGCTGTACTGCATGGCTCTTGTAAGGGGCATTGCAAGTTGCTCCATCCTAATTTTTGGCAGCTTTTGCTTGCAAGGCATAAGCAAATACTATGGGACACCCACTCCCCAATAATGGGACTTATGTTTGTAATGTGCTGTACTGCATGGCTCTTGTAAGGGGCATTGCAAGTTGCTCCATCCTAATTTTTGGCAGCTTTTGCTTGCAAGGCATAAGCAAATACTATGGGACACCCACTCCCCAATAATGGGACTTATGTTTGTAATATGCTGTACTGCATGGCTCTTGTAAGGGGCATTGCAAGTTGCTCCGTCCTAATTTTTGGCAGCTTTTGCTTGCAAGGCATAAGCAAATACTATGGGACACCCACTCCCCAATAATGGGACTTATGTTTGTAATATGCTGTACTGCATGGCTCTTGTAAGGGGCATTGCAAGTTGCTTCATCCTAATTTTTGGCAGCTTTTGCTGGGAAAGCATAAGCAAATACTATGGGAGACCCACTTCCCAATAATGGGACTTATGTTTGTAATATGCTGTACTGCATGGCTCTTGTAAGGGGCATTGCAAGTTGCTCCGTCCTAATTTTTGGCAGCTTTTGCTTGCAAGGCATAAGCAAATACTATGGGACACCCACTCCCCAATAATGGGACTTATGTTTGTAATATGCTGTACTGTATGGCTCTTGTAAGGGGCATTGCAAGTTGCTCCGTCCTAATTTTTGGCAGCTTTTGCTGGGAAAGCATAAGCAAATATTATGGGACACCCACTCCCCAATAATGGGACTTATGTTTGTAATATGCTGTACTGCATGGCTCTTGTAAGGGGCATTGCAAGTTGCTCCGTCCTAATTTTTGGCAGCTTTTGCTTGCAAGGCATAAGCAAATACTATGGGACACCCACTCCCCAATAATGGGACTTATGTTTGTAATATGCTGTACTGCATGTGACGCGCCCCCTGGGCCGTGTGTCCACGTGTGTGGGATACCCGGTGCCGGGTCTCTGTGGTCTGTAGTCTCCGTGGCGGTGACCCGGTCCCGTGGCTCAGGCTGGTCAAACCAGTGGCAGTCTTTCTTAGGTTTTGAAGTTAATTATCCGACTGCGCCACCCGTGGATTGCGGTCAGGGAGTACCACCGCTGCGAGGCAGACCGCTGAGGCTGGTGTTGTGTGCGCAGCATAGAATGGGATAACTCCCCTCGGGAGGAGTATAGCCTCAGGGCAGTGAGCGTGGATGATGGGGGTGATGGTGCACGAGCGCAGCAGGAACGACTCAGAGTCTTTGCAGTGCAGTTCAGGGTCTTTACTGATGATTATAAGGTAGACCCTCCCGGGAGTACTGGATAGCATAAGAGGCCTGGCAGTCTGTGAGCAAGCAGGAGTTCCCCTGGCCAGGTGGAGTTGTAGGCCTCCCTGTCTGTCTGCACTCTTCCTGGCTACCTTGCTGTAAGCGGGTAGAAGTAGCCCACGTCCCTGAGTGTACCGTGTAGTGCTCACCCGTATGGCTGGTGACTTGGGGCCTTCTGTTAGCCTCCGCTCCACGACGGCGGTGCTGGTCCCTTGCTTGTGGCTGAGCCTCCGGGCTTCTATGGCCAGAGGACCTGAAATCCCCTGCCGGCTGGTTTCTGCTGCTGGATATATAAGTCCTCACAGCTTCGGACTCCTGTGCCCGGTTCCTATTGTCTTCTGCCAGGGCGAGCTCTGCTCAGCTTCCAGCCCCTGGTCTTTAGCTCCTAGCTCCTACAGAGCTCCTTGCTGTTACTTTCCCTTGCTCTCACTCTGACTCTGACTGTTCTCTGACTCACTCAACCCCGCCCCAGATCCAGTTTATAAGGGCAGAATTCTCCCCTCCCAGGACTGGGGCAGGAGGATGTTGCATGTTTAAGGGATCCTGACCAGGAAACCTCCCACTTGCTCTCCGACGTAATATCTCTATTACTGTGGTGACCAGACCCCTGGGGTGCCACACATGGCTCTTGTAAGGGGCATTGCAGTTCCTCATAATTTTTGGAAAGCCTTCCATTCACTGCTTAGGCCAACAGTGCACGGGAGACCCAGTTGCTATAAATCGAAAAAAAGGTTTAGTTAACGCCCTTTGACCTCCATGTCATTTCCAAGGGGCATTGGAGTGGCTCGAAATTTTTGGTAGGCATTGCACTCACTGTATGCCCTATAACTGTGTAGCCGAACCGCTCCTTTTGTTACAGAAACATATCCTACAAGACATATCTGGTTGACTGACCTGATATTGATGTGAATGGTCCCTGTTCCTCCTGCTCTTTCTCCTTTGCCACCACCTCATCCATCATTTATCACCTGAAGCTTTGTTTTAACGGGAGTCATAGAACTGGGATAGTAGCAGGAAAACATCCAGCAATCCTCGGTGGAGGTAGGATATGCGCCAAAACGCGGACCACCTCAGGCCTAGCCGCTACTACATACATGCGCTTGCATTCCAAGAAAACAAAGCAGATGCTAACTTCTATCATCATCATCATGCTCCTCACCTAGGCACTCTCAACTCCCCTGATGGAGAAGCCAGGGCCCACTGGAGGAGTCTGGTTCTCTGATGGGCTCGTCCAATGCTGCCCTAAAGCAGGCCAGGCTAAGAAAAGTGTGGGGGAAGGTGACAGGAGAAATCAGGGCGGCTGGGGACCGAGTATGGACACCTGGCCACCACCTGGCGGCTGGGGACCGAGCGTGGACACCTGGCCGCCGGGCGGCTGGGGACAGAGTATGGATACCTCGCTGCCGAAGCGGCCATGAGGTAGTGGCCAGCTTTGGCCTCCTCCAAACTAAAAGGCCCCATTTCAAGTGAAAGCTAGCAGTATGGTATTGCAGCCTGCGGGTGGGTGGGTGGTTGGCTGCATATTTTCGCTTGCATTGCAAGGAATGGGGGAGGTACAATTGAACACTGCCCTGGGACAAGGACTTGCACGGGGATAGTTGCAAGTCTGCATCTTCTGATGCGGCAAGGATCACTTCTGATGGGCACACTTTTAGACAGTGACCTGGGGGTCAGAGATGCTTCCAGGGGTCTTCCCCATGCTGATCCCTTGTCTTTTCAGCACTGTATGCATGTGTCACACAGCACATGGCCAGATAAGGTTGTAAAATGTTAAAATGACATTTCCTGGTGAACGCATTTGTCACGGTTGAAAGCAATACAAAAGTGCAAAAACGCATGAAAAATGCTACTTGTGAACATAGCCCAAGGTGTGGAGGAGTATTTTTGTTTTTGGTTATTTATTTTCCCTTATACACAAGTTTTTACTCTGGAAAGGAAATTCCTTAACATATTTCACAGGAAAACCGTTTCAGTTTCGTTTTTGAAGGTTTTATTGTGAGCCCGCAAAAGTGGCTTAATACCTCTGACCACGTTGTTGACAGCAGTGACCTGGGGGTCAGAAATGCTTCCAGGGGCGATCCCCATGCTGCCCCCATGTCTTTTGAGCACTGTCACTATCGTTTTGGACACTTTTTAGGCTTTCTACAGACTGCCGGGGGTGCTGCCGCAAAAATGCTCGGGTCTCTCATAGACTAACATTGGGCTCGTTGCTCGGGTCGAGCACCCGAGTATCACGGTAAGCTCGGCCTGAGCTTCGAGCACCCGAGCATTTTAGTGATCGCTCAACACTATCAGTCGTCATCTTGGTGAGGACACAGAAGTCTTGCCCGTTACCAGTCTGGCACCCATGGCTGACTTTATGTTACGTTGCCTTAACCGTGACCCTCGCATTGTCAAAATGTTGGGTGACAGTCATTACTGGTTGATGACACTTTTAGACCCCCTCTACAAGGAGAACTTTCACTCTCTTATTCCTGAGTTGGAGAGGTCTACAAAAATGGGGCAGTACCAGAAGGCCCTTGCTGCAGAACTATTAAAAAAATTCCCATCTGAACACGCTAGCGGCAGAGGTCACAGTTCGCTGCCCAACTAAGGCATACAGGCGAGACAGACGCAACTTCAATCCAGCAGAGGCAGGGGAACACTGTCAATGTTCTAGGACAGTTTTCTGAGACCTGCCCAGCTTACAGGCCCTGAGGCGCAGGGTACTCTCACAAGGAGTGGAAAGTTTCAAAAGATGGTGAGGGAGTACCAGCGTCCTCCGTGATTCCTCTGTGCCTTTTAATTATTGGGTATCCAAGCTGGACACTTGGAATGAACTCACTCTGTATGCCTTGGAGGTCCTGGCCTGCCCTGCCGCTAGCGTGTTATCGGAGCGTGTTTTTAGTGCCGCTGGGGGAATTATAACTGATAAGCGCACTCGCCTGTCAACTGACAATGCTGACAAGCTGACCCTTATCAAAATGAACAAGGGCTGGATTGGGCCAGACTTCTCATCACCACCAAATGACAGCAGAGTAACATAAAGTCAAATCCACTGTGTTATTTCGGGAGGTGTATTCCCATGCATCGCTTCACACCCACACATGGGTATACGCTTCCTCATTTCGGCTGTTTTTTGCTCTTCTCCTTATCCTCAGCCTCCACGACCACTATACCACCAGGGTGACCGTGGTCTATGTTGCCAGCATTGCAAGTTCCTCTGTCCTAATTTTTGGCAGCTTTTGCTTGGAAGGCATAGGCAAAGACTATGGGAGACCCACTCCCCAATAATGGGAATAATGTTTTTAATATGCTGTACTGCATGGCTCTTGTAAGGGACATTGCAAGTTCCCCCTTCCTAATTTTTGGCAGCTTTTGCTTGGAATTCATAGGCAAAGACTATGGGAGACCCACTCCCCAATAATGGGAATACTGTTTTTAATATGCTGTACTGCATGGCTCTTGTAAGGGGCATTAAAATCGTCTTGTTAAGCTACTGTGACCTCCACGTCTCTTCCAAGGTTCGTTAATATTGTCTTTTTATTCCACTGCGACCTCCACCACTCTTCCAAGGGGCATTAAAAGCGTCTTGTTAAGCTACTGTGACCTCCACGTCTCTTCCACAGGGCGTTGATATTGTCTTTTTATTCCACTGTAACCTCCACCACTCTTCCAAGGGGCATTGATATTGTCTTTTTATTCCACTGCGACCTCCACCACTCTTCCAAGGGGCATTAAAACCGTCTTGTTAAGCTACTGTGACCTCCACGTCTCTTCCACGGGGCATTGATATTGTCTTTTTATTCCACTGTAACCTCCACCACTCTTCCAAGGGGCATTAAAACTGTCTTGTTCAACCACTCTGAACTCCATGTCTCTTCCAAGGGGCATTAAAACCATCTTGTTAAGATACTGTGACCTCCACGTCTCTTCCACGGCGCATTGATATTGTCTTTTTATTCCACTGTAACCTCCACCACTCTTCCAAGGGGCATTAAAACTGTCTTGTTAAACCACTCTGAACTCCAGGTCTCTTCCAAGGGGCATTAAAACCATCTTGTTAAGCTACTGTGACCTCCACATCTCTTCCAAGGGGCATTAAAACTGTCTTGTTAAACCACTCTGAACTCCACGTCTCTTCTAAGGGGCATTAAAACCGTCTTGTTAAACCACTCTGAACTCCACAGCTCTTCCAAGGGGCATTGACATGTTGTTTGTAATTACCTCTAACCTCCACGACTCTTGCAACGGGCATTGCATTTCCTCCTAATTTTTGTCAGCTTTTGCTTTTCAATGCATACGCGAACGCTAAGGGAGACCCACTCCCCAATAATGGGTAGAAGGTTTTTAATACGCTGTAATCCACGTCTGTTTCAAGGGGCATTGCAGTGCCTAATAATTTTTGGAAAGCCTTCCATTCCTTGCTTAGGCCAACAGTGTACAGGAGACCCAGTTGCTATAAATGGAAAAAACGGTTTAGTTAAGGCCCTCTGACCTCCATGTCACTTCCAAGGGGCATTGGAGTGCCTCGAAATTTTTGGTAGGCATTGCATTCACTGTATGCCTTATAACTGTGTAGCTGAACCGCTCCTTTTGGTACAGAAACATATCCTACAAGACATGTGTGGTTGGCTGGCCTGATATTGATGTGAATGGTCCCTGTTCCTCCTGCTCTTTCTCCTTTGCCACCACCTCATCCATCATTCATCACCTGAAGCTTTGTTTTAACGGGAGTCATAGAACTGGGATAGTAGCAGGAAAACATCCAGCAATCCTCGAAGAAGGTAGAATATGCGCCAAAACGCTGACCACCTCAGGCCTAGCTGCTACTACATACATGCACTTGCATTCCAAGGAACAGAAAGCTAAGGAGGTGGATGGCCTCATGATCATGAATAATTTACTCGTTGTGTAGGAGGCCGACCACTGCTGCTGTCTACCTTCTGAACTTTGTGTTGAAGCCTGATTGACCCAGGACCCGCAATCCTCTATGTCTGGAGGACGTGTTGCATCCCAGTGTCCAACTGTGTCCCGGCTTCCACAATATTAACCCAGTGTGAAGGCGTCAGTGAGATGGACCATTATTGGCCACATTCACTTGTCCACGTGTTTGTGGTTAGGCTGTCCTTCCCACTAAATGCACTGGGGAGGGCACAGGTAATGTTTTGGTATGCGCGCTTGTGTATAAGGCGCACCGGGACAAATAGGGGCGGCTGGGGACCGTTTATGGACACCCGGCCATCCCCACGCGGGTGGGGACTGTGTGTGGGCACCCGGCCGCGGGGCGGCTGGAGACTGAGTATGGACACCAAGCCGCCCCCTGGCGGCTGGGGACCAAGCGTGGACACCCGGCCGCCGGGCGGCTGGGGACTGAGTATGAATACCAGGCTACCGACGCAGCCATGACGTGGTGGCCAGATTCCACCTCCACATGCCTAAAAGGCCCAATTTCAAGTGCATGCAAGCTAGCAGTATGGTATTGCAGCCTGGGGGTGGGTGGGTGGCAGGCTGCATACTTGCGCTTGTATTGCAAGTTATGGGGAGGTACAATTGAACACTGCCCTGGGACAAGGACTTGCACGGGGGTAGTTGCAAGTCTTCATCTTCTGATGCGGCAAGGATCACTTCTGATGGGCACACTTTTAGGCAGTGAGCTGGGTGTCAGAGATGCTTCCAGGGGTCTTCCCCATGCTGTTCCCATGTCTTTTTAGCACTGTATGCATGTGTCACACAGCACATGGCCAGATAAGGTTGTAAAATGTTAAAATGACATTTCCCGGTGAATGCATTTGAAAGCAATACAAACGTGCAAAAACGCATAAAAAATGCTACTTGTGAACATAGCCCAAGGTGTGGAGGAGTATTTTTGTTTTTGGTTATTTATTTTACCTTATACACAAGTCTTTACCCTGGAAAGGATGTTCCTTAACCCCTTTCCGACCTGGTCAGTAATAGTACGCACCAGGTCGGGAAGGCCGGTTCAGCGGGGGCTCCGGCGGTGAGCCCGCACTGAAGCGAGCACATGTCAGCTGATTATTGGAATCGCAATCCACCCGCGGCTGTTAACATGTTAAATCTCTGACCGTGGCATTTAACTCGCGCTTCTGGGAGTCCTAAGCCCCGCCCATCAGTGACCCCGTCACGTGATCGCGGGTCACCAATGGGTGGGCATGACAACTCAGGGTCTGCAGCAGACGCCTGTGGTTGTCATGTCTCAATTGCTATGAGCGCCACCTAGTGGTCAGCGCTCATAGCAAGTGAGCATTTCTCCTGCATACAAGCGATCTGCTCATCGCTTGTATGCAGTAGAAGCAATCAGACAACTGCTGCTTCTAGTCTCCTCTGGAGACTATAGAAGCAAGCAGAAAGTGTAAAAAAAAAGTTTTTAAAAAAATAAAAAATATATAAAAGTTTAAGTCACCCCCCTTTCGCCCCATTCAAAATAAAATATATATATATAAAAAAAAAAAACACATACACATATTTGGTATCGCCGCGTTCAGAATCGCCCGATCTATCAATATAAAAGAAGAATTAATACAATCCGTAAACGACGTAACGAGAAAAAAATTTTAAATGCCAGAATTAAGTTTTTTTGGTCGCTACAACTTTGCAATAACGGGCGATCAAAACATCAGATCTACCCCAAAATGGTATCAATAAAAACGTCAGCCCGGCACGCAAAAAATAAGCCCTCACCTGGCCCCAGATCCCGAAAAATGGAGAAGCTAAGGGTCTCGGAAAATGGCGTCTTTTTTTTGTTTTTTTTAGCAAGCTTTGGATTTTTTTTTCACCACTTAAATAAAAAAGAACCTATACATGTTTGGTGTCTATGAACTCGTAACGACCTGGAAAATAATGATGGCAGGTCAGTTTTAGCAATCTATGAACGTGGTAAAAAAAGGACCCAAAAAACAACTGTGGAATTGCATTTTTTTGCAGTTTCACTGCACTTGGAATTTTTTTCCCATTTTCCAGCACACGATATGGTAAAACCAGTGATGGTGTTTAAAAGTACAACTCGTCCCGCAAAAAATAAGCCCTCCCATGGCCATATTGAGCGAAAATTAAAAAAGTTCTGGCTCTGGGAAGAAGGGGAGCAAAAAAGGAAAACACAAAAACAGAAAGACCCATGGTCGTTAAGGGGTTAACATATTTCACAGGAAAGCACTTTCACTTTAGTTTTTGAACGTTTTATTGTGAGCCTGTAAAAGTGGCTTAATACCTCTGACCACGTTGTTGACAGCAGTGACCTGGGGGTCAGAAATGCTTCCAGGGGCGATCCCCATGCTGTCCCCATGTCATTTGAGCACTGTCACTATCGTTTTGGGCACTTTTTAGGCTTTCTACAGACTGCCGGGGGAGCTGCCGCAAAAATGTTTGGGTCTCCCATAGACTAACATTGGGCTCGTTGCTCGGGTCGAGCACCCGAGTATCACAGTGAGCTCGGCCCGAGCTTCGAGCACCCGAGCATTTTAGTGCTCGCTCAACACTAATAGGCTCTATTGATGAGCGAGCACTAAAATGCTCGGGTGCTCGAAGCTCGGGTCAAGCACATTGGAATACTCGGGTGCTCGACCCGAGCAACGAGCCCAATGTAAGTCTATGGGAAACTTGAGCATTTTTCTGGCGGTTCCCCCCGGCGGTCTGCAGAAGGTCAAAAATTGCAAAATCGGGGGAACAGTGATCAATTAAACGTCAGGCAGGCAGTATATAGGCAGGCTGGGTATATAGGAGGATGCATGAAAAACATAGCAGGGCACTTGGAACACACTAGTGCCCTCCGATTTTCATGCACCCGTCTCTTTAAAAAAGCCTGCCGGCAATTCATCAGCTGCATTCACCGGTACCGACAATTTAGAACAGAAAGAATAGAGCATCACACATAGATTTGATAGATAGAAACATGTCAGTCACATATGTATTAAGTACAGTGACAGTGTTGGTTACTGTACTTGTCATTTAGTGTTAAAGGATTTATTAAAAAAAAATAATAGTGTTTTCATGCACCTGTCTCTTTAAAAAAGCCGGCCGGCAATTCATCATCGGTACCCGACAATTTAGAACAGAAAGAATAGAGCATCACACATAGATTAAATAGATAGAAACATGTCAGTCACATATATAATAAGCACAGTGATAGTGTTGGTTACTGTACTTGTCATTTAGCGTTAAAATAAAGGATTTATTAAAAAAAAAAAATTGGCGTGGGGTTCCCCGTAATTTTAGTCTCTAGCGGAGGTTAAGCAGACGGCTGGGGCAGATGTTTGAAGCCTGGGAAGGGGGTAATACCCTCGGAGCTTCCCAGGCTACTAATATTAGCCCCCAACTGAATACCGAGCCTTTACTAGCTATTAAAATGGGGGACCCCTAAAAAAATGACGTGGGGTCCCCACTATTTTAATAACTAGCAAAAGCTAGGCAGACTGCTGGGGGCTGATATTAATAGCCCAGGAAAGGTGCCATGAATATTGGCCCCCTCCCAGGCTAGAAACACCAGCCGTCAGCCTCCCCAGAAATGGCGCATCCATAGGATGCGCTAATTCTGGCACTTAGCCTCGCTCTTCCCACTGCCCTGTAGCGGTGGCAGTGGGGTAATAGTGTTGGGGTTGATGTCAGCTTATAATGCCAGCTGACATCAAGCCCAGGTTATTAATGGAGAGGCGTGTATAAGACACCCCCATTAATAACCCCATAGTCAAAGTTAAAAAAAAAATGCAAACACCCAGAATAAAGTCCTTTAATTGAAATAAACACACAATTCTTTAATGTTCTAAATTAAATTCTACTTACCATCACGCCCATTCCAGCTGAAGCCAACGATCTCCTGCAATAAAAATAAAATAATAAACCAACCTCATCCTTACCTTTCCATGGTTCCCAGGACAGCTTCAGCTCTGCTTCATCGAGGTGACAGGCTGGATCATAGCAGAACGCTGCCATCCAGCTTGCCATGCCGCAGACACTGAGAAGCTTCTCAGTGAAGTTCCTCAGTGTCTCGCTATGACGGCATCCAGATGAGCCGAGTTCATGTCCAATGAACTCAGCTCACTTCATGCACGTCACTGACAGCGTGGGAGAATTCTCCTGCGCTCAGCGCGGGAGAAATCTCCCACGCTGGGATGGCATTCTGATGACAGGCTGGATCGCAGCTGAGCACTGCCATCCAGCTTGTCATCCTTCAGAGACACTGCCAAGCGCAGTTTCTGCGCACTGCGCCATTTCTGGGGCGGCTGACGACTGGTGTTTCTAGCCTGGGAGGGGGCCAATATTCATGGCACCCTTCCTGGGCTATTAATATCAGCCCCAGCTGTCTGCCTAGCCTTTGCTAGCTATTAAAATAGGGGGGACCCCAAGTCATTTTTTTTTGGGTCCCCCATTTTAATAGCTAGCAAAGGCTAGGTATTCAGCTGGGGGCTGATATTAGTAGCCTGGGAAGCTCCGTGGGTATTACCCCCTTCCCAGGCTTCAAACATCTGCCCCAGCCGTCTGCTTAACCTCTGCTAGAGACTAAAATTACGGGGAACCCCACGCCAATTTTTTTTTTAATAAATCCTTTATTTTAACACTAAATGACAAGTACAGTAACCAACACTATCACTGTGCTTATTATATATGTGACTGACATGTTGCTCTCTTTCTAATCTATCTGTGATGCTCTATTCTTTCTGTTCTAAATTGTCGGGTACCGATGATGAATTGCCGGCCGGCTTTTTTAAAGGGACAGGTGCATGAAAACACTATTATTTTTTTTTAATAAATCCTTTAACACTAAATGACAATTACAGTAACCAACACTGTCACTGTACTTATTATATATGTGACTGACGTGTTTCTATCTATCTAATCTATGTGTGATGCTCTATTCTTTCTGTTCTAAATTGTCGGGTACCGATGTATGCCGCTGCTGAATTGCGGGCTTTTCATGTTTCACTGTGAGCACTGTTCCCATCAATTTGGGCAATCACTGTAATGCCACAACCACCATGGCTGTGGCATTACAGTGAGTGGCAGACAATCCCTGCATGATTGGTGCTCTAAATAACGCCAGACATGCAGGACGGGGACCCGAGCTCCCGCCCGAGCATCGCGCAAGTACTCAGCGAGCTCCGAGCATCTCGAGTACTGAGATGCTCAGGCGAGTACCGAGCAGTGGCGAGCATGCTCGCTCATCACTAATAGGCTCCTGTCAGGTATATACTGTATTATTGGAGGCAGGAGAATGTATGGGCTCCTACCAGGTATATATTATTGGAGGCAGCAGAATGTATGGGCTCCTGTCAGGTATATATTATTGGAGACAGCAGAATCTATGGGCTCCTGTCAGGTATATATTATTGGAGGCAGCAGAATGTATGGGCTCCTGTCAGGTATATATTATTGGAGGCAGCAGAATGTATGGGCTCCTGTCAGGTATATATTATTGGAGACAGCAGAATCTATGGGCTCCTGTCAGGTATATATTATTGGAGGCAGCAGAATGTATGGGCTCCTGTCAGGTATATATTATTGGAGGCAGGAGAATGTATGGGCTCCTGTCAGGTATGTATTATTGGAGGCAGGAGAATGTATGGGCTCCTGTCAGGTATATATTATTGGAGGCAGGAGAATGTAAGGGCTCCTGTCAGGTATGTATTATTGGAGGCAGAAGAATGTATGGGCTCCTGTCAGGTATATATTATTGGAGGCAGCAGAATCTATGGGCTCCTGTCAGCTATATATTATTGGAGGCAGAAGAATGTATGGTCTTCTGTCAGGTATATATTATTGGAGCCAGCAGAATATATGGGCTCCTGTCAGGTATATATTATTGGGGGCAGCAGAATGTATGAGCTCCTGTCAGGTATATATTATTGGGGGCAGCAGAATGTATGGGCTCCTGTCAGGTATATATTATTGGGGGCAGCAGAATGTATGGGCTCCTGTCAGGTATATATTATTGGAGGCAGGAGAATGTATGGTCTTCTGTCAGGTATATATTATTGGAGCCAGCAGAATCTATGGGCTCCTGTCAGGTATATATTATTGGAGGCAGCAGAATGTATGGGCTCCTGTCAGGTATATATTATTGGAGGCAGCAGAATGTATGAGCTCCTGTCAGGTATATATTATTGGAGGCAGCAGAATCTATGGGCTCCTGTCAGGTATATATTATTGGAGGCAGCAGAATGTATGGGCTCCTGTCAGCTATATATTATTAGAGGCAGGAGAAAGTATGGGCTCCTGTCAGCTATATATTATTGGAGGCAGGAGTATGTATGGACTCCTGTCAGGTATATATTATTGGAGGCAGCAGAATGTATGGGCTCCTGTCAGGTATGTATTATTGGAGGCAGGAGAATGTATGGGCTCCTGTCAGGTATATATTATTGGAGACAGCAGAATGTATGGGCTCCTGTCAGGTATATATTATTGGAGGCAGGAGAATGTATGGGCTCCTGTCAGGTATATATTATTGAAGGCAGGAGAATCTATGAGCTCCTGTCAGGTATATATTATTGGAGGCAGCAGAATCTATGGGCTCCTGTCAGCTATATATTATTAGAGGCAGAAGAATGCATGGTCTTCTGTCAGGTATATATTATTGGAGCCAGCAGAATGTATGGACTCCTGTCAGGTATATATTATTGGTGGCAGCAGAATGTATGAGCTCCTGTCAGGTATATATTATTGGAGGCAGGAGAATGTATGGGCTCCTGTCAGGTATATATTATTGGAGGCAGGAGAATGTATGGTCTTCTGTCAGGTATATATTATTGGAGCCAGCAGAATCTATGGGCTCCTGTCAGGTATATATTATTGGAGGCAGTAGAATGTATGGGCTCCTGTCAGGTATATATTATTGGGGGCGGGGGCAGCAGAATGTATGGGCTCCTGTCAGGTATATATTATTGGAGGCAGGAGAATGTATGGGCTCCTGTCAGGTATATATTATTGGAGGCAGCAGAATCTATGGGCTCCTGTCAGGCATATATTATTGGAGGCAGGAGAATGTATGAGCTCCTGTCAGGTATATATTATTGGAGGCAGCAGAATGTATGGGCTCCTGTCAGGTATATATTATTGGAGGCAGCAGAATCTATGGGCTCCTGTGAGTTATATATTATTGGAGGCAGCAGAATGTATGGGCTCCTGTCAGGTATATAATATTGGAGGCAGCAGAATCTATGGGCTCCTATCAGTTATATATTATTGGAGGCAGGATAATCTATGGGCTCCTGTCAGGTATATATTATTGGAGCCAGCAGAATGTATGGGCTCCTGTCAGGTATATATTATTGGGGGCAGCAGAATGTATGGGCTCCTGTCAGGTATATATTATTGGAGGCAGCAGAATCTATGGGCTCCTATCAGGTATATATTATTGGAGGCAGGAGAATGTTTGGTCTTCTGTCAGGTATATATTATTGGAGGCAGGAGAATGTTTGGTCTTCTGTCAGGTATATATTATTGGAGGCAGGAGAATGTATGGGCTCCTGTCAGGTATATATTATTGGAGGCAGCAGAATCTATGGGCTCCTGTCAGGTATATATTATTGGAGGCAGGAGAATGTATGGGCTCCTGTCAGGTATATATTATTGGAGGCAGGAGAATGTATGGGCTCCTGTCAGGTATATATTATTGGAGGCAGCAGAATCTATGGGCTCCTGTCAGGTATATATTATTGGAGGCAGCAGAATGTATGGGCTCCTGTCAGGTATTTATTTTTGGAGGCAGCAGAATCTATGGGCTCCTATCAGGTATATATTATTGGAGGCAGGAGAATGTATTGTCTTCTGTCAGGTATATATTATTGGAGGCAGCAGAATGTATGGACTCCTATCAGGTATATATTATTGGAGCCAGCAGAATCTATGGGCTCCTGTCAGGTATATATTATTGGAGGCAGCAGAATGTTTGGTCTTCTGTCAGGTATATATTATTGGTGGCAGGAGAATGTATGGGCTCCTGTCAGCTATATATTATTGGAGGGAGCAGAATGTATGGGCTCCTGTCAGGTATATATTATTGGAGGCAGCTGAATGTATGGGCTCCTGTCAGGTATATATTATTGGAGGCAGCAGAATCTATGGTCTCCTGTCAGGTATATATTATTGGAGGGAGCAGAATGTATGGGTCCTGTCAGGTATATATTATTGGAGGCAGGAGAATCTATGGGCTCCTATCAGGTATATATTATTGGAGGCAGGAAAATCTATGGGCTCCTGTCAGGTATATATTATTGGAGGCAGCAGAATCTATGGGCTCCTGTCAGGTATATATTATTGGAGGCAGCAGAATCTATGGTCTCCTGTCAGGTATATATTATTGGAGGGAGCAGAATGTATGGGTCCTGTCAGGTATATATTATTGGAGGCAGGAAAATCTATGGGCTCCTGTCAGGTATATATTATTGGAGGCAGCAGAATGTATGAGCTCCTGTCAGGTATATATTATTGGAGCCAGCAGAATGTATGGGCTCCTGTCAGGTATATATTATTGGAGGCAGCAGAATGTATGAGCTCCTGTCAGGTATATATTATTGGAGCCAGCAGAATGTATGAGCTCCTGTCAGGTATATATTATTGGAGGCAGCAGAATCTATGGGCTCCTGTCAGGTATATATTATTGGAGGCAGCAGAATCTATGGTCTCCTGTCAGGTATATATTATTGGAGGGATCAGAATGTATGGGTCCTGTCAGGTATATATTATTGGAGGCAGCAGAATGTATGGGCTCCTGTCAGGTATATATTATTGGAGCTAGCAGAATCTATGGGCTCCTGTCAGGTATTTATTTTTGGAGGCAGCAGAATCTATGGGCTCCTATCAGGTATATATTATTGGAGGCAGGAGAATGTATTGTCTTCTGTCAGGTATATATTATTGGAGGCAGGAGAATCTATGGGCTCCTATCAGGTATATATTATTGGAGGCAGGAAAATCTATGGGCTCCTGTCAGGTATATATTATTGGAGGCAGCAGAATCTATGGGCTCCTGTCAGGTATATATTATTGGAGGCAACAGAATCTATGGTCTCCTGTCAGGTATATATTATTGGAGGGAGCAGAATGTATGGGTCCTGTCAGGTATATATTATTGGAGGCAGGAGAATCTATGGGCTCCTATCAGGTATATATTATTGGAGGCAGGAAAATCTATGGGCTCCTGTCAGGTATATATTATTGGAGGCAGCAGAATCTATGGGCTCCTGTCAGGTATATATTATTGGAGGCAGCAGAATGTATGGGCTCCTGTCAGGTATATATTATTGGAACCAGCAGAATCTATGGGCTCCTGTCAGGTATTTATTTTTGGAGGCAGCAGAATCTATGGGCTCCTATCAGGTATATATTATTGGAGGCAGGAGAATGTATTGTCTTCTGTCAGGTATATATTATTGGAGGCAGCAGAATGTATGGACTCCTGTCAGGTATATATTATTGGAGCCAGCAGAATCTATGGGCTCCTGTCAGCTATATATTATTGGAGGGAGCAGAATGTATGGGCTCCTGTCAGGTATATATTATTGGAGGCAGCTGAATGTATGGGCTCCTGTCAGGTATATATTATTGGAGGCAGCAGAATCTATGGGTCCTGTCAGGTATATATTATTGGAGGCAGGATAATCTATGGGCTCCTGTCAGGTATATATTATTGGAGGCAGCAGAATCTATGGGCTCCTGTCAGGTATATATTATTGGAGGCAGCAGAATCTATGGGTCCTGTCAGGTATATATTATTGGAGGCAGGAAAATCTATGGGCTCCTGTCAGGTATATATTATTGGAGGCAGCAGAATCTATGGGCTACTGTCAGGTATATATTATTGGAGGCAGCAGAATCTATGGTCTCCTGTCAGGTATATATTATTGGAGGGAGCAGAATGTATGGGTCCTGTCAGGTATATATTATTCGAGGAAGGAGAATCTATGGGCTCCTATCAGGTATATATTATTGGAGGCAGGAAAATCTATGGGCTCCTGTCAGGTATATATTATTGGAGGCAGCAGAATCTATGGGCTCCTGTCAGGTATATATTATTGGAGGCAGCAGAATGTATGGGCTCCTGTCAGGTATATATTATTGGAGCCAGCAGAATCTATGGGCTCCTGTCAGGTATTTATTTTTGGAGGCAGCAGAATCTATGGGCTCCTATCAGGTATATATTATTGGAGGCAGGAGAATGTATTGTCTTCTGTCAGGTATATATTATTGGAGGCAGGAGAATCTATGGGCTCCTATCAGGTATATATTATTGGAGGCAGGAAAATCTGTGGGCTCCTGTCAGTTATATATTATTGGAGGCAGCAGAATCTATGGGCTCCTGTCAGGTATATATTATTGGAGGCAGCAGAATCTATGGTCTCCTGTCAGGTATATATTATTGGAAGGAGCAGAATGTATGGGTCCTGTCAGGTATATATTATTGGAGGCAGGAGAATCTATGGGCTCCTATCAGGTATATATTATTGGAGGCAGGAAAATCTATGGGCTCCTGTCAGGTATATATTATTGGAGGCAGCAGAATGTATGGGCTCCTGTCAGGTATATATTATTGGAGGCAGCAGAATCTATGGGCTCCTGTCAGGTATATATTATTGGAGCCAGCAGAATCTATGGGCTCCTGTCAGGTATTTATTTTTGGAGGCAGCAGAATCTATGGGCTCCTATCAGGTATATATTATTGGAGGCAGGAGAATGTATTGTCTTCTGTCAGGTATATATTATTGGAGGCAGCAGAATGTATGGGCTCCTGTCAGGTATATATTATTGGAGGCAGGAGAATGTATGGGCTCCTGTCAGGTATATATTATTGGAGCCAGCAGAATCTATGGGCTCCTGTCAGCTATATATTATTGGAGGGAGCAGAATGTATGGGCTCCTGTCAGCTATATATTATTGGAGGGAGCAGAATGTATGGGCTCCTGTCAGGTATATATTATTGGAGGCAGCTGAATGTATGGGTCCTGTCAGGTATATATTATTGGAGGCAGGATAATCTATGGGCTCCTGTCAGGTATATATTATTGGAGGCAGCAGAATGTATGGACTCCTGTCAGGTATATATTATTGGAGGCAGCAGAATCTATGGGCTCCTGTCAGGCATATATTATTGGAGGCAGGATAATCTATGGGCTCCTGTCAGGCATATATTATTGGAGGCAGGAGAATGTTTGGGCTCCTGTTAGGTATATATTATTGGAGGCAGCAGAATCTATGGGCTCCTGTCAGGCATATATTATTGGAGGCAGCAGAATCTATGGGCTCCTATCAGGTATATATTATTGGAGGCAGCAGAATCTATGGGCTCCTGTCAGGTATATATTATTGGAGGCAGCAGAATGTATGGTCTTCTGTCAGGTATATATTATTGGAGATATTAATGTATTTATGTGAGCCCACTATTGTGCAAAAGGTGAAATACTGAGAGAAGACACAAAATGCAGCGTCTACACACAGAGCACAGCTGTATATAGTGCACAGACTACACAACCAGCAGATCAGCAGCCTTATAGATGTCCCAGATAGTAGAGCAGTGTGTACAGTATATACAGATAACTGTACCGTGTATAGAGCAGTGTGTACAGTAAGTAGAGAAGTGTGTACAGTATATAGAGCAGTGTATACAGTGTATAGAGTAGTGTGTACAATATATAGAGCAGTCTGTACAGTATATAGAGAAGTCTGTACAGTATATAGTTCAGTGCGTACAGACAGTATATAGAGCAATGTGTACAGTATTTTGAGAAGTGTGTACAGTATATAGAGCAGTATATACAGTATATAGAGCAGTGTGTACAGTATATAGAGCAGCATATACAGTGTATAGATAGTGTGTACAGTATATAGAGCAGTGTGTATAGTATATAGAGCAGTCTGTATAGTATATAGAGCAGTGTGTATAGTATATAGAGCAGTCTGTATAGTATATAGAGCAGTGTGTTCAATATATATAGCAGCCTGTACAGTATATAGGGAAAACAAAAACAGTTGGAGCGCCAATGGTGAAGAGCCTGAGGTTTGGGGGGGAGGGGGAGAATGTTGTGACCACTCACCTGGTCCTTCTGTGCCAAGGAGCCCCGCACAACAAGGGAAAACGCTTCCAGGTGGGAGTCTGTATGATGACCGCAACTTAACAGGAAAGCTGTAAGGAGTGACCGAAGTGGACGTTCCACAATGACATCACGGCAGGTCGTGTAGTGAGCTGGTTGTAAACAGAGCAGGTTCCACCGCTCTCCACAGGGGAGACTAGCAATCAAGAAAGAAATAATTGTGCAGTGTTAGGGAAGCACTAGAACATCTAGACAGGGGATTAGGGTTATAACACACAAACGTTTCATTGTTTAATAAGCTCTCTAATGCCACGACGCGTTTCGATAGCAGAAGCTATCTTCCTCCTCTACCTGAGGAAGATAGCTTCTGCTATCGAAGCGCGTTGTGGCGTTAGAGAGCGTATTAAACAATAAAAGTTTTGAATGTTATAATCCTAATCCCCTGTCTAGTTGTTCTAGCGCTTCCCTAACACTGCACAATTCTTTCTTTCTTGTACAGTATATAGAGCAGTGTGTACAGTATATAGAGCAGCATTTACATTATAAAGAGCAGGCAAATTTTGGCCACACAACAATACACGCCCATTTACCGATTTCTTTCTCCGCTGGCAGGAGGAGTTGTCAAAGGGGCGCTGGTAATGAGGGGCATTCAGCAGACGGCCCTCATCCCCATTCCTGGTATGCATGGCCCACTCATCCCCATTCCTGGTATGCATGCCCCCCCCATCCTGGTATACATGGTCCTCTCCTCCCCAGTCCTGGTATGCATGGCCCCCTAATCCCCTATCCTGGTATGCATGGCCCCACTATCCTGGTGTGCATGGCACCCCATCACTGCACACATGAAAAAAATAAACACTTCTACGCACCTTCCTTCCTCCCCTCTGCTCTAGCGCTGTGTCCTGTCTGTCAGTAGCTGATCTCAGCATCTGAGCAGCGCATGACATCACTGCCATGCGCTCTCAGATGCCAAGGTGAGTTGCGGGGATATTCACTCCTCTCCACACCAGGACTATGGGCGTGGAGAGGAGTGAATAGTCATTCTCCTTAATAGCACGCACTGTCAGCACGGGCGCAGCATCTGCTGCAACTCCGCGGTCCTCTGTGACTGCTACTAAAGAGAATGAATATTCACTCCTCTCCACTCCCATGGGCATGGAGAAAAGTGAATATTCATTTTGTTTAGCAGCGGGCACACATGGTAGTTGTGGCTGCTGTCTACTACCTGTGCTCGCTTCTCCACCGCCGCAACACCACCCTCCACAGCTGGGAGAACAACTGAGCCGTGACTGGGAGCGGGACTGAGCCGTCAAAGCGGGACAGTCCCGCCGAAAACAGGACGGTTGGGAGCTATGTGTACAGTATATACCTGGCAACATACAGTTGCACACACACAAACACAAAGTAACTGTAGGGGTAACTCAGGCACCTCCCTATTGGGGAGAGTGCCTTTTATACAAGATGCCTCCCAGCTGTTGGGTTGGGGGAATCTTTGCAGGTGCGCATGCTGCCCCTCTAAGAGCATGGGAGCACGCGTCAGTGTGGTGTGCTCAGGAGAAGTGGGGAGAGGAGTGTGAGGACGCTACCGTGGCCAGAGCAATGAGTTTGTCAGCGTCCCTCATGAAGAATGCAGGTGAACTATGCGAGGGCGCCGGCAATGGATAGTACAACCTTCTTGTAGTAATGCCCCATCCTGGTCACCTTCTTACAATAATGTGCTCATCCTCGTCTTCATATTGTAGTATTACCCCATTCTTGTCCCTATATTGTAGTAAAGTCCCTTATTGTACTGTTGTTCACATACACATAAAAGAAAAACAAAAAGCTTGTTCACACCTGTCCTACATTCCCTTCATGTCATTTTTGCACATGCGGCCTACAGGCACTCTAGACCCCTTGATGATTGCGGCGAGGTCCAGGGGTCCGCCGACGTCAGCGCACTGGACACATATTCAATTGAAATGTATTGCCGCGCAGAGACAAGCTCTCTGCATAGCAATACCAATACATTCAGCCCCTCAATGTCCCCACAGCCAGCTCCCACATATTATCTCCACAGCCAGCTCCAATATCCATTGACCCTTCCCAGCCTATTAATATCAGCCTCCAGGTGTCTGCTTTGCCTTAGCTGGTTATTAAAAATAGGGGGACCCCACCTCATTTTTTTAGGGTTACCCCACTTTTAACAACCAGCAGAGGCAAAGAAGACAGCTGGGGGCTGATAATAATAGGCTGGAAAGGTGCATGGAAATTGTCCCCTTCCCATCTTAATAAGACCAGCTCACAGCTGTCTGCTGTCACTTGGTTGGTTATTAAAAATAGGGGGGCCCCACCTCATTTTTTTAGACAATTTTTTTATTAAATAGGTTAAATAAGCCTATACACCCTTTAGTATCATATGAAAGGGACTAAAGAGTGCTAGTTTATTATATGTAGGGGGCTTGTGACATTAAATATCTACAGGATATCTATTCTAAGGGTTTTGCTGTGGATTTATTGTACTTGGCTGATGACATTTCCTGTCTTTACTGAGATGTGTGCGAGAAAAAAAGGACGGAGTGCGCATGGTCCGTGTGCCGTCTGTTTTTTTTCCTCGCACTCATTGACTTGCATTGGTGAGTCTCGGGCGTTCTCATGCTGCAAGTTTTTTACTCAACCCATTTCCACCTGACGAAAAAATCTCACAGATGAACACTGCTTTATTGAATAACATTAGTGCAAGTGCAATGCGATGCGATTTTTTTTTCTCACATTGCACTCGCCTTATTTATACACAGATGTGAGCGAACCAAAAGGGCTCATAGTCATCTGCATTTAAATCGGACGAGTGCAATCCAATAAAAAATTGGATTGCACTCTGACTAATGTTATTGAATGATTGTTTTCATCTGTGATTTTTTTCTCAGCTCGAATCGGACTGAGAAAAAAATCGCAGCATGCTGCGAGTGGCCGCGTATATCGGACGATACTCCGCAAGGCACACAAAATCGCACGTCACACAGACCATGCGTGTATATGCATAGTGTGACCAGTCAGAATAGAATAGATATATGCATAGAATAGATAGAAAGATGTCAGTGAGCTATATAGTTGCCATTTTCCGAGAGTTGTGGCGTCTCCATTTTCCAGTACGTCCCCATGACAGCACCATAGGAGGAGTAATCCCATATCCTGCGTAGGGACAGGAAGCACAAGAGGTTAAAAGCCCTCCCACCCCCAACCTCCTCAGTGTTTTTCCTGTCCCTACACAGGACAAGGAGTACAGGAGGAGCGCTGGTGCAGGAGCACTGGTGTGAAGATAGAGATACCTCAGGGGACCCCGGGGTGATCGGGGGGGCCACGGCCCTCTCCTTCCCGCCGCCAAGCGGGTCCTGGGCCGACACTCCCTGTCGGGAGTCCGTCAGCCCACCGGTGTGCTGGAGCCTCCGGGTGCCGCTTCCCCATCGCCGGGGCTCTCAGCGTCCTGCTCTGGGCGGGTCCGGCTTCTCCTGGCTCCAGGATCGCCCGGCGTCGGAACCGGTTCGGGATGACGACTTCCGGTGGCGGTCGCGCAGGAAATTCAAACCATGGTTAAGACCAGACGCCAGGGAGCAGGGAAAATGACTGGACGACCAGGTAAGGTATAAGAAGGGGGACTGGGGAGCACAAAGACAGGCTTACAGCTTGGTCACCCCTGACAGCAAAATGGCAGAGATGACTCACCCTGATACCCTCCCTGGATCGCCCCAGAGTCATGTGAGTGTACCATTACCTCCTTTATATGGTTAATGGAGCTTACTCTTACCAGGCCCTCCATATTTTTTATAGGATCTATCTGGGCAGTTACCACCTCCTTCTGAGAAAGGAGGTGGTATCTTTTGACCTAGAAGACACCAATGTGTGGGACACTATTCCTAAAATTGACGTCCCGGTGGCTAAGGTGGTCAAGAAAACCTCTATCCCCTTTGAAGACTCGTCAGGACTTAAAGATCCTATGGATAGGAAGGCGGATGGACTGTTGAAAAAAGCCTGGGAAGCTTCAGTGCCAATTATTAAATCTAATATTGCTACTACATCTATTGCCAGATCCATGAGAGTCTGGCTAGAAGAGCTAGAGAGTCACCTACGAGATGGCACTCCGAGGGAATCTCTCCTTCAATCATTGCCCCTATTAAAAATGGCAACAAATTTTATGCCCGACGCTTCAGCGGAATCGGTCAGATTTGCGGTCAGAAATAATGCGCTTTCCAACTTTCCGTAGAGCTGTTTGGTTAAAAACATGGTCTGGAGATACAGCTTCTAAGAACAAACTGTGCTCCATTCCATTTTCAGGGCTCAGAGTACTCGGACCGGTACTAGATGACATTCTAGAAAAAGCATCCGATAAAAAGAAGGGCTTCCCTGAGGAGAAAAAGAAGGAGCAGCCCTTTCGTAAACCTTTCCCCTCCCATAAATATAACACGCAGAAAAAAGGGGGGTCCACAAGCTGGAGTTTTAATAAGGGGAACAAAGATAAAAGATTCCAGCCCAGTACTAGTACCCGTCCAAAACGACAATGACTACGGTATGTCAGAGTAGGGGGCGATTAAAGTTTTTCAAAAACAGTTGGCATCGGGTAACTCAAAATCCCTGGATACTAACAACTGTAGCGCAGGGTTACAGGATAGAATTTTCTCAAAATCCCCCTCAAAAATTCCGTCTGACGAGAGTTTCCCCTACCTCTCTTTCCCGTCTGCAGGCAGACATAGAGAAGCTGCTACATCAGAGGATTATTGTACCAGTTCCAGAACACGAACAACATCAGGGTCATTACTCCTCCCTGTTTTCAATAAAGAAACCGTCTTTGGAGTTCCGTACGATTATCAACCTGAAACCCCTAAACCGGTGGGTCCGCTACAAGAAATGCTGCATGGAATGAATAAGATCAGCCATCCCTCTAATAGACATGGATGCGGTAATGTGCACCTTGGAACTTAGGGATGCATACTACCACCTGCCAATACATTCCTCAAGTCAGCAATATCTGAGGTTTGCACTACCATCAGGCAGTCAGATCAGGGGCAGACCTACCGCCCGTGCAGCCGTTTCATTGAACGGGGGCCCCCGAGGGAGATGGGGCCCCTCCAGCCTCCAGCAGGGCCGCCATCAGGGCATTACTGCCCTGACTCCAGCATGGGGCCCGGCAGGTCGGGGCCCCCTCAGAGCCCCGTTGGGGCCCCCCTCTTGTGCGTCTCCTCATGGGGCCCCCCCACAGTCACATCACCCCCCGCCGTCACATGACCGGAGATGTCCCTGCGCTCAGCATGGGTCCCCGGCCCCATGCTGAGCGCAGGGACATCTCCGGTCATGTGACTGCGCCGGCACAATACTTACCCCTCCCCGTGCCTCCGCAGCGTCTTCCGCGTCCTCTGACTGTGACGTCTCAGGTCAGAGGGCGTGGTGATGTCTTTACACCACGCGCGCTCTCTCCTGACCTGTCACAGTGCAGAGCGGGAAGACGCGCACAACGCTGGAGTCCGGAGCAGCGCCAGCAGCCGGTAAGAAGTGAGGTGAGTATTGGATTTTTTTATTTTTTTCATGTATGGGGGCATGGGGCATTATATGGTGGGGGGGTGACATCCTGCATGGGGCATTATATAGGGGGGGTGACATCCTGTATGGGGCATTATATGGGGGGGGTGACATCCTGCATGGGGCATTATATGGAGGGGGGTGTGACATACTGCATGGGGCATTATAAGGGAGGGGGGTGTAACATCCTGCATGGGGCATTATATGGGGGGGGTGACATACTGCATGGGGCATTATAAGAGGGGGAGGGGGGAATTGACATCCTGCATGGGGCATTATATGGGGGAGGGGGGAATTGACATCCTGCATGGGGGCATTATATGGAGGTGGGGGGGTGTGACATCCTGCATGGGGCATTTTAAGAGGGGAAAGGGGGAAGTGACATCCTGCATGGGGCATTATATGGGGGTGGGGGGGAGTGTGACATCCTGCATGGAGCATTATAAGAGGGGAAGGGGGGGAAGTGACATCCTGCATGGGGCATTATAAGGGAGGGGGTGACATCCTGCATGGGGCATTATAAGGGAGGGGGTGTGACATCCTGCATGGGGCATTATAAGAGGGGGAGGGGGGAATTGACATCCTGCATGGGGCATTATAAGGAGGGTGGGTGTGTGACATACTGCATGCTGCATTATAAGGAGGGGGGGTGTGACCTCCTGCATGGGGCATTATCAGGGAGGGGGTGGTCTGACATACTGCATGGGGCATTGAAAAGGGGGGAAGTGACATCCTGCAAGGGGCATTATATGGGGGGGAGAGGTGACATCCTGCATGGGGCATTTTATGGGGGGTAGAGGTGACAACCTGCATAGGGCATTAAAAGGGGGTTGTCATCCTGCATGGGGCATTATAAGGGGGGTAACAGCCTGCATGGAGCGTTATATGGGGGCCAATATTCTGTATGGAGCGTTATATGGGGGTCAGTATTCTGTATGGAGCGTTATATGGGGGACAGTATTCTGTATGAAGCAATTTATGGGGGCCAGTATTCTGTATGCAGTGTTATATGGGGACCAGTATCCTGTATGGAGCGTTATATGGGGACCAGTATCCTGTATGGAGCGTTATATGGGGACCAGTATCCTGTATGGAGCATTATATGGGGACCAGTATCCTGTATGGAGCATTATATGGGGACCAGTATCCTGTATGGAGCATTATATGGGGCCCATAATACTGTATGGAGGACTATACTATCCGGTCTGCACTGTGCGCTGTGAGGATTCGCCGGTTTCTGAGCTATTGTAGAATTTACAGTAGATATCGCTCATGTAATGTAGTAAGTGAAATCTTTGGCATTGTACTATATATATATTTCTCTGTGGTATCTGTGCATCATGAATCGTGGTATGTGTTAAAGGGGCCACTGAAACTCTGTCGCCCAGGGCCCACAAAAACCTGGAGCCGGCCCTGGGGGTAAGTATAAAAAGTTTTATTTTTTTTAAATACAATTAATTAACTAGGAGTGGGGGGAATCAGAGATGCACGGGGGGATGAGAGATGCACGGGGGGGAGGCCCTTCATGCCCCCTATGAAGGGCAGGGGGGGGGCCCCAAAAAAATTTTTGCACAGGGGCCCACTACAGTCTGTGTCCGCCCCTGAGTCAGATTCTACACTACCAGTTCCGATGTCTTCCCTTCGGCCTGTCATCTGCTCCCGGAATCTTTACAAAGATCATGGCAGAGGTGGTGGCCTATATCCGACTCAGGGATATTACCATCATTCCATACTTGGACGACTTCCTGTTGGTAGCAGGATCTCCTCTAGATATGACGCAACATCTGGAATTTGTCCTATGGACATTAACCGGCCTGGGTTTGATTGTGAACAAAGAAAAATACAGTCTTGTCCCAAGTACATCACACATCTTCCTGGGAGTCCATCTCGACTCCCGAATACGAATGTCTTGTCTCCCTGAAGACAAGATGCTTTCAATTCCACAAAGGATTCGTTCTTTTGCAAGAGAGAAGAAACCTTCAATCCGGAAGGCAATGAGTATTTTGGGAATCATGACGTCATGCATCTCCTGCGTCAGATGGAGCCAGTTCCATTCCAGGCCTCTACAGAAATGCATCCCAGAAGTGACAGACGGACATCAGAATTACCTAGGCAGGAAGATGTGTTTGTCCAGAGACGCCCAGGACTCTCTACACTGGTGGCTCGACCAGAAGAATCTACAGAAGGGAGTGCAGTGGATTCTGGAACCTTGTCTTTTAGTGACCACGGACGCAAGTCTCTCAGGATGGGGAGCTCGAGTGGGAGATTCTTATCTCCAAGGAACATGGTCCACGGAGATTCAGACCCGATCATCAAATTTTCGGGAACTTCAGGCAATCTGGGAAGCCCTACAGAGAAGCCGGGCGGTCTTAAAAGACAGACATGTAAACATTTTGTCAGACAACATCACGGCAGTCTCTTTCATCAGACATCAGGGCGGACCAAGACATCCACTTCTCCAGTCCCTGGCCAACAGAATATTCTTAGGTATAGAGAAGATAGTGAGCTCCATTTCAGCAGTTCATTTTTGGGGATCCGACAATCAGGAGGCAGATTACCTCAGCAGGCGTCAGATGAAGGCTTCAGAATGGGAACTGAAGGAAGAGGTGTTTCAGCAATTAACTCGCAGATGGGGTCAGCCGCATCTAGACCTTTTTGCATCCAGAACAAATACAAAGGGGACATCTTTCTTCTCTGTCGACCCAGGAGATCATCCTCTGGCAGTGGACGCACTCTCACAATAATGGGGAAAGGGCCTAACATATGCCTTCCCACCTGCTCCTCTAATTCTGAGAATGCTGCGGAAAATTCAGGAAGATCGAGCGACAGTAATAGCAATTGTCCCGTTCTGGCCAAGGAGAAGTTGGTTCTCCCTTCTACGTCAACTAGCATTGGAAGACCCAATCATTTTACCTTTTCAGGAAGATCTTCTGATTCAAGGTCCACTGTTTCATCAGAATCTTCAACAGCTCCAGCTCTCAGCTTGGCTTCTGAAGGGGAGATCCTGAAGAACAAGGGCTTATCCGCCAGAGTGATTCAGACTATGCAGGCTAGTAGAAAACCTGTAACCCAGGCCATATATAAAAAAGTCTGGAGGACCTTTAGTCATTTCCACAGGACGGTAGACACCTCTCAGCCAGACATCCCTGCGATCCTTGATTTCTTGCAGGCAGGATTTGACGCAGGTCTTAGACCAAGTACCTTGAAGGTGCAGATTGAGGCACTAGGTGCTTTCTTCGACACATCATTGTCCTCGCATCCCTGGATAATCAGGTTTGTCAAGGCAATCCAGAGATTTAGGCCTACACAGAGAATTTCTTCCCCTCCGTGGGATCTGAATCTTGTCCTGAGAGTCCTTTGCAAACCTGCCTTCGGCTCAGTTAATGATTTGGGAATAAAGAACTTGACTCTGAAAACAGTCTTCTTGGTGGCAATCACCACAGCTAAACGGTTGGGTGAAATCCAGGCTCTGTCTGTCGTCGAGCCTTGTATGCAGATTCGGGATGATTGCATCAGTCTGAAACTGAATCCAGGTTTCTCCCCGAAGGTGGTGTCATCGATGACCTTAAACCAAGAAGTGGTTCTTCCATCATTCTGTGAAAACCCTAGGAATCAGAGGGAGGAAGAGGTCCACCATCACGATGTCCGCAGAGCATTGTTGGCCTATTTGGAGGCCACTCGGAACTGGAGATTAGACTCTAACCTTTTTATACAGTTTGGGGGAAAAATAGAGGCAGGAAGGCTTCAAAACCATCCTTAGCTAGATGGGTCACATCCATGATTAATCTAGCATATCTTTCAGAAGGACAGCCTCCCCCTGAAATTATCAAAGCCCATTCCACCAGAGCAATTTCCACCTCATGGGCAACTAGAGCAGGGGCTAACATTAAACAAATATGTACCGCAGCCACATGATCAGGACATACTACTTTCTGCAAACACTACAAGCTAGATGTTCTCTCACAGCAGAGATCTGCGTTTGGTAGGAAGGTACTTCAGGCAGTTATCCCACCCTAAGCTATGATTTCTTGGGTATACTCCTATGGTGCTTTTGTAGCGCCCCGAGGGTTCGGCCGCTACAGGAGTATTGCACCTCAAACCAGAGGTGTGATATTCCACTCCCTGGTAAGGATGGAGTATGGACCAGGGCTCAGTTAGCTGCATATGACTCGCCCCCTGGGCCGTGGGGCACGCGGATCCGGGCGATAGGGGAACGACGGGGGTAGTAGTAGTGGCGGCCCGGTCCCGCGGCTCAGGGTGGTCAGGCCATTGGTAGTCTGCTACATACTTGAGATAATGTCCGACTACGCCACCCGTGGATTGCGGTTATTAGGAACCGCCGCTGCAAGGCAGTCCGCTGGGGCTGATGATGGGTGCAGCTGAGGTGATGTGACTCCCCACGGGAAGAGTGCAGCCCCAGGGCAGTGTAGTGGATGGTGGGAGTGATGGTAGTGCGAGTCCCGGTGCTGATAGTGCTGGAGGCGCGAAGGAGCACACAGACAACAAGTTACAGTCCAGGGTCTTTACTCACAGTTCATTTGTTCCGGGTCACTTCTGTCAGCAGTGACCGCCCGAGCCGTGCTGCGTCCACCAGGTGTGGGGCTCGGTCAACTCCCAGGCAGTTCAGGAGCATGGCACAGGACCCCCTTTTATCCTTTCTCTGGCCTGCCTCACCAGTGACCCACTTTTGTCCAGCTGCCGCGGACCTGTGCGGTTAAACGTGGGCCCCGTCCTCCGCTGTCCTATATGGTGCCTTCCTAGCAGGTTTGATGAGGTGTCGCACCAATAGATGATCACGACGACCGGTCTTTGGCTGAGGGTTGTTTCTCCTCCACCAACTTGGGATCCGGTACCCTTAATCTGCCTGACCCTGCACCCTGGATTCTCGTGGGTTCTTAGGGTCCCTTCCACCTTCTTGTTCCTGAGCCCTTCTGTTTCTCTGTCTCTCCTTCTTTGCAGTTCCTGTTCTGTTCCTTTCTGTTCCTTTCTCTTGGAGCTGAGATGAGCCAGAATCTCAGCTCCCCTTCACCTCCTCCTCGGCCTCTCACTAGGCCCTTCTGGAGTAGAGCTCCTACAGAGCCTCTACTCCCTGTCTTCTCCTCTGGCTGAACTGACTGAATGAACCAAGATGGTGCCCACCTTTTATACCTCCTTCTAACCATGAGCCCAGGTGACCAGCAACCAATGGGCTCCTACCTACGCTCAGGAACCGCCCCCTATCTGCCCCTACAGCACTGGGTGTTCCACCCCTCCCTCCCCACTCCAGCAGGGACATGGTCGGTCGTGCCTGCACTTATGTCTAGTGGGAGCACCGTTGAGCTGTCCCTGAGAAATGGGGTGTGTGTGCTGCATGCAGCTAACTGAGCCCTGGTCCATTCTCCATCCTTACCCGGGAGTGGAATATCACACCTCTGGCAGAGGTGCAATACCCCTGTAGCGGCCGAACCCTCGGGGCGCTACACATACAGCACACACACCCCATTTCCGAGCGACAGCTCAACGGTGCTCCCACTAGACAGAAGTGCAGGCACGACCGACTATGTCCCTGCCTGGAGTGGGGAGGGGGGTGGAACACCCAGTGCTGTAGGGGCAGATAGGGGTTGGTTCCTGAGCGTAGGAAGGAGCCCATTGGTTGCTGGTCACCTGGGCTCATGGTCAGAGGGAGGTATAAAAGGTGGGCACCATCTTAGCTCTAGGAGAAGAGAAGTTCAGTTCTGTCCAGAGAGGAGAAGACGGAGTAGAGGCTCTGTAGGAGCTCTACTCCAGGAGGGCCTAGTGAGAGGCCGAGGAGGAGGTGAAGGGGAGCTGAAATTTTGGCTCATCTCAGCTCCAAGAGAACGGAACAGAAAGGAACAGGAAGGAACGGAAAGGGAGAAGAAGAGACAGAGAAACAGAAGGGCTCAGGAACAAGAAGGTGGAAGGGACCCTAAGAACCCACGAGAATCCAGGGTGCAGGGTCAGGCAGATTAAGGGTACCGGATCCCAAGTTGGTGGAGGAGAAACAACCCTCAGCCAAAGACCGGTCGTCGTGATCATCTATTGGTGCGACACCTCATCAAACCTGCTAGGAAGGCACCATATAGGACAGCGGAGGACGGGGCCCACGTTTAACCGCACAAGTCCGCGGCAGCTGGACAAAAGTGGGTCACTGGTGAGGCAGGCCAGAGAAAGGATTAAAGGGGGTCCTGTGCCATGCTCCTGAACTGCCTGGGAGTTGACCGAGACCCACACCTGGTGGACGCAGCACGGCTCGGGCGGTCACTGCTGACAGAAGTGACCCAGAACAAATGAACTGTGAGTAAAGACCCTGGACTGTAACTTGTTGTCTGTGTGCTCCTTCGCGCCTCCAGCACTACCGGTACTGTGACTCTCACCACCATCACTCCCACCATCCACTACACTGCCCTGGGGCCGCACTCTTCCCGTGGGGAGTCACACCATCCCAGCTGCACACGTCATCGGCCCCAGCGGACTGCCTTGCAGCGGCGGTTCCTAATAACCGCAATCCACGGGTGGCGTAGTCGGACATTATCTGAAGCACGTAGCAGACTACCATTGGTCTGACCACCCTGAGCCGCGGGACCGGGCCGCCACTACTACCCCCATCGTTCCCCTATCGCCCGGATCCGCGTGCCCCACGGCCCAGGGGGCGAGTCACTTTCATGGGGACGTACTGGAAAACCGGAATTAGTCTTACCGGTAATGATGTTTCCAGGAGTCCACATGACAGCACCCTTATTTCCCTCCCTATATTGCTACTGTATGTGACTCTTAACATATGTCTAAGCAGTCTAAAATAAAATTTTGTTGTACCCAGCCAATGTGGTTCTTGGAAAATCACTGAGGAGGTTGGGGTGGGAGGGCTTTTAACCTCTTGTGCTTCCTGTCCCTACACAGAATATGGGATTACTCCTCCTATGGTGCTGTCATGTGGACTCCTGGAAACATCATTACCGGTAAGACTAATTCCGGTTTTTCGGGACCTGGCCTTGTGAGGGCTTATTTTTCACTCACCGAGCTGGCTTTTTTATTGATACCATTTTGGGGTAGATACGATATTTTGATTGCCCATTTTATTGCAATGTTGTGGCGACCAAAAAACATAATTCTGACGTGTTGATTCTTTTTCAAGTTACACCATTTAGCGATCGGATTAATTATTTTTATATATTGATATATCGGGAGATTCTGAACCCGGCGATACCAAATAGGTGTATAATTGTTTTGTTATTATTGTTTTATTTTGAATGGAGCGAAAAGGGGGTGATTTAAACTTTTATGTTTTTTAATATTTTTAAAAACATTTTTTTTTTACTTTTTACATGCTTCAATAGCCTCCATGGGAGACTAGAAGCTGCGATCATTAGATCGCCTGTGTGTAGCAGAAATGTTCACTTGCTATGAGCGCCGACTGCTGGACGGTGCTCATAGCATCCTGGCAATGACAACAGCAGGGGTCTCCTGCAGACCCTGGGTTGTCATGCCAACCCATCGGTGACCCGCAGTCATGTGACACGATGCCGATGGGCAGGACTAGTGACGTCCTTCCGCCGTTGCCATGTTAAATGCCACTGTCAGAGATTGACAGCGGCATTTAACATGTTAACAGCCGCGGGTAGATCGCGATTCCACCCGCGGCTGTTAGGGGCACATGACAGCTGATCAGAGCAGCTGTCATGTCCCAGAAAGGTGCTGGCTCATCGCTAGAGCCTGCACCAAAGGGAGAGACATGCCATGAGCTGTACATGTACGGCGCATATCGTGAAAAATAGGGAGCGTCCCACATCATTTACCCCTTTTAAATAACCAGTAAAGGCTACGCAGACAGCTGTGAGCTTTTATTAATAAGCTGTGAAGATCCATGGATAGTGGCCCCTTCCCAGAATAATAACACCAGCCTCCAGCTGTCTGCTTTCCCTCAGCTGGTTAAGAAAAATGAGGGGGATGGCAATGCCATGCAATTTTTTTTTTTTATTTATTTATTAGCTAAATACATGTACAGTAAGCTACACACGCACTGCACTAATTATCTGTCTGTATTTAAGATTTGTTTATTACTTAGAAAACTAGCTTGAAATGACACAGAGAATTACTGTATGTACAAGCTGATGTGAAAAACGCATTGCATCCGTATGTCATACGGATGCTACTTGATAAAAATCACATTGTACTCGTATGACACTTGCATTTTATTTTCATGTGTACTATTGATTTCTGGAAAAAAATTAAAATGACGGTTACACTTTAACATACTCAACCTTTCCCCCAACATCGTCCGTCAGGGGTGACTTGGCAGATGCCAGGGTCAGACTGGGACTTAAATTCAGCCCTGGCATTTGCGAACACACAGGCCCACTTGCTATGAAGTGAATGTGATATATGTTCATCTATTTTTGTGGATCGCTCGACATATACATCACATTTACAGAATGCAAACTGCTGTGAAGCCAGAATAACACTGTGTCAAATTTAAAGGGAACCTGTCAAGTTAGATAACTCTATTTACCTGCAGATATAGGGTTAATCTGCAGGTTAATAGTATTATGAAGGTGCCCAGCCGCTGTACTGAAAGTGTGGCACCCAGGACAAAATAAATTGTATTTCTCCCAGGAACCACCGGTTTCAGTCATGCAGACGTGCCCAAAGGAGAGGCCCACAGCTGGCACCAGCCCATCTGGCGTTTGCCAGAATTGCCACATGGCCAGTCCGGCCCTGGCAGACCCTCTGTATACATCAGTCCGCTGTAAGCGACTTTTGAAAACGTCCTCACCGTTTATCTCTGAGAATACAGATGAGAGGCACAAGGGAGCGGTCACTGATCACAGGTCACCCGGGAGCAGAGACCTACAGACTAGCATGGCCGGTGGGCACTGACATGGGTGGGGGCGCTCTGGCAGTGGTCAGTGTATGAAGCTGGGGCTTGTGTGCAAAAAATATAACATATACAAAAAATACCCAGTGTTACATAAGGTGGAGAATATACAGAAAACCCAGCGAAAATCCCCTCTCAGATTATTTTATTATATATATACTAGATACATATACACTGTACATGGACAGACATTGTAGATAGATGGAGAAATACATATATGACATGTACATAGAGAGATTACTATATTAGATAGACTGTGGATAGATATTTCATACAAACATATAAGATAAATACATAAAGATAGAGATATAGATAGATAATTATACTGTGGAGACTTCCCCCTAGCAACCAATCAGAATCCAGCTTTCATTTATTGTGTGCCAGTTTTTGCATGAAAGAAGTGATCTCATTGGCTGCTTAGGAGAACCTCCCAGAGGCGGCCTGCACTGCAGCTCTCCGTACACTCCGCAGCTCCATGTTCCAGCAGCGTGCACGCCCCAGATATTAGTACCGGCCTTGGTGACGTGCGCGCCCCCGGCAGTGCCGGCCTTGGTGACGTGCGCGCCCCCGGCAGTGCCGGCCTTGGTGACGTGCGCGCCCCCGGCAGTGCTGGCCTTGGTGACGTGCGTGCCCCAGCTCTCCCTCCTCCTGCTCTCGCCATGATCTGCCTGGTACTGACCGTCTTCGCGCACATTTTCCCCTCCGGTAAGAAGTGTCTGTGTCTGGGAGCAGTGTATGAACGTCACATGGAGGAGGCCCGCCCTTGGTTCATGCAGGATGGTGGCGCCCAGTGTGTTGTGTGACTACTACTCCCGGTATGCCAGGACATGTTGGGAGTTGTAGTTCTCCATGCATTGCACTTTGGGGGGCTGGGACACACGGTGGTCTCGGGGGGGTTTCCTGGCCCTATGGAGCACAGGTGGGTTCGGCCAGTGATGATTGATGTGTTGTCAGATATTGGGGTCTTGTGGAGAAGCAGTGAGGACCCCGCAGTGAGCCGCTATCCTCAGTGTCTATGGCGTCTGATTGCTGTCAGTGTGTGGAGACCTTCACCTCCCATTTACTTCTCTGTTGCAGCCTGGACGGGGGTCAATGAACGCACCTTCTTAGCGGTAAAACCTGACGGGTGTCAGCGGCGTCTGGTGGGCGAGATCATCCGGCGTTTCGAGAGAAAAGGCTTCCGACTGGTCGCAATGAAGTTAATGCAGGTGGGCGACGCACAGACTGCGGTAAAAAAGCTCTAATGTCACACAGCTTTTTTTTGCTCACATTTGTAGGTGGTCCTCTGCAGTGGGCTTCCCATAGGAAGGAGAGAAACCCACCACTATAAAAAAAATAAATAAATATATGTATATATGTGATGCATACTCACCCACTCTAACCCCCATGGCCTCAACGGCGGGACAGGAAGAAATGACCTGGTCGCTGACCCCCATGATTGGCTGCAGCCTGTCAAATAACTGGAAAAACCTCAAGAAAATCTGCCTTAAAATTAATCTTTTGGTGAATATGTGATGTGAAATTCATCTAAGGGCTCGTGCACTCGACTAATAATCGGATGAGTGCTGTCCGCTGCTTTGATGGATAGCACAAAATACCAGAGACCACCCAAGCCTTATGTTTGTGTTGTCTCATCACAGGCATCAGAGACCCTCTTAAAGGAACACTACATTGCTCTGCTCGACCGTCCATTCTATAATCGCCTCGTGAAGTATATGGGCTCTGGACCTGTGGTCGCCATGGTGAGTGCCGGCATTGATTAGAATAATCCTGGTGATTTATAGTTGGTTCTGCTTTACTGTAGCCTAATGTGCAAACTGATTTGTGCAGGTCTGGCAGGGCCTGGACGTGGTGAAGACAGCCCGCCTTATGCTTGGTGAGACCAACCCCGCCGACTCCTTACCGGGCACTATTCGTGGAGATTTCTGTGTGGATGTCAGCAGGTAAAATGCAAATAAATGGGTGGTATTGGTTCACATTCCCACAGGACTAATCCACTTCCACAGCACAAAATCCTTCATAACTGATATAGGTGGAGTGATTGCCGGGCTCGCTCCCCGACAATGGCGGATCAGACCTTCCTCTATGACAGGGATATCAAACTTAAAATACACAAAGGGACAAAATTAAAAGCTTGTAAAAAGTCTAGGGCCAATCTCCATACAATATAGTGGCCACACATAGTCCTCCATAAAGTATAATGGGCCACACATAGTCCTCCATACAGTATAATGGGCCCCACACAGTCCTCCATACAGCATAATGGGCCCCACACAGTCCTCCATACAGAATAATGGGCCCCACACAGTCCTCCATACAGAATAATGGGCCCCACACAGTCCTCCATACAGAATAATGGGCCCCACACAGTCCTCCATACAGAATAACGGGCCCCACACAGTCCTCCATACAGAATAACGGGCCCCACACAGTCCTCCATACAGAATAACGGGCCCCACACAGTCCTCCATACAGAATAACGGGCCCCACACAGTCCTCCATACAGAATAACGGGCCCCACACAGTCCTCCATGCAGCATAACGGGCCCCACACAGTCCTCCATGCAGCATAACGGGCCCCACACAGTCCTCCATGCAGCATAACGGGCCCCACACGGTCCTCCATGCAGCATAACGGGCCCCACACGGTCCTCCATGCAGCATAACGGGCCCCACACGGTCCTCCATGCAGCATAACGGGCCCCACACAGTCCTCCATGCAGCATAACGGGCCCCACACAGTCCTCCATGCAGCATAACGGGCCCCACACAGTCCTCCATGCAGCATAACGGGCCCCACACAGTCCTCCATGCAGCATAACGGGCCCCACACAGTCCTCCATGCAGCATAACGGGCCCCACACAGAATAATGGGCCCTGACTGGCATCGTGGGCCAAATATTTGCGGGCCATATAATGGGCCAGATTTGGCCCGTGGGCCAGAGTTTGACGTGTGTGCTCTATGGCAAGGCAAGGTTACACCATGCATGTCCTTGCTGTGCTCTCAGCCCCATATGAGTGACTGTTCTTGTTGATATTTCAGCATCCGAGTACATGTTTGAGTTTTCTTCTTTTTTCGTACAGGAACGTGATCCACGGCAGCGACTCTAGAGAGAGCGCCCAGCGTGAGATTTCTCTCTGGTTCAGACCAGACGAGATTGTCTGTTGGCAGGACCATGCGGAGAGCTGGATCTACGAGTAAAAGGTGTGGGAGAGATTCGGAGCTGTTACACACACATCACAGGGCTTTTTTTTTTATTTTTTTACCACGATTAAACAAAAGTCTGCAGGTGTAACATGAATGTAAATCATTTCCTTTGGAGTTGAGTAAAACAAAATTTGCGGCACCCTGGTCAGGTGGCCACATGAGTAGTCTGCAAACTTCCTACTACCTGCAACATCCCCCTACACCTCTTTTGATTAGCAGTTTGCCATGACGTCCATTATGTTGCTGTGTGACACTTGCATGATCTGGCAGCAACCTACGAATCAGAAGACGGATCGGGGATGTTGCAGGTAGTAGGAGGTTTGCAGGGCTCTGGTCCAGGATCCTGCAAAACTTTTATTTTCCTGTTTATTTAGAGGTCATATTGAGCCCAGGGCATTAAGTCGAAATTCCGTCCAAACTACACTTATATCATTTCTGATGTGCCCCCCGAATATTATTGAGTCCTGGTCAAACTTAAACTGATCCTTCAGCCTCCTAGAGAAAATGTGTACAGGGTGTGTATATGGGTGTGGATGCTCAGCATCAATCAGATGGGCGTATTACAACTCGCTCATTACTAATGATAACGTATTACTTGGGTGATTACTTTTGGTCATCACGTAGTAAAAGATGTCTACACAGTCAAAAGGAAAGAAGTTGGCTACTTTAAAGGGGTTGTCCAGGCTTGGGGTTCAAGTCTGCACTCACTCTGTGACTGCAAACTTGTGAATCCTCACAGCTCGACTCTACGGTGCCTAAAGCAGATGGATGTGTGAACGCAAGTATCTGATTTGCATACATGCAGCCACATGCCGACTAGACGTGTCTGGCCTTGCTCAATACAAGTGAATAGATCGAGCACGTCTAGTTGGAATGTGGCCAGAAGAATGCAAACGGCCTGCTTGTGGTCACATTACCGCCTGCTCCTGGCACTGGAGAATCCTGACATCACCCTCTGTGTGCGTTGTGAGAATTGCAAGTCTGCAGTCACATAGAGTAAGTGCAGACTTGAGCCCCAAGCCTGGACAGCACCTTTAAGGTACGTTTATGCTGGGGCTGTGTCTTGTCCCCTACTTCAATGTCACCATTTCCATCGTCCTGACCAGACTGCAGTAATATCTACAAGCTTTACTCTAGTTCTGGTCAATCCCATTTTCAGACATTCACATTTTGTTAATATATTAAATCCCGATACCACTTCTCTCTTTTATGATAACACTTGAATGTATTTACTGGGATTTTCGAGAACCTCCCTGCACCATATTATCCAGGACATGCCATCTGCTGCAGATCCTCAGGTTGTAAAGCACTCACAAAGCTCAGTACTGTCTGTCTATCATGTTCCTCACTCACAATCAGCAAGGCAGTATTTCAGTAATTATGTCCAAAAAATGCAAAATTCTGCCTGAGAATGGCCCCCATCCGCAACATTAGGCAAACTTGATTAACATCTATGCCTCTGACTTTAGCATAGGGGGCTAATGACGTGGGGCTCATCGGCCCCTTGCCAGGTATCTGCAGGTCTCGTGCACTCTTCCTATTCTGATTAATAGAAACCTGCCGGCCGTGCATGAAACCTGTCGAGCTGCCTATAGATACCTCATTGGTTGCGTCTTCTCCTAATTTCCAGGGGCTGAACAGAATGCTGTGCTTGGTTTATCGGCACCTGATCATGTCTTTTGTAATTCACACCCATCTTTATAATATCTTCCATGATTAGCGTGTGGGAGTCAACAAATTATGTTTAAATTGAAGGAAACTTTAAATATGGATCTATAAGATGGTCATAAAATGTTAAACTAGTAAATGTGACATTCAGCTGGAAGGGACATGGAACTTGACATCCAGCTGGAAAGGACATTTTTAGACAGGCAATTTCGGTCCAGAATATGAATGCACTGTTTACTGAATGTAGTGTTTGCGCCCAATACTTGATGACTTGCACTGTATAAAAGTCTTCTTGAATGTTTACTTTTGTGCCATTTTTGCAGGCCATTCGGTGTGGGTGATCTTTTCCATGACCTTAAATTTTGGGAAGGGTAAGGAATTCACACTCCAGGGTCAGGTTCTTTTAGGGTACATTTCCACAGAAACTATTCAATGCAGACCTCCCAAGTGATATCCATAGAGGATGTCAAGAAGATATGGGGGAGCCGCACATTTCAGGTTTTGCGTTGCAATGGGTGAAATTTGCCTGGTCATCAGCAGCCATACATTGACGTGCTGCGAATCTCAAAGCATTGTTCTTTTTTAATTTACACTACAGATATTTTTCGCAGTGTGACGTCTTAAAATCTCAGACTACGCTGCATTTTTGCTATGTGGGAACGTATCCGAACAGACAAAAAACTGAAGTTTACATTTTTATTTCAGCATGTCCTGTTGAAAAATTATTGGGCACAATGGGTCAAGAGTGGATAATCTTTACAGGATGTGGACAAATAAATGTTTTGTACTGCTTATTGTTCTCTTTTTGTAATAAAAGAATATTGGGGAAATTGTTATTTTTTTTTATTATTAGTAGTTTGTCTTAAAAAGTCCATAAATCTACTTCTTACTGCAGGTCCGTTAGTTTTACTGTTGGATTATTCAGAGTTTTTTGAATAATACTGACGCAATGATGCTGGACTAACACTGGCCATACACACGCAAAAGCTGACAGCTGGCTTTCCCCGACTCTCCTATACACATGTACATTCAAATTGGTTGAGTGATCATGTGTTTTCAATGGGAGCCTGGAAAACTGCTGCCATTCACATCTGGCAGAGGCTTATTCCTGGAGAGCAAAAGGGTCAGGCAATTGATTTTCAGCTTCCCGATCCTTCTCTCATCTCGACATCACCTCTTGTGTAAGGGAATCTCCTGACTCTCCCCATTAGATTTTCAGACGCTCCCACCTGTGGCCTGGCACATATTACAGGACAATATGACAACAGCCATTTCCTATAGCAGAAATATCTTTTGCAGTGATCTAAAAAAATCCAACATGGTTACTGGGTCATTGGCACTTAGTTCTTTTGTTTTGTTCTACCCCAAAGGAAAGTGGAAGAGATCAATGCATGTGCTACATCTACCCAGGAACCAAATTTTCCCTGATTTAACACAATTAGTCTAGAGTTACAAAGTGACAGCCGGTGTCCAACTAGTCGGGCAACCAAAAACCTTTGTGCTATTGCGTGACTTAATGGGGTATTCCCATCTCCAAGATCCAGGGGAGGAGTCCTGAGGAGATAATTTGCATATTCCCACTGCATTTTGGGAACATTAACAATAAGAACATGGAAGAGTCCAGGAGCCATTTGGTGAGCTGCATATCCTGCTACATGTTCACAGACTTGCCAGTGGAAAAGCCAAACTTCACATGCCAGAAATGCAAGCTTGTGTCCCTGTTGGAGGAAAAGTTGCGAAATCTAGAAGAGAGGTTAACTACGTTGAAAATCATTAAGGAAGGTGAAGAGTTCTTAGACAGAGCAGAATTATCTCTTCATGATTCAGAAAGAGAAGAAATTCGAACTGCACCTGACGAAACAGAGGAATGGAAGCATGTGACCCACAGAAGCAGGAGGATCGAGAGGCAGTCAGCACCCATACTGCTCAGGAACCAGTACCAGGCTCTCACGCAGGAGAACCATGAAGAAATACAGCAAAATAAGACTTTGCCAGCAATGAATAACCTTGTAAGCCCTCAGAATCCTCCTGGATGGAGAAAGAAGAATGTTGTGAAGAAAAAACGGAGAGTGGTGGTCATGGGGGATTCCCTGTTAAGAGGAACAGAGGCCGCTATCTGCAGACCAGACATAACCTCAAGAGAAATGTGCTGTCTTCCAGGAGCAAAAATTAAAGATGTGTCGGACAGGATATCAAGACTCTTCAGACCTACAGATCACTACCCATTCCTGCTAATACATGTGGGGACAAATGACACCGCAAGAAAGGACCTGGAAACCATCTGCAGTGACTTTGAAGACTTAGGCAAGAAAGTGAAAGAATTGGGAGCGCAGGTGGTCTTCTCATCCATCCTCCCAGTGGATGGCCATGGAACAATGAGGTGGAATAAGATTCTACAGGTGAACAACTGGCTACGTCGATGGTGCCGTCAACAAGGATTTGGATTTCTGGATCACGGAATGAATTACCTATACGATGGACTACTTGCTAGAGATGGGGTGCACCTTACGAAGACTGGAAAACATGTATTTGGAAGTCGCCTTGCTACACTCATCAGAAGAGCTTTAAACTAGAACAATGTGGGAAGGGAAGCAAAAGGCCAGAAAAAGCCATACAGCTGACAAATACTATTGAGATCTCTGCTACTGGAAGTGGAAAGGAAGAACAAAGACAAAACAATTTAAATAATAAAAATATGGGAGGAAGAGAAACCAATCACAAACTAAAATGTTTTTATACAAATGCACAAAGCATGGGCAACAAACAAGGAGAATTGGAACTACTAATGCAGGAAAAGGAATATGATGTCATTGGAATCACTGAAACTTGGTGGGACGATACACATGATTGGAATAAAAGGCTAAAAGGATACAACTTATTTGCAAGAAACAGACTTGATAAACGAGGAGGAGGTGTTGCATTGTATGTTAGAAAAGCGTATATCTGCACAGAGATTGAAGCTTCAGAGACTGGGAGTTCTGTGGAAACTGTTTGGGTAAGAATACAAGGAGAGAACAACGGAAAGGACACCATTGTAGGCATTTACTACAGGCCACCTGGGCAAGCTGAAGATATGGATGAACTCTTTATGTATCAAATGACCAAGTTCTCCAAAAAATATGACGTAGTGGTCATGGGAGATTTCAACTATCCAGACATTTGTTGGGAATCTCTCTCAAGTAAAACTAACAGGTCAAGCAAATTCTTATCCTCTCTTGCTGACAACTTTATCTTCCAAAAGGTAGGGGAGAAAACAAGGGGATCTGCTACTTTGGATCTAATCCTTATAAACAGGGAGGAAATGGTTGAGGAGGTAAAGGTGGCTGGGACCCTAGGAGGCAGCGATCATGCTATTATAGAATTTTGGATAACTAGAGGAGGAAGACATGTGAAGACTCAAACTTCAAGGTTAGATTTTAGAAAGGCAGATTTTAAGAGACTCAGAAAGAGAATAGGAGGGATCCAATGGCTGGATGTCCTTAAGGACAAAAATGTCCAGGAAGGATGGGAAATTTTTAAAAATGAGATTCTCAAAGCGCAATCGTTAACAATCCCGAAAAGTAGGAAGAATGGGAAGCATTTAAGAAAACCAGGATGGATGAACACAGAACTTAAACACATGCTAAAAAGAAAGAAAGAAATGTTTATTAAATGGAAAGAGGGAGGCATATCTAAAGAAGATTATAATGCAGTCTGCAGTTCCTGCAGGGCACGTATCAGGGTAGCTAAAGCTGACAATGAATTAAGGCTTGCAAGAGATGTCAAAAGCAATAAAAAAGGATTTTGGGGGTATGTCAAAAGTAAAAGAAAAGTCAAAGATGCTATAGGATTTTTACAGGATGAAAATGGAGAAATGGTAAGAGAGGATGTTGAGAAGGCCGAACTTTTTAATTCCTATTTTGCATCTGTTTTCTCTCAGAGAGAAAATGTAACATCAACTGATCTTCACTGTCCTTTTAAAGGAATAGAGGAATCCAAGTTATCTGTAAACAGAAAGATTGTGAGGGAATATTTAGCTAACATAAATGAGTTCAAGTCTCCAGGTCCAGATGAATTACACCCCAGAGTACTGAAGGAGATCGTAGAAGAAATTTTAGAACCACTCTCCATAATCTTTGAAAATTCTTGGAGAACAGGAGAAGTCCCAGAAGACTGGAGAAGAGCAAATGTTGTTCCTATCTTCAAAAAGGGGAAGAAGGTGGACCCAGGGAACTATAGGCCGGTGAGTCTGACTTCTATACCAGGAAAGATCTTTGAACAAATTATTAAACAACATGTATGTAAGTACATGGATAAGAATGAAGTGATTAACCAGAGTCAGCATGGGTTTGTAACTAACAAGTCATGTCAGACTAACTTAATTTCCTTCTATGACAGAATCACTGACTGGGTGGATCAGGGAAATGCTGTAGATATAGTATATCTTGACTTCAGCAAAGCATTTGACAAAGTATCTCACACCATCCTTATTGAAAAAATGACCAAGTATGCAATGGACCAGGCAACTGTTAGGTGGATTCATAACTGGCTTAGTGATCGGACTCAAAGGGTGGTTGTAAATGGCTTCACATCCAGCTGGATGAATGTCTCAAGTGGGGTACCACAGGGCTCCGTCCTGGGACCTGTATTGTTCAACATCTTTATCAATGATTTAGATGAAGGAATTGAGGGTAAACTGATTAAATTTGCTGATGACACAAAGCTAGGAGGGATAGCTAATACTAGAGAAGAGAGAGAGAGGATTCAAAAAGACCTAAATAAACTGGAGCAGTGGGCAGCAACCAACAGAATGGTTTTTAACAGGGAAAAATGCAAAGTACTACATCTGGGCAATAAAAATGAAAAAAGCATATACAGAATGGGAGGAAAAGAGCTAAGCAACAGTACATGTGAAAAAGACTTAGGTATACTAATAGATCATAGACTGAACATGAGTCAACAGTGTGATGCAGCAGCAAAAAAGGCAAATACAATTCTGGGATGTATTAACAGAAGCATACAGTCTAGATCACGTGAAGTCATTATCGGTCTTTACTCCTCTTTGGTCAGACCTCATCTGGAATACTGTGTACAGTTTTGGGCACCACATTTTAAAAAAGACATAGACAAACTGGAGCAAGTTCAGAGAAGAGCGACCAGAATGGTGACTGGTCTGCAAACCATGTCCTATGAGGAACGGTTGCAGGATTTGGGAATGTTTAGCTTGCAAAAAAGAAGACTGAGAGGAGACTTAATAGCTGTCTACAAATATGTCAAGGGCTGTCACATTGTAGAAGGATCATCTTTATTCTCATTTGCACAAGGAAAGACTAGAAGCAATGGGATGAAACTAAATGGGAGGAGACACAGATTAGATATTAGAAAAAACTTTTTGACAGTTAGGGTGATTAATGAGTGGAACAGGCTGCCACGAGAGGTGGTGAGTTCCCCTTCAATGGACGTCTTCAAACAGAGGCTGGACAGACATCTGTCTGAGATGATCTAGTGAATCCTGCTTTGAGCAGGGGGTTGGACCAGATGACCCAGGAGGTCCCTTCCAACTCTACCATTCTATGATTCTATGATCCTATCCCAATATATAGTAGGTGTAATCATATTAGCAAATACCTAAGTTAGAAGTTTAGTTCTTCTGATTCACTATGTTGCTTACCCCATGTGCAGGGCAGTAGCTTAGGTATCCATGGTTATGATCACTAAGAACTAACCAACTGTCACTATGAGTGGACGTAACCATGGGTACCTAAGCTACTGCAATGATCTGCACATGGGGTAAGCGACATAGCGAATCAAAAGAACTATACTACATTTCTAATTGTATGTATTTGCTAATATTTTTATTATTATTACATCTACTACATATTGGGATAGGACCTTGGAGATGGGAATACCCTTTTAAGCTGTTAAAAAAAACAAAAAAAACATTGCATGCAAATATGTGACCTCCAACCAAAAATTCAACAGGTTTCTTGTCAATAGTCTCAACTTGACCTCCATTGATATTCATTAGATGTAATATCACAGTGTGACGTGGCGATCTTTAGGTCGTGCAAGCAAAGCTGCCTCGGCCTAAAAAGGGTCTTCTGTATTATTATCAAAAAGGGTTTGTATTTTTCTTTAAGAAAGCAGTTCTTGCACATGCCCCGTGTCCCTTTTGCAGTCCCATAGACATTGAGGTTAATTGATTTTTTTCTCCAGCGTATTTTGGCCCCCAGTCCCAGAACGAGCAAAGCCTCATACGCCTACAATACTGCTTGGGTTACCAGACTTGCAGTCGGCCGTGACTTGAGGCCGTAATCTGGATTAGCCCTTGGGACTTTGCTGTCAGATCCTGTTTATAAATTCTTCACACATCTGTAGTTTGCATCCTGACCCACAGGGGGCATCACCACCACACAACACCAGCATCTTGCATTCATTTTGTAATACATTTATTACATACATAACAATTACATGGTGATCATGTCACAAGGGGGAGAGAAAGGAAGCAGAGCGGTATTCATACAGCTGTCTTTACATAATGCCACCGATAAGACCAGAGGATGGACGGGACACACTGCGGAGTTTACAAGCCTTTTTTTTTTTTTTTTGGAACAGACGTTAGAGCCCCCCTTGTGACACTTTCTTTACATATGTCGTCGCTGTAGGTAGAACGAGCTGTTAGAGCCGAGCACTTTATACCTTGCTGGCTGGTTAGTTAGTAATGTGCTTTTTTTTTTTCTGGTTTAACCCCTGAACTCCCAGAAAATCCTGCAACACTTGAGTATTGGAGGCAGTGCGGGAGCGACAGGAGCACATGCAGGGAAATAGCAATTGTTTAGATTGGTTTGATCGGGCCCGGCGTTACCGCTGGTCAATGAATTATGAGATATGTATGGAGTAACTTAGAATACAGGTTTTTCATGCTGAGCGAGTCCATTTGCCACATTGCCCATTGTTGAGGCTGGCAGGTCAATATGGTAATTTATACATGAAGTCCAAGTGGACCAGGCACCATAGTGAAAATAATATAAGGCCTACCTTCTGGTGCTGTCTTGGCACCCTTTGCCCCAATATTGGCAGTCCTATGAGAGTTGTTGGTGCTACACTTCCTCCTTAAACCTGTATCTAAGAAGCGGTGTCCATTAACCGAATGGATCCTGAAAGATTATGGCAGTTTTACTCCAGGTCCTGCTCTTTGAACTTAAAGGGGTTACGTGGCAAGGTCCAGAGGGGAGTGGTGCCGATGACCTTCTGGCCCTACACCTTCCCAGATGCATGAATGATTGGCAGGTACTGTCCACGTGTCCTATTGATTGGTTCACATGTACGATACCCACCTATCATGCACACGTCTTGGCTGATGTGCAGGGTCAGAATGCTATCGGCACCGATTGCCGACATCCACTAGATTTAAAGTCAGGCAAAGTTGTCAATTTCCGCAGGATCGGTTGGCGATCTAATGTATAAGGGGCCTCCTAATGGATGATGTCGGGAGAGAAGGATGGACCATGATGAATTCAAGTGCTCCGGCAGCAGCTTACTCCACTCTCCCCTTTGAGCACTCGTCCAAGTCCAACATTCATGTGTATGGGGGAATAGCTTTCGACTGAACGAGCACTTGGCCACCTAAAAGGGGTTGTCCAGCACCACCCGTCTTCAATGAAGAAGTGAGTGGCTCTGGACAATACCTTTAAATCATGTCATTTTACTTGTATGAGATAAAAGAAAACACGCTTGCTCGCTTCCTAAAACAGCGCCACCCTTATCTGCAGGCTGTGTGTGTTGCTGAAGCTCAGCTCAGTCAAGCAAATATTTCAAGGTATATCTACAATTTTTGGGGTTGTCAAAACTCTGAAATGCACTACCTCCACTATCTATAACCTACACCCTCTCCTTTCCAGCTTTGGAACTGCAAGACTGGCGGCAGGCAATGATGGGTGTTGTAGTTCTAACCTTATGGTGATGCAAGTAGTCTTATTGCTCGCAGGCAACCAATCAGGTCCTGCGTTTTTTAATTTTTTTTCAGTGCAATTTTTGAAAATTTGATTTTGATCTCTCTTTCCATAGATGGAACTGAAAATAATGCGATACACCAATACTGATAGATGTGTTCAGCCTTTGCATGAAATAGGTGCTAATTAATTAACTTCTTATGTGAACGATTTGGCATGAGAAGAAAAAAAAAAACTGGATCCTCGGATGCAGCGTAGCCCAAACTTTTGTGAACATCCCTAAATTCAGTCCCCTGTAATCCATATTGGAACCCGCCAAACATTTTCAGTGCCAGACTAGATGACAGGACCTTGATGCCAGCCTGGCAGAGGTGATATCTAATCGACCACATTATCATTTTTTGTCTTTTGAAGAAGAAACAAGAGAATTAGTTTAGACTGTGAGTCTCCGGGAGTTTGTGGATATGCTGCCATGTTCTGGAGTTTTCTACATATTGGTGAGTAAAAGAAGATGAGAAGACCAGCAAAACGCGGGCCGAAAAATTGCGCAGAATTGTGTCACAGTTCCAGTTTGGTATTTCCAGCGGGTGCAGGGAAGCAGGAGGCGTCTTGGCATTCTGGGGAGAAGGCTATGGTTGCATTCATTCAGGGACGTAGGAGACCTGCCATACAATAATATGGCTTCGCTCCGCCTTAGAGAGTACTGGTTTGGTCTGATTCCCATCATCTCCAGAGGGTTCTTCTGTTTCATCATCTTCTCCATCCCCTGGGAAAAAAAAGCACATTATTCCTTTGATCCATCAGAGCTTTGTATTTTACATTTTTGATCTTTTGTTTCCCTAGGGAGAAAGAGTGTCCCCTTATCTCCCAATAATGACAAAATGTAGGAGGATGGCTGACCAGTACATATAAGCAATTTGATTTGGTCCGGGTCCACTGCAATTCTCCATGGTAAACCTATCTTTGCTTGGGCGCCTCTGGTGCTTACTGGGCCCTGTGATGTCCACACGTCCCAAAGTGACCTGAAGCCTGGAGAAAAGCCTCATACAATGTCGCTGGGCACAAAAGTGTAGAATAGCTGCCATAGACGATGCCGGACCAAGGCAGAGCAAATCAAATTGCTTATCTTCACTGGCCAATCTTTTAAGTCCCCCGTTTCTCCAGAGATTTGATCCTCCTTTCATGATTTCTGCAAAACAGTAGTGGTCTCCAAGTTGTAGTTGCACTAAAGCCATGGTTTTGAGACCATTTATTTTGCACATCCTTGCTTTGCTTCATTATAATGTGTGCCATTTAACCTGTGCCCCCTTAGCTGATGTGAAGCCATGATTTCCAGCCTGCCAGGACACAGTCAGGACATGCTTGGAGGCATAGAGATACAACAGATAAGGGCACGTGTGCAATCAATTCTGTTACAAAGAGATTAAACGGTGAACTCACCGATTCGGAAGTCAATGTATCCCTCTCCTCCGCTCAGCACTAGCACATTCTTCAATTTTTGTTCCTCCGTCTCTGCCGATGGGGTGCCTGGGTTCTCGGAGGGACTGTCCAGCACGCTGCCATTAAGTGTGGCCAGCACGTTACCTGGAAATAGACACAATGGTTAGGTGATGGACATGATGGAAAAGCCTGGGACTACGTTACCTGTACTGTCACTGGCATTGCTAAAGAGGGCGTGATAGACCACCTGGATCTATTATTTCTATAAATATTGTATCACACATTTATTGTATTTATGTATGGAGATAAATAATAATAACTATACATTGAGTTTTGTAATGTGGGGAAACTATGGATTTGGCAAGTGACCATCTCTAAGGCTATCCATCCACATTAGGGCCGATCATCAGCCGACACTCCCATACACATGAGCGCTCTCTCGGCCAAGTGCTCCTTATGAGAAAGCTGCAGACTGACACATCGGTGGCTTATCTCGGTGCAACCAGCAGTCCAAAATCAGACATGTGCAATAGACATCTCTCCCGACCATCAGTCGGCCGGGTCCTCCGTAAATATTCGACCGTCTGCCGAACCCATCGATATCGGCATGTTCAGCCAACATTACTCTAATGTGTAGGGGGAATGTGGATCTCAAGATAAGAGTTTGGGGACCCCTAATCTAAAAATATTGAAATGTTACCTGGTACAGACACAAAGAACTTGACGGCATCACGGTGGCCGTGAAAGCAGAGCTGGGCCTGAGCCATAGAGCAGTATGGTATGAAGCTGCCTGCAGATTTTTCACTGTTCTCATCGCTGTACACGTGGATGACTCCACCGCCGGCCCGGGCTACTTCTCCAGAAGATGTAGGAGATGTCTTGTTGGCTGAAAACACATACAAGGAGTGAGTGATATGATGTGGCCTCTTACAAGGGCAAGATCAGCTGCCTCTATAGATGGTGCCCTTACTGGACCAACCCATGTAGACACAACCCAAAGGTGAAGGCTTTCTTCTCATGAAACTACCTTTGTCTAGTAGGACCACTCATCGTATTTGCTGCTTGAGATTTCTCTAACCAGGCTCCTACGGGAGTCGCAACATTTGCTAAAACCTGGTCTTGGTGTCCAATAAATGACATAAAAAGTGCATCGCATGATGATGTAGCCATCTTTGTATTAGGACTGTTTAGAGAACAACTGAGGAACACACCATTCCTAACGTGCGTCCTACCAAGACTGCAGGGGATAGTATAAGCAATCTGTAATGAATGATCCTGCCACATCTCTTCAACTGAAAAGGAAGTCTGTCAGCAGCACAAAATGACTGTTCAAACCAAGCACAGGTGCTCAGTGCGATGTTGGCGTGGTCGAGCAGTACAGCGCACCTACTTGCTTTCCATCTGTCTGCACCTTCCTCTAAGTCCTGTAAAGTCAGCTGTCAATCAAGGACGAAGGAGGATAGAGAGATGCAAAACAAGTAGGTGGAAAAGACTGCTTTTTTTTAATTCTCTGTCTGCATATAAAATGAAAAATTAAGCAATAGAAGTTAATAAAAAAATGTCCTACTGTATAGTTTCTATAGATCCAATGCAATGTTTGCAACTTCATGGTAATAGACAACAAACTGCGCAGTGTGATCCTGCAGTCATGTTCGCTCCAATCTGCCCTTTACTTTTGGCTAAACTGATATGTATACTGGAATAAAGTCAGAGGCAAATGGATGAAAGTGTGACTGCAGGATCATACTACGATAAGCTGACTTCAGGTGATCTCGCTCCAGGGATCCCCAGTGATCGGCTGTAATCCGTGAGTAAATCTGGCAGTAAGTGATCGATTTCCCTTCGGCGCCACCACTGGTGAAATTAAGGATTCATTATCCTGGATGTGTCTTCTAGAAGTAAGTATATTGTGGCCACTGTCTACTGTAAGGATCCCATGATAGAGTATTTCTTGGGTTGTTATACATTATAGAAGCTGAGTGTTAAATAAAATAATTTTAAACATTGTGGATCGTCCTTAAAAAATAAAGTAAAATATCAGTATCATCAGATGTTGTTATAAATACAATATTATAGGGCTGACACGTGATATGGCAATAGTTTCCCATAGATTAGCATGGAAACTTTTTAACATGCACCCAGTAGAGATTCTGGGAAGCGAGTGGCCAGGTGGATGGCGGTGTAACAGGCCCTGCTGTTAGGGCTCATTCAGACGAGACCAACGTATCCCCAAAACTGATGGCATACAGACAGCACACAGACCAATGCAAGTCAATGTGGTCGTCACATGAACGATTTTACGCACGGACTGAGGGTCGGCGAGTAAAGAATCGCAGCATGCCCTACTTTGATCCGTATTCTGGGTCAGATTCACCCATTATAAGTCAGTGGGTGCGTAAAAAAACATCACATATGGATTACCATGCGTTTTACTACATTTCTGCTGCGTTTTTTAGCTGCAGATTTTACCACATCTCATTAAAATCTATGGGGAAAATCCACAAATAAAACACATACTAGAAAAATGTACATGTTGTAAATATTAAATTCGCACTGCAAGTCAATTTAGACTGCGTAAAAAAAAAACACATTGGGTATGAGATTTATATAAATCCCACACACTGTTCTGGAACTGCAATATTCGGGGTCCAGCCAGGCCGTTAAATGATGGCTTTATGAACTGGGGTGTCTGTCCTCATAGGATGCACTTATATAGTGCTGGGCAGCCCGCCTAATCTAATAGTAGGGGCGTAACTAACATGCTGCAAGTCAGACACTGTGCACTACATGTGCCCTATACAAGCCGTATTTGTGTGCAGTTTTAATACTAAGCAATCACCCCCTCCATGAATTGGTCGGTTGTGAGTGATTGTCTCATCAGTATATTGCACAAATGTACCCAGACATTCTTGATAAAAATCTGCCATCTACCAGGATGATGAAAATGAAACGAGGGTGCACTTATCAGTAAGACAATGATCCCAAACACACAGCCAAGGAAACTCTTAGTTGGTTTCAGAGAAAGAAATAAAGCTGCTAGAATGGCCGAGCCGATCACCGGAGCTGAATCCAATAGAAAATGTATGGAAGGAAGTAAAGCTCAGAGTTCATAGAAGGAGCCCACGGGACCTTCAGGATGTGAAGAGTGGTTGAATGTAAGAATAGGCCAAAATCACACCTGAGCAATGCCTGCAACTAGTTTCTCCATACAGGAGGCGTCTTAAAGCTTCATCACCAACAAAGGCTTTTGTATGAAGTATTAAACAAATTTCAGTTTTGTGTTCAATACTTTTTCCCTGTGTCATTTCTCATTATTACACATAATTTATGGACATCTATGATTTTTTTTTTTGCCTGTGTGGATTGGATGGGTGGTTACCAACATCTGGTGAGAATTTCATGTCAATAGCACCTTTAGAAATACGTTTACGTAGAAAATTGATGATGTGTTCAATACTTATTTCACCCGCTGTATAAGCAGCTGCTCCCAGACACAATGATCCCTATATGGGAAGATGCAGACGCTCGTTTTTTCAGTCCGATTAAGACCTGACAAAACATCAGATTGCACTCGGACCAATGTTATGCTATGGGGCCATGCACATGTCCAAATTTTTCTTCGGACAGAGTCTGTCCATTGTGTCTTCCACATTTTAAGGAAATTTTCTATAAAACCTTATACCAATATCCGAAAACACATCAAAAAGTTCTGCCGCTTTGTGAATACCACAGAATGATGAAAAAATGAGGATGGAGACAGGACATGTTGGAAAGATGGGATGAGGCGACATAGAGTCAGGTCCAGCACTTACCCCTCAGCCCCAGCAGCTGGCCCCGGTGTAGGACTACCGCTAGCGGAGGTGGAAGGGTTGGGAGTATTCATAGGCCAAAGGAGGACAGGAAAAAGGATGGGGGGGTAGGAAAGGGATAAAGCATGAAGAACACAAAGAATAAATTATTGGCAGGATTTGAGGTGGGAAACCTATATATTGGGATGTGCAATACATCAAGTAATACAAAAAGGAAATATACAACAGTACCAGACTACGACTAGACAATAAAAACCCTTTGTTGATCCAGAGTCCGACTCTTATTATTGACATTTGTATATAATATTATTTAATTAAATTTATTTTTTTTAATCATTTATATATTGTAAAGGTATTACATACACTTTCTAATGTTCGCTGTAGTGGATGATAATGCACACAGGACTAAGGGAGATTTCATTTTATTGCCCTGTATAATATCTGCAGATTATTGGTTGCTGTTTATTGCCGTCTGTAGTCAGTTAATAGACTTTAGAATTAAGGGGGCTCATATTTCCTATTTTGACTATATTTATATATACAGTACAGACCAAAAGTTTGGACACACCTTCTCATTTAAAGATTTTTCTGTATTTTCATGACTTTGAAAATTGTACATTCACACTGAAGGCATCAAAACTATGAATTAACACATGTGGAATTATATACTTAACAAAAAAGTGTGAAACAACTGAAAATATGTCTTATATTCTAGGTTCTTCAAAGTAGCCACCTTTTGCTTTGATGACTGCTTTGCACACTCTTGGCATTCTCTTGATGAGCTTCAAGAGGTAGTCACCAGAAATGGTCTTCCAACAATCTTGAAGGAGTTCCCAGAGATGCTTAGCACTTGTTGGCCCTTTTGCCTTCACTCTGCGGTCCAGCTCACCCCAAACCATCTCGATTGGGTTCAGGTCTGGTGACTGTGGAGGCCAGGTCATCTGGCGTAGCACCCCATCACTCCCCTTCTTGGTCAAATAGCCCTTACACAGCCTGGAGGTGTGTTTGGGGTCATTGTCCTGTTGAAAAATAAATGATGGTCCAACTAAACGCAAACCGGATGGAATAGCATGCCGCTGCAAGATGCTGTGGTAGCCATGCTGGTTCAGTATGCCTTCAATTATGAATAAATCCCCAACAGTGTCACCAGCAAAGCACCCCCACACCATCACACCTCCTCCTCCATGCTTCACGGTGGGAACCAGGCATGTAGAGTCCATCCGTTCACCATTTCTGCGTCGCACAAAGACACAGTGGCTGGAAACAAAGATCTCAAATTTGGACTCATCAGACCAAAGCACAGATTTCCACTGGTCTAATGTCCATTCCTTGTATTGTTTAGCCCAAACAAGTTTCTTCTGCTTGTTGCCTGTCCTTCGCAGTGGTTTCCTAGCAGCTATTTTACCATGAAGACCTGCTGCACAAAGTCTCCTCTTAACAGTTGTAGAGATGTGTCTGCTGCTAGAACTCTGTGTGGGATTGACCTGGTCTCTAATCTGAGCTGCTGTTAACCTGCGATTTCTGAGGCTGGTGACTCGGATAAACTTATCCTCAGAAGCAGAAGTGACTCTTGGTCGTCCTTTCTTGGTGCGGTCCTCATGTGAGCCAGTTTCTTTGTAGAGCTTGATGGTTTTTGCAACTGCACTTGGGGACACTTTCAAAGTTTTCCCAATTTTTCGCACCAACTGACCTTCATTTCTTAAAGTAATGATGGCCACTTGTTTTTCTTTACTTAGTTGCTTTTTTCTTGCCATGATACAAATTCTAACAGTCTATTCAGTAGGACTATCAGCTGTGTATCCACCTGACTTCTGCACAACACAACTGATGGTCCCAACCCCATCTATAAGGCAAGAAATCCCACTTATTAAACCTGACGGGGCACACCTGTGAAGTGAAAACCATTTCCGGTAACTACCTCTTGAAGCTCATCAAGAGAATGCCAAGAGTGTGAAAAGCAGTCATCAAAGCAAAAGGTGGCTACTTTGAAGAACCTGAAATATAAGACATATTTTCAGTTGTTTCACACTTTTTTGTTAAGTATATAATTCCACATGTGTTAATTCATAGTTTTGATGCCTTCAGTGCGAATGTACAATTTTCAAAGTCATGAAAATACAGAAAACTCTTTAAATGAGAAGGTGTCTCCAAACTTTTGGTCTGTACTGTATATATATATGGGGTTCCTCTACTCAGGACCCTTTTTTTATTAGCCTGAATGAAGAGCTACTCAATAACAGCGACTCCTGGTCTGGCAGACTCAGATCGCCCATGCTGTACATGTAACGCTACATACTCTGCAAAAGCCAGGTCAGAAGATTAATAGCTGATATAGCAATCTACAATTATGGAACTGTTTCATATCAGTGAATGGAAACATTCTTCTTTATATCCAGAGGCTGAAAACTCATACAGATCTAATGAACCTCTCGGTTGACAGATTGCTACAATATATCCAATATATGCAATCCTCTCTACCAGGACCATAGTGGCATCTACGCTGCTCATTCATTTAAGTTTGGGTTCACATTACATTTTGGAAACATGTTTGTGACTCCGTTGGGGATTCCGTCTGAACCTCTGAGAAATGGGATTGAGGTCGTGCCCATGACGGTGCCATAGACTTTAAGCATCAAACAGAGTTCAAAACATAAAACTTTAAGCTTTTTTTGTCCATATCCATCTTTGAAGTTAGAAAGAATAGGGCAATAGACTACACTGCTGTCTCCGTTTGATAATTGTCTATGGACCTATCAGGAGCACGTCTCAATTTAGTTTCTTGGGGTTTCCTCCAATAGAGTCACAGACACGCGGCCAAAACATGATGTGATCCCAGCCTTATTACTCTGCGATAAACTGTTGAAGATATATGGTCTGTACAGGTTGTCATCCACTGGTAATCAATATTGTATGGCCAGCAAGCAGAGATCTTGAAAATCGTAAAGAAATTAATTTTCTTCACGGTAAAGTATGTTAAATGTTTGTGTCATTATATAATAAAATGCTTGGCTAGATTAGTCCACTGTGTCCAGAATGTCAGTCACTGCTATTTATTATAGGCAGTGTACTTTTAATTGGCTCTATGGTTGTTATTTTTATATGGGTACTGTATACTATAAAGTGATGAGTCGGGATACAATTTTCTTCTTTGATTTCAGGCAGCAGAAAATTAGAACTACACTCCAAACCTCTTGGAAATCACTCCTAAATAATGGGGCTCAGTGTAAACAGGCGGGTGTCGTATGTATCATGCAATCATTGTGCACTTTTAATTTTTTTTTACAGCAGGTTTTTATAAATACTGCTCCAATATTTCAATTGCTTGCACATGTATGTTCATTATATCATGCAGACAAGGATTTCAGTGTTCCCTCAAGAAGGGTATTTAATCATTACTTACTTTCCGTGAGGGGTATTGAGATGACCACTCCGTTTCCAGTTCCTACCCATAGTCTATTGCCGGCGATTAGCAACGCTGTTATTCTTACAAATGAAAATCCCAATTTTCCAGTGCCTGCCAAAGATGAGAAGAGAAGATAACGAGTAATTGAGAATGATAACATTCACGAAATAATAGTACATAATACATAATATACCTATATCACGTGCAAGATTACTACATCTCAGATCATCCTCTATACACAGAGCCATGAATACTGTACTGTCTATGCTTCACTGTTATGTTCTTTCCCATAAAGAACTAGGGAGGTAGGGTCACCCACCTAACATTTTACTGACATAAGGCTCAATATCCACATCCTGGAGATGCTGGTGGGTGTGGGCATGGTATAACCGCAGCGTGGAGTCCAACCGGATCGAGACCCAAACCCCATCTCCAATCCATGCCAGCTGTCGCACTTGGCTTTCCCTTCGAGGATGGGCATCAAAGGATTTCTGAAGGTAGTAGAAGAAGAAATCATAGAATCACAGGGTATAGCTTTTACTTGTGATAGATAGATAGATAGATAGATAGATAGATAGATAGATAGATAGATAGATAGATAGATAGATAGTCAGACCACTTACCGGTATTTGCATGGTTTTAGGCTGAATCACGTATATTTTGTTTTTGTAGCCGCACCATACTCTGTCATATACGACCGCCATACAGCGAATGGAGTGATGCGTGTGCCCGAGGTCCATCAAGTGATAATTACTGAGGTCCCACTGTTTGTCTTATGAAGAGGAATATATAATATGTTAGCAATGATCACTTATTAACACTCTTCTTTATTACCCAATGCTTATTCCATTTCACTAAAACTATAGGTACAAAATACTAGCAGTAATGAGATCAGATTATAAGGGAATGTGCACATGATGCCTTTTTCAGGCAGGTCCGCTCCAAAATCCGCTTTAAAAAGTGCATAAAAAATTATAAAAAGAATGAACATATGCATTCCCATGTCAAAACGACTTGCTGTTCATATGTTCAGTCTTTGGATGCCATTTGGCTTCAGTCGTCCTTCCTATTGATTGGGACAGATCAAAAAATAGAGACTAGCGGGGACACCGGGAGTGTATGAAAGAGGATCGGCATGGGATTTATTAGAAGAGACATTTTTTTGGTCATTCAAAACATTTTTTTATAATTATTATTTCAGCTGAACAAGCAATTTAGACCATGGTCACACGTTCAGTATTTGGTCAGTATTTTACATCAGTATTTGAAATTTGTATTTCATTTGGTTCTGAGTTTTCAATTATGTTTCACTATCAATAAACTGCACGTACTCTTCTGCACGTACTCTTCTGCACGTACTCTTCTGCACGTACTCTTCTGCACCTACTCTTCTGCACCTACTCTTCTGCACCTACTCTTCTGCACCTACTCTTCTGCACCTACTCTTCTGCACCTACTCTTCTGCACCTACTCTTCTGCACCTACTCTTCTGCACCTACTTTTCTGCACGTTCTCTTCTGCACCTACTCTTCTGCACCTACTCTTCTGCACCTACTCTTCTGCACCTACTCTTATGCACCTACTCTTCTGCACCTACTCTTCTGCACCTACTCTTCTGCACGTACTTTTCTGCACGTTCTCTTCTGCACCTACTCTTCTGCACATACTCTTCTGCACCTACTCTTCTGCACCTTCTCTTATGCACCTACTCTTATGCACCTACTCTTCTGCACCTACTTTTCTGCACGTACTCTTCTGCACCTACTCTTCTGCACCTACTTTTCTGCACGTACTCTTATGCACCTACTCTTCTGCACGTACTCTTCTGCACCTACTCTTCAGCACCTACTCTTCTGCACCTACTCTTCTGCACCTACTCTTCTGCAAGTACTCTTCTGCGCGTACTCTTCTGCGCGTACTCTTCTGCGCGTACTCTTCCGCACGTACTCTTCCGCACCTACTTTTCCGCACCTACTTTTCTGCAAGTACTCTTCTGCACGTACTCTTCTGCACGTACTCTTCTGCACGTACTCTGCTGCACGTACTCTGCTGCACGTACTCTGCTGCACGTACTCTGCTGCACGTACTCTGCTGCACGTACTCTGCTGCACGTACTTTGCTGCACGTACTCTTCTGCACGTACTCTTCTGCACGTACTCTTCTGCACCTACTCTTCTGCACCTACTCTTCTGCGCGTACTCTTCTGCGCGTACTCTTCTGCGCGTACTCTTCTGCGCGTACTCTTCCGCACGTACTCTTCCGCACCTACTTTTCCGCACCTACTTTTCTGCACGTACTCTGCTGCACGTACTCTTCTGCGCGTACTCTGCTGCGCGTACTCTTCTGCGCGTACTCTTCTGCGCGTACTCTTCTGCGCGTACTTTTCTGCGCGTACTCTTCTGCGCGTACTCTGCTGCACGTACTCTTCTGCACGTACTCTTCTGCACATACTCTTCTGCACGTACTCTGCTGCACGTACTCTTCTGCACGTACTCTTCTGCACGTACTCTTCTGCACGTACTCTGCTGCACGTACTCTGCTGCACGTACTCTGCTGCACGTACTCTGCTGCACGTACTCTGCTGCACGTACTCTGCTGCACGTACTCTGCTGCACGTACTCTTCTGCACGTACTCTGCTGCACGTACTCTGCTGCACGTACTCTGCTGCACGTACTTTGCTGCACGTACTCTTCTGCGCGTACTCTTCTGCACGTACTCTTCTGCGCGTACTCTTCTGCGCGTACTCTTCTGCGCGTACTCTTCTGCGCGTACTCTTCTGCGCGTACTCTTCTGCGCGTACTCTGCTGCACGTACTCTGCTGCACGTACTCTGCTGCACGTACTCTTCTGCGCGTACTCTTCTGCGCGTACTCTTCTGCGCGTACTCTTCTGCGCGTACTCTGCTGCCCGTACTCTGCTGCCCGTACTCTTCTGCGCGTACTCTTCTGCGCGTACTCTTCTGCACCTACTTTTCTGCGCGTACTCTGCTGCACGTACTCTTCTGCACGTACTCTTCTGCACGTACTCTTCTGCGCGTACTCTTCTGCGCGTACTCTTCTGCGCGTACTCTTCTGCGCGTACTCTTCTGCGCGTACTCTTCTGCCCGTACTCTTCTGCCCGTACTCTGCTGCCCGTACTCTGCTGCCCGTACTCTGCTGCCCGTACTCTGCTGCGCGTACTCTGCTGCGCGTACTCTTCTACGCGTACTCTTCTACGCGTACTCTTCTGCGCGTACTCTTCTGCACCTACTTTTCTGCGCGTACTCTTCTGCGCGTACTCTGCTGCACGTACTCTTCTGCACGTACTCTTCTGCACGTACTCTTCTGCACGTACTCTTCTGCACGTACTCTTCTGCACGTACTCTTCTGCACCTACTCTTCTGCACCTACTCTTCTGCACCTACTCTTCTGCACCTACTCTTCTGCACCTACTCTTCTGCACCTACTCTTCTGCACCTACTCTTCTGCACCTACTTTTCTGCACGTTCTCTTCTGCACCTACTCTTCTGCACCTACTCTTCTGCACCTACTCTTCTGCACCTACTCTTATGCACCTACTCTTCTGCACCTACTCTTCTGCACCTACTCTTCTGCACGTACTTTTCTGCACGTTCTCTTCTGCACCTACTCTTCTGCACATACTCTTCTGCACCTACTCTTCTGCACCTTCTCTTATGCACCTACTCTTATGCACCTACTCTTCTGCACCTACTTTTCTGCACGTACTCTTCTGCACCTACTCTTCTGCACCTACTTTTCTGCACGTACTCTTATGCACCTACTCTTCTGCACGTACTCTTCTGCACCTACTCTTCTGCACCTACTCTTCTGCACCTACTCTTCTGCACCTACTCTTCTGCAAGTACTCTTCTGCGCGTACTCTTCTGCGCGTACTCTTCTGCGCGTACTCTTCCGCACGTACTCTTCCGCACCTACTTTTCCGCACCTACTTTTCTGCAAGTACTCTTCTGCACGTACTCTTCTGCACGTACTCTGCTGCACGTACTCTGCTGCACGTACTCTGCTGCACGTACTCTGCTGCACGTACTCTGCTGCACGTACTCTGCTGCACGTACTCTGCTGCACGTACTTTGCTGCACGTACTCTTCTGCACGTACTCTTCTGCACGTACTCTTCTGCACCTACTCTTCTGCACCTACTCTTCTGCGCGTACTCTTCTGCGCGTACTCTTCTGCGCGTACTCTTCTGCGCGTACTCTTCCGCACGTACTCTTCCGCACCTACTTTTCCGCACCTACTTTTCTGCACGTACTCTGCTGCACGTACTCTTCTGCGCGTACTCTGCTGCGCGTACTCTTCTGCGCGTACTCTTCTGCGCGTACTCTTCTGCGCGTACTTTTCTGCGCGTACTCTTCTGCGCGTACTTTTCTGCGCGTACTCTTCTGCGCGTACTCTGCTGCACGTACTCTTCTGCACGTACTCTTCTGCACATACTCTTCTGCACGTACTCTGCTGCACGTACTCTTCTGCACGTACTCTTCTGCACGTACTCTTCTGCACGTACTCTGCTGCACGTACTCTGCTGCACGTACTCTGCTGCACGTACTCTGCTGCACGTACTCTGCTGCACGTACTCTGCTGCACGTACTCTTCTGCACGTACTCTGCTGCACGTACTCTGCTGCACGTACTCTGCTGCACGTACTTTGCTGCACGTACTCTTCTGCGCGTACTCTTCTGCACGTACTCTTCTGCACGTACTCTTCTGCGCGTACTCTTCTGCGCGTACTCTTCTGCGCGTACTCTTCTGCGCGTACTCTTCTGCGCGTACTCTGCTGCACGTACTCTGCTGCACGTACTCTGCTGCACGTACTCTTCTGCGCGTACTCTTCTGCGCGTACTCTTCTGCGCGTACTCTTCTGCGCGTACTCTGCTGCCCGTACTCTGCTGCCCGTACTCTTCTGCGCGTACTCTTCTGCGCGTACTCTTCTGCACCTACTTTTCTGCGCGTACTCTGCTGCACGTACTCTTCTGCACGTACTCTTCTGCACGTACTCTTCTGCGCGTACTCTTCTGCGCGTACTCTTCTGCGCGTACTCTTCTGCGCGTACTCTTCTGCGCGTACTCTTCTGCCCGTACTCTTCTGCCCGTACTCTGCTGCCCGTACTCTGCTGCCCGTACTCTGCTGCGCGTACTCTGCTGCGCGTACTCTTCTACGCGTACTCTTCTACGCGTACTCTTCTGCGCGTACTCTTCTGCACCTACTTTTCTGCGCGTACTCTTCTGCGCGTACTCTGCTGCACGTACTCTTCTGCACGTACTCTTCTGCACGTACTCTTCTGCACGTACTCTTCTGCACGTACTCTTCTGCACGTACTCTGCTGCACGTACTCTGCTGCACGTACTCTGCTGCACGTACTTTGCTGCACGTACTCTTCTGCACGTACTCTGCTGCACGTACTCTTCTGCACGTACTCTTCTGCACGTACTCTGCTGCACGTACTCTGCTGCACGTACTCTGCTGCACGTACTCTGCTGCACGTACTCTGCTGCACGTACTCTGCTGCACGTACTCTGCTGCACGTACTCTTCTGCACGTACTCTTCTGCACGTACTCTTCTGCACGTACTCTTCTGCACGTACTCTGCTGCACGTACTCTGCTGCACGTACTCTTCTGCACGTACTCTGCTGCACGTACTCTGCTGCACGTACTCTGCTGCACGTACTCTGCTGCACGTACTCTGCTGCACGTACTCTGCTGCACGTACTCTTCTGCACGTACTCTGCTGCACGTACTCTGCTGCACGTACTCTGCTGCACGTACTTTGCTGCACGTACTCTTCTGCGCGTACTCTTCTGCACGTACTCTTCTGCGCGTACTCTTCTGCGCGTACTCTTCTGCGCGTACTCTTCTGCGCGTACTCTTCTGCGCGTACTCTTCTGCGCGTACTCTGCTGCGCGTACTCTGCTGCGCGTACTCTTCTGCGCGTACTCTTCTGCGCGTACTCTTCTGCGCGTACTCTTCTGCGCGTACTCTTCTGCGCGTACTCTGCTGCCCGTACTCTGCTGCCCGTACTCTTCTGCGCGTACTCTTCTGCGCGTACTCTTCTGCACCTACTTTTCTGCGCGTACTCTGCTGCACGTACTCTTCTGCACGTACTCTTCTGCACGTACTCTTCTGCACGTACTCTTCTGCACGTACTCTTCTGCACGTACTCTTCTGCGCGTACTCTTCTGCCCGTACTCTTCTGCCCGTACTCTGCTGCCCGTACTCTGCTGCCCGTACTCTGCTGCCCGTACTCTGCTGCGCGTACTCTGCTGCGCGTACTCTTCTGCGCGTACTCTTCTGCGCGTACTCTGCTGCCCGTACTCTGCTGCCCGTACTCTTCTGCGCGTACTCTTCTGCGCGTACTCTTCTGCACCTACTTTTCTGCGCGTACTCTGCTGCACGTACTCTTCTGCACGTACTCTTCTGCACGTACTCTTCTCCACGTACTCTTCTGCACGTACTCTTCTGCACGTACTCTTCTGCGCGTACTCTTCTGCGCGTACTCTTCTGCCCGTACTCTTCTGCCCGTACTCTGCTGCCCGTACTCTGCTGCGCGTACTCTGCTGCGCGTACTCTTCTACGCGTACTCTTCTGCGCGTACTCTTCTGCACCTACTTTTCTGCGCGTACTCTTCTGCGCGTACTCTGCTGCACGTACTCTTCTGCACGTACTCTTCTGCACGTACTCTTCTGCACGTACTCTTCTGCACGTACTCTTCTGCACGTACTCTTCTGCACGTACTCTGCTGCACGTACTCTGCTGCACGTACTCTGCTGCACGTACTCTGCTGCACGTACTTTGCTGCACGTACTCTTCTGCACGTACTCTGCTGCACGTACTCTTCTGCACGTACTCTTCTGCACGTACTCTGCTGCACGTACTCTGCTGCACGTACTCTGCTGCACGTACTCTGCTGCACGTACTCTGCTGCACGTACTCTGCTGCACGTACTCTGCTGCACGTACTTTGCTGCACGTACTCTTCTGCACGTACTCTTCTGCACGTACTCTTCTGCACGTACTCTTCTGCACGTACTCTGCTGCACGTACTCTGCTGCACGTACTCTTCTGCACGTACTCTTCTGCACGTACTCTTCTGCACGTACTCTTCTGCACGTACTCTGCTGCACGTACTCTTCTGCACGTACTCTTCTGCACGTACTCTTCTGCACGTACTCTGCTGCACGTACTCTGCTGCACGTACTCTGCTGCACGTACTCTGCTGCACGTACTCTTCTGCACGTACTCTTCTGCACGTACTCTTCTGCACGTACTCTTCTGCACGTACTCTGCTGCACGTACTCTTCTGCACGTACTCTTCTGCACGTACTCTTCTGCACGTACTCTGCTGCACGTACTCTGCTGCACGTACTCTGCTGCACGTACTCTGCTGCACGTACTCTTCTGCACGTACTCTTCTGCACGTACTCTTCTGCACGTACTCTTCTGCACGTACTCTGCTGCACGTACTCTGCTGCACGTACTCTGCTGCACGTACTCTGCTGCACGTACTCTGCTGCACGTACTTTGCTGCACGTACTCTTCTGCACGTACTCTTGCAATTTGAGTGCCAAAGTTTCTACTTTTTAACTAATGTACTTATTACATGAAATAGAAAGAGATGAAATGCCATACCTTCTCCTCGGTGGAAGATGGCCAACGTCCCATCCGCTAGGGCCACCAGAACCCGTCCTTTCACATGCCTAGGAGTTACAAGATGGTGCGTCATTTACAATAGAGGCTGTTACACGACTCTGGTGTATGGGTATAAATGGAACTGAGCGAATTCTGTGGAGATCCCTGTTTTGAGATGTCCCACTTTTGTTTTTTCTTGTTTTATTTTTTGTTTTGGAAAATGCAAAGTAAGAGTGTCATATAAGTACGAAAATAATAATGTCATGCAGTGTCTAAAATGGGTGTTCCCATCTCCAAGATCCTATCCCAATATGTAGTAGGTGTAATAATAATAATATTAGCAAGTACCTCCAATTAGAAATGTAGTATAGTTCTAATTAGCTATGTCGCTTACCCCGTGTACAGTGCATTGCAGTAGCTTAGGTATCCATGGTTACGAACACTCATACAGTGAGTTATTTGCTAATGGTCATAATTATGGATACCTAAGCTACTGCAATGCCCTGCACATGAGGTAAGCGACATAGCTAATCAGAAGAACTATACTACATTTCTAATTGAAGGTATTTGCTAATATTATTATTATTACACCTACTAAATATTGGGATAGGATCTTGAAGATGGGAATACTCCTTTAATAATGCTGCAATACAGTGCCAATACATGCACATATCATTTTGCTAACCCAGCAATTTTGCCGGTGCCAGCCAACCAACTAATATATATGGAGGAACTTTTGATTCTCCCTGACAGACGTCATAGGAAAGATTTGTTGGGCATTTTGGATTGCAACATGGCCAAACCTTTTGTTCTTTGAGAAAATAAGCCAATGGCACAGGGTCTGGCAGCAAATTCCCCCATTCAGGACACATCCACACTCAATCGAAACGAGAGGGCACGTGTATGTGGGGGTTGCTGTCTTCCAATAACAATATCACCACTTGATGCTGCCAAACATTTCTTATATATTACTGCTATACTGTATACATATACCAGTTCCATACAGTGCCCTAATAAGAGTATAACAAACTTTCCAGATAATGCAAAGCCACAGTCATCACTAGGATGGCCCTTTTACCCATTCTCCAGCCCTGATAATATGACCCATTTATATACGTACACGATGCTCAGCACCGAGTCCTTCAGCTTTATGGAGTGCAAACACTTTTTCCAGTTGGAGACGGCAGAATGAACGTACATCCTAAGGAGAAGCAAGCAGAGATGATGGTCACATGGGCAGGCGTTATGGGTATCATTGTTATGGCATACACCGCTGGTACCATCTGTGGGGTACACAGTCACATACCAGCCGTTCTGTGCCCCCAGCCACATCGTTGGTGCAGCACTGGTGCCAGTGGGGGTCTCGGTGCTCGGCTCCGTCTCCTGCTGCGCTGTGTTCCCTTCAGGCTTTAGGTGCCCGTTTTCACTGGTAGCGAGAATAGAACATTACAATAATCTAAGGCTAATAGCTGAAAAAACGTTATCTTATATTAAGTTCTACATGGTTATTTATCTCCGGCTTCTCTACAAGGATCATCAGCATTCACATCAGTCCTGGTGCTCACTGGGGGCTCACAATCTACCCTCCATAGCAGGGATGTCAAACTCAAATACACAGAGGGCCAACATTAAAAACTTGGTCAAAGTCACTCTCAAAACTTGATATTTATTTTAAAAAAAAACTTAATTTTCAATGCAGTCACAGAGAAGCATATCTCACAATTTTGCAGCCTTTACAGAGTAATTTTCCTCCTATTGAAACTCCTAGACTTGCCCCCATAAATTATGAGGCCACCAAAGTGCCCCCCAAACACAGTATGATACCCCACAGTGAATTCCTCCACAGTACCACCCACACGTATGGTATGATGACCCTACTGTACCTGCAACTCCCAAGGCAAAGTATGATGCCCCAACTGTGATCTCCATACAGACCTCCACACAGTATAATGGGCCCCACATAGTCCTCCACACAGTACAATGTACCCCACATAGTCCTCCAAACTGTATTTGGGCCCCACATAGTCCTCCATACTATATAATGGGCCCCACATAGTCCTCCATCCAGTATAATGGGCCCCACATAGTCCTCCATATAGAATAATGGGCCCCACATAGTCCTCTATACAGAATAATGGGCACCACATAGTCCTCCATACAGAATAATGGCCCCACATAGTCCTCCATACAGAATAATGGGCCCCACATAGTCCTCCATACAGAATAATGGGCGCCACATAGTCCTTCATACAGAATAATGGGCCCCGCATAGTCCTCCATACAGAATAATGGGCCCCACATAGTCCTCCATACAGAATAATGGGCCCCGCATAGTCCTCCATACAGAATAATGGGCCCCGCATAGTCCTCCATACAGTATAATGGGCCCTACACAGTCCTCCATACAGAATAATGGGCCCCACATAATCCTCCATACAGAATAATGGGCCCCACATAGTCCTCCATACAGAATAATGGGCCCCACATAGTCCTCCATACAGAATAATGGGCCCCACATAGTCCTCCATACAGAATAATGGGCCCCACATAGTCCTCCATACAGAATAATGGGCCCCACATAGTCCTCCATACAGAATAATGGGCCCCACATCTTCCTCCATACAGAATAATGGGCCCCACATAGTCTTCCATACAGAATAATGGGCCCCACATAGTCCTCCATACAGAATAATGGGTGCACATAGTCCTCCATACAGAATAATGGGCCCCGCATAGTCCTCCATACAGGATAATGGGCCCCACATAGTCCTCCATACAGGATAATGGGCCCCACATAGTCCTCCATACAGGATAATGGGCCCCACATAGTCCTCCATACAGAATAATGGGCCCCACATAGTCCTCCATACAGAATAATGGGCCCCACATCTTCCTCCATACAGAATAATGGGCCCCACATAGTCTTCCATACAGAATAATGGGCCCCACATAGTCCTCCATACAGAATAATGGGTGCACATAGTCCTCCATACAGAATAATGGGCCCCGCATAGTCCTCCATACAGGATAATGGGCCCCACATAGTCTTCCATATAGAATAATGGGCCCCACATAGTCCTCCATACAGGATAATGGGCCCCACATAGTCCTCCATACAGAATAATGGGCCCAACAAAGTCCTCCATACAAAATAATGGGCCCCACATAGTCCTCCATACAGTATAGTGGGCCCCACACAGTCCTCCATACAGAATAATGGGCCCCACATAGTCCTCCATACAGGATAATGGGCCCCACATAGTCCTCCATACAGAATAATGGGCCCAACAAAGTCCTCCATACAGAATAATGGGCCCCACATAGTCCTCCATACAGTATAATGGGCCAAGCATAGTCCTCCATACAGTATAGTGGGCCCCACACAGTCCTCCATACAGAATAATGGCCCCACATAGTCCTCCATACAGAATAATGGGCCCCACATAGTCCTCCATACAGAATAATGGGCCCCACATAGTCCTCCATACAGTATAATGGCCCCACATAGTCCTCCATACAGTATAATGGCCCGACATAGTCCTCCACACAGTATAATGGCCCCACATAGTCCTCCACACAGTATAATGGCCCCATATAGTCCTCCATAAAGAATAATGGCCCCATATACCTCCATAAAGAATAATGGCCCCACATAGCCCTCCATACAGTATAATGGCCCCACATAGTCCTCCATACAGAATAATGGCCCCACATAGCCCTCCATACAGTATAATGGCCCCACATAGTCCTCCATACAGAATAATGGGCCCCACATAGTCCTCCATACAGTATAGTGGGCCCCACACAGTCCTCCATACAGAATAATGGCCTCACATAGTCCTCCACACAGTATAATGGCCTCACATAGTCCTTCATATGACATCACGGGCCAAATATAATCCCTCTGAGGGTCAAATTTAGCTCACAGGCCAGAGTTTGACATGTGTCCTCTATAGAGACACAAAGGCTGAATTATCACTATCTGCATCTACCATAAAGGCAAACTAACATCGTGTCTATGGTAGCACTATTTTTGGAGCACCCATTTTCTCACGGTCTTCTACGTTTTTTTATACTAGACCATGTTCCATGTGCCAGGGCGTGAAAACCATTTTGATGGAATTTACTCACTTGCATGTATTACTGCAACCAACCATTTACACAGCCTTAGATACCTGCACAGTCGGCCATTTGCCACAGGGGCAGGGTCTGTGAATACATGTTCTGTTAGGGGTCCTGGTCGAACCTGTGCTGGTTCCGCTTCACAGATTGATGATTCTGGTACCTCCAGAGCTTCTGTGGCTTCCTCCGCTGACTGATGCTGCGTTAGTTTTCCATTGCTTATGGTGGAAACCTCCCCTGGTTGGAAAAATCATAAACATCTCCACATTAGCCATACTGCATTTTAACCATTTTAACATGATGACCTTAAAGTGGGCATTTCTGGGAGTATTAATCACGAGACTTAAGGTGAGGCTTAATCTCCTTGAAGGGGAATAATAGCTAAACACAGTGAGAGGAGTCCAGAAAGAGGGGAAAAAAAGAGTCCATTTGGCGGCTCCCTCAGTTTTTTCCAGCCCAGCATGGCTTGAATGACAGATGACGCCCTATTCACAGCAAACTCTTCTCCCCCTGTTAGGACTCCTGTTCCAAAGGTTTAAAATCTCCCTTACAGATTAATCATAGCCAGACATAAGAAGAGGAGTCCAGACAGGGAAAAAAGAGTACAGTGGGCGCCCCCCCCCCAGTTTTTTCCCACCCAGCGTGGCTTGAATAACAGATGACGCCCTATTCACAAATAGGAAGAGACCTGTTTTGGACAGCGATGAGCAGAGTCCACTGGGCGGCTCCCACCAGCTTTTCCACACCCAGCCCACCTTAATTTACAGATCTCTCTCAATAGGCAAATAGGAAGTGATCTGTCAATCAAGCCGAGTAGAACAAGGACTCTTCTCCCCTTCCAAGGACTCTTGTTCCCTGGGCTAAATTCTTCCTTAAAGGGAAATCATAGCTAGACATAGAGAAAGGAGTCAAGACCAGGGAAGAAGAGTCCATGGGGTGTCTACTCCCAACTTTCCCCAGCCCAGCTTGATTGACTGAACTCTCCCTTTATGCAAATAGGAAGAGAGCTGTCAATCAAAGCCGAGCTGGGCAAGAAGTCCCCGTCCAGCAGACTCTTCTCCCTCTGCTTGGACTTCCCTTTCTAGTGCCTGGCTCATTTATGTCTTTTATTACATGTTTCCCTGTTTCAGTCTATCACATAGCATTCTCTCATGAGGAAGACTGTCAGTATTTCATGCTGTCTGTGGTATAGCGAATATGAAGAGCTGACAGTTTTCCTTTAAATGGGGATACAAATATTGAGAAACTTTCAGAGATTACGGAACAGAGCTCCAAATATTCTGCATAGAATTAACAGACAACATGCCTGCTGCCTGCAGCTACCACTAGGGGGAGCTCTGGAGCTCAATATATAGTGTGCTATTACTGGGGCAGGGCATAGATAGTACGCAGTAGTAACACAAACCTTGGTTTTTGTCTAGGACTGGGGTATCACCCCGGGAGGAGCAGTTACTTCGTGGCACATTGCACCTCGTGGCACATCCCACAATGGTGATTCCCGCTAGGACTCCGTCAGTATCACTTGCATCCTCTGTATTAGCCTCTCCCTCCAGGAATATCTCCCCTGGCGGGTAATCGCTATCACTGGCAGCTACAGGAGACAGAGAAATACACAGTCTGGTGATGAGGAATATCAAAGTAAGGCAATAGGTACTCACGAGTCATTGTCCTACCTGGGATACTGGAGATACAGAGCACATGGGCATTGCAAACTGTAAATTGGTCCACCAGGGTGCCAGGCTGATTGGCATCTATAATCACAACCTTGCTAGTTGATAGAGTGCTGGTTAATATCCATACACGACTGGAGGTGGCATCTGCCTCATAGATCTCCTTGGTCTGCAGACAGGGAGTAAGATGAACTCACTTTAGGCAGCTTTATGTGCTGTATTTGGGTACCACTGGCATTACACCATTGGCTCGGCCAGTTCATAGAAACCATTGATCTCTGTGTGAGTACCAGGGTGCTTTAAGAGTAACCAGACGTTTATTATTTTTTTTATATTTTGTAGGCACTTTAAATACCTGTAAATCAATGAGGGTCCAGGTCCTGAGATCCTCACTTATTGCTCAAAAGTCGGCTGAGAATTGAGCCTGAAAAATGGCATAGGCTTTCTACTGAATCTGTGCGCTCCTCCTCCCGAGCTGCACACTTCTCAGGTGTGTTTTGTGCGATCAGTGAGGGTCTCAGGACCTGGACCCCTACTGCCTACAAAGATTTAAACTTCCAACAAAATATTTAAAAAAAAAACACTTAAAGGGGTTTTTCCATGAACAAAGATAATTTTAAAGTTAATTTAAATCAATACATCTTGGAATAATATGTTCAACAATTGGATGTGATTGAAAAAAATGTTCCTGTGCTGAGATAATCTTATAAATGTGCCCCTGCTGTGTACTGTGTAATGGCTGTGTCTGACCGTGCAGGAACATGGTCTGATCATACCACATCTCCTGGGCAGGGGAGGAAGGAAAAGAGTATACAGACATTACAGCAGGGGATCACAAATTATTCTTTTTGTGAGATAAAGCATTTCACTGCCTGTTTTTAAGAAATGTTTTACCTCAAAGAAAGAATTATTAGCGATCCCGTGCTGTAATATCAGTATACTCTCTTTTCCTTCCCCTCCTGCTGTGTTATGATCAGACCATGTTCCTGTATGGTCAGACACAGCCATTACACAGTACACAGCAGGGGCACATTTATAACATTATCTCAGCACAGGAACATTTTATTTAAACACATCCAATTGTGGAAGTTATTATTATTCAAAGATCTAGTTAATAAAATATACTTTGTGGGAAAACCCCGTTAAATGATTAGTTACTCTTTAATTTGAAAACACAAATTGATGACCTTGGGGGGGGGGATTAGCTATAATACTCAAATAAAAAAAAATTGCAACTAATCCCAAAATTGTTAAAAAAAAATCTGTTCTGCCATTACTTACTAGATGACAATCAATATGACTACCATTATTAGGTATTTTTGGAATTAATGTAAGGAGGACTCCGACTTGGTCCCTTTATGGGAGAGAAGTTGAGAATAGCTACAGTGTTCCTCAGTCTGGATGACCCAGCATGTACAGTTCTTACACAGACATACCACTGATTTCATTAAGAACAATGTAATGCTTCATTTCACCTTTGGAGGCGCTGTAGGATAATTAAATAGTTACTTATTTATCAGCTGATCCCTGATGATCCCAGCAGCAGGACCCCGTTATCAGCCTCAGTGTCCTCACCTTCTTCTTCTCCGGTGAGGTGTGAGTGCTCTTGCTTTCTCCTTCCACTTCACGGTCAGCTGTTAATGGATCTCGACCAGTAGTTGCTTTGACCCCAGTTATAGTTTCCTCCTCCAATGGCTTCCAGCCTGTTAAATCCACTCCGGCTGCGCACCACAACTGTAAAGAAGGGCGCAGGATCATTTAGTGATCCTTTCATTATAGGGGGTAATAGAGTCAAAGTATGACAGTACCTTCATAGTGGGGTCTTTCTCTACAAGAGGTCTACAGTACACGGGCACGGGCACATTCTTCATGCGGTTGTCCTCCTGACCTCCGTTTGGACTCAGCTTATTAAACAACACACATAAAATGGTTCTGTCAAAACCCATTACGTATGGAAAGGCTAAAGGCATCGGCTTTCCCCATTGCCTGCAATCAGTAATGCTGAACCCACGGTACCATTGGGGTAAACTATTCAGAGCAGTCCTTCTCCATATGCCCAAAAAATAGTGCTGATCTCTTTTGGGGCATTGTCAAAAATTGAAGTTGAATGATCATGGGATGCAATACCAGACACAGCCTACTGACAGGTGTGGCGCTATTTCTGGGGAATATAGTAGTTTTTTGAGTGTTTTTGCATATTTTGGATAATATGGACGTCAAGTTCTGGGAGGAATAACCCACCAATTTGCCATTATATGCTATGTGCATAGCTCAGATCATAAAATCGGATACACCACTGTGTGTAGGCAATGAGTCCACTGACTTAATATCCCGTCCAAAGTCACCAACCTGCTTGTACTTAGCAGGCAGGCTCCACCCACAAGCTTGTAGGCGACCGTCATCGTTACGCACGTGTTCCCGCACTTGGCGGTACTGCTCGCGTTTTTGCTCGCGACGAGCTGTGGAGGTGCAGTCACTGAGGAGAGAAGCCACAGTGTTACTTCTCAATCTAGAGGGAGAGAGAAGGGGAGAGAAGGTGCCCAGCGTCAGGGGAGAGCCGAAAGCAAAGCAGCAAGGGTTAACGGCAATGTATTAGTAAGGTTACTGCATGTCCGAGCAAAGCCATCTGGAAATAAAGAGTTATTTTACTCTGAGGCTTTGTGCACACAGAGTTTTTTGAGGAAAAACTGAGCGAAAACTCTCAAAAATCTGAAAACTCCTCAAAAACTTTGAGTTTCTTCTGCAAAAACTCATCAAAAAGACTCTGTGTGTACAGCCTAATGCAAAAAAAAAAATCTGATTAGGGCTTCGAGCTGTTTTTTTTTTTTCCAGATATCTCAACTCAGAAGGAGCAGAATGTATGAGCAATAGGCAAGCAATGGGAAGCAAATGTAGAGGTCATAGCATCGTACAATCACCCTGTCCAGTTTGCCAAGTATTCTGAAAGATTCAGAATGGATACAGATAAATACATTCTCAATATTTAATTCTCTTCTTAGGAGCCCAATCATGTCCCTTTTCTTCTCACTTTCCTGTGACTGGCCATGAAACAACTGACTGCAGCAGAAGCCTCCCCCCTCTGTCCTGTCTGTATATTTACCAACATTCTTATAAGCAAAATCAGAACATTCCCGGATGAGCATCTCACAAAAACAACAAGACTTCCTACTTTTAATAGGTTTGTCTAAACCAAGACCCGTTTGCTTTTTGTTTCCTGCCAAAATCAGGACTGTTGGCAAATATACTGACACACAGATCATTAAGCCGCGCTCTTGGCTAAGCCTAACCCTACGCTGAAAATGGAAGAGATCAGCAGGAAATTATCTATTATTTTCTCTGCAACATTTATTTTCTACAAGATTTCGGGAACATGCAGAAAATAGTACTTGAAGCAAGATTATCCCTTGTTTCATTCTATCATTTATTTCTAGGTTTAGATCTAAGATTGATATGTATATGTACGTGACTGGGACGTGACTGTGCTTAAATAGCCATGTCCATGTATATAGTGGCCATAGACATAACATAGACATAGCTGAGCTGTTCTACAGAGGACAGTCATCCTCTGACTTCATATAAACAGGCACTTTTGTAAAACTTGATGGAACCTCAAATGCAGTTGTGAGTAGAGGCTCAGTTAGTTGTTAGTAAAAGTCAAGAAATCAACTAAGCATGAGGTTGTATTAGGGCTTGGAAGCAAAATGTTTAATATTAACCAACAAAGCATTAGAAAAAAAAACACATTAATCAGTAATACATTATTTATAAACCACATGGTCTTCCTGCCCTTATCCTCCACAACAAGGTACAACCGCTTTTCATGCACATACCAGTCTAATATGTGCAGGAACTGTCTTGATTCTCATACTCTGGAACTTGCCATCCACTTATTTTTGAGTGGGTGGATCCTCTTCATCAGAATTCTGCCAGCACTATTGGTACTAAAGCTGTCATTCTCTCATTCCCGATTATGCATGCCTTTCTTCAATTACCTGTTTGTTCTGAACTGAAAGCTCGCCTCTCTATTATGCCTGTATACAATTTGACAAGACAGGAGAACAGAAGCAGAAAGACAAAGATCTGCCTCTACTTTCTATAGAGAGACAAAGTCCCATCCCACTTCCTTTGGAGAGACAAAGACCTGCCCACCACTTCTAGACACAAAGACCCACTTCCTCCAGATGGACAAAGACTCATAATTCTTATAGAGAAATAAAGATCCACCTACACTTACAGTAAAGACACAGACCCAACTACACTTCTTGTAAAGTCATAGATCCACTCTCACTTCCTGTAGAGACACAGACCTGCTGTAGAGACATAAACCAGCCCTCACTTCCTGTAGACATAGATCCACTGTTAGGCGTCGGGCTGTTGCTGGATTCAAAATGGGTCCAGAACCTTCTGTGGTCTCCCATTCCAGTCCAGCCAGGGTTGATGCTGCTCTGCATCATCATCAGCTCCAACGCCTAGCTGGTCCACAAGATGTACAGATTGTCTCTCGGGTATTTGTGCCTAGCAATGTTAAGCATAGGTTGCGGAGGGAGACAGGGCTCTTGGAGTCTAAGTCCAGGATTCGCCGCACTGAGCATGCCCGTGACCTGGCGGACCGTGATTGTTGGTTTAGCAACCACCTGACCCGGTGACCTGGCATCGCCTGATTGCTCCACGGGTGGCGTCACCAATGGTGCGACGGTGGGCAGGGCTTAGTCTTTAAAAGGCCCGCCCACAAACATGGCTGCACGCTCTGATCATTGCGCAGTTATGCTGTTGTGTGGACGCTTGGTCGTTTGAGCTCCACATGTGCTATAGTTTAAATAGGCATTTTAGTGGAAATAGGCAGGTAGTTTGGTCTGGCAATCTGGCTCTTACTAGGGGGTCGCCATACACCCCGAGGCGTCTGCAGACGCTGTATTCCCAGTACCGCCTGTGGGCCACGTGGAGCGGTTCTCCTCAGTCCGGTAGCACGCCGGCTGAGAGCACGTATACCTGGCGTGTATCACACACGCATCCTAGCGCCTTCAGCGTAGTCCCTGTGTAGTTAACAGGACTACAGCTACTTCCCCGGCCGCACATCTCCCATGCAGTTAACGGAGATTGAGCGAAGCGCTATACCCGTTCCCGTGTGCAGTAACACGGAAGGGTTTATCATTTAAGTTGGTTGTCTTCCTTCTCACCCAGAAGGTGTTCGGCAGCAGTCCACCAGGTAGCATTGCGGACCCCGGGGTCGGTTGCTTTCCATTATAATAAAGTTTGTTTGCAACCATCCCCATAACATCCGCCCTCACTTCCTGTAGAGACATAACCCCCCTGTAAAGACATAGAACTGCCCTCACTTCCTTTAGAAACAAAGAGCCACCTACAGTTACAGTAGAGAGACAAAGACTTGCTCATACTTCCTGTAGAGAAACAAAGAGCCACCCTCACTTCCTATAGAGAGACAAACTCCTATTTGCACTTCCTGTAGAGAGATAAAGACCCACCCCCACTTCCTGTAAAGATAATAAGACCCGCCCCCACTTCCTGTAGAGAATAAGACCCACCCCCACTTCCTGTAGAGAGAATAAACCCGCCCTCACTTTCTGGAGAAAGAATGAGACCTGCCCCCACTTCCTGTAGAGAGAATGATATCTGTGCCACTTCCTGTAGAGAGAATAAGACCCGCCCCCACTTCCTGTAGAGAGAATAAGACCCACCTCCACTTCCTGCAGAGAGAATGATACCTGTCCCACTTCCTGTAGAGAGAATAAGACCTGCCCTCACTTCCGATAGAGAGAATAAGATCCGCCCCCACTTCCTGTAGAGAGGCAATGACCCACCCCTACTTCCTGTAGAGAATGAGACCTGCCTCACTTCCTGTAGAGACAATAAGACCCGCCCCACTTTCTGTAGCAAGAATAATACCGCCCCCACTTCCTGTAGAGAGATAATTACCCACCCCCACTTCCTGTAGAGAGTATAGTACCCGCTCCCACTTCCTGTAGAGAGAATAAGACTCGCCCCCACTTTCTGTAGCAAGAATAAGACCCGCCCCCACTTCCTGTAGAGAGACAATTACCCACCCCCACTTCCTGTAGAGAGAATAGTACCCGCTCCCACTTCCTGTAGAGAGAATAAGACCTGCCCCACTTCCTGTAGAGAATAAGACTCGCCCCCACTTCCTGTAGATTCAAAGACCTAAAATCCACGGAGACAATGACCCGCCACCACTTCCTGTAGAGAGAATAATACCCGCTCCCACTTCCTCTAGAGAGAATAAGACCCTCCCCCACTTCCTTTAGAGAGAATAAGACCCTCGCCCACTTCCTTTAGAGAGAATAAGACCCTCGCCCACTTCCTATATAGAGAATAAGACCCTCCTCCACTTCCTGTAGAGAAACAATGACCCGCCACCACTTCCTGTAATACGTCTCAATGTCCTAAAGTGGAGTTATCAATGGACCCATGTACATTGTTTTCAGTAGGCCGCCCCTCTCAGGAAATGGAAGCTGAAGTTTTTGCCATATATCTACTAAAGTGAATGAGAGGAAAAAATAATAAGGGGAAGAGCTATAAGGGCGCAGAAGTAGCAGTCACCCCTCGCCCTGATGCCTGAGGGGTCCTAAAGGCCTCTCTACCCCATAAGAGGACAGCAGTATTACGCACACAGTGGGAAGTGGGGCCCTTTACAGATTCAGATATAGTACAGAACATATGGTAGCTGGACTTACTCATCAGGGAAGAATTCGATTGTGCGCCCCCCGGTTGATATCTGACACATGGTATGACTGCGGCGTTGGCTGAACCCAGCTGGGGTGGGTGACTTGTAGTGGATGTTGACTGGAGGGTACGATCTCTTCGCAGGAGGTGGGCTGGAGGAAGAGCTGAACAACCTGCTGAAGCTGGAATACGAAGCAGACAGATAATGTGGTTATTGGGAGTAAACTGTAGGAACGCATAAATTCTTTGTTACCGGTCTTGTCATTCAAGGGCTGTACGGCGATATTCATTTCTGGAAGCCAACCAAAAGTCACACGCATAGACTTGTATAGGTGCGTATGATCCGAATATCGGAGCCACTTAGCATGAGAAAATAATCGCAGATCTGCACTGCCCCATAGTATAACATTGGGCCGTGTTATACGGCAGTGTGAGCGAGCCCTTAGCTTGCTAATAATAGCTTTACCTGATACTTAAAGGGGATATCCGATCACATAATATTAATGACGAATTCTCCAAATGGGTCATCAATATGGGGGTCCGGCACCAGGCACACCCACCGATCAGCTGTTATAAGCTCTAGCAGCAGCCAGATGTTCATTGTCTTGAAACCTCTCCTGGATACTGTGCAGATCAGCCCCAATTCTCTCAAACAGTAGGTGATCTACAGTATTCAGCAGCGACTGCTACCTATTGAAAGGAGCTGGGCAGTGCAACAGCTGATCAGTGGGGGTGCCTTTCTTTGGAAAAAGAAAACATAATTATTAAACCCATTGTAGAAAACAATGATGGGAGTGTATTGTACTATATAGTATATATTGGTGTATATAGGGGCACATACATATATTTGGATTTAGGGCGGTGGGCCTAACTAAGTACAAATGGTGGTCTACAAATGTCAAATGCCGTGATGTTCCCATGGGAGAAGCAGGACATACATTGGGGAAAATAAATATTTGATACACTGCCAATTTTGCAAGTTTTCCCACCTACAAAGAATGGAGAGATCGGTAATTTTTATTGTAAGTACACGTCAACTGTGAGAGACAGAATCTTAAAAAAAAATCCAGAAAATCACATTATGATTTTTACATAATTAATTTGCATTTTATTGCATGAAATAAGAATTGGATACAAAAGAAAAACAGAACTTAATATTTGGCACAGAAACCTTTGTTTGTAATAATTGAGGTCAGATGTTTCCTGTAGTTCTTGACCAGGTTTGCACACACTGCAGCAGGGATTTTGGTCCTCTCCTCCATACAGATCTTCTCCAGATCTTTCAGGTTTCGAGGCTGTCACTGAGCAACATTGAGTTTCAGCTCCCTCCAAAGATTTTCTGTTGGGTTTAGGTCTGGAGACTGGCTAGGTCACTCCAGAACCTTGAAATGCTTCTTACGGAGCCACTCCTTAGTTGCTTTGGCTGTGTGTTTCAGGTCATTGTCATGCTGAAAGACCCATCCATGACCCATCTTCAATGCTCTTACTGAGGGAAGGAAGTTGTTGGCCAAAATTTCACGATACATGACCCCATCCGCCTCCCTTCAATGCGGTACAATTGTCCTGTCCCCTTTGCAGAAAAGAACCCCCAAAGTATGATGTTTCCCCCACCGTGCTTCACAGTTGGAACGGTGTTCTTGGGGTTGTACTCACCCTTCTTCTTCCTCCAAATACCACATACCACATGATCTTCCCCTATGCCTCCACTGGATCATCCAGATGGTCATTGGCGAACACCAAACGGGCCTGGACATGTGCTGGCGTAAGCAGGGGGACCTTGCCTGCCCTGCAGAATTTTAATCCGTGACTGCGTAGTGAGTTACTAATGGTAATGTTTGAGACTGTGGTCCCAGCTCTCTTCAAGTCATGGACCAGGTCCTCCCATGTAGTTCTGGGCTGATTCCTGACCTTTCTCAGAATCATCCTTACCCCATGAGACAAGATCTTGCATGGAGCCCCAGACCGAGGAACATTGACAGTCATCTTGTGTTTCTTCCATTTTCTAATAATTGCGCCAACAGTTGTTGCATTCTCACCAAGCTGCTTGCCTATTGTCCTGTAGCCCATACCAGCCTTGTGCAGGTCTACAATTTTGTCCCTGGTGTCCTTAGGCAGCTCTTTGGTCTTGGCCATGGTGGAGAGGTAGGAGTGTGATTGAGCGTGGGGACAGGTGTCTTTTATACAGGTAACGAGTTCAAACAGGTAATGAGTGCAGAGTAGCAGGGCTTCTTAAAGAAAAACCTAGAGGTCTGTGAGAGCCAGAATTCTTGCTGTTTGGTAGCTTAACAAATACTTATTTTTTCCAATAAAATGCAATTTAGTTATGTAAAAATTATACAATGCAATTTTCTGGTTTTTTTAAGATTCCTTCTCTCACAGGTGAAGTGTACCTATGATAAAAATTACAGACCTCTCCATTCTTTGTAGGTGGGAAAACTTGCAAAATTGGCAGTGTATCAAATACTTATTTTCCCCACTGTATATTAGGAAATAGAAGCATATCAGAGCCCTTGTTATTTCAGCCATGTTTCTCTATTCCAGCATGAAATACTTTTTCCTTTGACTATAAAGATGTCCATGCCGAAAGCTCACACAGTCATGGACGACACATACTAATACTTACAACTGCCAGATTGTGGATTTCTTTTTCTCCTGGACGGACGGATGTTCCCGTGAGGCCCTGCAATGAGATAAGCAACGTTACCTGTCATGGTGGAGATTTTCAATGTTAGTCTTTTCATAATATGTCTGTTGTGTTGGTTGGTTTTGTGGTAGTAATACACATGAACAATATAGAGTCTGAGCCATAATTCTCCAACAATGATGTGAAACAAGGAACCAGAGGTTTATTACACATCCACAGGATAGACGGTAAATGTACGATCTCTACTGATCTCACCGGTCACCAGAATGGCGGTGCCATGCCCCCAATAGAATATCACACAAACGCAGTAATGCTCCACTAATTGTCTGTGGGACTGACAGGTATATAAGTGCAGCCCTTTGCTGTCTGTCAGTCCCATATATGCTCAATAGTGCATTAGTGTACATGCATCCATATGGGGTTGCCTCTAATTATCTGGGAAGGATTTCTACAAGATTTTGAAATTGTCTGTGGGATTTTTGCCCCTTCATCCAGAAGAGCATTTGTGAGGTCAGACCCTGATGTTGGGGAGAGGCGGGGGTCACAATATCCATTATAGGTGTTGGATGGGGTTGGGGTCCGGGCTCTGTGCGGCCGCTCATGTGCTTCCACCAAATTCCCCCAACCTTGTCTTTATGGAGCTTGTGCACTGGGCGCCGTCATGGGGAAAATATAAGGGTCTTCCCCAAACTGTTCCCTCAAAGCTGGAAGCTACAATTGTCCAAAATATCCTATATGATGAAGTATTAAGATTTCTCTTCACTGTAACTAAGACGCCAAGGCCCCCCCCTGATAATAGCCCATAGCATTATCCTCCTCCACCATCTGTACAGCACAATGCAGTCATGGGGTAACGTTCTCCTGGAATCACCAAACCCAGACTCCTCCATCAGACGCAGATGGAGAAGTGTGATCCGTCACTGCACAGAACACGTCTCCTCCAGAGTCCAGTGGTGGCCGTTTTACACCACTCCATCCGACGCTCGACATTGTGCTTGGTGATGTACGGCTGCATGCAGCCGCTCGGCCATGAAGCTCCCAGCGGGGACTCAGTGCTTGTGCTGATGTTATGCCAGAGGAGGTCTGGACTCTGCAGTTATGGGGTCAGCAGAGCATTGGTGACTTTTCTGCCCTCTGCTGCTCGGCACTTGGCCCCCCAATCTGTAACATTACAGTGTCTCCACTTAGTAGCTGAGTTGTTGCGGTTCCTTCCACAATGGGGAGAAGATTTAGGAGGGAAGAAATGTCATGAATGGACTGCAGGACCGCGCTGGCATCACTGAACTCTATACCAGCCATTCTGTCACATGTTAGTAAAGGCAGACACCATGGTGGGGGGCTGGAGGGTTATACACCGGGGGCAACAGAACTGGATGTTATACATCGGGGGCGATGGGACTCAAGGAAGAACCTGAATTCCGTGATTAAGAGGTGGGGCACAGTACTTTTCTCCATATAGTGTATCTATTACATCTCTCCAAAAATGATTTCCTTTCATTGGGGCCTTTCTCCAACATAGTGCAATCACCTGATCATCTCCGTCCACCTCACTGCCTCCTGTAGCTCCATGAGCCTCTCCTTGTACTGGTTCCTCTCCATAAGGACACGAGCCATCTCCACACGTGTAAATCTCCGGCGTTGTGCAATCGGGATGTTATCTTGCAAAGGAGAGGAACTCTGCTGACAAATAACAGATTCCACTTAGGATCGGATGAATGTAATTCATGTTTCTTTTCCAGAATATCAGTGTCACTTACCTCATCCACCTCCTCCTTAGGCTCTTGCATAGCGACAATGGCTTCAGATCTCACCCTTAAAGTTGAAAAAAAAGGAATTTATGAAAAGTGTAGATCAAGGAATTATTAATGTATATTATATGGTTACTCGGTACCTTTTAAGTTCCTCTTCCAGCTCTTTCACGCGGGTCTCCATTTTGCCCTTGGCCTGTTTAGTGGCCTCTAGTTCGCCCTTCAGGACCTCCTGCTCTCCTGACAGCTGATCCACCTTTGCTATCAAGTCATTCTTAACAATGTTTAATGCATTCCTGAAAAACAACATAATAGTGATAGATAGACAGATAGACGGATAGATGGATGGATGGATAGATTATAGATAGATGTTAGTCTGATTCCAGTGTTATCATCCAACATATTTGGAAGAAATATCAAAGTCAGATGAACATGGACTCACACTTTACATAACTATAGAACAGTTTTCTTAGGTTAAAGGAAAAAAAACAAGCATCTTACTTAGTTTCAAGAAGTTGGGAGTTTTCTAATAGAAGATTGCCCACTTCTTTGCCCATCCCTGTAAGAACAGCAGAAAATTAAGAGTCAGGCAATGATAGATAAGCTCGCCATCCCTTTCCCCGCACACAGGCTCATTATTCTTCTGTATATTCCTCTTATTGGACAAAACACAGACAGTAAGGAAAAAAAAAACACAAAATAAGTTTTCCCCAAAAATGATATTTTAAGAGTGATTTTACTGATTGCTCCCAGGAGAGGGCAGTACTGAGTATGTTGTTTTCCCTGGAGTGGCAGGAGATGTCAATGCAGAGACCTGGAGGAAGTGACTGCACGGGATTGTGTATTGTTTAGGCTCGGGCTACTCGGACAAGGTTACTATGTGTCGATGCTATGACCCTTTGGGGGGACAATGTGCCTCCATTCATTTGTATTGCTCTGCGATGTATCAGCGACACATAGCGAACTTCGGCCGAGCGACTTCTGTCGTAGCCAATTTTTCCATGTAGCCGCAGCCCAATAGGCCCCAGGATTTACTAACTATAGCAGTGCACCCAGGCCCTGAACCTAAAGGAGACCAAAACTCCCATCTGTCCCACTTGAGGACACCAGTATTATAGATGGCACATAGGCAGTAGGAGCCCTGTTACAGATTTAGCATTTGGGGGCCCTTCTGCGCCAGAATTAATTTTCCTGTAAGTTGAAAAAAAAAATAAAAAAACACCAAAAAAAATAAAAATACAACTTTTATTGCAGCAAAAAAAAAAAAAAAAACACAAAACAATGGGGAGGCCTGGACTGATAGGAGGGGCGCGGACCTCCCAAAGCCTTACCAAAGAAATCATCCCTCACTAGGAGCGCAGCCGCATGGGAGGAAGAGAGGGAGGAAGCAGAGAGGGTAGAAAAAACAGAGCAGCAGTTAAGAAGTGATCGCAGATCGGCCCATACAGCAATTGTCGCCATGCACCGCCCTCCAGCGGGCACCCGCCGCCCGTTCTATATCGCTAGCCATGCAGAGGCCCCAACGCCCGGAGTGTTTCCCTGTGCTCCAGGCGAAGCTAGATCCCATATTCCAGGATTTGCAATGTCTCATTTAGTATATTTCTGTTTTTACTGCTTGTTCTCAATATTTCTTAAAGGGGTATTCTCATTTTCGATTTCTTTTTGGAATGAAGAGATAGCTGTGCCTGCGCGACTCTCTCCGTCTGTTTGTATGGGAGTTCTGAAAACTGGTGCCCACAAATTTTAAGGTGCATGTACACCTCTCCTTTCCAGGTGGTGTGAAATAGGACCCCATTCTTTAGCGGTAAGACCTGCATCTATCAGATCAGACTCCAGAGGATATACCGTATATGTCTGAGATAGGAATAACCCTTTAAAGAGGTGGGGGGAGGGGTTGCAGATTTATTTTAGTTAATTATTTCAATTTCTCATTATCTTCTTACTGTGGAAACATTGGTTTAAGAGGTTGTCCTAATCATAAAGGCAAGTGCAGACGCGTGTATTATCAGTCCGAGTGCGATCCGACAAAACATCAGATCACACTTGGACCACTGTTATTCTATGGGGCCGTGCACTTGTTCACTTTTTTTCCTCTGTCCAAGGAAAAAAAATCGCAGAGTGCCTGAGTTTGATCCGATATTCAGATCGCATTTGGCCGTGCGAGTCTGAGTCCATGGAAACCATTGGACTGCACTCGGGTGACATCTGAGTGTAGTCCTTTTTCCGTGCACTGACAAAATGGAGAAGATGGAGACATTTTTTTCTCCATCTTCTCATCTGAGAGAATTGGATCACACTATGATCAAACTCTGATTATAGTGTCATTTGTATAGGAGGAATTGGTGAGAGGGGGAAGGTTTGAGCTGTTCATGCTGGTAACATGGATGAATCCGTTGCTGTGGTTAGAAACCAGTGGGTGCCGCATTTGCTGGTGATTGCAGCTGACAGAGAGAAAAACGAAGTTGTGCTCAGAAGTTTACATACCCCGGCAGAATTTTTCCTTTCTTGGCCTTGTTTCAGAGAATATGAATGATAACAAAAAATCTTTTTCTCCACTCATGGTTATCGGTTGGATGAAGCTATTAATTCTCAAACTACAGTGTTTTCTCTTTTTAAATCTTAATGACAACCAAAAACATCCAAATGACCCTGATCAAAAGTTCACATACCCCAGTTCTTAATACCGTGTATTGCCCCCTCTAACATCAATGACAGCTTGAAGTCTTTTGTGGTAGTTGTGGATTAGGTTCTTTATTTTCTCAGATGATAAAGCTGCCCATTCTTCTTGGTAAAAAGTCTCCAGTTCCTGTAAATTCCTGGGCTGTCTAGCATGAACTGCACGCTTGAGATCTCCCCAGAGTGGCTCAATGATATTGAGGTCAGTAGACTGAGATGGCCACTCCAGAACATTCACTTTGTTCTGCTGTAGCCAATGACAGGTCGACTTGGCCTTGTGTTTTAGATCGTTGTCATGTTGGAACATCCAAGTACGTCCCATGCGCAGTTTCCGAGCTGATGAGTGCAAATTTGCCTCCAGTATTTGCTGATAACGTGCTACATTCATCTTTCCTTCAACTTTCACCAAGTTTCCTGTGCCTTTGTAGCTCACACATCCCCAAAACATCACCGATCCACCTCCGTGCTTTACTGTAGGAATGGTGTTCCTTTCATCATAGGCCTTGTTGACCTCTCTCCAAATGTAACGTTTATGGTTGTAGCCAAAAAGTTCAATTTTGGTCTCATCACTCCAAATTACCTTGTTCCAGAAGTTTTGAGGCTTGTCTCTGTGCTGTTTGGCGTATTGTAGGCGAGATACTCTGTGGCATTTGCGCTGTAATGGCTTTCTTCTAGCGACTTGACCAAGCAGCCCATTTTTCTTCAATCAATTCTTCTTATTATGTATCTTGAAACAGCCACATCGCTAGTTTTCAGAGAGTCCTGAACTTCAGCTGATGTTATTTGTGGGTTTTTCTTTGCATCCCGAACAATTTTCCTGACAGTTGTGGCCGATATTCTTATTGGTCTACCTGAACGTGGTTTGGTTTTTATAGAGCCCATGATTTTCCATTTGTTAATCAAAGTTTGAACGCTGCTGACTGGCATTATCAATTCCTTGGATATTTTTTTGTATCCCTTTCCTGTGTTATACAGTTCAACTACCTTTTCCCTTAGATCCATTGACAATTCTTTTGCTTTCCCCATGACTCACAATCCAGAAACGTCAGTGGCTGGATGAAAGGTGTAAGAGTCTGTCTGGATCCCAGAAACTCACTCAAATTTTATGCACACACACTGATTGCAAGCAAACAGGTCACAGGTGAGGATGTTACCTTTAGTAGCCATTCAAATCCATTTCTGTCAAATTCTGTGCATGTTATCAGGCCAAAATCACCAGGGTATGTGAACTTTTCATCAAGGTCATTTAGATGTTTTTGGTTATCAAAAAGATTTAAAAAGCAAAAACACAGTAGTTTGACAATGAATGGCTTCACCCAACCAATAACCATGAGTAGAGAAAAATTTTTTCGTTATCATTCATATTCTCAGAAACAAGGCCAAGAAAGGAAAAATTCTGCCGGGGTATGTCAACTTTTGAGCACAACTGTAGTTTCCGGCACAAAAAACTGGATAAAATATATAAGAATATTGAATGGACTTTTAACTTGATTCAATAAACTTATATATTTTATCCAGTCGGTTGTGCTGGAAACTACCTTAGTTTTTCTATCTGTCATTTGTATAATCGAGCCGATTCTCTCGGATGAGGGAATATATGGCCGTCTGCACCTGCCCTGGAGGTCAGAATGAGCCACCAGAAGAGCCTTCAGACATAATCAGGCCCGTTCCCTACAAAGCGCATTAAGCTCTTCAGGAGATGAGCTCTTTGCGGGGTAACAGAACTTTTTTTGGTTACTCCACAAATAACTTGCTGGTATCTATTAATTCCTTACGCATGCAGTCAATTATAGTTTTTTGCATTTCCTCCCCTTCGTCTAAGAGTCAGAACGTTTTTATTTTTCTTTCAACCATCCCCGATATGGCTTTTTGTTGGACAAGTTGAATTTTTTTCCCGCTTTTCCATACATTAAATTCTATACAAGTGGAGAAATATGGTTAAAAAAATGCAATCGTGCTATTGTGTATGTCACCATTGTTTCTTCATTGCGGGGTAAAAACAGCAATACTAAACTTGTATAGTTTTTCAATTGCATTAGTGACTTAAAAAAAAGTCTGAACTTTAGTTTGTGTCGCCTGTAACTTTTTTTTTATTTTTCCATCGATGGAGCTGCAAGAGGGCTTGTTTTTAGCTTGCCAAGCTGTAGTTTTTATTGGTTCTATTTTGGGGTACACAAGATATTTTGATTGCTTTTTACTGCAATTTTTGGGGAGGTCCAGAAGCCAAAAAACAAGAATGTTGGCATTTTGATTTTCTTTCTTTATGGTGTTTAATGAGTGGGTTAATTAATTCAATATTTTGATAGATTAGATGTTCATGGACATGGAAATACTGAATGTATTGGCCTTCTTCTTATTTCTTTATTTTTGAATGGGTAAAAGGGCAGTGATTAAAAATGTAACATATATATATATATATATATATATATATATATATATACACTGCTCAAAAAAATAAAGGGAACACTCAAATAACCCATCCTAGATCTGAATGAATGAAATATTCTCATTGAATACTTTGTTCTGTACAAAGTTGAATGTGCTGACAACAAAATCACACAAAAATCATCAATGGAAATCAAATTTATTAACCAATGGAGGCCTGGATTTGGAGTCACCCCCAAAATTAAAGTGGAAAAACACACTACAGGCTGATCCAACTTTGATGTAATGTCCTTAAAACAAGTCAAAATGAGGCTCGGTATTGTGTGTGGCCTCCACGTGCCTGTATGACCTCCCTACACCGCCTGGGCATGCTCCTGATGAGGTTGCGGATGGTCTCCTGTGTGACCTCCCTATAACGCCTGGGCATGCTCCTGATGAGGTTGCGGATGGTCTCCTGTGGGATCTCCTCCCAGACCTGGACTAAAGCATCCACCAACTCCTGGACAGTCGGTGGTGCAACGTGACGTTGGTGGATGGAGCGGGACATGATGTCCCAGATGTGCTCAATCGGATCCAGGTCTGGGGAACGGGCGGGCCAGTCCATAGCTTCAATGCCTTTATCTTGCAGGAACTGCTGACACACTCCAGCCACATGAGGTCTGGCATTGTCCTGCATTAGGAGGAACCCAGGGCCAACCGCACCAACATATGGTCTCACAAGGGGTCCGAGGATCTCATCTCGGTACCTAATAGCAGTCAGGCTACCTCTGGTGAGCACATGGAGGGCTCTGCGGCCCTCCAAAGAAATGCCACCCCACACCATTACTGACCCACTGCGAAACCGGTCATGCTGAAGAATGTTGCAGGCAGTAGATCGCTCTCCACGGCGTCTCCAGACTCTGTCACGTCTGCTCAGTGTGAACCTGCTTTCATCTGTGAAGAGCACAGGGTACCAGTGGCGACTTTGCCAATTCTGGTGTTCTGTGGCAAATGCCAAGCGTCCTACACGGTGTTGGGCTGTGAGCACAAACCTCATCTGTGGACGTCGGACCCTCATACCACCCTCATGGAGTCGGTTTCTAACCGTTTGTGCAGACACATGCACATTTGTGGCCTGCTGGAGGTCATTTTGCAGGGCCCTGGCAGTGCTCCTCCTGTTCCTCATTGCACAAAGGCGGAGGTAGCGGTCCTGCTGCTGGGTTGTTGCCCTCCACGTCTCCTGGTAGTGCCTCCAGCCTCTGGACACTACGCTGACAGACACAGCAAACCTTCTTGCCACAGCTCGCATTGATGTGCCATCCTGGATGAGCTGCACTACCTGAGCAACTTCTGTGGGTTGTAGAGTCCGTCTCATGCTACCACGAGTGTGAAAGCACAACCAACATTCAAAAGTGACTAAAATATCAGCCAGAAAGCATTGGTACTGAGATGTGGTCTGTGGTCCCCATCTGCAGAACCACTCCTTTATTGAGGGTGTCTTGATAATTGCCAATAATTTCCATCTATTGCCTATTCCATTTGCACAACAGCACGTGAAATTGATTGTCAATCAGCGTTGCTTCCTAAGTGGACAGTTTGATTTCGCAGAAGTTTGATTTACTTGGAGTTATATTCTGTTGTTTAAGTGTTCCTTTTATTTTTTTGAGCAGTATATATATATATATATATATATAGTACAGACCAAAAGTTTGGACACACCTTCTCATTTAAAGATTTTTCTGTATTTTCTTGACTGCGAAAATTGTACATTCACACTGAAAGCATCAAAACTATGAATTAACACATGTGGAATTATATACTTAACAAAAAAGTGTGAAACAACTGAAAATATGTCTTATATTCTAGGTTCTTCAAAGTAGCCACCTTTTGCTTTGATGACTGCTTTGCACACTCTTGGCATTCTCTTGATGAGCTTCAAGAGGTAGTCACCGGAAATGGTCTTCCAACAATCTTGAAGGAGTTCCCAGAGATGCTTAGCACTTGTTGGCCCTTTTGCCTTCACTCTGCGGTCCAGCTCACCCCAAACCATCTCGATTGGGTTCAGGTCTGGTGACTGTGGAGGCCAGGTCATCTGGCGTAGCACCCCATCAGTCTCCTTCTTGGTCAAAAAGGCCTTGCACAGCCTGGAGGTGTGTTTGGGGTCATTGTCCTGTTGAAAAATAAATGATGGTCCAACTAAACGCAAACCAGATAGAATAGCATGCCGCTGCAAGATGCTGTGGTAACCATGCTGGTTCAGTATGCCTTCAATTTTGAATAAATCCCCAACAGTGTCACCAGCAAAGCACCCCCACACCATCACACCTCCTCCTCCATGCTTCACGGTGGGAACCAGGCATGTAGAGTCCATCCGTTCACCTTTTCTGTGTCACACAAAGACACGCTGGTTGGAACCAAAGATCTCAAATTTGGACTCATCAGACCAAAGCACAGATTTCCACTGGTCTAATGTCCATTCCTTGTGTTCTTTAGCCTAAACAAGTCTCTTCTGCTTGTTGCCTGTCCTTAGCAGTGGTTTCCTAGCAGCTATTTTACCATGAAGGCCTGCTGCACAAAGTCTCCTCTTAACAGTTGTTGTAGAGATGTGTCTGCTGCTAGAACTCTGTGTAGCATTGACCTGGTCTCTAATCTGAGCTGCGATTTCTGAGGCTGGTGACTCGGATAAACTTATCCTCAGAAGCAGAGGTGACTCTTGCTCTTCCTTTCCTGGGGCGGTCCTCATGTGAGCCAGTTTCTTTGTAGCGCATGATGGTTTTTGCAACTGCACTTGGGGACACTTTCAAAGTTTGCCCAATTTTTCGGACTGACTGACCTTCATTTCTTAAAGTAATGATGGCCACTCGTTTTTCTTTACTTAGCTGCTTTTTTCTTGCCATAATACAAATTCTAACAGTCTATTCAGTAGGACTAACAGCTGTATATCCACCAGACTTCTGCACAACACAACTGATGGTCCCAACCCCATTTATAAGGCAAGAAATCCCACTTATTAAACCTGACAGGGCACACCTGTGAAGTGAAAACCATTTCCGGTGACTACCTCTTGAAGCTCATCAAGAGAATGCCAAGAGTGTGCAAAGCAGTCATCAAAGCAAAAGGTGGCTACTTTGAAGAACCTAGAATATAAGACATATTTTCAGTTGTTTCACACTTTTTTGTTAAGTATATAATTCCATATGTGTTAATTCATAGTTTTGATGCCTTCAGTGTGAATGTACAATTTTTATAGTCATGAAAATACAGAAAAATCTTTAAATGAGAAGGTGTGTCCAAACTTTTGGTCTGTACTGTATATATATATATATATATATATATATATATATATATATATGTAAGGCAGCGCTCGTCATCATACTGGGGGTAACTCGCTTCGCTGCGTCAATCAATGCACACGTGCAATGTCTTTACGTTTTTCACACAGTGTTGCAGTTTATTATGGCACTTCATAAACCGCTGTTCACACACAGTTCATCTTAGTCCGCCACCGGCAGGTTTACACACATAAACAATTCATGAGCCAAGTGGCACACCGGCCCACTTGCTCCAGGGTACAGCTTACGGCAAGGTAATAAAGTAGCAATGTTCATATCACAATGTCCATATAGCACCGGGTATTACCTTTGCCGGGTATAGCTGTCTCAGTCCGTTACTCTGCCACCACTGTGGCTCTGCGGATTCCCAGGTAGGGGTCTCCAGCCGTCGTTCCCTCAAAGGCCACTGACATCCACACAGGATCCAGGCTCTGCCTTCCAGGACTCTTACTCAAGCCGGCTCTCCCTCAAAGGCCACTGACATCCGCACAGGATCCAGGCTCGACCTTTCAGGTACCAGGCTTCACTTCAAAGCCGCTGCCTTCCAAGGCCACTAGCATCCGCACAGGATCTAGTCTTTGCCTTCAGGCTGCCAGGCTTCACGGTATCACGGTCTCCCACACACATGGGGAACAGGCCTCACGCCTCTCACACCGAACACACCTGTCTCAAATTAAGCAGGTTTATATATGCTGTGCACAGACAGCCACATACCGACAGGACCTTGCTGATGTCACAGTCATGTGATCAGTCAGCTGTGTGTATAGGTCCTGTGTGCTGTCCCAGTCATGTATACAGAGCTTTACTGTGCATGCAGGACCTGGGTGATGTCACAGTCATGTGACCAGTCAGTTAAAGGGGAAAGTACATGGTCCGGTAAACACATCCTGGACCATTTACAGTAATGCTAGCAAGCTGCTGCATTACATATCCCCCCCCTCTGTTCAAACTTGTGGGGTTGAACACATAATATACACAATAACATTATAACCCCCAGCTCACATAGAGACCATGAACTTTACAATTGTGCTACTCAGCCCCTGGAACCTTAGTCAATGACACTAGCCCATTCCTTAGGGACCTACCATTTGTCACTGTCACTGACTTCGCCAGGTCACCTTTCCGGGTCGTAACTTTGTCAGGTCTCCCCCGCTCCCAGCGGTCAGTTGTAACCTTGTCAGGTCTCCCCCGCTCCCAGCGGTCAATCGAAATCCTGTCAGGTCTTCCCCGCTCCCAGCGGTCAATACAGCAGCGCGACTCACATGCCCCGGTATCTAAGGTCCGGTTCGACTCCGTACTGTCCCGTCCTCTATTGGGTCGTTTGTATGGGCTGCTCAAACCGGAGTTACTGGAGGTCTCACTACCTCTAAACCCACACCCACTACTCTCAGGACATCCTAAAAGGTCCCTAACTTCAGCTGTAGCTGTTCTGTTATTTAGGGGGCCCTTTCTCTGTCGGGTCTCACTATTTCTAGACGGCTTCCATCTTCTGCTGCTCAGATGATGCTGTCTATCTACTCGCAGTCTAGCGAGATTCAATTGTTCTACCTCCTGCAGGTAGGTCACTCGGTACTCAATCAGCATGCGTATATATTCTAGGCTTTCTTCTGTTCCTACAGCGGAGAAGGACACCATGCCGTCTTCGTCTGGTATCCAGTCCTGTTGATCACGTGGACTGCTTACTCTCATCACACCAGACTTTTTGACCATCATCTGCATGGCTCGACCGCTTCTCCCAATGAGCTTTCTCACCAGAACATGAGGCACCCGGATGACCTCTTCACGCATACTGTGAGCTTTCCTCCTAAGCTCCAGTTGTCTAACGGCTTGCTCCGTCTTCAACCGGAGAAACCGCTTCGTGCGAATACATCGCCAGTGCATATCACTTAGGATCGCCACCCTCTTCACTGTGACTTCGGTCGTGGACAGGACCACTAGCTGTTTAGCTTCTGAGGTCAAGTACACCTTACAGGCTCCCACAGCCTTCTTAAACTCTTCATGCACGGACTCACGGGTGCATTCTTCCCTCAAGTCCTCGGGTACATCTACGAGGCACTTGTACCGAGACGTTTCGGTCTCACCAGTGGTTTCCAGAAGATCAACCAGCTCAGGTTTCAGGGACAACTGACTTCCAGCTTCTTCACCCTGGACGCTTCCCCTGAGCTGACTCACAGCTACCACTTCACAACTTTTCGTCTTGACCACCTCCACTTCACCTTTATCTTCCAACACCATACTTTTAGCTCTCCTCAGGTCCACCTTCTCAGGGTCTAAGGGAGTAAGTGCAACTTGTTTGCCTTTTCCCTTCTCCAAGGAGACCTCGTTCACCACGTGACACTTTGCTAGGCGACCTTTGAGCTCTAAAACTTCTCCTTCCAGCTCAGTTACTCGCCTCTCAGCGGCCCGTCTCTGAAGCTCTTCCTGCTTCAACTGCTCTTCCAGCAGCAGAGCTCTCTCAGACCTCTCCGTCTCCAATGTGCCCACTCGGCTCTCAATAGCCAGTCTCTCACGCTTCTCTTGCGTCCACTGGGTTTGTAGCAACTCCTTGAGCTCCCTGATCTCGGCTCTTACTTCCACCGAATCATCCAAGCTCGCATCACTCGAGGAGGTATCTGTTTCACACCTCCCCTCACCAGCGGCCAACTCCTGGCCCTGGTCTGTGGCTTCTCTGACGGACTCCTCCATCTTTTTCCGCTCAGCTTCCATCTTGCTGACTGTTTCTTTAAGGCACGTCTCCGCCCTCTGTAGAGTATCACAGGACATCTGTAGCTCCTTCACCTGAGCTTCCAGATCTAGGGTCTTTCCCCGGAGACCATCATTCTCCTCACGGGTGTCTTGCAGAGTGGTCTCAACCACTTGGCGCACTTGCTCTGCACCCGCCTTATCCTCCTCTAGTTTTTCCTTCACCTTGAGGAGATCCTCATAATCTCTCTTTATCCACACTCGTCGTCCTGTGCCGTTGCCCCTAGCAACCGGGGTTGTCGTTGCCACTAGCAACCGGGCTGCCGTTGCCCGCATTCTCCACCATATGTAAGGCAGCGCTCGTCATCATACTGGGGGTAACTCGCTTCGCTGCGTCAATCAATGCACACGTGCAATGTCTTTACGTTTTTCACACAGTGTTGCAGTTTATTATGGCACTTCATAAACCGCTGTTCACACACAGTTCATCTTAGTCCGCCACCGGCAGGTTTACACACATAAACAATTCATGAGCCAAGTGGCACACCGGCCCACTTGCTCCAGGGTACAGCTTACGGCAAGGTAATAAAGTAGCAATGTTCATATCACAATGTCCATATAGCACCGGGTATTACCTTTGCCGGGTATAGCTGTCTCAGTCCGTTACTCTGCCACCACTGTGGCTCTGCGGATTCCCAGGTAGGGGTCTCCAGCCGTCGTTCCCTCAAAGGCCACTGACATCCACACAGGATCCAGGCTCTGCCTTCCAGGACTCTTACTCAAGCCGGCTCTCCCTCAAAGGCCACTGACATCCGCACAGGATCCAGGCTCGACCTTTCAGGTACCAGGCTTCACTTCAAAGCCGCTGCCTTCCAAGGCCACTAGCATCCGCACAGGATCTAGTCTTTGCCTTCAGGCTGCCAGGCTTCACGGTATCACGGTCTCCCACACACATGGGGAACAGGCCTCACGCCTCTCACACCGAACACACCTGTCTCAAATTAAGCAGGTTTATATATGCTGTGCACAGACAGCCACATACCGACAGGACCTTGCTGATATCACAGTCATGTGATCAGTCAGCTGTGTGTATAGGTCCTGTGTGCTGTCCCAGTCATGTATACAGAGCTTTACTGTGCATGCAGGACCTGGGTGATGTCACAGTCATGTGACCAGTCAGTTAAAGGGGAAAGTACATGGTCCGGTAAACACATCCTGGACCATTTACAGTAATGCTAGCAAGCTGCTGCATTACAATATATATATATATTTTTTTTTTTTATTTATTTTATTTATTTTTTGTAATTTATCTATTTTTTAAACTTTTTCTTTTATTTTATCACTATATTTTAAGTCCCCATAGGGGATGTGATTGTTTGATTGCTTGAACTATATACTGCTATATTTTAGTACTGCGCTTTCCTATGAAGACCAGGTCCATTTGCTGCTGTTAGAGGCAGGTGCTGGCTGTATAACACAGCTGGCACCTCGCCTGAGTAGAGTAGGCTCAGGTACTGAGGTACTGAGCCTGCGTCATTCAACCGCACCCACTCCATGGCGCAATAGTAAGTCTTGGAGCGGGAAGGTGTTCATAACATGTTTGATTGGTGAAAACTCAGCTGTTTTTAGATCTCCAATAGAAGTGAATGGAAAAAACTGTGCATGTGCGGCCACCTATCCATTTACAGCAGTTTCATTACTGGCCAAGGCAGACGTTGGGGAACGCCTGTTCTAGAGATTGGAGAGACAAACATACATAGGAACCGTTTCTATCAGACATTTATAGCATATCCTGAGGATATGCCGTAAACGTCTAATATGAGTATACCCCTTTAAGGGTGGCCCTCTGAGTCATATTCACTTGTGACACCCAAGTGCCCCATATCTTGGTCATATTATCTTATCTGAGTCCCAAAAAGTGGTTATTTTGGCCCCATATGTGATCACTCAGCTTCCCAGGAATAATAATACAGGGGGGGACTAAGGTGACAATATTCACAGTATTTTTAGACATAAATACCCTCTAAACAATCCTAATGCAAATCCCACAAATGTACGCCGATCCTGTGCCAGTCTTTATTTATAGTCCTGCAAGCTGAGTAGTCAAATCGATTGGAGATTTACCAGCCAGAAACTAGAAAACGCCATTCATTCAGGGGTTAGATGGGAAATTTTGGAAAAGTTGAGGAATTAACATACAGGTGACGAGAAAGAGTACACACCTGAGAATTCTCCTATGAAGACCGTCCAGCGGTGACATGAGTGGGGGATGAGAAGGGAAATAGAGGGAAAGACCGGGTCAGTCAATGGCTAGCTAGAACCAACATAGTAAGCGAACAATCCTAAAAACAGTAGGGCATGCAAGGGGACATTACATGCACAACACAACGCAAGCAAAAGTACCGACAACTACTAGAATGGGAAAATGGAGACTAAACACTGATATTAATTTATATTATGCAACTGGTTGCTGCATCGAGAACCTATCACTTGGCCATCTGGATTTCGATTGACCATCAATGACTCCTCACGGACACCACACTAGAATCCATGCAGAACATCACAGCCCGTTCTACCCTTACCAAGTAGATCGGCTCCTTCGTCAACATCCCCGATGACTTCCGACCCAGCCGTGGACAGCTCGTGGTACAAAGAATCGGTGTTGATCCCGAAGGCTTTGTTCACAATGCCTTGTGTGGGACTGATGGAATAATTATATTGGACATATTACACATTAGCTGTAAGGGTTAAAACCTAGGTTATAATGTAGACCATAAGTGTTCATACCTGGTCCCTGAACGTTCTAGTCGAGGGTCCTGACACATGTCCAACTCTGGGGTTGAGTCGATGATGTCCTGGACGTCGGACCATTCATCACTGCTTCCCATGCCTGTGTGACACCCATTAGCATTGCAGCCCATAAAGCATTTTGTAGGGTAGGATGTACATTTACTCTAATGTTCTTACCTATGCTAACGTTTCTCATTTCTTGGGTCACCTGCACCTCCATGTTGTGGCTGTTCCTCTTTTCCCGTGACCTCTTGCTTTTGCTAGTCATGCCATAGTCCTGGAGGGGGCCGAGACTCTCATGTAGAGGTGTTACGGCTGCCGACGGGACGGATGAGGTGGGAGTGTTAGATTTGGTACCAGTGGTGCTTGGGGTGGCGGCCACCGATGACTGCCCAGATTCTGACATTTCATCCTGGCAGAAGGTTATATAGATATTAAGGAAGAATTTCCAGTAATTCATTATGTATAGTAATATCTGTAGAATTGGTGAAAGCAAGGACACTACGTCTTAAAGGGAAGGTCTCATGCATTTCATATCTCTGCAGGTAGTCATATTAGAGGCACACTCTTCCTTTATTGCCTACGGAAGCCTTACACCGTTGCAATGAATGGGAGTAAATGGACAGAAAAGTGTGAGTTTATTAATCTAGTGATAATGTACAGCCACCTCCCGAGACCAAGAAGTGACAGGGAGCTGCATAGAACGCCTCTTCTATTGCCTGACAAAAAGCAAACTGTATGGGGAATGATTGATCACATCGCTCATCCCTATCCAGTTTGCATTGCCCCTGGAAAAAGGCTGATAGATATGATTGGTGCTCATAAGGGGTATAAATCTTTCCTTGTAAACCCAACTTTAAACTTATCTAGGCCTCCGGCAGTGCAATATATCTGTCCATCCACTGTCTTCTAAAGGAGATGACTCTGCTGACACTGTCCCAGTCTAATTGGCACAGCTGTGTCAGTGTGAAAGCCAAAAAATTAAAACACCATCAAAGGTGTTGTCGCATCTCTTATCTTTGCTCCCGTTTCCACTTTCTACTTGCCATGGGGTGGTGAGCTCCTGATGATTGACTGTTTGGACCAGCGAAATGGCCCTGCTGCTTGCCCAAACTATGCAACCTCCGATGCTAAAAGCAGAAGCTGTGTTGTCTCTGCAGCATTGGAGGAGTGCAGCGGCCCTGAAGCTGGACTGATCCAGCCAACTTCAGAACCGCGCTTACAAGCTGTATAGTAAAGAGCTTGTAAGTGCTGTACTCCTTGCCTAGGAGACTTCTGATACACATCAGAGGCGACCGATTACCTATGCAACGAGCAGAAAACTATTAAATTAAAAATCCTCTGTAATTTTCAATTCGTAATTTGCTTTTTTTACAATTACTTTGCTGTTTTACCTCGAGACTCCTCGGGCTCCTCGAGACATTGGATTGTCAAGAGGTTTGGCCAAAAAATGGTGTAGAATTAAAAACTCCTCAGGAGCCCCCGTTTATTTGAAAGTGGATCTGTCATGGCAGTTTTCGGCACAATATGGTGACAGGTCATTGGGTAACGGAGCCTAACACATAATGCAGCAAACTCTGCTATATTCATGAGGGGAGGGATACCCCCAATTCTTCCCGCCCCTCTCACCAATGATCGATAGATGTCATGTGTTCCCACAAATATGCCAAAAGGTGGACTAACACTGAACAAACATGCGGTGAACAGGATGAACGTGCAAAGGCGACATAATGCAAAGGATTCTGGGTAAGAGAAATTTGGGAATGGTCTAATATCTATGAAATCAAATCCGATAATGGACCTAGGACCCCAAAAATCCCCCCCTCTTAGCGACTCACATCAAACAGCCACAAGCACTGCTATCAATGTCCATTGCAAGGATGGATGAGATGGTGATGGAGACACACGGTCATGTTCCCATGAATATCTGAGCCAACCTTGTAAATGAAGCTGGACTTTAGCTGGCTGAGGTCACTCAGGTGCCAGTGGTCCGAGCTTGGGGTGATCTTGCCACCCACCTGCCCACGTACCATTCCGTCCGCCAGTGAAAAGACGTTGAGAGAATTTGGGCGCTCCTTTCGGCTGAGGGATAGAGAAGAAAATATGGTACATGTCAGAAGAAGAGGAAAGTAGAACATCTTGTAGCACAAAGCATTATATCATAGCAAGGCGAGATTAGGCTTGTGGGCAAAAAAAAAAATTGATGTGCGCCCCATTTCACCTCTGCGGAGGATCATAGAGGCTGGATGCTAGAGGTTATTCCGAGTAGAATGGAGTCAAGACTTCAAGGGAATCTGTCAGCAGCTCTTTGCTACATAATCTGAGAGTAGCATGATGTAGGGGCAGAGACCCTGATTCTAACGATGTATCACTTCCTAGGATGTGTGCTGTTGTTTCAATAAAATCAGTGTTTTATCAGCAGGAGAGTATCACTACTAGACAAGGTGTTGCGTGCCTCATAGTCAAGTGCTCTGTGTAACTCCACCCCCCACCACTGATTGGCAGCTTTCTTCCTATGCAGAGTAAGCAGCCAATCAGTGGTGTGGGCGGGGTTATATAAAGCTCAACATTCTGAGATCTGCAGCAGAGAAAACTCTAATTGTATCATAACTGCTGCACCCAGTAAACTAAGTGACACATCCCTGGAATCAGGGTCTTTTTCCCTACATTATGCTGCTCTCAGATGGGGTAGCAAAAACCCGGTGACAGATTCCCTTTAAAATATTAAATAATGGTATGGTTATTATATAAAATATTATTATGTGCTTCCATGGCAACAGACTACAAACAAACCCTGCGTCATCTCATTTTGCAATCATACTGGCTTCTTCCCACCCCCCACATTATAGTGACCTCCTGAACTTATGTTAGAAAGATGAACAGGACAGAAGTAGGGGCCTGCAGGATCACATTACATGGGGCTTGTTGGTGGTCTGTTACCGTAGAGACACACAGGACTGCATAGGAGCTGTAGGCACAAAGCGATAGGAGATTTTTAATTGACTATTTGCTTTATTTTTCACTGTAGATGCATTGAAACAATAAAAAGAAAAAAAATATGAAAATGGAGCTAAAGAGAACAGTAATGACCTTCACTATAAGCTCTGCTGAGGAGTGTAAGACCATGTTCCCACGTAGCAATAAAGCTTTATTTTTCCCACAGGAGTCAGTACCAAAACGTACAATAGCAATGAGCTCTGATGTGATTATGATGTGCTCTATTTTATGCATTTTCCCTTTTTTATGATGCATTTTTGCTTAAGATTTGAAATGTGTTTTTTTTTAGTGCAGAAACACTGGGATTCTGCACTAAATAAATGCAAGTGCATTTTATAAATACATTTTTTTGAGGCTCCCCACGTTTCCATAGTGTCGTCAAACGCACATTGCTTGAACTATTTGGCTACGTTCCCGCTGCGTTTTTTCTCGCTGCGTTTTTTGGGGTTTTTTTGCATGAAATTGTATTTAACAGTCCATGCAAAGTGGATGTGATTTCATGAAAACTCATACCCTCTATGTGAAACTTTGCTTTTTTGGGGGCTTTAATTTCCTATAGGCTTCTATAGGGAGCCTGAAAAAAGTATGTAAAAAATGCAATTGCCTTAAAGGGGTCAACCAGGATTAAATTATCGTTTTACTATGAGCCAAAAAACTAACAGGCAGTTAGCAACTATCCGCCTGTTCTATCTGGGGCCACCACTGCTGAACCACATCCACAGAGCAGCTCTTTGATAGGGGCGTGACTGCCAACGTCATGCTGATTGACAGACAGCTCCCCGCAGTTAGTCAGCAGGGAGCCGGCTGTCAATCAGCATGACATCGTCAGTCACGCCCCGTCAACAGAGCAAAAAGGAAGAGAAGCTGCTGCTCTGTCGACATAAAGTCAGTGGAAACCGCAGAATCGCCTGCCGGCAGGAGCGGTCTGTGACCTCTCTGGCAGCTAATTGGCAACTACTTGCCTGTTAGTTCTTAGGCCCACAGTAAATAATTAATATAACCCCAATCCCTTCTGTATAAAAAAAAAATGGTGCATGAAATCTGCACCAAAAATACATAATAATAAAAAAAGCGTCAAAAATACAAAGATCAGAGCAAATTCCTATTGCATATTTTGGGGCAGAAAAAGAGCAACAATTTTGCACGAGGGAACGTGACCTAAGACAACTAAGGGAGTAACCACTTAGACCTAATTGCAGCGACATTTACCTCTTCCTCCATGACTGGCGGTGACTGCAGTGAGAATTCACAGACAAAACACCCAAAACACAGCGGCCACAGCACGAGAAGCAAGACAAGAAAACAGCGGTTAGATGCCCGGTCCATGCAGAAAAATATGGAAAAAAAAGTAAATCGAATGAGCAAGCGCGAGAGCGGTATGGCACACAGATATGGCGGCGTATCGGTAATCAGGAGCTGAGCACAACCGAATATAGGGCGCTGATTGTAATCAGTACAGCCCTGAGATTAAGGGATACTGTCATAAAACACAACTTTGTATTATATACACAATATAGTAGCCAGAGACACAAAATACAATATACTGTGTTACAAAATTGTATTTTGTGACACATAATGTTTCTTTTCCTACAAAGTTAAATTTATACAAAGGCGCCCCCAGATGACCAACATGCATTGCACACGTGTCGCTGAGCGCAGTATTACAAACAGCCATCAGTCCATACAGGAAAAACAATGTGTGCAGATAAAGAAATAAAGTACTTAGTAGTTTAAATCATCTCGTGTGTATGATTCGTTGTACGGATCCAGATTACTGGATCCATAAACTTCTGGGTTTATATTTATCAGAAGCCATGACAAAAAGATTGCAAGCTCTATCGCATGCATCATTACATAGGGATCTGACGAGGGTGCATAATACAGAACAATAAGGACTACGTGTGCCTCTTTCCAGAGTCTGTACATTAGGCAATGCCATACACATGGGCTTAAAGGACTGACACTCTCTACCGATCCAGTGACACTTAGTACATCACCTAGAACCCTCCCTGTGCCAGCCTAGTGGCTTATAAAGGGTTTGTCTAATCTTCTATCCTCAGGAAAGCATCGCTAATTGGTCTCCCGGCTTCTTGCTCGCCAGGGGGCGGGTACAATCCTGAAGATTGACAGTTCGGACCAGTAGCATGATCATGTCGCTGGTCTCAACTGTGCAAATTGTCTGCAGCTTTGCTTCTGCAGCACTGGAGAAGCATACGGATCACTAAAGCTAACCGGATCCTGCTAGCCAGAGGGCGTGTATGCTCCTGATGATTGACAGTTCGGACCAGTAGCATGGTTGCACTGTGCGAAGTAGAGGCAGCTTTCTTTCTGCAGCATTGGAGAGGCATATGGTCAGATCCTGCTTGCCAGGGGGTCGGTACGCTCCTGAAGATTGACAGTTTGACCTGTAGGATGGTCGCACCACTGGTCTGAACTGTGGAAATAGAGGCAGCTTTGCTTCTGCAACACTGGAGAAGCACAGGAGGCACTGGAGCAGACCAGGCCCTGCTTGCCAGGGGGTGGGTACGCTCCTGATGATTGACAGTTCAGACCAGTAGCATGGTTGCACTGTGCGAAGTAGAGGCAGCTTTGTTTCTCCAGCATTGGAGAGGCATATGGCCAGATACTACTTGCCAGGGGGCGGGTATGCTCCTGATGATTGACAGTTTGGACCAGTAGCATGGTTTCACCTCTGGGCTGAACTGTGTGAAGTAGAGGCAGCTTTGATTCTGCAGCACTGGGGGCACTGAAGCTTGCTGGATCCGGCAACACGAGGTAACTACAGCACTTGCGTTTTCAAGCGTTGTAGCAGACAGATTGCAAGCATTGTGCTCTTTGTCTAGGAAACCGGCCACCGCTGACAGACTGCAGAGATGGCCGGTAACTTAGACAATGAACAGTAAACTATAGAATTAAAAATTTCCTCCTTTCTTGAGAACTTGAGGATTTTTAATAAGAAGTAAATTGCAAAGTAGCTTCTTTTTACAAGCACATTGCAATTTTACCAATTTAAGAAGTTGAGTCAACTCCTTTATAGAGCCCTAAGTTGTAGGTCGGCCTCATACCCAGCCAACCAGTCTTATTCATTGCTCTGACTAGGGCCAAGAAGCCCAAAACAGCTGTCTGCAAGCGGAGATCTTTTCCTGAAGAACATTCTGGTTTGGCTTTATATCTTAAGTCATGTGGCAAGGTGCTTTGAAGGGTCAGTACTGACTTCTAGGATTGCTACCTCCATTAGGTGGCACTAGAGGCCCTGTTTTCTTCCTCTGTGTAGATTTGTGGTAGATGGGGTGGAGGGGGAGTTTCTGGATAGCAAATTACAAAAAAAATGCTAAATTATAACAACAAAAAAAGTTTTGAAAAGTTTTGTTTAAAAAACGTATTGGTTTCTTATTTAAAAAAACTCGCACCTTCGGCCCGTGACGCCGCCATCCGATTGGCTGTTGCCAGCGACTTGCTGTAGTTTGGATCGTTCAATGTGTTCCACATATGTCTGGATCATCTGTAAGATATACAAAATGGCAGCTTGAGGTTTTAAAAGACGCACCTGTACATGAACTACATTACTTATTTTATGCTAAGCTGCAGTTATAGCCAGAGCTGCATTAACGATTCTGATGGCCTCAGAGCTGAAATTTCTAAGCATTCTTTGACAACTTTAATGTCTGCACAAAGATTTGGTGATTTTCATTTTGGTTCAGAAATTAAAAAAAATAATAAAAATAATGGTCCTTCTGCATTACAGGAGCTCTGCTAAACTGTTAGGGCTTGGTGTCTGTTTCCCAATGACAACAAGCAGAATTATGAATGCAGCTCCGGAGTATATCATGTAACTAGAACAGTAAAGGTTTTACAATGTCAATTAACGTCTTGCATATAACTTTATAATGTTAGACATATTCTTTATGATATGTTCACAAAGTGGTGCATACGCTGGAGATTTTCCATCTGGATTTACTGGGTGGAAAATCTGTAGTGTATTTCAGTACCAGCAAAGTAAATGAGTATTTATTACATCTGAAGAATCCAATCATAAATTGAAATGCTCTAGACTCTAACCATTTACAATGCACAGTATATATGTATGGTAAAGCTGAAACAAAATCTGTCATGGTCAATTTACATCCTGGGTAGCGGTATCCTTAAAAAGGACCTGTCAGTCAAATAAATTGAGCTAAATAATTTGTTTAAAAAATCCCTGAGCTCCCCTGATTCTGACGCTCTTTTTCATTTTGTGCTGCGTCGCTTCATTGCAGAGATATTCACATTTGTTGCTTCTAAAGTGCAGTATGTGAAATCTCTCAGTGTAGACCAACTGGGCACTTCTACTGGGAGTGTGTGCCTTTACCCCTCCCTCCTAGGCAGCAGAGCTGTGATTGGCAGTCTATCTAGTCATCTCAGATGTTGCCAAGCTGTGATTAGCAATGTCTGTAAGGGAGGGATAAAAGCGCACACCCCCAGAGAAGACTCTGAAGACACGCCCAGTTGCACTACAAGCAGACATTTCACATACTGTGCTCCAAAAGCAACAAATGTGAATATCTCTGCAATGGAGCGACTCAGTGTAAAATCGAAAAAAGAGGCAGAATCAGGGGGGCTCAGGGATCTCTACAAAGTATTTAACTCTTTTTTTAGCAAGTGACAGGCCCTTTTTAAGGAAAAAAACATTACAACATTTTCCCCACTTTTACCTCAGTGTGTCTCTGGTGCAAGGCATTGTATTCTTTTTTCATTTCTGACTCTCGCTCTTCTAGCCTGGAAACTGAAATACAGTTGTCAGCAAAATGATTGAGGGATGTCACCTATATGAGTCTTATCAATATATATATATACAGAAATACATATACAAGCACACATAACACGTGGGTTGTCACTACAGTCTACACACGGGGGGGTATCACTACGGTCATCTAAGTATAGTTCGTGAAAATTGAAAATATTAGCAACCTGTCTATTTTAAATGTAAAACTCTCGGCCACGTCCTCATAAGTTTAAAGGGGTTGTCCACTACTTTAACATTGATGGCTTATCCTTAGGATAGGTCATCAATGTCTGATCTGTGAGGATGCGACACCTGGCACACCTGTTGATCAGCTGTTCTCGGTGCCGGGTTGCCGACACCAGGTACTGAACATCCCCCCTTTTCAAATCAATAGGGGGCAGATGTGCAGTACCCAGCCGTGGCCACTATACAGTAGGCGGATCTGTGCTGTGCAGCTCCATAACTGGTCAATTCTAACCGACACCGAGAACAGCTCATTGGCGGCGGTGCACTCCCACCGATCAATCATTGATGACTTATCCCAATATTAAAGTAATGGACAAGCCCTTTAAGTGCTTTCAATGGGGCAAAAAGAGAAAGCCACTGTCAGACAGATCGGGCAGTGGCCTATTTCCCCTTTAATCAAAAGGAATGGGTGTATGAAAGTTCATTTTACCAATCGTTATCTCCCCAATATAAAGTTGTGAGATGTCAATACACATCAGATGGTCGGCTGGTCGGGCTACTTTTATGCAATGTTTATGTGGGTGTTTAACTAAAGACCGGTCCCTTATAAGGCACATTTGGTTTAATTAGGACTCATTCAGACGTGAGTAATTTTTCTTGTATGCAAAAATGGTCTCAATTTTCATCAGTGTTTGGTTTGTGTGTAAGTTTTTACCATCAAAAGTTTCATCAGATTTTCTTGTACGCAAAAAAAAACTGATGGAGGTTTCTCCAGCTTCTCTTAGCAAACAGTTAGTGAAAAACGGAAAGTACACGGATGGCATCCAAGTGCAGTCTGATTTTTTCACTCGCCCATAGACTTGCATTGCCGAGATTGATCTGAGACTTGGATCAAAAACGGATATATCTTTGTGATATGTGCGGACTACTCAGTCATGTGAATACTCCCATAGTCTTTAATAAGTATGAGTTTTATCTTTGATAAAAAAAACTGATGTCTGAATGAGCCCTTATAGAGGTGATGGGCCAGCGTGCCCAATCCATGTGTTCTCGGGGAAATATGACACTGCCGTAGATGGCTGGTAGCAGATTATTTCTGCTTCCCATTGAGAACACATGTAAAATCGACCGAACTAGGAAGAATAATTGTGCCGGATGGGTGTCCCCCCCCCAATATCCATCTGAAGTGTTTAGTCCTAGTCATATTATATTATTATTATACTATTATAACTGTTCATTAATACATGGATTGACTCATACTCTGGTCGGCGTAGTTTTTGGTCTTTAGCTCCTGCTGCCGGGCCTGAAATTCAAGGATTTCCACTTGGTACTGCAGATCTTTCTTCTCCTGCTCCAGCGCATCTTCAAATTCAATAAATTTCTGAAAGAAAGAGTAAAAAAAATAAATACATTATAATACTAATAACAATCCCTATTTTCTGATCCCTGAAGACATTGCTTATAAATAGTCCTAATGGAGAACAGTTGATCTGATCAGTCTAGAGCCGCTTCAGGATTTCTAAACCAAACAATTGACAGGTGGCTACTGTATTAGTATGGGAGGCAACCAAAATGTTCACACCATACAACCATACAGCGGCAGCGGGATGCTTCATCTAATCATAGTGGATTTGGGTAGTCTAGTGTCCCAATACATGGAACAACCAACTACACAAACGGCCTCATCTATTACTGCATTTGCGCTTTTTTAGGTACATTTTTGATGTTTTTCACCTGTTCTTCATTTGTGCTTTGTTTTTCTTTTAATTTGCTTCTTTTTTTAAAGTCTATTTTATATGTTTTCATTGGTCTTGTTATGTTCGCCATTGTGGATAGAATTTTTATTTTCCAGGTTTTTTCGGCTGATTCATCAATTGCGACTTTTAAAAAAGTTGCACAATTTTTGCCCAAATCTACTCCAGTTTCCCCTGATTTTCTTTTATAGTCACAACATTTTTGATAGTTTAGCAGTACATATGACTTTTTACTCCAAAAAGACACAAAAATAATGGACCAGATTCATCATTTGCGGTTTTGTCTTAATCACTTCTTTTTTTTTTCTCTTGTTGTATTTGTTGATGTTTTTGCAAGAAAAGTGCAAAAGTGGTTCATGAATTTTGTGCAAAATAGAAAGCACCCTTTATTTTTTATTTTTAACCTTTATTGCCTTTTTTAGCGCATGTTCTGCTAATGTTGTAAAATTTTGGCAAAAAAAAATTCAGGCGTATATAGTGACTTTTTAAAAAGTCACAATTGATGAATCTGCCGAAAACATCTGGAAACCCCAAAACTCGCCCTCAATGATGAACATAAAAAAAAACAGGTGAAGCCGTATCAAATAGACTTTAAAAAGTACACAAATTAAAAAAATATGACGCAAGTGAAAAATAGGCAAAAAATACTAAAAAGTATACAAACAGACGTTAATACAATAATGAATTGGGCTCATAGAGCATTTTTACTTTTGCACACAATTCATGAACTGTGGGCGCCACTTTGAAGAATTTGGCACAAAAATATCAACAGATACCACAAGACATGAGACCTTACTTTTGTGGGGGCTCAGAACTTGGCCCCAGCTATGAATACCCTGATAATTTGGTGAATCGGTCCAACCCAAATTTAGAAAACATCATATTTTGATTACATTTTTGCTAACTATATGATCCATATGTAAATGCATATAAAAATATGATTTAAAAATTGCAGCTTTCTTTTTGACCACTAGATGTCAGCACTTCAGAATACAGTAAAGGCTGGAGAAAAAAAACATCATCTTGCTTTACTGCCTGTAGTAAAACTAAAAGTTATTACCTTATTATCACCAGTGGGCTATGGGAAAATTATATCATACTGCTAGAACCTAGATAAGAAGGCATTCACAATGATAGTGTATAAAGGAATGTATAAAAATAGAGCACATAGATGTACAGAAAATCCAGCTACTACAACCAGTTAGTGGCTCCGGTGTCATAATGTCTGGGGGACACATATCAATACCATCACACGTAGGAGGAGGTTTAGCTGAGACATCCAGCGCCTCGTGACCAGGGCTTGACATTGTAATTTCACTCCTAAACCACTAATTAGCAGTAATCAGTTTTGCATTGATCGCCTGTCAATCAGCAGTTCCACTAATATCACTGCACATTCCTGCTTTACCTATTAACCTGAATATATTGATTTTTTTTGAGAAATATAAAAGCATTGATTTACTCTGAAGTCCGTTGCATACGCTCCAATAGTTTGTGAATTTCCATCTGAATATATCCTTCATTCCCGTCACGTCCGCTTTGTTACATCTCTTAATAGTCTTAGTAGGGTTGTGGAAGATGAAACAGAAACAGCGCCACCCCTGTCCATGGGTTGTGTCTGGTATGGAAGCGAATAAGAGCTGAGCTTCAGTACCTGAGAATGGCTTCAAATGGGCGGCCAAATCATCATTTTAAGGTTATGGTCGAACACGACCATATTTTCTCTAATCTGAGAGAATCAGTCCAATTATACTAATCACTCTGATCTTCTCCATTCTGTCAGTCCGTGAAAATCAGACCACACTCCGATTTCTTCTGAGTACTATCTGATTTTTCCCACAGACTCATTGAATTGCATGGCTAAGTGTGATCCGAAAATTAATTGCAAATTGTGCATGCTGCAATTTTTTTACTTGAACAGACTCTGTCTGTGACATGTGCACGACCCCATAGCATAACATTGGTCCGAGTGCGATCCGATATTTAGTCAGATCACACTCAGACCGAATACATAATCGTCTAAACGAGCACTAAGTCGACCTTGATGCCTGTGGCCACCCCACCTGCAGGCTCCGATGGTCCCCCATAACAAACACATAGAATTGAGGCAGCATATATGAGGAGGCAGAACATGCAGATTCCCATGTGAGGGATAATATTACCTGCCATTAATAATTCACAATGTGAACATGCATCACAGCTGCTTCCTTCTGGCACTGTATGAAAAGCAGAGGAGCGGCTGCACTTGTATTCACAGCCCCCCAGTGCCACCGCCAACCTCTCTTCTGCCATAATCTGCTTTATTTCCTTACTCATTAACTCATTACTGATTTCTATGAAAGGTGCAATGGTCAAATTAATCTAATATGTTATGTTATAGATAGATAATAAACAGATAAAAAATAGATAGATAATAGATAGATGATAGATTGATAATAGATATATAGATAATAGATATATAGATGATAGATAGATAATAGATAGATAGATGATAGATAGATAATAGATAGATAGATGATAATAAACAATAAATAAATAGATAATAGATAGATAGATTAGATAGATGGATGACATATCCTGCTTGCTGTCAGTGAATGGACATATTCTGTCCTCCTCTCATGTGTAGGGCTTGTTATGATCAGAGCTCTATCCTGCATTATTCCATGCGCCTGTTTCAGTTGGACACGATCAGGTCAAATTTGAATAAAAACAAGAATGTTTCCATTCACAGTAAACAAGCAGAGATCTTGAATATGGGAAGGAATTTAAAAAAAAAATAAAAGGAAAATGAACGGCATGCCATTTCGGTATTTGTAGATGTAGTATTGTTTGCAGTTAATCAAGAGCCTTTCTATTCACTGTAAACAAGCAGAGAAAATAAACACTAATTATGTGAACACCTCATCATCTTCCATAATACAATGAATTCGCTCTTTTGTTTCCATAAGACTTAAAAGCCCCTTCTTAGTAATTAGAGGGCTGTGACTACCAGCAGGGCCCTATATAGGTTTCCATGTCTGGCACAGACATTTCTCATTCACACCATTAGTGGATGAAGCTGTCACTGCCACTTGTAAACAACAAACGACATCCATCATGACGAGGGACCATAGAGTACACCAAGGGGTCCGCAGCCAGCGGCCGCCCCATCACCATTAGTTATCTCTGATGTGTAGCCTCCAGCTATTGACCATGTAACAAGCTGCAGCCATTAACAACCCACTGATGGCAGGACGGCACTGGCACTCTTCTAACATGTTGACCCCCTTTAATTTATTTTTCCTGTGCAATTCACTACAATTCCCCGGTGCCCGAGCTAGAAATTGAATTTTTCCTGTTATTGAGAGTTGATAAGTGGAACGCCGGATGGGATCATACATTTCCATTTTGGGGAATTGAAAAAAGTTATATTTTGTCACTAATGTCAGCAAATCTCCCGAATACACTTAGTAGCAAAATTACATCAGCGGGATGGAAGGGAGGATGACTGCAGGATCTGACTACACAGGTGTCACGCAAGGTGAGGGAAGGAACAAGTGTACAGCAACGGGAAGAGGAGGAAGGGAGCCCAACAACTAGGGAAACGGGGAGTGGAGACCCCTGGGCAGATCTAATATCACCCTGACTACCCTATCGTCCCTTTAGAGGTTCCGCACCTATCGGCGAGCAGGAAACCTAATCCCTGAATGTCTCTAGAGCGAGGCCCTAGGTAGGGAGGGGACGGGGTGAGCAATAGTCAGACCCCACTGTAACTAAAGACAACAAGGTAAACAAACAAAGGGGATACACTCAGCTTGAGAAGACACCAGAGAGATAACGCCAACTGTCCTCCAAGGGAAGTCCAAAAAGAATCTAGCCGAATACTAGTACTCCAGGCAGGAACATAGAACTATCACCGGCGACTCTTTGGTGACACTGACAGTTTTTAACAACCAAGCAAGGGTATGTCAATAAGCAGCAGAAGGTGGAGGTCGCTGCTAGGTCCTAAAGAGAGAAAGATATCCCTACACTACAGAGATGAGAGGATCAAGAAGGCATCTGCAATGCCAAGCGCTTTGACCTTCTACAGCCGGATCCAGGTCGACTGTCTGTCACACTTGATACACCCGTGACAACAGGGTTTTGTAGTCTGTACCCATAGAAATTCATAGGTCTGCAGAGGAGTTAAATACCCCAAATGGCAGGTGTTTTTTTTTCAATAAGTCGTGCTGCGTCTTTCCAAAGCTGGAGCCGGCACCATTTTGTAACCCAGAACTGTCCATGATTCTAGGGCATTCGCCATCTATCTGTCCCTTAAAGGGCCAGCAACAACAAATTGCTCCTGATTTCAGCTGCCTGAGCAAAAAAGGTCCATTAGGTTCCTGCTTCTTCTCTTACTAACCCAGCTTGTATGTTTGATCCCATCTACTGTAGGTTCAGATGTCTGCCTGTCTACCACTTACAACCATACTCCGCCTGTGCGCTGTCCGAATACAATTCATGTCATTTTTCAACCTCCTAACTGCACCTTGTGCCATGCAAATTAAATGATATATTGCTTGTTCCTATTCACAGTATTCTAAATGAATGCCCCATCCCCCGTCCTATGTAAATTAGGGCTTAGGAGTCATCTGGCAGTTCTGGTCTGGAGTAGGACAGGTGCAGGATACCTTCCGGTCACACATGTGAGCCAGCAGATATGTGTAGACGTCACATCAGCGGCCACACTCACCACTTTCGAACTGGTGACAGGACTTTAAGACCCAACCTCCTTTTTTCCATCTTTTGAATGACAATTCTGTCCACTATAGATGCCACTAGGGGGAGCCTAAGAGCTGCATTACTGTAAGTATTGTGTTTCATGTATACACTGTATGCAGTAAGCTCCCTCTAGTGGTGACTGCAGGAAGACAGAATTTTATCATTTGAGGGGGATTTTGTGCTCTGAATAAAACAAAAAAATGTTTGACCGCTATAAAGATAGAATGTAAATGAGCACTTATTTTAAACCTATTTAAATGGTTATTTATTTGGAAATTCGCTTTTAAGATCACCCATCTACCCTCCTCCCCCAAAAAAAAACTCCCTATTCTTACCATTACTATTCTCAAAGGTGTTGTCACTCAATTGATACCAGTGGGAGCTAAAATGGGCACTATTAGATAGGAGGAGGTGAAACTGATTAACAGATGAGGACAACTCAAGGACTCATTTTTCATTTATTTATTATTATTTATTATAAAAAATGCTAAAAAATAGAGGGCAAAAAACGTAAAAATTCAGCGTTTATTAAATATTCTCTTCTAGACTGAGATGCATCTGTCTCAACGTCTGATGAGCTAAAAGGATTACCAATATAATAAAGAACAGACCCAGCCCATAGTGTCTCCGGAGACAGATCCACCGACCTTCCTGCACTATTACTTCATCGCTCGCATTAACCCCTTCAGTTCTGGAATGATGACCTACTACCCACATACCCCCCACCATCCAGCTAGACCATAATGCATCATTGCTTTTAACTGCAAACCAGATCTATAGGATAAATGGACGCAGTAACCAGATCTCCCCATAGAGAAAAGCTTCTGAGCAATAATCCTCCCACTGAGGAACAATAGATGAGTGTCTGTAGTGTGCACGTCGGCATACGGCTATTAGGATTATCAACATTGGAAAAATTAGTATAAATCCAACAAGGTAGAATGAATGCAAATCAAGCATCACAATGATAAGGCGCATGTCTAATACTCCCGGCTTCTGTGTGGTCAAATCCAAATAATTTGGTCGTCTGAACAATTGGTCCTGACCTAGTTTTCCTTTTTGACATTGATGGGATAGATGCAAATTCAGTGGAAAAATCTTTCATAAACCTGCCTAAAGAAAATCAACCCTTCACCCTTTACAGATGGGGTATACAGGGTAACATAGGCAACGTTCACACTTTATAGATATTCTATGGATTTTCCATCTGGATTTTCAGACAGAAAATGTGCAGCAGAATAAAGTACCAGGAAAGTGGATTCATTTTTTTTTTTTTATCTCATCTAGACATCTACACATTGCTTTTATTCTCCAAAAATAACCCGTTTTGGGGGCGGAAAGTGGTGATTGCATATGATGAAACATAATCAGAAGCCCTAGTAGATTACCAGCAGAAGTATATATTTTTTTGTTTCTTAAAGGGAGTCTGTCACCAGGTTTTTGTAGCATAATGTAGGGGCCGAGACACTGATTTCTGTGATGTATTACACTTACTGAGCTGCTTAGTGGAGATTATCACTACTGGACTATTTAGCCTGATGCCAGGTAGTCCAACCCCGCCCCCACCACTGATTGGCTGCTTTCTGAGTATGCACAGTGTACACAGAAAGCTGCCAATCAGTGGTGTGGGCGGAGTTATACAGGGCTCAGCATTCAGAAAACTGATAGATCTGCAACAGATTAAACAGTTTTTAACGAAAAAAAACTGCAGCACCCAGTAGAGTAAGTGCTGGAATCAAGGTCTTTGCCCCTACCTACATCATGCTGCTTCCAGATGGGGTAGCAAAAACCTGGTTACAGATTCCCTTTAAACAAAGAACTCTATAAATCTGAATGTAAATCTGCAGCAAAATTTGCATGATTTTTTGCATATCTGGACCTGTGGACCTCACTGTGGATATTGTACGTCCCTGCAGACAGCCATAAAATCCGACAGATCAGCCACAGAGGTTTGATTTCTCATGTTACCCAAATGCAGGAATAAGCTGGTGCGAGAGAGTTATACTGAGCAAGCGGGCACCAGAGCAGGCAAACAGTAGTGGCATGAATTATCTGTACTATAGATATTTTATAAGATATTACTGTTAGACTAAGGTTATACTACACGTTTAATCATAAAAATCCAAACTCTGGGCCTAGCTAGTGTAGTTTACAGGTACATAAAAAAGATTATGGGTTCAGAGATTGAAAGTTCTGATCCACCTGACTGCCGTCATATACAGTACGTTATATGGTCAAGAGTCCTACATACGCTGTAATAATGAAGTATTGATTTGTATATTGATCTGGTATCTTAACACCAGCAGGCACTTATATAGCACCACTTTTCCTTAATGATACAGCAGAGGAATTTTTGGGGTCTACATCAACTATTTTTCCACCATTGCAGGGATACTTTATGCTTATGCAGGTCATTGAGAATTACATAATTTCTGATTTGCATGATGCTTTCTCTAGGACGGATGTTTATTTAAAGCCCATTGTTTTTAACAACCAAGCAAGGGTGTGTCAATAAGCAGCAGAAGGTGGAGGTCGCTGCTGGGTCCTAAAGGGAGAAAGATATCCCTACACTACAGAGATGAAAGGATCAAGAAGGCGTCTGCAGTGCCAAGCGCAGTGACCTTCTACAGCCGGATCCAGGGCAACTGTCTGTCACACTTGATACACCCGTGACAACAGGGTTTTGTAGTCTGTACCCATAGAAACTCATAGGTCTGCAGAGGAGTTAAATACCCCAAACGGCAGGTAATTTTTTTTTCAATAAGTCATGCTGCGTCTTTCCAAAGCTGGAACCGGCACCATTTTGTAACCCAGAACTGTCCGTAATTCCAGGGCTTTCGCCGTCTATCCTTCTATTCCTAGCCAAAAAAGGTAGCAAGGCTGCATAAACTGAGTGCCATAACTTCTGCAGCCCTGCTAAAAAAAACACGCTGATGGCTACAAGTACCCCATTTTTCCACCTGATCACCCCAATCAGGATTGGATTTTGATCCTTAAAGAGTTATTCCAGCCAAAAGCCTTTATCACCTACAGTAGTATTCAAAAAAATAGCAGTCCAATATGACTAATCAGATTAATCACTGTTTTTGGTATAAATTATATTACCACATGTCAAACAATTTACCAGTTGGTGCAGTAGATTGTAAGAAAACCAACAGGCTCCACATTCATGATCTGCAGGTTTTTGAGTCTGTGTATTTGAATAATTAATTGAAAGGAGGTGTGTTCAAAATAATAATAGTGTGGAGTTCAATTAGTGAGGTCAATCATTCTGTGAAGAAACAGGTGTGAATCAGGTGGCCCTTATGTAAGGGTTATGCCAGCACATGTTGTACATGCATTTCTCCTTGAAAGCCTGAGAAATATGGGTCATTCGCAACATTGTTTAGAAGAACAGCACACTTTGATTAAAAAGTTGATTGGAGAGGGTAACACTTATAAAGAAGTGCAGACAATGATAGGCTGTAAAATGATCTCCAATGCTTTAAAATGGAAAGCAAAACCAGAGAGACGTGGAAGAAAATGGAAGACTACCATTCAAATGGATCGAAGAATAGCCAGATTGGCATAGGCTCAGCCAATGATCAGCTCCAGGATGATCAAAGACAGCAAGTTACCTGTGAGTACTGTGACAGTTAGAAGACGCCTGTGTGAAGCTAATCTCTTAGCAAGAAGTCCCCGCAAAGTTCCACTATTAAAAAAAAGACATGTACTGAAGCAGATATAATCAGGGCTGTGGAGTCGGAGACCATTTTGGTGGGGTCGGAGTCGGTATAAAATGGACCGACTCCGACTCCTAAAATATATAATAAATTGGGTACAGTAGTTCAATGCAGTTTGTGTGGAATATTTTTTCATAAGAATTTGGGAAAGTTATGAAATGTCCTATAAATGTCTGTCCTATTCCTGATCTAAAGATCTAGACTTTTAGCTGAGATGAATCTGTGCTACAGTAAATTTACCACTTAAACATGAGCCATGTATGAGGGAGTCGGTGTCATGGAAATTGAGTCGTCGGAGGTTTGGCTTACCGACTCCACAACCCTGGATACAATTTGCCAAAGATCACATCAACTGGCCTAAAGAGAAATGGAGAAATTAAAATTGTTTAGGTCCAAGGGCCACAGACAGTTCATCAGACGACCCCCAAACTCAGCATTCATGCCACAGTACACTCTGAAGTCAGTGAAGCATGGTGATGCAAGCATCATGATATGGACATGTTTCTCTTACTGTGGTGCCGGACCTATTTACCACATACCAGGGATCATGGACCAGTTTGCATATATTAAAATACTTGAAGAGATCATGTTGCCTTACGCTGAAGAGGATATGCCCTTGAAATGGGTGTTTCAACAAGACAACGACCTTAAACACACCAGTAAATGAGCAAAATATTGGTTCGAGTCCAACAAAATTGGGGTTATGGAGTGGCCAGCCCAATCCCCGGACCTTAACCCGATAGAACACTTGTGGGGTGACATCAAAAATGCCATTTCTGAGGCAAAACCAACATATGCCAAAAAATTGTGGGATGTAGTCAAAGCATCCTGGGCTGGAATAACAGGTGACAGGGGCCAGAAGTTGGTTGACTCTATGCAACATAGATGTGAAGCAGTTCTAAAAAACTGTGGGTATACAACTAAATATTAGGTTAGTGATTGTAACGGGTCTGGGAGGCGGAACCTCTGAGCTACTATACAAGGGGGCGGTCCTTGTAAGGGAGCGGGTGGCGACCAGGCAGGCAGTCACAGCAGGTGACCGGGACAGTCTCTGGAAGAACGGGCAGGAGATCACGGCAAGTGACTGGGGCAGTCTCTGGGTGAACGGGCAGATGGTCACGGCAAGTGACCGGGACAGTCTCTGGAAGAACGGGCAGATGGTCACGGCAAGTGACCGGGGCAGTCTCTGGGTAAAGGGTTGGTACGACCTGTGGCGGCTGATGGTAGACTTGAGCTCCCAGGTGAGCAGGCGAGAGTCTCTGGATAAACGGGTGGTCACAGCATGTGACGGCGGAGCCTCCAGGAAGACCAACAGACAGGCGGCAGATGAGCGCTCCCAGATGAGCGGGCGAGAGTCTCTGGATAAGCGGGTGGTCACAGCACGTGACGGCAGAGCCTCCAGGTAGGCTAACGGACAGGCAGCAGATGAGCGCTCCCAGGTGAGCGGACAGGAGTCACTGGACAGGCAGGTGGTCACAGCACGTGACGGCGGAGCCTCCAGGTAGGCTAGCAGGCAGGTAGCAGATGAGCGCTCCCAGGTGAGTGGGCAAGCTGGTCCATAGACAGACTGACAGGAGTTGGAAGGCAGACCGTCGGACCTCAGGCAAGCAGGCAGGTAGCTGAAGTGCGCTCCCAGGTGAGCGGGCAAGCTGGTCCTTAGACAGACTGACAGGAGTTGTAAGGCAGACCGTCGGACCTCAGGCTAGCAGGCAGGTAGCAGAATATCAGGCAGGAATAAGACAGCAGGCTGGCAGGAATCTGGCAGGTATCTGGCAGGTAACTGGCAACGGGACCTGAGGGCTGAAGCAGAGTAGTGAACAGTGCAACAACATTGCTCGGGCACCTCCATTTTGGAGGAGGTGCCTTATATATGGTGAAGTCCTCCGGCCATTGGCCGGGGACTCCTTAGGACGGCGCGCGCGGCCCCTTTAAGAGGGAGGGAGAGCGCGCGCGTGCCCTAAGCACAGTGGCCGGGAAGGAGCACGCGCTGCCAGCAGAGCGGGAGGAGGACGCCGGGCACGGAGCAGGGAGGTGAGGGGAACAGCGTCCCTGCCTAGCAGAGGGCAGGGACGCCGGCGCTACAGTGATTCACAGGAATGCTAAATCTTCAAAAAAGAGTACATATTGTGAGTTTGTAAAGACAAATGCAGACACTGCTATTTTTTAGAACAGCCCAATGTTCATTTTTTGTTATTTTCTGTAAAGCAGTTAAAAATAATATACATTTCTCTTCATGTTTTGAATTACAAAACAGTGTGCAATGTTCCCAATGCACGGAAATAACAACTAGTATAAAGGTTTTGTGCTTAACTCATGTTTTTGAACACATGCTATTATTTTGAACACTACTGTATGTATTGATGACATGATATATCAATAGGGTCCAATTCCTGTGGTGGAGGGGGTAGCCTGGAGTAAAACAGAGGCCAGTGATCCCCAGTTTTAGCAATTATCCAGTGGACATGTGGGTTGGGATACCCCTTTTAGTATCGTATAAAATATTGAAAAGTTGCAGGAAAATGTAATTACTTTGTTATCAAACCTCTGGGTCCTCTACCGATCCAAAAAAATGAAGGGGATGCACTGACCAGAACACTGCTGCAGGTATCCACACAGCTAGGTGACCAAGATCGGTGCTGTGCGGGAAGAACTGGAAAGGGACACAGCATAAGACCAGCTCAGTGTCACCTATAGGTGCTTCACACATCCGACATTCATGATGCAATTACAGACTGCAATGTACAAACCGGCCGCAGGTCTACTCGGTGGGGATTAAAGAGGTCAGACTCCCACCAATCATAGATTTAAAGCATATTCTACTAATATGATATTACATCCTCCGTTATAAATTCTCTACAAATTTTTTTATAGGAAAAGCTAGGTGACAAAAGGAATCTTATCGAGCTTTCCTAGAGCCCTAAATGGCAAATTTGTCGTGGATCAATATTGTGACCAACTAGGTAACAAAGCAGATTTGCCGTTTAGTACTCGGCGATAACCCTTGTGATGGCTGTAATGGCAACCTCATTTGTTTTAACCCAGGTTGTCCAGAGATCTTACCCCAGAGACAGAAGATAGACACTGTCTAGTTTATGGGAAAACTGGCTGACATCCAAATTGTTTGTCATTATAATTCCCAGTGTGAATGTGACCCAGATTTCCCAGAAAAATAATCCTATGGATTGTGACGGCTACTGTCACTGAGGACACACGTCACGGCTATGTTCACACGCAGCTGAATTATTGCAGACATTTCCGAGACTGAAAGTCAGATTTATGGGCGCAGTCAGATGATCGTATAAATCGGATCAACATCAAACCGCAATGCACAGACTGGCCGGTGGGTCCCCCGACCCGAGCATGACATCTGCATAGAATTACGTGAAGTTGTCATGCTTGGCTCGGGAGACCCACCAGCCTGTCCGTGCATTGCGGTCTGATCTCTGTCCGATTTATATGGTAGTCTGACTGCGCTCTTAGAATTTCAGCACCAAATTTCCTAAGCGTGAAATGATTCTAAAGATCTACAGGTGCTTCTTACAAAATTAGAATATCCTCAAAAATGTTATTTATTTCAGTTCTTCAATATAAAAAGTGAAACTCATATATTATATAGAGTCATTACAAACAGAGTGATCTATTTCAAGTGTTTATTTCTGTTAATGTTGATGATTATGGCTTACAGCCAATTAAAACACAGAAGTCATTATCTCAGTAAATTAGAATACTTTATAACAACAGCTTGAAAATTGTTTTTAAAATCCGAAATGTTGGCCTGCTGAAATGTATGTTCAGTAAATGCACTCAGTACTTGGTCGGGCTCCTTTTGCATCAATTACTGCATCAATGCAGCGTGGCATGGAGGCGATCAGCCTGTGGCACTGCTGAGGTGTTATAGAAGAGTTTGCAATCAAGCGCAGTGATACTGTTGTGTGTAAACCAGGTATTGGTACTTTTGGCAGTGTGGACAGGGGCCAAGTCCTGCTGGAGAATGACATTTCCATCTCCAAAAAGCTTGTCGGCAGAGGGAAGCATGAAGTGCTCTAAAATGTCCTGGTAGACGGCTGCGCTGACTTTGGTCTTGATAAAACACAATGGACCTACACCAGCAGATGACATGGCTCTCCAAACCATCACTGATTGTGGAAACTTCACACTAGACCTCCAGCAGCTTGGATTGTGGCCTCTCCACTCCTCCTCCAGACTTTGGGACCTTGATTTCCAAATGAAATGCAAAATTTACTTTCATCTGAAAACAACACCTTGGACCACTGAGCAACAGTCCAGGTCTTTTTCTCCTTGGCCCAGGTAAGACACTTCTGCCGTTGTTTATTGGTGATGAGTGGCTTGACACAAGGAATGCGACACTTGTAGCCCATGTCCTGGATACGTCTGTGTGTGGTGGCTCTTGAAGCAATGACTCCAGCAGCAGTCCACTCCTTGTGAATCTCCCCCAAATTTTTGAATGGCCTTTTCTTAACAATCCTTTCAAGGCTGCGGTTATCCCGGTTGCTTGTGCACCTTTTTCTACCACACTTTTTCCTTCCACTCAACTTTCCATTAATATGCTTGGATACAGCACTCTGTGAACAGCCAGCTTCTTTAGCAGTGACCTTTTGTGGCTTACCCTCCTTGTGGAGTGTGCCAATCACAGCCTTCTGGACATCTGTCAAGTCAGCAGTCTTCCCCATGATTGTGGAGCCTACTGAAACAGACTAAGGCACCTTTTTAAACGCTTAGGAAGCCTTTGCAGGTGTTTTTGTTAATTATTTTAATTTACTGAGATAATGACTTTTGTGTTTTCATTGGCTGTAAGCCATAATCATCCACAGTAACAGAAATAAACACTTGAAATAGATCACTCTGTTTGTAATGACTATTTAATATATGAGATTCACTTTTTGCATTGAAGAACTAAAATAAATGTAATTTTTGATGATATTCTAATTTTGTGAGAAGCACCTATATATAAAGATGCTAAAGGGGATAAATCTAGTTTGGGGGCACCTAGGATTTTTTGTAATTTAATGAAAACCCAAGTTTTGAGCAGTAAACCAGAGGTAACATATATAATTATCCACAGATTATGTGATATACTATGTACTATGGGCTACAGACTATTGTAAACAGTCTGTAATCAGTTGAGTGATTGATTGCAGGTGAAATGGCAATACAGGCTTTTTCAGAGGTGTCTTATTCTTAAAGGAGTGGTCATATCAATACATATCAAGGGTACAACCTGGCAAATGCAGGTACGGAATAGCAATATCACATTGTGCTCATTAAAAGTAATGGGTTACACTAGGGGTCCTGACGAGGAACACACTCTGTGACATCCATTTGCCCTAATAAATCACATTGACATGGGTTACAAATCAGAAAAACATGGCTCCTTTCTTACAAAAACAGGCCTCAGCTGCGTCATGTCTTAACTTCATTGAGGTGAATAAGGTTGACTTTCAATCACATGCCGATGGACAAGGGTGGCGCTGTTTTTTGGAAGAAAGCAACTGTCTTTCTCTAGGGAATACCCCTTTAATTGCTACTTTTAAAGGGGCATTCCCTATTTACTTATCTCCAGGACAAAAATCTTAGACTATATTTAATGGGGAACTGTAAATAGTACCCTCCACAAATTGGCTAACTAGACAGGACTCCTTTGACCTCATTCAAAGGTCAGACTCCGACCTCACTGTATGGTGCATAAGGAAACAATAGGCCTCACTTATAGAAAATAATGGAAAGGAGAAGTACCTGTGTAGCCATAGCAACCAGATATAATAAAACAGTGATCTTTTTAGATCACAAATTACTTCAACTTTCGTTGAAAAAATGAGGCCTAGTAGGCCTCATTTATCAAAATTGTCTTTGTTGCCCGTAGCAACCAATCAGAGCTCAGCTTTTAGTTCTTAAACCGCTCTGAAAAAATGAAAGCCGAACTCTGATTGGTTATTATGGATAAGAAGGACAGAAGACAGTTTTACTGCAAGAAAGTTTTAATAAAAGTCTGAGAATCATAATTATGACAATCCTCTATTAGCACAGTGGGGGTTTAGAGGAAATCTTAAAACATGTACTCCAAATATACAATGCCTCTATGAGAGACAATAACACTGGAAACTACTACTACTGCCTCCGCCATGCTGGGCATGTTTATTAGGCCCTGTGACTTTGCAGTGCGACTCACGTCATCAGTGACTAGGCCTCACGCCAGGTCACAGGGCCTGATATGTGCCCGAGAGGCCCAGGATGCCAGGCGAGCGAAAAATGGCTACCACCGAATATTGAGCTGTACGCCTGACAAGGGCAGCGCAAATCAAACTGCTATAAAAATCACCTCGTACAACCGTAACAACCATAGACAATGGTTCCTATCATTACAGGTTATTGTAGATCATTCCTACATTGTAGAGCTCATCCAATAGCGGATAAATTGTTACGTCTATGGACGGTTTAATCTAACCAGTCTCAAAACCCTAGAGATCCTGCAAATCTTCACTGATGACAATGGCTTTCATGAGAATTCCTCAACCACGAATCTGCAAAAACCCTACTCCACTCCCTCATCATCTCCCGCCTCAACTACCGCAACCTCCTGCTCTGTGGCCTCCCTTCCAACACTCTCGCACCCCTCCAATCTATGCTAAACTCTGCTACCTGACTAATCCACCTGTCCCCCCGCTATTCCCCAGCCTCTCCTCTCTGTCAATCCCTTCACTGGCTCCCCATTGCCCAGAGACTCCAGTTCAAAATCCTAACCTTGGCATACAAAGCCATCCATAACCTGTCTCCTCCATACATCTGTGACCTAGTCTCCCGTTACTTATCTGCACGAAACCACCGATCCTCACAAGATCTCCTTCTCTGCCCCCCTCTTATATCCTCTTCCCACAATTGCATACAAGATTTCTCCCGTGCATCCCCCCTACTCTGGAACTCTCTACCCCAACACATCAGACTCTCACCTACATGGAAACCTGCAGTAACCCTCGCTCCACCATACCGCTGCATGACCAGCCCTACCCTCACCTACTGTATCCTCACCCATCCCTTGTAGACTGTGAGCCCTCGCGGGCAGGGTCCTCTCTCCTCCTGTACCAGTCGCCGCGTCGCGTTTTTGTTCAAGATTATTGTAATTGTTTTTGCCATGTATACCCCTATCACATGTAAAGCGCCATGGAATAAATGGCGCTATAATAATAAATAATAATAATTACGTATTAAGAAGAATAAAAGGGTCTTAAAAACGTACTTAGACTTATCTTAGATTTCAATACATGGCACACCTCCAATGAGATGTGGTCAACATGCTCTTCATTCACTGGATGCAAGATCTTACTCACGTCTCAGGAGCCCGTCACACCGACAGCACAATAGAGTGCTAGCTCTTAGAACCAGTGACCAAGGCAAAAAAAAAAAAAAACATACAAGGATAATGAATGACCATCACCCACCTCCTCCGCCTGCTTCCGGAGGGCCTTCTCCCGCTCATACTGTGTCAGAAGCTGCTCATTATCCTCCTTCAGGAGCTCCAACTCCACCTCATGTTCTTGGTTCTCAGTCAAGACGGCATCAAGGTTCTCCAGAACATTGACCACCAGCGGCATCAGTTCCTTTACCACCTCCTCGTCGTAGCATTGTATCAGCCGTTCAAACTCTCTGTAGATACTGTTCGCCAGCCCCGACACCCGTTCTGACATAACCGACCCCGAACAGTAGTCGTCCTGGTACACCACCCCATCGTCAATCTGTATCTCCATCATCTTGAAGAAAGATCCTTTACTCCAAGGGCAGCAGTAAAATAAATTGGGTGTGCTAAGTTTCAATAAAGGGACAATGGATGCCCCCTTTTTTTTAAGCAATTTAACTACCCTTTCCTAGAGGGAGTAAGATGCATTGACTTTGACTAGTAAGACAACTTGGATTTAAGTTACAATTTTGGATTGGTAAATGAAATCCCCTTGTAGATTAATCCGGTATATATAGGAGGATCTGGTGGATTGTAGCTGGAAACTTATTAGCAGCTTGACCCCTACATCAAAGCTAAAGACACGGATGCAAGTGCATTATTTACAGGAATTGCTTTTGCACCCAGGGTTCGGGCCTTCTGTCACCACTGTGTGTGGTTCCTATCTGTGCCAATGCAATGCAGCACCAGCCTCCATCTGCAAAAACAAGAATGACCAAGGCCGCTCTTATAACCTCCTAACGTCCTATTAGTGTCATTATTATGGCCTTGCTGACCAAGCAAGATGACAGATCTGCCTCTGGAGATATATTCTGTATATAGCGGGAAGAATATCATATATTACATTATATATACTACGGGACAGTAATTTCTAGCAGTCCATGCAATAAGAGGATCCTCTACAGGGGTATCTCCTCCATCCTAAAGATGGCCAGTGCTTGGCCAAGAAAAATGCATTTCGCCTGCTACTCTCTGCACCTGATTCCTTCCTTCTTCCCTCCCCCACCCTGGAAGGATACCCTGTATGACAGCCGATATTCCCCGCTAATATGGATTGAACACACCTGCATTGGTTGTGGGGTGATCCTTAATGATGATGATGCTCCCCTGCTTGGATGTCAGAGGAACCCCTCCATCTCATTATAGTGGTGGTGATGATGGTGCTTGCAGACAGAGGCACCTCCCAGCTCTGCTGTAAGTGTGGGAATAGGAGGCAGGCTGCGCTTGCCCCCTCCCTGGGCTGACAATCTGACGTCAGGCTGTCTGCATTATGGGTAAAGAATACAGCTGATTCACTCCCTGCTCCCAGCCATCTCCTGCCATGCCTGCTGGACCACAATGCTGGAGGAGGCAGGAGAGCATGCTCATCAGATGATGCTATGCTATAGTATGTCTGCGGGGAAATATAATAATAAGTAATAATACACAGGCGTCTCATGGATGTAAATCATCAGCTATAAGGGCAGCGGCAAAAGGGACGTCATCTAATCCGGCGTATTCCCCCAAAGAGAACTTTATGGATTCTAATAAAAAATTAAAATTAAAGGGCAGTTCCAAATACAACATAGCAATACCTAGACCCAGTCCTTACCCAGGAACATATAAAGCTTTAGCTCATATTCACACAGAGGTTTTTTAAGACATTCAAAAACATCAAAATTTCCAAGTAGAAATTACTTCTGTAAACGCTTCTTTTTTGGAACGATTTTGTTTAAAGAGTTTAAGAAGCGTTTTTTTTTCCTGAAATGTTCTTTGCAACCTTTTTGAGTTTTTTTTTTTTAAGCGGATCCCCAACAAAATCTTAATCAAAAACTCTTACAATTCATCCAACCTGGTGAGGTTTTTTTTTGAGCTTTTTTATTTAAAAAAAAAAACTCCTGATGCAAAAAAGAAAGTGGATATCACTCCTGTGAAGCGGATCCTTAAAAAAAAAACCTCTCCAAACTAGGTACTGTCCAATAAAAAGGCTGCAAAAAAAAAAAATAAAACCTTCAGGAAAAAAACTTCAAACTCACTTCAGGAAACTCTTCAGGAGAAGAAAATCTCCTCCAAAAATGCAAAGGAGTAAGTGATTTCTGCTTGAAAAACTCATGGTTTTTGACTGCTCAAAAAAAAAATCAGTGTGCACATACACTTTTAAGCCACATTCACACATTCAGTATTTGGTCAGTATTTGGCATCAGTATTTTTAAGTCAAAATCAAGAGTGGGTGATAAATACAGAAGTGGTGATGTGTTTCTATTATACTTTTCCTCAGATTGTTCCACTCCTGATTTTGGCTTACAAATAATGATGTAAAATACTGACCAAATACTGAACGTGTGAATGTGGCCTTATTGTTCAGTGCCTATTTTGGAGAGGTTTCCTTCAGGATCTGCTTCTTTTTTTCCCCACCAGGTGTTTTTCAAGACCTTCTTCACAAAAAAAGGCCAGAACACTGCTCATAAGAACAGTAAAGTGGATTTCCATCATAAAATAGAATGGTAAAACTTTCCAAAGTTTTGAAGCGGTTTTTACAAGCACTTTTTTCATCTGCAAGCCTTGAACATGCTGCAAAAATCTCTCATGTGTACTTGCATATTTACAGCGTAGTGTGCACACTGACTGATAATACATTCATCTCAATGTAGCCCTAGGATATGTTTTTTTATTGCATGAAAATTGCAGGCTAGCGCAAGAAAACATCTGCGAAAGTTATGCACTTTTTCGGCGCATTTTTTATGCAGTTTTTAGTGCTATGCCATTGTGGTCTCAAAACTACAGTAAAATGACATGCTATGTTTTTTAAAGACCAAACCTGAGGTTAAAAATAACACAAGGAAAAAAAAAACAGACAGTATGAATGTGATATAGGAAATCCCTTTCATTTTGCTGTTACTGTAAAACACTGTATTTTTTCAGTACGAAATAAAGCATTAAGAGACATAAAGCAAAAATACAATGTGTGAATAAACTCTTAGGCTTCTTGTTTGTCAGCATTTTTATGCTTGTTTTAAAATGCAATTAATTTCAAGCTGTTTTTATTATGTTTTTGGGTTTTTTTTTATTCTTCTACCTTTGTAACGTCCATTTTTTTCTGCCACTGCGAGGTCCTATAGAAAAGCCTATGGGGAAAAAAATGGAAGACAAAAATCCATGAATAAAGTATGTTGCATTTTTAGGTTATTGATGATTTTTTTCCAAAACGCAACATACTTTATTCTTGGATTTCTGTCTTCCATTTTTTTCTCCATAGGCTTTTCTATAGGACCTCGACAATGGCAGAAAAAAATGGACGTTACAAAGGTAGAAGAATAAAAAAAAAAAAAAAACATAATAAAAACAGCTTGAAATTAATTGCATTTTAAAACAAGCATAAAAATGCCGACAAACAAGAAGCCTAAGGCTGCGTGCACACGATGCGTTTTTCATGCGTTTATGCTGCGGAATTTCCGCAGCGGAAACGCATCAAAAAACGCATGGTAATCCGCATCCCATGGTCCCCAATGGCATTCCGCAATGTCAATGCACATGCTGCGGATTTTTCTGCAGCATTTCTGCAGCGCTCATAAATCCACAGCATGTTCATTAATTTTGCGGAAGCGCCGCCATTGACTTGCATTGAGACGCATAGAATCCGTGTCAGTACATTTGTACAAGCGGATTTTATGCGTCTCTATGTGCGGATGGTACCCAGTTCTGGAGGAGAGGAAACTCTCATCCAGACCTGGGTACCATTGTACCTGTGAAAAAAAATAATAAAAGTTTATATTCACCTGTCCGACGGCTTCTCTCTGCATGCCGGCAGCGCTGAAGGACCTTTGGTGACGTCACAGTCATGTGACCGCAGGCCCTTCACCGCTGTGTCTCGCGATATGCCGGCAGCCAGGAACGAGCGCTGCAGCACACGCCTGGGCATGGGGGGTGAGTATAGCTTTATTTTAAGCATTGTTTTACGGTCACACTGTATAAATCCATGCTGTTTGCATGGATTTATATAGTGTGACCAGTTGTCAAGCACTTTCCAAGTGATGCTAATCGCCTGGAAAGCGCTTGTCAATCTGCATGCGGAAACACATGTGAATCCGCATGTGAATCCGCATGTATTCCGCATGTATTCTGCAGGAAAAACACATGCACAATCTGCATGTGTTTTTTCTACCAGGGAGATGCAGAAATGCTGCAGAAATTTTCTGCTTCATTTCTGCATCGTGGGCACATAGCCTAAGGCTGTGTGCCCACGTAGCGTTTTTCAAGCGTTTTTGATGCGGAATTTCCGCAGCGGAAACGCTTGTAAAACGCTTGGTAACCCGCACCCCATGGTCCCCAATGGGATTCCGCAAGTTCTATGCACATGCTGTGGATCTTTCCGCAGCGTTTATGCTGCGTTCAAAAATCCGCAGCATGTCATTTAATTTTGCGTTTCCGCAAGCAGAATTGCCTTTGTCCAATGCATAAAAAACGCAAGGCAATTCCGCATGTGGAAAACGCGTGATAAACGCGCGAAAAATGCGCGATAAGGCTATGTGCCCACATTGCATTTATGAAGCAGAAAATTTCTGCTTCATTTCTGCAAGTCCTCTCCCGGAAAAACGCATGCGGAATTCCGCACGCGCTTATCGCGCATTTTTCGCGCGTTTATCACGCGTTTTCCACATGCGGAATTGCCTTGCGTTTTTTATGCATTGGACAAAGGCAATTCTGCTTGCGGAAACGCAAAATTAAATGACATGCTGCGGATTTTTGACCGCAGCATAATAAACGCTGCGGAAAAATCCGCAGCATGTGCATAGAACTTGCGGAATCCCATTGGGGACCATGGGGTGCGGGTTACCAAGCGTTTTACAAGCGTTTCCGCTGCGGAAATTCCGCATCAAAAACGCTTGAAAAACGCTACGTGGGCACACAGCCTAAACGCGTGCGGAATTCCGCATGCGTTTTTCCGGGAGAGGACTTGCATTTATGCAGCAGAAATTTTCTGCTTCATAAATGCAACGTGGGCACATAGCCTAAGAGTTTATTCACACATTGTATTTTTGCTTTATGTCTCTTAGGCTGTTTGCCCACGTAGCGTTTTACAAGCGTTTATGCTGCGGAATTTCCGCAGCATAAACGCTCCAAAAACGCTTGGTAATCCGCCCCCCATGGTCCTCAATGAGAAGCCGCACTGTCAATGCCCACGCTGCGTTTTTTTCCGCTGCGTTTATGCTCCGCGGAAAAATCCGCAGCATGTCATTTAGGCTATGTGCCCACGATGCAGAAATGAAGCAGAAAATTTCTGCAGCATTTCTGCATCTCTCTGGCAGAAAAAACGCATGCAGATTGTACATGCGTTTTTCCTGCAGAATACATGCGGATCCACATGCGGATTCACATGCGTTTCCGCATGCAGATTGACAAGCGCTTTCCAGGCGATAGCATCACTTGGAATGTGCTTGACAACTAGGTCACACTGTATAAATCCATGCAAACAGCATGGATTTATATAGTGTGAACCGTAAAAATTAAAACAAATAAAGCTATACTCACCCCCGAGGCCCCGGCGTGGCTGCAGCGCTCGTTCCCGTCTGGTTCCCGGCTGCCGGCATATCGCGAGACAGAGCGGTGAAGGGCCTGCGGTCACATGACTGTGAAGTCACCGCAGATCCTCAAGCGATGCCGGCATTCAGAGAGAAGCCGCCGGACAGGTGAGTATAAACTTTACTTATTATTTTATTCTTTTTTTACAGGTACAATGGTACCCAGGTCTGGATGAGAGTCTCCTCTCCTCCAGAACTGGGTACCATCCGCACATAGAGACGCATAGAAGCCGCTTGTACAAATGTACAGTCGCGGTTTCTATGCGTCTCAATGCAAGTCAATGGCGGGAGTTCCGCTGCGCTTCCGCAAAATTAAATGACATGCTGCGGATTTTTGTACGCAGCATAAACGCTGCGGAAAAATCCGCAGCATGTGCATAGAACATGCGGAATCCCCTTGGGGACCATGGGGTGCGGATTACCTAGCGTTTAACAAGCGTTTATGCTGCGGAAATTCCGCAGCATAAACGCTTGAAAAACGCTACGTGGGCACACAGCCTTAATTTTGCGGAAGCGCGGCGTAATCGCCGCCATTGACTTGCATTGGGCCGCTTCAAATCCGCAAATATGTAAAAATAATTGCGGAAGTGAAGCGCATCTGCTGCGGTCTTGTACCTCAAAACCGCAGCAAATAGGAAGTGAAGTCACAATTGGGCGTTCCATCCATCCATCCCATGAGCATCCCATAATCCAGGAAGACGAGAATCCCATAATATTCCCGTCTCTCAGGATCATGGCTGCTAACGTGGGATGGTACAAGCGGATGAATGTCAACGTGGGATTCATGATTAGTGTGGTATGTGTCTGTGTGGTGTGTATGTGGTCTGTATGTGTCTGTGTGGGGTCTGTGTCAGCAGGCAGACATAGGCCGATGTGACACTACTACTCCCATCGGCCTATGTCTGTCCCCCGTCCACTCATGCCAGCAGGATCAGCTCGATGGGAGCAGTAGTTCCCATCAGACTGATCCTGCTGTAAAATGTGCCCCAAAATTAAATTTAATAGCCCCCATATGTGCCTCCATATATTATTGACCCTATCCCCCCCCCCCCCTATTTTTTTTTTTTTTTTTTTGGGGGGGTGCTATTGTAGCACCCTGAGGGCTCGGCTGCTACAGGGGTATTACACCTCAAGCCAGAGGTGTGGTATTCCACTCCCGGGTAAGGATGGAGTGTGGGACTGAGCTCAGATAGCTGCATACACTACATACATTCCATTTCCGGGGGACAGACCGACGGTACTCCCACCAGTATATGTGCAGGTACGACAGTGTCTGTCCCTGGCTGGAGTGGGAGGGGGGTGGAACATCCCAGTAGTGTAGGGGCAGATAGGGGGAGCAGTCTGGGTAAAGCTAGGAGCTCATTGGGTGCTGGTCACCTGAGCTCACACATAGAGGGAGTATATAAGGTGGGCACCATCTTAGATCAGGGTCAGTCTTCTGTAGAGGGTCAGTCAGTCCTGAGAGAGGTCCAGGAGCGCCTGCAGAGAGAAGAGAGAGAGGAGAAGAGAAGGACCCAGAGGGGGAGAAGAAGGAACCCCAAGAACCCAGTATACAACCAGAAGGGTGAAGGGTTGGCACGCAAGGGAACCGGATCCCAAATTAGTGGAGGAGAGAAACTACCCTCAACTAAGAACCGGAGGCTGCGACATTACATGTGGAGCAGCCCCTCACCAAGTCCACTAAGAAGGCACACCGAGCATAGGGTCAGGGAAGCCAAAGAAGGTTCACCCAACAGGAGACCCGAGGGAGCCGGACATAAGTGGACCCCTGGTGGGAACGGCCAGTAGAGAGGACAGTCAGAAAGGGAGCTCAGGACCACGCTCCAGAATTGCTTGGGGGTTGGCCGAGTCCAGGACCTGGTGGACGCAGCACGGCTCGGGCGGTCACTCAAGGCCAGAGTGACCAACAGAACAGCAGTAAGTAAAAACCCTGAACTGCACAGCCCGACTCTGAGTCTTCTTACCATCCACACTGCACCACCACTACCACCATCCTCTACACCTGACCCCCTGAGGCTATACCCCTCCCGTTGGGGGTTATACTACCACAGCTGCACATATACCACCAGCCTCAGCGGACCCTGCTGCAGCGGCGGCCTTTTGACCGCAAATCAACGGGTGGCGTAGTCGACACTAAGAACAACTAATAACATCTGTAAAGACTGCCACACACTGAGTTTGACACCCTGGGCACGGACCGGGTCGCCGCCACTCGGAGACTACAACCCCCATCAGATCCGGCTCCGGGTAATCCCCAAACAGCACTGGCCCAGGGGGCGCATCAACTTTGGCGTAGTCGGCAGGATTTCGTGCCCGCAACCACCGGGTACTGCGTGCCTGAAGAAAAGTTCAAATTTACCTCAAGAAGAAGTCTCCCGCCGGTTCCAGAGGGTCCCCGCCATGGGACGCCATCACGGATCGTTTCCCGCCGGTTGCCCGCCATCTGCAGCTTTTTCCCGCCATCCACGGAGTTTCCCGCCACTGGGAGACGATTCCCGCCATTTCCAGAAGTTTTCCCGCCTTGGAAGAGCGGACGCCATTATGGGCGTGCCAGAGGGTGGCAAGAGGTCACCTCCCATCGTGGGCCAGGTAAAGGAATGGCGCCAAAAGTGGAAACCGCCCCCACCAACGGAGACTGTGATGCTAGAGATGTCCATCAGCGTGAGAGAACTGCCCCTGGAACTGACAATCACAAAGTTGCCCCGGGACCACCTTCAATGTGGGCGGAGACAGAACAAGAGAGCGAAGATGGGTGCAGCCTGGAGGAGTCTGGAGAGAGCGCACCCGGAGACAAGAAGTCTGGAGAGGACTCAGGAGAAGTCGTACCCGGAGATGGAAGGAGAGTCAGGCAGCACCGACCCTGTGGTCAGGAGCCTGCTGCAAGCAACAACCCCACTAGGCTTAGTGGAGATCCTGGCACAGCTCCCCCGAGACCGGGAGTGTGCGCAGACCGCGCTGGAGCGCCTCGCATGGAGGATGGCCCAGGTGCAGCGAGAGACGCTGACGGAGTGGAGCCGAGAGATGGCCCTGCAGGCAAGAACCCGCCAGCGAAGCACGCCACCCGAGACGAGGAGACAGACCGCCTCTGAGGATGGTGCAGGAGGAGTGAAGGCCGGAGACGGCGCCGAAGAGGGAGCTGAACAGATGGAGGCAGGTAAAGGGGACGTCACTACCCCGAGCCGAGAAACCGCGTGCCTGCCCCAGCTCCCCGTCGCAGAGCCCGAAATTCCCCCTGCCGTGCCCGTCGCTGCATCGTCACCGCTCCAGACAAGGCCTCAAGCAGAAGCCGCGGCCGCGACCCCTGTGACGTCACGCGCCTCAACCCTGAGCGCGGCAAAGCAGGAAACACCACCGGCCTGGTCGCAAGGTCTAGTACCCCCGGGCGCCGCAGTACCAACAGCGCCCTCTACCTCCACTGAGCCACCGGCCTGGTCGCTGGGCCAAGTAACCCCGGGCGCCGCCGTCTTCACGGTGCCCTTTACGTTCAGGGTACCCCAGGCCTGGTCGCAAGGCCTGGCGAACCCGGGCGCCGCTACCACCACCGCGCCCTCAACATCCACAGCGCCACACCTGGGTGAAGACCTATTTGCCCAGCATACGTGCCCGGATGGGCAGCCCTTTAGATGGCCACCGGAGTACTACCAACTGGAACTCCAAAAACCAAGGCCCCTGTGCGAGCCCCTGATTCCGGCTCCGAAGCCCGTTAAGAGGACCCCGCTCCCGCTGGAAGAAGCGCAGTTCGAGTGGGACCCCACCGGAGGAGACCTCATGGGGTTCACTCAGGAAACTCGGGCAGCCGCCGCGGAGCGTGTGGAGTGCTGCCGCCAGCAGTTGGCAGTCTTCGAGCAAGAACGGAGAGAGAGGCGGGTCCGTGAGCAGCGGCTGCAGGAACAGAGCGCAGGGCAGAAGAGCAGGACCAGGAGAGACCCCCGTGCAGCTCATGGTCCCCGTACCACCGGGACTGTGATTAAGTTACAATTGCAGCACGGGTGGGGCTTCATCAGGGATCACCACACCCCCGGCGACGTCTTTGTGACCAGAAGAGACGTGGAGTCCCATCTGCCGGAGGGACACAGAGGTCGTGACCTATATGTAGGGGACGAGGTCACGTTCACCCGGCACAAGTGTGCCAAAGGACCCTACGCCCTCCATGTACACCGGCTGACGGAGGAGGAGCTACGGTGTGAAGGAGGAGCAGGAGTACGCCGTCATTAAAGTACGGTAAAGAGACTGTACATAGTTACCCGTCAGGGTATAAGAACTGTTACTGCTGCTAGTTAAAATATAGTCCCCGTTGGGACCAGCAAATTGAACTGAAACCCGTGTGTCCCTATTCCCACTGACCGAGGACTGAGAGCGGTCATTCCTTTCCTAATACCTGGCCGAGGACTGAGAGCGGCCATATTTCCCCTTGTATATAGTTGCGCTTTTTAAGGCGCCCCCTACTGGTTTTACAGGAAAGCTGTGTTATTCTACAAGAGACTGTCGCACTTTACCCGGTCACAAGTTGCACCGTGGCCGGAGGAACAAGAAAGTTTACAAGAATGTTTATTATGAAAAAGTTTTATGCTGCAGAAATATATATATAATGTTTTATATGTTTATGTTGTTATGAAAAAAATTGTATGTTTATGGATGTTTTATTCTCTTACAGCCCGAGGACGTGCTGTGATTTACCAGGGGGGAATGTAGCACCCTGAGGGCTCGGCTGCTACAGGGGTATTACACCTCAAGCCAGAGGTGTGGTATTCCACTCCCGGGTAAGGATGGAGTGTGGGACTGAGCTCAGATAGCTGCATACACTACATACATCCCATTTCCGGGGGACAGACCGACGGTACTCCCACCAGTATATGTGCAGGTACGACAGTGTCTGTCCCTGGCTGGAGTGGGAGGGGGGTGGAACATCCCAGTAGTGTAGGGGCAGATAGGGGGAGCAGTCTGGGTAAAGCTAGGAGCTCATTGGGTGCTGGTCACCTGAGCTCACACATAGAGGGAGTATATAAGGTGGGCACCATCTTAGATCAGGGTCAGTCTTCTGTAGAGGGTCAGTCAGTCCTGAGAGAGGTCCAGGAGCGCCTGCAGAGAGAAGAGAGAGAGGAGAAGAGAAGGACCCAGAGGGGGAGAAGAAGGAACCCCAAGAACCCAGTATACAACCAGAAGGGTGAAGGGTTGGCACGCAAGGGAACCGGATCCCAAATTAGTGGAGGAGAGAAACAACCCTCAGCTAAGAACCGGAGGCTGCGACATTACATGTGGAGCAGCCCCTCACCAAGTCCACTAAGAAGGCACACCGAGCATAGGGTCAGGGAAGCCAAAGAAGGTTCACCCAACAGGAGACCCGAGGGAGCCGGACATAAGTGGACCCCTGGTGGGAACGGCCAGTAGAGAGGACAGTCAGAAAGGGAGCTCAGGACCACGCTCCAGAATTGCTTGGGGGTTGGCCGAGTCCAGGACCTGGTGGACGCAGCACGGCTCGGGCGGTCACTCAAGGCCAGAGTGACCAACAGAACAGCAGTAAGTAAAAACCCTGAACTGCACAGCCCGACTCTGAGTCTTCTTACCATCCACACTGCACCACCACTACCACCATCCTCTACACCTGACCCCCTGAGGCTATACCCCTCCCGTTGGGGGTTATACTACCACAGCTGCACATATACCACCAGCCTCAGCGGACCCTGCTGCAGCGGCGGCCTTTTGACCGCAAATCAACGGGTGGCGTAGTCGACACTAAGAACAACTAATAACATCTGTAAAGACTGCCACACACTGAGTTTGACACCCTGGGCACGGACCGGGTCGCCGCCACTCGGAGACTACAACCCCCATCAGATCCGGCTCCGGGTAATCCCCAAACAGCACTGGCCCAGGGGGCGCGTCACTATCATTATTAAAGTTTTTTGTTTATTGGCCCCAATAATATGTAATCTACTGCCCCCTTTTTTTTCATTGGTGGCCAGTGGTTACCTAAAAAAAAGTTCATACATTACCTGTCCCCGCCGATCGCCACCTAAAATAAAGTAAAAAATAAAAAACTACACCTATACTCACCTAGACACCTAATTCCCCGAAGCCACCGATCTCCTGTAATAAAATATAAAATAATAAACCACAACCTTATCCTTACCCCTCCGTAGTAGTCCACGAGTGTCCCACGATGATCTCCAGTTCAGAGCAGCCACACAGAATGTGACCGCTCTGAACCGCTGCCGCCGCTAGAATGAACGGGTTCGCCGGAGTTCAGGCAGCGCTGCTCCGGTTAGCTGCTTTACGGCCCCGCTGTATCGTGAGAAATTCCCACGGTACAGCAGTGCTGTAAAGGAGGTCACCGGAGCAGCGCTGACTGAATGCACTCCGGTGACCTCAGTCAGGTGCTCATGCTGCTGGGAGCGGACGTGTTCCCGGCAGTGTGAGCTTACAGCAGCCATGCACAGCTGTCACCATCTCCAGATGTGACAGCTGTGCATGGCAGATCAGCGCAGGAACGTGGACAGGTAACTATTTTTTTTTTTTAGTAAAATTATAATTAAATAAAATTGTGTTTTATTTCAAATAAATTATTTTTTTCTGGGTGTTTGTCTTTTTTATTTTTAACACTTTGTCGGTTAGTAATGGGGGTGTCTTATAGACGCCCATCATTACTAACCTGGGCTTCATGTCAGCTGGCGCTGACATGAACCCCACCACTATTACCCCCTGCCACCGCACCAGGGCAGCGTGGAAGAGCGAGGCTAAGTGCCAGATTTGGCGCACAAATATGATGCGCCAAATCTGGGGCAGCTGAGGGCTGATATTATAGCCTGGGAGGGGGCCTATAACCATGGCCCCTTTCTAGGCTATTAATATCAGGTCGCAGCTGTCCGCCTAGCCTTTGCTGGCTACAATTTATAGGGGGACCCCATGTCACTTTTTTTGGGGGGGGTCTTCCTATATAGTAGCCAGAAAAGGCAAAGCGGCTAGCCTTTGCTGGCTACAATTTATAGAGGGACCCCATGTCACTTTTTTTGGGGGGGGGCTTCCTATATAGTAGCCAGTAAAGGCAAAGCGGCTAGCCTTTGCTAGCTACAATTTATAGGGGGACCCCATGTCACTTTTTTGGGGGGGGTCTTCATATATAGTAGCCAGAAAAGGCAAAGTGGCTAGCCTTTGCTGGCTACAATTTATAGGGGGACCCCATGTCACTTTTTTGGGGGGGGGTCTTCATATATAGTAGCCAGAAAAGGCAAAGTGGCTAGCCTTTGCTGGCTACAATTTATAGGGGGACCCCATGTCACTTTTTTTGGGGGGGGGTCTTCATATATAGTAGCCAGAAAAGGCAAAGTGGCTAGCCTTTGCTGGCTACAATTTATAGAGGGACCCCATGTCACTTTTTTTTTTGGGGGGGGGCTTCCTATATAGTAGCCAGTAAAGGCAAAGCGGCTAGCCTTTGCTGGCTACAATTTATAGGGGGACCCCATGTCACTTTTTTTGGGGGGGTCTTCATATATAGTAGCCAGAAAAGGCAAAGTGGCTAGCCTTTGCTGGCTACAATTTATAGGGGGACCCCATGTCACTTTTTTTGGGGGGGGGTCTTCATATATAGTAGCCAGAAAAGGCAAAGTGGCTAGCCTTTGCTGGCTACAATTTATAGGGGGACCCCATGTCACTTTTTTGGGGGGGGTCTTCATAAATAGTAGCCAGAAAAGGCAAAGTGGCTAGCCTTTGCTGGCTACAATTTATAGGGGGACCCCATGTCACTTTTTTGGGGGGGGGGGTCTTCATATATAGTAGCCAGAAAAGGCAAAGTGGCTAGCCTTTGCTGGCTACAATTTATAGGGGGACCCCATGTCACTTTTTTTTGGGGGGGGTCTTCATATATAGTAGCCAGAAAAGGCAAAGTGGCTAGCCTTTGCTGGCTACAATTTATAGAGGGACCCCATGTCACTTTTTTTGGGGGGGGGCTTCCTATATAGTAGCCAGTAAAGGCAAAGCGGCTAGCCTTTGCTGGCTACAATTTATAAGGGGACCCCATGTCACTTTTTTGGGGGGGGGTCTTCATATATAGTAGCCAGAAAAGGCAAAGTGGCTAGCCTTTGCTGGCTACAATTTATAGGGGGACCCCATGTCACTTTTTTGGGGGGGGGGTCTTCATATATAGTAGCCAGAAAAGGCAAAGGGGCTAGCCTTTGCTGGCTACAATTTATAGAGGGACCCCATGTCACTTTTTTGGGGGGGGGGGTCTTCATATATAGTAGCCAGAAAAGGCAAAGTGGCTAGCCTTTGCTGGCTACAATTTATAGGGGGACCCCATGTCACTTTTTTTTGGGGGGGCTTCCTATATAGTAGCCAGTAAAGGCTAAGCTAACTGCTGCGGCCTGGTATTAATAGCAAAGGAAGGGTCCATGGTTATTGGCTACTTCACAGACTATAACATCAGCCAACAACCGTCTGCTTTCCCTTTGCTAGTTATTAAAACTATGCGTGAGCCCACTTATTTTTTTTGGTTAAAAGATTTTATTAAAGTGAAAGATTATTGTACAGTGTATGTAGGTTCATTCACTGAAAGCTCCTGCATACGCTGTAAGGTTGATTTCTCACGTCCACATATCCACGTTAGTACAGATAAGTGTGACCGAGCATGCTTTGCAATGGGTCTGTGTGTGGGTCTCCGCTGTGTGTGGAAAATGGCATCAACACTCGTCCCGGAGATTGACGTGTGAAAGAACCGTACAATATAGGTGAGGGGTTAGTGTTGGTGTGTGTGCGTACATATCTCCATATGTTTATTTAATTATTTTTTTGGGGTTAATCTTTTATTCCTCCATTTTGTTTTTAAAATAATATTCACACACGTTATTATTCACTGTAGATTGAAAAATATCCCGAAATATGGGACCGAGCTAGTCCTGATTACAAAGACAAGCAGAAGAAAAAAGACGCCTGGGCCTCTGTGTTGAGCCAAATGTATCCCCAGTGGGTGAATGTGGAACGTGATGCCCAAGAGGAAATTAGTAAGTTTTGATTTTTACATTTATTTTTATATCTATTTATAATTGCACTTTTTGGTGTTAAAGCAGTTCATAAATTGTTTTGGTTTTGTCATTGCAGTGTATGATATTAAAAATCGGTGGAGATCGGTCACCGACCGGCTGGTGAAGTATCACCAGTCGGTGCAAAGTGGCTCATCACCAAAAAAAAGAAAATTTCCTTTTGCGGACGAGCTGGCCTTCATACTAACCAGTAGGAGTTTGCGGAGGTAAATTCCCAAAACATATTAATTGAAATGTTTCCAAAAATGTTGTATTTACATTGGGATTTACCTTTTATTATATACAGAACTGAAGGAAACATCATGGCCCCAACAGCAGAAGAGGACACAAACACAGAGCAAGCAGAGGAGGAATCCGAGGACTTTTTCCAGCTTTCCTCACCGGATCCATCTGCTTCGGCATCTTCAGCATCTGGTTGTCCCTCACATTCTTTGTCCAATCCAGCGGACATCGGGACGGGTTTGGTGACTGATTCTCCTGCTCCTGCTCCAAGTGACGCTGGAAGCTCTGCTGGTGATGTGTTGAGGCCCACTGGGAGGGGGTCTGGTTCTGCTCATCTCGTGGCATCGAGAAGGGCGGGCAAAAAAAAGGCCAAAAGCCACGGGGGTGGGACTATTGTGCTTGAAGCACTCACAAATCGAACCCTCAGCCTTGTGGAAAGGGCATCCCAGGAAGATGCCATCGATAAATTTTGCTCAGCCCAAGCTGCCCGCATCAGATCTCTGCCACGAGATAGGCAGAACATGTACATGACTGCAGCAGGCGCTATGGTCATGGCAATTGAAGAGGCAGCAGTTATTCCCTCGCCCCCAGCCGTAGTATGCGGAATATTTAATTGTTTCAAACCCAGTGTGCCTCCACCACGACCAGCAGCTGCAACCCAGCGTTTTGGGCAGGTTGCATACCGTCCAGAAGATATGCAACCAAGTTATGGTCGCCAAATGGCTCATGGTGCATCATCATTTGTCAGAGGACCATCCCCCAACTCTACTTTTTCTCAAGAAATGTTTCCTGGGTACAGCTTTGAAGAAGACCTTCAAAACATGTAGTTAAATAATTTTACCTCTCCCTGTCAGCATTTTTGGACCCTAGCAAATACAGACAGCACCTGTAGGTCGATAGATACACAATGTTTTAGAGAATCAGACAATTAACAAAGACCTTTTCTTATGGTCACCTATACCAGGCTTCAGGCGTAGGGGACTGTAAGAAAAGGTGTTTATTTTTATATAATTAAACAACCTACAGGTGCTGCCCGTATTTTAGGGCCCAAAACTGATTACAGAACAGGTGTGCTGTACACAGTGTGTAATTTCTTCCCAAGTTATGGGCAATGTTTGTCCGATTAAATTTTATAGAAGTTTGTTGTTTTTTGTTTTTACAAAGTTTTTTACAGTTATTCTATATTACGTATTAAAAAAATTATTTAAACTATCTGTTAATTTTTCTTTTCAAGTGTATATGTGGTTGGATTGGGTTGTAATGAAAAAGTGTTCCCCTGATCTGCGCTCACCATAGCGCAGGTCAGAGGAACTCTACATTTTTGAAATTTGTTCAAACTAATCTACGTATGTGGTCGGCTGTATACAGTCGTTTTTAAATTAGAAATATACTTTGATATTTTGGACCACAACTATTTTTTGGATGAATACTACTCTCAACACTGTTATTTGCTAGTTCTGTTCTTAGCGCAAGCAAATAACAATGGTGAGGGTTGACTTTAGCAGACAGTACTTGTGAAGAGCGCTCTAGGTAGTAATGCCAATTTACAGGCTCTGGTCTTTGTGGGTTGTTCACTTTTGCGTTGACGTATTGTCGGAAAACAAAATGTAGAAGGTTGCAATTCAAGAAATATTTTAGACAAATTTAAGTTTAACCAAAATTTATTTTTTTTAGAAACATTTTTTTTTACATTTTTATTTAAAAAAAAAGGAGGAAGTTCTTCTTTTATTGTTCATCAGATCTTCTCTGCTGGTCAGGCTGCTCAACACCAGCACAGGAGTATTGCCAGTGCACGGCACCTTCAGGACTCATGAAGTAGTCAGCGAAGGTTTCTCGCACCCTGGCACCAGAGTTGGATGGCCTTCCCTGACCGGAGTTGACAACTGGAATTAATTCAGATAGCTGTGACTCCTCATCGTGCTCGGTGCTGTACTCACGAGCATAGTTGTGGAGTACACAGCATGCCTTAATTACAGTGTCAACGGTCTCCGTATCCAACTGGATGGCAGTGTGAAAGATCCTCCACTGACTACACATGATTCCGAAGGTGCATTCCACATATCTGCGTGCACGACTCAGCCGATAATTGAAAATCCTCCGCCGGGCATTCAGTGCCCTTCGTGGGTATGGGCGCAGCAGGTTGGTCTGTAAGGGAAATGCCTCATCCGATACCATCACAAAAGGAACTGGATGTGTGGAACCCGGCAAAGGTCTTGGGGCTGGGAGCGTTACGCCATCTTGAAGAATTTGCAGCCCAATCTGTGATGATCTAAACACCCGAGAGTCCCCAGTACTGCCATAAGCACCAACGTCAATGGCAACAAATTTGAAATGTGCATCAGCCACCGCCATCAGGACCACAGAAAAATATTTCTTATAATTAAAGAAGCGTGATCCTGATCGTGGTGGCTGCTGAACTCTCACATGTTTGCCATCGACAGCACCAATGCAGTTTGGGAAATTGGCCACAGTTTGAAAGCCTGCTGCGACCTGCAGCCAAGTCTCCTCGGTTGGAGAAGGCATCACGATGGGCTGCAACTTCTGCCAGATGACGGTACATGTGCACCTCACAATTCTGGAAATGGTGGATTTACCAACCCTAAATTGGAGGTGCGGTGATGTATAGCTCTCTCCTGTGGCCAAAAACCTGAAAAGGAAAAATAGATAATTAGAAAAGCCATAAAAAGAAATACAAGCCAACAGTAATTATCCATTATTGATTCATCTTTTAAAAAATTAAGGTCTTTATTACAAAAAACTATTCCAACAATGGGCGCGTTTTTTTTTTTTTGGGGGGGGGGCTCCACATTTTCAATCTTTTTTGGTCATCTTTTGTTTTCTCTTGAGTTCACACATATCAATTTATAATGTGTTTTGACTTTGTGTCTGTGTTTGCCTACGATGTTTGCTCTAGAGTTTACACATCAGTGACCTTTTCAATCTGATCTCTGTGCATGGTGATCTCATGGTCAAGCCAAAAATATGTACACAACGACAGACACAGTGGAGCCATCACCGCAGGGTGGCGAACAAAACCAGGTACATATAAATCAACATTCAACTTTCCTCAGCAGAGATGGCCCTTCGCATTACAGTGTCTTGGAAGTCCAGGTCAGGAGACATAAGGCTCAGCAGCCGATCAAATGCAATAATGTTCAGACGGCAGAACTGTTTAAATTTTTCAGGAAAACTATAGTAAACAGAGAAAAAAAAAATATTAAAAGATAATTTTGTAACATAGTATACAAACAAAACCTTAAAAAAACAGCATAGACGGGTGACATTATACTTTCTTCACATATATCTTACCTCATTAAATCCTGGTAGAGAACATTAAAGTGGCCCTTATCCGTCCGCTCCTGCAAGATAGGGTGCACCCAAATTTTTTTTGGTCGTCTTCTCCTCCTTAAACGCTCCTATAGAACAATAATAGGTTAGTACACACACTACATAAAAATAATGTACCCCAAAAAAACTTAGTTTATATTACCTGCTCAACGTTGTAGTGCAGGAGATTTAAGCAAGTCATTAGCAGAAGGTTTAGGCATGGTCTGCTAACCCGCAGGGGCTGCAATTCCTGTGGCATACTGTCTTTTGCAAAAAAACAAAATGGTGACGAGGGGTTGAACTAGGAAATGACATCAGGATTTCCCTCTTTTTTTTTTTTTTTTTCTCAATAACTTTATTTGTGCTCAAAAACGCATGAAATAAGCTTACAAAAACGCATGTAAAAACCGCATACAAAAACGCGTAAAAAACGCGACCAAACAACGCACGCGATTTTCTGGCAAGGGACATGCAGAAATGTTGCAGAAATTTTCTGCTTCATTTCTGCATCGTGGGCACATAGCCTTATTAATGCTTTATTTCGTACTGAAAAAATACAGCGTATAGATAGATAGACAGATAGATAGATAGATAGATAGATAGATAGAAAGGTGCTTCTCAGTAAATTAGAATATCATCAAAAAGTTAATTTATTTCAATTCTTCAATACAAAAAGTGAAACTCCTATATTATATAAAGTCATTACAAACAGAGTGATCTATTTCACGTGTTTATTTCTGTTAATGTTGATGATTACAGCCAATGAAAACACAAAAGTCATTATCTCAGTAAATTAGAATACTTTATAACAACAGCTTGAAAAATGTTTTTAAAATCTGAAATGTATGTTCAGTAAATGCCCTCAATACTTGGTCGGGGCTCCTTTTGCATCAATTACTGCATCAATGCGGTGTGGCATGGAGGCGATCAGCCTGTGGCACTGCTGAGGTGTTATGGAAGCCCAGGTTGCTTTGATAGCAGCCTTCAGCTCGTCTGCATTGTTGGGTCTGGGGTCTCTCATCTTCCTCTTGACAATACCCCATAGATTCTCTATAATAGATTCTCTATGGGGTTAAGGTCAGGCGAGTTTGCTGCCAATCAAGTACAGTGATACTGTTGTGTGTAAACCAGGTATTGGTACTTTTGGCAGTGTGGACAGGGGCCAAGTCCTGCTAGAGAATGAAATTTCCATCTCCAAAAAGCTTGTCGGCAGAGGGAAGCATGAAGTGCTCTAAAATGTCCTGGTAGACGGCTGCGCTGACTTTGGTCTTGATAAAACACAGTAGACCTACACCAGCAGATGACATGGCCCCCAAACCATCACTGATTGTGGAAACTTCACACTAGACCTCAAGCAGCTTGGATTGTGGCCTCTCAACTCTTCCTCCAGACTCTGGGACCTTGATTTCCAAATGAAAATTGGAACTCTGGGACCTTGTGGAGTGTGTCAATGACTGCCTTCTGGACATCTGTCAAGTCAGCAGTCTTCCCCATAATTGTGGAGCCTACTGAAACAGACTAAAATACCTTTTTTAAATGCACCAGAAGCCTTTGCAGGTGTTTTTTGTTAATTATTCAAATTTACCGAAATAATGACTTTTGTGTTTTCATTGGCTGTAAGCCATAATCATCAACATTAACAGAAATAAACACTTGAAATAGATCACTCTGTTTGTAATCTACTATATAATTGTCTTATCCCGTCTGTCTGTCTGTCTGTCTGTCTATCTGTCTGTCTGTCTGTCTGTCTGTCCAGGAAATCCCGCGTCGCTCATTGGTCCGGCAGCGGCCAATCAGCGCCGCGGGATTTCAGAAAAAAGATGGCGGCCGTTAGCGGCTCATCTGCGGGACAGAGCTCAGCGGCGTTGCAGCCGGGAGATGAGCGCCGCGAGGCGCTCATCTCCCAGCCGGTACCAGCAGAAGGACCCCGACCACCGGACCCATCTGCGGGACGGAGATGCAGCCAGGAGATGAGCGGCGCGAGGCGCTCATGTCCCGGCCGGCAGCAGCAGAAGGACCGCCGGCGTCGCTGACATCCATGCGGAAGGGAGGACCGGGGAGCGGCGCTGTGGGTCGGGATACTTCTGCTGCGAGCGCCCGCTCATGTCTCGGGTTCTCGCAGCGGAAGTAGCCGCACAGGCAGCGCCGCTCCCCGGTCCTCACCAAGACGATTCGATGATTGGTCGCGGTCTTCGGACCCGACCAATCACTGATCTTAGCGCAAAAGTTAAATACCGCTGTGCTGATTGGTCGCGGACGCTGCTCGCGACCAATCACCGATTTGGGCGCCAAATTTAAATATCGGCCGCGACCAATCACCGATCTTGGCTCCACATTTAAACACCGCTGTGCTGATTGGTCGCGGCGATATTTAAATTTGGCGCCCAAATCGGTGATTGGTCGCGGGCAGCGCCAGCGACCAATCAACGATTTTTAACACAAATGTCCGGACCTTTGTAACACCATGCGGATACTGTGGGGGAAATCAGCGGCTAGGGTGTGAAGGGAGGACCGGGGAGCGGCGCTGCGGGTCGGGATACTTCTGCTGCGAGCAGTCGCTCATGTCCCGGGTTCTCGCAGCGGAAATAGCCGCACAGGCAGCGGCGCTCCCCGGTCCTCACTAATACGATTCCGCTCCTCACCAATACGATTCGCTGATTGGTCGCGCTCTCCGCACGCGACCAATCAGTGATCTTGGCGCTAAAGTTAAACACCGCTCTGCTGATTGGTCGCGGCCGCTGCCCGCGACCAATCACCGATTTGGGCGCCACATTTAAATAGCGGCAGCGACCAATCACCGATCTTGCCGCCACATTTGTTTAAATTTTGCGCCAAAATCGCTGATTGGTCGCGGTTGCCTAACGCGACCAATCAGCGATTTGGGCGCCAAATTTAAACGCCGCTCTGCTAATTGCGCCCCGTCGGCCGCATACCTATTCTAGAATACCCGATGAGTTCGAATCGGGCCACCATCTAGTGACTCTATATAATATGAGTTTCACTTTTTGTATTGAAGAACTGAAATAAATTAACTTTTTGATGATATTCTAATTTAGTGAGATGCTCCTGTAGATAGATAAATAATAGATAGATAAATAAATATGAGACAGATAATAGATAGCTAGGTAAAATTAGATAAATAGATTATAGTGCTTTCTATTAAGCCACATAAATAAATAATTAAATGAAAAAAAACAACAACAACATGGGGTCCCCACAATTTTTTTAAACCAGCAAAGGTAAAGCAGACCGTTGGGAGCTGATATTATCAGGCTGGGAAGGTCCCTGGTTATTAGGTCCTTCCCAGCCTAAAAATACCAGCCCGCAGCTACCCCAGAAGTGGCGCATAACATGAGATGCTCCAAATCTGGCTCTTTGCCTTGGCTCATCCCAGTTTCCCTGGTGCATGGGATTTTTTTCCTTTTTGAATAAAGTGATGAACGAGGAATAGTGTGGAGAAGACTTTATTTCATTAAAGTATTTTTTCCTGTGTGTGTGGTTTTATTTTTGATTACTGGGTTAGTAATGGGGGTGCCTGATAGACACCTCTCCATTACTAATCCCAGGGCTTGATGGCAGCTGTGATTTTGGACACTACACAGTTGACATCAACCCAAAAACTATTATCTCGATTGACAACGCACCAGGGCAAGCGTGAAGAGCCAAGGCGAAGCACCAGAATTGGAGGGTCTCATGTGATGCTCCACTTCTGGGGCTGCTGCGGGCTGGTATTTTTAGGCTGGGAAGGGCCCAATAACCAGGGACCTTTCCAGCCTGATAATATCAGTTCACAGCTGTCTTGCTTTACCTTTGCTGGTTAAAAAAAAGGGGGACCCCAAGTAGTTTTTTTCATTTAATTATTTATGTTTGTGGCTTAATAGAAAGCATTACAAGCTATCTAACTATCTAGTATCTATTATTTGTAATTTCTTTTCTGCATTCTATTCCAGTACGTGTCACACAGATGCTGCACACATATACACGGATAGCACACAGATGACACACAGACTGAAAAAACGTACACACAGATGTTGGAGAAAAAGCACACGGATGGTCAAAATGGATGTATTTCCTTATTATACCCCTATTACAATTGATGATTATTTTTACCTGTAAACTGGACCTGAACTATTATTTTATTTCACTTGTTATTGAATCCAGGCCTTTTTAAATGGCTGCAGAGGCTGATTCCAGCGATGTGTCACTTGTTGGGCTGTTTGCTGCAGTTTTAATAAAATCACAGTTTTCTCTGCGGCAGATGTAGCAGAGCTCTGAATGCTGAGCTCTGTATAAACCCGCCCACACCACTGACTGACAGCTTTCTGTGTACACTGTGCATTGTCAGCAAGCTGCCAATCAGTGGTGGGGGCATGGTTGGACCAGGAGGTACAAGACACCTATTCCTGTAGGGATAATCTCATGCTGATAAAACACTGATTGTATTGAAACTACAACATACAGCCTAGTAAGTGACACATCACTGGAATCAGGGTATCTGCCCCTACATCATGCTGCTTTCAGATTAAATAACAAAAACCTGTTGACAAATGTTGACATGTGTTGCATGATTAATATAAAACTGCTATTTTGGCATAAAAAAAAATTACAAACAAGCCGCATGTGACGTGTATTACATGTATAAGGCTATGTGCCCACGTTGCATTTATGAAGCAGAAAATTTCTGCTGCATAAATGCAAGTCCTCTCCCGGAAAAACGCATGCGGAATTCCGCACGCGTTTATCGCGCTTTTTTCGCGCGTTTATCACGCGTTTTCCACATGCGGAATTGCCTTGCGTTTTTTATGCATTGAACAAAGGCAATTCTGCTTGCGGAAACGCAAAATTAAATGACATGCTGCGGATTTTTGAACGCAGCATAAACGCTGCGGAAAAATCCGCAGCATGTGCATAGAACTTGCGGAATCCCATTGGGGACCATGGGGTGCGGGTTACCAAGCGTTTTTCAAGCGTTTACGCTGCGGAAATTCCGCATCAAAAACGCTTGAAAAATGCTACGTGGGCACACAGCCTAATACATTTGGAAACATTTGCAACTCGTTTGCGGTAAGTTGTGGCTCGCTATAAGACGCCATAGGAAATCATTAGGAGTAATGTCTCACCGCAATACTGCACCCTCAGTGTCAGCCTCTAGCCAAAACTGAGCACAATTATGGAACACAGGCCCTAAGCAAAAACTTTGCGGTTATGACGCGCTTTATGGTCAGAGCTAGAGCATATTTTGCCCTTTTAAAACTTGCAGCGCGAAATGTCGCAGCGCTAAACTTGCCGCACTGCTTACACACATGCGTATTATACAAGCGTGCTCTCGCGTGCCCCCGTGAGGCCGTTCGGTGTTTAGCATGCGCAGAGAACTTGTTTGTGCAGCGCGCAGCTTGGAGTGGGCGTGGCCATTGTCCTGTCTATCAAGTGTGATCGGGCGTGGCTAGAGCCCTGCCTGGAGTAGTCGGTGGTGACTGCAGACAGTGTGTGCGGGGCTCAGCTGAAGGTGAGGAGTGGAGCTGTGTGAGCGCCCCGTGCTCCGTGTCTGTGTGTGGGGGGCGTACGCTGCCCATTTCTGGATGTGTGTCCGTGTCTTGTTCTAATTGTTTCTATTTGTGTGTGTACAGGACTCGCAGCTGGAGACATGGCGGTCCCGGCAGAGAAAGGTGAGTACTCCCATTATCCGGAGGTAATATTGGGGCCACGTACATGTATTGTACACCCCGACCCCACCGTGTCACGTGACTACCAGCGGTCATGTGACTCGAGGAGCTGCATACAGTCACGTGACCTGAGGAGTTTTCTAGTCCTGCGATCTAGTGCTTCGTGCTCACCTGCGAAGTGTCTGATTCTCTGCTGATCGGAGCCTTATTGTATTTTTGCTTAGTTTTTATTCTTTTATTTCTCTTTTTTGTTGTCTATTCTGGGTGTTTGCCTGTGTTTTGTAGTTTTTGTTCCTTTGCTGCAGTTCTGGCTTTTGACATTTTTTTTATACTCAGCGGGTTTACTTTTTATTTCCATTTTTAAACTCATGTGAAATTGCTTTCTTTTCTTTTGTTTGTTTTTCTTTTTGTTACTTAGTTTTTATTCATTTTTCTTAATTTGCTCTTTTTTCCAAGTCATATGTATTTATTCTTTCTTTTTTTTTTGTTGGCACTTTTAAGACTATGTTCACACACGTTGTGTGTGTGTGTGTTTTTTTTTTTTTTTTTTTTTTTTTTTTTTTTTTTTTCAGCAGCTAAATCTGCTGACCACTTTTCTGGCAGGGAATCATCTGTGTCAAAAATGCAGGTTTTCCTAAGTGTTTTGATGCATTTTTGCAGTGTTTTTTTTTTTTCACTGTCCTTCTGTCTATGTAGGCATGTGCATAAAGTTCTGTGAAAAAAAAACAAAAAAAAAAAAACATTCTACTTTGCCATAAAAAACGCAGGTGCTTTTCTTGCAGCATTTTTTTCACCACCCATTGGTTCCTATGGATGAAAAAAACGCTGAAAGAAGTGACATGCTCTATTTTCCAAAAACGCAAGCAAGTCAGAAAATACGCAGCAAACAAAAAGCAACGTGTGAACAGAGAATTCTGGTTTCTCATAGACTTTGCTGGTACTGCCAGACGCAGCTGAAAATTTGCATACAAATCTGCTGCAAAATATGCAGCTAAACACAACATGTGTGAACATAGCCTTAATGTTGAGGCCCCCACAAAGGGACGCAACTATAATAGGTGCAGGGGTTGCAATCGCGCCTGAGCCCTGGACCACAGGGGGCCCAAAAATCCAATTGGCCCATAAAGACCATTACTAGACTTGCAATAATTCAGGGCCCCGTTGGAGCTTTTTCATTGGGACCAAAAAAATTCATGTTACGCCGCTGCTCAACCATACAGATTGCCAGTAGACAGCTGAGGAGTATGTAGCTCGGGATGCAGGAGTGCACAGAGCACAATCTGCGACTTTCTATTAAATCCGTCCTGTTCCTCTGACCTTCAGAGCTGCACCCTTCTCAGTCATCTTTTCAGTGATTTTTTATTTTTTTTTTGCACGACTTGAAGCCTTATACTTCTGTGATCAGTAATAAGTGATATCTTACGCTAGAAGTATTTTCTTCTCCGTGTCACACAATGGAGGTAAATGAGTAATGCAGGGATCCAGCGTGATCCCCGGCAGATGTTCATCCTGTCTGTTCTGCTGTCTCAGCATCTGTGGGTAATGTCACCGGGTTACAGGCCACGCTGTGTTCCCTGACTGCACAGTTCTGCAATTTCAGCGTCAACCTTATTCTGGATTTCACTGCAGATAGAATTGGGACAAGCTGTGCTTCCCGCTCTAAAATGGACCCATAGGCTAAGTTCTCATTTGGCCGATTTCCCTACGTCTTCCTTGGGGCGAAAAATACCATCACATGTAGACTTATCCTTGCGGCACCTACACATGCACCAGACATTGGCAGGTACCCATATACCGAATAAGCTGCAAGTGTGGAGGTTGTTTGACTCGAAGGGATTTGCATTTTAAGCAATTGTCCCACATGAGATTGCCTCGCATGATCCCTTTACCACTATGCAAGGAAAAAATGTTCTGGTGCTGGTGTGCAGTAAATTTTCTTGGATGCATATTAAAAAGTTTGACTTTTTTTTTTTTTTTTGAAGGGGAGAAGTCACCAGGAAGGAAGCTCGAAACAAACTTTGCTACAACACCTCAGTCTTCTGTTTATCTACCAGTTTATTTAACTTCCTTGATTATCAGATGCCAGATTAAAGAATTGTATGACTTATCCACGTCTTGCTTCTTTCTGAGACCAAAAGGCACCGTTTTAGAATTTATCCATCGCCTCTTTGTAGGCACTCGTCAGGCTTTGCTCCAGCCTGAAATGGCTGATAACAGAGAACAGTACTTTGTATTAAACTGCACAGTGTTATGGTTAATATTTTATATCTAGCTTCTATCTAGATTCATTATTTACAATGTGAAGACCCTTTGCTTTCTATTCCAAAGTTCTACCTAATAACAGAGGGTCTCCATAACAACAGCTGATGGCGTCCACCCAAAATTTAGGTTTCCTGTCTCTGTAAGATTATACAGCTGGTAATTGACATCATTGTGGATTTTTCATGATTTTTTTTTTCATATTTTTCCTTGCAGCCTATTACCGGTTCGTGGTGCTGTTCTTCAATTGTCTGCTCACGTTCGGTTCCTATTTCTGCTTTGATATTCCCAGCGTGCTCCAGGACCAGTTCCAGGGGGTGAGTGCTCATATTTAATGGGATTGTTCATTAATAGACTCAACAGGTGGCAAAACTGATCTGTAAATCTCAGGGTGTCCTGTTAAAGTGCCAGGAAGTGATTACCGTGCGCCCGCTGTGTAGTAATCAGTGACTGTAACCGCTCTCTGCACCGCCCCGATGACTGGAAGTGAGCAGCTGCAGGGAGGATAAAACGTAATTTTCTCCCTGTAGCCACTGCCCCAGTAAGCCGGCAACATGGTTTAAATGCTAAATAACTGCAGATTACCCCTCTGTCTGTAGGTAAATGGTGTTTTTCTAGGTGACAGGTTCCTTTTAACCACTTCGCGCCAGAGCCTGTTTTTGCCTTCGTGACTGGGCCAATTTTTTCAATTCTGACCACTGTCACTTTATGAAGTAATTACTCTGGAACGCTTCAACGGATTCCCCTGATTCTGAGATTTTTTTTTTCGTGACATATTGTACTTCATGATAGTGGTAAAATTGCTTCGATATCACTTGCGTTTATTTGTGAAAAAAACGGAAATTTGTCGAAAGTTTTGAAAATATTGCAATTTTCAAACTTTGAATTTTCATGCCCTTAAATCAGAGAGATGTGTCACACAAAATAGTTAATAAATAACATTTCCCACATATCTACTTTACATCAGCACAATTTTGGAAGCAACATTTTTTTTTGTTAGGAAGCTATAAGGGTTAAAATTTGACCAGCGATTTTCTCATTTTTCCAACAAAATTTACAAAAACATTTTTTTAGGGACCACATCCCATTTGAAGTGACTTTGAGGAGCCTTTATGACAGAAAATACCCAAAAGTGACACCATTCTAAAAACTGCACCCCTCAAGGTGCTCAAAACCACATTCAAGAAGTTTATTAACCCTTCAGGCGTTTCATGGGAATTTTTGGAATGTGGAAGAAAACAATGAACATTTAACTTTTTTTCACACAAATGTTACTTTAGACCCAATTTTTTTTATTTTCACAAGGGTAACAGGAAAAAATGGACTACACAATTTGTAGTGCAATTTCTCATGAGCGCGCTGATACCCCATATGTGAGGGAAAACCACTGCAGGGTTCGGAAGGGAAGGAGCGCCATTACTCTTTTTGAATGTAAAATTTGTTTGAATAATTAGCGGACGCCATGTCGCATTTGGGGAGCCCCTAATGTGCCTAAACAAAGGAAATCCCCCACAAGTGACACCATTTTGGAAACTAGACCCCTTAGGGAACTTATCTAGATGTGTGGTGAGCACCTTGCACCCCCAGGTGCTTCACAGAAGTTTATAATATTGAGCCATAAAAATAAAATTTTCAAATTTTTCCCACAAAAAAATGTTTTTCATCCCCTAATTTTGTATTATCATAAGGGTAACAGGAGAAATTGCAACATGAAATTTGTTGTGCAATTTCTCCTGAGTACGCCGATACCCCATATGTGGGGGAAAACCACTGCTTTGGTGTACGGCAGAGTTCGGAAGAGAAAGGAGCGCTATGTTGGCTGGGATAGGTTGCAGACACCATGTCACATTTGAAGAGTCGCTGACATGCCGAAACAGCAGAAACCCCCACAAGTGACCCCATTTTGTAAACTACACCTCTCAAGAAATTCATCTAGGGAAGTAGTGAGTATTTTTTAATTTTTAAATTTATACCATTGGGCAGTGAAGAAAACATAACTATATTTATCGGTCGACCATGACAGCACCATGAGAGAGGGAATCCGCCCACCAACGACAGGAAACCTACAGGCTTAAAAGGGGGCTACCCTCCCTCTCGCCTCAGTTTGGTTTCCTGTCCTTGATGGAGGAAGCCGGTCGCAGGCGAAAAACGTGGATGGCGACGGCTGTTGATCCTGCGCCCCTGTCTGGGGACGGCAGCTCCAGCGTTTGGCCTATGCTCGTGCGCCCCTATATGGGAGACGCACAGCATCCTGAGGCACTGGGGGTTCCTTCTGCAGTGAGGCTGCGCCCCTGTCTGGGGTGGCATCCCCTTTTCTGCCTCAGCCAGGTGCGCCTCCCGTGGGAGTGTAGGCCCTGGCTGAGCCCCAAAAGTGCGGTGGGGTCTGCATTTCGACTGGGGGTGACAGCCCACCATCACCCTCCGTAAGTATGGGGAGGGGGGGGCGAGGGCCAAGGTGATTGTGTCCCCCGCCCTGCCCTGGGTGAACGCAGCGCGGTGCATCGCTAAAGCACGGCTTACCTGAGGGAGCGCTGACGGTATGCGTCCTCGCGCGAGGCGTGCGGCGCGTACTTCCGGGTTTCGATAAGTCGCGTCCCGATGACGTCACCGCGACTCGGTGATCATGTGCCGGTGTCAAAAGAGCGTGAAATTAAAAAAAAAAAAAAAAAAAAATGGAAAAAGTGTGCTGATGTGCTGCTACAGGGGAGGAGCCAATACCTATTTAACCTATCAGGTAACATGGCTCAGAGCTTCCCAAAGCTTCATTCTTTCATTATGGAGTCTGAAGGTGTCCAGTTGCAGCAGCAGCAGATTGAGCAGCCGCCATCCTCACCGCCATCCTCACCATCTCAGCGGCTGTCTGGGGAGCCCCAAAAAACGCATCGCGCACGTGGTTCTGGTAGCCGGTCCTCAGGAAAACGGAGCTCGGGGTCTGGGTCTGGTCACCATACCTCTGGTAGAACGGACAAATCTACAGCCTCTAGGGAAGGTCCCCCGGTTGAGAAGGGTCCTTCCTCCAATCCGATACCAGCTGTTTTTTCTTCCTGAGCCGCCTGGGTAAGTGATCTTCGAGTAAGTTCACTTAGTAATATGGTATCCCTTCTCCCCTTCCAAATTTTAACAGGGGAAGAAATGTACCTCCAAGGCAAGGCATATAGAGTGTGCTCTATGCAAGTCTCTTCTTCCTGACAGATACCCTAAAAAGCTATGTCAGTTATGCATAAACCAGACACTGGCAGAAGAGGGTCCTGCTCTAACTTCTGGTTTAAAAACCTTAGTTAAAACAGAGATCCACAAGGTCCTCTCCAAGAGAGATAAAGAGAAAGTGAACTCGGACTGTGAGATCCCCTTAGTCTTGGATGACCCCCTATCCTCTCCCTATGAGTCGGATTCAGATGGTGCAGCTTTTTCCTCTGCTTCCTCCTCTGATAGTGGTGTGGGACAAAATTGCTTCCCCCTTGGTGAAGTGGACGGATTGATTAAAATGGTTCGGTCCACTATGGGCATCACAGAGGCCAGGCAGGAGAAGTCAGTCCAGGACGTTATGTTCGGGGGGCTGGGTCAAAGGAAGAGAAGGAGTTTTCCGTTGAACGAAAAAATTCAGGGCTTAATCCTTAGTGAATGGAAAAAAACGGAAAGGAAGGGCGCTCTACCTCCATTCTTCAAAAGGAAGTACCCCTTTGAGGAATCGGCCTCTTCCTCCTGGGAAAAATCCCCCAAGATAGACGTGGCCATTTGCAAAGCTTCTAAGAGTTCCTCCCTTCCGTTTGATGATATGGGAGCTCTTAAAGACCCCCTGGATAGGAAGGCTGATTCCTTCCTTAGAGGGACCTGGGAGACTTCGGCGGGAGCCCTAAAACCCGCGGTGGCAGCTACTTGTACCGCCAGGTCCCTAATGATCTGGCTGGACCAGCTTGAAGCCCATCTTAAAAACAATACCCTCAGGAAGGAAATCTTGGCGGACATGTCTCTTCTTCCGGGGGCGGCAGCCTTTCTGGCGGACGCATCTGCAGATTCTGTCAGATTAGCAGCAAGGTCGGCCGCCATGTCTAACTCGGGCCGGAGAGCCTTGTGGCTAAAATGTTGGCCGGGGGACATTCATGTGAGGACAAGACTCTGCGCTATTCCTTTTGAAGGGGAACATCTTTTTGGGTCGGTTCTGGATGAACTACTGGATAGAGCAAGTGACACAAAAAGGGGCTTTCCTAGCCTATCTGCCCCCACGTACAAACGTCCTTTTCAGAAAAGATTTCTACGTAATAAGCGCCAAAAGGGTCAGGATAAATGGGAAGACCGTAGACCGAAAGGTAAAGGGCTCCTGTTCGGATCCTCTTCTACTAGCCAAGGCCCCCGAAAACCGAGCCAATGACTCGCGGCCCAGGTAGGGGGGAGGTAATTGGGCTTCTTATCTGCCTGGACAAATATCTCTTCTAATAATTGGATCCTTGGTCTAGTAGGTTCCGGCCTGAGACTCAACTTTCAGCAGTCCCTCGTGGGAGGTTCGTCCTGACCCCAAACCGGTCCTCAACCCGGGAGCAGATGGCCCTACAAGTGGAGGTCCTGAATCTGGTCCATAAGGCCATCTTAGTGGAGGTCCCGATAGCAGAGAAGGGACTGGGGTTCTACTCACCGTTATTTTTGGTCACTAAACCTGACGGATCCTTTAGGTGTATTATTAACCTTAAGGCCCTGAATACATTTTTGTTAATTCCCACCTTTAAAATGGAGTCCATTAAGTCTACTATAAAACTATTGTTTTCAGGCTGTCACATGGTAGTATTGGATCTAAATGACACATATTACCATATATTACCACGTGTCCTCAGAGTGTGTGCAAATGAGTTATGTACTGTCTTCCAGCATCTCTTTAACCAGAGCTTACAATCAAAGAGAGTACCAGTGCTATGGAAGACTTCCTGCCTGGTGCCGATTCCCAAGACTACCTTCCCGGCTTCCCCGGGGGACTATAGACCGGTGGCCTTAACATCGCATGCGATGAAGTCCTTGGAGAGAATAGTACTTGCTCACTTGTGTCCGAGGGTGATGGCGCATACTGATGCTCTTCAGTTTGCGTACCGGCAGGGACTGGGTGTGGACGATGCTGTAGCGTCTCTGCTACAAACAGTACATTCCTTTTTGGACAATGATGGAACCACAGTGCGTGCTTTGTTCTTTGATTTCTCTAGTGCGTTCAACACATTACAGCCACTCTTACTGCGAGGAAAGTTGATTAAAATGGTGGATGAGGGACTTGTGAATTGGATAATTGACTACCTGTCGGATAGGCCACAGTTTGTTAGGTGGGGGACGGCTACATCAGATAGTGTACTGAGCAGTGTCGGAGCCCCGCAGGGAACAGTGCTGTCGCCATTCCTCTTTACATTGTACACAGCTGACTTTCAGTATAAATCAGACCGTTGTCACCTCCAGAAGTACTCGGATGACTCTGTGATAGTTGGCGGTATTGGGAAGGACCAGGACGAAGAGGAATATAGAAGGGTGGTTGCGGACTTTGTAGTATGGTGCCAGGCTAACCATCTAGAACTAAATGTTAAGAAAACCAGGGAGTTGGTGATGAGCTATGGAAGGTGCAAGAAGGTATGCCTACCTGTTACCATTGACGGTCAGGATGTGGAGATGGTGGACAGTTTCAAATATTTGGGGGTTTACCTGGATAGCAAGCTAGACTGGAAGTGCCACATGGAGAAGGTCTACAAGAAGGGGATGAGTAGATTGTACTTCCTAAGGAAGTTAAGGTCTTTTAATGTGTGTGGCAAAATGCTTGAGGTGTTCTACCAATCCATTGTGGCTAGTGCCACCTTTGCGGCAATAATTTGCTGGGGTAACAGTGTGCGTGTTGCTGACGCCAACAAGCTCAACAAACTTATAAAGAAGGCTAGCGCGACGGTGGGCCTACAGCTTGGGACTTTTGAAGAGGTGGTAGAGGATAGGATTAAGAAGAAGTGCAGAGCTATAATGGGCAACAACACACACCCGCTTTATGAACTGTTTGCGAAACAGAAGAGCACATTCAGCAATCGCCTAATACAACTAAGGTGTAAAAAGGAAAAATACAGGAGATCGTTTGTTCCAACAGCTATGGGGGTGTTTAACAAATGTCTGAAAAGCAATGTCTAAAGTATTCCAAATGTTTTGTTATCATATGTGTCATGTTCGAGATCTGTGTTCTGCTGCTGTGATACCGCAATTTCCTCCGGGATAAATAAAGTATATCTTATCTTATCTTATATACCTATACACAGAAGCTTCCAAAAATACCTTAGAGTAGCCTTGGTCATAGGGGATGAAATCAATCATTTCCAATTTGCGGCCTTGCCATTCGGTCTCGCTATAGCCCCTAGAGTATTTACGAAGGTGATAGCGGAGGTGATGGCTCATGTACGGGAACATAATGTGTTAATTATCCCTTACTTAGATGATTTTTTGATCGTTGGAGACTCAGCCTCTCAATGTGTCTCCCATCTTAAATTGGTCTCCTCTATTCTGGAAGGTCTGGGCTGGATCCTAAATCTGGAGAAATCCAGGGTAGTCCCTTCGAGAGTACAGCAGTTCCTAGGTATCATGCTAGACTCAGACCTCCAGATGTGTTTCCTTCCAGAAGCCAAGAAACAGAAGGTTAAAAGGCTGGTGGAAGGAGCTCTTGCGAACCCGGTCATGTCCCTTAGGGCTGCAATGTCCTTGCTTGGTACCCTAATATATTGTCTGCCGGGGGTAATGTGGGCACAGTACCACTCCAGAGTTTTACAGTGGGACGTCCTACAGAATGAGGTCTCGTTACGTGGGCACTTGGAGAGACGAATGTTCTTATCTCCTCGGTCTATTGACTCTCTACAGTGGTGGGTGAATTTAGAAAACTTGTCTCGAGGAGTTCCCTGGGTGGTCAGAATATCTGAAATAATTACAACTGACGCAAGTCTACATGGATGGGGAAAACACTTGGGGGATATGATTGCCCAGGGGTTCTGGTCGGACGCTGAGAGAGCTCTTTCCTCTAATACTAGGGAACTACTGGCAGTTGATAGGGCTGTTGATCATTTCTTACCATTCCTTCACAATAAGAACATTAGGATCCTGTCCGATAATAATATAGCCGTAGCTTATATTAATCATCAGGGGGGTACTCGTGCTGGATCACTAATGAGAGTGGCGGATCATCTCTTTCAGATCTCGGAACACCATCTCCTCTCTTTAACAGCCCTCCACATCAAAGGGAAAGAAAATTCAAAGGCAGACTTCTTAAGCCGTCATTTTTTAAGGCAAGGCGAATGGGAACTAAAACAGGACATTTTTTCCCTATTAGTCTGGAAATGGGGTCTTCCGGTGGTGGATCTCTTCGCCACAAAGCAAAACCGGAAGACAAAGGTTTTTTGCTTCCTAGATCCGAGAGAAAGGCCCCTGACAGTAGACGCTCTCCAGATCCCTTGGAACTTCAGTCTGGCCTATGCCTTCCCACCGTTAAACCTTCTGCCTATGGTGCTAAGAAAGATCAGAGAGGACAAGGCAAGGGTCCTCTTGATCACCCCCTTTTGGCCCAAAAGACCCTGGTTCTCATTCCTGAGGAACATGTCCATCTCGGACCCTTGGGTCCTGCCCGAAGTTCCGGATCTCCTCAGCCAGGGTCCAGTGCTCCATCCGCAAGCTCCGGGCCTCCACTTGATGGCGTGGAATTTGAGAGGTCCCTGCTAGAACTAAAGGGGTTTTCCCAGAGTCTAGTATCTACTTTATTACGTAGTAGAAAGCCTGTCACTACCAAAATTTATGAAAAAATTTGGAACAAGTTTTTATCTTTTTCTAAATCTTCAGTGGATAAGGGAGCGCCAATTGGGAAGATTTTAGAGTTCCTACAAAGGGGCTTCGAGCTGGGGTTAGCAACGAGCACCTTGAAGGTCCAAGTGTCGGCACTAGGTGCTCTCTATAACTGTGTCCTCGCAGAAGACTATTGGATTTCCCGCTTTATAAAAGCGGTAGGTAGGTCCAGGCCGGTTACCAAAACTAATTTCGTTCCATGGGACCTAAACCTGGTTCTGAAAGCGTTAGCTGGGTCACCCTTTGAGCCTATAGATTCTGTATCCCTGAGATCTATTTCCCTCAAAACAGCGCTTCTTGTAGCCCTAACATCTGCTAGGAGGATTGGTGATATTCAGGCTCTGTCGTCTGGCCCTCCCTTCACCCAGGTCCTGGACGACAGAATAATTCTTAGAGCAGATCCAGCATACTTGCCTAAGGTAGCTTCCCGGTTTCATAGACTTCAGAAAGTAATATTACCCTCTTTTTGCCCGAATCCTAGTAATCAGAGAGAAGCAGATTTCCATGCTTTAGATGTGAGAAGGTGTGTGGTTAGGTACCTTGCTGTCACTCAGCCCTTTAGGAGAGAGAGTTCCTTGTTTATCTCCTATCAGGGGGTTAGGAAGGGGCTCAAGGTCTCTAGATCCACCATAGCTAGATGGATTAGGGAGGCCATTACGCTAGCCTATGTATCCAGCGGAGAGGAAGCACCGCGTGGCCTGAAAGCTCACTCTACCCGGGCGGTGGCAACCTCATGGGCAGAGAGGTCTGGCGTCTCGATGGAGGACATATGTAAGGCAGCTACCTGGTCTTCTCCATCTACCTTCTATAAGCACTATAGACTAGATCTGGGTACTTCGTCTGACCTCACATTTGGGAGAAGGGTGCTCCAAGCGGTGGTCCCTCCCTAGAATCTTCATCTCTGCAATTCTCTCGTGGTGCTGTCATGGTCGACCGATAAAGAGATTAGTTACTTACAGGTAACGGGATTTCTCGGAGACCATGACCGCACCCTTATATTCTCTCCCTTCACCCCTTTTTGGGAGCACTTCTTATCTGTTTGCATTCTTTATTCTCACACATTGGTGTTGTAAGAAAATGTATATACTGTTTGTTTTATGATTATGTTGCTATGTCTACTAACCGGGCGGTCCTCTCAATGCTCTGTAATCCAAACTGAGGCGAGAGGGAGGGCCGCCCCCTTTTAAGCCTGTAGGTTTCCTGTCCTTGGTGGGCTTATTCCCTCTCTCGTGGTGCTGTCATGGTCTCCGAGAAATCCCGTTACCGGTAAGTAACTAATCTCTTTTTACCACAAAAAAATGTTTTACCCTCAGATTTTACATTTTCATACAGGACAATGGGTAAAAATGGTGCCGAAATGTGTCACACAATTTCTTCTAAAAGTGGCAATACCCCATATGTGGCTGTATTGTACCGCTTAGCCATACGGCGAGATCTGGGAGGGACGGAGCTCTATTTGACAATTGGAGAACAAATTATTGTAGAATAGGCATTTGGATTTGGGAGCACAACATTTTCTGAATTTCTTTTGGGAGGCAAGAGCCATTTTGCTTTTCCAGAGCCTTTCTGCTACCAGTAACTTGGAAGTCCCTTATATTTTTAACAGATGATGGACCTGAGTGGGGACTAGCTTTTTTTCAGGACTGAGTTGAAGCTTTTATTGGGAACATTTTATGTAACATTTATCCGGCGCTCTAGGCTGAGCACTTACATCGGGGTTTCCCTCTAAATTTCCAAGTGATGTAATTCAGATGAAACCCCTGTGGGATCCATTCACTATAATGAGGCAGCAGAGTTACTCTGGACTCCGTCTGGCCTCTGTTTAGTGGTGTCCTTTTTTTCAGAAGTGCACAAAACTGTGGCCAACCGCACTTTTTTGCACGCCTAAAACAAATGACACCGTGGGCTCACAGGCCAGACGGCGTCCACAGTGGCCTATATCTGCCTCATTACAGGGAATCTTCCATCATGGGTTCCGGCTGAATAATGTATCTCAGAGATTTATACGGAAACTCTGGTGTAAGCGCTTAGCGCAGAGCGCAGGATAAATGTGAGCAGAGCCATACTGCGATCTTTGGGAGACATAATAAACAAATCGGTAGCAGGTGAAGAATTGGTTTTATTTATTTTTTCCGCCGTTCATCATGCGGTATAAGTGATGAGATTACTTTATTGTTCGGGTCAGTGCGATTACAGCGATACCAGATTTATATCGGGTTTTTATGACTGACCGCTGTCACACACTAAAAGACTCTTTTTTTGCAAAATCTAGTTTTTGCATCGCCATATTTTGAGAGCTATAATTTTCCATATTTCGGCCGACAGAGTCATGTGACTGCTTGTTTTTTGCGGGACGAGTTGACATTTTTATTGGTACCATTTTTGGGTACGTGACATTTTTTGATCGCTTTCTATTCCGTTTTTTGGGAGGTAAAATTAATAAAAACCAACAATTCAGGAATTTTTTTGAGGTTTTTTTTTATGCCGTTCTGCGTGTGGTAAAAGTGATAAGGCAGCATTATTCTTCGGGTCAGTACTTTTACAGCGATACACTTACTGTATATTTTTTTTTATGTTTTGGCGCTTTTACACAATAAAACAATTTTTATAGAAAAAATATTTTTTTTGCATCGCTTTATTCTGAGAGCTGTATGGCGTCTTTTTTTTTTTTGCGGAACAAGATGACGTTTTCAGCGGTACCATTTTTATTTGCTTTTTTATCGCATTTTTTCCACTTTTTGTTTGGCGATATGATGAAAAAGCATAGTTTTTTTGCTCCGTTTTTTATTTATTTTTTTTACGGTGTGCACAGAAGGAGTTAATTAGTGTGACAGTTTTTATAGATTGGGTTGTTTCGGACTCGGCGATACCAAATATGTGTACTTTTTTTGTTTTTGCATAAATATACGGATTTATTTGTTTAATATTTTATTTATTTTTATTTTGTGATTTATTTATTTTTTTTAACAGTTCGAAAACACTTTTTTTTAGACTTTTTTTTTTACATTTTTACTTAGTCCCTGTATGGGACATTAATTTTTATTTTTCTAATCACTGTTCTCATGCAGTGCAATAGACATGTATTGCATTGCATGAGAGCTCTGCTGACAGTTTTACACTGTCTGTCTCCTGCTAGACTTCAGCTGCAGGCTGAGCCTAGCAGGACACCATATATGGCAGATCCGGAGGTGGTCATGTGACCTCCGGCTGCCATTACAACGGCCGGTCCTGTAAGACATCAGGGGGCCGTCGGAGAGGTAAGTGGACAACCCCCTCTCCTCTCACTATCTTCTAAATGCCGCGATCACTATAGATCGCGGCATATAGAAGATAGCAAAGGGTTAACATAATTGTCCCGCTGATGTCCCCTGTCAGAGCTGTCGCTCTGCGCCGCAGCCGCAGCGCTTGCAGGACCCTGGGGGTCCTGAGGGCTGCGGGACCACCGACCGTTCATAAACGTCGGCGCCGCACAGAGCCCAGGTAGTGCCGACGTTTATGTACAGTGGGCGGTCTGGAAGTGGTTAAAGAAATAAACATGCATATTTTATATCACTGCAGCCGCAAAAAACTGATCTATGAAAATATATTATTCTTTTAGGCTGCGTGCCCACGATTCGTTTTTCATGCGTTTCCGCTGCGGAATTTCCGCAGCGGAAACGCATCAGAAACGCTTGGTAATCCGCACCCCATGGTCCTCAATGGCATTCCGCAATGTCAATGCACATGCTGCAGATTTTTCCGCAGCTTTTCTGCAGCGCTCATAAATCCGCAGCATGTTCATTAATTTTGCGGAAGCGCAGCAGAATTGCCGCCATTGACTTGCATTGAGATGCATATAATCCGTGTCTGTACATTTGTACACGCGGATTTTATGCTTCTCTATGTGCGGATGGTACCCAGTTCTGGAGGAGAGAAGACTCTCATCCAGACCTGGGTACCATTGTACCTGTAAAAAAAAAAAGAATAAAATAATAAATAAAGTTTATATTCAACTGTCCGGCGGCTTCTCTCTGCTTGCCAGCAGCGCTTATCTTCCAGGACCTGAGATGACTGCAGGCTGTCTCGCGAGAGCCCGGCAACCAGGAAGAAGCCAGGACGAGCACGACAGCACACGCGGCGGGGCATCGGAGGTAAGTATAGCTTTATTTTTTTATTTTTACGGTCACACTGTATAAATCCATGCCGTTTGCATACAGCAGATGTCAGAAGGAAGAAAAAAATCAAAATACCAAAATTTCCATGTATTTTGGAGTCCTCACACCTCCCAAAAAAAAAAAAAAACGTAAAAAGAGATCAGAAGGCCGCCTGTGTGCCAAAATTCTATAATTTAAAATCTACAGTTCAACACAGAATGGAAAAGTAAGAAATTTGTGGCTCTCAGAAAATGGCAACAATTATTTATTTATTTTTTTTTTTTACAATGTTCAAAAAAATGTGAAGCCACTAAAATATTAAAGGGGTTATCCGGGACTTTGGCTATTTTTTCCAATAGGGGCTAAGAACATACAGGCGGGCAGTTGCTAACTACAGCTCGTGGAAGAAAAGAAGGGGAGAGAAAATGAAAATGCATAAAGCGAAAATTGGCCAACTCCTTAAAGGGAATCTATCCATATTTGTCACTCCATCTGAGAGCAGCAAAATGTAGGGGCAGACACCCTGATTCCTACCATGTATCGCTTGCTGTACTTTTGATTAAAATCACAGTTTTTTTTTTCTGAATCTGCAGAACCTGACATGTGTAAATGGTACCACCTATGGTAACAGCAGCTGTGTGGAGGGCCTTGGAATGACCCCAGAGCAATATAACCTATTATATGCCATCTACGCCTGGACGTAAGTAGAATTAGCAAAAACTGTCAGCCAACTTGTATACCAGCTTCATGGGGGGGGGGTACAGGGGTGAATAAGGATGTGTTGGTGCGTAGACATTCTAGGAGTACGATATCATGCTACAAAGTATTATCTCCCCCTCATCACCATCCAAACAATCTGCCCCCCACCACCAGGCACATGCTTAGTACCGCCTCTTTAAGACCAGTGCTCTGAGGCCATTATGCACACAACATGCCATATCGCATATAATTACCACATTTTTCGGACTATAAGACGCACCTAGGTTTTAGAGGAGTAAAATGGAAAAAAATATATAGTCATGATGCACTGTTATGTGGGAGGGTGTCTGCTGCTGACACTGTTAGAGGGGCAGTGTCCCCCAATTCTGTACTAATATCCCCCATCCTGGTATATATGCCCATCCCCATCATGCTGTGCACAAAAAATAAAGTATTCTACTCCCCTTCCCTCTGCTCCAGCGCTGCATCCTGTTCTGCTGCCGGCAGCCGATCTCACCGTGTGAGCAGCACATGACATCACTGCCATTCACCCTCACACGGTGAGATGAGCTGCCTGAAGATTCGCTGCTCCCAACGCCGGGACTATGGACGTGGGAAGTAATGACTTCATTCTCCTTTAAATAGAACCTGTCATGTCATTTGTAACATGTAAACTGTCCCCAGGTCATAATTAGTGATGCAATGTGCATCACCAACATGCTTTTGTAATGAAAATCGGCGGTAATCATATGTCAAAACCACTTTATATAGTTATATCTTACTTGCTGCCTTGGGGTCATATTCGACACTAACCTTTCCTTTACCCCCCCATATCCGATCACTCACTCTCTCTGGTCACCTGCATCCAGAATCCGACCTTTTTTCACCTTTTGAAACTGCTAAAACTTACTGTCGCTCTTATTCATTCTCGTCCGGACTACTGCAACTCTCTTCTGATCGGCCTCCCTCTTACCAAACTTTCTCCTCTTCAATCCGTCCTGAATGCGGCAGCCAGGGTCGTATTTCTGTCCAGCCGCTTCACCGATGCCTCCATCTTGTGCCAGTCATTACATTGGTTGCCCATGCGCCTCAGGGTCCAATATAAACTCATCACTCTCACCCACAAAGCTCTCCACAGTTCTGCACCGCCTTATATCTCCTCTCTCATCTCTGTCTATCGCCCTACACGTGCCCTCCGTTCTACAAATGACCTAAGACTAACATCCCCCATAATCTGAACCTCGCACCGCCGTCTCCAAGACTTCTCTCGTGCTGCTCCAGTTCTCTGGAATGCTCTACCCCAGACGATCCGACTGATGCCTAGCCCCCATGTCTTCAAGCGCGCTTTAAAAACCCATCTCTTTAAACAAGCCTACCACCTTAACTACTCAGTAAATTAACTTTCCCCTGTTCCCTCCTAAATATTATTCAGAATCTGTTCCCTACTCTTCATCTGTCTCCACACCCTCCATGCACAAGATAACTGCACTCGGTACTTGAGTATTGCACTTAAACATACAGGCTGATGACCGGATCATGCAGATTTATATGAAAATCCCTATTTATTATAATTGCCAGACCTGAAATAACAAGCACTTTTCACCTATTGTGTCCCCCCATTTCCTTGTAGAATGTAAGCAGCGAGCAGGGACCTCACTCCTAATGTAACTGTTTAAACTGTCCTTAAATTGTATTGAATTTATTGTCTGTACATGTCCCCGCTTAATTGTAAAGTGCTGCGGAATTTGTTGGCGCTATATAAATAAAAGTTATTATTACTTGTTCGTTTAGTCATAGGGGTGTTCATTACTGTATTCAGTCATGGTGGTCGCCACCCGCTCAACTTGAATTCTGTCCCAGTGTTTGCGGCGCAGTCACCTGAATCCTCGCATTTAAATTCCGCGCTTGCGCACTGTTTAGTCTGAGCCACGCTTGCGCAGTGTGTGTGCCATAATCCGTGCTTGCGCAATGTGTACTTTTACGCCGCTCCCTGCGCGTGCGCAGTGAAGCAAGCGTGGCTCAGAGTACAGATTGTGCAAGCACGGAATTTAAATGCGAATATTCAGGTGACGTCGCCGACACTGCACACAGTGTCAGCAGCAGCTGCGGCTACTGCAACTGCTCGGTGATCGCGTGTCTCTGCTATCAAAGAGCATGAATATTCACTACTCTCCACGCCCATGGGAGTGGGGAGGAGTGAATATTCATGCTCTTTAATAGCGGGCACACGTGATCACCGAGCAGTTGCCGGAGCCGCGGCTTCTGCTGACACTGTGCGCGCTATAAAAGAAAATTAATTTTCAGTGCTCCTCATGCCCATGGACGTGGGGAGCAGTGAATATTCATTTTCTTTAGCAGCGGGCACAGTGTAGGCTGCAGCAGGCAGCTCCTGCCTCTTGTGTTCCGCTCCCCCCACACCATCCACAGCAACAAGTATAGTACTTTCGAACTATAAGATGCACCCCCCAGTTTCCTTCAAAATTTTATAGTTCAAAAATTACCGTACTTAACTTTTTTTTTTTTTTGCTCACTCTTGCAATACAGAATTTTAAACAGTGTCCTTTAAGCCAGGGTTCCCCAACTCCAGTCCTCAAGGCCCACCAACAGGTCATGTTTTCAGGATTTCCTTAGTATTACCCAGGTGATAATTGCATCACCTGCACAGGCAATAATTCCATCACCTGTGCAATACTAAGGAAATCCTGAAAACATGACCTGTTGGTGGGCCTTGAGGACTGGAGTTGGGGAACCCTGCTTTAAGCTGTGCTGCTGTGTGAGCGGGATATGATCAGGACCAGTGTTCACCCTCTGAATGCTAAAATAATGTTTGCATCCACTGACTTCTAGCAGAGATCTAAAACTGCAAGAAATAAGGGGAAAAACAACATTTCAGAATATTTCTTGTTTTTCTCCTTTAGGAACGCTTTGGTCGTTATCTTGGCTGGATTCCTCATCGACAAACTGGGGAACAGATGTGAGTAAAGGATTTTCTTAACTGCTCGTTGTTGCAACCCATTTTCATTTTTTGCGCTTTGTAAAAAAAAAAAAAAGCCTCCTAGATAGGGTTAAAAACGGGCAGTTCCCCCATTGTTTTTTGGGGAGAGGGGGGAATCCTGCTCAGCATTCTTTCAACATGATTCTCCAGGTCATTAAGGTTTCTTCTTAATTTTTGACAGTGGCATTTAAGTGGTTAAACAGCAGCGATTGCAGCTAGCTCGGTTCTCTGCTGTCAGAGGCAGGTGTGCAATCTCTTATACTCCTCAGCCTGCTTCTTGCACCCGCTACATGGCGTCCTGGGGAGAGAAGAGTTCAAGGGATTTCTCTATCGCTTCATTGGGGGACACAGGACCATGGGTGTATGCTGCTATCGCTAGGAGGTTGACACTATGCAAAAAAAGGAAAATGGCTCCTCCTCCGCAGTATGCGCCCGCCTACAGGCACCAAGCTCACCAGTTTAAGCTTAGTTTCTGTAGGAGGTAGACCTGGATCCTACTGATCCAACCCTTTAATAAGGACATCGTTTTGCCTTCCTTTTGCCCTGCTCCAGTGCATCCACGGGAGAAGTCCCTGCACAAACTGGACCTGGTTAGAGCTCTACGTGTGTACCTTTCCAGAACGACCTCCCTTCGGCGCTCGGATGCCCCTTTTGTCATCCCTGAGGGGCATCGCAAGGGTCTCCCTGCTTCCAAGTCAACCATCGCCCGTTGGATATGTTCGACCATCTTGGAGGCACATCGCATCTCGGGCAAACCTCCCCCTCCCCGAGTAAGGGCTCACTCCACCAGGGCGGTGGGGGCCTCTTGGGCGGTCCGCCATCAGGCTTCGGCCTCTCAAATCTGCAAGGCCGCAACGTGGTCTTCTCTTAACACCTTTTCAAGGTTTTACAAGGTCCACACTTATTCTTCGGCTGATGCCAGTCTTGGACGGAAGGTCCTGCAGGCGGCAGTTGCCGAAGTCTGACCTAGTCTGTGGCTACCTTTTTTCTGCTCTCCCACCCAAGGGACTGCTTTGGGACGTCCCATGGTCCTGTGTCCCCCAATGAAGCGATAGAGAAAGAGGGATTTTTGGTACTCACCTTAAAGTCTCTTTCTTGGAGCCTTCATTGGGGGACACAGCACCCTCCCTGTTTTTGGACATATGTCCTGTTGGCCCTGTTGGGCATCTCATTTAGCTTTTCACGGTTGTGCCCCGTTGGGCATTACATAGTTGGTTATTTTGTGCTTCTCCTACTGCTCTAGCCACTAACTGGTGAGCTTGATGCCTGTAGGCGGGTGTATACTGCGGAGGAGGAGCCATTTTCCTTTTTTTGCATAGTGTCAACCTCCTAGCGACAGCAGCATACACCCATGGTCCTGTGTCCCCCAATGAAGGCTCCAAGAAAGAGATTTTACGGTGAGTACCAAAAATCCCTCTTTTCCAGGCTTGTGCTTGGTCTAGCAGCTCTGCTCCATTTATTTATATTGGGCTAAGTTGCAATACCAGACATAACCCATAATAAGCGGTGGCTCTGTTTCTGGGGAAAAAAAAACAAAAACCTTGACAGCTCCTTTAACTCAGTGTAGTCGACTTTAATTTGTTTTATTGCACAATTATATGTTTATTTCTCGTAACATTGAGTTTCTTACAGTCGGCCTGTTCCTGTTCTCCTCATTGACGGTTGTGGGCTCCTCCATATTCGCCTTGGGATCGCACTTTAGAGGAAGTCCGTACCTGCTGCCGCTGATGTTGACCGGACGCCTGCTGTTCGGCTCAGGGAACGGATCACTGACAAGTAAGAAGTTCCATGTTTCCCTGCAATAGTCGTCCCTGGCCGCCAATCATCTTCCATCTCTTCGTTTTCTAGAGGCACTTTGGAAAATGAAAGGGTTAAATGAGATTGGCTGCTATGGGTAACTACTTTCTTTTTTTTGCACCAGTTTTGGTCATCGTGTCGTGTACTGTTCTTTTCCCTGCAGTTGTACAGAACCGGATCACAGCCTTCTGGTTTAAAGGGAAAGAGCTGGCTCTGGCGTTTGGGTTGACCCTGTCCTTCTCCAGATTGGGAAGCGTTCTCAATTTCTTCCTTACTCGGCGGTTTGAAGATCACTTTAGAATCCAGTGGACACTTTGGGGAGGTGCATTACCCCTGTCAGGGAAGGGTTAGGACTACATGGGTGCCGATGGGGTTTATAGAACTGCTGATAAGTTAGAGGTTCTATAACTACATTCTATAAATGTGGTTGCTTGGTAACATATCCCTAACAATCAGACTGTCAAATATGCTGATGAGCTGAAAACTGTCTGGCGCTGTGGCAAAAACAGCCAGGTTCCCGCTCATTCTTAAAGGGCTTTTTCCCAAAATCACACGTTATCTCCCATCCTATGCCTAGGGGGGATATCTTGCTATTGATCCCGAGTCCCATCTAGAATGGAGCTCTGTTGCCCCCTCGTCCTCTGCTTCATTCATTGTCTATGGGATAACCGGAGAAAGTTGATTACATCCCTCCGGCTTTTTCCCCGCAATCCATGGATGGAGCATAGACTGAGCTTATGTCCTTCCACTTGCAACTGGATTCTGCAAAGCCCCATCCTTGGGATTGCTGGGGGTCCCAGCAGTTGAAGCCCATCAGACCATCAAATTATCCTTTTTCCTATGGATAGGAGTTAACTTTTGATTTTGGGAAACCCCCCCCCTTAAGTATCTTTCAGAAATTAAATGTAGTTCTCTATCTAGGAAAATGATGGGATATTGCATGGATTGTAGACCACCACTATTCATGTGAATAAAGGAGGTTATTTTTTGCGTGACGGCACAGCAGGCGCCTCTCAGCGCAGCCCTATTTACTTGAATGGAGAACGACAAAATAGAGGTGGAATAGGGTGGACTCCTTGCCCGGGAATCACTGCTCCTTGGATATTTTCTATGCAGAGAAAGACCTTGAAGAAGCCCCTTCATTCTCCGGATCTGTAGGGGTCTTGGCCGTAGGATCCATAGTAATCAGTGATTGGTTGTCCTAACACTAGTACAGTGGACACGGAAAGTATTCAGACCCCTTTAAATTTTTCACTCTGTTTCATTGCAGCCATTTTATACATTCAAAAAAGTTCATTTTTTTCTCATTAAAGTACACTCTGCACCCCATCTTGACTGAAAAAAAAAAAACAGAAATGTAGAAATTTTTGCAAATTTATTAAAAGAAAAATTGAAATATCACATGGTCATAAGAATTCAGACCCTTTGCTCAGTATTGAGTAGAAGCACCCTTTTGAGCTAGTACAGCCATGAGACTTCTTGGGAATGATGCAACAAGTTTTTCACACCTGGATTTGGGGATCCTCTGCCATTCTCTGTACTTGGCCGCATTCATGTTTCATTCAATTGCAACCAGTCATCCTGTCCCTGCAGCTGAAAAACGCCCCCATAGCATGATGCTGCCACCACCATGTTTCACTGTTGGGATTGTATTGGGCAGGTGATGAGCAGTGCCTGGTTTTCTCCACAGGTACCGCTTAGAATTATCACCAAAAAGTTCTCTCTTCCTCTCATCAGACTGGAGAATCTTATTTCTCATAGTTTGGGAGTCCTTCATGTGTTTTTGAGCAAACTTTATGCGGGCTTTCATTTGTCTTGCACTGAGGAGAGGCTTCCATCGGGCCACTCTGCCATAAAGGCCCGACTGGTGGAGGGCTGCAGTGATAGTTGACTTTGTGGAACTTTTTCCCATCTCCCTACTACATCTCTGGAGCTCAGCCACAGTGATCTTGGGGCTCTTCTCCCATGATTGCTCAGTTTGGCTGGACGGCCAGGTCTAGGAAGACTTCTGGTGGTCCCAAACTTCCTCCATTTAAGGATTATGGAGGTCACTGTGCTCTTAGGAACCTTGAGTAATGCAGAAATTCTTTTATAACCTTGGCCAGATCTGAGCCTTGCCACAATTCTGTCTCTGAGCTCCTTGGGCAGTTCCTTTTGAGCTCATGATTCTCATTTGGTCTGACATGCACTGTGAGCTGTGAGGTCTTACATAGACAGGTGTGTGCCTTTCCAAATCAAGTCCTATCAGTTTAATTAAACACAGCTGGACTCCAATGAAGGAGTAGAACCATCTCAAGGAGGATCACAAGGAAATGGACAGCATGTGACTTAAATATGAGTGTCTGAGCAAAGAGTCTGAATACTTATGACCATGTGATATTTCAGTTTTTCTTTTTTAATAAATTTGCAAAAATTTCTACATTTCTGTTTTTTTCAGTCAAGATGGGGTGCAGAGTGTACTTTAATAAGAAAACAAATGAACTTTTTAGAGTTTACCAAATGGCTGCAATGAAACAAAGAGTGAAAAAATTTAAAGGGGTCTGAATACTTTCCATAACCACTATAGATCTCCTTTTTGTGTGACCACTTTTGATTTATAAATTTCATGTTTTCCTGCGTAGGAACCATACTGTGCGTCATTGGCTTGTTATCTGCCGTTACTGTCAGTATCCTGGATAAACTGGGAATGAAGCAGCTCGGCCTGGACGGATCAATTCAGGAAGAATCCAAGAAAGTGGTAAGAAATATCATGCACTTATGTTCTGCTGCAAGACAAATACAGTATTACTCTCTGCCCATTGATGTTAATGGTGAACCATGTAATACATGAGCAGGACGAGTCCTGTTTATAAGCTCTGAGGGGGGTCCCAAGTGGTGAATCCTCTATTATAATGTCTGCCTGCTTGTAAAGGCATGTGGATGGGTTGCCCCAACCAACCCCCCCCACCCCCCCTTGTATCACATATTGCAGAACTTAAGGGATATTCTCATCTCCAAGATCCTATCCCAATATGTAGTAGGTGTAACAATATTATCTCCAATTAGGGATACCCTTTAAAGCTTCAGCTGAACCTTTGTTAGGAGATTTTACTGGTATACACACCAGAGGAGGCTAAAAGCTGTCTTGACTTTCATTGGGATGTTATAGCACTGATATAATATGCACTGTGGTTTGTAATCTACTTTGCTTAATTTGTATGTTCATTTTTTATTTCCAGCGAGTCCAGGACATCCGCAAATTGCCGTTACGTTACTGGCTCTTGGTTCTGACTATCATGTTTTTCTACAATGGGGTATTCCCTTTCGTGGCTGATGCCAGGTAAGACAAGCATCTTTGGTTGGGGGGCTTTATGTCGACCCTTTAGCATTCACCCTAGATGAACGTGCATGCCTTCTGATTAAGTGTTCTCAGTGAGCCCACGTGCCCATCAAGAGCACCAAAAGGCCACTTGCCAATGTTTCTTCACTCCTTAAATGATGACCAATTATGCTATCAAATAGAGGAGAGTTTGAGCCAAAGAGGCCATTGATGTTCATCTTGTCCACTTTTATCCAACTACACGTGCCTACCATTACTGAATATGACACTATTGCTGTACTCCATATTTGGCCCTCCTTGATGATACCGATCATGTGTCACAGGATTCTCATTTTGCTCTGATCACAATTCATTCTTTTTTTCTTTTTTACCAGCAAATTTATCCAAGACAAGTATGACGGCTATGATCAGCAGACGGCGTCCTACATCGCTGGGGCCGTGTATGACAGTTCTCTGGTGCTGTCTGCGGCTGTTGGCATATTAATTGTAAGTTTTAGTACTCAAAATTACAAGAGTAATCTTATTATTCCTATTTAAGACCTAACCTCTCCTTTTTTTTCTGTCCTAGGATTATGTAGGAATGAGGGGGGTGCTGGCGGTGCTCTGTGCTGTGCTCACCTTGCCAGTGTTTGCCCTGCTGGCCTTCACCTTTGTCCCCCCCCTGGTGTCCACCTTATGGCTTGGAGTCACTTACTCCTTTGCAGCGGTAAAGTATAACATTTCTGTCTTACTTTGGGGTTTTATTAGTGACGGTAAACGTAAGGTTCGTGTGCACTGACCGACTGGCGGTATTGAACGACTGTTTACACCGGCAGACCGCTCTTAACAATGGAGCAAGAACGATCTGTAATGTATTGTTCTGTGCCATTGTCCTCAGCAAAGCGAGTCCTGATTACACAGGACGATGTGCTGCAGAGAATGATTAATTTCTGTGCAGCATGAACGATCATTTCACCCGACAATCATGGCTGCCGATCACCTGATAAGTGAGCCAAGTATGAGAAGTGTTCCTAGAAAGTCTCGTGTAATATAGAAGTACTCCTAGAGCTTGTGTTCATTAATACAGGGATGGAGATGGCAAGCTATTGTTCTATGTTATCAGCTATTTCAGGCCGGAAACATTCCAGTGTTATGTTATGCTGCTTGAAGTGGCGTATTTGCTTCAGACATCCATCTTTAGTTTCTGGAGCAGGAAGAATGAGTCCGATTGCTACTGTACCTCCTTTCTTCCATATTTGCTGTTGGGTTGTGCAGAATGTCCATCTATTTAAGGTACAGTGGTCTGACCTGCTGCTACCCCTCTTCCCTGTAGGCGAGCATGTGGCCATCCATCCCTCTTGTGGTCCCACAAGCTACTCTTGGAACCGCCATGGGTCTCGCCACCTCCGTGCAGATGATCGGCATCGGGCTTTCTAATCTTATCGTTGGCAGAATTCTTGGTACCCAATCTAGGTAAGTGTTATAAAAAAAAAAATACAAAGTGGCCTGTTTGACTTCCCTCATCCTTTTACTAGGACAACCTAAGGCCTCCTTCACACGTTCTGGTGATTCCAGTACTGGTAAGATCTGTGGTCTGTGTGCCATCCGTGTACATATGTAACATCCGTGTGCTGTCAGTGTGACACGTAAAGTGTTATGTATTGAAGATGTTCAAAGATAGAGAGATAGAAATATATCGGTGTGATGTATAATCTGTGCTTTATTTTTTTGTACTTTTATTTTTTTTATTAAATAATAAAAAAAAAAAACATGGTCCCCCTTAATTTTCCTAACCAGCTGAGGGAAACTGACAGCTGGGGGCTGGTGTTAATATTCTGGGAAGGGGCCAGTAGTCATAAAGGTTCCCAGCCTATTAATAACCGCTTACAGCTGTTCGCTTAGCCTTTTACTGGTTAGTAAAAAGGGGGATCCCCAAAAAAAAATTGTGGGGTCCCCCCCTATATTTACTAACCAGCAAAGGCTAAACAAACAGCTGCTGGCTGATATTAATAGTCTGAGATGGGGGTCAATATCCATGGCCCCTTCTCACTCTAAGAACACCAGCCCTTAGCTGCCCCAGAAATGACGCATCCATTAGCTGTGCCAATTCTGGCTCTTAGCTTTGGCTCTTCCCACTTGCTCTGGTGCGTTGGAAAGTGGGGTAATAGTTTTGGGGTTGATGTCGTCTGTTTTATGTCCTCTGACATCAAGCTCAGGGATTAGTAATGGAGAGGCGTCTATAAGAAGCCCCCATTACTAACCCCATAGTCAAAATTAATAAAGACACACACAGAGAAAGTCCTTTAATTGAAAAAAATACTCCCGACACTTTTTACCCATTTATTAGCCTAAAAATAAGTCTAAGTAATCCTCACCTGTCCGCTGTTGAGGTCTCACGACTGTCCCCAACTTTGCAACATCCAGATGGTGTGGTGAGTGGTGACATCGAGAACATGATCGCTCACGACGCCGGCTGGAAGATGCAGAGTGTGAGAACACGGCTGCAGTGACGAGCGGTGATGTCATTAAGGTTATCGCCGGTCACACGCATTCTCACGCTAAGCTCAGTGTGTTCCGGCTGGCGTGGTGAGCGGTCACGTTCCTAATGTCACAGCTCACCACACCATCTGAATATAGCAGAGTTGGGGATCATCGTGGGACCTCGTTGTGGATTATCTGCTGACAGGTGAGGATTACTTTTCAGTCTTTATTTTTAGGTTAATAAATGGGTAAAAGAGGGTTGGGCTTGTTTTTTTATTTTCATGTAAAGGAGTTTCTCTGTGTGTCTTTATTAATTTTGACTACGGGGTTAGTAATAGCGGTGTATTATAGACTCCACTCCATTACTAACCCCTGGGCTTGATATCAGATGATCTAAAACAGCTGACATCAACCCCAAAACTATTACCCCACTTGCCAATGCACCAGGGCAAGTGGGAAGAGCGAGGCTAAGCACCAGAATTGGCACATCTAATGGATTCGTCATTTCTAGGGTGGCTGAGGGCTGTTGTTCTTACTCTGGGAGGGGGGCAATATCCATGGCCCCTTCCTAGCTTATTAATATCATCCCGCAGCTGTCTATTTAGCCTTTGCTGGTCAGTAAATATAGGGAGTGACGCCACGTTTTTGTTTTGCTTCTTTGGGTCTCCCTTTTTACTAACCAGTAAAGGCTAAGCAAAAGCTGTGAGCTGTTATTAATAGGTTGGGAACCTTTATGGCTATTGGCCCCTTCCCAGGATATTCACACTAGCTATCAGCTGGTTAGGAGAATTAAGGGGGACCCCCACACCTTTTTTTTAATTATTTAATACGCGCGATACATAGACGGCCGGTACTGACTACAACTGTCATCAGCATTGCCTGGTGTCGCTGATCACAGGGAGACAAGGCGAACATGATGAGTTGGATTCATCCTGGGAACAGCGCTAACCGTAAAGCTTTTCCCAGGCGCCAGAGCATGCCGCTGGAACATTTAATTCTGGGACGTGTCATCATTGTGCATGTGTGCGGCACATATTTCGTTCGTCATGATGGGGGAAAAAAGGACATATCTGCAGGTTTTTCACACTGTCAGAGTCCATGTGAAAAATCTGATGTGCGCACCATTTAATACAATGGGTGTGCATGTGTCCGTATTTGCGGTCCCTAAAAAAAAAAAAAAAAAAAAAAAATGGACTGCATACTGACTTGGAAAAAAAAAACAGACTTGTGAAGGAGGCCTAAGGAAGATGATGGGTGTTCACATACAGTGGGGGAAATAAGTGTTTGATCCCTTGCTGTTTTTGTAAGTTTGCCCACTGACAAAGACATGAACAGTGTATAATTTTAAGGGTAGGTTAATTTTAACGTTGAGAGAGAGAGAGAATATCCAAAAAAGATCAAGAAAATCACATTGTATAAATTAGATACATTTATTTGCATTTTGGAGTGAGAAATAAGTATTTGATCCCTCTGGCAAACAACACTTAATACTTGGTGGCAAACCCCTTGTTGGCGAGCACAGCAGTCAGATGTTTTTTGTAGTTGATGATGAGGTTTGCGCACATGTCAGGAGGAGTTTTGGTCCACTCCTCTGTGCAGATCATCTCTAAATCATTCAGATTTTGAGGCTGTCACTTGGCAACTCGGAGCTTCAACTCCCTCCATAAGTTTTCTATGGGATTAAGGTCTGGAGACTGGCTAGGCCACTCCATGACCTTACTGTGCTTCTTTTTGAGCCACTCCTTTGTTGCCTTGGCTGTATGTTTTGGGTCATTGTTTTGCTGGAAGACCTAGCCATGACCCATCTTCAATGCTCTTACTGAGGGAAGGAGGTTGTTGGCCAAAATCTCACGATACATGACCCCATCCATTTTCCCTTCAGTACGGTGCAGTCGTCGTGTTCCCTTTGCAGAAAAGCACACCCAAAGTATATTTTCCCCACCATGCTTCACGGTTGGGACGATGTTCTTAGGGTTGTACTCCTACTCCTCCTCCTCCTTCTTCTTCCTCCAAACACGGCAAGTTTAGTTAATGCCAAATAGCTCAATGTTTGTCTCATCTGACCACAGCACCTTCTCCCAATAACTCACAGAATCATCCAGGTGTTTATTGGCAAACTTCAGACGGGCCTGCACATGTGCCTTCTTGAGCAGGGGAACCTTGCGGGCTCTGCAGGATTTTAAACCTTTAAGGCGTAATGTGTTACCAATGGTTTTCTTGGCGACTGTGGTCCCAGCTGCCTGGAGATCATTAACAAGTTCCCCCGGTGTAGTTTTAGGCTGATCGCTCACCTTCCTCATGATCAAGGATACCCCACGAGGTGAGATTTTGCATGGTGCCCCAGATGGATATCAATTGACAGTCATTTTGTATTTCTTCCATTTTCTTACTATTGCACCAACGGTTGTCTCCTTCTCACCCAGCGTCTTACTTATGGTTTTGTAGCCCATTCCAGCTTTGTGCAGGTCTATGATCTTGTCCCTGACATCCTTAGAAAGCTCTTTGGTCTTGCCCATGTTGTAGAGGTTAGAGTCTGACTGACTGAGTCTGCGGACAGGAGTCTATTATACAGGTGACTATGTAAGACAGCTGTCTTTAATGCAGATAACGAGTTGATTAAGCGCATCTAACTGGTCTGTAGGAGCCAGAACTCCTACTGGTTTGTAGGGGATGAAATACTTATTTCTCACTGCAAAATGCAAGTAAATTTATCTTCTTTATACAATGTGATTTCTCTTTTTTTTTGGATATTCTATTTCTCAATATTAAAATTAACCTACCCTTCAAATGATAGACTGTTCATGTCTTTGTCAATGAGCAAACTTACAAAAACAGCAAGTGATTAAATACTTATTTCCCCCACTGTACATCAGTCTTCAAATGATTTCTGGGGTTAAGAACTATAGATTTTGCGACCAGCGGTGACTGATTTATAGTATTTTAAGGCTGTTGACTCTCGATAGTCTGTATTCTGTTAACATTTTTCAACCTTTTCATTTGCAGTGAAGCAAAGATTCCCCTATGGCGATGGCAACAAATGATGATTTTCATGCTGGCAAATACCATCGCTTGTATCGTTGCTTCAGTAACCTTAAACCTAGTGGACAAAAACCAGGTAATTAGGTGGCCTCTGGCCAGTGTTACACCTCATGCATGTGGCTGTTTCTGGAATATGTATTGCATTGACCAGTTAATTTTTATGGCATACAAGGTCATTTTTACCATACAATGAATCACTATTCTCCAGGTTTGTATAATGCTGGAAATTCAAAACAAAGTATGTCTCGTCACTTTCCCTTACTCATAACTTTTATTTTTCTGCATGAGGGCTTGTTTTTTATGTTAGGAGCTGACTTTTTGAGGAGGACATAATGTTTTGATTACTTTTTATTGCATCTCTTTACAGAAGTGAGGTTACAAATTGGCAAAAAAAAAAATTTTTCCATAAGGGAGAACTCATTTTATATTTTGACAGACTGGACTTTTACAAACTGATACAATACTTTTATTAAAAAAAGAAAAAAAAAAAAGTAAATATCTTTTCCTGGGAATACTGATCCAGGAACAGATACTAAGTTCCTCAGCTACTTACTTGGCTACACAATTGAGCAGACAATTCTGATCTGAGCAGAGCAGTGCTCAGATTACTGTAATTACCAGTGAGTGCTCACCACGTCCGGGCACCAATGTTGTGGCGGTGATTTTATTCTGTGACATGTACTCACCTCTGGATGAAGTCACTGTTGCAGCCCTGTGCTCGTCTGTAATTACTTTGATTGGAGTGCTTCAGTCGCAATGACTTCTACGCTTAGATCACAGTACTTACCTGTGAGCACAGGTCCGGGCACCACGGGTGTGGCGGTAATGTCATACAGCGACATGTACATACCGCTGGATGAAATGACTGCTAGTGCCTGGACCTGTGCTCACCTTTAACTACTGTGATCTCAACAGTCTAATGACATGACATTACTAGTGAGTGTGCACCCGGTTTGCAGTGGTTACTCAATTGTGCAGTGACTCCGTACACAGTCCAGGATAAAATCGCCAATGCAGCGCTGCTGCAGGGACCTGGTCAGCACGCTTTAGTAATTACTGTGATCTGAGTGCTGTAGCCAAAATGACATGAAGGCCCCACTCAGATCACAGTAATTAAAGAGACAGCACAGGGCTCCCCATACAGCTGTGAACTGGCCGATTCTATTTTGTACTGCATTTGCTGTGTGCGAATACTTGGACACCGGCAAATAAAAGCCAGTGGCAGAGTTAAGCAGCTAAGTTATTATATATATATTTTTTTTTATATGTACTATTTAATTTTTGACATGAATCAATAACGAACCTATAAAACTATGCCAAATTCCCTTTTAAGTGTCTGGCAGCAGCTCACTTCAGTTTCAGCATTGAAAATGAGGATGCATGGCTATGGGGGAGTTAGAAGGCTGCCAGCTAAGTATAGGTACCTGTAGAAATATATAAGTGATATTGGTACTGTCTGGGGTCCAGAGACAATCTTTATGCCACCAAAAAACTGGGCATGAGTTGAAATTGAACAAAAACAGGCCATGATAAGCCCCTAAAGGAATGGTCACTGAACTTTCCCATACCCTGAAATAACTAATATGCTCAGTGTTGCATATGTGGAGGAGGGTGTTCTGATTTTTTTTTCCTGTTTTGCAGGGAGGCACATTGAACAAAATGACAAAGAAGAAACCTCAACCAGAGCCCCAGGAGGAGTCCGACAGAACGCCAATACTTAATGAGGAGGACCACAGGTCCATTAACTAGCTGATACCTGCTGAACATTTTTTCTCATCCAGGTTATGAACTGAAAAAGACTGATTATCCGAGTAACATTACCGCACAAGTTTACATTCAATGTGGACATGAAGTGACCGCTAACGTCTAATCACTAATCTGGGAACGCTAAGTACTACATGTACTAAATGGAGTGCTCTCATATAGCACGGGACATTTAATGGGGCTTTTAATCTAATACATTTATGGCATGGTGCAAGAAACATCCAATAGATTCAGGCCCACTACTTGTTCTGCAATCATCAAAACACCCATAATAATAAATAGAAACACACGGACGGACGGACGGTCCCCCCCCCACGTACGGACGGCTACCCCCATTCTCGATAGATTCAGGTCTCATTGCTCACACCTACTGCTTTATCAGTATGCGATAAATGCACCACCCCTGATGCCATAACTAATAGATAAAACCATTGAATTTACTATTTTTCGGAAAAGTCTTCCTGATTTGTCATACATTGACTTTAGTTCTCAGGTCTATAAACAGATTATGGTGCAATATATAATCTATAAATACTGTTTACTATACCTAATAATGGTCATTTATATTTACCTACACACAAAAAACTAAATCTGACAAATTAACTATTGTCCACTCCAGACTGATATTTAGTATAATGCCATGGTATGCACTACTGTTATTTTGCCACCAGATGGCAGATGTATTCCATTTTTCCATCTGTGCCAAACCAAATACTTAATAAAAAGTTGGAGAAAAGTGTTACCTAAAAATCTGCACATACAGGAGAAGACTGGTAACTATTCTCAGGTGAAGCGTTGGCAAGGCTACTGGTACTTATCGATAAATGACCATTTGCCAAGGAGAGAGTGAGCAGGAAACTCAGCTGATACTGCACAAGTAAATCCCAAGGAGTTAAATGGTTGCTAGACTAATAGACCATTTTAGAATTTTTTTTGCTCATCTCTATTAAAACTACTGCTGCCGACTTACTGACAGCAAAGCAAAGGGGCCAATATGAGACGATTGGTAAAGCAGAGTCCGACAGTTTGGTTATTATATTCTACCTAGACATCAACTGAGTTGTCAGGGAAGGTTCTTCCCCGCTTACCAGTGCAGTACTGGCCCTAGGATCATGTTTTACTACCCAAGTAACCAGAATCATGTTGCCATTTTACTACTGACTTGGCTACAGCTAAAGGGAGATGATTTTATAATTAATGTTTCAATTTCATAAATAAAGTTTCTAAAACCCATTAACTACAGTGAGTTTTGTATGGAGTGTGCACCGACTGCAGGGGAGGGAAAGGACACATACATGAGCCATAGTCATTAACAAAATACACTGTTTATTAAGAGGAGCATTATAACCGTATAAATGGCATCAATCAGATAAATGCGAGAGATGAAGCCTGCCGCAGCCAAATCCATATCAGCAGGACCTGTACAATCAGGATACACGGAAACAGAACAAACCGGACATGACCCAGGGGTCTAAGGCCCCTCGATGTGATGTGTACCAGCTGATTCTTATTACTGTCACATGTCAGCAGAGATCATTTTTAGATCCGTTAACAGGAGTTGTATTGGAGGACTCAAGATACAGTTCAGGGTGCAACAGGCAGAAGATGGGGTGGCTTAGCTCCCCTACAATCAGTAACGTCACCAGTCGCACCTTCTGGGGGGAGGTGGGGTCATATTAATACTGCACCGCTGGTGATGTTACCACACACTGCAGCAGATGACAGATCCAGATGCTGCTGACTTTTGCCCATATTAGAACATAAGTTTGTTTTTTTTTTTAAATGTTTCACAATAAATCTGACAACTTTCATGGATGGAGACAAGAAAAATGGTCTGCTTTTCTGTCATACAGCACCACCCTGGTCTAGAGGCTGTGACTGGTATTGCAGACTCAGTAAATGCTACAATACTAGTGTGGCGCTGGTTCAGGAAAACTAAAGCAGTTCCCACCTTTTACTTTATTACAGACAACCCCTTATTAGGGTTCATTCAGAAATTGACCCAAGATTGGACCGCAATGTACGGACTGGCTGGGGCGTCTGCCCAGATTGTGTTACACGGTCATGCTCAGAAGCCAGCGTGCATTGTGGTCCGATCTTGGGCAGATTTGCACAGGTGGATTAATGAGCCCTAGTGGTAGGTTTGGCTAATGCAGGACCCCCTTCTATTACAGCACAGACGTTCATTAGGTGCCACATTGTACTTTGCTGTAACTTCAGGAAGAAATAGTCCGTAGGATAAAGGGTCGTTTGTGTTTCCAGAACTGGAAATGGACCCTAAAAAAGACACCACTGCTACTTTGGTCATAAGAAAATCCCATAGGTGTGAAGTGGGCTTTATATTTAACTCTTTCCAATCTTCCTTTTCAAACACAAGTAACAGCGCCCCCTGCTGTCAGAAAACAAAGAACTCCAGGCAACATTTGTGTTATTCCTAGTTCAGGGATACAAGACTGATATTAGAATCTCTGTGTCACACGCCGCCCTCCAGGCATTTCAGGAGAATTCCTTGAAGGACTAACTGATTCAACAGGATGGCTGCTTTTGCAATGTAATTATAGCCCAAAAGATGGTTGTCTGCTTTGATGAAACTTTTGCATACAGACTCAGGTTCATGTGGGAAAAACAAACCACACTATACCTACTTTCTTTTTCAGGGTCCGGTGCTGCCCCCAGTCTCTGTTTGCCTGCAGCACTAATACCACTGCAACCTATTCATAAGGGCAGAGCTGCTGAACTTGGCTGCAATTCTCACCAAGTCTTGCCACCCCTGCAGCCTATACAAAATCGCAGGGGCAGAGCCGCAGCCAGGGGCAGAGCCGCAGCCAGGGGCAGAGCCGCAGCCAGGGGCAGAGCCGCAGCCAGGGGCAGAGCCGCAGCCAGGGGCAGAGCCGCAGCCAGGGGCAGAGCCGCAGCCAAGTAAAGCGCGCTTTGTTGGGTTTCTTTTGTTTTTAACAAACTGAGCAGACAGGCAAAAGTTTTCCAAAAGAGAACAACCCCTTTTAAGTCTTGTACATCATCACTTTATTTTACTTTTCATACTCTGATACAGAAGTGACGGTCAATTTAGTTGCCCTTAAAGAAACACGTCTGCTCAGTGCAGGGCCAGGGGAGGCAGCGCACTGTCTCTGCACCGAGACATTTTGCCCAGCATTCCTGTAAAAGATGGAGATTTTTTTTCCTGCCTGCACTTGGATGGGGAGGGTGCGAGCATCTATTATTGATTAGCCCATTAAAAAGCAGAGGTGATCAGAAGGCAGTAGAGCAGGTAACAGAATCAGCAGGGTAGATCCAACATGCAGCGGCCGCCTACACGTAGATATGATGGCTGTCATCAATCTTTACATTATCTCAATGTGAGAACTAAAATGAGTGAAGGGATCATGTAAAATGTCATCAGAGTTGTATCATTATTAAAGGGGTTCCAATAATCTTATCGAAAAAGCGCAGATATGCTGTTAATAGCTTGAGCAGAGAAATATTATTTTCTTTTCGCTTCCCCCCTTGGCTGCGCTGTAGAGCCCCGAGCTGTCCGTCAATACTCAGGCAGACGTGCATTTTGCTATACACTTTATACAGCAGGTGGCGCCATATTCAGTAAGCTCGATCATGTAAATTGCAAATATTGTTCATTTTAATCTCTCACAATTAAATATCATTCATTTTATACAACCCCTTTAGGAGAAAAAAAAAGCAGTTTAATAGGATTCTCATGATCACTCCAGCATTCCTTAATTCTGCACCGTCTAATTTCTCTATATGTATAAATGGAAGTTCCTTTTTCTGATAAACAGCCTCAATTCCCCTGGGTGGATAGAGATTTAATTGATCGCTGTCATTTCAGCAAATATGCATAAGTTATGATAAATGAATACGAGACACTTTGCAAAAATATACTTTATCAGAGATATCTGCTTCTTTCTCCACTTATCAGCCACTTCTCCCCATATGCTCATCATTTACTCCGACAGATAAAAATCCACTGTCCTCAAGGAAACGCTCAGCTCACTAAAGGGTCAGATTACAGCGGTTTACTGAAGTGTATAGAGAAGAGGCAGACACACAGACCTGTGCAGCTGCTTTCTATTAGGCGTTTTACTCCTGTGCTGGATTCACAGCTACACTGCTCAGTATTGTATAACGTGCTTCTAAACATGCTATATAGAGATCGGAGAGCAGAAATCCCTCACATCTGTGTGTATGGGAGACACAAAAGCAGCTTTCTCCACCCACTAGCTCAGAGACTGCTGAAAATTAGAGAAAGAGAAACCATAAAGAAGGAAACTGGTGAAAAATGCAGGATACAAGTCAGAAAATAGCCATAAAGGGTTATTCCTCATATACAAAAAAGCTTATTAAGAAGTTGCCTGAAATTAAATAAAACATTTCAGCCACTACTAGGCGTGGGCTTAGGAACTCACTGCATATTGATCAAATAATGAACCATGGAGAAAAAAAAATGCAGTAAGCTCCCTCTAGTGGTGGCCACGGGCAGATAGAAAGTAAACTTTTAAATCCGTGTCTGTGCAGGGGATTTGGAGCTCTGCATCAGAAAAATGAACCTCCCAATGCTAGGACTATACAAAGAAATTAGTCAGCGCCAAATTTTTGAGTCTGAAAGATGCATGGAGCTGTATGATGTCCTCATATCGTAGAGCTGTTTTATCCACCTATGTGCCCATCGCCACATCACAGGCAGGGGCAGGTAAAGCAGCTGTACAGGATGAGGATCACACCGGGGGAGTGACGGAGGGATCTGCCCCTCGTCCTCCTCAGATGATGACTTCCACTTTCTACCCTGCGCTGGTCACCCGGTCACCCTGCCAATTCTGCTACTTAATAAAACGTGACACTAGATTTGCCTCCTGGTGGGTTCAGGACTCTGTTGTGACACCTCGGCCGGGGACCAAGATGTGGTTCATGAGCTGCAAGAGCGGGGTCTGGCACGGACACTTTCTCTTCTTTGGGCACTGGTATTTTTGCTTCTGGTGCTGGTGCGGGCGGATCGGCTTTCACTGCAGGGGCTAGAAGACAAAAAAAAAATAAAAAATGAATGCGCCATTTGTCACCGGTGCTGACAACGTTAAAATTAGGATCTTTAAATCGTAAAACCCCGTGCGTCTCCATACACCATAGTCTACTAATTCTTACACTTTAGGGCAATCATGTCTGCAAGATCGCACAGCACAGGGACTGACTGCTCAAATACATAGTTCAGCACAGGAGCTGTAAACGTACAACGAGAGATGTTTCATTAACCATTTGTGTTGCTGCTCTTTCTTCCACTCGACATGGAGACATGCAGAATGCCAGGGGGGACCGTTCCCATACAGATTGTAACGAGACCACCAATACATCCACTCTGTATTAGGGACACCCGTCCTTCCCATGTGCGGCTGCAGTGTTATTCTACAGCAGTGTCTATATTCAGCTATTACACGAAGGGTCTAAAATAAAGCAGATCAGACAGGGAGCAGTCACGCTGTGGGTATAACTAATGACGCGGCCGACAATGACTCCCACAGTCACAGCGGACGTCTGACTAATGCCACACACAGACATACCATTATCTAGCAACTAGTGTTTGCAGAGATATATAATCCAGCATCACAGATAAATTCCACAATTACAGGACAATTGGATAGAAGCTCTACCATGCTGGGAGTTGTAGTCTCACCACAGCTAGCTTGCAGAGCATTGCATTAGACGTCATTAATGACACAATGATCTTCTACTCCCATCTTATATATTGATATAAATTCCATAGGATATGCCATCAATGTCCAACAGAAATGGTTCCAATACGGAAATTTAAAGGGATTTTCCAAAAATCATAAACACCATAAAAGCCAGTTCATCAAAAACGTCCAAATATTCCAGGTACACGGAGCTCCGCCCTGATCAAAATGTGCCGCAATATAAGGGAAAAGGTTCGTTCCAGCTCCTTGGATAAAATTCCATACTTGATTCAGTAGTTGTTAAAATTCCATAGAGGAACCACAAGAGAAGAAAAAGTGACACGTTTCGATTGTACTCCTACATACTCCACTGATTAGGATCACAGGGGTACGATCAAAACGCGGCACTCTTTCCACTCTTGTGGTTTCTCTTTTTTGAGTGTTATTAAATTTCTATAACTACCGAATAAAGTTTGGAATTTTATCCAAAGAGCTGGAAGAAACATTTTTCCTTTAGATTGTTTTCCCAAAATCCAAAGTTAGCCCTATCCATAGGATAACTTTCTGATCAATGAGGGTCCAACCTCTGGGATCCCAATCACTCCCATGAAGGGAACTCCAGAACTCAATCTTGGAGAACAGTCAGACGGCCATATAACTTGGATGGGGATCGAAAAGCAATGCTTGGACTGGCTGGCAGCTCTCCCAGCAGGAGCGTGACAGGATCTATTTCTATGCAGCTGTCACGCTCGGGTGAGGAGAGCAGCCGGCCAGTCCAAGCATTGCATTGCGATCCCCATCCGAGTTATACGGCCGTCTGACTCTTCCCTAAAATGGAGAATACTCTGCTTCAGCTCCATTCATGGGTTTGCTGGAAATAAAGCGCTGTACTCCGCTCTCTCCAGCGATCACATAGACAACGAATAAAGCAGAAGCACAGTATGCACCCATCCCCTCCACTAAAGACAGGGATCTGTAGAGCGCCTTTCCCATCAACACCAGGCACAACTTATGGACAAGGAGACGCACATGACTAGTCCCCAATGCAGGACTTAATAGACAGGAGGTGGGAGTTACCTGCCCGTTGCTGCGGGTCCTTACCGGGCTTGGGGGTCTTTACAACTTCCTCTTTTAATGAGATATTATCCTGCAGAATACAAGAGATTTACACAGTCACAATGTGATCTCATACACAGAATACACGTCGGATCTGGGCAGAGGATGCCCGTCCCATATGATGCACCACCTTGGCGGTCCAATAGAAGGTACCTTTGGTTTATTCGGATGCGCTTTGGGGCTCGTCGGCAGCTGCGCTTCACCAAATATTCCACTGTTTTTTCCTCCTGGGGGGTTCTGCCGTGCAGGCGACTGTACGGGGGCCGCATCCTGGAAGATACCACTGGTCTTTCCACCTGTGGGAAGAAGACAAACAGAGTTCAGTGAGAAGACCACAGATATATGAGATATTTATTGACCAATCCGATCAACTGTATGGGATCTACTGGTGATCTTATTTCTATAACCATCCGCTTGCCCTCAGATCCCACAACCAGATCCATCTTAGTAAGACATAGGTCGACCAAATGCTCACACGGCCAACTACCAGCTGAGTGCTACCTCCACATAGACGCGCCATGCCTGGCCGGGGGGCTGCACCTTTAATAAGTAGCTGGACGCTTAATTCCACCATGATTTGTCTCATACTTGTCTTTAGGATGCCCCCATACATGTTAGATTAATACTCATAGTTCATGACCTGCAGAAGGGTCCAGTGGGAGCAGTTGGACCTCACAATCCACAGGCTGTAAATCTATGGACTCCTCACAGCCCCCGAGATATTTGCACATCCGGTTGGTCTTAGATTTGTTTTCTTTACACCCAAACCCTCCTTCTCCCCTGACATAAGGCCAAAATGCAAAAGAAAGAAAAAAAAAAAAAAAAAAAAAACTCCCAGCTTTGCACCATGAGACATAATGATATAATGCACACTGCACCGGCAGGATGAATGCCCCTGTGCACCCCAACACTTTGCAATTGTAATGTTTTTCTAGTGAGTCAGTGGGTTCATCACACATCACAGGGGATTATCCACACTGCACACACATCTGGGCTGACAGCGGAGAAGACGTCTCTCCCAGTTGTCTAGGAGGAGCCTCAGAGTATCTCGGTAGCTGACACAAGACCCCGCTCTGGGCTGAGCCCCCAGTGCCAGCTCAGCACGATCCCCAGCTGTCTGCAGTCCGCCCATCCGCCCTCACCAGGAAACCTCTTACTGTGTGACCCCAAACCTCACCTCCTGCAGATCCTGGGCCCAGCTACCACATTATGCAGAGGCGTGCTCCTTTTCTTATGATGCAATCCTAAAACATTGAATGTCCGCCCTTGTACATCAGTGGTTTTAGCCAAATCAGTCCAAAATTCTTTACTGAGTAATTTCTTAACATAACTGAGGCTCAGTTTTTCTGACACAGAGCTCCGAATGCTCTGCATAGGAAGAGAATGAAATGATTAAATCATGGCTTCCTGAAGCCACCACTAGGAGGAGCTAACTACATACAGTATGTAATAAAGGGTCTCGGTCAGTAGGATGAACCCTCCTAAGCTGTCTCTATGGGCATGTAGGTCATAGGAAACTGCATAAAATGATACCTTGATATCTGCGATCCGATGTCTTATTCCAGAAAAATCCACTTTTTTCTTAATATGTAAATGAGCTGTTAAGATCTATGGGCCGGACATAGATCTCCCTGGGAATCTGCCTCCAGAGATTATTATAGATGAAAGGTGATGTTACCAGTGTGAGACATTAATGACTGACAGTCCGCTCTCCTGATCAACACGTCTCACACTGGTAATCCCCCTTTCATCTATAATAATCTCTGGAGGCAGATTCTCCGGGAGATCTATGTCCGGCCCATAGATCTTAACAGCTCATTTACATGTTAAGAAAAACGTGGATTTTTCTGGAATAAGACATCAGATCGCAGATATCAAGGTATCATTTTATTCATCTTCCTATGACCTATGTGCCCATGTAGACGGCTTAGGAGGGAAGATCCTACTGACAGATTCTCATTAATTGTAGTTACTGTGCTCCCCCTTGTGCAGACTGAAGTTATCCAAAACTTTATCAGTCATATTGGAGTTTCCATACCAGTTTTATGGCCTGTCCCAGGAGAAGTGGTGAAGGAGATATAGGATTGCTGCTTAGCTTCCCTCCTCCACACAAAACACTTACTGTGTGTACAAGGAGAATCGCGTTTCCACAGTTTCGGTATAATGGGTAACAGAAATCCCTTCTCAAGTTTCCTTACAGACCAGACTAGTCCTGTCCTGTCCTCTGTAGACAAGACTTTCAGTCACTTTTCTTTATGCTGCCTGCATTCATCTACAGAGGAAGGAGGCAAATATTCATTGTACCAAGCCACCTGGTGATTGGAGGTGTGAAACCCAAGACGACCCCTGTAGTTTTCTAGCAGATGAAGACCGTAGTTTTCAAGCCAAGTATGGAGGAGTGCGGGTGTGTAGAAAGATGAATAACCTAGTAAAGTGATCCTGTACTGATCCTGAGTTACATCTTGTATTATACTCCAGAGCGACACTCACTATTCTGCTGGTGCAGTCACTGCGTACATACATTACATTACTGATCCTGAGTTACATCCTGTATTATACCCCAGAGCTGCACTCACTATTCTGCTGGTGGAGTCACTGCGTACATACATTACATTACTGATCCTGAGTTACATCCTGTATTATATTCCAGAGCTGCACTCACTATTCTGCTGGAGGAGTCACTGTGTACATGCATTACATTATTGATCCTGAGTTACATCCTGTATTATACTCCAGAGCCGCACTCACTATTCTGCTGGTGCAGTCAATGTGTACATACATTACATTACTGATCCTGAGTTACATCCTGTATTATACTCCAGAGCTGCACTCACTATTCTGCTGGTGCAGTCAATGTGTACATACATTACATTACTGATCCTGAGTTACATCCTGTATTATACTCCAGAGCCGCACTCACTATTCTGCTGGTGCAGTCAATGTGTACATACATTACATTACTGATCCTGAGTTACATCCTGTATTATACTCCAGAGCTGCACTCACTATTCTGCTGGTGCAGTCACTGTGTACATACATTACTTATCCTGTACTGATCCTGAGTTACATCCTGTATTATACCCCAGAGCTGCACTCACTATTCTGCTGGTGCAGTCACTGTGTACATACATTACTTATCCTGTACTGATCCTGAGTTACATCCTGTATTATATTCCAGAGCTGCACTCACTATTCTGCTGGAGGAGTCACTGTGTACATGCATTACATTATTGATCCTGAGTTACATCCTGTATTATATTCCAGAGTTGCACTCACTATTCTTGCTGGTTGCTGTTGAAACTCAGCTTCTAAAATGCAATGTCCTGTTATAAACCGGGCACGTCGCATAGAGCTGACCCTGGTGCTCCGGTGAGTTGCATTCTGGTAACACTGAGCCAAAAAGGAAAACTGGCAGATCTCATCTTTGCAGAATTGTGAATGCAGCTCTGGAGACTAACTCATGACCGGTAATGTCCTGCAGTTATAAAGTTACTCCTCTGAGATATTTTATACATAACATGGAAGTTTTTAGTGGTCATTAAACGCTTTAGGAAGTCCCATGTAAATAGCAGCCTGTCTTTTCATACAAACACTGACCTGGGGGGTTGGATCTCTTTGGTACATTTCCTGGCTCAGTGGGGGCTTCAAAGATGTTAGAGGACATCTTGCCTTGTCGCTTTGGTGCAGAAACTTCCTCTGAATTCCCAAATATGCAGCTTGATCCTCCACCCGGCGGCTTCAAAACCCTACAGAAAGAATAGGAAATGGATGAGGAACTCGGCAGCGCTCAGTAAGCAGAGATCTTATACACCAGAGATAAAAGGGGCAAAGTAACATTTTCCTGCATAAGTGAACTTCTCTAAAAATCAACAATGGTCATCATACACTGTATATACGCAACTTATCCATTTTAGGCCGATCACTGAATTTGTGCTATTTAATCTCTTTGCTTTTATTTTTTTCTTAGTACGTGCTGCCGCTGGTAGCCAGATCCTGATGTATTTGCCTAATTCATCATGCACAGGGATCGCCCCGACCCCTTCATTTTCAGGATGATTGGAGTCCAGACCCCAGTGATCCTTAAGTGACAGCATATCCCTTTAAGAGCTATATTCCCAGCGCAGGGACTGTAGTAAATGCGGCCCATAGGGCGAGTGCTGCAGGCTGTAGATAAGTTTGGCTCACGTGGTGACTGCGGAGTGATGTGCTGCTGGCAATCATGTCCCCGTGTAAGAGGACCTGCAGATATTAAAAGCAGAGATGCTGATCTCTGCCAACACACATCAGCTGATATACTGCGGGGGAAGGGAACGCTATCCGCAAGACACTGGGCAAACACCAAACGTACCACGTCCACTACACCCAGCCTCCACCTACTGTGCAATAATGAAAATAGTCACAAATTAAAGGAGAACCCCCCAGATATTATTTGCATTTTAAAAACACAGTAAACAAATATCAACCGCAACCTGATTGTGATCATCTCCAGCACATGTAAGGGCCATCTAATCTACTGTATATGATGGTGTCCTGATTCTCCTATAACAAGTATAAAGAAGGATTGGGCTGATGGATTTTTAACATGCCCAATTCTTAATTCCCATAGGAAAGAAGCCGCAGTCAGAGGTGACGGACATAGACCCCAATTCATGAAATCTGGCAACTTGTACACCAGTTCTGATGAAAGCAAATGCGCCAAATATTAGGAAGCTTGTGCCCATCAAAGAATCTGGCGCTTCTTTCAGAAAGAAAATTTCCATCGAATCACTTTTGCGGCATAAATTATGATCACTTGCCCCCAGTTTTCAAATCATAAAATGTGAAAACTTTTTTGGTCAACTGCAAAGTTAGCAAAAATGTTGCCACTTTTTAAACAGTTTTCTTGCAAATATCTGGTGGTGAATCTGTGCCGTCCTCTGCTGTGTGTATGGGAAGTCGGGAGGAATCGCAGTCATTGCACACAGGTAGATATATTGTGTTGTATATTTACATTTTGTTCACTTTGTTTTGCAATTTTTGTAAACGAAATTGGTGTAAAAGTTGTGAGAGTGGTGGCCAGCGAGTAACATGGACCTGAGGAATCCTGTGCATTTCAGCTATTTACACAGGAAACGCTCCTAACTTCTCCCAGCTGCTGCCGTGGAGGTGAAGGGGCCCTCGTCAGGGCCCGATTACATACAATGAGAAATGGTAAAGGCAACAAATGCAAGTTCAGATAGAACCTAATCTAAAGCAAAGAGCAGACTTAGCAAATGGAAAAACCACAACTCCCAGCATTCCCTGATAGTATATTACTGCATGTGTGGCCAAAAGCTATCAGGGAATGCTGGGAGTTGTAGTTTTACACCAGGTAGACAAAGATTGAAGACCACTGGCCACCTCATGTATGGCTCAAAGACTTATAGGGCATGATGGGGGTTGTAGTTTTGCACCAGATGGAGAGCCACAGATTAAAGATCGCTGGTCGATAGCTTTTGCAGTAATATACTATCGACCAGCGATCTTTAATCTGTGGCTCTCCATCTGGTGCAAAACTACAACCCCCATCATGCCCTATAAGTCTTTGAGCCATACAGTGCTGGCCAAAAGTATTGGCACCCCTGCAATTTTGTCAGATAATACTCAGTTTCTTCCTGAAAATGATTGCAATCACAAATTCTTCGGTATTATCTCATTTAATTTGCTTGCAAGGAAAAAACACAAAAGAGAATGAAGCAAAAATCAAATCATTGATCATTTCACACAAAACTCCAAAAAAGGGCCAGACAAAAGTATTGGCACCCTCTGCCTAATACTTGGTTGCACAACCTTTAGCCAAAATAACTGCGAACAACCGCTTCCGGTAACCATCAATTAGTTTCTTACAATGCTCTGCTGGAATTGTAGACCATTCTTCTTTGGCAAACTGCTCCAGGTCCCTGATATTTGAAGGGTGCCTTCTCCAAACTGCCATTTTGAGATCTCTCCACAGGTGTTCTATGGGATACAGGTCTGGACTCATTGCTGGCCACCTTAGAAGTCTCCAGTGCTTTCTCTCAAACCATTTTATAGTGCTTTTGGAAGTGTGTTTTGGGTCATTGTCCTGCTGGAAGACCCATGACCTCTGAGGGAGACCCAGCTTTCTCACACTGGGCCCTACATTATGCTGCAAAATTTGTTGGTAGTCTTCAGACTTCATAATGCCATGCACACGGTCAAGCAGTCCAGTGCCAGAGGCATCAAAGCAACCCGAAAACATCATAGAACCTCCACCATGTTTGACTCTAGGGACCGTGTTCTTTTCTTTGAAGGCCTCTTTTTTTTCCTGTACACTCTATGTTGATGCTTTTTCCCAAAAAGCTCTACTTTTGTCTCATCTGACCAGAAAACATTCTTTCAAAACGTTTAAGGCTTTCTCAGGTAAGTTTTGGCAAACTCCAGCCTGGCTTTTTTATGTCTCGGGGTAAGAAGTGGGGTCTTCCTGGGTATCCTACCATACAGTCCCTTTTCATTCAGACGTCGACGGATAGTACGGGTTGACACTGTTGTACCCTCGGACTGCAGGGTAGCTTGAACTTGTTTGGATGTTAGTCGAGGTTCTTTATCCACCATCCGCACAATCTTGCGTTGGAATCTCTCGTCAATTTTTCTTTTCCGTCCACATCTAGGGAGGTTAGCCACAGTGCCATGGGCTTTAAACTTCTTGATGGCACTGCACACGGAAGACACAGGAACATTCAGGTCTTTGGAGATGGACTTGTAGCCTTGAGATTGCTCATGCTTCCTCACAATTTGGTTTCTCAAGTCCTCAGACAGTTCTTTGGTCTTCTTTCTTTTCTCCATGCTCAATGTGGTACACACAAGGACACAGGACAGAGGTTGAGTCAACTTTAATCCATGTTAACTGGCTGCAAGTGTGATTTAGTTATTGCCAACACCTGTTAGGTGCCACAGGTAAGTTACAGGTGCTGTTAATTACACGAATTAGAGAAGCATCACATGATTTTTCAAACAGTGCCAATACTTTTGTCCACCCCCTTTTTTAGGTTTGGTGTGGAATTATATCCAATTTGGCTTTAGGACAATTCTTTTTGTGTTTTTTCATTGAAGACAAATTAAATGATGAGTATAATACCAAAGAATTTGTGATTGCAATCATTTTCAGGAAGAAACTGAGCATTATCTGACAGAATTGCAGGGGTGCCAATACTTTTGGCCAGCACTGTACATGAGGTGGCCAGTGGTCTTCAATCTTTGTCTACCTGGTGTAAAACTAAAACTCCCAGCATCGAGCAGACATTCAGTGATGTACTATAGTCTAGTGCCGTCAACTTGTAACTTTCCACCTGTTGCAAAACTACAACCCCCAGCATTCTAGGACAGCTATAGGTTAGTAATCACTGATGTTCACAAGAACTTTTCTTCTATGTGCAACACATTTTTCTGCACTAAAAAACAGTGTTGCAAGGAAAAACATTGCGTAAAATACGTGTTTTTTATTACGCAATTTTTATGCATGTACAGGCCCTTAGTCTTTTTATGCAGCAGAGGTCATGGACTGTTGCAAAATAGTCCACAGTCCTGGATAGTAACACGCTCAATGTTTGACTCGCAGCCAATATGCTGTCACGTGGCGTGTGCAGCGTTACATATTACGTTATCATCATTAACCAGGCTGACCTTGAGCCCCTGACTCTCTGTAGCTCAGCAGTACCAGCTTATAACATGTATGGCCCGGTATAATAAAAACATATGTGACAATCCCGCAAAATCATGGACAACCCCTTTAAGGAATTTTTTGGGGGGTTGTAGTAAATCCCTTTAAGGAATCGTGACTGTTGGAAAACAGGTAAGTCCCCTTTTTGCCAGTAGGGTTAGGCAAAGAACTTGCTGACATGGTCCAGTATTTACCCACGACGCCACTAGTGTTCAATTAGTGGATCACTAATTGTTTCAGAACTACAACTCCCAGCATGCCCTTACAGAACCCAGCACAATCCATGGATGCAATTTGCGCTTGGAATCCGAAATCAATAGAAAAGCTACTTTACATGATGGCAGCCCGTCCTGCGTGCAAGCTTAATTTACAATAAAACACAGACCCCCATTGACCCTCATTAGTCCTAAAAAGAAAATGTGACCAAACAATCCGACCCGAGATAATCAATATGGCGGCACCGTTCAGCACTGGTCAGACTCTGCTGATTGACCTCATCTGGCTTCTACTTTCCATTTTGACTAATGAAGGATGAATTCCCCAAGTGAGACAAATGGGAGAATGCCCTTGAGAAATCAGTCATTAAAGGCTTCGGACTCGTGGCCCCTGATGTGAGTGGTTTTAATAAAAGAGAAACCCTTGACCTAGGAGACGTCTGACACAGCAGGGAGCGATGCTGTAGACTTCGCATTATCCCAAAATGAAAAAAAAAACTATCAGGATGCTAAAACGCGCTGTGAAAAAAGTAGCAAGTCAACGTAAAGATGGCCATTAATGCTGACAAAAGACGAGCCTGTTTAACAGAAGACACATGATTCTCCTCGCTCGCCCCTCCTGTCTATTACAGCAAACAGGAAAAACCTAAAAGAGGCCATTGTCACATCCATTATGTCAAGTACTTAGACGGTAGAAGGAGTCCTTTTGTTGACTTGACGAACTAGGAAACTAAACTGATGACTCCATGCAGCGTGCTGCTGAAAAAGTGTCATAAAGAACCTTAAATAGGGCATCTCCAATTCTAGTTATAGGGATAGGTGATAAAAGCGTGACCGTGAAAACGGAGGTCCCAGAGTCCCCTTTGTGAGCATGTGCGACAGTAAACAGTGGTTGCACATGCTTCTTCTCCAGAGATCGGTGGTCAGACCACGTGGTACGTTGGGTGTTTGTCCAGTCCGATCACTCCGACTGCACCGCATCTTCTGATTTGGATGTAAGACTTATCAGAGGGTCTATAGTAAGTTGATTGACATTTATCACCTATTCTATGGAAATGCAATATATATTTTTTTATAAGAGACGCCACTTAAAACCTTAACCAATCTAAATGTCAAAACTACACTGGTGGAGTCCATGGACCAAGACCACCTGCAAATTCCAACAGAAGTTTCAAGGGAAATGTCTGGGTGTTGTATGACTCTGAAAGTGGGCCGATCACTCCGACTGCACCTCATCTTCCGATTTGGCTGTAGGAGTTATCACAGGGTCTATACTAAGTCGATTTTTACCTTTTAGATTACGGCAGTGAACAGTCCCCAAGTGGACCACCATTATAGTCTCGCGGTGTTTGTTTCTATAGCATGGTCACCTATGCCGCCAAGGCAAACTCACAAGAGATTATTGATCGGTCAGGTTACTAGTTTAGGAGGACGGTGCGTTGGAGTTCAGCGCCAAGGCCAATGCACAGATTCTAAAGTAAAGCAACGTCTGCTCCGATTTACCAAATATATCTAAAGTCCAGAGGAGAAAACAAAAGAGCAAACATCAGATGTTGCAAAACAGATGTGATCTCAGCAAGGAATGAACCACATATAAAAAAAACAAACTGTCAGGGCTGATTTGGTTACAGAAGAGGACTGACTTCTATGGGAACCAAAGTGAGAAGATACTCAATCCCATACAAGCCTCATGTTGCAGGAGAAACTTCTAAAGGGGGGGGTTATAGGAGAAACCTCTAAGGTGGTGGGGGGGGGGTTATAGGAGAAACCTCTAAGGGGGGGGGGGGGTTATAGGAGAAACCTCTAAGGGGGGGGGGGGTTATAGGAGAAACCTCTAAGGGGGGGGGGGGGTTATAGGAGAAACCTCTAAGGGGGGGGGGGGGTTATAGGAGAAACCTCTAAGGGGGGGGGGGGTTATAGGAGAAACCTCTAAGGGGGGGGGGGGTTATAGGAGAAACCTCTAAGGGGGTGGGGGGTTATAGGAGAAACCTCTAAGGGGGGGGGGGGTTATAGGAGAAACCTCTAAGGGGGGGGGGGGGTTATAGGAGAAACCTCTAAGGGGGGGGGGGGTTATAGGAGAAACCTCTAAGGGGGGGGGGTTATAGGAGAAACCTCTAAGGGGGGGGGTTATAGGAGAAACCTCTAAGGGGGGGGGTTATAGGAGAAACCTCTAAGGGGGGGGTTATAGGAGAAACCTCTAAGGGGGGGGGTTATAGGAGAAACCTCTAAGGGGGGGGGTTATAGGAGAAACCTCTAAGGGGGGGGGTTATAGGAGAAACCTCTAAGGGGGGGGGTTATAGGAGAAACCTCTAAGGGGGGGGGTTATAGGAGAAACCTCTAAGGGGGGGGTTATAGGAGAAACCTCTAAGGGGGGGGTTATAGGAGAAACCTCTAAGGGGGGGGGTTATAGGAGAAACCTCTAAGGGGGGGGTTATAGGAGAAACCTCTAAGGGGGGGGGTCATAGGAGAAACCTCTAAGGGGGGGGTCATAGGAGAAACCTCTAAGGGGGGGTCATAGGAGAAACCTCTAAGGGGGGGGTCATAGGAGAAACCTCTAAGGGGGGTCATAGGAGAAACCTCTAAGGGGGGTCATAGGAGAAACCTCTAAGGGGGGGTCATAGGAGAAACCTCTAAGGGGGGGTCATAGGAGAAACCTCTAAGGGGGGGTCATAGGAGAAACCTCTAAGGGGGGGTCATAGGAGAAACCTCTAAGGGGGGGTCATAGGAGAAACCTCTAAGGGGGGGTCATAGGAGAAACCTCTAAGGGGGGGTCATAGGAGAAACCTCTAAGGGGGGGTCATAGGAGAAACCTCTAAGGGGGGGTCATAGGAGAAACCTCTAAGGGGGGGTCATAGGAGAAACCTCTAAGGGGGGGTCATAGGAGAAACCTCTAAGGGGGGGTCATAGGAGAAACCTCTAAGGGGGGGTCATAGGAGAAACCTCTAAGGGGGGGTCATAGGAGAAACCTCTAAGGGGGGTCATAGGAGAAACCTCTAAGGGGGGTCATAGGAGAAACCTCTAAGGGGGGTCATAGGAGAAACCTCTAAGGGGGGTCATAGGAGAAACCTCTAAGGGGGGTCATAGGAGAAACCTCTAAGGGGGGTCATAGGAGAAACCTCTAAGGGGGGTCATAGGAGAAACCTCTAAGGGGGGTCATAGGAGAAACCTCTAAGGGGGGTCATAGGAGAAACCTCTAAGGGGGGTCATAGGAGAAACCTCTAAGGGGGGTCATAGGAGAAACCTCTAAGGGGGGTCATAGGAGAAACCTCTAAGGGGGGTCATAGGAGAAACCTCTAAGGGGGGTCATAGGAGAAACCTCTAAGGGGGGTCATAGGAGAAACCTCTAAGGGGGGGGGGGTTATAGGAGAAACCTCTAAAGGGGGGGGTTATAGGAGAAACCTCTAAAGGGGGGGGTTATAGGAGAAACCTCTAAAGGGGGGGGTTATAGGAGAAACCTCTAAAGGGGGGGGGTTATAGGAGAAACCTCTAAAGGGGGGGGGTTATAGGAGAAACCTCTAAAGGGGGGGGGGGGTTATAGGAGAAACCTCTAAAGGGGGGGGGGTTATAGGAGAAACCTCTAAGGGGGGGGGGTTATAGGAGAAACCTCTAAGGGGGGGGGGTTATAGGAGAAACCTCTAAGGGGGGGGGTTATAGGAGAAACCTCTAAGGGGGGGGTCATAGGAGAAACCTCTAAGGGGGGGGTCATAGGAGAAACCTCTAAGGGGGGTCATAGGAGAAACCTCTAAGGGGGGTCATAGGAGAAACCTCTAAGGGGGGTCATAGGAGAAACCTCTAAGGGGGGTCATAGGAGAAACCTCTAAGGGGGGTCATAGGAGAAACCTCTAAGGGGGGTCATAGGAGAAACCTCTAAGGGGGGTCATAGGAGAAACCTCTAAGGGGGGTCATAGGAGAAACCTCTAAGGGGGGGTCATAGGAGAAACCTCTAAGGGGGGGGTCATAGGAGAAACCTCTAAGGGGGGGGTCATAGGAGAAACCTCTAAGGGGGGGGTCATAGGAGAAACCTCTAAGGGGGGGGTCATAGGAGAAACCTCTAAGGGGGGGGTCATAGGAGAAACCTCTAAGGGGGGGGTCATAGGAGAAACCTCTAAGGGGGGGGTTATAGGAGAAACCTCTAAGGGGGGGGGTTATAGGAGAAACCTCTAAGGGGGGGGGTTATAGGAGAAACCTCTAAGGGGGGGGTTATAGGAGAAACCTCTAAGGGGGGGGGTTATAGGAGAAACCTCTAAGGGGGGGGTTATAGGAGAAACCTCTAAGGGGGGGGTTATAGGAGAAACCTCTAAGGGGGGGGTTATAGGAGAAACCTCTAAGGGGGGGGTTATAGGGTACCAAAAGTCCATTCCACCAGTTATCGCGTAGGTTTTTCAGAAGGATATGTGCACACGGCGTCTTTTTCAGGCCGATTCAGCCCGGAATCCACAAGTCGAAGTGTCCCGAGAAATGAACCAAATGCACAGCAATGTAAAAAAGACAACCCCAGTGAAGACAATGAACATGATCTTCAGGAACCCAAGTGTGAGTAGATTCATGACAGCGGCTTTTGACTTTTTCCAATTAACAGTTGTCACAACCCAACGCTGAAGATTATGACTGCGAGTAGCCGTATTTTACTTTCATATTAGAAGTCGTGTAGAGGAGGGGGGGGGGGGGGGGGGACGACCAAGAAGGAACACGTTTTATTAAAGATCCCCTAACTGTAGGAAATCCCCCCTCAAAAATTTTTGTGGGGTAAATGGTGCAAAATGAAATTCTTACAGTTACCATCCGCAGCCAGTTACATGTTTTACCTGTACGTGCACGTTCCTCCTAATCTTCAGTCATGAAAGATCTTTTGTTGATTTTGGCGTCAAAAATTGGCCACAGATTCCATACTTTTCACTGCAACGAACATGATTAACGTCCAAAATGATCAATAGTTCCCTGTTCAGCAGCGTCGAGAGAGTTAAATATAGAAGTGCGTAGAGCAGAGCCGTCACATGGTGCGTAACCACAAAATGCAAAATCGAGGAGGAACTTGTGCTAGAAGCAAAACAAAAAACTACGTGTGGACTGAGGCCTAATACACGCTGTAATATGACTGTGTGCATGAGAGCTGAGACACTCAGATCGCCGCCATCTTCTGGACTTATCTGTTCTCATCAGTATCTGGCTGCATAAAAAAAAGAAAATCAGCTGGATCAGATTTTGGTAAGTTTTTCCCTAATCAGGACCTGTCCACAGTCGTCCATGACTTCTGACTCCCTTTCATAACACAGCATGATGGATTTAAGCAGTAGATGTATATGATACCTGCCGGATCCAAGATAAGACATCAGCGCCACTCACCTCCTGGAAAACCTTTTAAAAGGTAACGGTCATTTCTAAAATTGATCGACAGGTCAAAGGTTTTGACTGCAATGGGGCCCAGATGCCGAGACCCACATCAATCACTAAAGCAAAAAGGTGGAACAACGCAGCCAAGCCCCTACAACAAGCTCCAACTTCTACAAGGCCAGTTTCGCACGTCCTACATTCACGGTATGAGAGCGAACCGCTAAGTTCCGAATGACACTGGGTCTACTGACCAGGACATGACAACCTCGTAGACATATAGGAGGCTGTTGAGGTTGGGTCAAGAACTCGTGGGTGGTCCAGACATCACAGTCCGTACTCAAACTGTGATCGACAGACATGCGAAACTGGCCCAAGCCTGTCTTGAGCTAATGAAGAGAGCCGAAAACAGCCTAAGGGGCGCAGCATTCTTCGTTTTAGTGATCCGTAAAAGAATCTTAAAGAACCTAAGACACTTTTCACATCTGTGCAATGGATTTCAGTATCAGCAATGCTGGATCCATCAAGAGAAGACCCTCAAATGGAGTCTGATGAACCCGACTGGCTTACAGTGAGGAAAATTGGGTTTTAGGCACTTTGACGGCAAGAATTCTCTTGCATATTGCACTATTTTTGGTGCCAAAATTGACAATGGTGGTTCCAAGTGAGACCCTGAACTGCAATAAACTCAGAAATATGGTCACAATGTCAGAATAAGGATATTTGTTAGCATTAGACCCTGGTTGAGAAAAGAAGCAATTCTTATCTTGCTCTGCAAATCGCCCTACCCAGATATCTCCAGCTGAGGACAATGTTGGCAGTGGCATCTCCTGAAGCGTGAAACGCGTTAACAAGGCGGCAGGTGAAGCCTCTTCCCCGGCCATTGTTCTGTCAGACGCTTTGTCTTTTAAAGCAGACACGTATGATTTACAAGCAGTTGACAGCGTTACTGCAATTAACCATAACAACCCCAGAAACCGCAGCGAGGCAAATGACCGACATTGAACAGCTTTGATCTGTGTCTTCCAGGACACAAACATGAAGTCTGCATGTCACAACCAGCCAGGGGCTCGGAAAGTAAATCATTGAATAACAGAACATTCTTCCACGCAGAAGCCTCTTTCTCTATACTCTTCTGGACCTCAATGTCAGTAGGGCTCCTGTAAGCCGGAAGTACTTTTTAGGACGATGCTAACTCATCGCTTGGCGAGCGCGAAGACATTGGATGATAAATAAGACGCCTAGGACGTGATTTACTTCCACGCCTATGTTTACCAATGTGAGCGCCTGCCCTTCTTCAATCTTCTTGCACTTGTTTATGGATAGGCGTCACAGTAAATTCTGTCATCCTTCATACAATATTGCACAAAATGGATATACATGCAACATTCCTAGGCTCACCACAAGCATTCAATTTTTTTTTTTCAAAGGAACCTAAAAAACGTGGAAAACCAAAGCCCTTTTGTTTTCTCTTAGATGTTTTTCTTGGGGCGAAAAAAAGGGCCCGACTAGACACACACTAAAGAAAAACAAAAAAAACAAGACACAACAATCTAGAAGTCTGAGGTCGTCCAGCCCTTATTTCTGCAGTGAAGACACACAGGTATCTGCTGGCTCGCATGCGCCGGCAGCAGGTATCGTGCACCTGTCCTATGTTAATGACTAAGGGCTCGTTCACACATCTGTACAAACCGCTCCAATCTTTGACCAGAATGGAGTCGCCACTAGACTCCCAACCGTCAGAGGAGGCATCAGGTAGAGTTTAGGGAGGAGAGCTGGGGCACATGGCTACCACAATGGATCAAAGCTCACTTTCTCTGCCATTTTATGGATATATGTGGCCATAAAAGGTTTGCATTTTATGGCACGCAACAGCAGCAAATCCAGCTCCAATAATCTGAACATGTCTGGGTAGACTGCATAACACAATAAGCCGCACCTTCATGTTGTGGTTATGACCAACCCCGTAACCATTACTGTACAATCCAGAACAGCATTACCTAAATATGCAAAAAAAGAATGCAGTCTGACTAATCGATGGCAGTCCCACCCTATGTCATCCATAATGGGGTTGTCCCAAATAGTTTTATTATGGCTCATCCAATGGAAGATGTCTACGTAGCCATTATAGAGCCAATAGACTGGGATGGTTCAGATCCCACCAATGAGTAATATCTGACCACTTATTGACTCTGCACCTGTATGCGCATATGACTCGCCCCCTGGGCCATGTTGTGCTGCGTTGCGCATGCGGGGGATACCCGGAGCCGGATCCGATGGGGGTAGTAGTCTTCTTGTGGCGGTGACCCGGTCTGTGCCCAGGGTGTCAAACTAAGGGGCGGTGCTTGGCATAAGATGTTGTTAGTGTCCGACTACGCCACCCGTTGAATGCGGTTATGAAACCGCCGCTGCAGGGCAGACCGCTGAGGCCGGTGGTATGGTTGTGCAGCGTGGATGGTATAACCCCCAACGGGAGGGGTATAGCCTCAGGGCAGCTGGTGAAGCAGGAAATGATGATAGTGGTAGTGGTGGTGTGACAAGGAATCGCAGAGACTTGTAGTGCAGGTTTAAAGCTTTACTCACAGTTGGTGTTCAGATCACTTCGGCCAAGAGTGACCACCCAAGCCGTGCTGCTTCCACCAAGTGCGGGACTCGGCCAACTCCCAGGCAGTTCCAGAGCGTGGTCCTGAGCTCCCCTCTCCTCCTTCCTACTGGCCGTCCCCACCAGGGATCCACCTTTGTCCGGCTCCCTCGGGCCTTCTGGTGGTGAAACCTTTCCCGGCTTCCCTGACCCTATACGTGGTTTGCCTTCCTGGTGAATGTGGCGAGGGGTCGCGCCAAAACTTGACCACGACCTCCGGTTCCTGGCTAAGGATAATTGGCCTCCACCAGTTTGGGATCCGGTACCCTGTACTGCCAACCCTTCACCCGTTAACTCGTGGGATCTCAGGGTTCCCTCTCTTCCTGCGTCTCTGGGCCTTTCTTGGTGTTCCTGTTTCTCCTTCTTCTTCTTTCTCTCTCTCAGGCCTCCTCTCCAGGCCTGGCTCTGGAGCTGGGCCCAGACTGAGCCACCGCTCCCTGTCAGCCCTCTCTGGCTGAGCTCCTCTCTAGACTGACCACTGATCCAAGATGGTGCCCCCCTTATATACTCCCTTCTGACACCCGAGCCCAGGTGACTAGCACCCAATGGGCTCCTACCTATGCCCAGAGTCCCTCCCCTGTCTGCTCCTACACCACTGGGATGTTCCTCCCCCCTCCCCACTCCAGCCAGGGACAGAAGCTGTCGTACCTGCACATCTATCTGGTGGGAGCACCGTTGGTCTGTCCCCCGGAAATGGGGTGAGTGTAGTGCATGCAGCTAACTGAGCCCAGTTCCACACTCCATCCTTACCCGGGAGTGGAATACCACACCTCTGGTTCGAGGTGCAATACCCCTGTAGCAGCCGAGTCCTCGGGGTGCTACACATACGTAGCGGGTATGGATCTAAATATATGAAACACACGCATGTCCTTGTACGTAGGGAGGGTGTGCGATTTCATGCTCCGTTTCTAGTAGGACACAGTATGGCAGTATTATATATGTGCTCTATTGTATCTGGGTGGATATTATATATAGCAAAGGGTAACCGTCCCCTCCATCCCAGGCATTATAGATAGAAATCTTTAAAGGGACTCGCTCATAACAACTTGAGATACATTACCCCTTTAATGAGAGGCAATCCTAACACAAAGCCCACTTAGCTTACATTTTACAAGCCGTTCTCTGTAAATATCAGTGTGAAGTAATGGGCTCAGGATCGCCCCTCTCTCCGAGTCATCATTCACCCTGATCCTTTACATGAAAGGAGGCCACATTCCTACATGTGAGGGTTTATCCCTGGTGAAGAGCATGAAGGGTATATGGACGGGGTGACGTCTAAACACGGACGCCAGGCTCTGCGTCTACTTCTCTTCTACACACACAGCTGACAAGATGATGGATGATAAAGCATGGATGTAGGTGCACAAAGTAAAACAATCGGATTACCGAAGAATGATTAGGTGTAGGAGACATCCATACCAATGCATTTTATGCAGACCCCCTGACCAAAACCAATAGCCCCATATATGCTCATGAAGCTATTCGTTTAGATCGGGACAAGCATAGCTGCCCGAACACGGACCATAAACTAAGGTCATGAGGATGCACTCTAAGGATTTCCCTGGGTGTGACAGCTGTGTGAACGCTGCCTTTATCCTACACTCGATAACCCAGAACTTCTGCTAATCCAATCTTCCTGTCCTGACGCCAGCACCTGGCTTTGTTTCCTCCTAATCCAGCTCCATTTTCACCTCTATAATCAGCAAAGAAGCACAAACCATTTGGGTTTCTATAGTCGCTTTGCACGTCAGCTCTGGCACCTGCCCACCACCTGAGTTTTCAGGTAGCAAGTGCACGCTGCTAGCATGTGCTTCCAGGAATCCAACCCGGCTCAATTCTGCTATAACCAGGTGCCTGATTATCTACTCACTTCAGCAGCTCCTGAGCGCTCTCCTACAAGAATGTAACCAATTACCAACTCAGCTCTGCTTTTTCTAACTGTTGCACGCACATTCAGGTGCCTAGCTACCACCAACTCGTCTATGCTATTCCAAGGTGCCGTCTGCACACTTGACACTGCAGCATCTAGCACTTCCACTGATTCGAGTGCTGTCCTCCACCTGTTCCACGTACCGCCCGGTTAGTCCACCTCTGATGCATCAAAGCATCCGAGGGTCCGTGCTACTCACCCTGACCTACAGCTTAGGAAAGTGAGGCCATTACATAAATCAACATTTAAAAGTGAGATTTAAGACACCCAAATACATCACATGAACATCAGCCGAGCCAAAAAATGGGTATGGGGGTGTCCTGACTACGTTAGAAAAAGAAATGTTGGATTTCAACAGTCCTTTGTTCTAAGAGAAGATAAGCTGCTGCCAGAGGTGTCTAGCTCTGGTTATCTCCCAACCAAGTCAGTGAATTTGCATTGGGGAAGGAGGGAACAGCTGTTCGGCTGACCGCCATCTAAAAGGTGTCCATACACCTAAAATAGCTGTCAGCTCAATGATCATTTGTAATGGCCTCCCCCATTCACATGCACGCTCAGTTCAGAAATGCATGCACCTCTACTCAATAAGAGGGGAATAAGCTGCTGGTCGTCGTCCTGTAGCCTGGCAGGTGCACCGCACCATGCAGATCGTTAATGCTGAGTAGTTCTCTACGGCTGCCATCCATCACATAGTAGACAGGTGACTGACAGCGAGGAGTCCCCTATACACTGCAGCAACGTGTTCAGACGAGAGGGCTAAGAATGTGTTCCCGGAAGTTCATGGGAATGCTAGAGGCAGCGCACGACAACCTGCGGCTCCACAACAGATGTAGAACTACAACTCCCACATGTGCCGCCATTACGTGGCATTTCATAAAAACCAAGACAACCCCTTTAACTTGCTCTGGTAATTTATTGGATAGGGAAAGCATCTCTCTACTGTCGATATGCCATAAGTGTCTGAGATAGAAATCCCTTTAAGTGAAAGCAACGTAGGCAGCTCCCCAAAGTAACGTTACTCCTGCATGTAAGGGACATTAGGAAAATTGCTTGCAATGCAATTCCCTATTACATGACAGGACAGTCTACCCACTGACCAGGCCAACATTCAGTTAATTAGTAGTCAACAGGACAATTGCTCGGAACGCAATTCTCTAACAGTACATACATTACATGAGGAAAAAGGGGGGTTTAAATCAAAGCAGGTCAGCAGCGAATCCTTTACTCTGTTGCAAAATATGACGAGATATTAAGTTAAAAAGTGCTAATTTTTTATGCATTTTTTTTTTTTTTTTTTGCAAAAATTAAAAAAAATTTTAAAAAAAATGCATCAGACTAGAAATCTAGCAATGACAATGGCATCCGGCTGCTTCCCTGATCGCTACACACCTTGTGCAGAACAAAAGCCTGGGCTGGGCACATGGGGGACAATAGTCTGCACATGGCTGGCGAGACACACACATGCTGCTATTAACCCTTCATGAGCTTTCGATACGATGAGGATGACAGGAGTTGTAGTTCTCTGCATCCGTCCAACATTATGGATTCCAAATTTGCATAAAAACAATAAACGATCTCCCAATTATAAGGCTGATGACCTGCCATGGTAATTAGCAATGATCACAAGGTGCGAGATGAATTTACCGGATTGGAAAAATTTAATTACTATTATTTTATTTTTTTTTATTAATTCCAATCGTCACGGAGACATCTGCAAAATTTATAAAAAAAAATGGTAATAGCGACCACAGACGTGGATAATTTCCATCAGGGCAGGAAAAATTGGCCAAAAATTAACAGACCAAAAATTATCATATTTCAATATTTGGATACATTGTGTTTGATTTGTTAAATATTCCAAAACGCTGCAACATTGTGTCTATGGCAACCCCAACTCCAGGTCCACCCTTCCTGTCTGCAGATACCGCAGTTATAAGGCTGCACCATGACCCAGCCCGCCGCTGCCCTACAGATACCCCCGGCGCCATGTCTCACCTAGAGCTGGGCTTGCCATCGGTCTCCAGGCTGGTGAACGTGTGAGTAGAAGTCATGTCTGCGCAGGAACGTCCGCACACTGAGACAGCCAGACACCGACTGAGCCGGGGAAACCCAAGGCAGAGCGGGCTGCTCGCTGATTCGCTATCCTAACTGTCAATCAAGTCCATGACCCAATCCGCGCACAGCTCCCTAGGGGGGGTTACCGCCTTTCATTTTGTCTCTGTTTACTGGTCGGCTCCTGAATGTCAATCATCAAGTGTGAGAATTTCTATTGGACAGGAGGTCATTTGAGGCGGGATTTTGAATATTTTAATATAGCTCCGCCCATGCAGCGTAGATGACGTTCCCGTGAATGACCATGAGGGAATGTGGTGGCGGCCGCCGCTGTGGATGGAAGTGACACAGGAAGTGGCGGGGAGTCGTGTTGTGGAAGATAAGAATGGAAAAATATTACTGTGGTGATGCTGAGGACGCAGAGAATTCTTCAATTTTGCGCTTTCATTTTTTTCCACCTTTTTCTTTTAAGGGTCATAACTTTTTTTATTTTCCGTCTCCATGGTGATATGAGCGCTTGTGATTTTGGGGGATGAGTTGTACTTTACAATATAATGTACTGAAAATGTGGAAACAATCCAAAAGTGCTGAAATGATGGAAAAAACAAACAATAAAGACTTTGAGAGAGAACCCCATACACATTAGGATATGTGAAAAAAACGCAGCAAAAAAAAAAACATGCAAAATCCTGAACAAACCTTCCTGGCAAGAGATCAGGTTTTGCTGCAGAAAAAAATGCTGAAAAAACACATAGAGTGAACATAGGCTAAGAGTTTTGGAGACTTTGTTCTGGAAGCGTTTTTTGCAGTCTTCTGATTGGACAGCGCCTAGTTTGGAGCGCTCTCCATCAGCTTCATAGAAGTGACCACACTTTTTTTCTTTCCCCAAAATGTGTTTTTTTCAAAACCTGAAGCAGAAGAAAAACTCGCAAAAGGCAGAAAAGATTAACAGCAAAGCGGATTTACCATAGAAATTAATAGGAAGAGTCATCAAGACTTTTTTGAAGGAGCATCCAGGAGCCCAAAAGACAACTCAGAAATACTCTGGTGTGGATACAGCTTCAGGGCCTGTGCACACCTTGCAGATCTGTCAGGTTTTTTTTTCTGCACAGATTTGTCACAAAACCTGAAGGGTTTCCTAATGCAGCAAAGGGAATAAGAATCCTGAAGTCAGAGTTAAATCTGCAGCCTGTCAATTCTTTCAGCGTTTTTGCTGCCAATTTCAGTCTTACTAATGAGTGAGGAAAAATCTGCACCAAAAATGCACCAAAACCACAGGTATTGTATGCTGTGTTTTTCCTGCCAAGAGGTGCAGAAATGGTGCATCAAATACTTAACAAGTGCACATTCCCTTAGACCAGGGGTGGGCAATGAATTTTCCCAAGGGGCCACATGAGAGTCTGTGACTGTTGTGGAGGCCGAACCAATAGGCTGACATTAATTCTGCTCAATATTAACATATTATTATTTTGTATTAAGATCATCCCTAAATGTTGAGCAGAACTAAGTATGCTGATATTCCCTTATATACCGTATGAGTCCATAAACAGCACCCCTATATACAGTATGAGCCCCCACAAAGCGCCTTACATATACAGTATGAGACCCCCACATAGCCCCCTTATATACAGTATAAGACCCCATAGTCCATCTGTGCAGTATGAGACCCACATATGCCCCTATATACAGTATGAGCCCCCACATAGCCCCCTATATACAGTATGAGCCCCCACATAGCCCCTTTATATGCAATGAGCCCCACACAGCCTCCTACATACAGTATGAGCCCCCCACAGTACCTCTGTAAAGTATGAGACTCCACATAACCCCCTATATACAGTATGAGACCCCACATAGCTCCTTATATAGAGTATGAGCCCCCCACATAGTCCCTCTGTACAGTATGAGACCCCACATAGCCCTCTATATACAATATGAGCCCCTAGTACGATAACACACACAATCCCCTATATACAGTATGAGCCCCCACATAGCCCCTTTATATGCAGAGTCCCACACAGCCTCCTACATACAGTATGAGCCCCCCACATAGTCCCTCTGTACAGTATGAGACCCCACATAGCCCTCTATATACAATATGAGACCCCACATAACCCCCTATATACAGTATGAGCCCCACACAGCCTCCTACATACAGCATGACACCCCACATATGCCCCTATATACAGTATGAACCCCTAGTACGATAACACACAATCCCCTATATACAGTGAGGCCACACATATGCCCCAATATACAGTGAGTCCCCACAGAGCCTCTACATACAGTGAGAGCACACATAACCCCAATATACAGTGTGATACCACACAACCCCTATATACGGTATGAGACCCCACCTCAATACACATAATACTGTGGGTTACAGTTAAATGATACAAAATGTTGTATGGGATGTATTAACAGAAGCATACAGTCCAGATCAGGTGAAGTCATTATCGGTCTTTACTCCTCTTTGGTCAGACCTCATCTGGAATACTGTGTACAGTTTTGGGCACCACATTTTAAAAAAGACATAGACAAACTGGAGCAAGTTCAGAGAAGAGCGACCAGAATGGTGACTGGTCTGCAAACCATGTCCTATGAGGAACGGTTGCAGGATTTGGGAATGTTTAGCTTGCAAAAAAGAAGACTGAGAGGAGACTTAATAGCTGTCTACAAATATGTCAAGGGCTGTCACATTGTAGAAGGATCATCTTTATTCTCATTTGCACAAGGAAAGACTAGAAGCAATGGGATGAAACTAAATGGGAGGAGACACAGATTAGATATTAGAAAAAACTTTTTGACAGTTAGGGTGATTAATGAGTGGAACAGGCGGCCACGAGAGGTGGTGAGTTCCCCTTCAATGGACGTCTTCAAACAGAGGCTGGACAGACATCTGTCTGAGATGATCTAGTGAATCCTGCATTGAGCAGGGGGTTGGACCAGATGACCCAGGAGGTCCCTTCCAACTCTAACATTCTATGCTTCTATGAAAATGTACAATTGGGGGAGGAAGGTTGAACTTGATGGATCCAGGTCTTTATTCAACCTACGTTACAATGTTACTATGTATGGTACATAATCCCCTATATACAATATGAGACCCCAAATAAACTCTATATACAGTATGAGCCCCACATAGCCCCCTACATATAGTATGAGCCTCCTAAATACAGTCTGAGCCACCGTACAGCCTCTCTATATACAATATTAGCCTCCACATAGCCTCCTATATTCATACATAGTTGTGTCTGGTGCGGCCCGTTGGCCCCATTTTTCAGCCTTTCTGCCGTCTTGGTCCGCGGACCGGACTGGAATAGCCAGAGGGTGGGATGTGGCCCGAGAGCCGCACTTTGCACAAGGCCTGACAACATTGGCATGCATGGCTGATGTTAGTCTATTATGGATGGGGGCAGTGGTGGACACAGACAGAAGAGGGCCCCGGTACAAGAACGGGCCCTTTGGAGTCCAATAGTTCTGCCATGACAGTAGTGGTTTGATGCTTTGGAGATGGAAAAGTGTCCCCTTATGTTAGGCCCTGTGCGTCGGCAGAGGTTGCACCAATGATATGTCCGCCCCTGTTTGGGGGACTTAAAGGGACCTGTCACCAGATAAAAAGTAAGCAGTTTTGCTCTTATTTTATACCTGCTGCTTCCCTGAATATTCTGTTTTTTGTTTTTTTCAAATCTGCCATGCGGTTCCAGAGATATGAAGTTTTTTGCTTACCGCTAATTTTATTATGGTGTTTACAGAGGAGGCGTGGCTCAGGGTAATTATGCAGAATAAACTAAAGAGACGCTGCAGAGAATCATGGGAGTCACACTCCCTTCTAAAGTCCATAACAATTAACATCAAATAGAAAAGCTCCATATCTCTTATGGTAGATTTAAACAAAATACACATAGCATTTTGTGGGCGGGAATAACGTAAGAGCAACATCTGGTCACTTTTCACCTTGTGACAGGTCCCCTTTAAAAAGAATCTGACAACAGGTTTTTGCAACCCCATCTAAGAGCAGCATGATGTAGGGGCAGAGACCCTGATTCCAGCGATGTATCACTTACTGGGCTGCTTGCTGTTATTTTGATAAAATCTGTTTTCTCTGAATGCTGAGCCCTGTATAACCCTGCTCATACTTCTGAGTGGCAGGCGTACACTGTGCATAGGCAGAAAGCTGCCAATCAGTATTGGGGGCAGGGTTATACAGAGCCAATGTATACGCTTATGCTTATTAATATGCCTATTGGATGTGTGTAGATTACAGAATTATATAATAATGCAATAGATATTAGGAAATCAAAATTCCACCATACACCTACTGAACGTGTGTGTGTGTTTGTTACTTATAACACTGATGTTTTTATTCTAAAATTGCAATTTTTTAATTTTATAAAAGTTTAATTTTTACGGCGTTCAATGTGCAGTAAAAATAACCTGGGGACAAGATTCTCCAGGTCAGTAAGATTACAGCGAAATCAAACTTGTATAGTTTTATTTTATTTTTTTTATATATTTTATTGTTTTACAGAAAAAGGGTCAGAACCTTGAAAAAAAAATTGGTTTCTATATCTATTTTCCTAGACCAATGTCTTATGTTATTTTTCCGTGTTTGGTAATTGTGTGATGGCTTATTCCCTATTTTTTTTGCATGGCGAGCTGTCAGTTTTACCAGCCACATTTTAGGGTACTTACGAATTTTTATTGCATTTTTTGGAAGGGAGGTGAGACAGCTAAATAATGGCAATTATGTAGTTTCAATTTTTTTTTTTTCCTATACGTGCTTTGCCATTTTGGATAATTCATTTTATATTGTAAAATATATCTGACTTTTACAGACGCTGTAATGCCAAATATATTTGTATGTATTAATTTTTTTATTTGGGGGAAAAAGGTTATGATTCAAACTTTTATATATTTTTTAAAAATTTAACTTAGTTTTAGCTCCACCAGGGCACACATGTCAAACCCTGGACCGCGGGCGAAATCTGGCCCTCAGGGTGATTATATTTGGCCAGCGATGCCGGGGACTATGCGGGGGCCATTATTCTGTATGAAGGACTATGCGGGGGCCATTATTCTGTATGGAGGACTATGCGGGGGCCCATTATACTGTATGGAGGACTATGCGGGGGCCATTATTCTGTATGGAGGACTATGTGGGGCCATTATTCTGTATGGAGGACTAAGGGGGGGCCATTATTCTGTATGGAGGACTATGCGGGGGCCATTATTCTGTATGGAGGACTATGCAGGGGCCATTATTCTGTATGGAGGACTATGCGGGGGCCATTATTCTGTATGGAGGACTATGCGGGGGCCCATTATACTGTATGGAGGACTATGCGGGGGCCATTATTCTGTATGGAGGACTATGCGGGGGCCATTATTCTGTATGGAGGACTATGCGGGGGCCCATTATACTGTATGGAGGACTATGCGGGGGCCATTATTCTGTATGGAGGACTATGCGGGGGCCATTATTCTGTATGGAGGACTATGCGGGGGCCCATTATACTGTATGGAGGACTATGTGGGGCCATTATTCTGTATGGAGGACTATGTGGTGCCCATTATACTGTATGGAGGACTGTGTGGGGCCATTATACTGTATGGAGGACTATGTGGGGCCCATTATTCTGTATGAAGGACTATGTGGGGCCATTATTCTGTATGAAGGACTATGCGGGGGCCCATTATACTGTATGGAGGACTATGTGGGGCCATTATTCGGTATGGAGGACTATGGGGGGGGCCATTATTCTGTATGGAGGACTATGTGGTGCCCATTATACTGTATGGAGGACTATGCGGGGGCCATTATTCTGTATGGAGGACTATGCGGGGGCCATTATCTTGTATACTGGTTGGCCCGCGACAACTTTTTCATTTTGGCCCTCTGTGTGTTTGCGTTTGACATTCCTGATCTAGGGGTCTCGAATGTGTGATTGTTTTATCACATATATAGTAAAACGGCTATATAGTAAAACTATATATTAAAACTGACGATACCCTACCTAATGAAGCCGAACTATGGGCTGGGCTTGATAGAAGGATCAAGATGGCAGGCTTGTAAAGGCTCCTTGCAAAACTTATCTGGACCCTATAATCGTATCAATGGTGGGATGGTCACCAGTGTAGGGCATCTAAATGGTTTAACAGCAGCAATAGCAGCTACCTCTGGTCGCTGAGTTTACAGGCAGATGATGGCCGTGTGGCACAAGCCGGCAGATGATGGCCGTGTGGCACAAGCCGGCAGATGATGGCCGTGTGGCACAAGCCGGCAGATGATGGCCGTGTGGCACAAGCCGGCAGATGATGGCCGTGTGGCACAAGCCGGCAGATGATGGCCGTGTGGCACAAGCCGGCAGCTGCCTGATACAGAGCGGGCTCGGCTCCTGAGCCTGCTCAACACATGCATACCCGGATTGTGATTACGCCAGGGTGTATGAAGGAGTTAAAGATAAAAAATAAGTGTAATGGGTAGCATCTGCCATTTAACCCTTTCTGGGTTGATGCTGGCCCTTTTAAGACCGCACACATAAGACACAATGTACTCTAAGTATTTCAATATATTTATGCACATTAGGAAAACAATACCAGGTTTTACAAATCCAAATTGACTCACCCCCCACCCTTCCCTCCAAGAAACAAAACCAAAAATCTGAACCCCTTTTTTGCACGTGAATTAACAGCAGGAGTTAAATAGCGACCATTTTTATTAAATATCCCTCTCACCCCAACCCCTCTCCTCCCCCCAAAAAACAAAAACAAAAGAAAACTAGCCTTCGCCGTAGCGGAGACCACAATGTGTAAATAACTTAAAAATGTACAATATAGTACAAAACCCAAACATCGTTAAACCCGTTCTTGTCATCCAGAGGTTGCAGACGGTTGTGATACTTTATACAGACGCTGTACACATAATTCTTATATTACAGACACATTCACGTCATCCCAGCAACATTACAGGAAAAGTGCCGCCATATTATTACCGTGTACTGGAAACCTACAAGTGGTGGACGTCGCCACCCTGTGGACGAATTAGTTATTTGTGTACACAGCGTTACTGGTTGATCCTGCTCTCATCCAAAAATCAGCGCCACACCTGTCCACAGGTTGTATGTGGCATTACAGCTCAGTCCCATTTACTTGCAATACCAGAGACTACCAAGGGTGGCGCTGTTTATGAACAAAACCAGCCATGTTTTAAAAATAATGGACAATCCCTTTAACCAAACAATGGCTGGCTGATAGTGCGCACGTAGTGAAGGGGTGGATCATGTCCAGTGGATGTTGGCAGTCTCTAACCGCAACATCGTCGGCACCTAGTGAACCCACTAAAGGTGCCAGCAAAATCAACCTCCCCCTAAATCGTTTATATGGGCATATAGATCAATGAAAGAGAAAAGGTTTGGTTAACTGTGAATCCGGAAAAATCCACAATTCTTCGCAATATGTAAATGCTGCGTTAAGTGCTCCGGGTGCAAAAAAGCACTTAAAGCATAATTTGCAAAAAATGTGGATTTTTCCAGTTTCAGAAAACAGATAGCAGATACAAAAGGTCACGTGTGCATCTTTTACGGACCTACATGCCCATATAAAAGTATTCACTTTAAGAAGAAAGATTAGGCATGCAGAAATTCAACATGCCCAATCCTTTTTTTCCCCTTGGCATAGGCCAAACAAATGTTGGTGAAACACAAAATGCACCATCAATGCAAAAGTAGCAGAAACATCCAGTTCTCCACCACATTACAATGTAACTGGGGGATTAGGCTCAGTAATGTTTCCCTATGGGAAAAATTAGATCAAAGGGTGCCAGCAATTTTTAAACAGCAGGACGGCAGCCTTTTTTTTTTTTTTGCTCTCTTACTATATATTGGCCTATTAAATTAATATTCGGTGTGCAGTAATACGCTCCATACTGACACATTATGAGCATCCACGGTGGGAATTTCTTACGACCAGTCATAGGTGAGACCAGGCCTTTCTCATCTAAGAGCCAAATCATCTAGGTTTCTAATTATTAGATTCCTATATCCTAAAATAAAATGTGCACATTAGAAATAAATTTAGGAAGGTGCAAAATGTGCAGAGATAGGTTGAGGGTGAAGCATCGATTATTCGTGTGACCACTGCAGCCAATCACTGACCTTGTCATTTACGTTCCGTATATGCCAACGTTACTGCTGAGGCCAGTGGATGGGTGCAGTAGTCAGGATGATGGGTGGGATGTCATTACTCTACAACCAGTGGATTCAAGGGGTAAGTAATGGTCATATTTATTGTTTTGTTTTTTTATTTTAAACCTTACCTTTTCTTTGCCATTTTTGCAAAATCCCTGAAGACCCTTTTAAAGGGAATCTGTACGCACATATGTACATATGGGAGAAGGAGTACGGCTGTATAGTCGCTCGTCCGATAAAAATGGTGCCTTTTTTTTTTTTTTTTTTTTAGAGGGATCCAATGTTCCAGTCATGTGAAATCTGGTTTAAAAGCCACATGCAAATCAGGCTCGAAGTGCACTGGGGGCGTGTCAATGCACTTGTAAGAAACTTTCCCAGTGCATCGACATACCCCATCACTTCCATATGTCTTCCGTATTAGATTTTTCATGACTGGTCCACCGCTTCTCTACAAAAATAAAGAAAAAAAAAAAGTCTTCTTAAACAGCTGTAAACGTGCCGATAGGTTCCCTTTAAAGGGTTATTCCCATTTTTATAAATGGATATTGTCGAATAGATCTTATAAAATCAAAACACTTTTCCAATTTACGGCTTATCAAAATTTGCAGTCGTTCTCGAGATTCCTAGGAGACCGACCACCGCTGCTGTGCAGCTTGTAAGCTCTGCACTGAAACTGGCCAGGATTCGAAAGCAACAGCGCACTGCAGCGATCCCAGACCACTTTAAATCAGTGCTTACAAGCTCAACGGCTTTTCTATTGAGCTTGTAAGCACTGTACATGTCTAGCTTTCTAGCAGCGGTGGTCGGTTTTCAAAGCACCCAGCCATAAACAAAAGAAAAGTGTTAATATCTCAAAAATGGTTGGACATTTTAACAAGCAGTAAATTGCAAAAATGCTTGTATTTACAAGCACTATCCGACAATACCCCATTTACCAAGATGGGAGTAACCCTTTAACTTTAGCTAGGTGGCCTGCAGGTTCTAGAAAACTACTTTTAGAACACAGTGAGGATACAATTGGAATTTAACAATAAACCTCCTTATATTTGCAATTACCCTCATTCTGCAATATTTATACCATCCACTAATTATTAATTTGTTTATAGGGACTGGTGCCCAATCAAAGCAACATATGGCAACACTTCACCTCCAGCTATAACCATATGGTTTCCAGAAAACACCAATCACATTAAGCAGAAAGATTGGGCAGAACCTTCCTTTTTTTTTTCTTTTGTTCATTTTTACAGACAGCGCCCCTGCAGGAAATATGAGGGATTACACCGAGTCAACTTTGTCATTGCAAAGGATTCTTGACGTCCTCCCTGAGGAAGGTCACAGGTGACAATCCCTCTCTCCCAGCCGGCTCATATCCTCATGTAAATCGCTTACACGCCTGCCCATTCTTTCTGCTTACGTGTAAAAAAAAAAAAAAAAAAACAGAACACAACACACAGAAAAATTGCATATTTTTGCACCAAGCCCAGTGATGAAAGTCTGATTCATTATGGCTTCTTTTCTCTGGCAGAGTAATGCATTGTGTGGTTTGGAGATTTTCTTTACAAGTTTAATTGTTCTCCGAGGATTAGCATAAAAAATCCTCCACCCGGGCTCTTATGTACAAAGCGGCTGTAACACGCCGTCACTGCAGGAGTTTGGTTATCGTCCTTTACATCCAGAATGTGGTAATCACACGGTGTCAGAACTTACTGCATCGGGTCGCATGCCGTTCATCCTGAACTGCCATCACAGATGACAATGGAAAGCCGTCACAAGCTGTGACTTCACCAACAACTTTACATACAGCATTATAAAACAACGCTTCGTATCTTTATCCAATGCCCCAAACCATCCATCCATGAGCGCGGGCTGGTAACACGGGCACACACGGATTCCTATGGGCATTACATGTATAGTGTGGCTCGCTGGCAGTGCGGTGGGCACGGCCAGAGATTTCAGCATATTCTCATACGAGATGTAGTTATAGCAGCACTTTATGACAGGTCACGTATAGGCTGCCCATTACCGGGGGCTCCAGTTTCAAACAGAGGGTCCCTCCTTGCAGGCTCAGTGGCAGAAAGCTCTTGGGCCAAGTCGTTGAAGCGAGAGATGTAATCTATGCTGTTTTCGTTCATCAGACAAGCCAACTGGGAGTCCACCACCTGCAAAAATACAAAAATAAATACAAAATAATGCAAAAGGGTCCCCCTCTTACGTCCTCTCTGAATTTATTCAACTATGGTTCAACTTTATCCCCTTTAACGATGCAGCAAATTTTCATTTTTGCACTTTTGTTTTTTTCTCGCAGGAAGAGTCATAGTTTTTAAAAAACAATATTCACTTTACCATGTAACGTATTGAAAAGCCAGGAAAAAAATCCAAAGTAGGGTGAAAACAAAAGAATAACCCAATGGTTTTAATTTTTATGACAGTGATGGCACAGTTAGATGGCCGTATAAATCAGAACACAGTGCACGGACTGGCCGGCGGCTCTTCTGACCTGAGCGTGACAGCGGCATAGAAATAAGTGAAGCTGTCACGCTCGGGTCGGGAGAGCTGCCGGCCAGTCCGTGCCCTGCGATCCAATTAATACAGCACCCTAAAGATGACCGGACAACATCAATCCTCGGGTCAGATGGTTACGGCAATACCAAAATTGCATTATATACATTAGTAAACAGAAATCCGTGTTGCCATTTTCTGAGACGCATAACTTTTATTTTCCCCATGGATGGAGCTCTGCGAGGGTTTATGTTTTGCGTGGCGAGATGTCATTTTTATCAGTACTATTTTGGGGGTACAGAATTTTTTGACTGCTTTTTATTGCATTTTTGGGGGAGGCATAATGAACAAAAAAAAAAAAACAGCAATTATGGGGTCTCAATTTATTTTTTGTTTACAGCACAGGATGCTTTTATGGATGTAATGATACAAAATAAATTTACTTTTTATTTTTTTCCCCACTTCCTTTATTTTTGTATCAGTAAAATGTGAGTGATTTATATCTTCATGTTTATTAAAAAAAAAAAAAAAGTTTTTATCTTAGTGCCACTAAAGGACGTTGTAGTATATACTGCAATACTTTATGCGATTTGCACACTTGCGGTCACATGCTGACTAGACTCGTTCAGCTCAATATAAGATTGAGAGAAACAGAGACTAGTCGGAACGTGACTGCAAGTGTGCAAATCTCATATGTGCAGTCACATACCCGGGAACAACTGAAAATTGTGACAGTGTCAGCAATCATAAGAGTGATTGCCAACTTTTGTCCCAAGCCTGGACAGCCCCTTTCAATGACAACCATTGGCACTAATGCACCTACCGAATAAAGGTTGCAAGGCAGGCACTGGCCGAGAGGGATCACGTAGGTAATATACAAGCAATAACCCATAAAGACGTTGTCATTACAGGAACATGGGATCAGAAGGGACTGGTATATACAAACCTCAACAACATCCGACAAGGAGCGAGACACAAATGAATCTCTGGAGCTCCCGTCCAGCAAACTGGGGCCTAGAAGAGATGTGCCGCTGGGGTTCCCTGCGGCGGCCGGTGCAGTCTTTTTATTCTTCTCTGGAGAGATGAAGCTCGCTGCGGAGAAAAGCAGAAAGACGATGAATGGAAGAAAGGTCTAAGATTCTGTGCAGCCAGAACGAGTCCTTCAATCTTCATTTTGTCGCGCCATATATGAGGGGCGTTCATTACAGATTTCCCCTGACCCACTTCTATTTATCACAGGACGCTGAAACTTCACAATGGTATTGATATAAGTCTCTATAGGTTACGTGCCAATTTGCAACTCAGAACTGATAACGGTCTTGATTTTACAGGTGCTGGAGTGGTGTGAGGTTTGATAATTGACCCAGTGGAATACGGAGCAGTCATCAAGATCCTTTACTTGAAAGGCCGCACACCAGAGGAGACATTCGATGAGATGAAAGAGGTTTATGGCGATGATTCCCCATCATATGATGTAGTCAAGAATTGCCATTGTCAATTGAAATGTGGTCGGACTTCGGTGCAATCAGCTCCAATTCCAGGGCGACCCCACTCTGCTATTGATGAACACACCATCCAGCAAGTGGAGGTCGCCATTTTGGAAAATCGCAGCGTAACCATTCGCCACCTAGCCCAAAATGTCAAGATTACTGTGGGATCTGTGGAAAAAAATCATCCAAGACCATCTTCACATGCATAAAGTATCCGTTCGCTGGGTTCCCAGGCTGCTCACACCTTTCCAGAAGTAGGAACGAGTCAAATGCTCTCAGGCTCTATTGACGATGTGCCATGAAAACCAGGAGGACTTTTTCAGGAGACTGATCACACAGGATGAAAGCTGGGTCCATCACTATGATCCTGAGACTAAAGTCCAGTCAATGCAATGGAAGCATCATGACACCGCCTCCAAAGAAGGCACGTGCCCAACCCTCGGCAGGCAAGGTCATGCTCACAGTATTTTGGGACCAGCACGGAGTAGTATTGATTAATTTCCTAGCAAAGAGTACTATGATCACTGGGGCATACTATGCTTCACTGCTGCAGAAATTGCTGGAGGCCATCAAAACCAAGAGACGTGACATGCTCCCCAAAGGTGTTCGCCTTCTGCAAGACAATGCACCAGTTCACAACTCACATGTTGCCCAAATGGAAGCATGCTCCTGTGGCTTTGAAATTCGACCGCATCCCCCTTATTCACCCGACATCGCACCATCGGACTTCCACCTCTTTCCAAAAATGAAGTTATTTTTGAAGGGCAAGCGTTTTCCAGATGATGAGACTCTGATTTCCGAAGTCGCAACGTGGCTTTTGGAGCAACCTGTCGACTTCTACACGTGAGGTGTTTACAGTTGCTTAAAGAAATGGGAGAAGTGTATGTCCCAAGGTGGCATCTATGTAGAGAAGGACTAATAACTGTGCCAAGTTTCATTGCTCTCAGTCCACAGGAAGTGGGTCAGGGAAAATCTTTAATGAACGCCCCTCGCAAGTCCTTTTTGTTTATGGCTTGAAAAAGAGATTCTGTGGCCGAAAAGTCGCTTTTTAGTTCTGGATATGCAGTGACAATAAAGATTACTTTTTGGAGGAGAACATCTGGTTCCTTGGATTTTTTGGATTTAGCCACCTGGCACTTCTTGTTGCAATGTGTCATTTGGATCGATAGCCATTGACAAAAAGTATATCTACAAGGATGAAGCTTTTATTTACACGTCCTCTTCTAAAGGCCGAGTCACACTTAGCGATGCTGCAACGATCCCGACAACGATACGACCTGTCAGGGATCGTTGCTGCGTCGCTATGTGGTCGCTGGTGAGCTGTCAAACAGGCAGGCTCACCAGCGATCAGGGGAGCAGCGACATCGTGGAAAGAATCTTTCCACGATGTCCTGCTCCTGGTTACCAGCCTGCTGAAGCTGGAGCAGGCTGGTAACTATGATAAACATCGGGTTACTAGGGGCACACGCGCACCTAGTAACTCGTTGTTTATCATGGTTACCACTCTGCTACAGTGAGCGGGAGGTTACCGCTCACTTTAGCAGGCTCGTAACCATGATAAACAGCGAGTTACTAAGTGCACGTGCGCCCCTAGTAACCCGATGTTTATCATGGTTACGAGCCTGATCGCTGCTCCCGCTGGTCACACACAGCGATGTGTGCTGACCAGCGGGAGGGCAATGACCAAAAAATGGTCCAGGACACTTTGCAGCGATCAGCGACCTCACAGCAGGGGCCTGATCGCTGCAAAGTGTCACACATAGCGACATCGCTGGTGAGGTCGCTGTTGCGTCACCAAAACCGTGACACAGCAGCGATCTCGCTATGTGAGACGGGGGCTTAAGTGAAGACTGTACTTACAGAGTAAGCTGCTGAGCGAAGAGTCAGAGGAGTCGTTTGGATACCACTGAGGGTCATGGCTGGGAGAAGCAATCCAACTCTGATGAGGACTCGAGGAGGGGGAAGGAAGACTCTTGGAGTTTTCGTTGAGTTTGGCTGGAGAAAGAGGAACAGCTTCTCCTAGAAAACCCCAAAGAAAGGCATAAGTGGTATAATACTTACTAGCCGGTAACGTGGCACCATTGCTCTGAAGAACGGGTATCACACTTGGCCAATGTCTGGGCCTCGCTGGTTCTGATTGCACTTACCAGGATAGTTTCAATTCTTATAAAAGCGGAATACAGATCCCTTTGCTTTCAATAGAAAAAAAACATCTGGGAAAGTCTTAATTTCACATCCTCCTTCAAATACAATACCCCTTACTCAATATCACCGATGCATTAGTCTGTGAGCTTACCGTACTGCCCGGAGCTTATGGCAATCTCAATGATGGAGTCACTGATGTGTGTCGCCGGCTCCCCATGTGACAGAACGTCGTCCGGAGGGCCAGGCAGGGAAATGTCCAGAAGAGCAGAGACGTTTGGTGGGGAGAAGCAAGTGCTTGAACTACTCGGGGTGCAGCTGGTTGGGTCTGGGGGGCCGTTCTGAAGAGGATTCTCAAAGATAGGAGGCATGGACAATATGGATGATGGCTAAAAAAAAAAAAGAGAAAAAGGGAGGTCACACGTGGTTTATGGAAGATGCATAAAGCTAAAAAGGAAGGGAGGAGAACAATACCTGGAATGGCTGGGCTGAATCTTGCACTGAGGGTGTAGAAAGAGCAATGAAAGGAACCTAGAAGGAAGTTTGCAGTAGTATTAATGCGGTGTGATGAAATGACCCCCGACACCTACCCAGTACTGGACCGGCTGTATGGACTCACCTCAGGGCACACAGTCACAGCGGGTATGGGGTCACCGCTGCTCGTCTCCATTGTAGGCTCCGGTACAGCACCAGTCAAACTATCTGATGGAAGTGGACCGATTCCCACCAAACCATCGGTTTCCAGAACCGGCAAGGAAGATTCTGGGATAATCCCTGCACTTTTAGCAGCCATATCAATGGCACCTACAGGGTTATAGAATAAAAAAAACAAGCGTTAAAAGAAAGATCTTGAACATAGATTGTGTCAATGCTGTGAAGGCTCTGCTAAATGGACTTGGTCAGCATTTTTTACTATGTAATTTGAGAGCAGCATGATGTAGGGCCTGAGACCCTGATTCCAGCGATGTGTCACTTACTGAGCTTGGTTGAGATCATCACTAGAGGACTAGTTGTCTTGTGCCATGCAGTCTTCCTACTGTATGTAACCCGGCCCCCACCATCAATGATTGGCTGCTTTCTGCCTATGCACAGTGTAGACAGAAAGCTGCCAATCAGTGGTGTGGGCGGTGTTATACAGAGCTCAGCATTCAGAGAACTGCTAGATCCCCAGCAGAGAAAACAGGGATTTTATCAAAACTGCACCAAGAAGATGACATCGCTAGAAGCAGGGTCTCTGCCCCTACATCAGGCTGATCTGCCACTTCTGGATGTATACTCCTGACAGTAGGCACAGTTGCTATTTGAGCTCAGCCTTAAAGGCCCCTGCAGCCATTAGATGAGAGTCAGTTGTCGATCTGCTCGCTTCTGACTGATTATGTCGGGGAGGGGGAGGATCAAGTAGTTACAATTTTAATGCCCGATCCTTTTGTTTCTGCTCTACCCAGTGACTGTGCGGTGGAGCTGAGCACTCATGGACCAGGGAGTCCAGAGAGAACGTATGTTTGCCCAGCTTTTCTCAGAAAGCCTGAAGGACGCAGACTAATTACTCACTTGCTAAAGAATTGGTGGCTGGAGTCGCCAGTCCTTTCGGTACAATGGGCTGAGATGCCGTTTTGCTGAGAGTGGAGTGGATGGGTTTGAAGGAGCCTCGTCCTGCAATAAGAAAAAATAAATTGTATCAGTGGCAAATGATAAAGAATTCAAGATACCGCTGCCATTTGCATTTCCTAGTATATTACATAGTACATACTTCGCAGGCATGGTTATTAAAAGGAATCTGTCAGCAGGCTTTTGCTATGTAACCTGACAGCAGCATGATGTAGAGGCCGAGTCCCTGATTCCAGCCATGTGTCACTTAGTTTAGAAGTTGTAATAGAATCACAGTTTTCCCTGCAGCAGATCTAGCAGAGCTCAGAATGCTGAGCCCTGTGTAACTCCGTCCACACCTCTGATTGGTAGCTTTCTGTGTACACTGTATATTGACAGAAAGCTGCCAGTGTTGGACTAGGACGAACAAGACACCTAGTCCTGTAGTGATAATTTCTTGCTGATAAAACAGAAAGTGACACATCACTGGAATCAGGGTCTCTATCCCTACATCAAGCTGCTCTCGGATTACATAGCAAAACATGCTGACAGATTCCCTTTAAAAGGTTAGGCAAAGATTCCACCATGTTGGGTTATTACAAATAAGTGGTGCTTCTGGAAATATAATTTTGTACAATTGATGCTCCTGTAGGGATGAGCGAGTAGTGAAATAATCAGACTCGCTATACTCGTAACGAGTAGGTCCCAATACTCGGGTACTCGTTACAAGTCCAATGTAAGTCAATGGGAAATGCGAGTAAGCCGCATGACTGTTTAAAAGCCGGCAGTAAAAAGCCGCCGGCTTTTAAACAATCACTCAGCCCCATACTGCTTCCCCGCCGCTTCCCATCCCGATCCTAAGTTAGGACCGGGCGGGGAGCGCAGCACCATAGAGCGGGGAGCGAAGGACCCGGGCGGGGAAGCCGGCAGTGAAAAGATTTCACCGCCGGCTTTCCCGTTCAGTGTGCGCTCCCGGCTCCCTGGAGCTTCGCTCCCCGCCCGGTCCTAACTTAGGATCGGGATGGGAGGCAGTAGGGGAGCGGGGAGCGTACATCAGAGAGCGGGGAGCGCAGCACCGAACGGGAAAGCCAGCGGTGAAGTCTTTTCACTGCCGGCTTTCCCGCCGGTTATTTCAAATGAACATCTGAGGTATCAGGTGATGCTGATCAGCTGTTCATTTGAAGAAGCCGCGGTGCCCTCAGAGGGTTCATGTGAGTTCATGCTCGACTGCGTGAACTTTCCCACGGCCGCACAGCTCAGCTACACCTCTGGTAGAGAATCTCTACCAGAGATGTAGCTGAGCTAAAGAAGACGACTACATTGGACTACCTCGGACTGAAGATAATTTTTTTTAATAAAGTTGGAGTCTCTAAGTGTTTTTTTGTTTTATTTCTAATAAAATATTTTTTTCTATGTGTTGTAAAGTATTTAAAAAAAAAAACACTAGAAATTCATGGCGGTCATGTCTAATATTGGCGTGACCCCATGAATTTCGGGCTTAGGGCCAGCGGATAATACAAAGCTGGCCCTATCCCCTTTATTACCCAGTGAGCCACTGCACCAAGGCACTGGATGAGTTGGGTACAGCGCCAGAAAATGGCGCTTCTATGAACGCGCCATTTTCCGGGGTGGCTGCAGACTGCAATTCGCAGCGGGGGAGGGGGGCCACGAAGCTTGGGTCTCCCTGCGCTGCAGATTCCAGCCCCCAGCTGCTTAGTTGTACCAGGCTGGACACAACTATAGTGCGAAGCCCCACGTCAATTTTTTTTTAATTATTTCATGAAATTCATGAAATAATAATAAAAAAAAAAAAAAGGGGCTTCCCTATATTGTTGTGTCCGGCCAGGTACAAATAGGCAGCTGGAGGTTGGAGGCAGCCCGTTCCTGCCTGCTGTACCTGGCTGGCATACAAAAATATGGCGAAGCCCCACGTCAAAATTTTTGGGAAAAATTAATTAAAGAAAATAAATAAAGAATAATACTTTACGGACTGCATCTTTATTAACCCCTCAAGTGTCATTTAGTGCTAAAATAAAGGATTTATTAAAAAAAAAAAAATGGGTGGGATCCCCCATAATTTTAGTCTCTAGCGGAGGTTAAGCAGACGGCTGGGGCAGATGTTTGAAGCCTGGGAAGGGGGTAGTACCCACGGAGCTTCCCAGGCTACTAATATCAGCCCCCAGCTGAATACCTAGCCTTTACTAGCTATTAAAATGGGGGACCCAAAATAAAAATAAAAAAATGACGTGGGGTCTCCCTATTTTAATAGCTAGTAAAGGCTAGGCAGACAGCTGGGGGCTGATATTAATAGCCCAGGAAGGGTGCCATGAATATTGGCCCCCTCCCAGGCTAGAAACACCAGCCCTCAGCTGCCCCAGAAAATGCGCCAATTCTGGCACTTAGCCTCGCTCTTCCCATTGCCCTGTAGCGGTGGCAGTGGGGTAATAGGGCTGGGGTTGATGTCCGCTTATAATGCCAGCTGACATCAAGCTCAGGTTAGTAATGGAGAGGCGTCTATAAGACACCCCCATTACTAACCCCATAGTCAAAGTTAAAAAAAACACCAACACCCAGAATAAAATCCTTTAATTGAAATAAACACACATTCCTTTAATGTTCTAAATTAAACTCTACTTACCGTATCGCCCATTCCAGCTGAAGCCAATGTCTTCTGCAATAAAAGTAAAATAATAAACCAACCTCATCCAGAACGCTGCGATCCAGCCTGTCATGTCAATGTAGCAGAGCTGAAGCCGTCCTGAGAACCATGGAAAGGTAAGGATGAGGTTGGTTTATTATTTTACTTTTATTGCAGAAGACATTGGCTTCAGCTGGAATGGGCGATACGGTAAGTAGAGTTTAATTTAGAACATTAAAGGAATGTGTGTTTATTTCAATTAAAGGATTTTATTCTGGGTGTTGGTGTTTTTTTTAACTTTGACTATGGGTTTAGTAATGGGGGTGTCTTATAGACGCCTCTCCATTACTAACCTGGGCTTGATGTCAGCTGGCATTATAAGCTGACATCAACCCCAGCCCTATTACCCCACTGCCACCGCTACAGGGCAATGGGAAGAGCGAGGCTAAGTGCCAGAATTGGCACATCCTATGGATGCGCCATTTCTGGGGCAGCTGAGGGCTGGTGTTTCTAGCCTGGGAGGGGGCCAATATTCCTGGAACCCTTCCTGGGCTATTAATATCAGCCCCCAGCTGTCTGCCTAGCCTTTGCTAGCTATTAAAATAGGGGGACCCCACGTCATTTTTTTTTGGGTCCCCCATTTTAATAGCTAGTAAAGGCTAGGTATTCAGCTGGGGGCTGATATTAGTAGCCTGGGAAGCTCCATGGGTATTACCCCCTTCCCAGGCTTCAAACATCTGACCCAGACATCTGCTTAACCTCCGCTAGAGACTAAAATTATGGGGGATCCCACGCCAATATTTTTTTTTTTTAATAAATCCTTTATTTTAAACACTAAATGACACTTGAGGGGTTAATAAAGATGCAGTCCCTAAATTATTATTTTTTTTTTTTTAATAAATTTTTCCCCACACTCCAGCTGCCTATTTGTACCTGGCTGGGCACAAGAATATAGGGAAGCCCTTTTTTTTTCTTTTTTATTTCATGAATTTCATGAAATAATTAAAAAAAAACAAAAAAAAAAACGTGGGGCTTCGCCCTATTTTTGTCTCCAGCCAGGTACAACTAAGCAGCTGGGGGCTGGAATCTGCAGCGCAGGGAGGCCCCCCCCCCCCCCGCTGCGAATTGCAGTCCGCGTTCATAGAACTCATCCAGGGCCCTGGTGCGGTGGGTCACTGGGTAATAAAGGGGTTAGGGCCAGCTTTGTGTTATCTGCTGGCCCTAAGCCCGAAATTCATGGGGTCACGCCAATATTAGACATGATCGCCATGAATTTCTAGTAAAGTATTTAAAAAAACACAACACATAGAAAAAAATATTTTATTAGAAATAAAACAAAAAAAAAAAAACACTTAGAGACTCCAATTTTATTTAAAAAATTATCTTCAGTCCGAGGTAGTCCAATGTAGTCGTCTTCTTTAGCTCAGCTACATCTCTGGTAGAGATTCTCTACCAGAGGTGTAGCTGAGCTGTGCGGCCGTGGGAAAGTTCACGCAGTCAAGCATGAACTCACATGAACCCTCTGAGGGCACCGCGGCTTCTTCAAATGAACAGCTGATCAGCATCACCTGATACCTCAGATGTTCATTTGAAATAACCGGCGGGAAAGCCGGCGGTGAAGTCTTTTCACTGCCGGCTTCCCCGCCCGGATCCTTCGCTCCCCGCTCCCTAGTGCTGCGCTCCCCGCCCTGTCCTATCTTAGGATCGGGATGGGAGGCGGCGGGGGGAGCGGAGGATCGGGATGGGAGTCTGCGGAGAAGCAGTATGGGGCTGAGTGATTGTTTAAAAGCCGGCGGCTTTTTACCGCCGGCTTTTAAACAATCATGCGGCTTACTCGCATTTCCCATTGACTTCCATTGGACTCGTTACTCCTAGCGAGTAATCACAAGGAAACTCGGGGAGTAACGAGTAGCCCGAGTACCGTACTATTCGGCGAGTAAAGAAAAGTAACGAGTATACTCACTCATCCCTATGCTCCTGTAGATTATTTATCATGTTAGGATGATCAGGAGAGAATTTGTAATAAAAGGGAATAGAACATCACACTAAAACATCCCTGTACATGGCAAAATCTGCTGATCACAGAGGTGACATCCTTCTAAGAAGAGGATACTCAGATCAGAAAGTAGAATTGACAGTTCTGCACTCATCCCTGCAAGCCAAATTGGAGCTGGACTTAAACGGGTTGTTCGGACACACAACATCGACAATCTATCCTCCGGATACATCATCAATATACCATCCTTGGTGGTCGGACACCTTGCATCTGCCCCGATCAGCTATTATGAGGTCTGGAAGTGGCCATTAAATGGAGCGAAACCACACAGCGCCGTTTATTCTGTAGTGCCCGGTACTGCAGCTCAGCTCCATTAAAGATATGCAGTTCTCAGCAGCGGCCGCTACACACCGAGTTCTGCCACCAGAGCTAATAACATCTGATCGGTGTCAGACCTCCGCTGATCCGATATTGAAGACCCATCATAAAGATAATATTAATGATCTAAGTGCTGGACAGCCCCTTTAATAATGTGCTGCGTGGTCATTACTGTACCTGCCACTGAAGAGTTGGAGAGGATGGAGAAGGAGCAGACGTGTGGTAAGGAAATGCCAGACGGTCGAGGAAGGAGCGTTCTCTGTAAGGGAAAATAATGGTCAAAAAATTAAAAATCATAAATAGTGAAGTTACAAAAAAAAAAAAAAAATGGTTAACAGTAATAGGAGATGGTGGGGGTCTCAATTCTACCCCGTGGTACATATGACATGCACAATAGCCCCTACTAAGTCAGTTATGCGACCGCAACGTACAAATGCCCTAAACCCATCACAACAGAACTGAAGCCGAAGTCCCTTTGAAGGGGCTTTCAGGGAACCTAATAAATAAGTTTTGTTTTTGCAATTTTGATATATTTTATTTTAGATTTCCGTCCACATGAAGTCTTGGTTTTTCGTGGGACAAGTTGTAGTTTGGAACGACACCATACATTTTACTATAAAAATGTAGTGAACATCAAGTAAAAAAATTCTAAGTGAGGCGAGAACTGGTGAAAAGAAATTGCAATTCTTTCATTTTCATTGTGTAGAAAAAATTACAATTGTCCAGATCAGTATGAGAACGGCATATATACACACACACACACACACACACACACACAGGTCTGGCAAAAATTAAGAGACAACTGCAAAATTTTCATTTTCTCCGATTTTTCTCTTGATAGGTATATTTTTGAGTAAAATGTACATTGCCGTTTTATTCTATAAACTACTGACATGTCTCTGAAATTCAAAGCTAAAAAATTTGTATTTATTTGCAGCAAATGAGAAATCATCAAAATAATAAAAAAGAAACAGAACCAGTGCTTTCAGATCTCAAATACTGCAAAGAAAACAAGTTCTTATTCATTTAGAAACAACAATACTCATGTTTTAACTCAGGAAGAGTTCAGAAATCAATATTTGGTGGAATAACCATGATTTTTAATCACAGCTTTCATGCGTCTTGGCTGCTTTCCACCAGTCTTTCACGCTGCTTTTGGGTGACCTTATGACGCTCCTGGCACAATAATGTAATCAGTTCTTCTTTGTTTGATGGCTTGTGACTATCTATCTTCCTCTTGATTACATTCCAGAGGTTTTCAATAGGGTTCAGGTCTAGAGATTGGGCTGGCCATGACAGGGTCTTGATGTGGTGCTCCTTCAGACACACACTGATTGACCTAGCTGTGTGGCATGGGGCATTGTCCTGTTGGAAAAACCAGTCCTCAGAGTTGGGGAACATTGCCTGAGCAGAAGGAAGCAAGTGTTTTTCCAGGATAACCTTGTATGCGGCTTGATTCATATGTCCTTCGCAAAGATTAACCTGCCCAATTCCAGCCTTGCTGAAGCATCCCCAGATCATCACCGATCCTCCACCAAATTTCACAGTGGGTGCAAGTCACTGTGGCTTGTATGCCTCTCCAGGTCTCCATCTAACCATTAGACGACCAGGTGTTGGGCAAAGCTGAAAATTAGACTCATCAGAGAAGATTACCTTACTCCAGTCCTCTATGGTCCATTCCTTATGGTCTTCGGCAAACTTCAGCCTGGCTCTCCTTTGCTTCTCATTGATGAAAGGCTTTTTTCTAGCTTTACATGACTTGAGGCGTCTAGGAGCCTGTTACCAACTGTTCTTGCCGTGCTCTTCACCCCAGCTGCCATTTGCCAGTCCTTTTGTAGGTCACTTGATGTTATCCTGCGGTTGCTGAGTGACATTCGAATAAGATGACGGTCATCCCGGTCAGTGGAGAGTCGATTTCCCCTCTGCCGGTCTGTAGCTTTGTTGCCCCCAATGTCTGCTACTTGACCTTGTTGTAATGGACTGCCGTCTTCGAAATTTTAAGCATGGAGGCAACATGACGCTCACTGTATCCCTCTGCTAGACAAGCCAGAATTGAGCCCTTCTTTTACTCACTCAAGACTTTTCTTTTCAACTCCTCCTATGGCATGGTTAAAAGTTATCTTTTCATTCAAATTACTTTTGGGCTATTCCTAGCACTTGTTTTGCCATCCATCTTGTCCTATTGCGAGAGGATTGTGAAGACCACGGCAGAGTTTTTTAGACTTTCCCTCGTTACATAAGATTTGGTTCAGGTGATCACCTAATCAGAAGCACATTAAGTAGAATGAGGTGGACTGTGGTTGGAATTCAACTGACCTGGAATGGAATGGCTGTCAGACATGTAGAAAACTGTGCAGTGGTCTCTTAATTTTTGCCAGAGCTGTGTGTGTGTGTGTGTGTGTGTGTGTGTGTGTGTGTGTGTGTGTGTGTGTGTGTGTGTGTGTGTGTGTGTGTGTGTGTGTGTGTATGTATACACACACACATATATATATATATATACATATATATATATATATATATATATGCGTATGTGTGTAAGAAAAACGAGTGGCCATCATTACTTTAAGAAATGAAGGTCAGTCAGTCTAAAAAATTGGGCAAACTTTGAATGTGTCCCCAAGTGCAGTTACAAAAACCAACAAGCGCTACAAAGAAACTGGCTCACATGAGGACCGCCCCAGGAAAGGAAGACCAAGAGTCACCTCTGCTTCTGAGGATAAGTTTATCCAAGTCACCAGCCTCAGAAATCGCAGGTTAACAGCAGCTCAGATTAGAGACCAGGTCAATGCCACACAGAGTTCTAGCAGCAGACACATCTCTTCAACAACTGTTAAGAGGAGACTTTGTGCAGCAGGTCTTCATGGTAAAATAGCTGCTAGGAAACCACTGCTAAGGACAGGCAACAAGCAGAAGAGACTTGTTTGGGCTAAAGAACACAAGGAATGGACATTAGACCAGTGGAAATCTGTGCTTTGGTCTGATGAGTCCAAATTTGAGATCTTTGGTTCCAGCCACCGTTTCTTTGTGCGACGCAGAAAAGGTGAACGGATGGACTCTACATGCCTGGTTACCACCGTGAAGCATGGAGGAGGAGGTGTGATGGTGTGGGGTGCTTTGCTGGTGACACTGTTGGGGATTTATTCAAAATTGAAGGCATAGTGAACCAGCATGGCTACCACAGCATCTTGCAGCGGCATGCTATTCCATCCGGTTTGCGTTTAGTTGGACCATCATTTATTTTTCAACAGGACAATGACCCCAAACACACCTCCAGGCTGTGTAAGGGCTATTTGACCAAGAAGGAGAGTGATGGGGTGCTACGCCAGATGACCTGGCCTCCACAGTCACCAGACCTGAACCCAATCGAGATGGTTTGGGTTGAGCTGGACCGCAGAGTGAAGGCAAAAGGGCCAACAAGTGCTAAGCATCTCTGGGAACTCCTTCAAGATTGTTAGAAGACCATTTCCGGTGACTACCTCTTGAAGCTCATCAAGAGAATGCCATGAGTGTACACACACTTTTTATGCATACACAAATTTTTAAAAAAAAAAAAAAAAAAAAATCAGAATATCTCTAAACTCACTTACCTGGACCACCAAAGGTTTCCGAAGGTGTCGACTTCTCTGCTTCTTAGCTTTCGGTAAGAAAAAGTCAGACTGAAAAAGTAAGATTTACAGAAGAGGCGATTAGTGTCTGGAAGTTTTATGAGCCAAAGCAAGAAGTGGATCCAGTAGGATGTTGCATCGATGGCACAAATGACAGATATTATGCAGGAGACGTGTCGAGTGGCCGCTTTACACAATGTCAGCAGCGCCTCTCCATTTCTAATGAAAGAGGTGTTAGATAACCCCTATAAATAACAAATTGTCAATGCTCTCACTCGTTTCTGTGGAAAATTAAGGATTAGAAAAACCCCTCTACCCGGCTGCAATTATTTAAAAAAAAAAAAAATAGCTTTACTCACTCTTCCCGGGTCCACCGATGTGGCACGGCCTGGGTTTACAACACAACTGCTTCAACCTGCTGAGCTCATTGATTATCGGCAAGTGCCGTCGATGTGATGTCAGCACTGTAGACAATAAGACACACAGAGAGCAGCAACAGAGACTCAGCTGTGGACCCAGGGAGGGGGAGAAAAGAACCGTTTGTTTTAAAACAAACTACACCAGAAAAGAGGGGTGTTCTAAAACTGGAATACGCCTTTAAAAGGGAATGTGTCATCAGAAAATGACTTCTGGTTTATATAATGCTTTTACTAAATAAATGCATTGATCAAAAAGAAGGAAAAGTTGTGGAATTCTGGAAATCACAGGATGGAGACATGTCTGCAAATAGTGAGAAAATGGAAACAACATTTTCAAAAACCTCTCGATTTTGTCAGTATGGTATATGAGTGGCACATGCAGATATCCGGGCACTTACAGCCTCGGTGGCCATCACTGAGGTTATTGATGGACGACTGAGGAAGGTTCTGCCGCTGAAAGCACTTGGACAATTCATCAAGATCCGCTGCTGGCAGCTCCTGTGTAATCACTGACCAATGACGTCCTAGATGTGCTTGATGGGAGACAAATCTGGAGATGCTGCAGCCATGGGACCACGTATAAGCCACCCAGGCAGCTCACAGTACCACGAGCAACATGTAGCCTGGCGTTGTCATGTTGAACAATGGCTCCTGGGACACTTTGGAGAAATGGTCTCACCACTGGCTGTACCACCAAATCAATGTAACGCCGAACTGTTACTGCACCTGGAATAAAGACTAGAGAGGTCCGACTACCATACATTATGCCACCCCACCATAATCCCAGGAGTAGGACCAGCGTGACATTCCCTCGTGGAGACCTCTTCATGGTGTTGCCTATGTGGTCTCCAGTTGGAAACCAGAGGCTGGAATGGAGTCTGTCATCTTCAGCGATATGCCACGCTTTGGTCTTGGATGTGATGATAGTCTGGAGATTGTTCTGACGATCACGTGGGCAACACGCGCCTTCACGAGCGAATGTCACACCGGTCCTACTCCAGAGATTATGGTGTGGGATGGCAGAACGAACAGTAGCCAGACCCCTCTAGTCTTTAGTCCAGGTACACTCTAGTCTTCAGTCCAGGTACACCAACGACTTGGCATTGGAGAAATGGCCATACCGCTGGTTCCACCACCAAATGAAAGTGTCCCAGGAGCCATTGTTTGACTTGTCCACACCAGGCCGCATGTTGCTTGTGCTACTGTGAGCCGCCTACATGGCCTAAACCTGCTACCATGATCTACAGCATCTCTGGACTTGTCCCCATCAAGCATATTAGGACGTCATTGGCAGATTACACATGAGCAGCCAGCGGCAGATCTTGAGGATTTACGTGACCAACACAGGATCCATCATTCACATTAGGTATTATGCATATTAAGAGTGCCCATTGCCATTCGCCTTTTATCCTTTACCGTTCACAGCTCATTGCCAAAAAGACTAGTCCCTGCTGCGGTCCTGAAGCCTTGGTCAAACATGCGCAGCCGCAAGCAGACTTTTCTACAATCAGGTGATTACAATCTGTGCACAGCGCTGCAGAATATGTTGGCGATATATAAGCAATGATAGGATCAATATACATACACTAATTGCATCCAAGTGCTGGCGACCCGCAGCTTCAGACTCCTTGCTTGGTGAGGAAACCTTGGCATGACGGCTGTTGGGCGGCAGCATGGTGGGGACTGCAAACACGGCTCCATCACCACTGGTCGTCACAGATCCCAAAGGACCACCGAACAGAAGAGGACGAGAGAGATTCCTGAAACCTGCACCGGGGAGACACATCCATGTAAGACACGAGATCTACGATGGCTGGGGCCCCAACACTGCAATTTATTAAATATTGCAGCGTGTTGGACCCCCACCAATCTCATATTATTTGCTCCAGGGTCCGCTACTTACCTGAGGTATTAAAAGTAGGAGGGAAGGTGGACTGGAGTTGAGCCGGCTGCGTCCTCAGACAGTCTGGGTTGCGGGAGACGAGAGTGATGACTTTCCCGGGTGGGGTGAGCGTCTGGTCCTGGACTGGCAGCTTTAAGGGGGACGTGGCAACGGAGGCCGTTTCTGGAGTCTGTGACGGCTGTTGAAACAATGGAGCAGAAAATCCTTATGAAATGATGATACAGTCTGACCCGCACTGATAAAATATAAGACCTCAACCCATAACATGACTGTCACTATAATCCCGGGTCTTGGGGGAACCAAATAACTTCCATCTTTAATTGCATTTATCTGACTGAGGAGGATTTGGCAGCAGCACATGGACGTCCACAAACCCCAAACAGATGAATAGGACAATTTCCAACAAACCTAGACTCGGTATTAATTCTCTCCCTTAGGTCGGCGTTGGCTTTTCAGCCTCTAGATATAAACTAGAATGTTTCCATTTACTGACAGCAAGCAGAGATCTCACAACACAGAGCTGAAAGCAGAGTATCAGGGTGTGAAGAAACTTTGCCATCATGGATGTCCCGACTAATATGGAATAAATCCCAATTCCAATGTTCTAAGGTAAAAAAAAGCCACATTTTGTATCTTCCCTCTGTTGGTTTTAGTACACGTACATTCTCGCTCCGTGCTTGCAGAGATAGAGAGCTACCCGGTAGTGCTGTCAATCAACTGTCTCCCCGTGCCGTTCTTCCTTCCCACAGAACAAGACACACACAGAAGAGTTACTGCAGCTGCATCCCCCTCCTCCCCATGTACGAGTTACTGTGTGTGTCTAGTTGTGCTGAGCTCTATGAACCAATCCGATGTTCTTCTCCAGCTGCTTGACCTCCCCTCTTATAGCATGGATCTCACACACACACACACACACACACACACACACACACACACACACACACACACACACACACACACGCGGAATATTACTGAAGCTGCATTTCCCTCCTCCCCACAATCTACTGTCCAGCTGCAGAGAGGTTGTCCTGTCTAATAAGAAAAGTCTGCAGTCACTCAATTTGACTGTAGAATCGTGAGAGGTGCGCGTGGTTGGTTCCGGTGCGAGTGGTCGGCCCCTTTTTACGATTCTCTCTCTCTATAACATATATTTCTCTCTGCTCTATAGCTCCGCTCCAATGATTCATCTCCATATTCCCAGTACTCGTGGTACATTTGCACAGAGCAAACGTTCCCTGCTCATACATGGCCGAGTACACAGTGCAATGAGCGTTAACGTCTCCCCCTGCAGACTTGGCAGACCACCAGCCTTATGTGTATGATCACCCATCCGATCCCTCTGAATGTCAGTGTGTACGGAGATTGCTCCTCGGACTATAATGCACCAGTTCTGTCCATATAGGTTTAGGGAGCTGAATGTCACATCCACAATCCTTCTGAAAAGCACAATTTCGCTTTAGGGGGAGATCCATGTTCGTTAGCGTGTTCCTCCAATTATTTTGTGACAAGATTTAGTTTTTCAACGGTACCGAAAGACATCACCCCTTACCTGCACGGTGCACCTCTGACATCAGACGCTGGATAAGACAGCAGCAGAAGAAACCGTCCGATACCGGTCAGGTACCGAGCATCTGTCCTCTAAATTAGGATATATGCAAAATACCCACCAGGCATCAGTTGCCCCTGCAGCCATCCGGTCCACTCTGGTGCTTCATCTCCGCTGTGGTCCACACAGCGTCAATGAGACGCCAGGGAGGCCGCCATGTTTTCCCAGGCGAGGCTACTTCAGGAACTCTCCAGTTTTCCTGAGGCAGCTTCACCAGCAATGTTGATATCCTGGACAACCCCTTCAAAGGAGTAAAACTCTGAACATGTGTTTTTCAAATTTAGCAGGTACTTTAATTGTCTGCAGATCGGTGGGGGTCCGAGTCCTGAGACCCCTAACGATCGTTCACTAGACCCCCAAACAGTGGCATCACTGCAGACAGGAGCACAAAGCAGCTACCTGAGAGGAGTATGGATTCAATAGAAATCATAGGTCATGAAGCTGTACGCTCCTGTCTGCCGAGCTGCGTACTGTGCGGGTGTCAACTAAGAGATCGGAAGGGGTCTCAGGACCCGGGTCCCCCTCTGATCTACAGGCAATTAAAGTGCCTGCCAAAGTTAAAAGAACATGTTCAAAGTTTATTCTTCAAGTTAGTGGGTAGTTTCTTGGGTACTGACTCTAGTAATGATGATGGAAGATCTCCCAAGATTTTAAAATGCACCTCCAATTTCAGAAATCTTTGGACATGTTAAAGGGACATGACAGAAATTTTCACAGGTAAAGGTTTGGATGCCGAGACCCCCAAACCTTCGCTGTAATGAAGAGACAGAGAGTGCGTTGCCCATTTGGCCATGTTCAGCTCTGCTGCTCTCCTCGGAGAAGTGAAGATGGCTACCTAAGACTACGTATGCTCTGCTTGGCTCCACTTGAGTCAACGGAGCAGAGCAGTATATAACATGATGGGGGGGGGGGGGGAGCACTCAGCTTAAAAGGGGGTTGCCTCAAGCTCATAAATGGGTGCAATTGTAAAGTGCATGTAAAATTAAGCAAATAAGAAATTAACCTCTTACTAAAAATCCTCTCCGTTCTAAAGAACAGAAGGATTTTTAATTTTGTACAGTAAAACTCGCTGCCTGGGTTACCGGCCACCGCTTCAGTCCCTGGTTGACCGGTTGCCTAGGCTCGAGCCGCCTATGCACACTAGAAGTGGACCACATTATTGGATCAGTCCTCCTGCCCTTCTCCCATCATGCAGAGGTAAAGCTATCCTTGCTAGCAGCCTGGGAACGGTGGAACTACCATGCCACTGGTCTGAACTGTCAGTCTTCAGAAGCACGCAACCCCCTGACAAAGCAGGAGGCCGGGAGGCAGAAGAGAGGTGTGCTCCTGAAGACCGAGACAACTCTTTCAATGCTTTTGCACAGTTCATTCAACATTGGAGGCCTCAGCACTCGGACCCTCGTAGATCTAACTTCAGACTTGTCATTGGACATTTACTAAACCTTCTTCAAAAGATAAAAGAAATGAGCACTTACAGTTTTGGGGTTTAGCTCTGTGGCTATGAGGCGTAGCAGACAGCTCAGGAGTCTCTGTTTGTGGCGTAAAGGGGAGTCCAAATCGTCTGACCTGGTGGGATCCATCCACTCATATTCCAGCTGTAACTTGCCCGGTTTGCCCAACATGAGGTAGACCTCGGCTAGCGTCAGATTTTCTGAAGTCTGCCGGTTCCAGCCTTCCTGACGCAGCTGCTCGTTGAGCTGGTTAGAGTTGTTCTTCGGAGCTTTGGACGAGCCGCTCTGCTCCTTCACCTGAGTGTCCGGTCCTGAAGCTTGTGTAGTGCAATTGACCGGCTGGGGGCTTATAGTCGCCATTTCTACCTTCTCTCGGCTTGGAGACTCTACATCTCCAGGAGGTTTGGGGTTTGACTCTGGGGACGTTGGGGGACAGGCAGCAATATGATCAGCTGCCTGATTAATGTCCGGAACAATAAGATCTTGGCAAGACTTTAAATAAAGGGGCAAGGGGTCATTTAATGAAAGTTCCTCCACATCTGGAGGTGGACAGCCAGGTATCTCACCACTGGTAGAGGTATCCATAGGCTCTGGTGGGGCTTCATCGGGAGTTTTTGGTCCATTTGACACCCCATCAGATGACACACTCTCCAGCAAACCATTCTCAAAGTTCTGGGTCTTCTCTGGCGTGACGTTACTCGGCACCTCGACTTTGTTTCCTTGTTTAGTATCCGCATTACCTCGTGGGCACTTAAGCTGTACCCGAGCTGTGCCTTGTCCAGTTTGGATGCCAAGGATCTGAGCAGGGGGTAACAAGTGAATGTCCTTTGAGCTCTGCTTGTACTTGCCAGACTCCTGCCAATGGACGGTACAATGGGCTTTGGAGTGGACAACCCTTGCCACTCCGGGCAAAGAAGATAGCTGAGCCGTTTCTGGTGGGAAGAGGTAAAGTTCTTCCTTGGGGTCCTGAGACTCCATGTCGGCCAACTGAGGATCATCCAGACTTTTCCTCTGAAGAAAATCAGTAAAGGATCTTAAGCATTGGAACACAAACAATAAGTGACATGGGGCACCCTGAACGAGTTAGATGTCGGCGTACCCGTATTATCTTTGAAGAAGAAGACGCTTGAGGAAAACGCTGGCGTTGTTTTCCCTGAAGAGTCTTTTTTTTAAATATATTTATTTTTTTAATATATTATTTTTTTGTGTCATTTTTTTTGCGGAATACACCTGGAAAAAAACAAAAACTTTACCCTTATGATCATCCCCAGACCTCACATTCAATGTCCGTAATGAAAGGATACGATCCGAACTTCCTGCAGAGCCCATTTCTGCTTGAGAAATTCAATGAGACTGGAGACTTTTCTGTGCAGCTCCACCATCATCCTGTGAAAAAAACAAATCAGGGAGGAAATTTAAAGAGTAATGCCACCTAAAATATATAATGCCTCTTGGTTTTTGACTTGACATATTAAAAAAGATGTATCACAAATGCAAGTTATAAAGTATTCATAGGATTGCTAATTGTTGATGGTCACTCCACCAACATTCCCTTTCTGAATGGCACGAAGGTCTCACATGGGCGCCTCTGTTCCATTCCTTGGCTACCGGACTGTTGGGAGACAAGAAATGGAGCAGCAGCGTCAATGCAGGACCCTCACTCTATTCACAGGGGCAGTCGTTCTCAGAGTAGGGACCCCCAGCAATCGAGAAGGATATCCTGTAAGTCATAATGCACACTTATCATACAACCCCTTTAATTAGTCATATAACCCTTAAGTTACAGTGCAATGTCCAATACCTGAGCCGGGGGTTCTGTGCCAGACTTTGCACGCGGGCCCAAGCCTGGTTGTTTCGGGGTTGTAGCTCTATAGGTACTTTCAGGGGCAGCCGCACTGGTTTCTGATCTTCCTCATCACTCAAACCTAGACATAAAAAAAATCAGCACAGATCTGAAGTCCTAATGAGAATTTCCAACAGCAAAAAGGGAAAAAAATCTGCAGAAAAAAAGCAAATGCTCATAAATCTGCAGTTATAATGTCCATTGCATCAGAACCTGCTGTTTTATCACATTTCTGAAGGTATTACAAAACGCATATACCCGTCTTTCCTTCTGGATCGCAGAGTTTCTTCAATGCTCTGCACATCGGAGCCTTGATCCGCAGGTTCCTGCCTTTGTAACGCACCGTGGTCGCCCTGTAAAAAAACGGATAGAAATATTAATCTAAATTAACTTAGTGATATGATGCTCCATCTTTTGCTGAACTATAAGCCCCAGCATCCGTGTGACATACTGTAGCCAGCGCCATTCCCATCAATGGTCAGCGCTGCCGTTCCCAGTACGGCTGAGTGGGAGAAACCAGTAATATCAATGCAGTAGCCCCTTCATTGTCAGGATCGGTTGGGGGACCCTCCACCTATCGAATAGTGATGACGCATCCTAATGCCATGCCATCACTTTATGAGTCGGGGAAAGTCCTCTGCAGCTTATCAATACACTTGGACATTTTTGGTTACCAATTCTGCACAGATATTCTTCCTCTTTAGGTCCCCCCCAATTTACTATTACTATACGAGCACATATGGTCCTTGAGCAAACCGGGCAGACACGGCTCCCACTCACCCCAACTGGATCAGCTCGTTCAGCTTGGCTGCGTTCTTATCATCCATACCTGCAAAGGCAAAAATAAAAAGCCAGAAGTCAATGGAGTCCGAAGCTAAAATGTATCCTGTACTGAAAGACTAGCCATCATTATTCCCCTCTAAAAGTGCTGCAGATCTGCGGGGGTCTGGGCCTGAGACCACCACCAATAAACAGCAGCGCCAGCTCCAGCAAAAGCGAACGGACAGAATGGTGTAAGGGCTCAATCATAAGTCTATGGGTCCGTACAGCACTCTATACAGGAGATGTGTGCTGCCGCTTGCTGGGGGGGGGGGGGGGTCCGCTCGAGACCAGTTGTGGGGGGACTCCAGACTCAGATCTTTACAGATCTTCAGCACTTTTAGAGGGGGACTACATATTAGATCGATGATGGCCTAGTGTGCAAATGTGTATGGGGGATGGGCAAAAAAGCTGTCAGCTGTCCATGGTGTATGGCTGGAGAGCTGACATTTAAAGTTATCACCTATTGACAGAATAGGGGGTCCGGTCTCCGAAATACCCCCAGTAGTGCCAATCATTCTCAATCGGACTGCAGGAGATGGGCGAGTCCAGTACCGCAATGTCCAATAGAGAAGGAATAGAGTAGCGTCCCCTCAACTCTGCAATCTTGAGATCAGTAGGGTCCTAGCGATGAGACCTCACCGTTCCGGAAGTTACCATCTGTCCGGAACTTTAAATCTTGGAAATAATTAGTAGTGTGGTGCAAAATGATTTCTGCTGCCCTGGACCAGGGTAGCGCTCTCTTCTGTGACCGGCGTTTACAAAAATCCGCAATGTCATAGGTATAGTAAATGCAAGAGGAATCCGTGATACGGACCTCGGAGGAGACAGCTGCCCTGGAAGAACATTATTCTGACGATCTAATAAAGAGTAAAGGCTCAGAGCTAAACTGCAGCATAAAACTCACAGCCGCCGATCTTCTTCCGCAGTTCTCCGTAGCAGATGAGGCCGTAAAGCTCCTGCGATGACTTCTTAAGACCACAAGAAAATACTGCAAGATAAAAGGAGAAAGACTCGGGGTAAGAACAGAATAATAAGACGGAAGACAGAGATCACGTTGATCAAAGAACGACATTGAAAATAGCAAGATACATAATGACGTAGAGAAGCCATTTTTGCAGCTCCCATAGAAATTAATGGGCAGAGTTGTGCACGCAGGGGGCACCTCTCCATACCAGACGCTGCACAACGGGGTCCGATCGGACATTTAAAGCATATTCTGTCACTATGCCAGAAATGTCCCGGCTAGGACGACCCCCAAACCTCGTAATAATGCAGTCAAATTTTGTTTTTGCGCTTTCGTCTTTTTTTCATCCCCTTCTTCCCAAAACCAGAACTTTTTAGGGGGTTTGGGGGTAGAGGCGAGAATAAAGGTCGATGGGTGCCAGAAAGAAAATCTCACCACTTAAAGTGATTGACAGCGGCATTTAAGTAGTTAAACAGCAGCAATCGGAGCTCCATACTCTGCTGTTAGACATAGCCGGCAGCTGCCCTGTATGTTTGCAGCGGGCTCTGCTCCTGAGCCCGCTCCATACACCCACACTTCTCCATAAGTTCTGCTATTGCATCACGGGACAAAGAGAATAAATGAGTTTTTTGGGTGAGGGGACTACTCACCATTGTTAAAATCAATGTATTTGGAGATCTTGTGCCACGTCCTGTAGTAGAAGTGCCGCACCTGCTCCTTGTTCTTCACCATGCTGGCCGGTTTGGCTTTCTTCTTGTACTTGAGGGCAATGTTGTTCTGAATGGCTTCAAAATCCTTTCCATGCTGAATAAATAAGAGTAGAAAATAACAATTCTCCAGATCAAAAGATAAGTAAATTCCGGTATGACAAATCCTAAAAAAAGGCATATGGACATTTTGGAGTAGATGGGGGTCTCTATATAACTCTGAGGGGAGAATAACTACGTATCTGCATCAGCCTCTCCATTCATCTGAATGTTCATGTACAGCCGGTCACAACGTCCCCCAATGATAACAGCTGATCAGAAGGGGTCTCTGGAGCCCACCCCACAGAAATCAGCTGACTGCCATGCTGACTTCATTACAAGACAGGATCGTCACGATCACAAACCACCTTTAACTAAAATAATAAAATGGGGGAAGGTTTAGCTGCTTTAAAGAGGTATTATGTTTTGGATCGCTGGAGGTCCGGCCACCCCGTGTGAATGGAGCAGTGGTCAATCAGGAGCACTGCCATGTAGCTCCATTCAATTATAGCGGGACCAGTGGAGATAGCAGGGCGCTGCTGGTCGTCGGCACTCCCATAATAATGAATGGAGCGACAGTGAGGATCATCGACCATGAGACTCTTCAGAGCCCAGGTTATTGTGGTCAGAGGGGGTCCCAGCGATCGGGACCCCGGCGATAGAAAAGTTAATGAAGATTGCTTTACTCACCTTCTCCAGGTCCAGCTATGAGCTTGCACCGCTGCTCCTGGTGGCTGTTATTGCCTGCAGCGCTGACATCATGATGACAGCGCTTCAGCCAATCGTTTAGCTCAGCGGTTCGTGTAGAATTCAGGCAGAGCCACGGAGCTCAGTTATTGGCTGCAAGCAATAACAGACACAGGGAACAGCAGTATAATCTCAGCGCTGGACCTGGGGAGGGTAAGTAAAGTAGACGAGTTTTCCAAAATTAACTCCTTTAACTATTCTTCCTTATGAAGTAGCACTTCTGACTCCCTGGCTGAGAAATTAACTGAACCTATGGGTGTTGAATCCCAATGTAGGGCTCCATCTCCCAATAATCATAAAGTGTTAACATTTAGTGTTGACATGCCTCCAGTTTATAAGATGGGAATACCTCTTAAAAGGGGTTGTGCGGTGAAAACAAGTGATTGCCTGTCCGCAGGATAGGTGATAACTTATTGATCGGCAGTGGTCCAACTGCGAGGACGTATGCGCTCCGCTCTGAGAGGACGTATGCGCTCCGCTCTGAGAGGACGTATGCGCTCCGCTCTGAGAGGACGTATGCGCTCCGCTCTGAGAGGACGTATGCGCTCCGCTCTGAGAGGACGTATGCGCTCCGCTCTGAGAGGACGTATGCGCTCCGCTCTGAGAGGACGTATGCGCTCCGCTCTGAGAGGACGTATGCGCTCCGCTCTGAGAGGACGTATGCGCTCCGCTCTGAGAGGACGTATGCGCTCCGCTCTGAGAGGACGTATGCGCTCCGCTCTGAGAGGACGTATGCGCTCCGCTCTGAGAGGACGTATGCGCTCCGCTCTGAGAGGACGTATGCGCTCCGCTCTGAGAGGACGTATGCGCTCCGCTCTGAGAGGACGTATGCGCTCCGCTCTGAGAGGACGTATGCGCTCCGCTGCTCCATTCTAGCACAAGGATAAAAGTGGCCAAATGGTGCAAATCCCAGCAGTCTATAAGTTACCATGTATCCTGGAGATCATTGATTATACAACTTGTTTTGACCTTTAATAGTGTCAGAGAGGCAGCGAGATGCAACTGGCGAGTAAGCAAGGAGCGCTCACTCAGCGGAGGCAACGCTGCACTCACCTCATATAAAGCCTCAAAGAAAGTGTTCTTGTCTTCGGTGCTCCAAGACTCCCATTGCCTCCGCACCTTCTTCTTATTACCCTCATCCTTCTCTGAGGCAGACGGAGCAACGTTGCGGCCGGATGCTTTTGTAGTGCTGGGTGCCAATGTGGTAGAGCAGCTGGGTGAGGACGGGGTGGCATTGTCCAGTGCTGGAAGCAAAAGCAAACATCACAATTTATAACCTGTAGACGTAAAATGCTTCCATTCACCTACAGCAAGCAGAGATTGTAAAAATTGTTTAATATCCTTTTCAGATTTAGATAGCCACATGATTTTTTCAATATACAAGAATTGAGTTAAAAAAGGAAAAAAAATAAAATTGACCAAAAGTAAAGTTTCCGATTTTGCCAGGGGTCCTGCACCCCCAGCCAAGAATTCAGATGCTGAATAAAAAGGTGACAAGACAAACAAGGCACGATCCGCACCAACTGTGTACACCGCCGCTGTATGCTGCAGCGTTATAGGGAAGGAGGCGTCATCCCGCCATAGTTCCTATAGAGAATACAGCACCGGGAGGACGTCTCCCACATGTGCTATTAACTGGTACCAGAGCAGGAGGGACTGCAGCGTGAAGTCACAGAGTATTTATAGCCTGGAAATCGAACGTCGTGAGCGCTCACAATCAGCGCCGGCAGCCGCCTGCTCACAGCGTGCCACTCACAACCCGAGCCGTGCCAGTACATCACTCATCCACTGCCGCCTCCACTCCTCCATAATCCCGACCTGAAAACCTCCAGAGATCGAATCATGGGCGCCCCCTACACAGCCCGCATCTGCCACTTGTGCCCACGGAGAAACAAGGCATCTGAAGACTGGGCTTCTTGTGCCGACCACAGATGATGGAAATAACCGGTGTTCTGCTGTCTCCAACGTATGGCCTCCATTGTCAGCCACCGGAAAAAAATAAAAAGATTGGACATGCTGAATTTCAACATGCCCGTTCCTTTATTTTCACAATGGAAATATTTCCATTCCAGAGCGGATTACACCTGTCTAACAGTTAAAAACAAGTGCATGCTCAGCTGAACTGAGCGTGAATGTGTATCAGAAGGAATAACTGTCGGGAAACACTCGTTCATCTGACAACTACTCCACGCACACCTCGGCAGAGCAGGCAAGTAATCTTATAAGGAAAAGTGAGATAAGCGGCTGCCAGACACCCAACAATCACACAGGGTCATTGTGAAGTGGCAGGGACTAGTAAGCGCAAGAGGTGCCCAAAAGTGAAGAGCTCCTGCCTCAGAGGACCAGACTGGACGCCGGACCAGGGGAGCGTGAATCGAGTTGCTCATCTGTACTTATATCGCGAGAATGGAGTGTAAAGACTTTATCTAGCACTCCACCAATCTGGGACAGAGTACGCATCCGTCACGGAAGTTTCCATTACACTGGAAGCTTCTGCCATTATTATAAGTCATTAAGGTGCTATAATGTGAGGGAGGACACGGGGCACATCCCAGCATTGCGTCACCCCAGGCGGGGCGCGTAATTAATCCACTACGCCTACCCGATTCATGACTCCACCTGTTTCAACGCGTTTCTTCCCATTTCCTCTATAAGTGAAGCTTTTCCTAATCTGTTGCTGGTTAAAACCCAGAAGTCCGGTGGGAAATCCGGTCTGATCACAGTATAGAGATCGGGATAAGATTCCCACCTGCTACAGAAATGCTGAGAGACCGGGGAATTTTTGCATTTTCGTACAGTTTACTAAATGTCAGTCGGATCACACTTAAGTCTCTATATGGTCTACACTGGCTGTGATCGGCTGCAGCGGTCATATGACCATGTCAGGATGTCATCACTGGAGCAGGGACCAGCAGTAGGCTGGGAAGCACAGTAACTAGAGCAGTGGGGGATCCGTAAAATAACCATTATTTTATAATATGCTAAACAGTTTTCCAAAAGGAAAACATCCTGGATGGACAACCCCTTTAAGAGAATTTCCACCTGACACTCAACCATAACTATTATTATATTACCCCTGTCCCTACCGCGGGTCTACAAAAGCACCCTGGATCCTTCAGTATAGGGTTGTCACAAATAAGCCCAGATTTCCAGGTTCGGTGGGAGTCACAATAGTATGTCCCCCCATGACACAAAGGGGTTGTCCAGTACTTGGACATCCCCTTCTCAATCATTATATTTCCCCTTGTAAAATAACAACATTTATACTCACTGCCGATGTCGGTTCAGCAATGTTGGAACCGGCTCTCCCGGGGATCGCATAACATTATTATGTCTTGCGATCCCTGCGGCCAACCAGTTATGGTTTTACTCTCCCGCCTTCGGATGTATCCCATACATCCGAAGGAAATGAAATGACAGAACAGCAGCTCTCACTTCCTCCGGATGTATGTGATACGTCCGAAGGCAGGAGAGTAAAGCCAGCACTGATTATGTCATGCAATCCCTGCGGCCAATGTTATGAGATCCCAGTGCTGACACTGCTGGAACACCGCCAGCACCGGAGGTGAGTATAGGTGTTATTATTTTACTGGGGGAGGGGGCATTGGGATTGAGAAGAAGTTGTCCGAGTAGTAGACAACCCCTTTAATTTACTACCAATGCATAGGATAGGTGATGACTTATTTTTGGGAGTAACCACACAGGAAGCAAATGTTGTGGATTTGCACGTTGAAAATCCGCCATGGACTGTAGTACCAGCTGTGTGGATGAGACCAGAACTGATCATGTGCAACATGTTGTAGAACATTCCCTTTAAAGATATTACCCTGTACTGCTGATTAGTAAAATTCAGTGCCAATTTCAGAAGCGGATTTTACTAGCAGATTTCACCCTTTTCAATGTTGCGGGCTTATATCTGCATAAGGATCTGCGCCCTTAAACAAAATATTTATTTTTATTTTTTCTTTATTGCTTATCAAACAAATTTTTCTTATTCAAAGTATGTTTATTCTTATTATTCACTGATCACAGGAAACAAAATGATACATCACATAGCCGGCATTGTGAAAACTAATGTGTACCTGACTATGGCTATTTTTAGGGGAAAATACAATTTTCTTAAATGAATTATATATTACTTCCCCCTACAGATTTTAAAAAGTTAAAAAGTTTTTTTAAGCATTATATTTGAGCCCGATTTTATAAAAAAACAAAGCATAAAATGAAATATATGTTCTGTCAACAGGTGGCGCTGTTGTCAGGTCCTGACGGTTATTAGACCGTAGGGCCCCCCTCCCTCGCTAAGTTATTCCCAGAGATCAGGTCTAAAGGGACAAACAGAAGGGGCAAAGATTCCTGTGCTCAGATGTACCCCGATACACAAATGTGACCACGGCCACATCTTTTGCATTATTGCGCAACGTTCATTTAAATGCCAAGATTAGCGGCATCCAACTGGACATTATGGAGTCCACCCGTCAACCTCTTGCGCTAAACAATGCATTTGTATATTAACGGTTTGTATTATATGTAGAAAACACTAATACCAGAAGGTTTTCAGGTCCTGGACGGAAAAAAATAAAATAAAAAATTGCGCAACGATTTAAAAACAAATCTTGCATGTCTTATTAACGCCCCTTAATAATGAAGATGAGCGAACGGAGTCAACTGGAAAATAGCAAAATGTATAAATTACTCAAAATTGTTATGAACACCCCCTATACTGAAAGAGGGGAAAGGTTTTACCCCAAAATATTAATGCAGGGGCACAGACAGTTATACCTTTGCCCTTGGCACTGAGTGGTCGTCCATTGCCGCCTGAATCCTTCCTCTGCCTCTTGCTGTGTGGTCGGACACTGGACCTCAGGAAATGGTGCTGATCCTGCTGGACCTTAGAAGGCTGCTGTTCGGGGGTCGAGGCCTCTGGAGGATCCTTATCGGGGGTCTCTGAGATGAGTAGATCCCCTTCTGTCTTTGTTTTATCTTCCTCCTCTCCTGTCGGTACCGCCGTTGCCGCCACCACCAACACGACCGCCGCCTCCGCTGCAGCCGCTTCTTCCTCCTCCTCTTCAGCCTCTGGTGCCCTCTTGTTTGGTTTGTTCTCCTCTCCACTCTTCAGCTTCACTGTCATGCTGAAATTTAAAAAAAAAAAAAAAAAAAATTTATTAAAAATAGCTAATTTTAATTTTTTGGTGTGGAGGGGGTACTATAAAATGGGTTCTTATCTCTTAAAATTGATCCCAAAACCTCAGTTTTCTAATAAGTGGAAAGGGTTAAAAAAAAAAAAAAAACACACACATGAAAATAATAACAAATATATATATATTATATATGTATTTGGGGGGGGACTAAGAAAAAAAAAATAATGGATTCTTCACGTTGTCGTTTTGGGAATTAATCGATGTCATATTGTGATCTAGTGAGTGATCTCTCCTGGTGGAGGGGGTACTATAAAATGAGTTCTCTCTTTAAATCTATCCCAAAACCTCAGTTGTCTAATAAGCGGAAAGGGTTAAAATAATAAAAAAAAAACATGAAAATAATAATAAAATACTAAATGTATATTTGGGGGAAAAAAAAAAGGATTCTTCACACTGTCGTTTTGGGAATTACCCGGTGTCACATTGTGATCTAGTGAGGGATCTCCTCTCCTGTTCTGAATTCTGGCCAAGACTTTTGGTAAGAAAGAAAAAAAAAAAAAGAAACGCAATAAAAATAAATAAATAAATTTGAAAATTGTATTATTTTTTAAAAAATATCCTAAGAGTGGGATGGGATCGGATGGCTCTGGGGCTCGGATGGCTCATGGCTGGTTGTGCCCTGTGTATAATCCATGCCCTTGTTTAATTTGGGGGTAGCTTTTTATACAGGGCTTCTTTGACCCCTTTTCTTCCCACACCTTAGAGGGGAGTCAGTGACCCCCCAAAAAAAACAAATCCCAGTTGCCAGAAATAAGTTGTAGAGAGAAAGAGAAGAGAGACAGAGAAGAAATCCTGAACAACATGGCCGCCATTGTTAGTGACAAATCCTCTTCCACTGTCCCGACTGCACAGCCCGGGCTGGATGCCCTGTGCCCCGGCGGGGACAGGGCTGTGTGTCCGGGGGAGGGTTCCCGAGGCACCAGGCTCGGGTGCCGGGCTCCGGGGCAGCTGGAGGCGGCGGTGGACGAGGATGATCGGGGCTGGTTTTGTTGTTGAGCACAAGAGCGCCCGACATGATGATCAGCAGCAGCCGCCGCCGCGCTCGCCCAGTACACAGCCTCCAAAAAGTGATGTGGGGCGGCCGATCCCTGCCCAGCCCGGGGTCCCCGGCAGCCCCGGGGGCTCCTCTACCCCCTCACCATGGCTCCGGGCTCCTCCTCGCCTCGGTCCGCCCGGGATCGCTCATGTTCTCGGCGGAGGGAGCCGTGCGCTCTCGTCCTCTGCGCCTTGTCTTTCTGCTGCTGCTGCTCAGAGCTGGAGACTCCACCGAATGCTGCAGCCAGGCGCGGAGGGGACCCCTCCTTCAACACCCCAAAACTCCAGATCGGTACCTCGTACGGACTCACAACCGGCGGCAAATAAAAGCTGAGACTCTCCCCTTTCAGATGCATATCTCACTCACCCCATCGGGGCTAAGGAATTTAAATGAAACGTTGCCAAAGTTGGGGCACAATCATGGGGCGTTGTTGGAGCTGAACTTTGCTTTGCTACGTCATCAGCTTGGGCAGCAGTTGAAATTTTATGTATATATATTTATACATCCCCCCTTCCAAAAAAAAATAGTAATAACACCCCCAGTAATAAATAAAACATCTACAGATACAGGCAGCACAAGATGTGAAGCAATAAACTGGTTTAGCAGCATTTAGTTTCCTATGGGCACACAGGCATCAAAACAAGATGGATCCAGCTTGATAGTAAACAACACAACCTGGGGAGGGGGCAAAAGGGTTTTAGGGAAGGGAGAGGGTTAACCACATTAATAAAGTAACTATTTATGATGAGAGAGGAATAAAATAAATAAGGAATTATTATAAATGGTAGCTGCTGGGAAGCTACAACTCTCACCATGATCTGATAAGGGATGGAGAGAATTGTAGTTTGAGTAATGATTCAGGAATATACTTTTACATTTATAAATTAGCTACAAATATAAAATGAGATATGGAGAATTGATGGCCAGAGATGCAATGTAACAGCGGACAGTGCAACATCGTATAGTGAGATGTGTAAATATTAATGATATTAGAGAAGCAATAGAAATATTATCAATGCAATGTATCATTCTACAATGTAGCACTATCTCTCTATACAATGCATCATTATTATTTCTCTATACAATGTATCACTATGCAATGTATCATTCTACAATGTAACACTATTATTTCTCTATACAATGTATCATTCTACAATGTAACACTTATTTCTCTATACAATGTATCATTCTACAATGTAACACTTATTTCTCTATACAATGTATCACTATGCAATGTATCATTCTACAATGTAGCACTAATATTTGACTATACAATTTATCATTATTATTTCTCTATACAATGTATCATGCTACAATATATCATTATTATTTCACTATACAATGTATCAATATTGATTAATGACACAAATACAATGCCAGCCTATTGGTCAATGCTTCCAAGGAAATGACAACATTCAATATAATCCATCAGTGCAGGTATACAGTATATACAGCTACTACATGCTGCCAATAGGATGTGACTGCAGCCTACAGAATAATAATGCACACCACTATATAGTAATTATTATGTAGGGATCCAGGACAGCAGCTGCTCTCAGACCTGTCACCTGTTTGTACACAGAAGGCACTTGGCATGTCAGGACAGACATTCAATGTGTCTGATGGGGGTGATAGCTGGGATTATTAGGAAGCTTCTAGAATAATGTCACACTTAGGGGGTGACATGACCCCTCCTGATCTGATTGACATGTCACTACCAGAGCTGGGTAACTACTAAGTAATCCCCATACCACCACCTATATTTAGGTGCTAGAGGACTACAACTCCCAGCATGTATTACTGCACTGTCACTATACAATATAGGTGACATAAAAAAAAAACAATTAAAGTGCCTGCTGGGAGTTGTAGTTCAACACAGACAGCTTCTGCAGTGATGACTGATAGCCTTTACCTGATGCATGAAGAAAGATGGGAGGGCCTGATGCGGCTCGCAGCCCAAGCACCATGGGCCTAAGAGAAACAAGTAGCGAATAAATCCCAGCAGACAACCAGCTGTCAATAATCCCAGTTGCCATCCACAGGGCCTGATCCAAAGCTCCAATGGATCCCGGTGCGGACCTTCCTCTGCCAAGCTCGCATCCGCATCTGACAACAACCCGCGCCAAGCTAGCCTGCCAAAACACGCCACGCCCCTCGCAACCCAAACAAACGCTCCCATTGGTCATCAATTCCTGGAAAGGAGGAGCTAAAAGAGGAGAGACCAATCACAAGCCACAACGCCAAGCAGCGCTGGGAGTCATGGGCATAGAGGGCAGAGTTTAATGATGTCAACGGCGAGAGGAAGAGCTTTCTGATTGGCTGGCAGGCGTAACCAATAGGAGATTGAATTTCAAATATGTAAACTAAAAGTAAGACGGTTTTTTTTGTAAAGCCTTATGTCATTGGTTTGGCAGATTTTGATTGACGCAGTGGGCGTGCCGGAAGTGTCTAGTCACTGATGGTGGAGCCCTGGATGGGAGGAGTATTGTGGAACTAGAAGTCCCAGCATCCCTTGCTCTATTATGGTGTCGCCTATGTCTATTAACAGTCACAAAGCAAAAAAAAAGCCAAATTCAGTTTGGCAATGACGACCTAATATATAAAGCATAAAAAATCAAGGGCTTGTTCACACGCTGTGGGTTTTTTCTGTGCATTTTTTCATGCAGAAAAAAAACGCAGCGTTTTACTGTACCATCAACATAAATGAGATTCCTAAAATCTCATTCACACAGCGTGATTTTTTTAATTTTTTTGCATTTTTTGAGCTGCAATGCGATATTTTGGGAAGGACTGACCGCAGCATGTCAATTCTTTGTTTTTACCATTCAATTGAATGTATGAAAAATGAATTGAACAAAAATGAAAAACCTCATCAAGACATGCGTGTTTTTTTTTTCTGCCGACACTGCGTTTTTTTATTTTGGGAAAAGAAACGCTGCAAAAAAAAAGCACTGTGTGAACATGCCCTAATACAGGGGGGGGGGGGGGGAGTGTAAAAAATGTATTGAAAAAAAAAGAGTAAAATTATAAGTAGATACTTGGGTACAAACTGTATTTATGTCTATATATTATTTCTAAACATATATATATACACATATATTAATAATATATATATTTATATGAGATTTACACATTTATATATTAAATATATATAGATCTATAAATCTCATATAATATATGTAATATTTATCTATATATATATATGGTTAATATACACTGCTCAAAAAAATAAGGGGAACACTCAAATAACCCATCCTAGATCTGAATGAATGAAATATTCTCATTGAATACTTTGTTCTGTACAAAGTTGAATGTGCTGACAACAAAATCACACAAAAATCATCAATGGAAATCACATTTATTAACCAATGGAGGCCTGGATTTGGAGTCACCCCCAAAATTAAAGTGGAAAAACACACTACAGGCTGATCCAACTTTGATGTAATGTCCTTAAAACAAGTCAAAATGAGGCTCAGTATTGTGTGTGGCCTCCACGTGCCTGTATGACCTCCCTACAACGCCTGGGCATGCTCCTGATGAGGTTGCGGATGGTCTCCTGTGGGATCTCCTCCCAGACCTGGACTAAAGCATCCGCCAACTCCTGGACAGTCTGTGGTGCAACGTGACGTTGGTGGATGGAGCGAGACATGATGTCCCAGATGTGCTCAATCGGATCCAGGTCTGGGGAACGGGCGGGAACAGTCCATAGCTTCAATGCCTTCATCTTGCAGGAACTGCTGACACACTCCAGTCACATGAGGTCTGGCAGTGTCCTGCATTAGGAGGAACCCAGGGCCAACCGCACCAGCATATGGTCTCACAAGGGATATGAGGATCTCACCTCGGTACCTAATGGCAGTCAGGCTACCTCTGGCGAGCACATGGAGGGCTGTGCGGCCCTCCAAAGAAATGCCACCCCACACCATTACTGACCCACTGCCAAACCGGTCATACTGAAGGATGTTGCAGGCAGCAGATCGTTCTCCATGGCGTCTCCAGACTCTGTCACGTCTGTCACATGTGCTCAGTGTGAACCTGCTTTGATCTGTGAAGAGCACAGGGCGCCAGTGGTGACTTTGCCAATCCTCGTGTTCTGTGGCAAATGCCAAGCGTCCTACACGGTGTTGGGCTGTGAGCACAACCCCCATCTGTGGATGTCGGGCCCTCATACCACCCTCATGGAGTAGATTTCTAACCGTTTGTGCAGACACATGCACATTTGAGGCCTGCTGGAGGTAATTTTGCAGGGCTCTGGCAGTGCTCCTCCTGTTCCTCCTTGCACAAAGGTGGAGGTAGCGGTCCTGATGCTGGGTTGTTGCCCTTCTTCGGCCCCCTCCACGTCTACTGGTGTACTGGCCTGTCTCCTGGTAGCGCCTCCAGCCTCTGGAGATTACGCTGACAGACACAGCAAACCTTCTTGCCACAGCTCGCATTGATGTGCCATCCTGGATGAGCAGCACTACCTGAGCAACTTCTGTGGGTTGTAGAGTCCGTCTCATGCTACCACGAGTGTGAAAGCACAACCAACATTCAAAAGTGACCAAAACATCAGCCAGAAAGCAATGGTACTGAGATGTGGTCTGTGGTCCCCACCTGCAGAGCCACTCCTTTATTGAGGGTGTCTTGATAATTGCCAATAATTTCCATCTATTGTCTATTCCATTTGCACAACAGCATGCGAAATTGATTGTCAATAAGTGTTGCTTCCTAAGTGGACAGTTTGATTTCACAGAAGTTTGATTTACTTGGAGTTATATTCTGTTGTTTAAGTGTTCCCTTTATTTTTTGAGCAGTGTATATATAATATATGTGTGTATATAAATCTTATATATATTTATTTTTATTTATTTTACTCACTTATTTTGCACCATTAATTCCACAGCGCTTTACGGACACACACACATATATATATATATATATATATATATATACTGTATATATTTATGTTTTATAAAAACCTGCAAATCACAATTGCTCATTGATACCTAGAGGGGCCATGGATAATCTCAATCCCAGCTCTCACAGTGTTGGAAAAAAAACAACAATTTATTAAAATAGCACAATACCAGTAACATTTCCCACAAACCTACAAGTGTAATAACTAATGCAAGCAAAGATTATATGCAGTAAAAATACATATATTACCTTGGCGCCTACATCACATCGCCACAATATAAATCCTTTTGTGAATTATTACATAAATTTGCAAATGACCCCCAGACACAGAATGTTACCCGCACTAATACTATGTTTCAGCCGTTATCTCCTGCTGTCAGATTCCCTTTAATAGTGTTGCGTCTTAAGTCAATGATAGTTATTTACATGCACTATTATCTTTAGGTTATGTCCCAGTCAAACAAAACCACTAGACTTGTCCACTGGTGATATTGCCTTCTAGTAAATAGTATTATTGCGGATTTTGGTTTGTGGTTACTTACAGTTGGTGATTTACACCTTAACAATATGTTTTTGGTCCATCTAATCACGCTCAGTCCTCCTATGTATGCTCCATATACCACAAGTCCATTTTTTCTATTTCCACTTCGCTATCCGCATGACCCACCAAGGTTAGCGATCTAAGTCCTGATATAAAATCCTGCACATGTAGATGATTCGCATCAGTTAGATGGGTGTAAGGTTATTCCACCCCATACACCACGCATGCGTTATTGCTTGTGCACTTTCTGTACATTCAAATTACACTATCCAACAATATATGTTTGCTCCAACACTAAACGGGTTGTCAGGTCCTAAACTACTAGTCTGCAGTTGCTCTATGTGACTGCAGACTTGTGAATCCTCATAGCGCGCACACTGCACACTGTGAGGATTCTCTGGTGCTAGTGCTCGGAGCAAAGGGCGCATGACCGCAAGTATGTGATTTGCATACATGTGGTCACATGCCAACTAGACATGTGCAGCCTTTCTCAATACACTTGTATTGATCAAGGCTGCGCATGTCTAGTCAGCATGTGACATGTCTAGTTGGTATGTGGCCAGAAGTATGCAAATTGCATACTTGAGGTCACTTAACTATCCGCTCCCGGCGCTGGCAGAGGGGAATCTTATACCCGCTTTGAGGATCATAAAGAGTGACTGCAGACCTGTGGCAGTTTGTACACTAACTCTTTAATATTAGACAGATGTGTTTGGGAGATCTACTCCACCCCTTTCTCAATGGCATATGATTTGATCTATAGTCACTTCCTCTTATTTAAAGGGAATCTGTCGCAAGGTTTTCCCTACCTAATCTGAGAGCAGTATAATGTATAGGTAGAGACCCTGATTCCTTCAGTGTGTCACTTACTGGGCTGTTTAGTGTAGTTTTTATAAAATTTCTGTATTATAAGCAGGAGATTATCACTAGAGGACGAATAAACTTGTTGCAACCACACCCTGATTGGCAGCTTTCTGCCTATCCACAGTGTACACAGAAAGCTGCCAATCAGTGGTGTGGGCGGGGTTATACAGAGCTCAGCATTCAGTGAGTTGCAGCCCCCAGTAAAGTAAGTGATACATCGCTGGAATCAGGGAATCTGCCCTACACCATGCTGCTCCCAGTTGGGGTAACAAAAACCTGGTGACAGATTCCCTTAAACTTCATGATTTATCTGATATAATAAGAACTGGATTTAGAACACATATAAATCCTTGGACTGAAATCTTTTTAATTATTGCAAAAAATACAATTCAACATAATTCATATGTAACATGTTATCCATATCTCTTCTGTCACTCTGCTATTACAATCGTGCTTCTGTGAATCAAATAATAAATTGCAGCTGCACTGGGTCTGCATGAAAAGCACAATAAAAATGCATTGGAACTGTATAGAGAGCACATTGTAATCACACATAAAAAGCTCACAAGACCTTTACCCTGCGTAATATACAAAAACAATCTGCAACACAGCAAAATACTATAGTCACACTATATGTAGCAACAGATTAAATTACTAATTCCCTATCCATAAATAATAATTCTTCTCCTTCTCCTTCTTCTTACCAGTAATACCTTTCTTCTCCTTTCTGTTGAGTGTGTGGATGATGTGAGCCTGGACCGTCAGTGTGCTGGATACAGCCTGATGTGACAGGTCGTGGACCACATCTTCCATACACTCATCACATCTAATCTTCCTTTATAAAACCATACATTTCCATTTCTGCATTAAATCCCTTTGTAACAAGCACTCAGACTCATACATTGTCCTTGCTTCTGTCCTAGTCGTTTTAGCTATGAAGTATCCTCCCCTCCAATCCTAATAGAATAAACCGATGTGCAGCCCTAATGTGTATGTTTTTTTGTATCCTCTTTTGGATAGCATGCACGATATCTTCTCTTTCTTTTTGGTTTTGCATAATATATTTTTTTTACACACATTTGGACATTACTATGTTTTATGCTTTATTGCTAATGCATACTGTATATGGCTTTTTATTCTATCTAGATGAGCCAACTTGTTGTTTAGCCTCTTCCCTCAAACTGATATAACTTCTTTGATTGCACTTTTTTTTTTACAATTACGTCACAAGGATGGCACAGGAGCAGCAGTTGTACTCATGCCATCCGTAGCAGGAGTCAGCTCTTATGCACAGCTACATTCCTGCTGCAAGTTATGGGGCCAGATCTAGCTCCGATCTCAGCACTTTGGAGGGAATACCAAGGCTGTGTGCCCCCGTAGCGTTTTTCAAGCGTTTATGCTGCAGAATTTCCGCAGCGTAAACGCTTGTGAAACGCTAGGTAATCCGCACCCCATGGTCCCCAAGGGGATTCCGCATGTTCTATGCACAAGCTGCGGATTTTTCCGCAGCGTTTATGCTGCGTACAAAAATCCGCAGCATGTTCATTCATTTTGCGGAAGCGCAGCGGAACTCCCGCCATTGACTTGCATTGAGACGCATAGAATGCGCGTCTGTACATTTGTACAAGCGGATTCTATGCGTCTCTATGTGCGGATGGTACCCAGTTCTGGAGGAGAGGAGACTCTCATCCAGACCTGGGTACCATTGTACCTGTAAAAAAAGAATAAAATAAAAAATAAAGTTTATACTCACCTTTCCGAAGGCTTCTCTCCGAATGCCGGCATCGCTTGAGGACCTGCGGTGACGTCACAGTCATGTGACCGCAGGCCCTTCACCGCTCTGTCTCGCGATATGCCGGCAGCCAGGAACCAGTGAGGAAGCAGCGCTGCAGCACACGCCGGGACATCGGGGGTGAGTATAGCTTTATTTTTTATTTTTACGGTCACACTATATAAATCCATGCCGGTTGCATGGATTTATATAGTGTGACCAGTTGTCAAGCACTTTCCAAGTGATGCTATCGCCTGGAAAGCGCTTGTCAATCTGCATGCGGAAACGCATGTGGATACGCATGTGAATCAACAAGTATTCCGCATGTATTCTGCAGGAAAAACGCATGCACAATCTGCATGCGTTTTTTCTGCCAGGGAGATGCAGAAATGCTGCAGAAATTTTCTGCTTCATTTCTGCATCGTGGGCACATAGCCCAATAGTGACAGTGACAAGGGAGGAGTTCCCACATCCTCCATGCACTTAATAGACCTCTGTGTTTGTACTTGTACTGACACTGGCTGGCGACCGGTTCATGCAGCATTACGTGAATATCCTATATATTATATTGATGGCTTGGCCATACTCTACAAGCACTTTTTACCATTTAGTTGTTGTGTCCTCCTATATCTTCATAGATTTTAACTCTCCCTCCTCTTGATATCTGTGATGTGTTACTCTGTAAAAGTCCCCTCTGTAATGTAAAGTGCTGTGGAATATGTTGGCGCTTTAGAAATAAAAATTATTATTTTTATTATTATTATTATCCATTAAATCCCATTTATTTCCATATAAAGTGAATTACAGGATACATCACAGGAGGCAAATATGCATCAAACAGTCAACAATAGTTTCACATCCTCAGATGTTTCCTCTTTGTGAATGCACCAAAGTTTAGTCACACTCCCAAGGGTTTGTCACAAAGTCACAACTTGTCACATAGTTACTGATCTCTGGGGGGTCCTAATCACAAATACTGGTCCTCCGTAATTAGTTTCAATGTACTGACAATTGATCGTGTGCATTGCTGTTCTATTTAAAATCTATGGAACTGACACAAATAGGCAAGTACAGCGCTCAGTTATCACCAGCCGTCCCATAGACAATGAATGGAGCAGAAGTGAGCATGAACGACCCGAGGACACAGGACCCCCACTCTCATTAACTTTTATACCCTTTTCTCCATTTTTTTTCATGCTTTTTTATGCTCCAGCCATAATAAAATATAAATATAAAACCTTCTACAAACAATTTTTTAATGGTGAGTTGTTAGCCTTTTAATGGGGTTTTGTGATTTCATGGTGTTTTTTTTCTTCTTTATATGGTACTTTATGTATGGCATTCTTATCTTTCTTCTCTATAGGAAAAAGCCCGCTCAACCCGTTTTTTTTTTATCCAAACAAATTGTATTTTTTTTTTTTTACGGGGTTGGGTGGGCTTTTTCCTATAGCGAAGAAAGAGAAGAATTCCATACCCAAAGTACTGAATGGCATAACTGTTATGTCCCTGTGTTCTAGAAGTAAGGAAAAAGTCAAATTTATTTTCTTCCTATACAAGCCTTGCAGCGCTGGGGTCCTGGGTTCAAATCCCACCAAGGACAACATCTGCAAGGAGTTTGTATGTTCTCCCCATGTTTGTGTGGGTTTCCTCTGGTTTCCTCCCACACTCCAAACACATACTGATAGGGAATTTAGATTGTGAGCTCCATTGGGGACATTAATAATAATGTATGTAAAGCGCTGCGGAATATGATAGCGCTATAAAAGCCATGCATAATAAGTAAATAATGAAAAAAATACATATGTCATTTAAAATGCACCTTTTAAAAAAATAATAAACATCACAAATCAGCAAATAACATGGACATATTTGGTATCTCTGTGATCATAACGACCAGCACAGCACAGCGATCAGATTATTTACGGGGATCGATAAATGGCGTAATTGTTATTTTTCCTCCATTAACCTCATAAAAAATATAAAAATGTAACGCTGATTCCGTGTTCAGACTTAGTGTAAATGCTGAGTTCTTTGCACTGCTTTTTTTTCTGCACGTTTTCTGCAGATTATTATTGTTTGCTTCATGTCTTTTATGCATTTTCCCTCTTATTTGATGCATTTTTGGTGCAGATGTGAAGCTGCGTTTTTTTATGTGGTTCTTATAGTACAGTTTGTGTTTTTACAGGCTCCACATAGCAGCCTATAGAGGAAAAAAGCGTCAAAACTGCACAGTCCTGCAGCGTCTTTAGATGCACTGAGGACAGAGTTTTTATGAAATCACATCCACTTTGCTTGGATATTTTGGCCGTGTTCACATGTAGCGTAAATGCTGCGGATTTTCTGTTTTTTTTTTGGACAGAAATTCTGCTGTATTTAAAGAAGTTGTACACTACTTTATATTACTCCCCAAGGTATCCCCCCGGGGCCCCAAAGACTTTTTGTAAATGCCTTACGTTGCTGATAATGCCTGTGAGCGGCTGTATCGGTGGCCGCTCACAGACATCACGTGACCCCCCACTGACGTCACGACAAGTGAGGCGTGACTCAGCGCTGGGGTCCCCGCGGTGGCTGCTGGGTTGTGGGCGGGGTTACCCCCGCGTCACACCCGGCATCCACCGCGCGCTTTCCCTATAAATGGGGAGAGGCAGAGCACGCGGTGGATGCTGGGTGTGACATGCGGGGTAACCCCGCCCACAGCCTGGCATCCACCTGGACACGGAAGACAAAGACCCCCGGCAGTTGCCAGCGCTTGTTGTGACATCAGCGGATGTCAGAGCCGGCTGCAGCCGGGGGTCACGTGATGCCTGTGAGCAGCCAGTGATAGCGCCACTCACAGGCAGTATCTGCAACTTAAGGTAATTGCAAAAATCCTTAGGGGCCCCGAGGGGATACATTGGGGGGGGGGGGGGGATATAAAGTAGTGGACAACCCCTTTAACTGTCCAAGCAAAGCAGATGTGATTTCATGAAAACTGCGCCCCCTGTGGTCTAAAGACACTGCTGAACTGTGCGGTTTTGGTATTTTTTTTTTCTTTGGAGGCGTCTATGTGGACCCTATGTTTGATGCCATAGGAAACCGTTAAACGTGATGTCACAATGCGACATGTCGCTGGTGTAGCTCTAACCTAAAAAAAATGGGGGAAAAAAAAGGAAAATTTGCATGAAATGTAAGTTCCCAGGTTGTGAATGGGTTAATAGGCAGAGACTTGGAATACTGTAAATAAATAAACAAACAAACAGTAAGAACAGCAATGGCAGGAAGTCACGTGACCATACAGCCAACACACAACCTTAGAACGGACCGTAGAACGTTCATTCAGAGCAATTACGCTTTTTAAACGCCAGGTGGAGCTCTTGGGCTACGCGGCAATGATTGGAGCATTGTAGGCACGTGGGCTCTCTACCCCGTTGTCAGGGTAACGGGAAAGCGAAGCGGCCTGGTTGTGGAGGTGAAGCCTGACGGGAGATAACGGAGATAATCAGGGAAGAGGCCGGTGGGTAAGACACAGGCGGTACCGGGTAATGGAGGGCTGATAAACGCGTGTGCAGGATATCACTGTGAGTGCGTTACATCCGCCCTTATTTTTATTATTATTGTGGGGGGTGAAGGGGTTAAACTCCATTATAAGTTATAATGCTCGTGAACCATTATAAGGCAGTGATGACATTTACATGGGACTGTCTGGTTTGTGGTGGTGATGCTTAGCGGCGCGGTTTGCAACGTTGAGCTGTTTCGGTTGTAAACGGGCACGAGATTTTGCTGCTAAACAGCGCTTTACTGCACGGCCATTAAAACGGATTTATCCAAAATTAATCACCGCTCTACAGGATAGATGGTAAACGTATGAGGCTGGGACCCCCACTAATCACCTGAGCAGGGGTCTATGGGTGCAACAGTGGGCACCAGACCCCCGTTCTCGTGATCAGCGAGGGGCCCAGCTATCATGGCGGCACAGCCGCAGTGTGTGAATCTGGCCTAATGTGGTGGATGACGCACCTCCGGCGTTTAGTCTTCACATGTGCCAGTCCGGACCACCAGCCCCGGGCGTTCTGACACAAAACACCACACCGCGATGCTAACAGAGTTGTTGAGTTCAGAATTGGAGACCCCCAGCCAGTCCGGATATGGCGGTCAGCTCATGGTCTGTGAGTTACAGACTAATAGGTTGACTCGCTGTTATTGCAGCCGCACCACGTCTCCAGTTAGCCTAAATTCACCCCCCATCACTGGTACATGTTTGGCATGGTCCCCTGTTCTAACCACAGATTTTAAAGGGAACCTGTCCCCAGGATTTGCCTGTATTATCAGTTCCCACCATACAGGACTGACATCACCTATAGCCGCCCTTCACTCCTATGTTCCATCATCAGAACAGAAAAACGGAGTTTAAAGGGGTTTTCTCATCTGTTATCTTCAGGAGCGCGCTGCTCCTCTGCCTCCCCACTGGGGGACGCTGTGCACTTCTGACGATTGACAGTTTGGAGCAGCATAGTTGCGCTGCTGCCACGACCTGTGTCATCCCCCATTCTGCTAACAGGTAACTTTGCCTCTGCAGCATTGGAGGAGAGGTGCTAAAATCGGTGCGATTCAGCGGTGTCCATATTAAGAGCAGCACTTACAAGCTCTATGGCAAAGCGCTTGCAAGTGCTGCCACTACTGATAGGCTGCAGAGGTGAACTTTAACCTAGGCACCGAGCTGTAAACAAAAAAATTAAAAACCCTTCTCTTCTTCAAAATAGAGAGGATTTTTAATAAGAGATAAGTTGCAAAGTGTTTACAAGCACTGTGCAATTTTACCAATTAAATAACTTGAGAAAAGCCCTTTAAGCCAAGTTGTCCTGGTGACTTAGCAATAAGACAGCCGCTCTTCCCTTCATTGTCATGGATGATAATTCATATGATGTTCACAGGACACTAAAGCAGAGCACCGTCCCAGGAGCAGCGTGTTTGCCCCTTTCTGGCCAAAAGAATCAAATTTACTTCAAACATGCGCTGTCCCTTTCTGCTGCACCATGCGAACACAAGATTCAGCGTGACCTGCGTATGATGTATGCAGACTCTCCTAGCGCCGATTCACTTGGAGGCTTGCAAGGTTTGGTTACATGCAACAGCAGACACTTAAAGGGGTATTCCCATCGCCAAGATCCTATACCATTATGTAGTAGGTGTAATAATATTAATATTAGCAAATACCTCCAATTAGAAATGTAGTATAGTTTTCCTGATTCACTATGTGTCTTTCCTCATGTGTTGGGCATTGCAGGACCTTAGGTATCATGTTACGACCATTGTCAAATCTCAAACACCTGTGATAATCAGTTTGCCTGGTGCCCAATTAAATGAAAACTACTTCAGAAGGACGTTTCACATAATTAAGCAGTCCATAGGTTTCAAGCAATGTAGGAAAGAAAAAGGATCTCTCTGCTGCTGAAAAGCATCAAATAGTGCAAAGTATGAAAATATTAGGTATTTCACAAAATCTTAAGCGTGATCATCGTACTGTGAAGAAATTAGTGGCTAATACAGAGCACAGAGGAGTTTGTGCAGATAAAGGCATAATGAGGAAGGTTCCTGACAGACAAATTCATCAGATTAAGAGAACAGCTGCTAAAATGCCATTACAAAGCAGCAAATGGGTATTTGCAGCTGCCGGTGCCTCAGGAGTCCCACGAACCTCAAGGTGTAGGATCCTCCAAAGGCTGCAGTTGTACATATACCTACTATTCGGCCCACCTAAACAGTGCTCACAAGCAGGAATGGTTGCAGTGAGCCCAGACATACATGAAGATTAATTTTAAAACAGTCTTGTCTACTGATGAATATTGTGCAACCCTGGATGGTCCAGATGGGTGGCCACCATGTCCCAACAAGGCTGCGGGATCAGCAAGGAGGTGGCAGAGTCATGTTTTGGGCCAGAATCAAGGGGAGATGGAGCTGGTAGACCCCTTTAAGGTCCCTGAAGGTCTGAAAATGACCTTGGCAAAGTATATAGAATTTTTGACTGATCACTTTCTTCCACGGTACAAAAAAGAAGGTCCGCGCCATCCGTAGCAAAATCATCTTCATGCTGACAATGCCCCATCTCATGCTGCAAAGAAACATCTAAGGCCGCATTCACACGTTTAGTATTTGGTCAGTATTTTACATCAGTGTTTGTATGCCGTTATTTGTTATCGTTGAGAGGTTTGTCCAATAAAATGATTTGAACATTATACTGGCTCATTTGCATCAACCATTTAGGAAAATCCGAGAAAAATAGCATTTTCATAAAAATGTGGAACGCGGTGTAGGCACACGGTTACATAAATTCGGTGGGGCCCGTCCAAACAGAACTGCTATCTACTATGCTGCAGACCAGAACAGGATTTTGTTTTTTTGCAAGTATTTGACATGTTACTTTTTTGTGTCCCACACAGGTCCCGAGCTCTGGTAACAATGGCGGTGTATTTTGACCATCGTATAGAAACTCCGAATGCTACAGCATCACCGTCTCTCATCTCATGGCATAATCTTCACACTTTGCTGGCTGTGGGCTCAGTCAGCACAACGTCCGGGGGTTGTGTCGATGTCTACGGGGAACTGGTAGGTGCTTTAATGCTGCACAATTAGGGTAGATGAGACAGAAGGGATAGGGAGGCGTCATGTATAGAAGGGTGCAAGGCTAAACCTGCATTTAAACTGTCGATTATCTGGATTGAGCATTCCCAGGCGGTCAAACAAAAAGATTGATCATTCTCTGAAGCATAACCTGCGTTGTAAACAGGACATGTGCTGCCGAGAACAATGTGTCGTATGCGCAGAGAAGGATCGTGTTAATAGGTGTTCTGTGCACATGGTAGTGCGATCAGCGCATCTAAACAGGCAATTGGCAACATATAGTTTAATCTATGGACGATTAGCGGCCGCCATCGGCCTGTGTAACTGCAATCTTAGGGCACAGTCAGACCACTGTGTAACACGGATGACGATCGCATCTTTATGCTCGGACTGGCCGGCAGCTCTCCTGACCCGAGCATGTACTTCTATGCAGGTGTCATGCTCTGGTCAGGAGAGCCGCCGGCCAGTCCGAGCATTGTGATACGATCATCGTCCGTGTTGTACGGCAGTCTGACTGCGCTCTTTAAAGTTAATACCTCGCTATTCAAGTAATCACAGTGTCCCCCTGCTGGTACCCCCAGTGATCAGCTGTAATCTGTAAGGTATTTTAGGAATAATTGATTTTTGCAAACTGGAGAACCCCTTTAACTGCTTCGCGACACAGAACATACCAGTACTTCCAATGTCGGGTCCTCATGTATCATGCAGGCTCAGGATCTGAGACCGCATCATAACTGAAGCCAGAACCTGCTTCTAACCGCAGCGAGCGGTAAAGAGAAAAAAATCTAAATGCTAAAATTACTTTTTTTCAGCTGCCACAACTCTGCTAAGAAATGCAATAAGAAGCGATCAAATCATTGTATCAAATTAAATTTTAGTTTTTTATACTAATTTCTGAATTTATTTTTTTTTTACAATAAAAAAAAAACTAAATAAATTGGTATGACAATAATCGTACTGACCTGGATAATCATTGTGCCTGGTTGTTTTTCCACCAGAATTAATGCCGTTAATAAAACAAAGCCCTAGAAAACAACTGTGGAATTGCATTTTTTTTTCACTATTTCACTACTCTTCAATTATTTTTTTTGTTTTTTACTACATTAAATGATAAAATGAATGAGGTCATTCAAAACTACAACTCGTCCCACAAAAAAAAACAATCCCAGGTCAATGGAAAAATAAAAAAGGTACGACACTTTTCAATCTTTATCTCTCCCATAAACTGCGCATGAATCGAAAACAGAGAACACAGGACACCTGGTTTTGTGATCGGTTGGACCCCCAGATCTTATGGGGTATCTTATTATGGGGTAACTCTTTTAAGGTAACTTTTATTAGGGATAAGACCCCTACCTTTGTATATTCTATCTAGTTTCATGGCATTTAATAGTTCTGATTATTTTATGGTCATTATTCACAGGTTCTTTGTATTTATATAGTTGTCACTTTTTGCTAAGTTTTCATATTGAAGTCGTTTATTTTGTTACAGGGTGAGCATGTGAGCGGCTCGCACGTCGAAAGGTCCTACCAGCCCACCCTCCTGAGCTGGCATCCTACAAAACGGGTGTTTGCGGTGGGCTGGCCCTTGGGCGAAGTCTTAATTATAAACGAGGCGGACAAGGAGCATCATGCCGTGCCATCGTCACACAGCGCAGAGATCACATTGCTGGAGTGGAGCAGTAATGGCCGCCTCATTTCGGGAGACCTTGTGAGTATCGCACGTCTCGGTGATTGACACTCATCAGCAGATTGCCGTCCTCGGATCAATAAAGAAAGAAGGGTCAGGGCCATTAATTACATGAAGACTGGATGTCAGCTTGCATGCTGGGGGATCAGATTTACGTAAAGTGCTGCTACCTCTAGTTCCCTTAAAGGGTTATCATGAATATTGCCTATAATGGCTATTCACTCCATAATAAAAAGGATGTAATTTTCCATTATTCTATCACTTTTCCAGCGCTGTTCTTACAGTTATTGAATAGCATTCATCATTATATCCTGGTCATACAGTACAGACCAAAAGTTTGGACACACCTTCTCATTTAAAGATTTTTCTGTATTTTCATGACTATGAAAATTGTACATTCACACTGAAGGCATCAAAACTATGAATTAACACATGTGGAATTATATACTTAACAAAAAAGTGTGAAACAACTGAAAATATGTCTTATATTCTAGGTTCTTCAAAGTAGCCACCTTTTGCTTTGATGACTGCTTTGCACACTCTTGGCATTCTCTTGATGAGCTTCAAGAGGTAGTCACCAGAAATGGTTTTCACTTCACAGGTGTGCCCTGTCAGGTTTAATAAGTGGGATTTCTTGCCTTATAAATGGGGTTGGGACCATCAGTTGTGTTGTGCAGAAGTCTGGTGGATTCACAGCTGATAGTCCTACTGAATAGACTGTTAGCTGCTTTTTTCTTGCCATAATACAAATTCTAAGTAAAGAAAAATGAGTGGCCATCATTACTTTAAGAAATGAAGGTCAGTCAGTCCGAAAAATTGGGAAAACTTTGAAAGTGTCCCCAAGTGCAGTTGCGAAAACCATCAAGTGCTACAAAGAAACTGGCTCACATGAGGACCGCCCTAGGAAAGGAAGACCAAGAGTCACCTCTGCTTCTGAGGATAAGTTTATCCGAGTCACCAGCCTCAGAAATCGCAGGTTAACAGCAGCTCAGATTAGAGACCAGGTCAATGCCACACAGAGTTCTAGCAGCAGACACATCTCTTCAACAACTGTTAAGAGGAGACTTTGTGCAGCAGGCCTTCATGGTAAAATAGCTGCTAGGAAACCACTGCTAAGGACAGGCAACAAGCAGAAGAGACTTGTTTGGGCTAAAGAACACAAGGAATGGACATTAGACCAGTGGAAATCTGTGCTTTGGTCTGATGAGTCCAAATTTGAGATCTTTGGTTCCAACCACCGTGTCTTTGTGCGACGCAGAAAAGGTGAACGGATGGACTCTACATGCCTGGTTCCCACCGTGAAGCATGGAGGAGGAGGTGTGATGGTGTGGGGGTGCTTTGCTGGTGACACTGTTGGGGATTTATTCAATATTGAAGGCATACTGAACCAGCATGGCTACCACAGCATCTTGCAGCGGCATGCTATTCCATCTGGTTTGCGTTTAGTTGGAGCATCATTTATTTTTCAACAGGACAATGACCCCAAACACACCTCCAGGCTGTGTAAGGGCTATCTGACCAAGAAGGAGAGTGATGGGGTGCTACGCCAGATGACCTGGCCTCCACAGTCACCAGACCTGAACCCCATCGAGATGGTTTGGGGTGAGCTGGACCGCAGAGTGAAGGCAAAAGGGCCAACAAGTGCTAAGCATCTCTGGGAACTCCTTCAAGATTGTTGGAAGACCATTTCTGGTGACTACCTCTTGAAGCTCATCAAGAGAATGCCAAGAGTGTGCAAAGCAGCCATCAAAGCAAAAGTTGGCTACTCTGAAGAACCTAGAATATAAGACATATTTTCAGTTGTTTCACACTTTTTTGTTAAGTATATAATTCCACATGTGTTAATTCATAGTTTTGATGCCTTCAGTGTGAATGTACAATTTTCATAGTCATGAAAATACAGAAAAATCTTTAAATGAGAAGGTGTGTCCAAACTTTTGGTCTGTACTGTATGTCTCACAGCCGCACAGATATCAGAGCTGTGTCTTGTACCAAGCAATACATCACTAAACACTGACTGCCTGCAAGCAGAGATCTTGATATAAATTATATTGGGAAATTTTGTAATTTTTATCATGCAGTGTTTTTTTTTGTGCTAAACCAAATTATATCCCATATAGATAGTATTTCAGCAAATGGTCCTGCAATGTGTTTCTTATGTTCATATGGCTTTTTTTGTTTTAAACATGGGAGCCTATGGGCGACATACACCAGTGTTTGCCTATTGAGTGGTATACGTCAGCAGCTTAAGAAATCATACTGGCGTACGCACCAAATGCAATGTGAATGCACACTAAGTACTCTTATAGTTGATTTATCTTTCATTTCTTTTATCTAGAATGGCTTACTTGTTATGTGGAGACTGGACCAGCGAGGTCGGGTTCAGGGAGCACCATTACTGAAGCTGGACTACCACAAGCCTTTGACTCACTGCCTTTTTAAACCATTGGCTCCAGAAGAGTAAGTATTAAAGGGATTGTCTGGCCTTTGGCTACAAGTCTGCAGTCACTCTATGTGACTGCAGACTTGTGAATCTTCACATCGCACACTTGGCCGGGAGCGACGGGCGCATGATCGCAAGTATGTGATTTCCATCATGCATGTCCATTTTTTTTCCGTCAGCACGGATGACGAGGGCCAATACAAGTCTATGGGTCCATGAAAAAACACGTACAGCACAAAGATAGAGTCCATCTGCCTTCCGTGTTTAACATTGCAAAGTATAGGAGAAGCTTTGTCATTTATTTTTTCTTTATCCATACCGGAAAAGCACTGATGACACCAGTACCATTTTTTCACATACGTGTTTTAGGACACATTCAGTATTTGATCAGTATTTGTAAGCCAAAACCAGGAGGGGGTGATAAATGCAGAAGTGGTGACGTGTTTCTATTATACTTTTTCTCTGATTGGTACACTTCTGGTTTTGGCTTACAAATACTGATGTAAAATACTGACCGTGTGAACGTAGACTTATACGGACGTGTGAATGGGGCCATAGAGTGACTGCAGACTTGTAGCCTAAGGCCGCACAACCCCTTTAATCTTGACTGACAGTAAGCGAGCCTTATGTCTCTGTTTCTGCCATACATAGCTGTATCCTCCTATTACAAACCTTCTCTGAAACGGGTTGTCTGAGCATCTAATATTGATGATTTATCCTTAGGTTAGGTCATCAATATCAGATCTGTGCGGGGTGACACCTGGTACCCCCACTATCATCTGTCAGCTCCAGCAGCAGTATATGGAGCAGAACACCACAGCTTCGTCACCCTGTTACATGGCCACTTCCAGGGATTGCAGATCAGCTCCTTATCATTTGGAAGAAGTGATCTGATCTGGAGATCTGGTTGCCATGAACAAATCTGACGGTCTTGTGATTTGTGATTGATATTGACCTTTTTTTCAGGGATATGGCACAGCTGGCTAAAGCTGCAGTGAGTGGGGATGAAAAGGCTTTGGATATGTTTAATTGGAAAATGAAGGCAGCCGCCCAACAGGAGTTCTCCTTCTTCCTCAGCACAGGAGACGGTATGTGGCAGTAAAGTGGAATATTCACCTCTGGTGCTGCTTTTTTTTTTTTTTTCAGCAACACTGATCATTCCCAAACTATGTCATTGATACTTCTTTCTCATTCTGGTATATTTCTGCCTCCTCTCTGACTGGTAGGTATGTATATAGTAAATAAAGAGTAGTTTCCTATCTGATAAGTCTCCAAAGGATTGGAAACGCTGAAATACAAGATGGCCTGGTTCATGGTGGCATGCCCTGGTGTGACTGAGTAGACCCCCATGAAGAGGACAAGCAATGAAAGGGACTCCAGAGCTGCCACCCCTGCTTTCTTAGGTTTTTGGGTCTTAGAGTTAGGGTCCCAGTTGATCATAGTGATTAGGGATGAGCGGACCCATGGAAATTCAGGTTCTGGTACCCAATCCAAACTTTTCAAAGTTCAGTTACCAGTGTACCCAAAATTGAACCAGACCCCCATTAAAAACAATGGAGATCAGAACTTTTGAGTTGGAAAATTCTCTCTCTCTTCATAATAGGATTACCCCTTCCATCTGCTCAATTCATTTTGTATGTATGATGCAAGCTCTATTAATCTATATTTTATCATTGCCATCAGGTTCCGTACATTGGGTTAATGAACAGGCGAAGAGCAACCAGATAATCGCACTGGACAGTCCTGCAAGGAGACTTCTCTTCTTGGAGAAGAAATCAGTATTAGTGGTGGTGACAGAGAATTTGCTACTGTCTCAGTTCTTTGTAAGTCCAGAAGGAGAAGCCGAGGAGATTTCTAAGGTAGGTACACTTCTTACCTGTTACAGTTGTAGCCATCTTCAGACAGTTTCCTAGTATTTATGGAAATGCAGAATTGTTTTATCTCCTGCCAGGATTCTGCCCTTTAGCTCTGATTGGAACACACCTTACTCTGTCGCCTCATTGGGGGACACAGGACCATGGGTGTTATGCTGCTGTCCACTAGGAGGCGACACTATGCATAATCTGAAAAAGATTAACCGTGGCTCCTCCTCTGCAGTATACACCCCTGGATGGCATCAGCCTTCTCCAGTTTTTGCTTAGTGTCGCATAGGAGGCACACTTAAAACTTTTACTCTGTTTTCACTGACGGGATTACAGATGAAGAAAAGTGGGTCTACTGCGAGACTCCCGGCATGGCTCCTTCCTCGGCCCCTTATTACGGGGTGCACGGTTGAAGTCGAGATGGCTATTCCCCATGTCGCTCCTTCCCCTGCCCCTCGGGTGCTGGTTCGAAGTCGAGACCCCCCTCCTTCCCCAATTCCTTTTGGTTTCTGGGTTGAGGTCGAGGCGAGGATATAGCCCCCTGATGGCAACAGCAGCATCTTCCTTATCCCCCCCTGGGGGTATTAAGTTGAAACGCCTCAGGTAGGGCCTGTACAGGCAGCAGCTCCTAGCAGCCAGCACACTACGACTGAATCCAGGGACTCCAGCCCTGCTGCGGGCTCCTGTCAGGGCCGGGGGGAGTGCAGACAGGCATGACACAACAGAGGCACAGGCCTCCCTGCACCCTGTTTCTGCGGCAGCACCAGCTCTACGGTGCCTCAGGTGGACTCTTCACAGGGCCCCCCCTTCCGCTTATACCCCACCGCTATCCTGCCTTTAAATCCGGGGGGGTCTGGTTCAGATCTGACCCCCTCCCGGACTTCCGCGCCGGCCTGGAGTCCCTTTGGGCATCAGGCATCTAATTTAGGCTCCGGCCTAGCCGAAGCCGCCACCTCCTCTCCCCGGCCCGCCCCCCGGATGACAAATATGACACTCTACAGTGTCATAGAGGGGGCGGATCGAGACTGAAAGGGCTCGATTTCACACAGTTCTGCCGCCCTTTTCAGCTCTCCGCCCCCCTTCTTTCTTAACTTTACTCCGACGGCCATTATCTGCTGCAGTATAAGGGAAGACCAGCCAGTCTCCAGGGGGCACAGGACTGTGGATCTTCGGCGCTGGACCTAGGGGCACACTGGTGGGATAAGACCACAGCTGGAGTTCTTCCTTGGCTGTGAGTCCATCATTCCTTAAAGGGCCCTCTGCATAGCCACCCCAGTGCACTATGCCGGGCTCAAGGTCCAGTTCGGACTGCTATTATGCACTCTGTACAGCCTGCAGCAATACTCTCCCCAGTGGCAGCACGTACCCGCACTGCCAGGACTGCATCCAGACTACTGTGCCAGAGCCCCAAGAAGCCCCTGCCAATGCTTCGGTGTCTAATGCCTCGCCAGAATGGGTCACTCAGATGTCGCAATCTATGACGCAGTCTATAGATAACCTAACCTCCACATTGCTTCAGGCTCTGCAGAGTCATGCCTCAGCTATGAACGCTACCCAGCAAAGGGAAATCTCGACTCAGGGACATGACGACCCGGGCACATCCACGTCTAGGTCAGGACGCAAGCGGACCCACAGGTCACGTTCATCTGCGTCATCCCATAGCACACGGTCATCCCCTTCTAGGGAGAGACCGTAGTTCCAGGTCATCTAGACCGTCCCCTACCAGGGACAGCCAGTGCAGTTCTCCGCAGCGATCCCCTACCAGAAAAGGCCTCCACCCCGGTTCACCCAGCAGGAGACGCCTTAGCGATACACAGGATTCGGAAGGCATCTGTGATTCCGACTCAGACAAGGAAATTGAAGGGTCCCTGATCCCAATCCCCCCTAGCAATACAGCGCTAGTTGAGGACGTAATCTCGTCCATCCATCGGGTGCAGGACATTTCTGATCCGCCCCCGGAGGCACCACAACACAAGATTTCCTTTGAAGGAGTTCTGAAGCCGCCTAAGGTCTTCTTTGACCACCCAGAGTTTAAGTCGATCCTTAAAAAGCAGTTCTCACAGCCTGAGAAGAAGTTTACCAATCGCAAATATCTGGAGGAGCGGTACCCCTTCCCACAGGAGGTCACCAAACAATGGACAGATCCACCTGAAGTGGATCCCTCAGTCTCTAGGCTAGCAGCACAGTCATTCCTTTCACTGCCAGATAGCTCAACCCTCAGGGATGTAGCAGACCGGCAGGTGGAACGCATGGCTCGTTCAATTTTCGAGGCCGCAGGGGCCTCCCTGGCTCCCGCGTTCGCTTCAGTTTGGGCTGCCAAGGCCATCCTGGCTTGGGCCCATAATTTACAAGCTGGCCTCCAAGTATCTGCTCCTGAGCTGTCGGACCAAGCGGTTCAAATAGCAGTTGTAGCAGATTACATGCTTCATGCAGCTCTGGATTCTGCAAGGGGTGCAGCGGGGATGGCATCAAACGCCATCACGATTCGGCGTATCCTCTGGCTGCGGGAATGGAAAGCAGACGCAGCCTCAAAGAAGTCCCTCACGCACCTCTCGTACCTCAGTGGTCGACTTTTTGGTGAACAGTTGGACACGATGATATCCAACGCCACCGGGGGTAAGAGTACCTCTCTCCCCCAACTGAAACTCGATTCCGATCCTTTCGGAACTCTTCGGGCTGGTCCGTCTCGCGGCCAGCACAAAATAGCAACCGCAAAAGTCGGACAAGACCTGGCAGTCAAAAGCAGGTCAGTCAAAGTCCAAAGGAGGAAAATCTCAGATTTCCTCCTCATCATGACTCACGGATTCCGGAAGACACCCCAGTACCGGTCCCCGCGGCCGAGCGCTTCCGTGGGTTCTACTCCAATTTATTTGTAGTCCCCAAGAAAGGAGGCGGCGTACGGCCCATACTGGACCTAAAACAGCTCAACAAATATGTACGGGTACGTTATTTCCGCATGGAGTCCCTACGGTCCATCATTGCGTCCATGGAGAAGGGAGAATTTCTCGCCTCCATAGACATACAAGACGCATACCTGCATATACCAATTGCACCCGCCCATCAGAGATTTCTCAGGTTCGCAATCGACCAGGACCACTACCAGTTCGTGGCTCTCCCGTTCGGACTCGCCACGGCTCCCAGAGTGTTTACCAAAGTCATGGCAGCCACCATGGACGTCCTGCACTCCAGAGGCATAGTAGTCGTTCCATACCTTGACTATCTCCTTATCAAGGCTCCCACCTTCAAGGACTGCGAGCTCAGCGTCTCAATCACAATCGACACTCTGAGTCGCCTGGGCTGGTTAGTCAACCTACAAAAGTCATCACCAACCCCGAGTCAGTCTCTGACCTTCCTGGGAATGCTATTCAACACCTTCAGGGGTCTAGTGCTCCTTCCCAAGGACAAGGCACTGCCTCTCCGTCTAGGAGTTCGCACTCTCCTCAGCAAACCCCCTCGATCTCTCTGGTTTGCCATGAGAGTCCTCGGCAGGATGGTGGCGGCAATAGAAGCGGTCCCATTTGCCCAGCTTCACCTCAGGCCTCTCCAACTAGCCATCCTCAAGTCATGGGGCAGGAACCAATTTTCTCTCGACAGGGAGTTCCAGCTGACGTCGTCAACCAGGAGGTCCCTGAACTGGTGGCTCAAGCCAACCTCACTAACAAAGGGGAAATCCTTTCTCACGGGTCAATGGAAGGTTCTGACCACCGACGCGAGCCTGACGGGTTGGGGTGCGTTACACCTACACCACAGAGCACAGGGCAAGTGGTCCCCAGCGGAAGCGACCATGCCCATCAACATCTTGGAAATTCGTGCCATCCTCCTGGCATTGAGAGCCTTCCATCACTTACAGCCTCTCACATCAGAGTACAGTCGGACAATGCCACGGCTGTGGCATATGTGAATCACCAAGGGGGGACCTGCAGTGCCCAGGCAATGCGAGAAGTGACACACATTCTCCACTGGGCGGAAGACACAGGTTCGGTTCTCTCTGCGGTCCACATTCCGGGTGTGGACAACTGGGAAGCAGACTTCCTCAGCCGGCAAGGAATGGACTCGGGAGAGTGGTTTCTCCATCCCGAAGTTTTTCGACAGATCTGCCATTGCTGGGGGACTCCGGACGTGGACCTAATGGCATCCCACTTCAATGCCAAGGTCTCCAACTTCATGGCCAGAACACACGACCCACGGGCGCTAGGAGCGGACGCTCTGGTTCAGGACTGGACCCAGTTCCAGCTCCTGTACATTTTTCCACCTCTCCCCCTGTTATCCAGAGTGGTGAGGAAGATCAAGCAAGAGGGAGTTCCAACCATCCTAATCGCACCGGACTGGCCCAGACGTACATGGTACGCCGACATCATACAGCTCACAGCAAAAGTCCCCTGGTGTCTCCCCGCCCTCCCAGATCTTCTGTCACAAGGCCCGTTCTACCACCAGAACTCAGGGGCCCTCAATTTGACGGCGTGGCCATTGAGACCTGGGTTCTAACCCAGTCAGGGTTCTCTCCAGACATCATTGGAACCATGATCAGGGCACGGAAGCCAACCTCTGCTAAGATTTATTACCGTACCTGGAAAGCCTTCATTACCTGGTGCGAATCTCGTGGCCAGACCCCATTCCCTTATTCCCTCCCCAGGGTACTTGGGTTTCTCCAATCGGGTCTGGAGGCCAGACTGTCCCTGGCCTCCCTTAAGAGCCAGGTGTCAGCTTTCTCAGTGCTCTTTCAGAGGTGCATTGCTAAGAAGCCGCAAGTAAGGACATTTCATATAATTCCACATGTGTTAATTCATAGTTTTGATGCCTTTAGTGTGAATGTACAATTTTCAAAGTCATGAAAATACAGAAAAATCTTTTTAAATGAGAAGGTGTGTCCAAACTTTTGGTCTGTACTGTATGTGTCTAGGACTGCGCCCTTCCGGAAGTCTGATTCTCTCTTCCTTCTTCTGGAAGGCGGCCGCAAGGGTCTGCCAGCTTCCAAAGCTACCCTTGCCAGATGGATCAAATCCACCATACAAGAGGCCTACCGCCTAAAAAATTCTCCTCTTCCAGCAGGTATTACGGCACACTCTACATGTGTGGTAGGGGCCTCCTGGGCCATTCGGCACAGCAAGTGTGTAAGGCAGCCACCTGGACTAGCCTACACACTAGCCTGTTCTGCAGGCGGCGGTACCCCAATTGTAGGGGCCTGTCTACACAATATTCGTCCATTGCTTCCCACCCAGGGACTGCTTTGGGACGTCCCATGGTCCTGTGTCCCCCAATGAGGCGACAGAGTAAAGGAGATTTTTGTGTACTCACCGTAAAATCTCTTTCTCTTAGCCTCTAATTGGGGGACACAGCTCCCACCCTGTTGCCCGTTCCGGGCCGTTGTTATGTTGAGTTCTCATATTGTTTTGAACTCGTACATAGTTACATTCTTATAGGCATGGTATGTTATCCATGTTACGTTCCTCCTAATGCTTTTGCACAAAACTTCAGAAGGCTGATGCCGTCCAGGGGTGTATATTGCAGAGGAGGAGCCACGGTTAATCTTTTTCACATTATGCATAGTGTCGCCTCCTAGTGGACAGCAGCATAACACCCATGGTCCTGTGTCCCCCAATTAGAGGCTAAGAGAAAGAAATTTTGCGGTGAGTACACAAAAATCTCCTTTTTTCCTTAGTAATTGACTACGTATTGCATATAATTTATATCCTCAGTACTCGCAGACTATAGTGATGCATTGTGCATTTTTCCCGCTGGTAGATAAGCGGTGCCATTCAAAGTAGAGACAGCGCCCAAAGGGGTCTTGTCATCTTATTAAACGGGTAAAATTGCAAAGTACCTGTGAAAACAATCAACTTTGCAGCTTAGTCCTTATTAAAAATCCTCTTTGATAATAAGAACAGAGGGATTTTTACTTTTATAGTTTGCTGCTCGTTGGCTAGGTACTAGGTGTCTAAAAAAACTTTCCATCTTTTCAGAGTAAGTATAGTTTGAAGAGTCGGGGACAATAGGCAGAAACTAGACTATTCCTGCACCGTTTGTAGCCGGCTTCTCCCCACACAATGCTGTAGATGATTGACGGGTGTCTTTCATTTGTGTACTTAGCTAGAGACCTGTCAATCACCTAGAGCAGTGCGGTGAGCGGCTGTGCCAGACTAGTCTGGTCTCTGCCTCCAGATCTTCAAACTATACTTTCTCTGAAACACCAGGACGTGTCACAGAAAAATATTTCTGGCTGCAATTGTGCAGCCAGGCTCTGATTCGTGCTACCTCTGGTTGGGCAGCAAGAATCGATTGAATGACAGGTTCCCTTTAAATGGATTATCTTAGCAGGTTTCTGTAGTGAGGGGTTTGCTTTTCATTCACTATGTGACTGCATACTAGAGAACCCTCACAGCGTGTACTGTGAGGATTCTCCGGTGCCGGTGATGAGGACAAGCTGGCACATGACTGCAAGTATGTGATATACAAACTCCTGGCCACAATCCAACTAGACGTGCGCAGTCTCGCTCAATGTAAGTGCATTGTTCGAGGCTGTGCACGTCTAGTCGGAATGTGGCCAGGAGTATGCTTATTGCATGCTTGTGATGACATGACCGCTCGGTCTTGCGGTCGGCAGCATGCGCTGTGCTCTGTGAGGGTTCACATGTCTGCAGTCATAGAGTGATTGGGGACTTTGGCCCTGAGATCTTTACTGAGCACTCAGACTATTTTGAAGCGCTCCGCTCCCGCATGATGAGTGATGACAGATGCTGTCTATTGGTTGGGTTATCATAATGGCTACATTGATTTCATTTCTCAGGTGAAGCTGACTGGGAGGATTGGTAAAACCACGGACATCATCTGTGTCAGTAACACCTTACTGATCACAGCAACCGGGGAAAGTGTCATCAGGTAATTCATTCTTGTCCTACTTACTTTATATTAGGATAAGGTCACACGGGGCGGCCACCAAGCAACAGACATGGCTGGGAACTGCACTGACCCGTGATTTTACCGCAGACCGGCTAGGCTTTCAAATTCATTGTTAATGGTCGCACAATTAAAGGTAGAGTGCCGTTGAACTCAGTGGCTATTAACAATCGGTGTGAAAACTTAAGATTTGCAATAAAAACGCATGTAAGCTGATTTCAGGTCTGCTAAGCAGCCACGTGGGTGACCTTAATCTTACATTTGAAGTATGTGTAGATCTCAGACTTTATTTGCACTTATCATATTTGTTATAAAAAATGTTTGCAAGTGAAATTGGCAACTACAAGTGAATAGGGTTTGCAAATGGCATAAAAAAATCTGCTGAAATCCGCGGCCCAAATCAGACTTAATATCAATGGGGTGTTCAGGCTTATAATGGTGATGACCTATTCCTGGCATAGGTCATCAATATAAGATCAGATGGGAGTTGTTTTGAGCTGTGGCAGGAACTAGATGTGAGCAGTGAATGGAGTCTGATCAGCACCTCTATATTCACAGTATAGTTGCCGTTCCCGTATACTGCAGATCAGCTTCTATTCACTTCTATAGGAGTTGAGCTGCAGTACTGGCAAACAGCCACTACATGGTGTAGGGCGCTCTTCCGTTTTGCTTCTGTACACTGTGCACATTTGCCGGCCGCCAGAGCTGAATACAACTGACTGGTGGGGGTGCCGATTGTCAGATCCTTATGGTACAAGTAGGATACACAAATTAATAAGAAATTAACTTTATTTTTGGAAACTTCTCTTTCGACGTCACTAAGTGCTGTGGATTTTTATTTTTCAGATTCTGGGATCTGGAGCGAGAGGACAATTACGTGCTGTTCCTGGATGAGCAATTGGGATTTGAAGCCGAAGAAACTATAAACTGCATTTCTTACTGTCCTGCAAAAGGTATTTCAGCCCCTCAGTTATTATACAGAGCTAGTATCACATGAGTGCTGTCATCTGAGTGCAGCCGCCACTTTTTACTTTGGCCCCAGGCGTATTCTGCAATCTATGTCTTTGCCGGTCTTCTATGTAGCAGTGGCATTAAAGGGAAATGGCTTTTCTATCCTTGTCTGGGAATTCTTAATATCAGGAAAAGCCATGACAAAAGCTGCAAAAATGATACCTATGTTTCATTATGGTTCTGTTCACACCTCCTGCTTTGGCAGTTCTATTAGACATGTTGGCAGGAAACGTAATACTTGCCTTCTCCAATAGTTCCTTCTGCTACAATGCCTTTCTATGTACCTGTACATACATCCAGGTTTGGAATCATTCAGTTCTTACATTTCTTGTGTTTTAGCAATTTTGGCAGCAGGAACCAGTAAGGGCAAGGTGGCCATGTGGAGCAAAGTTACTGATGGACAGAAGTCGCTGAGGACAGAAGGAAAAGATGGCTGGAAGCTCACCACCCCAACAGAATTGGAAGGCAACATCATGCAAATCAAAGTGAGTGGTTTTTGTTTTTTTTTTAATTCACATTTCCCTTCAATTCTGGACAAATTCTGTGTGACACGGTGCAGGTGACTTGTATTATGCGCCACTGCTGTATTTATTATACTTTAGGCTTCAGAGCTGAAATCTCCTAGCATGCTTTACTGGCTCAATGTCTGCACAGAGCTTTCAGTACAGTAATCTGTAAGTAAATCTAACTGACCACCAACGTAGGAGACCATCGCTGTGGGCAGTTTATGACATTAACCACCAGCAAAAATACATAAATATATCTCTGAGCTGTTGTGTAATGCATCATGGTTTAAAGAGGTTGTCCAGACTTTGTTCTCAAGTCTGCAGACTTGTGAATCCTCACACTGCTAACAGTACGCGCTGTCAGGATTTTCCGGGAGCGCGTGGTTGTGTGAATGCAAGAATGCAATTTGCATACTTCCGGCCTCATTCCAAATAGTCGTGTCCGGCCTTGCTCAATTCACGAGTATTCACGTCTAGTCTGAATGCAAATCGCATACTTGCAGTCACGACATTGGAGAATCCTGAAAGCACGCACACTGCGCGCTGCGAGGATTCACAAGTCTGCAGTTACATAGAATGATTGCAGACTTGTAATCCAAGCCTGGACAAACCATCTAAAGTGCTTTTGTTTTCTTTGAGAAATCATCATCATCTTAAGATGAAAGATTCTTTTTTAATCTAATGTTCTGGTTCGTCAGCTGTCTCTTCATCCTTGCTGTCACCTCGTTTGTTGATCTGCATCTGAGATATTTTGCTTTTTCTTGATACAGTGGGGATCGTCGAAGAATCTCTTGGCTGTAAACAACCTGAGCGCGGTTCTGGTCCTCAGCGAACACATCATGTCCTCTCATTTCCATCAACAAGTCGCAGCAATCCAGGTGGCGCCTTCTCAGCTCAGCCTGACCTACTTCAGCACAGGAACCAGACACAGCTTGAAGACTGACCTGTACATAAAAGGAGTCTTTGTCACTAAGGTGAGTGGGCCGTGCAGGGTATGATTTCAGCTTTCTGATTCTCATACTGTAGCTTCACTGTTTGCACAATCTGTTGATCATTCTGTGCATTTACACTGCACCATTATTATAGAAGCCCCTTTTTGGGGTATATTCATACCTGGTGAATATTCTGCAATGTTTCCATTTTATCAGCTCTCATTCACACACTGTTAATAAACTCTATAATGTATCCGCTTGTAAATTGACCTGCGGTTTGGATTTTAAATATGCAGCATGTCAATTTATGTTGCAGATTTTCTGCATTTGTAACTCATGGAGATTTTGCTGCAGATTTGCAAACTCCGCAGCAAACTGCATCCGTTAAAAACTCTTTCCACATGCACGTACCCTTTTTCTTTCTTTAGACCCTACTAGAAAAGTTTAAAGGGGTATTCCCATCTCCAAGATCCTATCCCAATGTAGTAGGTGTGATGATAATAATAATAATTATATTTGCAAATACCTCCAATTAGAAATGTAGTATAGTTCTTCTGATTCACAATGTCGCTTAACCCATGTGCAGGGCATTTTAATAGCTCAGGTATCCATGGTTACGACCACTCATCTAGTGACAGTTAGTTGGTTGTGAGTGGTCATAACCATGGATACCTAAGCAACTGCAATGCCCTGCATGTGGGGTAAGCGACATAGCTAATCAAAAGAACTATACTACATTTCTAATTGGAGGTATTTGCTAATATTCTTATTATTACACCTACTACATATTGGGATAGGATGTTGGAGATGGGAATACCCCTTTTAATGGCTTTTTAGAATTCATTAGACTTGTGATTTCCAAGCTATGAGTCTTCAGATGTTGTGAAACTACAACTCCCAGCATGCTGTTTTAGGAGACATTAGTAACTTGTGATCCACAAACTGTCCCAGTCACCTGATCGTTGCCGCCAATCACAGGCCTCGACGGTCAAGTGTCCAAACAACGGGTCGTCATCTGTTAGCCTCAGTCATGTTATACTCTCTCAACAGGTGGGAATCCAGAACTTGGTGACTACTTTATTATACATTAGTGTTAAAGGGAATCTGTCACCAGGTTTTTGCCATTTAATCTGAGAGCAGCATGATGTAGAGACAGAGACCCTGATTCTAGTGAGGTATCACTACATCTTGCTGTAGTTTTGATAATCACCTGCTGATTTTTATCACTAGTGGACTTGTAAACCTGATGCCAGGTAGCTCAACTCTGCCCCTACCACTGATTGTGCACTGTGCATAGGCAGAAAGCTGCCCGAGAAAGCTGTCAATCAGTGGTGTGGGTGGGGTTATACATAACTCAATATTCAGAGCACTGCTAGATCTGTAGCAGATCAAAACTGCAGCAAGCTGTCCAGTAATTGACACATCGCTGGAGTCAGGGTCTCTTTCCCTACATAATAGTCTGAGAGATAGGGTAGCAAATACCTAGTGACAGATTCAGTTTTAAGCTTTTTGATGCGTTCTCTCCTCCCATTCCCGGAACCAGAAGAAAAAAGGATGGCATATAATAGAGAGGGAGCACACCAAATTATGTATGCAAAAAAGTACAAATTTATTTATTTACAAGCATGTGGACAAAAACAAGATAAAATCATTTAAAAAGCACACACAAGGGAACCTCAAGTAGTCAGATACAAGATACCAAGATCATGGGAAACACAAATTTTGGCAATAGAATGATCATGAATAAGTTAATTCATCAATAGTGCGTGATAAATTCTTAGTAGGTCATGATTAGAATGACAAAATATATGAACACACACTATTAACCCCAAAGGATATGTATCTAAAGTTCATGACAATACAATTGGCGGCCAATAAATTGATCAAATTGTGTCACAGAAAATACACAGAGCAGATATAGGCATTATATATAGAGATGTTCATACGCATATGGTTGAAATATATCCATATAATCTCCAAAAGGATAGTATAAAATCCTGAGTGGGAAGTTACATCCTATGATGTCTTATAAATACCATACACTACCCTCTGAAATAGCTTATAGAGAGCCTATATATGCAAGCAAATACCTCATGCAGTTCTATAGGGCTAGATAAAAGTCCATGGATGTGACATAATCTAAGTGACCATAAAGGAAAGCATGGGTATTGATGCAATAGCCTGCCACAATGTTACCAGCCCCAAATAGGAATATGAGGTCCCCGTGGCCCACCCCTAGCGTTCCGCTGCCTAGGGCTGCAGCTTCATCAGGGGATAAACCACATGCTTCTAAAAAGGCTTATATATGTTTATAATTACCACGATGCACAATAGCGTCTCCTTGGTAACCAAATCACATGCTTATGATGCATTTCCGGTTTGACGAACACAGCTGAGAACACTGTGTTCATATATTTTGTCATTCTAATCATGACCTACTAAGAATTTATCACGCACTATTGATCAATTAACTTATTCATGATCATTCTATTGCCAAAATTTGTGTTTCCCATGATCTTGGTATCTTGTATCTGACTACTTGAGGTTCCCTTGTGTGTGTTTTTTTAAATGATTTTATCTTGTTTTTGTCCACATGCTTGTAAATAAATAAATTTGTACTTTTTTGCATACATAATTTGGTGTGCTCCCTCTCTATTATATGCCATCCTTTTTTCTTCTGGTTCCGTGGTTGTTTGTTGGCATGGTGAGCACCCATTTATATTTGTCCTAATTAGTGGTGCTCCTCTATCTCTCAGTGCTCTCCTCCCATTCCTTGATAATTAATTTTGGCCATTATTGAGTAAACTCATCATATTGGAAACTGCAGAATATGTTGACAATGCAGGGTAATTTTTTTTTTTTTACTGTATTTTTCAGGAATCTGTTGCAGTTTGGAACGGCAGAATGGTAACAGTCTATGAACTCAGTGGACCCACCCTTAGGAATACAGGTACATGCATTACCTTCATCCACCTGGTTTATACTTGTAGCCCTACAATTTAGGTTAATGGGGGGTATAAAAGGGATATCCGATGATCAAAGACAATATTGTGAAAGGGAACGCTCACCTGGTTCAGTTGTGTGTTACACAACCATAAAAGAGCCCAGAAATGTCAGCCCCATGGGTTAGAAAACCGGTAAAGTGCCAAGAGGGAATAAGTGCTGCTGATGAAGATCCAAAGGAAGATTCCAGGAGACAGGATTGGTAACTATGAGGTTTGTTATCAACGCGTTTCTAAGTCATCCGATGTCTTCATGAGGAAAAAAAAACCACAAAGAGATACATATACGGCCTTAAATAGGATGATATTTCAAAATAAAGGAGCAAAACCACATGGAGTGTCAGTAACTCATCAACCTTCTGTATCAATAAAGCTCATCATGAAGAAAATAATGTAAAAAAACTTGAAGAAACAAAACTAAAAAAAAATAGAAAAATATAGAAGGAGAGCTGTCAGATCGAATAAATATAAATGTGTATTATAAATGCAAAAACAAAAGAAATAAAAGATAAGAAATTTAAAAAATACATTATTATTTTGAAATGCAAAATTTTATTAAAATGGATTAGAACTGGCGTGGTTGTATTAACACTCTCCCCGTCACCTGACCGCTGCAGCCAATCACTGGCTTCAGCAGTCAGGTGACCGAAGAACGAGATGTGATCTCTTAAGTGCTGATTCAGGCCGGTGCTATAACCCTTAATGTATTTTGATTTAAACACATCCTTGAAGTTGGCACTTTTTTGGTATCAGTGGCCAATTGAATAATTAGTTTTGCCTTTGAGTTGGCTATTTTTAAAATGGTTTTCCCATCTTGGTAAGTGATGGCATATTGCAATCAGATATATTCTTAGAGCGAGGAACTAACTCGCAAGAACCTGCCCTTCTGAGTTAGTTCCTCTATGAAGTTATCTGATTGATTATCATATGACTATGTATTATCCTTTGTTTAAGGCAGTGACCAAGGACCGGGACTGACAGAAACATTGGCCTCCTCTGTTTATACTAAAAAAGTTGATTTTCTAGATGCATTTTTATCCTGCATTTAGAGTTCCGTTATCTATCTAATGTGCAGTGGATCTATATCCTACCAAGGAGCAACAAAAAATTATCCCACATTTTGACAATGCATCTAATTTGGTTTAAAGAATGGAAGAACCCGTAGATTCGTCTACCGCTCTTTAGGAGGTATGAGGACCTCTTCCCTTTTGTGGAAGAATAAGTCCCCAAATGGTTCACATCTCCTTCTGTGGACCCCCAGATAGCTCGCCTTTTTGAGGCCACTACCATGCCTCTTTCTGATGCAGTGTCCCTCAGTAACCCTCTGGATAACACTATTGACTTCCTCACAAGGGCGTTTTTATTCGGCTGCAGCCTCCTCCTTACGTCCTACCTAAGCCTGGTCGTTATGGCTTGGGCAAAATGGCTTTACTAGGGTTTATTTCAGAGTCCATCAGGAGGACCTACTCGACCTTTCATCACATTTACTACACTCCTCAAAATTTCTTTGCGAGGCCTCCTTCACGTCAGCACAACTGTTGGTCCACGTCACGGCCAACTCTGTGGCAGTTAAGCTATTCATTTGGCTCAGATCCTGGTCAGTTGACCTGATGTCCAAAAATGCCCTTACTCGCATTCTCTTTAGACAGGATCTTTGGGAAGCATTTAGATGTAATAATCAAGGACACTACTGTGGGGGCAAGAGTGCTCTGCTTCCCCAGAATCGTAAGCGCTCTCAGACATGTTGGTACTCCAAGAGGTTTTGTTTTTTTCACAACACCTCTTCCCGTGGGAGCAACAGGAAGTCCATCCGATCCTCTTGCCCCAGGCAGCCCTTGAGCAATCATAAACCTTCCTGGCACACCTGTCCCATGGCCAGCAAGCCATCCACTTCCAGGTCTTCCAGTGCATGAAGATCTTCACCCACTTGATTCACCTTAGATGGGGGGACGCCTCCTCTCCTTCGGAGAGGTCTAGATGCCTCATGTGGACAGCGCCTAGGTCATGGAGGTAGCTTCTTTAGGTTAAAAAATCAAATTCACCTCAATATTTCCAAATAGGTTCTTTCTTTTGTCCACTCCAAAGGCTGAAGCTCACCCGTCGTTCCGATTCTAGACATGAAACAGTTCCAGGGTTACTATTCCAATCCAAAAATGACGGTCTAGCCGGACCCATCCTGGATCTGTAAAGACAACAACAGATTTGTGGGGGTTCCATGATTCCGCTAGGAATACCACAATTCTTATCTTCACATCCCCAATCCAAAGCCTCAACCGCGTTCTCTTCCCTTCGCTGTCGGCTCTCTTCATTTCCAGTTTGTCACTCTCCCCTTTGGCTAAGCGACAGATCCCAAGGTCTTCACCAAGGTTCTCCCCCCTGATGGCAATTCCTTTGTGCGAGAGTCATTTGTGGCAGTCATCCCTTATGTCACCAATCTCTCACTGTAGGCCCCGGCCAAAGAGAAACATTGTCTTTTGATTGGATCATCAACACTCCGTAGTTTTGTCTGATATCATCCCAGCTTTGCTGAGACGTTTTCCCACCAGACAAGCTCTTTATTACTGTATCTGGAGTTGCTCATTTGCAGGCTAGTGCTAGACTAGTTTTTGCATGAGGGTTCTGGGCAGTATGGTCTCAGTTTTCAAGGCATTCAGTTTACAACTGACCACTGAATCGCTCCATCTTGTCTCTTTGGAACAATTCATTGGACAGCCTGGATCATCACATTGACCTCCCCATTTTGTCTGCAGAGATCTTCTCTGGTGGTTAACAGCCCCACCTCTGCTTCCTTCCATCCTCTTCAATGGCAGGTGGTGAAGACCGATGTCAGTTTCTTGGGCTGGAGAGCGGTGTTCAGCCATTACACTGCTCATGGTTTCTGGTCTCTGGAGGAATCTCCCTTTGAGCCTTTTTGCACGATCTCCCCAAGGTTCCTTTTGTGGAATGTGTTATTTTTGGTTACCATAACCTCCATTTGCCGGTGGCTGAGCTGGCTGCCCTTTCCTGCAGGGCTCCCTTACTTGTTCTCCATCAATACAAGGTAGTACCGTGCCTTCTTTCGCTCCAAAGGCAGAATCTGCTTCCGACATCAATGAGTACATCGTCCCCCCTTCCTTATTGTCCATCCCCTGTTCATCCTCAAGAACATTCTTGTCTGGATCTGGGCGAGCGATTGGATTCTATCTTTTGGTAACAGAATACTTTTGGCATTCCGGTTCTCTTTCTACGTGATCTCTGACAGTCCACACAAGGACCTGTCAGTTTCCATAATGACCATTGCCAAATGGATCAAGCTGGCTATTGTGGAAGCCTACAGGACAGATCTCCACCTTCTCAGGTCACTTCTCATTCCACAAGGGCGATCAGGGCCTATTGGGCTATCAGGCATCAGAGCTCTAAGCTGCCAAGTGGGCCTCCGTCCACACTTTTATCAAGTCCACTCTATGGCTTCTGTCGATGCCAGCTTGGAGTGTCAGGAGCTGCTGGTGCCTAACTGTTAGGCAGTCCGCATGGTTAGCTATTGTTCTCTATCCCACCAATTATGACTGCTTTAGGACCTCCCATGGTCATTTGTCCCCCAATGGTATTAACAAGAAAATTGGATTTTTGTGCTTGCCGTAAAATCGTTTTTTCATTGAATACATTGGGGGACACAGTTCCCACCCTATTCCTGCCCAGGGATCAGTTCTTGTTGGCTATGACCTATGTGTTGTTCTTCCCCAGGTTCAGGTCATGTTGGTTTGTGGGTGTTTTTTTTTCTGGTTTTGGGTTTCTCTCCTACTGCTTTATTGTCTGAGGTAAGGGTATAGGCCACCAAGGGGAGCCAACATTTTTCTTTGTTCACCTAGTGTTGTGCCTCCTAGTGGCAGGGCATAAACCCACTGTCCTATGTTCTCCGATATATTCTGCAAGAAAGGTTGTGAAGACCCGGGGTCTTCTGTGGGCGTAAGGGCGTAATACTACTCAGACAACACAGGGTGAGGGTAAAACAGTGTGGCAATACTTTATTCAACCACAAAATAGACAATAAACACATAGAGTTTCCATGGGGCCAGATGACCAGCTGGTCCCAATCTGGCTTCTCCGAGTGTCTCCATGGGTTCCAAGCGACCAGGGCGTCCCACCTGGCTACCCCAAACAACATATCCATGGGGTCAGGTGACTTCATCTTCCCAACCTGGTCTCCCCAAATGTATCTATGGGTTCTCTGATGGTCAATGGAGCAGATCTGTATCCTTCCAGTCAGGACCGTGTACCCTTATGCCAGAATCATGTGTCTCTCTGGATCGAGCCATGCTACCAATCTAATGCCCTGAAGAGTCTGACTCCTCTTTGATTCTCTCTTTCAATTCTGACTGCTACAGAGGCATATGTCCCTTAAATAGTTACAATTGTCCTTTTGAAGTACACATCCACAGGTCAAGGATTAGGGAGGGTATTATTCCACAGGGTTCAGGTCTCATTGTTTGTGCATTTAATCAATTTACATAGTTGGTATAGCAGAAGGCTCTGGTAAATAAACAGCTATCTGGCTTTAGTATAATATGTAATTAGCATATTAACAAACATTATTGTTTCCAGACTTCAAGAGAAGTCAATATTCAGGTTTATACACATAAATAGTATGTCCTTCTTGACCAGCCACAGAAATACACATTCATTCACAAGTCAACACTAACACAATAGTGTATTTCTCTTGGCTTAACAAATCTAGACGTCTGGCTGATTAAGATAAGAAGCTGTTTCGTCACAAAGGTATTTTACAGTAAGTAAAAAAAATCCAATTTTTGAACCTACAGTATGTATCCTATCCATACACAAAAGTATGTTGTTTTTTTTTAATGGTTTTGATTGATGAGCAGTATACACAGATTACATTCTTTGCTTTTTGTTTTACGATGCTGATTTTGTTTTTGTTCAGGTTCCTTTGCCAGCGAGTCTCCTGTGTTGGCAATTCATGAGGAAAACCTCTACACTGTAGAGCCGGGCAGGGTCCAGATCCGTACATTGCAGGTGAGCACTGACTTTTCTATGAGAAGAATATCAGGTTTCTTTACAGAATCCAAGGAAAGTTCTGTCAATGTAATCTTCTGATCTATATTTTATAGTTCCTTTAAGGTGTGATACCTCCTTAGGGTTCCTTCATTCTGGAAATCATTGGTGATCTGAGATCCCAAATGTCATTTGTGTGATCTTCTTACATATATCTATCACATATTAGTTGATATGTGATTGATGCATGTCTTGCATATCGTTAGCCTTAGGAGGAAGTATCACAAAGTCTTAGGGTGCTATAATATTGCGTTCATTGTCCCCGTTGGGGCATACATCCTAAATTCCGCGCAAAGCGGAGTCCGGACGTATGCTCCAATGGGGACCATAGACTGCAATGGTGACGGCAGAGTGAACGTGAGCTCTGCCGTGCACTTTTTCCGGGAGTCTAAGCCACAAGAGGCGGACACTCAGACGCAGCATCCTACGTCTGAGTGTCCGCCTCCTGTGGGCGTAGACTCCCGAAAAAAGTGCACGGCAGATCTCACGTTCACTCTGCCGTCACCATTGCGGACTATAGCCCCCGTCAGAGCATACGTCCAGACCCCGTTTTGTGGGGAATTTAGGATGTATGCCCCGACGGGGACACAGAACGCAATGTGAAAGCACTTATAGATAAGGGTGCACCATCCTGAGATATCAAAAGAGCAACCAAAAGAGCAGACCGTATCATCCCCGTTGGTGTCAGGAGGTCTCCATACAAATATCGTTGGTGGCACACAAAAAAAAAAGATTCTTCTTGTCAAGTTGGTGCTTAAAGGGGTTGTCCAGTGATAACAAGTTATCACCTATCTGCAGGAATAGCTGATAACTTACTGAACAGTGGAGGACTGACTGCTATAACCCCCCTTTTGCTGATCAGTACAGGTCCCAGCGGTCAGACCCACTCAATTAATAAGGTATCATATATACTGACGATAGGTGATAACTTGTTTTCACTGGACAACCCCTTTAACTCTCCTCCAGAAGAAAGAAAACTGTCTGTCTAGTGCCCCCTGTAGGTGTCTAACACATAATAGAGCCTCGAGAGTTGTCTAGAGATATCAGCCAACCCTCTTTAGATGGCAGTTTCTGACTTTTTGCTCCTCATCAGTACAGGAATGATTGGCTTGCTGAGATGCTTTTGAAAATCCTCAGTAGGTGGCAGTAAAGAGTGAGTTTTTCTCCTTCTGGTGTAGAGTTATTTTGCATATATTTCTCAGGTGGCATTGATTGTAAGACTTCCCACATCGACAGGCTCTCCGGCTGTCACATTGAAGCACCAGCACTCATTCAAATTTTTCCACTTACGAGTAAAACTGATAAGATTATTCTGATCAGAATTTGATCAGAGTGTCGTCCGAGTGGCATCAGTTTTTGCACCTTCTCTATTCTGACAATTTGTGAAAATCGGGCCGCACTCAGATGTCATCCGAGTGTGGTCTGATTTTTTTTTTTCACGGACCCATAGACTTGCATTGCCAATTTTAGAGCCGACCCCTGGATCAAAATTGGACGTGTCTCCAATATTCGGTCCGACGAAAAAAATCGGACATGTGAATGCCCCCATAGAATATCATAGGTACGATTGAGTGCTATCTGTAAAAACCATGAATAGCACGCCTATGAGAAAATTAGATGTGTGAATGAGCCCTAAGGTTACCACATTATCATTTGATTTATCCATGGCAGTCTGTTTTTACCCAATCCTCATCATTTTGACTGATTCCGCTCTGTCTTTCTTCGCAGGGGACAGTGAAACAGTTGCTGCCGTTCTCTGTGCCAGAGGGAAATCCATGTATGCTGGACATTTGCGGCACTTTCTTAGTAGTCGCCACCGATGCTGCCCACTTCAAGCTTTTTGACCTTTCTAGAAGGTACAGCAATTGCTCTGGAAAGTCTTCCTCTTCATCCCCTGCTATCAGTGCAGCTGTCAATGGTCTCGTCATTGCTGCCAACTCAACAAATAAGCAGATGCTCATCTCGGAGAATGGGCACGCCGCGAATGCCTTTATTAATAACTCCCCCACTGATATACCCTTGTAACATGTTCTCTTCATCACCTCCTCATCCTCGCATTGCTGCGCTGTGATTGTACTGACATTTCTTTTTTAATTATCTGAAGGGAGGCCAAAGCCCACAGCAATTGTAAGAACCTCTCCGAGCTGGTGCCGGGGCTTGGTAGCATCGTGTCCATCAGGTGCAACGCCAATGGCAGTAAAGTCAGCATCCTCGCCAATAGGGTAAGGTGGATTAGCCCGACAATTACATGTCAAAAATAAAATCTACACCTTAGAGATACAGTCTGGTGGTAGATGAAATCTGTTTAGTTATGCTTTCAGTGACCACCAGATGGCGCACAGTGCAATGTAATGCAAACAGTCTTGAAATATTCTATTAACCCTTCGCCTTAGCAGCCAATTTTCCTTTTTACTTTTGCATTTTTCCCTGTTCTTCCACAGGCCACACTATTTTTTTTTTCCCCCGTCATCATAGCTGTGAAAGGACTTGTTCTTTGCTGGACGAGTTGTAGTGGTAATGGTGGATTTTTTTTTTTTCTTTTATGGTTTGGTTAATTTTATATTTTGATAGACTGGACGTAGGACTTTATCAAACAACGAGCCTTGCCATATCATTTAAGATAAAAGCCAAACTAGATATTCTATTTTCAGACACATGTTTCTGATTTAGCTATTTAGCTGATTTAGCTATTTCCCAGAGGAGCATTGCATGGCCTATAAGTCTCCTTACACTGGCATGTCACTCTCCACAAGAAAAGATGTTACCCCTTAAATCCCTGTCAGAGGCCTCTCACACAGCCAATCAGATCTCTTGCTTTGCCTTGATAAGGGTCAAACACCCAGAAACACGTCTCAGGTATCTGGTTTGGCTTTTATCCTAAATCATGTGACAAGGCTCCTTAAAGGGTCTAAGTTGACTTTTAGGATTGCTACTTCCAGTAGGTGACACTAGAGTTCTAGTTCTCTGAAGAGGCAATTTGCATATTTAATTTCCCAGAGGAGCATTGCATGGCCTATAATTCTCCTTACACTGGCATGTCAGGCATTTCAATCTCTTCAATATGAAAGGCATTAAAATGAGAGTCCATAGTGCGGCTTGTAGAATATGATGTGTGTAGCGTCAGTGGAAGGGGTTCTCCATAAATATCACTTGTTTATAATTTAGTGGAGAATGAAAACTTTTCCTCTCCTCTCATTTAATATGAAATGTAATAACTCTTTCACCAGGCTGACGGTCACCTAGACTCCAAAATGTACTTCTATGATGTCGACCTGGATACCATGTCATTCTTCGACTTCTGGAATGGCCAAGCTGATCAACAAGATACTTCATCCAATATGGAGACGTAAGAAATGCTGTGAGGGATATGGTGGGCCGGTCCTGCTGTATGTAGTGTCAAATTTTTCTTATATGGCCTTAGGAATAATCGCACATGAGGTTTCTGGTGCAGTTTCTTAAAGGAGTTGCCACATACCTACCTAAACACATGTACGATCCGCCCGTATCATTCACTTATCTATATTCCTGCCTGGACACATGTACGATCCTCCCGTATCATGCACTTATTCTATATACCTGCCTGGAATCCTGTACGATCCGCTTGTATCATGCACTTATTCTATATACCTGCCTGGACTCCTGTACGATCCGCTTGTATCATGCACTTGTTCTATATACCTGCCTGGACACATGTACGATCCGCCCGTATCATGCACTTATTCTATATACCTGCCTGGACTCCTGTACGATCCACTTGTATCATGCATTTGTTCTATATACCTGCCTGGACACATGTACGATCCGCCCGTATCATGCACTTGTCCTATATTCCTGCCTGGACACATGTACGATCCGCCCGTATCATGCACTTGTTCTATATACCTGCCTGGACACATGTACGATCCGCCCGTATCATGCACTTGTCCTATATTCCTGCCTGGACACATGTACGATCCGCCCGTATCATGCACTTGTTCTATATACCTACCTGGACTCCTGTACGACCCGCCCGTATCATGCATTTGTTCTATATACCTGCCTGGACACATGTACGATCCGCCCGTATCATGCACTTGTTCTATATACCTACCTGGACTCCTGTACGACCCGCCCGTATCATGCATTTGTTCTATATACCTGCCTGGACACATGTACAATCCGCCTGTATCATGCATTTGTTCTATATACCTGCCTGGACACATGTACGATCCGCCCGTATCATGCACTTGTTCTATATACCTACCTGGACTCCTGTACGATCCGCCCGTATCATGCACTTGTTCTATATACCTGCCTGGACTCCTGTACGATCCGCCCGTATCATGCACTGGTTCTATATTCCTGCCTGGACACATGTACGATCCGCCCGTATCATGCACTTGTTCTATATACCTGCATGGACACATGTATGATCCGCAGGTATCATGCACTTGTTCTATATTCCTGCCTGGACACATGTACGATCCGCAGGTATCATGCACTTGTTCTATATTCCTGCCTGGACACATGTACGATCCGCCCGTATCATGCACTTGTTCTATATACCTGCATGGACACATGTATGATCCGCAGGTATCATGCACTTGTCCTATATTCCTGCCTGGACACATGTACGATCCGCAGGTATCATGCACTTGTCCCATGTACGATCCGCCCATATCATGCACTTGTTCTATATACCTGCCTGGACACATGTACGATCCGCAGGTATCATGCACTTGTTCTATATACCTGCCTGGACACATGTACGATCCGCCCATATCATGCACTTGTTCTATATACCTGCCTGGACTCCTGTACGATCCGCAGGTATCATGCACTTGTTCTATATACCTGCCTGGACACATGTACGATCCGCAGGTATCATGCACTTGTTCTATATACCTGCATGGACACATGTACAATCCGCAGGTATCATGCACTTGTTCTATATTCCTGCCTGGACACATGTACGATCCGCAGGTATCATGCACTTGTCCCATGTACGATCCGCCCATATCATGCACTTGTTCTATATACCTGCCTGGACACATGTACGATCCGCAGGTATCATGCACTTGTTCTATATACCTGCCTGGACACATGTATGATCCGCCTGTATCATGCACTTGTTCTATATACCTGCATGGACACATGTACGATCCGCCTGTATCATGCACTTGTTCTATATTCCTGCCTGGACTCCTGTACGATCCGCAGGTATCATGCACTTGTTCTATATACCTGCATGGACACATGTATGATCCGCAGGTATCATGCACTTGTTCTATGTACCTGCCTGGACACATGTACGATCCGCCCGTATCATGCACTTGTTCTATATTCCTGCCTGGACTCCTGTACGATCCGCAGGTATCATGCACTTGTTCTATATACCTGCATGGACACATGTATGATCCGCAGGTATCATGCACTTGTTCTATGTACCTGCCTGGACACATGTACGATCCGCAGGTATCATGCACTTGTTCTATATTCCTGCCTGGACACATGTATGATCCGCCCATATCATGCACTTGTTCTATATTCCTGCCTGGACACATGTACGATCCGCAGGTATCATGCACTTGTTCTATATACCTGCCTGGACACATGTACGATCCGCAGGTATCATGCACTTGTTCTATATTCCTGCCTGGACACATGTACGATCCGCAGGTATCATGCACTTGTTCTATATTCCTGCCTGGACACATGTACGATCTGGAGGTATCATGCACTTGTTCTATATACCTGCCTGGACACATGTACGATCCGTAGGTATCATGCACTTGTTCTATATACCTGCCTGGACACATGTATGATCCGCCCGTATCATGCACTTGTTCTATATTCCTGCCTGGACACATGTACGATCCGCAGGTATCATGCACTTGTTCTATGTTCCTGCCTGGACACATGTACGATCCGCAGGTATCATGCACTTGTTCTATATACCTGCCTGGACACATGTACGATCCGCAGGTATCATGCACTTGTTCTATATTCCTGCCTGGACACATGTACGATCCGCAGGTATCATGCACTTGTTCTATATACCTGCCTGGACACATGTACGATCCGCAGGTATCATGCACTTGTTCTATATACCTGCATGGACACATGTACGATCCGCAGGTATCATGCACTTGTTCTATATACCTGCCTGGACACATGTACGATCCGTAGGTATCATGCACTTGTTCTATATTCCTGCCTGGACACATGTACACTCCGCAGGTATCATGCACTTGTTCTATATACCTGCATGGACACATGTACGATCCGCCCGTATCATGCACTTGTTCTATATTCCTGCCTGGACTCCTGTACGATCCGCAGGTATCATGCACTTGTTCTATATTCCTTCCTGGACACATGTACGATCCGCAGGTATCATGCACTTGTCCTATGTACGATCCGCCCATATCATGCACTTGTTCTATATACCTGCCTGGACACATGTACGATCCGCCTGTATCATGCACTTGTTCTATATTCCTGCCTGGACTCCTGTACGATCCGCAGGTATCATGCACTTGTTCTATATTCCTTCCTGGACACATGTACGATCCGCAGGTATCATGCACTTGTCCTATGTACGATCCGCCCATATCATGCACTTGTTCTATATACCTGCCTGGACACATGTACGATCCGCCCGTATCATGCACTTGTTCTATATACCTGCCTGGACACATGTACGATCCGCCTGTATCATGCACTTGTTCTATATTCCTGCCTGGACACATGTACACTCCGCCTGTATCATGCACTTGTTCTATATACCTGCCTGGACACATGTACGATCCGTAGGTATCATGCACTTGTTCTATATTCCTGCCTGGACACATGTACACTCCGCCTGTATCATGCACTTGTTCTATATACCTGCATGGACACATGTACGATCCGCCCGTATCATGCACTTGTTCTATATTCCTGCCTGGACTCCTGTACGATCCGCAGGTATCATGCACTTGTTCTATATTCCTTCCTGGACACATGTACGATCCGCAGGTATCATGCACTTGTCCTATGTACGATCCGCCCATATCATGCACTTGTTCTATATACCTGCCTGGACACATGTACGATCCGCCTGTATCATGCACTTGTTCTATATTCCTGCCTGGACTCCTGTACGATCCGCAGGTATCATGCACTTGTTCTATATTCCTTCCTGGACACATGTACGATCCGCAGGTATCATGCACTTGTCCTATGTACGATCCGCCCATATCATGCACTTGTTCTATATACCTGCCTGGACACATGTACGATCCGCCCGTATCATGCACTTGTTCTATATACCTGCCTGGACACATGTACGATCCGCCTGTATCATGCACTTGTTCTATATTCCTGCCTGGACACATGTACAATCCGCCTGTATCATGCACTTGTTCTATATACCTGCCTGGACACATGTACGATCTGGAGGTATCATGCGCTTGTTCTATATTCCTGCCTGGACACATGTACGATCTGGAGGTATCATGCACTTGTTCTATATTCCTGCCTGGACTCCTGTACGATCCGCAGGTATCATGCACTTGTTCTATATACCTGCCTGGACACATGTACGATCCGCCCGTATCATGCACTTGTTCTATATTCCTGCATGGACACATGTATGATCCGCAGGTATCATGCACTTGTTCTATATACCTGCCTGGACACATGTACGATCCGCAGGTATCATGCACTTGTTCTATATACCTGCCTGGACACATGTACGATCCGCAGGTATCATGCACTTGTTCTATATTCCTGCCTGGACTCCTGTACGATCCGCAGGTATCATGCACTTGTTCTATATACCTGCCTGGACACATGTACACTCCGCAGGTATCATGCACTTGTTCTATATACCTGCATGGACACATGTACGATCCGCCCGTATCATGCACTTGTTCTATATTCCTGCCTGGACACATGTACGATCTGGAGGTATCATGCACTTGTTCTATATACCTGCCTGGACACATGTACGATCCGCCCGTATCATGCACTTTTTCTATATACCTGCCTGGACTCCTGTACGATCCGCAGGTATCATGCACTTGTTCTATATTCCTTCTTGGACACATGTACGATCCGCCCGTATCATGCACTTTTTCTATATTCCTGCCTCGACACATGTACGATCCGCCCGTATCATGCACTTGTTCTATATACCTGCCTGGACACATGTACGATCCGCAGGTATCATGCACTTGTTCTATATACCTGCCTGGACACATGTACGATCCGCAGGTATCATGCACTTGTTCTATATTCCTTCCTGGACACATGTACGATCCGCAGGTATCATGCACTTGTTCTATATTCCTTCCTGGACACATGTACGATCCGCAGGTATCATGCACTTGTTCTATATACCTGCCTGGACACATATACGATCCGCAGGTATCATGCACTTGTTCTATATTCCTTCCTGGACACATGTACGATCCGCAGGTATCATGCACTTGTTCTATATACCTGCCTGGACTCCTGTACGATCCGCAGGTATCATGCACTTGTTCTATATTCCTTCCTGGACACATGTACGATCCGCCCGTATCATGCACTTGTTCTATATTCCTGCCTGGACACATGTACGATCCGCAGGTATCATGCACTTGTTCTATATTCCTTCCTGGACACATGTACGATCCACAGGTATCATGCACTTGTCCTATGTACGATCCGCCCATATCATGCACTTGTTCTATATACCTGCCTGGACACATGTACGATCCGCCCGTATCATGCACTTGTTCTATATACCTGCCTGGACACATGTACGATCCGCCTGTATCATGCACTTGTTCTATATACCTGCCTGGACACATGTACGATCTGGAGGTATCATGCACTTGTTCTATATACCTGCATGGACACATGTACAATCCGCAGGTATCATGCACTTGTTCTATATTCCTGCCTGGACACATGTACGATCTGGAGGTATCATGCACTTGTTCTATATTCCTGCCTGCACTCCTGTACGATCCGCAGGTATCATGCACTTGTTCTATATTCCTGCCTGGACACATGTACGCTCCGCAGGTATCATGCACTTGTTCTATATACCTGCATGGACACATGTACGATCCGCCCGTATCATGCACTTGTTCTATATTCCTGCCTGGACACATGTACGCTCCGCAGGTATCATGCACTTGTTCTATATACCTGCCTGGACACATGTACGATCCGCCCGTATCATGCACTTGTTCTATATTCCTGCCTGGACACATGTACGATCTGGAGGTATCATGCACTTGTTCTATATACCTGCCTGGACACATGTACGATCCGCCCGTGTCATGCACTTTTTCTATATTCCTGCCTCGACACATGTACGATCCGCCCGTATCAGGCACTTGTTCTATATACCTGCCTGGACACATGTGCGATCCGCAGGTATCATGCACTTGTTCTATATACCTGCCTGGACACATGTACGATCCGCAGGTATCATGCACTTGTTCTATATTCCTGCCTGGACACATGTACGATCCGCAGGTATCATGCACTTGTTCTATATACCTGCCTGGACTCCTGTACGATCCGCAGGTATCATGCACTTGTTCTATATTCCTTCCTGGACACATGTACGATCCGCAGGTATCATGCACTTGTTCTATATTCCTGCCTGGACACATGTACGATCCGCAGGTATCATGCACTTGTTCTATATTCCTTCCTGGACACATGTACGATCCGCCCGTATCATGCACTTGTTCTATATTCCTGCCTCGACACATGTACGATCCGCCCGTATCATGCACTTGTTCTATATACCTGCCTGGACACATGTACGATCCGCAGGTATCATGCACTTGTTCTATATACCTGCCTGGACACATGTACGATCCGCCTGTATCATGCACTTGTTCTATATTCCTGCCTGGACACATGTACGATCCGCCCGTATCATGCACTTGTTCTATATACCTGCCTGGACACATGTACGATCCGCAGGTATCATGCACTTGTTCTATATACCTGCCTGGACACATGTACGATCCGCAGGTATCATGCACTTGTCCTGTGTACGATCCGCCCGTATCTTGTACTTGTTCTATATACCTGCCTGGACACATGTACGATCCGCCCGTATCATGCACTTGTTCTATATACCTGCCTGGACACATGTACGATCCGCAGGTATCATGCACTTGTCCTGTGTACGATCCGCCCGTATCTTGTACTTGTTCTATATACCTGCCTGGACACATGTACGATCCGCCCATATCATGCACTTGTTCTATATACCTGCCTGGATGTGTGCATGATTGTCCCATCTTGTGCATGTGTCCTATTCCAATGAATAGGACAAATGCACAATAATTGCCATTTGTGCATGTGTCTTTGCAGGTTTTGGGGGTTCACAACGTCATAGGTGGTGCTAACATTTCAATGTGGCAGTATGCGGCGCAGGACATCACTTTTAAGCCATAGCCAGGAGTGGAATTAGAAGCAATGGGCAATATAAAAAACGGACTTGTACTTCTCCTTCCCATTGGATCCACTTCTGGCTTTGCCTCTACACTTGCATGCATGTTTCTAGTCTCAAGGCTACTGGAAGGGTAAATTTAATTGCTGCCGCTCCACAAATGTCAAATGCCTGACTCTGGTGTGGTAGATACTGAATGTGGTAACATTTAACTAGATTACAAAAACCCCTCTGTCCTGCAATGCCATGAATAGGCTGCACATACAGAGATATATTGAGCTGCTTGAGGCTTCTTATTCTTGGCAGAGAATGGCTTTGTTGGCAACATATTTCTGCTATGTGTTTAGCTCACATCATCTCTCTATTTAACCCCTTATCGATGGACGACGTACATGTACAAGTGGCCATGCGCTATCAATATATGGAGCAGGCTCAGGAGCTGGGCCTGCACCATGCATTGCGGGTACTGGCTGCGTTACATTGCCAGCACCTGAAATAAACTGATGCCGTCATGTTTGAAACATTTTAAATGCTGCTGTCAATCATGACAATAACATTTAAAAGGCCTCCAACATGGTTGTCGTCAGTCTGTAGCCAATTTGACACAATCGTGGGGTGCTGATGACTTGTCATGGCAGCAGAGGATCCTGGACTTCATTTTCCCCCAATGTGCCCCTTAGATTTGCTTGTGTTTGCATTCATCTTTTTCCTTTTGTTTTTCAGATTCTTCTTCAGGGCAACAGGGTGTAAACGCTCTCCCTGTCATCCCACCTAAGAGACCAAGTACAGTGTGGTCTGATCCATATCGTACCCTCTCTGGTCTGCGAGGCAGGACCCTACCCCCTAACACAGCAAGAGTGTCTTGGGGCGGCCATTGCGGACAGTTCTTGCCACCCCCCTTCCTCCCCAGCTCGTTCGACTTGTGAACAGGACAGGAATCTATAGGGGGTGCACCTCTCCGGCGCATATGCCTCTCCTGGCTCCCACCCTCCCAATTTAGTTCCCAGCTTTCCCTAGGCCTTCTTCCCTGGCTGATCACGCCCACCCTCGTGTGCCCCAAACAATCAGCGTTGCAAGGGCTTCTCCTTGAGCTTTCACTCCTATCACAGCGCCCCTTGTTGATTCTTTAGTGCAGGCTCTCTCAGCACGCCTCTCTCGACCCTGACGCCCTTTTTCCCCTCCAGCATCAAGGTCATCTAAGCGCCTAACAGCGGCTACACGATGGTCCACAGACTTCTTTTACAGACCGGGGACGTCCTCTTAGGACCGAGTAGACTCTGTCCAGGATGTTTCTTCTACTTCAGGCACAGCAATTCTCAGCTGCCCACCTTTGGCTCCAGGCTATCTCCCCATGCATAATTCCAGGGAATCTCACTCCCACCCTACCCCCATTATCCTCCACTACACCTGTTCTTCTAGCAAGACGAAATTGTCCACAGGTCAGGTTTCGGCCATCTGCTCTGACTGCAGCACCCCCATCATGCAGGCCTCACAGGAACCCTTTCATCACCTGGGTTGACAGTGCACCACCTCCCCAAGTGGGCTGCTGCTCTATTACAATCAGAAGTGAACCTAACCAAGGTATCCCGATCCTTAGTACCGGCCCTAGTGTGTCAGCCTGACCATCCAGCCACCATTGGTGCTCCGATCGTTCCCCGGGACAAATCGCACACACCCAATTACTTGCCCCAGCATGCCAGATCGGGTACAAGGTTCAAGAAGCAGGCACATTCCAGCTCCTTGTCTGGATCCCCCTGGCCTTCCACATTTACCACCATAATATGCCGAGTGGTGAACCCTTTGGGCTCGGACTGACACAGTCACTCCAGCTCGTGCCAGTATTTCTGTTTTTAGCTTCGAATACTCCTGTGCATCCTGTAAGGCCAGGTCATAATAAGCCTTTTGGGGCTCACCAGTCAGATAGGGCGCCAGTACCTCCACCCACTGCTCTGGCGGTAGCTTCTCCCACCCTCTCAAACACCGTCAAGAAAGCTTCCACATCATCGCCCGAG